>NC_135936.1:6007516-8407516 GCF_964058835.1 Carex rostrata
TCAACTTGCCGCTAGCTTATAAATTATGGTTTAATAATAGTTGATGTTACTGCTTGCCTATCTGTCACATCCATTGATGTTGGAAAGAATATTTTGGACACATCCATTGAACATAGAAGAAAGGTTCAAGTCATTAATGAATATGAATTTAATAAATTCCAGGGCCTCATGCGCATATATATATAAGGGTACCATAATACGGGTCATGTCATGCCAACCAATAGTTCATAAATAGAATGCTTTTAAAAATTATGGGAGCTAAGTGCGTATCTCTTTTGTAAATCGCACTTTAGACTATTTGAATTGACTAGTATTAACCAAGTACTAACTAACGGATCCGATGACTAGTATATATATATATATATAGTTCAGTACTAACCAACGGATCCGTTTGGCAATTCAAATTACCATTAAATTAGTGTTATTCGAATAATAAATCAAAAACAATTTTAAAAATAAAGATATAAATCAATAACACGAACCGTGTAATACATATTACCGTAAACATGGGCAGACTGAATAAGTAGGGTGTCAAATCCAATAGACCCCATTCATTTTTATTTTATTTTTATAGTTTAGAGCAAATGCTATTAATAAAATTGATTTCATTCACAACACAACTTTTTCTATGATTCATCTTATTTAAATATGATCTTTATATATTAAAAATCTGACTCTATTCATGACCATATAACTGGGAGTCCATGTCCTAGAGTGTTCAAATGGTTCGGTTTTTCGATTTAATTGATTCGGTTCAGTTCATTTTTTTGTCTTATTCGGTTTTTGCTGTTTGGTTCGGTTTAGAAAAAATTTAAATCTGTTGAACCGAACCGACCAAATTTTTTTTAATGAAATCGCGTCAAGATTGGATTCATTTTCACGCTCCCCACTCCTCTCTCTTTTTCCCCTTTCTTTCTTCTGGGATCTTATGGCTGCCTCACGCTCTCCCACTCTTTCTTTTTCCCTTTCTTTCTTCTAGGTCAATCTAAGTCTCCGCAGAGCTAATTAGATTTATTTCTTCTGTCTCACGCTCCTCCACTCCTTTCTCTCTTTTTCCCTTTCTTTCTTTCTTTCATTCCTCTGCCGCTATTCGATTTCAATATTGTTTTTTCAAAAATTTGTCTTCTCTCTCTATTCTCTTTCTTTCTTTTTGTACTTTTTGTCTAATTTGTGCAACGCACCACAAGAACAGAGATTTCTTGTTGGATTTTCTACTTGAGTCAAATCAAATCTAAAAGTTGTTCAAGTTTCTTTTTTTGATTTCTTGCTTGAGTCTATCAAATTTCGGTTCAACCGAATAAACTGAAATTTACTTCGGTTTGTTCGGTTCGGTTGTAGTTTGGTCGGTTCGGTTCTATTTTTTAAAACCGAATAAAACTTTGGTTTGCAAAAATTAGTTCGGTTTCAACCGAACCGACCGTTTGAACACCCCTACATGTCCCCTAGGTACCGGAGGTGCAATTGAAAAAAATGGATAGTCCAGATCAATTTCATCTATATCAAACTCAATCCGGTGCTTGCTGAGGTTGTTGGAGGTTTGCTTTAAGATTCGTGCCAAGTGAAATGAACGTTCCAGATTTACCACTTGCACCTCAGATTTACTTGATACAGATTCGTATAACTGGAGCAGCAAGAGGATGAACAGCGAAGACGCTGTTGGGTTTCGAGGAACGGTTCAAACCCATTTAATTAGCTTAAGCCGCGGAAAGAGTAAAACAAAAATTTTACATCTAACTTAAGCTACGGATTAAATGAATCAAGAAGATTCGTTTAATCCTATTTACAGATCTACTCCATAATTGATTTCCTAAAGCATTAAATCTATTTACAAATTAAATAGATTAATATAACAATTTATACCTTGATTCCAAATCTCAGTTGGAATGCAGACCAAGCGAGTAGAGCCTCACCAGGGATGGAATCGACTCGCAGTATCACACGTGTGATACCTCTATTGGTTATCCACCAGGACTAACCGGAGAGCAATTTATTTCTTCTGCCAGAAATACCGTAAACCGCGGAATTCTGCAGAAACACTATTCACCGAAAAAGGGACAATTTAAATATATTTAAGAATGCAAGTTATTCCGTTTTACTAATAAAGCAAAACATGAAATACCGCAGAATCTAAAAATATATTTTTCCGAATCTCGTAATAACCGAAATCAGGGAAGAGAGGAAAAACCGATTAACGAAGTAATCAGATTAACATGTGAATTAGCAAATTTTCTCTCTACCCTCACCCCTCTATTTATAGTGTTTTGAGGAGGTTCGCAAAAGACCAAAATACCCCTCAAAACAAATCTATTTACCAAAAGCCCTTGACACCTCATCCTTTAATATGTGAAAAGACCAAAATACCCCTTCCACACCCTTCCACACTCTTCTCCATGTTTCTACACCCCTAAGGTGTCATGCAAGGTGGCATAGGTGTGAAATGACCATTTTGCCCTTGGCCCATTAAGGCATGAATAGTAAAAGGCTTTGATTTTGGGCTTTGACTTTGGGCCTTTAATTTTAATTAAGGCTTTGATTATTTTGGGCTTTTAAACCCACAATTCAAATCCATAATTAACAATTAAAATTCCAAATCATATATATATAATTGTCATGTACAATTATATTTCTTTTCGGTTATTGTTCGGTAACTTTTATACAACGTAACGTGTACGTTTATAAATTAACCGTTGTTTCTGCTTGTCATTCTAAATGATATTTATAATTTAATTATATCACGTATAATTAATTATAACCATCTTAATATTAATTATAATCAATTTATAATTAATCAGTAAGATTCTCCGAGTAGCTCCTATATGGTGTGACCCAATAGGATCTGTGTTATGTTGGTAAACAGGGTTAAAACTGTTTTAACTTCTGTTAGTCATGGGTGGCATCTGGCAACACATCATGACCATCCAATTACACAGATGATGCTGTACTGTACAATATCACGATCCAGTAAACAATTTACTTGTGTCAGTTCTTCTGTCTCATAGCTATCAGATCAGTTTCAAGGTAGATGTGTGTCATCCTTGGTAACTGTATCTTTTCTTGATCTTGAGTAGATTATCAAATATAATTACTCTTGTAATTATACCGCATGCAGATAATCTAACTCTATCAAGGGGCCCAGTGATGCTATAGCTCGTATAGAGATACGAGGGACAAATAGTATTCTTGGCAGACTATCACTTCCTCAGCTAAGTTATATATATGGAAATGCTACCGTTATGGCTGCTTTTTTACGGACAGCGTTAGATAGCACTCACTCATATATATTTCTTAGTGGGAACGATAAATACCTCATACTGTAGAACTTTGACACTGAATGAAAACATTAATGACACGAACACAATTCTATTTAATGTTTCATTCGGGGTCTGTCAAATACCA
Source organism: Carex rostrata (assembly GCF_964058835.1). NCBI lineage: Eukaryota > Viridiplantae > Streptophyta > Magnoliopsida > Poales > Cyperaceae > Carex > Carex rostrata. The sequence goes on from NC_135936.1 coordinate 6,010,913, forward strand.
TGTTCCTAGAACATGTATCTATGTGATTAAAATGACATCTCGTGTCAGGTGGTTTGTAAAACTTAACCATCTTTTAATCCACATACTAACCTTATAGCGGTAATTAGTGTTCCTGCTAATTACCTTGGTCAGTGACCTTTTAAGAGTATATATCATCTATATTATGGAGTTTCACAATTTCAGTCATGAACTCGAAATGATCCATAAATGCAATAATACTCAAGGCAACAAAATGATATATATATAAACATTCAATTCATGAACAAAGTTTTATGATTAATTTATCGTATTATTGACTTCTAGATTATTACAAACTAACAATCTCCCACTTAAGCTAGGAGCCAATCATCGTATGCCCTACTTATATACAAAACTCTATATTCTCTAAGATCTCGTAGATCATGAGAAAATCTCACAGCCAATCTTCTATGTGTTCCAGACTCATAGAAGCATTAAGCATCTCGTGCTTGGCTTGGGAAGAGGTTTTGTGAGTGGATCAGCTGTGTTGCTGATTGTGTCAATTTTTGCATATCTTTACATCACCTTTATATTAATTATATCTTTTATAATTAATTATAAACATCTTATTATGTTTACAATCTTAGGTGATAACGTCGTAAACAAGAAACATATCCTTAGTTCTCCTCAAGAACTTAAGGATATTCTTTACAGCATTCCAGTGCTTTATGCCTGGATTAGCCTGATATCTACTCGTCACACTCAAAGCGTACGAGACATCAGGGCGAGTGCACAACATGGCGTTTATGATAGAGCCAATAGCCGAAGCGTATGGTACTCTACTCTTAGTGCTTTGCTCATCAGTTGTCGAAAGACACTGAGTCTTGCTAAGCTGTGTACCATGATCCACTGGCAAGAATTCTCTCTTAGAATCCTGTATGCTGAACTGATTCAGCACTTTGTCAGTGTAACCACTAATCACAAGCTCGGAATCACCACCATAGACGAGAAACATATCCTTAGTTCTTCTTAAGTACTTAAGGATATTCTTTGCAGCAATCCAGTGCTCTTTGCCTGGATTAGCCTGATATCTACTCGTCACACTCAAAGCGTACGAGACATCAGGGCGAGTGCACAACATGGCGTACATGATAGAGCCAATAGCCGAAGCGTATGGTACTCTACTCATATTGCTTCGCTCATCAGTTGTCGAAGGACACTGAGTCTTGCTTAGCTGAACACCATGAGACATTGGCAGGAATCCTCTCTTAGAATCCTGCATGCTGAACCGATTCAGCACTTTGTCAATGTACGTGCTTTGACTTAAACCTATAAGTCTATTTGATCTATCTCGGTAGATCTTTATGCCTAGTATATAGACAGCCTCGCCCCAAGTCTTTCATTGAAAAGACTTTCTTCAACGAAGACTTGGCTTGTTGCAAAAGAGGAATATCATTTCCCATTAGTAGTATATCATCTACATATAGGATAAGAAAAGCGATGGCACTCCCACTAGTCTTTCTGTATACACATGGTTCTTCTTCGCATCTGACGAAGTCAAGCTTTTTGACTTCTTCGTCAAATCGAAGATTCCAACTCCGTGATGCTTGCTTCAGTCCATAAATGGATTTAAGAAGCTTGCACACCTTCCCAACATTCTTTGAATCTTCAAAACCCTCAGGCTGTGTCATGTACACATCCTCTTCTAAATTTCCATTTAAGAAGGCGGTTTTGACATCCATTTGCCATATTTCATAATCATGAAATGCGGCAATTGCTAGGAGTATCCGAATTGACTTAAACATAGCCACGGGCGAAAAGGTTTCATCATAATCTACACCGAGAATCTGTTTAAAACCTTTCGCTACTAGCCGTGCTTTGTATATAGTCATCTTACCATCCATGTCTGTTTTCATTTTGAAAACCCACTTGTTAGCTATGGGTTTTACCCCATCAGGTGGTACAACTAGGTTCCAGACCGTGTTGTCATACATGGACTGTATTTCGGATCTCATGGCCTCCAGCCATTTATCAGAGTCGGGCATATCCATTGCTTCCGCATAGGTCAAAGGATCTTCAGTGTCATAGGCTAAGATCTCGTGCAGTCCCAAGTACCTTTCAGGTGCATGGACTACTCTTGTTGACCTACGTAGTACTCGTTCTTCGGGCTGTTGAACTTGATCCACAACTGTCTGCAGATCCAGTTCTACTTCAACTTGCGTTGAAGTACTTGAGCTCGGGACTAGAACCTCATCCACAGCTACTTGTGGATTTGGTTCTTCCAGATACTCATCAGCCGAAGTATCAAGTGGTGGGATTATCTGATCTGGTTCAGATATTGTATTATGTGATGTATCTTGAATTTCTTCAAGTATTACATTACTCCCACTACTTCCTTTTGCGAGAAACTCGTTCTCCAAAAATATACCATGACGAGCAACAACTATTTTGTTCTCGGATTGGTAATAGAAGTAATATCCTTTCGTTTCCTTAGGATACCCTACGAAAAAGCATTTGTCAGCTTTGGGATCAAGTTTGCCAGACGTCGGACGTTTGACAAATACTTCGCAACCCCATATTTTAAGATAAGACATATTTGGGATTTTCCCAAACCATAACTCGTATGGAGTCTTTTCTACTGACTTGGATGGAACCATGTTTATTGTTCGTGCAGCAGTTTCTAGTGCGTGCCCCCAGAAGGATTTCGGCAGAGTGGCTTCACTCATCATGGATCGAACCATATCCAGTAGAGTTCGATTCCGTCTCTCAGAAACACCATTCCATTGTGGTGTCCCTGGAGGTGTGAGCTGTGAGACTATCCCACATTCCTTTAAGTATTCTTTAAACTCAAAACTCAAGTATTCTCCTCCACGGTCAGAACGTAGAGCCTTAATATTTTTGTTCAATTGATTTTCTACTTCAGTCTTGAATTCTTTGAACTTGTCAAAGGATTCAGACTTATGTCTCATCAAGTAGACATAACCGTATCTACTGTAATCATCAGTAAACGTGATAAAGTAAGAAAAACCATTTCTTGTGCAAGTACTCATAGGTCCACATACATCCGTGTGTATAAGACTTAACAAGTCACTTGCCCTTTCGCCCTTTTTGGAGAAAGGCGCTTTGGTCATTTTACCTCGTATACAAGATTCGCATGTGTCAATTGATTCCAAATCAAATTTACCAAGAAGTCCATTTTTATGTAACTTCTTGATGTGTTTCTCATTTATATGACCAAGGCGACAATGCCACATGTAAGTCGTACTTTCATGTGATGTTTTGAGTCGTTTGTTATTGATGTTAAACACGGGTTTGTCCATTTCCAGTATATAAAGACCATTCATCATATATGAAGATCCATAATATAATTCATCTTTGTATATAGAACATCTATTGTCCTTTATTACAAAAGAGAATCCATTCATCTCTAAACATGAGATTGAAATGATGTTTCTGGAAATGCTAGGAACAAAATATACATTTTCTAGTTCCATTACAAGCCCGCTGGGTAGACACAACTCTATATTACCAGCTGTTACGGCTGCAACTCGTGCTCCGTTTCCAACTTGGAGTTGTATCTCCTTGTTATGTAGCTTCCTCCTATTTTTCAGTGCTTGCATATTTGAACAAATATGAGCACATGATCCGGTATGCAGTACCCAATCATTAATAGAGGTTGCAACGTTAACTTCAATAACATTGATACTTGAGACTGAGACTTTTGAGACATTCTCAAATTTCATATCTTCAAGATACTTCGGGCAGTTTCTCTTCCAGTGACCTTTGCTATTGCTGAAATAGCAGTCAAAGTTAGCAGAAACTTTTATCTTGGGAGAGTTCGTTCCTAGAACCAACTTCCTTTTGCCTTTGTACTTCGGAGCCACCTTCTTTGGGGCTTTCTCTATTTTCCTCCCACCTTCTTGGATCATGAGGACATGAGAGCTATTCTCAATGCCTTTATCAGTGATCCTCAGCATCCCTTGGGGCTCCTGCAAGCTCTTATCCAACTCTTGCTTATGGGAGTTCACAATGAACTCCGAATAGATGGGAGGAAATGAGTTCAGGATAACTTCCGTGGCCAACTCGTGGCTCCACGGACAGTTAAGCTTCTCCAGTTTCTCATCATCGCTTATCATATGAAGCGTGTGAGTACTGACAGAGCTGCTCTCTACTATTTCAGCAGGGACCGGTGTATTTCGGATATATTCCCTTTTCTCACGTGTTTGTTTTTCGAGCAGGGAGCGTAGAGAGAAGGACGTTTCTTTAGCCATATTTCTACAACGTTTTTAAAAGTAAAGATTTTAGCTTTGTTCATGTAATGTTTTATTCTAATAATAAAACTCCCACTGCAAATTTGTTCTATTCCCGTTTTGCAGTAGGACCAAGATCCCTATTTTCACTAACAACCAAGGCAGTGTATGCATATCTTGGCTATCAGTTATCTTAGGTAAGCAAACTTGCTAATCACATCTCTTTGCGATTCTTGGTTTCGTTAAAACATCACGTGTATTTAACGAAGACTTTGCCCCAAGCCCAAAACTATTTTGGAAATCATTGGTAAGTAACCTCACTCTATTTGGTTTGATATGTCGGACATAACCCTCGACCACCAAAGGTAAAAGGCGATGTCTACTGAGTAGTTTAATCATCAACCAATGAACAATGGTTTGAGGAGGATATAGTGGGAAGGACATACTACTTAGTATTTAATGGGTTGGTGTTTATGCTTAACAGTGCCAGCAATCTCTAAAAGAGATATGTCAGGAAGAATGATTAATGTGATTCTATTCGTATCTTTAAGCGACCTCTTTCATATGCTTCATTAAGCAGTCGTGGAAAGGAAGTCTAGAGTACGAAATGTGATCGCATTATTTTCTATCCTTAACGTGCCAGAAAGAACGACTAATGTGATTTTATTCGTATCTAAAGATACCTCTTTCATATGCTTCATTAAGCAGTCGTGGAAAGGAAGTCTAGAAAGGATACCGAATATGATCCCCATTACTTTCTATTCTTAGCGTGCCAGAAAGAACGACTAATGTGATTTTATTCGTATTTAAAGAGACCTCTTTCATATGCTTCATTAAGCAGTCGTGGAAAGGAAGTCTAGAAAGAATACCGAATATGATCTCCATTACTTTCTTTTCTTTTAGCAGTATCTCTTTCATATACTTAGCTTTTGTTAAGCAGTCAGTTCTTGCAACTGACTTTAGACATTCTAGCGGACACGTGAAAGTCGTTTGCCAGAAAGACAACGGTGAGTTCCTTCACAAATCTTTCTTTGACATCACGTTCTTTCACGGTTCCATGAAAGCGATAAATCTAATTTATTCAGTTCATATCAAAGCAGTAAATCTAATTTACTTATATACGGGACCAAGTCAGGTATATATATATTTATCAGTTCCTAATTCTTTATTTTGCAGCTATGCTCAGTTCTTTATTCTATACCGTTTAAAGCATATAAACAGTTTACATGTTTTTAAAACAAATATTCTTTTCATTCCATAAAGCAATTTGGTAACGTGACAAAGTTCCTTTTCGGCCAGCCATTAGGACATGTAAAAGGGGCTCCCAGGAAAGATTGGGGTCACGAGGACCGCTTAGACTCAATCTTTCCTAGACAGAACCATCTCTTTTACGGTGTGGAAATGACAGTTCTTACTAAGGTACTTTATTGCTTCATCACATTCTTCGATGAACTTTATTTTCCGAAGGTTTTCGAAAAGGCGAAAGATTTACACTAAATTTTGCCATTTCAAAAGCGTTAAAGCAATTTGGTAACATGACAAAGTTCCTTTTCGGCCAGCCATTAGGACGTGTAAAAGGGGCTCCCAGGAAAGATCGGGGTCACAAGGACCGCTTAGACTCAATCTTTCCTAGACAGAACCATCTCTTTTACGGTATGGAAATGACAGCTCTTACTAAGGTACTTTATTGCTTCATCACATTCTTCGATGAACTTTAACGCGATCAAAAGTTTTTGAAAACGAAAATATAAAGAAAGCATAAAGAAAGCGTAAATCTAATTTAACTTTCTTAGTCGGAAAAACCGAACCAAGAAAATCTCATTTCTAATCGGTTTTGGACTTGTGCTGCAAATGTAAGAATTCAAACCGATACGCGGTACATGCACCTTATTTGCATAAGTTATAACTTTAGAAAATCAATCAGCGGGAGAGCCTTGAGCTCTGATACCACTGTTGGGTTTCGAGGAACGGTTCAAACCCATTTAATTAGCTTAAGCTGCGAAAAGAGTAAAACAAAAATTTTACATCTAACTTAAGCTACGGATTAAATGAATCAAGAAGATTCGTTTAATCCTATTTACAGATCTACTCCATAATTGATTTCCTAAAGCATTAAATCTATTTACAAATTAAATAGATTAATATAACAATTTATACCTTGATTCCAAATCTCAGTTGGAATGCAGACCAAGCGAGTAGAGCCTCACCAGGGATGGAATCGACTCGCAGTATCACACGTGTGATACCTCTATTGGTTATCCACCAGGACTAACCGGAGAGCGATTTATTTCTTCTGCCTGAAATACCGTAAACCGCGGAATTCTACAGAAACACTATTCACCGAAAAAGGGACAATTTAAATATATTTAAGAATGCAAGTTATTCCATTTTACTAATAAAGCAAAACATGAAATACCGCAGAATCTAAAAATATATTTTTCTGAATCTCGTAATAACCGAAATCAGGGAAGAGAGGAAAAACCGATTAACGAAGTAATCAGATTAACATGTGAATTAGCAAATTTTCTCTCTACCCTCACCCCTCTATTTATAGTGTTTTGAGGAGGTTCGCAAAAGACCAAAATACCCCTCAAAACAAATCTATTTACCAAAAGCCCTTGACACCTCATCCTTTAATATGTGAAAAGATCAAAATACCCCTTCCACACCCTTCCACACTCTTCTCCATGTTTCTACACCCCTAAGGTGTCATGCAAGGTGGCATAGGTGTGAAATGACCATTTTGCCCTTGGCCCATTAAGGCATGAATAGTAAAAGGCTTTGATTTTGGGCTTTGACTTTGGGCCTTTAATTTTAATTAAGGCTTTGATTATTTTGGGCTTTTAAACCCATAATTCAAATCCATAATTAAAAATTAAAATTCCAAATCATATATATATAATTGTCATGTACAATTATATTTCTTTTCGGTTATTGTTCGGTAACTTTTATACAACGTAACGTGTACGTTTATAAATTAACCGTTGTTTCTGCTTGTCATTCTAAATGATATTTATAATTTAATTATATCACGTATAATTAATTATAACCATCTTAATATTAATTATAATCAATTTATAATTAATCAGTAAGATTCTCCGAGTAGCTCCTATATGGTGTGACCCAATAGGATCTGTGTTATGTTGGTAAACAGGGTTAAAACTGTTTTAACTTCTGTTAGTCATGGGTGGCATCTGGCAACACATCATGACCATCCAATTACACAGATGATGCTGTACTGTACAATATCACGATCCAGTAAACAATTTACTTGTGTCAGTTCTTCTGTCTCATAGCTATCAGATCAGTTTCAAGGTAGATGTGTGTCATCCTTGGTAACTGTATCTTTTCTTGATCTTGAGTAGATTATCAAATATAATTACTCTTGTAATTATACCGCATGCAGATAATCTAACTCTATCAAGGGGCCCAGTGATGCTATAGCTCGTATAGAGATACGAGGGACAAATAGTATTATTGGCAGACTATCACTTCCTCAGCTAAGTTATATATATGGAAATGCTACCGTTATGGCTGCTTTTTACGGACAGCGTTAGATAGCACTCACTCATATATATTTCTTAGTGGGAACGATAAATACCTCATACTGTAGAACTTTGACACTGAATGAAAACATTAATGACACGAACACAATTCTATTTAATGTTTCATTCGGGTCTGTCAAATACCATGTTCCTAGAACATGTATCTATGTGATTAAAATGACATCTCGTGTCAGGTGGTTTGTAAAACTTAACCATCTTTTAATTCACATACTAACCTTATAGCGGTAATTAGTGTTCCTGCTAATTACCTTGGTCAGTGACCTTTTAAGAGTATATATCATCTATATTATGGAGTTTCACAATTTTAGTCATGAACTCGAAATGATCCATAAATGCAATAATACTCAAGGCAACAAAATGATATATAAATAAACATTCAATTCATGAACAAAGCTTTATGATTAATTTATCGTATTATTGACTTCTAGATTATTACAAACTAACAGACGCATGCTTGGATGCTTGGAGTTCATCCTGCATTTTTTCATGGGGAGCACCTAGCTATCCCCCCATAACAATCCCTCATTTCATCCCCCAGTCATTAACTACTTCGGTCATTAACTGACTACCTAGGGGGACCACTTACTATTTGGGGACCACATAATATTTGAAAGATTTTACAACTTGTACGCGCAAGTATTCATCTATAATGCATCAAGTATTCATCTATAACACATTAAGTATTCACACCTAATATATCAAGTATTTTAAAAAAAAAACTGGACACGTTTTTAGAGGTGAAATTTTTTTTTCTTCATTTAATCTAATCAATATTTCTGACAATCGGTGAGAATTTTGCAAATCTAAAACCACGAATGTTTTTGACATAATTTTAGTTTTAAAATGAGATCCATGATGATATACTTTTGAGTTGTCCGTTGTACAAGTATTCATCATTATCGAGAAAGTATTCATCCTCGTCATGCAAGTGCAAATATAAAAACTAGAACATCACCCATCCATCTTTTACATGTTTTTAGAGATGGGTTTTTTTTTTCTCCGTTCAATCTAATCAATATTTCTGACGATTTGTGAAAAATTTTGCAAATTTAAAATCACGAACGTTTTCTACACATTTTTATCTTGCAAATGAGATCCATGATGACATACTTTCGAGTTATCCGTTGCACAAGTATTAATATATTGTCACGCAAGTATTCATACCTAAGATATTAAGTATTAATTTATACACATTGAAGTATTCATATCTAAGACATCAAGTATTCATTCATATATCTCTCTTTTTTTTCAAAATTTATTTTTATGTCATTTATTTAATACGCAGTGGTCTAATTCATCATTAATAAAGCTTTGTTCTTTGCAAAACTCGTTACTTCATGAGAAAGGGAAACATAAACATGAAAGGGATTAATTGCATATACATATACAAAATTATTTTGATACGATCGACAGTGACGGATCTGACCCGGTAGAGATGTGCTCTAGTATTCATTCCTACACATTGAAGTATTCATTCCTACACATTGAAGTATTCATTCCTACACATTGAAGTATTCATTCATACACATTGAAGTATTCGTTCATACACATTGAAGTATTCATTCATACACGTTGAAGTATTCATTCCTGGCAGAGGCGTGCTTGATTGGGATGGAGTGACGGATGATCTTCGGCAGAACGTTCGCTGGAGCGGGAGCAGCATGCATAGAGGGAAAAAACTGAGGCGAAAGTGTAAGAGGGAGGAAGCTTATTGTATTTACCATTTCGAGGTGGGAGAAGGTGGGAGGTGGGAGAGGGAGGGGAGCTTATCGATGAAAAAAAGGAGGCAGAGGTGGAGGTGGGATGCGGAGGTGGGGGAGGGAGGTAGAGGCGGAGGTGAGGTGAGGTGATGTGTGGGAGGCGAAGGTGAGAGAGGGAGGTGGGAGGTGGGAGGCGGAGGTGAGAGAGGGAGGTGGGAGAGGGAGGCGGAGGTGGAGGTGGGAGAAGGAGGTGGGAGAAGAAAATGGAGGTGAAAGAGAAAAAATGGAGGTGGAAGAGAAAGGGAGAAAAAGAAAAGAAATAAAGGTTGTTAGAAATAGTAGTTATAGTTATAGTTAAAATAGAAAATTAGTTGAGGGATGAAATGGGGGATGGATAGGTGGGGGAAATTATAATTACTCTTTTTCATGATGGTCATTGATATTGTCGTAATTTGACTTTTCTACACGACGTACTACCTCACAATATTTTTTCCTTTTCAAAACTGACGTCCTGCGTATTAAACGAGTAATATTTTTACTTGTCTAATTTCAATCATTCTATACATAGAATATAGAATGTGCTTATGTGTGTGATATACTTTCAATATTGAATTGAAAGAAACATACTTTTTTTTTCTCGTTTTACACCAATGAAACAATTTCTATTTTGATGCAGAATCTTAGAAATTTGAATAATATAATGTTGTCATCTTCTCATATTTTTCCTTTCGGGTGAATTTCATTTATATCATTTAAAAATCTCAAAATTACATAGTTTCCCCTTTAAAATTCATAATATTATATTTAACTTTCTAAATTTCAAAAATTAACAAATTAATACAATTTATTGGCTTTTCTATTAAAACTCTTATTAAATTAATAAAAGTATTCATTACCTCCTTATTATTGATTTTCAAGGACAAGTATTTTATTTCTCTACTTGTGATATATACAGAGTGTCATTTATGACAAAAGAAACAGAATGAAATATGAACACTAATATGTTGGTTACCCATGTGAAGACTAATTTCATCCTTTGATGAAACAGGCTTGGGCTTGGGCAAAAATAAAATTCAACGGGCTTGGGCTTCAAACCTTCACTGAACTTCTATTTTCTTTGCACTTCATGCTCTTGGGCTTCAAAACCTCATAGGCTTTAGCCCAACTGATATACTTTTGACCAGAACTGGAAACAACACTGCAGAGAGAAGAGAGAGAGAGAGAGAGAGAGAGAGAGAGAGAGAGAGAGGGCAAGGCAGCAAGCAATACTCGCCATGGCAGATCAAAAACCGAGCTCAGCTGTGGATAAACCCTCGCCAAATCCTCCGCCGCAGCCCCCAAAACCCTATCCTGGATCTGGATCTTCGTCTAACAGCTCTCAACACCACCACGCGCCTCGCGGTTTTCCCAATCCGCCAGACGCGTCGAACCCCGACCCGGCGACGCTGCGCGAGCAGTGGCGCTTTGCCATCAGCCGGTACAGCCGCTGGAACTCCCACGTATGGGGCACCGCAATTCTAGTTGGTGTGTCATTTTTCGCGCTTGGATGGTTTATCAAAGGATCTAACCCCCTTCCTTCTCGATCTGATGACAAGGATGAAGGCAAATAGAGGTGTCAAAGTTTAGTGAGTTTGTATTTCAAAAAAAAAAAAAAATTAGTGAGTTTGTTCTTTTTCTTTGGAAAAGGAAGGGCTTGATAAAATGTTGTAGTATATGGTTAGTTATTGACTTATTGTCCTTATTTGGGAAAAAGACATGTGGTGAGTGTTTTATAGTTTGCAATTAATTAGAAAAATTATGGCAACTTGAGATTAACTCAGTGAAAAGTAGAACATAACGAACAAGCGGTTGAGGAGTTGAGATCTCAAATATCTCAGTTCCAAACGGAGTCACAGAGAAGAAAAGCCTCGGGTCGCAGCTGACATGTCTTTCAGTAGTCAATTACGATAAAACAAAGGTCGATTCTTTATACGTTTTGTGACGAATAGCACACTTTCATCAAAGATCTGTGATCCCAACCCAGTAGCCCGAAGTGACTGACCATATAGTAACGTTTTTTCCAAGGATTGCAATCAAGAGAGATGCTTTTAAACACGTAAAGAGAAGATGGTCATATTTTGGCATATATGAGCACACAACTTATTTCACTGTACAACAAATACCTTGTCTTTGAATTATTTTCCCATAATTGAGTCGAGCAAATTGTTCCAAATCTCCAAATTATATGTTGTATAGAATTATGTTGAGGCCCTTCTGGAATAGAATTTCATTGTCATTGTCTGTACCTAGAAATTTTCCTCAAGAATATTTTTTCAATGCTCATAGAGATTTGATATGATCACTTGTTCGTCGAAACATAATTATTTACCAATAAGGTTATGACATAATCTTGTATAATTAGATATGATTGAATAACTGTTAGCACGTATTGTTCTATACCACCTTTTGGTGCTAATTTTGCAAAAATTTAGGTCATAAGGTACTGTTCTGAAATTGCTTATATATGTTGAAGTAGATGGTAACAAGAATAATTCAAATTGTCAAATTTTTGTACTTTTATGTAGAAAGCTTCTGCTACTAAAATACCATTTCAGATAATCTGATATGAACTTTATGTTCCAGATTATCTGAAATCACCAATTTCTCTGCACTAGACCTATTGAGAAGACAAATGTGGTGTTTCCAAACTTTAGGTGATTTCATTGGCTTTTTTATTAATTGGATCTATTAATGCAGAGATGGTGCTGAATTGGAGCTTTTGGGGCAGAACAGTGAACATAAACAGATGACTGAGGTGTGCTGCAGATATTGAACGCATGATATTTGATGCTGTTTTGAGTGGAAACGGCACAAGTCCTTGCATTGTATGAAGTGTATCTCGAGTTTTGGATTTTTCATTGTGACAGAGAACTTTTAATAATCTTTTCTTGTAAAGGAATGTTGTGAAAGTGTCCACATCTTGATTGAGCTCTTAATTGATATCTGTAAAAACTAAAAAGTGAAACAGTAGTTGTAAATATTTTAAGTTGAGCGCTAAATGTAAAACTGCAGTTTGTTAATATTTTTTAGCAATACTTGTAATAGTTATTGATTTCTGATCAATACTACTTTTCTGATTAATAACTATTAATATAAAATTAAAAAAAGTAAGCTACCCATACTTTATTTTCTAAGATAAACTGAGAAAAAACTAGTTAAACAATGAAGAACTTTTTTAAAACCAACAAGCTCTTGGGAAAAAAAATGAGTCCATGAGAATGAAGGTGAAAATAGTAACCCAAGATGGAAAAACAAGGTCGAACACAATCACACATCATAAGATAATTTTCGCATTGATTTAAAGTAAAACTGCAGTTGCATATCCAATGTTGCAATCAAAATCTAACAATGCCAATGATAACTTCAAACAAACTTCGAGGCGGAAGCTTTTCAATCAATAAAAGAAATCTAATCTAAGTTAAATCTAAATCAATCCTGATATCTAAAGCCGGGACAAATTAATTGCTTTTCTATTAATACAATTTAAAATTCATAATATTATATTTAACTTTCTAAATTTCAAAAATTCACAAATTAATACAATTTATTGGCTTTTCTGTTAGAATTCTTTTTTTTGAAAGAATTTCTATTAGAATTCTTATTAAATTAATAAAAGTATCCATTACCTCCTTATTAACTGGTTTTTGGAGGATAATTATTTCATTTTTTTTACTTGTGGATACAGAGTGTCATTTATGACATATGAAACAGAATAAGGAGTAGAACTAGGGTGTTCTTAAGTTCACTAACCCCTTTGGTGAACTCAAGTCTAAAACCCGTCAAATCGTCTTCAAATGACAAATCCAAACCGTTGAAACCTGTCTACCTTACGAGGGATGCGTCTACATGTGAAAATTTTAAACATTCGAATTAATTTAGTATAAAGTCAAGCGGTCAAAATTAGATGGTTAATTAATTAATTTTAATGCATTCATTTTTTGAATGTTTTTTAACCTTTTGACTCTATGCAAAATTAATTTCAAAATTAAATTTTTTTACATGTAGATGCATCACACATAAGATAGGCGGGTTTAAACGATTCAGATTCATTATGTGAAGTTAATTTGACGGATTTTAGACTTGCGTTCTCCAAGAGACTTGGTCAACTTAAGAACACCCTAGTTCTACTCCAGAATGAGATATAAACACTAATATGTTGGTTACCCATGTGAAGACGACTAATTTTATCCTTTGATGAAACAGGCTTGGACTTGGGCTTGGGCTTTAAACCTTCTCTGTGACTTTTATTTTCTTTGCACTTCATTCTCTTGGGCTTCAGAACCTCTCATAGGCTTTAGCCCAACCGATATACTTTTGACCAGAACTGGAAACAACACTGCAGAGAGAAGAGAGAGAGAGAGAGAGAGAGCAAGGCAGCAAGCAATACTCGCCATGGCAGATCAAAAACCGAGCTCAGCTGTGGATAAACCCTCGCCAAATCCTCCGCCGCAGCCCCCAAAACCCTATCCTGGATCTGGATCTTCGTCTAACAGCTCTCACCACCACCACGCGCCTCGCGGTTTTCCCAATCCGCCAGACGCGGTGAACCCCGACCCAGCGACGCTGCGCGACCAGTGGCGCTTTGCCATCAGACAGTACAGCCGCTGGTACTCCCACGCATGGGGCACCGCAATTCTAGCTGGTGTGTCATTTTTCGCGCTTGGATGGTTTATCAAAGGATCTAACCCCCTTCCTTCTCGATCTGACGATAAGGATGAAGGCAAATAGAGGTGTCAGAATTTAGTGAGTTTGTTCTTTTTCTTTGGAAAAGGAAGGGTTTAGCCCCTTTTCTCATAAAATGGTGCTGGCTTGATAAAATTTTATGGTTAGTTATTGACTTATTGTCCTTATTTGGGAAAAAGACATGTGGTGAGTGTTTTATAGTTTGCAATTAATTAGAAAAATTACGGCAACTTGAGATTAACTCAGTGAAAAGTAGAACATACTGTTAGGATTGCAATCAAGAGAGTTGCTTTTAAACACGTAAAGAGAAGACAGCCATATTTTGGCATATTTGAGCACACAACTTACGTCACTGTACAACATATACCTTGTCTTTGAATTATTTCCCATAATTGAGTCGAGCAAATTGCTCCAAATCTCCAAATTATATGTTGTATAGAATAATGTTGAGGCCCTTCTGGAATAGAATTTCATTTTCGTTGTCTGTACCTAGAAATTTTCCTCAAGAATATTTTTTCAATGCTCATAGAGATTTGATATGATAGCTTGTTCGTCGAAACATAATTATTTACCAATAAGGTTATGACATAATCTTGTATAGTTAGATATGATTGAATAACTGTTAGCACGTATTGTTCTATACTTGGAGTCTTGAACAATCGTACCTCCTTTTGATGCTAATTTTGCAAAAATTTAGGTAATAAGGTACTGTTCTGAAATTGCTTATATATGTTGAAGTAGATGGTAACAAGAATAATTCAAATTGTCAAATTTTGGTACTTTTATGTAGAAAGAGCTTCTGCTACATACCATTTCAGATAATCTGATATGAACTTTATGTTCCAGATTATCTGAAATCACCAATTTTTCTGCACTAGAATTGAGAAGACAATGTGGTCTTTCCAAACTTTTGAAGCCAAAGAAAGAATGAATTGAGAAATGCAGAGAATAGATGTTGGTGATTTCATTGGCTCTTTTATTAATTGGATCTATTAATTGGTGATTTCATTGGCTCTTTTATCCTGTGACGGATGCAGAGAATAGATGTTGCTGAATTGGAGCTTTTGGGGCAGCACAGACATAAACAGATGACTGAGATGTGCTGCAGATATTGAACGCATGATATTTGCTGTTTTGAGTGGAAACGGCACAAGTCCTTGCATTGTATCCATCTCAAGTTTTGGATTTTTCATTTTGACATAGAACTTCTAATAATCTTTTCTTGTAAAGGAATGTTGTGAAAGTGTTCCACATCTTGATTGTAAAAAGTGAAACAGCTGTAAATATTTTAAGTAGAGCGCTAAATGTAAAACTGCAGTTTGTTAATATTTTTTAGCAATACTTGTAATAGTTATTGATTTCTGATCAATACTACTTTTCTGATTAATAACTATTAATATAAAATTAAAAAAAGTAAGCTACCCATACTTTATTTTCTAAGATAAACTGAGAAAAAACTAGTTAAACAATGAAGAACTTTTTTAAAACCAACAAGCTCTTGGGAAAAAAAATGAGTCCATGAGAATGAAGGTGAAAATAGTAACCCAAGATGGAAAAACAAGGTCGAACACAATCACACATCATAAGATAATTTTCGCATTGATTTAAAGTAAAACTGCAGTTGCATATCCAATGTTGCAATCAAAATCTAACAATGCCAATGATAACTTCAAACAAACTTCGAGGCGGAAGCTTTTCAATCAATAAAAGAAATCTAATCTAAGTTAAATCTAAATCAATCCTGATATCTAAAGCCGGGACAAATTAATTGCTTTTCTATTAATACAATTTAAAATTCATAATATTATATTTAACTTTCTAAATTTCAAAAATTCACAAATTAATACAATTTATTGGCTTTTCTGTTAGAATTCTTTTTTTTGAAAGAATTTCTATTAGAATTCTTATTAAATTAATAAAAGTATCCATTACCTCCTTATTAACTGGTTTTTGGAGGATAATTATTTCATTTTTTTTACTTGTGGATACAGAGTGTCATTTATGACATATGAAACAGAATAAGGAGTAGAACTAGGGTGTTCTTAAGTTCACTAACCCCTTTGGTGAACTCAAGTCTAAAACCCGTCAAATCGTCTTCAAATGACAAATCCAAACCGTTGAAACCTGTCTACCTTACGAGGGATGCGTCTACATGTGAAAATTTTAAACATTCGAATTAATTTAGTATAAAGTCAAGCGGTCAAAATTAGATGGTTAATTAATTAATTTTAATGCATTCATTTTTTGAATGTTTTTTAACCTTTTGACTCTATGCAAAATTAATTTCAAAATTAAATTTTTTTACATGTAGATGCATCACACATAAGATAGGCGGGTTTAAACGATTCAGATTCATTATGTGAAGTTAATTTGACGGATTTTAGACTTGCGTTCTCCAAGAGACTTGGTCAACTTAAGAACACCCTAGTTCTACTCCAGAATGAGATATAAACACTAATATGTTGGTTACCCATGTGAAGACGACTAATTTTATCCTTTGATGAAACAGGCTTGGACTTGGGCTTGGGCTTTAAACCTTCTCTGTGACTTTTATTTTCTTTGCACTTCATTCTCTTGGGCTTCAGAACCTCTCATAGGCTTTAGCCCAACCGATATACTTTTGACCAGAACTGGAAACAACACTGCAGAGAGAAGAGAGAGAGAGAGAGAGAGAGCAAGGCAGCAAGCAATACTCGCCATGGCAGATCAAAAACCGAGCTCAGCTGTGGATAAACCCTCGCCAAATCCTCCGCCGCAGCCCCCAAAACCCTATCCTGGATCTGGATCTTCGTCTAACAGCTCTCACCACCACCACGCGCCTCGCGGTTTTCCCAATCCGCCAGACGCGGTGAACCCCGACCCAGCGACGCTGCGCGACCAGTGGCGCTTTGCCATCAGACAGTACAGCCGCTGGTACTCCCACGCATGGGGCACCGCAATTCTAGCTGGTGTGTCATTTTTCGCGCTTGGATGGTTTATCAAAGGATCTAACCCCCTTCCTTCTCGATCTGACGATAAGGATGAAGGCAAATAGAGGTGTCAGAATTTAGTGAGTTTGTTCTTTTTCTTTGGAAAAGGAAGGGTTTAGCCCCTTTTCTCATAAAATGGTGCTGGCTTGATAAAATTTTATGGTTAGTTATTGACTTATTGTCCTTATTTGGGAAAAAGACATGTGGTGAGTGTTTTATAGTTTGCAATTAATTAGAAAAATTACGGCAACTTGAGATTAACTCAGTGAAAAGTAGAACATACTGTTAGGATTGCAATCAAGAGAGTTGCTTTTAAACACGTAAAGAGAAGACAGCCATATTTTGGCATATTTGAGCACACAACTTACGTCACTGTACAACATATACCTTGTCTTTGAATTATTTCCCATAATTGAGTCGAGCAAATTGCTCCAAATCTCCAAATTATATGTTGTATAGAATAATGTTGAGGCCCTTCTGGAATAGAATTTCATTTTCGTTGTCTGTACCTAGAAATTTTCCTCAAGAATATTTTTTCAATGCTCATAGAGATTTGATATGATAGCTTGTTCGTCGAAACATAATTATTTACCAATAAGGTTATGACATAATCTTGTATAGTTAGATATGATTGAATAACTGTTAGCACGTATTGTTCTATACTTGGAGTCTTGAACAATCGTACCTCCTTTTGATGCTAATTTTGCAAAAATTTAGGTAATAAGGTACTGTTCTGAAATTGCTTATATATGTTGAAGTAGATGGTAACAAGAATAATTCAAATTGTCAAATTTTGGTACTTTTATGTAGAAAGAGCTTCTGCTACATACCATTTCAGATAATCTGATATGAACTTTATGTTCCAGATTATCTGAAATCACCAATTTTTCTGCACTAGAATTGAGAAGACAATGTGGTCTTTCCAAACTTTTGAAGCCAAAGAAAGAATGAATTGAGAAATGCAGAGAATAGATGTTGGTGATTTCATTGGCTCTTTTATTAATTGGATCTATTAATTGGTGATTTCATTGGCTCTTTTATCCTGTGACGGATGCAGAGAATAGATGTTGCTGAATTGGAGCTTTTGGGGCAGCACAGACATAAACAGATGACTGAGATGTGCTGCAGATATTGAACGCATGATATTTGCTGTTTTGAGTGGAAACGGCACAAGTCCTTGCATTGTATCCATCTCAAGTTTTGGATTTTTCATTTTGACATAGAACTTCTAATAATCTTTTCTTGTAAAGGAATGTTGTGAAAGTGTTCCACATCTTGATTGTAAAAAGTGAAACAGCTGTAAATATTTTAAGTAGAGCGCTAAATGTAAAACTGCAGTTTGTTAATATTTTTTAGCAATACTAATATTAAATTTTTTAGCTAAATAGTTATTGATTTCTGATCAATAACTATTATTATTTTTTTACTAATTCTAATAATTTAAGCTACCCATACTTTATTTTATAAGATAAACTTAGAAAAAACTAGTTAAACAATGAACTGAACACACAAATTAAAACTTTTTTAAAACCAACATGAAAAAAAAAAATTTGACTCCATGAGAATGTAATAGTAACCCAAGATGGAAAAACAAGGTCGAACATATCATAAGATAATTTTCGCATTGATTTAAGTAAAACTGCAGTTGCACATCAATAAAAGAAATCTAACAATGCCAATGATAACTTCAACCAAGCTTCGAGGCGGAAGCTTTTCAATAAATTAAAGAAATCTAATGTAAGTTAAATCTAAAATAAATCCTGATATCTAAAACTGGGACAAATTAATTGCTAGAACTTGGTTTGGATTTGTTATACTCTTCCATCTCCTTCTTGTACTCGACCATGTCTTTTGCTGCCTTCTCGGTCCATTTTTGTTTCTCTTCCTCACTCAGCTCCTTCAAAACCAAATATGACAGCATTATTCTCCACAAGATGTAAAAATTAGATTTAGTTCATCAACATTAAATTTTATTTTGAATCAATTTACCTTCCATTTAACAGAGATAAGAGCATTCACTGTAGAGTTGGCCGTGCCAGGCCGTTCCTCTTGCAACTGCTTCCTTGCTTCCTTACTGAAATCATATACCGAAAAGTATTTTTAGTACACTTCCTAATTAATTTACTGTTAGAGTGAAAACCTGAATATACCACAGCAGTACAAGTTCGTGATGAAAACCTGAATAGAATAAAAGAGGAAGCAGGCTTCTTAGGTTTGTTTGGATCAGCATTCTCATCCTTTTGCTTCTTCTGATTTTCCTTTGTTTTCTGTTTCAAAAATCTAAAAATGTAAAAATTGAAATAAATTTATTACACTTGATTAAAAATAAATAATACTGGTACCTTTATGATATTCTCAGTTTTCTCCTTTTTCTTTAGCAACTGAAGGGCTTCCTGCTTTAGTACTTTCTTCTGCTGCTCTTCTTCTTTTTCCAGGGCAGTAGTTTCCTCCAGCTTTTTCTGGTTATAAACCTCCATTTGCTGTTTGTACTCTTCCTTGTGCTTCCTTGCAATCTTAGAAGCAAAACACACAGAAAAAAAAATATTGGTTTATCCAACTAAAAAATTTCCTTCTAAAAAGTTTCAAACCAAAATTATTTTATACCTTTTCATAGGGAGCTTTCTGCTTCTCAGACATCCCCTTCCATTCTTCTCCAGCTATCTTGGCAACCTAATACAAAAATTTAAAGAAGCCTTCTTAGCATAACATCTCTGAAAATAGATTTTTCAACTCTCTATTAGTTGAATTTTGTTATATTACCTCAACAACACTTCTGTTTTCGGCTAGTGTTGAACGCCTCTCATTAGAAAATATGATGAATGCCGACATAGGTTGCTTTAGCTTTAGAGGATCCTTCTCTTTCCTAAATTATATATTAAACTGTAAGCATAATTGCAAAAATGAAATGGAAAAAATGAAGTCAAACTAAAATAATAATTATTAATTATGGAAAATGTACCTTGATTTTTTCTTTCCCAAGTCATCAGCTTCCTGAAATATATTTGACCAACATAAACATCTTTTGTGCATTTTTCCAAAACAAGAAGGAAAACGAAAAGAAAGTTTTTTTTGTTATAAACCTGTTTGAATTTCAAATACTGTTCCAGTAATTCCATGGCAGTCTTCTGCATATGTTCGTCTTCCAGAAGCTTCATTGCTTCTGTCTCACGCTTCTCCTTGCCAACAACTTGCAAATATGCTTCTTTATCTTGTTGGTACTTTTCTTCATAAGGTTTTTTATCTTCTGCACTTAAGCCCTTCCATTTTGTACCAAGTGTATTTGAAATTTCCTTGAATTCAGCTTCTGGGTTCTCTTTTTTTATCTAAAATAAAATAAGACCAATGAGACCTAATTAAGAGAAGTTCTATTTGAACTAAGTTATGGAAAATTGATGACCCAAATTTCTAAACAGGTAGCCACAAATTTCTAAACAGGTAGCCACAACATCTAGAAACATTTTTCTTAGAGTTGCCACCTAATTCACCAAGTTCTTGTGCTTAATCTCTTGGCACAGGTAAACTTGGTGAAAGAAATAAATAAGGAAAAGGAAATTCTTATTTAAATTTCACCTCAGTCCATTGATCTTTTAACCAGAGAGCATAGGCAGGGCAGGGCTTCTTCAAAGTACTTTTACTGCTCTTGTTCTTTTTCTTTTTGTCCTTCTCTTCCTGCTCCTTCTCTATGAGAGACTTGACCAGAGGAAAGTTCTGCAACAATAAATCAACCAACAATTTCAGTTTTTATAAGGAGAAAAATAAATTTTCCTGTAAATGCCTGCATAAATCAGAACTATCCAAGTTTTCCTTTTACAGAGAATAACAAGAATCAAAGAAACTAAAATCAGAACTATCCAAAGTTTTCCTCTTCTCTACATGGAACAGATTGGTACTCTTAATTTTGATGGGAGGGCTATAGAAGGGAATCTCCTATTTCTGAGATAAAATTGGTAAATTGCACAAACTAAAGAAAGCGCCCAAAAAGATCAAGTAATGGAAAAAAAAAATACAAAAATTGATAAAGAAATGTACCACAGTGGGTTTGAACTCCTTAACCCTTTGCAATTTCTTGAGCTCAGCTTGGAGCTTCTCCTGCTGCTCCTCTTTCTTCTTCAAGATCTCATCTTTCTCCTTCAGCATCTCATCTGTCTTTGACTTCTCGATCTGAAGTTGCTGCAACTGAGCTTGCAGCTTCTCCAATTCATCAGTGAATGCTGGGGATGAGGTCTCCGTTGGGTTTTGGGCTTTTTTCTTTGATTTGGCATTTTTACCCTTTGAAGGGGAGACAATGGCAGTGATGTCTTTTGATTTCTCAGATATTTCGGTAATTCCGGCTGAGATGTTTACCTCACTTTCGGTGACATCATTTAGGGCTTTTCGGCCCCTTCCTCTCTTGCTCACTGCCGCCATTGTTATCTTAGTGAGGGAGCGAAAGAGAGGCTTTTTTTTGTTCAACAGGTGGGAGAAGAGATGTTGGATGGGGGAATCCAGATGGGAGGCGGATTTAAAAAGGGGTGCGTTAGATGACGGTCAAACGGTAAAATTTTCAAATTTTGAATGGGATTATGGAGGAATGAAGAGTTGGTTTGGGGTCCGTTTAAACGGCTCGGAGGTAGTAGTAAGTGAATTCGGATCCTCTTGAGATATATCATATTTTGCGTGAATTTTTGGAGAATCTCAACCGTTCAAATACATTCTGCACAAATCTCAAATCTCAAATTATACTGGCCCCCGGCTATCCCCGAATAGGCACCGAACACGTCGGTCACACAAAATATGAGGTATGCCAGAGGACACGCACTCGAAGTAAGTAGTGTATGTGTATCGCTGGAGAAAATCTTTTGTTTTGAGAAAGTAATGATCTCTTTAATTAAGAAACACATCAATGTAGATGCAATGAATCCATTGCTAGGAGAGTGCGTATCTCCTCTGAGGTACCTCATATTTTACGTGACCGACGTGTCCGATACCTATTCGGGTATAGCTCGGGGACCAGTATTATTCGTCAGAACGTATTTCAACGGTTGAAAATTTGAAATTTTCCAAAAGGTCGCGCAAAATATGTGATATCTCAGAGGACCCGAATTAAAGTTTGTTTTATGGAATGATATTACTCGGATCTTTCGGTCCCAGCTGTAAAGAAATCTATCTGCATTTGGAACACTGACACGTGTTTGAGAAGAATTATGTACAACGATTCTCATTTCTGACCCACATGTCAGATTTGAGTACACAGAAATATTATGTCCCCGACACAGACGATCCAGAATAGAGACGAGAAAGTAAGAATTAGAAATCCTTCTGCTCTCCAATTATGTGACATTTTATGGAAAACAAAATGAAAATGAACTCAATAACGTTTTGATCAATTGAAAAACTTATTTTTGCAAATTAAACTTGTGAGAATGCATTTTAAACTCAAAATTACAAAATACAAATCATACTAGTAGTACAAATTCTCCCTTTCTCGGATCATCAAACCATAAAATTCCGTATCAATATAATTACAGTTATATTATTTGCCTTGTTGTCTCCTACAAATACAATTTTACATGGTATTGAAAAATAATAACTTACTAGAACCCAAGATTTAAGCATCAAAGACCCATGAAGAAGAATATCATGAAAAATAATGAGAATTTGATTTAAAACCTATTGAGGTTGTTTAGCATGGGCAGGAACCAAATTAGAAAATTTGGATAAAAAAGTAGCAAGTATAATAAATAACATAAATATATTGTCACTGATATTTGAACCACAGTCTTCATCAACAATAAAGTGAAATTACAACCTTCTCTCAGATGAGGAATGAATGAAATAGTTAAATAGATAGGAAAAAAAAAAAAAGTAGGACTTGACTACAAAGTACACTTTTAATATTTTATAAGGGATTAGTTTATATAAAAACTTAAAAACAAAACCAATTAAATTTCAATATATATACATGGTTAAATAAAATAGTGTAGAATTAAGGAAGTGGGTAATGTGAATTGGTTTAAAATAAAAATAAAAAAATTAGTAAAGGTTGGAGGTCAAGCCACCCAATTATTTAATATTCACAAAAGATTGTTTCTTTCGAATTTTAAACATGTGATCTTCTACGGAGAATATTGTCTTTGCCACTAGATCAAACACTGGTTCTCAATTGGTTTAAAATTTCAACATGCATTAGTTGATTTATAAGTTTGCTTTTAGAATAGAAACATATTTTATAATATGATTTAATTATAACGCCGATTTGACAAATATAATTAATTGAACTATGCATAATTATATAATTTTGTTTTTGGAACTTAAATATATTCCAGAATATTTAAGAATAGGATTTAGTTATGATGCCGAGTTGACAAATATGAAATTGATATCAAACTGAACTATGCAGAATTATATTTCTTTTAAATAATGAAGTCATTTAAAAGGTCTGTTTTACAAAAAAAAAAGGTTTATGTACCAAAAAGAAACTGTCTTAGCAAACAATATTGTGCAGCTCCGATTCAAAACATTAATTTGTTTGATTACCTACTTGCATACTGGTCAGAATTTTAAGAAATAAAAAGTTTCAATAATTGCAGTAATGGTTACAATTTTGTAATCTTCAAACAATCCTTGTAAAAGGCATGTAAAATTCATTCTTCTTTAGTTGAGAAAGGCATGCCATGATCATGCTTATTTGTTTCAACAAACTAGCAAGTTTTATTTTTGTCTGTATATATTGCTCAAGCCTTGTTACCAAAAACGCTCAAAAGTAGAAGCATTATATTTATTGCATAACAATAGCATTATTAAAAAAGATATATTTTCATGGTATCCACTCACATTAGCTGGTAGCAAATTCATTTGCATCATTTACGGATACCTATTTTTAATAGTTAGGATATGAGTGAAAATCAATTATATATGTTGAAATTTTACATAAATTTTATATAAATTTTATGAGTAAATGTGCACGTCGATCGCTATGAGAAAGATGGTGATCAAAGTAAAATAGAGGATAGCATGAACCAAGATCGATATCCCGCTAGTCTGCATGTTCTCTATTACAAAAATTAGGTTGATCAAAAATTTACTGAAGCAGGTTCAAAAACCATACTATCAAACAAGTCCCTCAAATAGTAGAATTTAATTTTACTGGTTAAATAAGTTATCATCGCTTCTACATACCAGTGCGTATTTCATTATTAATGCAGATTAGCAAGAAAGGTTACTCAAAACAACATGGATACTTCAATTTGCTTTCTTCTAGGTTTTTTTTTGTTTAAGGTACATTTAAAAGTATAAATATTATCATTCAGTAAACTGACAATCGGAATTTGGAGAGCAGGGTATAAATCTTGCAAAGATGACAAACAAGAATAATAAAATAAAATTTAGAAATAATAGCCTCAGACCCAGTTTGAGTTCTCTTTATCTTTTACTATTTTAGAAAAAATATAGAGCAACATTTTTGTACCTCCATCTATTTTTTTTCTTTTACAGAAATAAAAACGTTATAATAGATTTTTAGACAAACATTAACATAAGATAGGATACTATTATTTTTTATCTATAAATAGTGCCATTGTATCTTTGTAACTCAGAACAATATGAAATAATTTTTGTTTATCATATTCTCTCCTAATTTTCCAATATTCAGCATAATTTTTTTTTTTGAAAACTTGGAAGTGGCTTCCAAGGTTATATAAAATTAAAAGTTGTTACAGCTTACAGTCCTCTACATAGCTTACAGAAGCTCCTCTTACACATCAGAAATCTTAAGAAAACAAACAAAGCAAAAAAAACAAAAAAATTAAAGCACCTAATTGCTTTCAACAATGAGACAGCCAAAGTTTTATCTCATTAGAACACCTCTCTGCTACCACTGATGAGCTTAGCCTTGTATCCCCAAATATTCAGCATAATTTTAGAGCATGAATTAATCATCTAAATCACACAACAAGCAAACACATTGGAGTTACCGAAATTTTTATTAATATCCAAAATATTTAATTAATTTCAAATTATACCCACTGTTTGGTTGGATTTCCAAAAATGACCAAACTGACCAAAATGTTATCGGTATTGAATCAAATTTCCGGTTAAAAACTCACCGGTTCATTCACTTCTACAACCAGTTAAAACCTCACCGTTTTTCTTTACAAAACAGAAAATTTTATAATTTATTATTTTTTGTATCGAAATATTAGAAATATTTAAAATTTTATTTGAAAAAAGATAAAATACAATATAATTTGATTTATTAGAAAGACTGCGACAAATAACCCGGTTCAATATTTTTCAGGTCGGATTTTTTGCGGCTGTAAGAAAAATTAATATATTTCTTTATGTGTTATTGGAAAAAATAAATATGCTTTGAATTTGAGTTATTGATCGCGGTTTAAAAGTCACTTCTGGGTAATACAGAAAATATTGTGATCCTTTAAGTACATTTAATTTCTAAAAGTTGTATCTATTTCAAGAATTCCTTTTTAATAACAATCATTAAATAACTTTTTGTTTTTTTTTTCAAAAATAGAAGAATCACAATATTTTATGTATTTACCTAGAAGTGACTTTTGAACGAGTCCATGTCTGCCCAGGTACCTGAGGTACAATTTTAAAAAAAATGAACGGTTCAGATTAATTCCATTCATATCCAACTCAATGTGGTCCCTATTATGGTTGTAGGGGGTCTACTTTCAGATTTGTGCCAAGCTAAAAGAATGGTCCGGATTTTCTACTTGCACCTTAGCTACCTGAGGTGGTACGGATTCCTTTTGAACCGGGATCAATAACTCAGAATCCAAGTTTTTTTTTTCCAATAACACATAAAGAAATATATTAATTTTCTTACAGCCGCAAAAAATCCGAACTGAAAAATATTGATCCGGGTTATTTGTCACAGTCTTTCTAATAAATTAAATTATATTGTATTACATCTATTTTCAAAGAAATATATTAAATATTTATAATATTTCAATAAAAAATAAAATAAAAATCTGTTTTGTAAAAAAAAAACCTAGTGAGGTTTTAATCGGTTGTAGAAGTGAATGAACATGTGAGTTTTAACTGGAAAAGTGATTCAATACCGGCAACATTTTAGCCAATTTGGTCATTTCTGAAAATCCTATCAAAAAGTGAGTGTAATTTGAAATTAATTAAATATTTTGAATATTAATAAAAATTTCGGGATTAAAGCCTACCCAGGCCGAAAAAAACCTCAAATTCAAAATCTCCAAACTCCCACAACATAAAAAAAAACTGATCGATACCATCTATTTATATTAGCTGAATCAGAAAAATCAACCATATACAATACAACAAAAATAGTTATTTACCAACAAAACTAGAAAAGTCTGAAAAATCCAACAAAATACAGAAATTAAACATGTCTCTCTTAACTAAAAACTCCAAAATCACTATAATCATACTTAGTAGCAACAAAGACTATATATATTCCTTAGTCAAGATCCATCCAAATAGGCCTCAGTGGCAGAGAAAAATTAAGGTTTTATCGATAGAATCCTAAAAAAACTAAAACCAGCAAAATCAAATATATGAGACAACTGAGGAAAAAAAATAACTGAATCACAAACATCAGACTACCTGCTCATCAACACCATGGAGCCAGAAATCACACGCCTATGCATACTTCTAATATCATCCAAAGCACTATGGGATAAATTCAAAAAAAAATTTACAAGAATTAATATACACTTATCTGGAATATTAGTCATAAGATGTCAGATTCTCTACGATCCTCCAAGTTATCATAATTTGATTTGGTCATAGCCACCATATAACGGAAAGAAACTTGACAGGCTACTATGAATGATCAGGATCAGTTGGGCACCACCGAAACATGGCAAAAGGGAAATTAATATGTTTTTGGTAGCACTTCAGTTGAAATATTATATGGTCAAATTTTAAAATCTCATATTCGAAATGTCGATTTAAGTAGCTCAGTAAATTGATTATATAATGAACTTGTAGCATATCAATTTTATAATTTTTGAAATTTTTTTTACTATTTTTTATAATTTTTGGAAGATGGCAAAAAATAGCTTAAAATATTGATTAATTTTAGATCATTTTTTTGTCATCTTTAAAAATCATAAAAATTGTTATTCTACAAATTCAATATATAACCAATTTACTAAGCTACTTAGGTCGACGTTTCGAATATGAAATATTGAAATTTTACTCTATGATATTTCGGCCGAAGTGCTACCAAAAGCATATTAGTCAACCTCTATATAATTTATAGTATTTATTTATTTAATAATATATGATTAAAACTGATTCATCAAACATTTTATATAGTTTTTAATTAGTAATTCATAACAAAAATAATTTATACAACATTTTATTTCGTTTTGTTTAATTGATAACTTATATGATATCAATAATTATAATATTTATATTTTATGATATTACTTATATGATGTGTTTAATATATCTATTAGCTTAATAGAGTTAAGAATCAAAATACAGTTATAAATTTATTGGATATCTAATTATTCTAAACGACAGAATAACTAATACTTAATGGCGTTAAGATAAGATAAAATACGAGTTAGACTAATTTAGACAAATAAAAATGTGGAAGTATCTTCATCTAATCCATAACATACTTGTTGACAGCCGCACAAAAAAAAAGAAACTAAAAAAAATATAACGAACAGGCTGCACTTATAGACCATGCGGGGCAGGAATATGCATTTTTTAATTCCTTCGGAAGTTCTGATCCTTGGAGTCCGGTTTTAGTTGAACGGATAACACCAAAAGGAACGGACTCTGCTGCTTAGAAACTTTTCTGATCCCAACTATTTAAATTTGTTAAAATTTGTGCATGAAATTTTTTTTTATAGATACGTGAATGAAAAAATTTAAATGGTTAGGATCAGAAAAGCATAACTCTGTTTTTCTATAAAAAAAGCAACAAAGTCGGATCCACACCAAAAGGAACTAATCTCAAAGCCCAATAATATTGTCCCTGTGCTAACTCGAATTCCAAAGCGACTAAAATTTAATCTCAAACCGTAAAGTGAGCAGAATCGTCTATGGTACTTGGGAGAATACTTGTCCAATAAGGTAGGTATGAGTTAGATTTTTTTTTTTTTGTTAGCTCAGATAGGAGCATAGGTAAGAGTTTTTATTCGTTAACTAAATGGATAAGAGTATGGATAAAAGCTATTTTGTACCCATTATCTTATAGAGTAATTATATAAAATTAAATTAAATGATAATATTTAGCAATAATTAGTAATGATAAAATTAATTTGTGTGATATTTATTATGATAATATTTGAGTAATAATTAATTATGTACTTTTGTTATTCAGTGTATGTCTTTTACTATAAGAAAATTATCAAATATATTACTTTTATTTGCATATTTTGTTATTTAGTTAAATAATTGAATTTGTCCGAATAGATATTCATGCTTTGAAATTCTCATGCTTTATAAAAAAATAATTTAGTTAAACTTAATTGTACATTTATTTTTAAATTCTCTTACTTTATAAAAATATTTTTCATCCTACTCTTATTATACCCATTGATACTCCTATCCGCACTTCCGCGCACTGCTCATAAGTGCAGTTAGTATGTGGTATAACCGTATAAATCCTATATGAGAACAATAGTTCAAATCACATGTGTAGAAATAAAATGTGTATGTGGGTAGACTGTAGAGCTTACGGCTGTTAAAAAAAAAAAAAAAAAAAAAAAATCATGCACCTCCAATTGTTTGAAATTCGTTAGAAAGTACTGTATAGAGTTGAATAGTTCGTTTTGGTTTTAGGTTTGATGGTCTCTGTGTAAAGTGTCGCGAGGAGATAAGACAGCTTGGCGGGTAGCGTATAGCGAAGGAATCCATATCCTCTGAGGTAACAGAATATTTTTCATTTAGATCACTCATGTTCAATCAAAATTCGAACTAATTCGGACCGAGATAGAATGTAAGGACCGCTTTAATCAGGAACAGACCCACATTGGCTCCAGAACCGTATTCTCTGCGGAGCCAATCGCTGCGGAGCTGTGCGGAGTTTTTAATCTGGTTCATTTGTTTCGAATCGGACGGACTATATCAAATCTTGCCCGGATTGGAAAAAAAAAAAATTTCTCAAAATTTACAAGATCTAATCTAATCTGATCCATTCGATCCGAAACGAACAAACCAGATTAAAAGCTCCGCAGAGAATACGCTTCCCATTGGCTCCGGAGGCAACTGCCTCCCTCTGAATTTTGAGATTCAGTTGAAAACATAGATCTAGTTCTTTGTTCAGCACAGTTTAAAAATTTTCTTCAAGTTCAGCACAGTTTAAAAACAGTAATAGGCCCAGTCTAATTTCGTTGCTGATTTTTTTGTTTAAAACAGATCTAGTCCTCCAGCCGCTGTAATTCTTCTGAAATACGCGTTGCACAGTAACAAAAAGAAGATAATTTCAAATGGGCCAAGCCCATTTCTCTTCAAATTAGCGTTGAAGAGAAAATTTAAAAATCCGTCTGACTCTCGTAGCTCTCTGAATAAAAATTACTTTATTTTGCTTCTCTCAAAAAAATGGCACATCACATGCATAATAAAACTAAATTGTTTTTTATTATTTGATTTTGTTCACCTTTAAAAATTCGGAGCCTGCCGAAGGGTAATATGTTGACACTTGAGGTTGACCTATTTTATAAACATTTTTATTTTGGTACCATCGCCAAACCGCAAAACGCTCACTAAATTAGAGAGGTCAAAAAAATACTGCAATGAGCACAAGTTGTCAAAGTAAATGTTTTCTCCCTGATTTAACCAACTTCAAGTCCTGATAGATATTTGACACATGGAATGAAATTAATCGGGCAGTTGTTTAATAACACATTTATTTACCTTGCATGAATATACAATTCATATATACTTCACCTACATAATTAACGCAACAATAGCGGCACATCTTTCACGAGGCCAGGATAACAAGTCTAATCTACTTACACTTGCCATATAAATAAGTGGCACCAGAACAAACAACCCAAGAACTAAATCAAAATGGCAGCATTGGGTAATTGAAAATTGCGTGGGTACAGCACTGGAGCACTGGATACCGGGACAAACTAGTTCCTCAAATATCCAGCATATGCATTAATAAATCATTCCAGGCATCAATTGCACCAGGTAAGCACCAATGGAGGCAATCATTCACCACACTAGGTTTCTTTCTCCCTTGTTCATCAAAAGGATGGAAGGTTCTAAAAGGACCTGAGTGACTATCAGGCCTTAGTAAAGAGAGACCGAACGTGTCTAGCAACCTCATGGGGGACCCACCAAGCCGAACTGCGTCATTGAACTCATCATACTCGATTTTGCTCATCAGACGGTCAATGTCTTTACCGTTATATTCACCCTTTTTGTATGGTTGTGTTCGGTTGCAGGTCCCACCACTCCACCATTCGCCGTTCTCAAAGTGGTCTGGGCTCCATGTCCTGTAAGCATAAAAATATAAGAAGAGACGAATGAATTATAACTTGTTGCTAACAATTTTTGTATAGTTGCAAATAATTTGTAAAATAACTTTCTGGTTTAAAATATGCTAATCAAATTTCTGGAAATTAAACAGTTTAAACTCTTTTCTTTACAGAATTCAGTGGAAACACAAAAATGCCCCTACAAGGGAAACTACGGTATTTGCAGAGAGGGCGAAAGCTTTAGCACAGACGTGGAAGATGCAAACAATTACCAGACATACACTGCAACCTTAACCCCCATCCCATCCCCAGAAACTTACACGTTAAGAAGCGAAGGAATCGAAAAATGTGCCTAATTTTGGAGGCAGCTGTCTTTTGTAACTTATCTAGAGTGAACAACTACCATTAAGTTAGCCTCAAGTATTTTTAGCCATGCATTATGTCTAATTAGATATTGGGCTGTTATACCAACAAAGTGCATACCTGTAATACACAATAGGCTTGTGAGGTGACGAATTAATAAACTGAAACACCTCCTGTAGTGTCCTTCGATACACATATCCAATCGAGACATCTGTCAAGTTCCTACCTTTACAATAATGGCACCCAATTACTGTGCCGTTCTCCCAGTATATTGCTGTTTTGAGGAACCACTGCCCGGTTGAGATCACCACATAGTCAAAATTCTGATACAGATCAGTCCAATTTTTGTCAAGAATGTCGAGGTGGAGTTCTAAATCAGCCTTTGATTCACCGTCATCATTCTCAAAAATGTCAGCTTTGATCAGGAAAGGGCTCCAGATGAGAGAGAGTGTGAAATTGTGAGATTTGAAATGCCACCGCCTTGACTTGAAGGCCTCATCATGGTATACTTCTTCAGGATCTTCAATCTGGGATAAGAAAAATTATTGTCGGATTTAGAATTGCATGATTACGAAGGTGAATTTTGGCTGCAATAATGGTTGAACCTAAAATTTCTGTCATCTCGAAAGTTTAGTATCAACCTATCAGGGTATTTAGTTGATGAGACTGCTGAAGTTGATAGTTGATATTGTTTCCGAAATGGTCCCTACAGTATAGGTTGTCTATACTGGGATTTGGTATGTAATGGCTGATTATGAACCGGTAAGGTTATACCAATAAGAATTTACCATGATACATGATGCTTAAAGGTACTTGAAGCAGATCAAGATTACAGGCAGATAGTCCCCAAACTATGCTAAATCTTACAAAGGTAAGCCAGATGTTAATGTTATGTACCAGGCGATAGTCCCCAAACTATGCTTGAGCAATATGCATAATACCAGCATGGCACAAACTCAAGGCTTTACTGGTGTCAGGTATAGGTACAGTTACTTACCCCTGAAAGAAGGCAGAGGATAGATTGGACATGATTGCGTAGAATTGAGTCTCCAATGAGAGCCCAGCTCTTATTTCGCATTGATTCCAGAAACTTCTCCCCATTAAAAGTTGGCAAGTCACAGCCATATGGCTTCCATTTCCAGTAGAGGTATTCTCTATCTTGCCGACCATTTGTCATACAATTCTGAGGTGACTCGATGAAACGACATGTGTCATTCTTGTACAGTGGACCTGAAGGATCATATACCCACTCCCCAGAGAATATATCGCATCTTCTTTCTGTAATCAAATAGAGAATAAGCGTTGAAACATCAGAACTTTCTTATAGAGACAAGGAAAAGGTACTGTACAATGTTATCTCAGAGAAAACTGACAAAGAAAATGAATTTAGAAGCGTAGAAGTTAACTACTATATATATTTCTGGTACAAGAATAGGATTTAGTTTTTTACGCCCTAGATCACTAATAAAAAGAAACCACAATAACAAAACCAAGTAATAACAATGAGGAAGTACCCTGTAGAAAATCCTTTTGGGCATCCGAAGTTCTTTGATCACCAGCATCTATTTCTTCCACATCAAAATCTGCCAAAGTTTCCAAATTTGAGATATTTTCATAAATTCGTATTAGCTCTATCATAACCAAGAAGGAAGTCTGACATCTTTTAAAGAAAATAGATTTCTGTATAATAGCTGAAAATTGTGTTATATCAGCAGATTAACAGCACCAATTTGCATTCCTCAATCACAGTACAAGTGCCTGCCAGTAGAGTGGGAAAAATGGCACGGCGGAGCCGGCTCCGTCACGGAACGACATGGTTACGGCACGGAACGGCACGACATGCGTGTCAGTTACATGCCGTGACTCGCGTGTCCCGTGCTGTGACCATCTTTTGAAACTTTGGCACAGCACGGCACGGCACATGAAAGATCTAGTCATGGCACAGCATGGCACGTGGTCACGCGAGTCACGTGTAATTAGGACCATTAGATATTGATTAAATGGTAAATCTTGAATAAACCAACTTAAATTATGATCAAATGGTCAAACGAGTCACGCGAGACACATTTGGTCACAGCATGTTTAGGCACAGTGTGACTCACGTGCCATGACCACTGGCATGCCGTGACCACCCCTTGATATTTTGGTCACGGCACGGCACGTGAAAAATTAACTTGGTAACGGCACGGGACGGCACGGGACGGCACGGGACGGCACGGGACGGCACGGGACGGCACAAGACCAAAATCACGGCATGTTAGTCACAGCACAGCACGTTTTTTTCCACTCTACCTACCAGTCAATACCGTCCAGTACAAACATAGCGTGATGCAGAAATAAAATTCGTAGTTACCTTGTTTTCTACTAATACTAATCGTCCAATGTCAAAGTTCAGATTGTACCAATCTCTGTAGTAAGAACATACAGCTTCTAGTACTAAAGAGTAAAAAAATAAAAGCTATACAGCTTCTATTACTAGGATTAAAAATAAACGCTTTATGTCTAAAAAAAAATTAAAATAATATAAAGTTCTTTAAAAAATAAAAATAAAAAAACTCTCCAAACTTAAGATTCATTCAGCCAAAGGTTCTTTAAGTATGAATCATAATGCCTGCCTTAAAGAGCCAAGTTTTAAGAACAAATGATAGAAAAACCAATGCCAAGCCAGAGTTGAAACCATAGGAGGAAAATAAATACACAAAATTGCTCAAAGATGCGGGTTGTTTACCAAATTCGTATGTCCTCCTGTCTAGATCAGCGGATCCAACTAAAATAAGTAGCTATAGTTTGACCAAGTATGGAAGCAAGATAGTTTCAAATATCAAGGAAAGCCATGAATATACGCCGTAGATTGCTCAATCCAACTTTACTACAAAGTCAAATCTCACAAATAGTCTCTGTTTTAGATTAAAAAAAACTACCAATGGTAAAATCGGCTTTCCAGAATGTTTCAACGACCAATGTGGTAACCGAGATTTACAAGTCAACATTGATATTTCAGCAATTTCCCCCTCAACCTTTTTTTTTTCTAATTTTATTAGTCAAAATCTCTCCCATTCTCAAATGGCAATAGCACAGTTTCTTATCTCCTCCAATTATCTAAATCACAAGTCCTACATTAATCAACGAATTTGCAAAGGATCTCACCTTTCTCTGGACCCGGCTCAAGAGACGTCGATTCTGTCCAGTGAGGCCCCCCGACGAAAGCATGGCGTACGTAGTCCGGTAACACTAACCGCTGGTTGGAGGAGGACACGAAGAGACGAAATGCAACACCAAATAGAAGAATTACTAGTACAAGTTTGATCCATGCATGGTTACTCTTCCGATTCAGACCTGGCCATGGCTGTACCAATTCCGATCCCATTTAATCTTATAAACAAATGTACGAAATTCTGATCTAAAATGAGGAGTGAGTTTGAGTGTGAAGAGAGAAAGTGAGTGAGAGGAGAGAGGAGAGAGAGATCGGAAAGCGAAAGCACTATTTAGGTGGAAGGTGGGAAAGGAACAGAGAGAGGGAAAGAGATGGCAGATGAAATCTGAGCTGCTTTGTCTTGTTAGAAAATAAATCGGCTGTAATTCTTTGGGAATTACAGGACCCTGTAATTCCAATCCGAACTGTTGGTTTTTTTTGAGATTTGTGCATGAAAACTTACCTTTTTTCAAGATCTGTGCAGAAAATATTTAAACGGTTGATATTGAAATTTCAGGGCTCTGTAATCTCTTCCGGGATTACAGCAGATTCGGATTCGTCTTGTTACTCTTGTGCTGTCTTGTCTTTTCGGTTAGAGTAGATTTGGGTTGGTGTGAAAAGTGGATTTACGCTCCTCTGGGACTTTGTGCTTGTTTAATTGAATTCGTATCCTCTGCATTAACTCAAAAAGGAATCTTTTGAGGTAATGTATCTAGCCGTCTGATCAGCTCTGAGATTCGTGCAAATTAGATCGGCACTAATTTAAAGACGCCCTATGTTATAGGTGGGGATCCGAATGGGCTCCGTTTATAATCGGACGGCTGATATCTATTAACTCAAAAGATGCTCTTTTGAGTTGATGCAGACGATGCGGACTCTGTTTAATTAGTAAAACAGTAACAGTAATTTTTAAGAGCCCCTTTCTTTTTTCTTTTGATGGCTTTTCTTATTCTATTTAATTTCTCTTTTCTGAAAGTGGAAAAACGAATTCGAGTAAATAGGGAAATTATTTTATGGGCGGTGCTATTTTTAAAGTAACAATTACATTATTTGAGAAACTTTTTCTTGCTTCATACTCAATTTACACCTTTTTTTTTTTAGAATTTTTTAATTATAGTACAAACTTAATATAAGCCTGTATCAAATATGTAAAAAATGCTATTGAAAGAGGAAGCAAAAAATGCCTTATATTATTGTCTTTTTTATTTTATTTTATTTTATTGTGACATTGATAATTTGATGCTCAACTCAAATAATTTTTTTATAAATTTATATCAATTTAAGTATTCATTATATGCTCATATTCCATATTTTACCTTCTTCTTTTTTAACAATATACTGAAAGATAAAACTTATATTAATAGGAATATGTTTCACTCGTAAGAAAATATTAAAATTTTAAGGTTCCTAGTTATATAAAAGTAGACATATTTTAGTTGTGCGATCATGTATCTAAATATAAATAAAGTATTAAAAATAATAAAACCCTTCCATATTGCTTAGCAGAATTTCTGCATAATTTATCATGTTATTTTTCAATATACATGTCTATAGCGTTTCGGTAAAAATAGTTATTTATGTCCAAAATTTGTTACATGTCCGATATTTTTGCAATAATATCTTCTTTTAAAAGGTTATTTATTTTCATAAATAATTTTCTTTGTAAGGTGGGAAGTTATGAAAATAACTAAGAAGTGATACTTTAGATATTAATAGAAAAAAGTGAAGTTGGAAAAGTGGTAAAGTAGAAAATCGTTATTTAGAACAATATTAATTTTTTTTACAATTAAAAATGGAATACCAAAAAACAGTATTTTTTTTCCTCTTCTCTGTACCCAAAATTTTGACACCCCTCAATTTTAAAAAAAAAATGTAGCAGTTAATTATTTAATTCGGAGCTCTTAATTTTACCCTATTAAACAGTTATACCCCAGGTACGTGCAAGCGGTGAATCTGAACCGTTCATTTCACTTGACACAAATTTCAAAGCAGACCCCCTATAACTTCAACGGCTACTGAATTGAGTTCGGCCTGAATGAAATTAATATAGACCGTCCATTTTTATTAATCGCACCTCAGATACCGGGGGCGGGGGACACGGACTCGTAATTATAGGCAGTACATTTCTGTGCATTTGAGCATTTTCTTAATTATAATCTACAAACTAAACAACATGTTATACCCCTGATTGTTACAAATTACGAGGGAACAAATTAAATAAAAAATACCTGTGTTGTCAGTGGTCACGTTCAATATTCCATTCTGAAATCTGAACCAACGGACGACGTGCTTCCACGCATGCATTGCTAAACCCATGTCATATTGTCATATATCAATAATGAAGCGGTTAATAGAAAACGATTACGTGTACAGCTGGCATCATTTTTCTAACCTTCTGAATTCAAAGCTTGTGAAGTACCTCAAATTTTGAGTTTAGATTCGGACTGTTCAACCAGAATCTAGGCCAATTTAAACAGAATCGTACGGTCCAGAATAAACTTAATATTTGAGTTACTTTAGGAGATGTGAAGTCCTGAAAGTGCGTCCAATTATTTTATCTCTCACGTTAATGGCGTGATTGCGTGAATGCTGAAAGGTTATTGGAATTCGGAGCTGCCTAAAGATTAAAAACTTTAGATTAATAATTACTATTTCGAAATTAAGGGATGTCGGAGGCGTCAATTTCAAAATACGGACTTTCTTTGCAAATTTAATGTGATGATGTATTTAATGTATATATTTATTTGTATATTTTTAGACTAAATTATTCGTTAATTACCGTAATTTGTTCCGATATATGGTGATCGTTGAAACTTTACATAGTGTGCATTAATAAATTAACTATTTAAAAAAAAAAAATATGAATCACATTGACATGATATAGATTAGATAAAATTTTATGCAAAATATTAATTACTAAAATATATTAGTATTAAAGTACACTTTAATTGGATTTGAAATTCAAACGGTTAAGCTGAACCGTTTAATGAAATTCTTTCATTCTACAAAATTAAAGTTAGAGACAATTTTTTTTATTTTAACCAACAATCCAACATATAAATTTATTGTGATTCAAGAATTATATAATTAACTTGTTTCACAAATAAACTATAAATATATGAATCATATGATACTTGATATTTGCCAGCTTAAGCCACATGTGTCGACTAAACGTTAAACCACCTTGATAGGTGAATTAACTTTTTTTTTAGACTGGTCTAGAGAAAGCCATTATTAATCGGCTCAATTAAATCACGTTTGGTGGTTTAAATGAGGCCTAAATCCTTTATTTCACAGTTTACTTATTGTCTATGTTTTACAGAGACAAAATTAGAAAATTAAGATAGAGATAATTGGATAAATAGATATTCTGTATTTTGATTTTATGAGCAGCTAATAATATTTTTTTTATAAAAAATTAAAATTAAAATAATTGAAAATTTTCAATTTATAGAGAGCGTTTAGCTCCTCTCTCCTCAATTTACTTCGGCTTTTTGCTCAGAAGCATTCTTTGAATGCACCCATTAAAAAGAACTGTCATTGATAAAGCATACGTCCATATATATTATTGATATTTTACTAAAATTTTTTTTTTTTAAAAAGGCAATAAAGCCCATTTCATTTTCTAAAAATAATAGACAAAGAATTTATATGCTACGGTCATTCCATGTTATTTGATTTATTTATTATTTTTTTTTATAAGGTTCCAAAGCTTAGGAACTGTAATTGGTGTAAATCGTCGGTGATGCTGTGATGGTATATTTTAAAAGAAGAAACAAAAGCGTCGGTGATGCCGTGTTGCCGAAGATGTGATCTATATTATCCCAAAAAAGAAGAAAATAATAGTTGTAATTTAAGTGAACTTTTTACAAACCTTAATTTATTTAGGAATACTAATAAAATGGTTATGTACTTAAGTTTTGTAATTTTGGTGGTATTTAATTAGTTGAGGCTTAAAGTTTTGAAGATCTAAATTAATTATTTAAATTTAGATCGACTTAAGCTATTTATGTTTAGTTGAATTCTAAAATAATATGATAATATTAAAAATAATATCGGCTAAACACGAGAGAGATAAGACAAAAAAGCAGCCACTGCCAAGGTTTAAATTTAAAAACCTGATTTTAAAGTTATGCTTATTTAAATCAACCTAATTAATTCATATTTAATAGAATAACTGAGATCTAAACTCCTTATTTCATAATTTAAATCTCAACCCTACATGATAGAAAACTAGCGGTCAAAGATTGAAAATTTCTAGTTACCAAACTGTCACGGAAACTCCAAAATTAAAAGGGTCAATTGCTCTCTATAGGAGGGAGACTTACCTTATTTAACTCAGCTCTTTCCTATGTCCCCCTTTATGCTTTATCTCTATTTAGAGTCCCAATCGCAGTTCTAAATTAGGATAGATAGAATGCGAATACGATTCCTATGGCAAGGGTATGTGACTAACAAAAAAGGACAGCATGTTATATATATACATGTTTATTTTTTTATTTTTTAGGTTTCTTAATTAGAAGGGAAATAAGAACTATTACTAAAGTTATAATTTGTTGTTCATGGGACAGTTGGGTTATGTTAATATTCTTATAAAACAGAGTTAGGCTAATATGACACTAGTGTTATATCAAACTAAATAACACCACATCTTAAACCCTTAGATATGCTTTAAGATTCGTACTATCCGCTTTTACTGTTCAAGCACTTCATTTTGTACAAATTTTAAAGCAGATCTAAGAGTTTAAGATGTGGTGTTATTTAGTTTGATATAACACTAGTGTCATATTAGCCTAACTCTATAAAACATGGTAGCGCATTGAGCCCAAGCCCATACAAATAAACTTCTCTCTTTTCCTCGGACAACATAATTTTCAAGTACGCTACAAGGAGGGAAATAAATCTGCTGTGATTCTAAAGAGATCGTAGGACCTTGTTATTACATATCCATCCATTTATCTGTTTAGAGATTCGTGCATAAAAAATAAGTATTATTGAAATTTGTGTATTTCAAAAAGTGAAAGGTTAGATTTGGAATCACAGCAGATTTATTTCCCTACAAGGAGGGCGTGTCCTCTAAGGAATTCGTATCCTCTGAGATATCTCAAATTTTGCGTGACTTTATGGAAAATCCCAACTGTTTAAATACGTTCTGCACGAATCTCTAAGCACATATAATACTGCCCCCTACATCACCCCCAAATAGGCACCGGACACGTTGGTCACGCAAAAGTTGAGATATCTCAGAGGATACGCACTCGTCCTCTGAGTGAGTCCAGGTATCTCATATTTTGCATGACCAACGTGTCCGGTGCCTATTAGGGGATAACTCAGGGGCCAGTATTATTTGAGCATTAAAATTCGTGCACAAGGTATTTCAACGGTTGAGATTTTCCAAAAGGTCGTGCAAAATATGAAATATCTGAGAGGATGCGTATTCCGCTACAGGACGACAACTGGAAATTTAGAAAACCCTCAAAAAAGAAAAAAATAACCACCGGAAGAAAAAAGAAATAAAAAGAGGGAAAAAAAGAAAGAAAAACCCTCGGAAAGCAACTAACAGGAACGAATCTAATTCCGCAAACTAAAAGGAGGAGGAAAGGTTTGAAGGTTCTGTTAAGACTTAAGAAGCAAACAATGGCGCAAAAGAAAGGAGGCAAGAGCGCCGCCTCCGACGACCCGGAGGAGCTTGCCCGGACGCCGCTCCAGGCCATACTACTCGCCGACACCTTCAATTTGAAGTTCCGCCCGATCACCCTCGAGCGCCCCAAGGCAATCTCTCTCTCGCTCTCTCTGTGTTTATAGTGTGTGTGTGTGTGTGCGTGTGGCAAAATTACCGTGGGTTAATGTTGTACTGTTCAATTAGGAAGGTTAGGATGTAGGAGACAAAATAGTTTTTTCTTTAGCAGCATTGCTTGGCGAGATAATTTAACTTAATTTTTTTTTCACTTATGTCAATGTCCTCTTGCATGTCTTTAAGCCTTTTAAGGAAGCAGATGTACAGTTATTAAACCAAACTCAGATTATGCTCTACTCAATCTAATAATAAAGATATTGAATAAAGTGAGAAGAAAACTTATGGTAGTGTAAAACTCATTTGAACCTCTTCCACAGGTACAGATGTACCGTTAATGTGTCTGGTTCTGGTATAGAAATTGGAATTTTAGGTTTAAAATAAGCTATATATATTACCCAAATCTTCAACTCACCCTAAACCCACAAAATAAACAGTCACATAAAAGAGGAGAAAACAATGGTGGAAAGATTATGCAAAAGCAAGCAACTCCTCTCAGCCTCTCACATAGGCACTGTTGTCAGTTTTCTTGGTGTAGAAATTGAGCTGTGAGGTTCAACTAACCCAAATAACCTTAAAACTTGGGGAAAATTGGTTATTTGCCACTCCAAAACCTTCAAATGTGAAAAATGCCATCTTGAAATTAAAAATCATCATAATATCACTCTAAACTTAATTAATTTTTAATTTTACCACTCCAAATAATTAATGACTAAAATACCCTTCCTCCCTCCACCCCTTTCTTCTTTTCCTCTCTCTAGTCTCTACTCATCCACTACTTGTTACAGGGGTTCTCAGACCCAATTTCATGGCAAAGTTAGCAGTGATAGATCTAGCGGAGTTCTCAGACCCAAACCAGAAGGACCTTCTAGAAGCTTCTCGTTACTGGGGTTGCTTTCGTGTGATCAACCACAGCATCCCTGGAGGTCTCCAGTCCGAAATGAAGGCCGCTGTCAAGGTCCTCTTCGACCTCCCCGATGATGTCAAGCGCCGAAATGCTGATGTCATCCATGGAAGTGGTTACGTGGCGCCCACTCCCAAGAACCCGTTGTACGAGTCCTTTGGTCTTTATGACGCCGCTTCTCTGTCTGACGTGGATGCCTTTTGCTCTATCCTTGATGCCCCAAGCCATGTCAGGTAATCATCAATTTTTTTATTAAGATTAAAAAGCTGGCAACTTGTGCTCAGAATTGTTATGAATAATCGATACTGTTGTTATCTGATAAAGATTTTATGTTCTGGCATAGGTTTTCCAGTGAATAATACCTGATCACTGGCTGGCAATTGAGATGATTTTACAAAATATCTGTAATTGAATTTTTCATTTTCAATTTTAGCCTAATTTACTAAATTAACACTTTAATAGTTGAAAATTCTTCAACTTTTTAATTTTTCTTAATGATCATGAAAGGGAGACGATCAAGGCCTATGCCGAAAGTTTGCACAAGGTGATTGTAGATATAGCAACGAAATTGGCTGAGAGCATGGGCTTGAAAGATCAAACTTTAGTGAATGGCCGTGTCAATTCAGAATTAACAAGTACAATTTCACGCAAGACTCTGTTGGTTCTGATGGAGTGCAGATCCACACCGATTCTGGTTTCCTTACTCTGTTACAAGAAGATGAGTGGGGAAAAATAGAGATGGCATTTTAGTGATGGGAGGGTATTTTAGTCATTAATTATTTGGAGTGGCAAAATTAAAAATTAACTAAGTTTAGAGTGGCATTATGATGATTTCTAATTTCGGAGTGGCATTTTTCAAATTTGAAGGTTTTGGAGTGGCAAATAACCAATTTTCCCTAAAACTTGATCATTTTTAAATACTGATGCATAACTGAGTAACCAGGATCATACAAATGTCTCCAATTATTCATGTCAAATCTGCCTGATCACTTAACTCCAGGTGTTGTTGCCGTTGGTTAACACTCCGATGATAGACTACACATTGGCATGGCTGGAGTCTGTTGGGGCGGAGGAGGTGTTCCTCTTTTGCTGTGCACATGCTGAGCAGGTGAAGGAGTACATAAGCAAGTCACCCTGGGGCCAGAGTCGTGCCAGCTTCTCCATCACCACCATTGAATCCAACTCCTCTATTAGTGCTGGCGATGCCCTGCGTTTCATCGAGGGAAAAAATGTGGTACGTGCCCAGAGTTTTCCTCCTTTACTATACAACTTTTTCAGAAAAATAACGTTTTGATTTGTGTTGTTTTTGTCATTGGAGATTCTATTTGTTGTATGTGTTGTTCTGTAATTATTTGCATGTTGATTTATCTGGATGTCCAGAAATGACCTTGAGCAGATAAAAAAATAAAGAATGGGTTTCAGTAGAATAGGGAATGATGTCCAGCTATCCACTATTATCGTAGCTTTGGTTACAAAGTTGGTATATGTAGTGAAAAGACACTCATGAGTTTCAATGGCATGTAACGGGCAGCCCATACTGACCTGTATTTAACAAACTAAATCAACCTATTAAGTTTTGTTAAATGAATTAAAAGTAGTCCAATGAGATGCCCAAAAATAGTTAATGCTGGACAAATGCCCTCATATAACTTTGATATAACATATTCATTTACTTTTGTGAAGATAAGAGGGGACTTCATTCTCATAACAGGCGACACAATAAGCAACATGAACCTTACAGAGGCGCTCCAGGCTCACAAAGAAAGGAGGAAGAAGGATCCGAACACAGTCATGACTATGTTTGTCAAGCGATCTAAGCCAATGCCTCTGACACCCCAGAGCCGCCTTGGAAATGACGAGATAGTGACGGCCATTGATCCTGAGACAAAGCAACTTTTATTCTATGAAGATCAATTTGACAGCTCTAAGCAAGAAGTGACACTCGATAAGTCGTTGCTCGCTGATAATCCATCCCTCTATCTACGAACTGACTTGGAGGTAATACATTCCTTTTTTCCTTAAGCAAAATACTGCACGGGAGTGTACCTCTCAGTGTACTTGTTATATCTAGGTTGATTTTATTCGATATGCACCTTTACAAAAAACAAGAAACACCATGTATGCCTCTTTTACATGAGTCTTCATTATAGGATCATGTAATATTAATACAATGGTATTCTATTCCTACTGACATGACCAATCTAGTTCAATCATTTCCCTAAAAGGAGTATACCTATGACAAGTTTGTGGTGCCACAGGTTACCTTTATTTTTCTTCTATGATACTACTTAACAATCTGAAGTTCAAGCAAGGTTCTGAACTGATCATCATATTTTATGTTGCAAGATATACATAATTTATATGTTTTTTTGAACCGTGTTGTATAAGATCAGTTGCTCTTGATTTTCATTTATAACTTTTTGAAGATTGTCGTCAAAGCAACACTTTCAGTCATTGTTGATAGTAAGTGAATCAATCAGCCCCTCACTTATTTTGGATGGGAATTTTTTTATCTGAAAATTTTGTAGGATTGCTATATAGATATATGCTCACCTGAGGTGCTAACAATCTTCTTGGATAATTTCGACTATCAACATCTCCGCCATCACTTTGTTAAGGGATTACTTCATGATGATGTAAGCACCTTACCCTCAACCTTCCTTATCTTTCAATATATTGGGTTTATAGTTTTAAGGTTAATCCGAATGAAGTAATCAATACTCGTAATGATTATTATAATTATTGTTGTTGTTATTATTATTTTCAGAACTTATGTTACTTTATATGTGTGATCTCTTTTTAATGATGAATGGTGTACTAAAATGGGTTGGTTTCATATAAATATTACCAATACCTGTACCTGTTAATACCCATACCAGTAAGGTGGTTAGGGAACAATTGCATTTTCTGATAGTATTAGATGACTCATTTTGATCACCTCAACTTAATCACGAGCACCTCAACGATGTCTGTCATTTGTTTTGAGATGTGTTTGCTAATCATGTGATGATACTTTCAGATTATGGGAAAAAAGATATATATGCATGAGATTGATTCAAGCTATACTGCACGTGTAGACAATTACAGGAGCTATGACACCATAAGCAAGGACATAATTCAGCGATGGTCTTTTCCTTTGGTACCAGATGTGTTATATGCTGGTAATCGCTCTCAAATGAGATTACACAGGGAAGGCATATATAAAGCCCCAGGTGAGTTTAAATATCACATAAAAGAGATATTGGTTGTTAATTGCCCTACATTTGGGTTTTGGTGAGTTTCAGGTCTTGGGCTACCTGCCTACCTAGACCTGGTAAAAAATTAAAATAGGCCATTTCTGGGGGTGGGGTGATTCCTAGTACTGTTTTCATAATTTGCAAAATAATGACATTAAGTATGTGCATCTGTCACATCAAGTTTTATCACTCCCATTGAAAATTATATCATTAAAGCGTGAAATTATGAAAACGTAGTTGACACCAGTACAGTGCTACTCCATGGGACAGGAGTCTTATAGCAAATGTTGTATGACAATTTTTATTTACCTTTTTCCATCTAACGGTTGATGTAAAAGTAAAATTGATGATCTTTTCAGACATCAGTTTATCTCCTTCGGTAAGCATTGGTGCATTCAGTGCAATTGGCAGTGGTACAACCATTGGAGACAACAGTTCAGTGTCAAACTCAATTATTGGTGAGTTGTGCACTATTGGCCGAAATGTCTCCATTGATGGCTGTTATATCTGGGATAATGTGACAATT
Source organism: Carex rostrata (assembly GCF_964058835.1). Taxonomy (NCBI): domain Eukaryota; kingdom Viridiplantae; phylum Streptophyta; class Magnoliopsida; order Poales; family Cyperaceae; genus Carex; species Carex rostrata. Next base: position 6,055,518 of record NC_135936.1, read on the forward strand.
GAAGATGGCTGTCGACTGAGCAATTCAATTGTCTGTACTGGTGTCCATCTATTTACTGGTGCCACTCTCGAGCTCGGTGTGATACTGTCATTTAAGGTACTTTGTAGTATTTTGTTGATGTTATGGAGGAGTTTGGCTTTATAATGGGGAAGGTGTTGCCTGTCGACTTGTGGAAAAAAAAACATAAGAGACCTTTTGTTGGCATAGATATTGGATGAAATTGCTATTGAAAAAATGCTGGCAGCACTGGATGGACAGCATGTGATCTTTTCATCATTGAAATTAGCACCAAAATTTTGTAATAGATACATACAAGATACAACCTCAATATAGGCATTACAATTGTTCAAACATTGAGTGGTCTGGTTAGTAGTGTTAATGTGCCAATGTATCCTTTATTTCACTCCTGATGTATGTATTCTCAGTATTTTTTTATTAAATTCTATCGCCTTCACATTTATCTGTTTTCAGTTTTCTTCTTTCTCATCTGACATTTTATAAAATATGCATATAGTGATATCTAACCAACGAAGTAATATTTCTTAGGTTGAAGTAGGTCATAATATAACAATCCCAGCGTACTCCAAGGTGTCACTGCTTCCTCAACCCAGGAAGCAAGACAGTGATGAGGAGCTTGAATATGCAGATAGCAGCAGTGGTGTTATTGATAGCCCATGTAACATTTTTATCTTATTCACGTAATTTTTTTTTTTCTGATATCCTGGTAGAAAAGTTAGCTTGTGTTTGCAAATATTTAACATGATTTTATTCATGCAGCCATTACTAATATTAACCCTGCAAATGCTGAACATGATCATGCTTCATTTGATACCGAACAGTTAGGATTGTCAGAGGTATCACCCCCTCCTTTACTAGGATATTTCGAATCTTTTAGCTGCACAATGATTAATATTTTTTATTCTTTTCAGTTTTGTAACCACGATTGTTAATTTTGTCACTTTTTTATGTAGGATGATCTATCTGGGGTTGGTTACATATGGACAAGTTGTGAAACTGGAAATGAAGAGGAATGGAGGTACTCTTTGGCCCCAATTCCAGAGGAGAAACTAAACGAATTCTATGCTAAGATGCTTGCTGAAGATGAAACGTCATCGGATGCAGAACAAACTGGCATAACACCTTCTGGGGAGCATTTATCTGAGACTAAGAGCACCAATTTTGATGACAGCGACGGTGAATACAAAGGAGATGTTGCGAAGTTTGATAAGGAGGTATGTACATCCGCCTAATAGCTTTCTATTTGCTGCATGTGTGAATTTGCATACTTCTTATAGCAAGGACATGTGCTTCATGTTCTTTTTTTTTTTTGCTTGTTTTCTCAGGTTGAGGAAACATTTGAGAGAGTTCTTGGTGGGGTGGCTGAGGACAATGTGCAATTGGAAATCAATATGCTCAGGTGTGCTTAATCAATTGATCATTAGTCTGTGTTTTGTATAGGTTGATGATATGTTTGATCTGGTATCCAAATTTTGTGCTCTTTTGGTTTTCTAGCCGAGCTTTAATCATAAGTTTCCCCCCAAGAGAGCTTAGTAAATCATTGTAAATTGACTTTTTAATGTACATATATTGTACTCAGTAATTTGACTTCATTAATAAGAACAAGATGGCTGTTTATATAATATTATGAAAAGTACAAAAAATAGAGAAGAATTAATACAACAACAGTTGACATAAATGTATTTTTTTTTTTGTTTCAGGTTATCATTCAATGTATCACATGCGGAGTGTGCCGGAGCTGTGTTCCAATCTGTAATTAAGAGTGCCCTTGTTGCTTCCAACTCAAAATGTAATCTTCATAAAATATTATCCTAAATAGATACATTCAATACTTCAAAGATTGCACAATGAAGTAAAATGATAATTCCTGCTTAATGTGCATCTAATTTTGGAAAAATTCCCCTTATCCTCTTTTCTTTGCAATAAATGTTCAGCCAACTTGCTAAAGGCAACCATTGATGCAATTGAGAAATCAAAGCGGCTGTTGAAGAATTTCATAACAAATGTGGATGAGGAGGTAAAATCTTCTAGATTCATCTATGCTTAATGTTTAAGTGATCTGGACTAGTGCGAAATAAGTACGATGCTGTAGAATTTTCTGGATTATTTCATTTGAAAATAATACTACACTGTTTAGATGTATATTTGATTTATCTTGTTGGGAAAGCAAGCATTCGCAAAGGAACTTCCCCATTCAATTTCAGTCTGTGGACATGTATCTGCTTGCCGCTTATATTTGATGTTATTTTATTTAATTTGGAAAGAGAGATTATATAGAATTTTTTGATGCATTCTATAATTGTAACATATTTTATCTAATATTTTCCTGCAAGCAAAGGATGCAACCTCTGTGCATAACAAAAAAAAAAGGAGAGAGAAAATGACATGGCACAATTGCTGCTATTTTGGTACCGTGTTTCACTGCTGAAATACTGCTCAAAATTTAATTCAACTGAAGATTACTCGCATATTTGTTGTGCAGATAGAAGTCATATTGAAGTTTGAGGAGATGTGCATGGAGACTGCCAGAGAATTTTCTCCTATATTCTCCTCGGTATCTATTTCTTTCTTTCTATTCTTTTTCATTCTTTCCTGCATATGCTATTCCCTTTGCCTTAGAGCCTTTTGTGTATTTACGGATTGTTCTTGAATGGAAAAAGATTTTATGTTTATTTTTAAGAAAATAACAGAATATATTTTGAATCGTCTTTGTGGTACTTTAACTATGTTCAATATAAACTTTGGAGTGAGTCTATGGTACTATGCATATTACGATTTGGCACCGTGCTACGGTTCTATATTCGAGTTTTCAAATCCTAACGGTCGATCCGAACTGTTCATTTTGTTCTCTATATTAATGTGTTTGGAGACCAAATTTTACATTAGATTTATTGAAAATCACTGTTTTTGGATGGTCCAGAATTTTCAGATCAAGTGATTTTCTAAATATCTAAAAAAATAGTAAAAAAATTTCAAAAAATGTAAAATTTGGTCTCCAAACACATATTAATATGGAGAACAAGATGAACGGTTCGGATCGACCGTTAGGATTTAAAAACTCGAATATAGAGCCGTAGCACGGTAACAACCCGTGATATGCATAGTACCATAGACTCACTCTAAACTTTGGCATAATAATTCTTTTTGCGATTTAAATACTTTTGTGTGATCAAAACATCACGAACTCGAAGGGCTCTGGTTTAACAATCTACAGTCAAAAGTCTGATGGATATTATCAAACTTGAGAAATCTAAATGATGTTTTGAACTTTTAAATTGTCAAAGATTTTGCCACTCTTAAGTCTCTAATAAGTGTAGTTCAGCACTAAAACAAGAAGAAAGTTGTCCTGCACATGCTGTGTACTACACTGGTACGTCATCCTTGGTACAAACTAATTTAGTTTGGTTTGACAGGTTTTGCATCAGTTATATGACAAGGAAGTAATTACTGAAAATGCCATTCTTAAATGGGAGTCAGAAAAGGCTGCGGCTGATGAGTCTGACAAGGTCTTCGTCGAGCAGGCAGAACCTTTTCTAAAGGTATTCTCTAACCTCAAGTTATGTTAATTTTGGGTCTCTTTGCAAAATTTTCCCAGTTTATCCCAATTTGCAAATGACACATCAGACCTTGTTTTAGATGTTTAGATTGTTGCTAGGATAGGTGCATTCTTGTGTATTGTAACAATTTAAACCTGTAATGCACCTGTTCTTTCTAAATATCCTAATTTAATTATTATGTTCAAAAGAACTGCGATTTGATGTAAAAGAGAGAAAAAAGAAAAGAAAAAGAAGAAGATTAGTGAGATATTAGGTTTCTAATGGTGAAGAAGCAAAATACAAAAAGGTTTTGTATAGTGCCACCTTGACCTGCCATTCATATTCTGTACTTCATGCTTGGTTTAATTGTCAGTTCTAAGCTGTAATAACCACTTAATCGAAAATAATTTGATTTTGAATTTGAATGGGTACAGTGGCTCAAAGAAGCTCCAGAAGAGGATGATGAAAATGAGTGAAGCTACATTTTAAAACCAATTTTGGAATTTAAGGCTTAGAAAATATGGGATGAGGGACGAAATTATTTATGTACTATAAATAATATTGTTAATTACTTTATATTCAGTGTGATCCATTTGAGAAGTTAGCTTGCCTCAATAGGCCCTCCCTTTTTTCCCTTTAATTCTGGTTTTGTGGGCTTGTGAATGTGTGATTGTCTCAGCTTTTGAATTTGTGCTGGTTTTCTCCCCATACTTGCCACTTTTTTCCCCATACTTCCCATTATTTTTCCCTTGGTGATTGGTTTGTTTCGCCACATCAATCTCATTTCATAATATTGCACCTCATATGGTCACTCAGAACTGGATTGTTTGTATGGCGTAATGGGATTCAAACAAGTGGCAACATTTCGGCAAATGGGCTGAGCTGATTATTAGGATAATATAAATAAACTAATGGAACTAACCATAAGCAACTTAATTGGTTAGTGGTTAGGCGATTTTTAAAGGTAGGATCACACAAAAAAATACTGGGGATGAGTGATGCTTCTATGGACTACAATTTTGAGCGATTTTTTTCAGAATGAACTACAGCCGGGTGTAAGGATAAGGAAGCATATAACTTGAACCTAATCTAAATGTGCAACAATCTTACTCGAAATGAAAGAGTAACTGAAAATTTGCAGCAATCTTAATGAAAATTAAAGGAGTAACTAAAAATGTGCAACAATCTTAGATGAATGAAATCTCACTTGAAACTATTACTGAACAAATATTTAAGAAAATAACAACAAATAGATACTCAGTTTGCATTACAAACATGTAAGTTCTTCTGTCGAAATTACATTAAATTCATACAATAGACATATTACAAAACCAATAACTGTTTACAATTACAACAAAATAATAGCAGTCAGAAAACTAAATTGAAGAAGTATGCCTTGTTTATCCTAATCATTTATCCAATATTTTTCATATCGGCATAGTTGGTGTTTTAGATGGATTGGCTTAAAAATAAAATTCATTACATGGAGTTTGACCGCTCTTGCAAAAGATGCTGCAAAGAATAAAATCATTATCAATATGGCTGTGAAAAAAACAAACTAATTACCTAGTATAATCCCACCGTGCGGTAGTTCAGAGATGCTGAGTCGAACAAGGGGTAGTTCACACCGAGCGGTACAGATAGGTGCCAACCCCACCACCTAGTATAATCCCCAGTACGCCCTGTTTTTTTTTTTTTTTTTTGAAAAAGGCAGAAGCCCATTTCATATTACTGAAATTGGATAATTACAAAATTAGTTTTAGTGTGCCCTCCAAACAGGGAACACCTCAACTGAGAGTAGAAAATATCAAGTCACAAAAACAGCAAATAGTTCAGTACGCCCTGTTATAAATCAACAATGAAATATCAACACCTCTCATACACTCATACACCAAATTCACCTAGTATAATCCTCTTGCGACGACTTCTGGCCTTTGGTTATCTAACGGACAGGTGTACACTGTCAAAGGTACACTATTGGAATTAACCAAGAAGATTTTTCCATATCGCACATTCAAATTGAATTTGCAAAGTCTCGCTGACAATCCCGCTTCAACATTTCTAAAGTCAAAAATACCAAATGTCCATGGACTGAAGGTAAAGAAAACCCCTCTGATAAAGATTACATCTTTCACTTCGGTCGGTTGGTTAAAGTGCGCAGTCCAGGCGCCATCTCTTCCGTTCAATGTGAAGTAGCAATTTTCCCATCCTTTTAGGAATAACAGTAAGGTAAAGTCATTACCTTCTGCCGGATCAGAGGACAGGATAGACAATTGAACTAGATCGTGTTGATAGTACAGTGTTCGGGCTTTTTGTTTGGTCTTGACATGGTATTCTGGGTATGAATTTGGATTGAATGAGAGAAGTTTGTTGTTGATTGTGGAGAGGGGCTTGAGAGGGATTGAATCGGCGGTTACAGGGTTTAGTAAAGAAACAGATGATTCTTTGCCAAGAGTAATAAGCCAGCCATGAGACGAACCAATACATACTGAATTCATAGAGTTTGCAAGCGGGGACCAATTATCAATGAGTTTTGGAATAGTGAAGAGAGGGAAGACCTTCCCAGGGAGATGATTGTCAATGAATTTGGGAGGACGACTGTCAATGAGTTTGGGAGGGACAAGGAGGAAGGGGAGCTTCGGGGAAGGGAGCGGAGGTTCCGGGGAGTACATTGTTAGGTATTGCCACCATTTCTTACAGATTCGCCCTATGAAGACATACACATCAGTGGCACCGCTGCATTTTGAAGCGATTCGGGATAGAATCTCTTGGGGGAGGTCAGCCCAGGGTCTGCTCTCCATAGAGAAGTAGTAGTCGAAGGAGATGGAGAGATGCGTCGCTTTGCTTCGGCAGCTATTGTCGAGAGGAGTGTAATAAAATTGTTCATGACATTGCATATGAATATATATAATTAACTATTAAGATTGATATCTAACTATATGTAAAGTTATATCGATAGTAGACACGTATCTTCCCATCACATATGAAGACCTTTGTCGAACTCTTTTCTCTCTTCTAATTTCTATTGCTCTTAATTTACTCTGATCATTTTCACTCATGACCTAAATCGATGTTATCTCCAACTGATGATGAACATTGAAGGAAAGACTAATAACTCTATTACTATACTTTCAAAGCACAGTAAATGAACTATTTAATATATCAACTTAATTGACAAAATCACTACAAAGTTATTAAACTAAAAAAATACAACAGGTAAACTAACCTTTGATTCGTGAACTGTGAGTGGTGATGGACAACACTTTTGCAGCAGATTATTGTATGTTTATTTGTAAACTGGCACCACTTGAAAATATAGCTGCCAACATAGCCAAGTACATTATTCAGCCATCAATGATTTCAAAATGGAGACTATGAGATAGTGGAAAGATTATTGCAAATTCTTCTTGTTCACAATAATTGAGTTAATATACAATAAACATAATGGATGGAATTCAATGACATGTTTCTTTTTAACAAATTCAATATCTTAACATCAAGTATTTGAAAAATATACCAAAATAATTGCAATGCAAGTACATTGCACTTTTTTTTTGGGTAAATATACTCAATAAACCTTTTATAATATATATATATTTTACAGTTTATGCTCAATTCTAATAAGCAATCATGACACATTGCAAAACACAATTATAAAAAATTTCTGCTAACTTGATATAATCTGTGCAAAAAATGTAGTTATTTTGCATAAGAAGGAAAATATGTACACTTGTATGCATATTATTGTTATAAAAAATAAGAAATTATGTGCAAAATTTCTTATTCACTTGCTAAAAGCAGATTCTAAATTGAAGATTTGAGAAGTAAATTGCATATTTATCAAAACAAATTGGTGATTTCTTTGGTTGACTAAAACCATTTATGATGCAACCTAATTGACAAAGAATAATAAGAGCACAGAATTAAAGACAATAATATACCTCTTCGAAGCTTGACACAGACGGATAGACAGGGAGATAAGCAATCAAAAGCTGAAACTCTGCTATTAACCAACCTTGCATAGAGAGGGAAAAAAAAGTAAGAGAGAAATTTAGTTTTAAGGTTTCGATTTTTCTGACAAAAGCCTAAATGCAAAATTTAGTTTCAAGACTCAATTTTTTTCCTTTACAAAAGACAAATGTTAAATGCTACAAATAAAAATGATGAAAGAGGAAAAATATTTAACTTTTTTTATCAGTAATGTGCAAAATATAATTATGATACAATTCCATCAAAATACAGAAAAATAAGGCACTTTATATTATATTTGCATATCCTTTTTAACTAATTAGAAGCTGATCTTAAATAATGTTAATAATAAATTTTGAGAAATTGTCTGACGAAATATCAAGTTAGAAAAATACGTTTATTTCTTCTTAGGGTTCGAGCATCTGACTGGCACAATACATTCTCATGCTAAGAGGTATAAGGGCATATATTATGTTAACTTATATTGTTTGGTATCAGATTAACCAAAACATGGGTCTGATTTCTTTTCTACCAGGTAATTTGGTCTCCTTTCTTCCTCATTTCTATCAGGTAATTGAGTCTAATTAAAAGGTAAGCAAATGAAAAGCCCATTTTTTTTAATTGTTTGATATTGGAAAGTAACTTGGTCCCTTACAAATTATTTTTACATAGCACTACTATTTTCCAAAATCAACATTTTTTCGGGAACAAAAATCACTGTATTAATTTAATGATGATGAAACACAGTATCAACTAATTAACATTAGAAATCAGTGTTCTGTAACAATGCAAAAGGTGTAACAGATTTTTTTAGAGAAGACCATGAAATCACATTGACACGGTCGGATTGTGAACCAATTGAAGAGCCTGCACAGATTGCAGCAGTTTCATCATCATTAAATTAGTACAATAGTGTTTTTTGTTCTTAAAAAAAGTAGATTTCTGGAAATAGTGATATGTAAAAATAATTTGTATGGGACGAAGTTACCTGCCAATAGCAAACAATAAAAACGGAAGCTTTGAGGTTCTTAACATTTAATTAGACCAAATTGCAGCTCATGATGAAGGACTAACCTCCTATTATACAATTTACTGGAGCTCAATCTAATGTAATTAAGAAATTACAGAAACCCTAAATTAGCAAGTAGATGGAAAAGGGAAGAGATAAAGATCAGTGTCTGAGCAATAAAATCGAAACCAGTATAATTCATGAAAGTAAGTTGGAGTATTTTGTAAATGGTGAACAATATAGGCAAAGCTCCAAAAGCTCGTCTCGAGTTACTTGAGAACAACTAAAGTGAGACTAACATAAAAAGAAAAAAAAAGTTACCGACATTATACACGACTACTTTCAGTTAATAGTTTAATGTTTAGTAATGTTTTATGTGAAATGTGCGCACACAAAATAGCAGTGAAAAATTTTATTGTATGAAGCCTAAGGAAAGAAAAGAAAAGGCACAACTCCTCAGGAATCACAAGAAAAGGAAAACAAAAAGGGCATCCAAAATATAAATGGAAAACCAATAAGAAGATGTTACGTGGTACTAATACACTATACAAACACAACCTAGTGACAATTCTCTCTTATTTCACAAAACTCCAGTGACCAACTTACCACCAATCCAAAACTACACATACATCGAGGTAAGATGCAACGTGGTCACTTCATCGAGACCGAAGAAACATCAGAAACCGTCAACCTTGCATTCCGCCCCTGCAACCTCGCTTCAATCAACTTCGCCTTTAATGTATTATCTCTAAACCCAGGCGGCAGTTCGGATGATTTTTCAAATTTTCTATGCAGATTCCCTTCAATTCCCTCAATTTCACATGAAATGGTTTTGCGCACATCATCCAAGTACGGTAGCTTCCTTTGCACACTGCGTTGAGGGTCAGAGGCATACAATTGTTGCCCCATATCAGCAGACTTTATTTCCTTGACATTTATTATTTTTTCAGCACTAGAATGTGACTTGGCCTTGCTGTTCGAGGGCTTGCCATTTGCACGCATGTCAAGTTCAAAGCAATGCAGATCACTCGCAACCGAATCACTGTCATCTTCATCAGCAACCCTAGGGGCACTTGTTGTTCCATTCAAGTGTACTGATTCTAGCGATTGGCGCCTGAAGTTACCACCATTATTATTAATAATATTATTTTTGTGAGAACTTAACCTTGAATGAAGAAAAGATTTGAATTCACCGCTTAATCTCTCTACAATTGCACTTTTTTCAACTAGGTCCCCCCTTACCTCAGCCATTTGCATTTGCATCCTCTCATCTAGCCATGCCTCAGCAACATGCAAAATCAATCTATCGAACTTCTGGCTGTGATCATTATAATTATTCCCTTGTTTTAAAAGCCTAACCTCCTCTTCATAATCCCTAATCCCCTTTGCGAATTCATCACATAAATCTTCTAGAAGGGAATTTACCCTTTTCTCCTTATCCAATTCCTTTACAGCTTTCAAAAATGCCCCTTTCAATTCATTCATATCTTTTCCCAATCTCTTATTTAAACTCTCAGTGTGTTTTCTCACCCGCCTCTCTTCCAGCACTTCTTCTTGTAATGATTGTACTGCCTCTTTGACTTTCTCCTTCTCTCTTGATTTTTTAACCAACTTTTCTGCTGAAACATGTTTTAGTAACCCCTCCAGTTCTTTTACACGCAGGTGAGCATTATGCAACTCGACCTTCAGCGATTTCACAAGAGAATTGTGTGATTCATGTTGTTCTTCAAGGGTCCAGATGCGATTTAGAACTTTGAGGAGTTCAGTCGAGGTTTTAAGGTTGTACCGCCCCTCACCATGCTTTGTTTTGATAATTTCAGAGGAACAGCTCGGCGTCATTGCGGGGTTAACTGCAGCTGCCTGAATGTATAAATGGTGAATAAGGAAAAGAAAACGAATTTTGAAAAGATCTAAGGGGTTGATTTTTTATTTTAATGTTTGACAATTTGTTGATGACAATCACAAAAGGTTACAAAAATATTGAATCGTTTATCAATCCCAAAAGGTTACAAAAAGAAAAGAAAAAAAAAACTATAATATACTATTCTTATTTGTGGATCATACAAGTACCTATTGGTTTGCCAAAAAGCTAAATGGGATAGACTAGTAACTAACTTGACTGAGACATAATTGCTTCATAACAATAACAATAAAATGATTTTTCAAACGTAACAAAAAACATAACAGATGAACATATTCTAAAAACAGCTATGCTATCCAAGTTGAGGAAAAGAAAATTGAAAATGGACAAATCAGAAGCATACCCCAATGGAACTACAGTAACTGGCCTGCGAGCCAGAAAACGGTGCTCGACTACCTCTCTCTCTTACTCTGTGCTGTTCCAAGGAATCCATCCTGTGTTGTCTCAAACTAGCAGAACTCCTCGGCTGAAAAATTGGGATAAAAGAAGTTACATAACAGGCACGAGGGGCAGCGAGGGGAGGAGCAGAACACAGGCTATTTATACAGACCATAATCATAATTTAAACAGAGAAGCATGATTGGTGCATTTCATATGGCCAAAATATAAGAATATATAAGAGAATTTTCGGAGATAATACAAAGCACCTAATTACAATTGCAAATAATGTGATAGGAAGGTTCATTCCAATAACGTCCATCAATTTATTGTCACTTGAATAATCATATTTTTAAGGTCTGCACAGTTTTAGTGGAAGGAAAAGGCATGTCATAATACTTTTTCTTACTTTAAACTACGGCAATGAAAAAACTAAATTCAAGTATAACAGTTGCAACAGAAGTTTAATATCAAAACATTATAATATTAAATATTTTTTTTATCAAAACAATATCAAATTACTAATTTATACTTAACTACAAAACGATAAACTATTTCTCTTCTTCACAAGGTAGTTGGAAATTGGAATGAATCAATAAGGCAATTTTGCTTATTTAAGTCAGCCTCAAACATTCCTGTTAATATGCAGTCATCAGCAAATAATGACAAAATTACATAGTCATGGATGCAATTATTAAGTTGTTGAATGGTATTTAATTACACTTTATACCACACAAAAAATGCAGTCAACTATGCAATTATTAAATTGTTGGATATTATATTCGCAAAAGACCAAAAACATATTGTGACACATCCTTATGTGGCTGATAGTGCAATGCATCCATATTTTGTCTACCAACAGAACTGAAACCGCAACATCCAATTCTCTTCTTGTGACTTATTTTTAGTTCCATTCTGATAAATTCAGGCTCGACTAAATGTTGAACACTTCAATTAAGTTCTACACGAAGTATATTTTGGTACTGTGTGCTCAGGTTCAGTAAATGTATGTCAATGCCACCAGTTTTTGTGCCATTACGGCTATTAATGCCGATATGCACAAACATGACCTGTCGCCTTACCCTGAGTTTCTACTGCAGGACACCTTTAACTGAGAAAATATACCTCAGATTTTAAAAAAAACAATAAAGATAAGAGCTCAAGATGCAAACATCAATTTAGAAAAAGTGCAAGGGACAGTTTCAGTTAATCCCACATCAACACATGCATAAGCACAGACAAAACCAAAAAAGGTACAGAGCCACACTTTTTGTATAGTAATTCAAATAAAAGAGGTAGCAGGTACAAAGGTAATTCAGATAAATCATATAATGAAATTTGTGAACGAAGACAAGATCTTCGCTTGTACCAACTCACCACCGCACATATTATCGGAAAAACAAAAAACAGTTTCTTCAAATAAGAGAGAAAAACTCACCCGATCCTCCACTCCAGGTTCATCCTCGACCCCCTTCCCATGCCTCTGCCTGTGGGCCCCGCTCACGCTCCCTCTACTCCCGTTTTTGTTTCGCGGCACCAAATTCTGGATCTCCCACAGGCTAGCCCCGAGCTGTCTCGCTGAGACGGAGTTCCGCCTCCCTTTATCAGAGCTGGGTCCCACCTCGTCAGCAACCCCCTCTGGTCCTTCTTCTCCAACCAGATCGTCAGGTTCCATCTTCCACGTGGGCACTGGTGTGTGGACCCCGCCACCCGGTTTTCTCCCTGTGGCTGTTATGCCTCTCCGCAGTTTCAGACCCAGGAACTCCTCCTTTGCTGTCAGGCCCCTCTGGTCTCCTCTTTTCTGAGAAGAGCTCGTTTCTTTTCCTTCTTCATCATTTGCTGTCTCTTGCTTTTTGCCTTCCATTTAATTGCTGTCTCTCTTTCTCAGCTCTAGAACTGTGAGTTAGGAAAAAGGGTTCACAGAACAAGGGAAGAGCGAGTAAAGGAAAAGGAGGTGAAACTTTTGGAATTTATCTGCTGCTCTGTTTCGAGGAAATGGAGAGGTGTGCGACCGCTCGATCAGATCATACTTTGGTGGTTATTGGTAATAAACGGCCAGGATCAGGTGGGTCCCGGAACCAAGCTCGACGGGTACGATTCTGGAAATTTACTATATATTTCGCTTCTGTTGTTGGATGGAACTGGTCCACTCGCCCGTATATAACTGAAAACTGAAAATGAGAACTGAGAAGTAATTAATTTTTTTTTTTGTAAGCTCTAAGTAGTGTTCTATAGCCGTATTATAGTATTTTTGGACCATAAAAATTATGGCGCTATAACGTGTTATTTTGTCTTATAGCATCGATCACTATGACACAATAAATGCTATTTAAACCTTTAGGTCATGTTTGGTTGTGGAATAAAGTTAAATCGGATTAAATTTCTTACTCCAAGCTAAACCGGAGTAAGTTAATCATGTTTAGTGGAGTAAGCTAAACCACCTCTCTAGGTGGTGTAAGTTACTCCGGTTTAGCTCAAATCTTACTCCATCTTAAGCCGCTTATGTTACTCCTCGTTTGACTCCTTAAGCGTGGAGTAAGGAGTTTACTCCACCTCTTACTCCACAACCAAACATGGCCTTAGTTTGTACTGGTTCTATAGAACAGGTCAGAGGAATCATATGCTTGTAATTTCATGTTCTTGTCATGTTTATTATTTGAGAAATTGTTTTTCACAACTCACTTTCTATATTCATTATCTATATTCTAAAAGAGTGTTTGTATAATTACAAATTTTAGATATTATTCTCGAGAGTTGAACATGCGACACCTCCATAGAGAGACAAAACTCGTGCTACTGCACTAAGTCCGAAATTCATAAAAAATGTTTATATTTAATATTCGAGTTATTCATCTATAAATTCACAAGTGCTTGTATTTAATGCCTAAAGTATTCAACATTTTTTGTTTTTCTTACTATCATAATGAACTTCAAAATAAAATACTTTTAACTTTCAAAGTTTTTATTGCTAGTAAAATAGAGTATAAACAGCATTCATCAGGTATAAATATTTTTAAACATAAATATCAACATATTTGAATGTAAGGAATACAATTATCAACCCTCAAAATTTTATAAACTAACTATTTTCAAATAACATAATGAATATTAGTCTTATTCTGCATTAAGAATAATGTATTTGTATTAAAATCATAAATGTTAAAATTCATATTATACAACTTCAGAAGATGAAAAAAAGAAAGATAAAATTACCAAATTAATCACAACAAAGCGTTCACTTTTGTATACTCAAACATTTATATTTCTTATGTCTTTTGTATAAATATTTTTTAATATAAATATCAACATATTTGAATGTGAGGAGTAAAATTATCAACCCTCAGAATCATTTATACTAGCTATTTTCAGATAAACATTATGAATATTATTCTTATTCTACATTAAGAATAATGTATTTGTATTAAAATTATAAATGTTAAAATTCATGCTATACAACTTCAAAAGATGGAAACAAGATCCAAATACCAAATTCATCACAATAAAGCGTTCACTTTTGTACAAATTCACGTTAAAAATGGACTTTCTCATGCAAAAAGAAAAGAAAAACATTACATGTTGGAGTTTATTCATGTCCATAGAAATTTTAATTAAGAAAATATTTCATGTGCTTTTGTGAGTTAGTATTTACACAAATTCGCTTATTAATATTAAATATCAACAGTATTCGCAGATGTATTTATGTTACAAATTGAATTCTCCTTCATATGTTTAGCATTAAAAATGTAAATTTTGGTATTTAAAAGTTATGATAAGCATAGTAAATGTTGTGTTCAAATCTGCTGAAATTCTTACTCCTATTTCAGGGTCCTAAAATTTTTTAATTTGTATCCTCTGCATTAACTCAAAAGGGAATCTTTTGAGTTAATGAATATTAATCATAAGCATGGACCAAATTGTCTCCGTTTAAAATTAAACAGTTGAAATTCATTAATTCAAAAAATTCCGTTTTGAGTTAACGCAGAGAATATGCATTCAAAATCCCTCCTCTCTCTATCTCTCTTCTTTCTCTCTCCTCAAATCTTCGAGAAGAAAGAAAGAAAGAAGAGAAGATTTGAGGAGAGAGAAAGAAGAGAGAGGAGAGATTTCAAGACCCTAAAATCTAAGCTTGGAAATTCAGCAAAATTCAATTCTTAGAAGTTGGCCAACTTAATTATTTGAACTTCTTTGCTAAAGCCACCGATTTGTAAGATTCTTTAATATTAAAAACTCTTTTTTCATGTATCATCCCAATTCCACATTTAATGATTTGCTCCGGGTCCAACCAAAACTGTTTTCACCTTTCGTTCTTCGTTGGTATTATACGCTTGGTTTTTGGAAGGTCTTGCTGTCGGATTTGGCGCTAGTTGCATTTTGCAAATTTTGCGACCTCGTGAAATTTTAGGGATGCGGATCGTAATTAATTTATTGAGAATTGATTTGAATAAAGGAAGCATAATCGTTTTGTGACTTTTGTACATAAACGCCTACATTTGTTTTATTTGAGTATATATTCTGATAGATAGAGGCAGAGTTAGACCTTCATTCTATGAGGGTAAAATGTGAATAGGAATCAAATATATGAATTTTTTATGCTACAAATGAGGATCAATTTGACAATTTCATAGCATTTTTTTACTAAATTATATATAAATTAGTCAATAAACACAAGTTTTGAAAATAAATGAGGTCAATTGGACCCCATTTATTATAAGTGGCTCTGCTGATAGATGTTTTCTCGGCAGACAAGTCAAAAACAAAAAATTATACGCGAATTTTGCTATTTATACTATTTCACGGGAACAAAGAATTATGTCAACAACAAAAATTTTATTTTGGATAATAAAATTATCTGAAAGCAATCTTTTCTCCTGACTTGACATACTTAAAGTCGTCTATATTTTTTAAAATTCTATGTTACAATTAAAACCAAATTGCGATATAATATAAGTAAAGTGCAAGGGTAATTGAGCAAAGAAGCTAACAATTAACACTGAGAAGTCGGCACATGTTTTTATGGTCCAAATCAAGATTTTTATGTTAATTTAAACACTAAGTTATGCGCCTATAGAAGTATAGGCCACGGCATGCTAAAACCGTTATATCAGCCCTATTTATCAATGATTTACATTAATTTACAGGGTGATATTAACATAATTGTAATTAAGCATTAATTGCTCTAACCCTGAAATATTTCATCCTCTAATAATATTTTTAGCAGCTATGAATGAAAGTTCTATAGAGTATAGCTAATATAACATCAGTGTCATTTCAGTCTATATAACACCAACTCCAAAACCTATCAAATTGAGTTCAAATGATGAATCCAAACCGTTTAAACCGATTTACTTTATGAGTGATACGTTTACATGCAAACTTTTTATATTTTCGAGTTATTTTAGTATCAAATCAAGCGGCAAAAAATTTGAAAAATAAATGTATTAAAATTAACTTAAAAACTCACACATTTGACCGCTTGACTTGATATCAAATAAACTCAAAAACTTATAAATTTTACATGTAAACACACAACTAATTAATGAAGTAGATCGGTTTGAACGGTTTTGATTCACCATTTAAACTCGATTTGATAGGTTTTGGAGTTGGTGTTATATAGACTGAAATGACACTGATGTTATATTAGCCATACTCGGTTCTATAATGTCAAATTATTTATATCATGGAATGAAAGATATATAATTGGGAGGATATTTTATCTGTTCTGGTCAAAGTCAAAAAGGTGATTAGCATTTCTTAACCTCCATTACATTGGCTTGAAGGCTGTCTTCTCCCAAGGCACATGGCATGGTTGGTGAAATTAATTTGCACCTAAAAGAACTTAAAAAACAAATTAAATTAAGTCTAGAGATGATCCATATTATAAAAGAATGCGTCAACAGAACGCATGATTATTAACTGCCTTGATTCATTTTCATGTGGGAATTTAATTTGTTTGTAGAATTTCTATCAACTATCAATAAAATTTCCATAGATAATAAATGAAATTGTGTGATGAATTTTGTTAAATCTCCAATTACACGACTGAGCTGCGCAATCTGAATTGAACATATTTCTAATACTTTTTTTTTAACAAAAATAAAGCGTTAACGATTCAAATCAAATGGTTTAGATCACGTTATAATTTGTTGTCATCACTGTTATAACAACAGATGTGAACTTTTATTTCTCGAGTAGGGTTAAAATGCTCTGTTGGTTGCTCCAATCATTTCTCGCATTCTTATCTCAGTTTCAAATTATAAATAGACGATTTGAACCGCTCAACATAATTTTCATATTAAAATATTCTTAGAGATCAAATTTTATAATTTTTGTATTAATGTTTATATTAGGCACAAACTCACTATTGTTGTATGATTCAAAATCATATGAAATACAGTATCTATCTAAAAAGTTAATAAAATTTTTTTATAAAAATATGAAATTTGGTCTCCATTGACATTTAATACAGACATCATATTGAATAATTTGAATTCATTGTTTGGATTTTGAAAATAAAAATAACAATATTAGACATGATTGAGATACAAAATTAATAGGACATTTTAGCCCTTCTCCGGTTTTTTTATATATTTTCATCCAAAGATTATACTTTTCAACCTTGAAAAAACTTCAAATAGGGATAAAACACAAAAGTTGAGAATGGCAATTATTAAACTTCGGTCTTCTGATGAAATGTGAAACGCGACAAACGAAGGGGTTATAAAAAAAATATTTATTGCTCTCGATGTATGTTATAACATAAAAGGATTCAAAATGAAAGGCAGCTGCCCCCGCTAACGATCTCTCAAAATTTTCAACAGTTCAAATGTTTCGTGACACCTTGACCAGTATATATATATAATATAAAAGGATGTTGAGTAGTGAATTGGAAAAGGTCCTTGTTATTGGTGAATCTTGCTTCTGAGCAGGGGCGGGAATTTTTTTGATAAACCATAATTAAGAAAATTATTTTTGAAAAAAAAAAAAGCAATCATGCTGGATTAGTAAAAATGATTTTCTTAATTATGGTTTATCAAAAAAATCCCAGGGGCGGTCCCAGCATGTACCAGGAGCAGCTGTTTTTTTTCTAAATTTTAAATTTTAGTGGTGATCTATCGATACTGATTGATTTTGTTCTTCTCTGAAAATTTTGTTGGCCCCTCTCTAGATATTTGATTTGTAATTTGGATTAAATTTAGTGTTAAAATCAAAATAAATTTTTTGAATTATGATTGGTAATTAGAATTATAAGTTAAAACATCAGAAATTACAGACAGCATTGTTTTTTTTTTATCGAGTATCCAATTAATTAATGGATTTAAATTTGATTCGATACTTTTTTGTCTCCCGACGAAAATTGTGAATCCGCTCCTGCTTCGAAGCCCTAAAAAAAGTTCAAAGTCATGTAATATGTGTTAGAAAATACTCATTCATAATAAACACAAACTAATTACTATAATATTTATCATGGAGGGTTCAAATGTCTTACTTTATCATGCCTCTATTCTTTTAATTTTGTAATAACAATAATTATAAATTTTATATGTCAAAGAAAAACTATTAAATGTGATCTATGTCATATCTATGGTATCTTTTATATATGCACACAAGAAAAGAATATATACTTTTTTATTTTACGTGAATCAATAAATTAAAAAATAAATATTCAAAAATTATCCAAATCAATATATTGTGTAAACAAATTCTAAATTCAATAACTTTTTACATATATAAAATAATATAAATCATTTGTAACTATTTTATTTTGATATTTAAATTTTAAATTTTGAGTTACTAAAATTCTAAAATTAAATTATAATTTTTATATTTAAATTTCCAAATTTTTAAGTTACTAAAATTCTAAAATAAAAATATATCGTGAGACAAAACAAAAGACAATAAAAGACATTTGAACCGTACTAATATCCATCTCTGCTTAAGTTTATGAGACCGGAGACGATGGGATGGCCAGATAAGGTCAGGCATATATTAATGTATCTGGGTCATCCGATTTACTTTAAGATCCGTGCTAATTTAGATCACATGCTCTTTTGAGTTAATGGAGACGATGCGGACTCATATACATTTCCCTGAGACTGGAGAGGATAGAAATTTAGAGAAGGTCGGGGCATGATGCATTGATGCGACGCACACAGCCAATAGAAGATGTGAAATAACACTGGTTGTACTGTACTGAGTACTGAGCTTTGGAAAGAATCAAAGAATCCAAAGCATTCACCACAGTACTAATTGTTTAGTTCTTTTTTAACATTGCTTGTACTGATCTTTGGACAAATCTTTCTATTCTGCCAAGTGGCTGAAATTGAAAACTTTGCCACAAGAAAAAAAAAAAAAAAAAATTGGCGCAGAGCTTGCTATTAAAACTAATATGAGATGAGCTAGGGTGAGCCTTGGCCTAAAACGCATTTGTACTTCATGTCGTATTTTCATTTTAAAAGTTCAAACGATCGATCTGAACCGTTAGATGTGATCTCCATATTGAAATGTGCTTGGAGACCAAATTTTATATTTTTTGAAAATTTTTTTACTATTTATTAAGCAATTATGAAAATTGCTGTTTTGTTGTGAATGGTAATAACAATAAAAATTTCTGGACCATTGGATCAGCGATTTTTAAAATTGCTTAATAATTAGTAAAAAAAACTCCAAAAAAAATGTAAAATTTGGTCTCCAAGCACATTTCAATATGGAGATCATGTTGAGCGATTTGGATCGGTCGTTTGGATTTTCAAAATAAAAATATAGTGCCATGGAACACCAACTTATTTTACTCCATGGCTCACCGTAGCCCATCTCAACTAATATAACATTAATGGTAGAGAATGAGGGATTCCGGATTCGTATCCTTCGAATTCATATCGTAATTCAAAAGTTGGCTTTTAGATCGGGATTGTCCGATTCAAATTTGCAATAATTCATCTGAAGTGGAGCGCATAAATCTCGAGCAATGAATTCGAATTCCAAAACGATCTCGAGTGACGGATTCAAATCGAACTGTCTCGATCTAAAACCCAAAAGTTAGGGGATCCGAACCCATATCCTCCCAGTTACCGTAGAGGATTGTCCTCACTTTACAGTTTGAGATTTGGACTTGTGGGGGGGGCTTATTATTGGGCTTTGAGATTCGTGCCAAGTTACCAAGAATGGTATGGATTTCCAGAATGAGCCCATTTGTTGTATTTTTCTTTTATCGGAGAAAGAAAACAATAAAGTTTGTATAAGTGGTGGTTTGTGAGTTTATTTAATTATATTAGCTTCAAATAATGAATTGAAATTGTTTAACCGATTTATTTCGCAAACAATATATTTAAATGTCAAATGTACAAATTTTTAATTTGTTTTGTAATATGTTAGCTGGTCAATAACTTGTGAAAAAAAATACTTAAAATAAATTTTCAACTTTCAATTTTTGATCACTCGACTTTATATTAAACAAACTCATAATTATATGATCTGTCATCTTGATGAGTTTAACCTCACACTGGCTTTATTAAGAAAACTAAAGATAAAAATATCAGATTATGGTAAGAAGTAAGAACCAAACATTTAAATTATCACACTAGCTTCTTCTTCTTCTTTTTCTCATACAGGCTACAGCCCGTAGAATTTCTTTTAGAAACCATAAATAAAAAAATAAATTTTACCAAACTAACTTGATTGCTTTGTTTTTTTACAAAAATCATAAGAATCGAGATGTCATTTCGGTCCTTTTTTTTTAGACCAAATGTCATTTCGGTCATTTTCATAGATTTCTAGAAAAAAATATGTTGAAAAATTATGAAAATATCTCGGACCGAATTGCCGTTTTGGTCCAAAAAAAAAAAAAAAAAAATATATATATATATATAGAGAGAGAGGTTGGCTAAGATCAAAGTGGTAGTTCCTGAGCTTTGGTACTACTAATTCGTTTTTCAATTTTCAAAGTTCAAAATATTGATCCAAACCGTTCAAGTTGGTCTCTATATTAAAATATGCTTGGAGATCAAATTTTACATTTTTCTGAATTTTTTTACTATTTATTAAGCCACTTTGAAAATCGCTGATTCAATGGTGGCTTCTGATTTTTTTTTTTTAGAGTTCAGAGAAAGAAAATATTCATGGTTTAGTTTTTTTTATAAACTCATTTTTTTTATAATATATGTATATGTATATATAATATATATGTATAATATATGTATATGTATAATATAATGTATGTATAATATATGTACATGTATATATAATATAATATATGTATATGTATCTATAATATAATATACGTATATGTATCTATAATATAATTACATATAATTATATATAATTAAGGTTTTTGTATAATTATATAACATAATATAATTATACAAAAACCTAAATTACTCTACATGCACACTAAAAAATTTTACAATTAATAATTACACTACAAAAACCTGAATTATACTAAATAAAATATCGATCGTTGTACGTCTACCGTCGAACAAAAACTTAAACTGAGTTTTTGAGGCACTAAACGACGTTTTTTTGAAATTCTGATGCTTCCGATGCGACAATGCTTAGTGTACCACCTGGGCAAAATTGGATCCATCTCGTTCTCCCCTTTCTGAAAAGTGCTCATACGCGCAGATCCGACTTTCCTAGCCAAAGTTATGGATGTTTAAAGTTTTTTCTTGCGGTAGAACTTTAGAAATTCATAACTAATTGTAGAAAAATTCAAATAAATTAAAATTTGTGTCAATTTTTGAATGCTCTACATGCTGGTGTAATCAGTTTTGCAGTTTGGTCCCTGTATTAGTCCAGACTTGCTAATTTATCAGTAGAGGTCAAATTTGATATATATATATACATATATTATATATGACGAGGGATCAAGTTACAGCAATTTTTGAGTTACAACAAGTTATAACAAGCATTTTTTACATTTTTAAAGTCCAAATCGTCGATCCAAACCGTTAGATGTGATATTTACAATAAAATGTGCTTGGAGATTAAATTTTACATTTTTTGGAACTTTTTTACTATTTATTAAGATGGGTACAAAAACTAGTCAAATTCAAACCATTGAATTTTGTACCCATCTTAATAAATAGTAAAAAAATTTCAAAAAATGTAAAATTTGGTCTCCAAGCACATTTTATTGTAAAGATCACATCTAACGGTTTGGATCGACGATTTGGACTTTGAAAATGTAAATAATGCTTGTTGTAACTCAAAAAATGTTGTAACTTGATCCCTCCTCATTATATATACATATACATATATTATACATATATAAATATATTACATATACATATATTATACATATATTATAAAAAAAAACCATGGAAATTTTCTCTCTCCAAACTCTAAAAAAAAAAAAAAAATTGGGGCGCGGAATTTTTTCCGCGGCCCGGAATAAAAATTTTGGGTCGCGAAAAAAATCTGCGGTCTGATTATTTTTAAAAATTCAGCTGAACCGTAATTATAAAAATTTTGGGTCGCGAAAAAAATCTGCGGTCTGATTATTTTTAAAAATTCAGCTGAACCGTAATTATTTTTAAAATATTTTTTTTGTTGGTTAAAAATAAAAATCTCGATGAATCACAGCAGATTTATTTCCACATATTCTACCCTGGTTTGCCAACTTGTGTGCAGTAACTGCAGCCCCAGTGAGTTCGTGCTCCCTATGAGTAGACCACATTTATAGCATGCACATTTTATGCTTTAACCCTCAAAGTTTCCTAAATCTCTCTATGTGATCTCCATAATTAAGAATTGTGGGTTTACTGGTATTGAGAGAATTTACCACATCCATTGAATCTGAGTGTAACGTTTTCCCTTGTTTAGAGTGCTGTACCAGTAGCTTACTCCCCTCTAGTCAACTATGCAGGAAATATAAAATAAATTAAAAGCTAAAAGCATTAAATATCCAATTGAAAGAAATATAGAGGGATAAATATGATAATATAGTCATAACTTTCTTGCTTTCATTTTTCTTGTGGGAGCGAGAGAGAGAAATCAGTGATACAAAAGTATTGATTTGAAGACAAAATAATTTCCGTTTAGGAAACAAAGAGGCGGAGGTAGAGAGAGATTGGTGTTTCTATGTTGCTTCTTCTTTAAGCTTTTTTATTTTTATTTTTTTAAATTGTAAGAGAGTGTGAAAGATAGTACTATTGTGCTTGATAATTTTTTGTACTTATAAAACACTTTTGATCTAGTGAATTAGTGTCGTGTGCTTCTGTGGTTTACTCCCGAAAGTGTTTTCACGTAAACCTTGTGTCTTTCTCTTATTTCTTGTGCTTACTTGCTTGTTGTTTTGATTCTTTGTGTGACTCTCTTATTTCTCCATTTATTTGAGTATTGGTGTATACATCAAAGATGTTTTAGAAGCATTTGTGTGGTAAAACTTTGTTATTTATCTTTCATTCCCAACAAAAAGGGAGAAAACAACATCTAGAGATTATTTGTGTTGAAACTTTAATTTGAAAATTCAAATTTTAATTCAATAATTTTATTTGACTCATTCATTAATTTGTTATTCATTTAAAAAATAATAATAATCTCTTAGATATATCTAGATTATTTTTTATTTGTATTTCTTTTAAATGATCCCTTAAATATATTTCTAGATTATATTTTTACAGTTGAAGACAATTGAGTAAAAAAAATGTTAACAGTTCACTAATCTTATTCAATTATTTAATTTATTTTTCATTAGACATCCTTTCAGCTAAAGTATGCAAGCTGTAATTAGTTAGCATATATTTCCTAGAGGAGGGTTCAAATGCCTCCATTTTTTGTGTCTCCATCATGCCTCTATTTTTAAAAACTTAAATAACTCAAAGTTTAAAACTTAAATGTCAAAATAAAACCGTTAGATGTAATCTATGTTATTTTCTCTATGTGCTCATAAAAAATTATCACATTTTGATTTTGCTTTTATATGAATCAATAAATTAAAAAATCAACGTCTAGAAATTATCCACATTTGTATACATTTTTACAAGCTCAAGATGACAATCAAAACAAAGTTGAAATGCCATAATTTTTTACATGTGCATAGATAAAATGATATAGTTCATATCCAACGGTTTTATTTTAAATTTTAAGATTTAAATTTTGGGTTATTAAAGTTTTTAAAAATGGAGGCATGATGGAGGCACAAAAAATGGGGCATTTGAACCCTCCTCTATTTCCTATGTGAGAGGTTATAAGTTCGAAACTCACAAAGTGAGAAAATCCTCTATTTTAAATTATTAATACATAGGGTTTGAAAAATCCTCTATTTTAAATTATTAATGGCTTAACTTCCAACCCATATTTAAAAAAAAAAAAAAAATCCACTAGTCGTAATGTTTTAGTTATAAATCTATACTATATAATGAAAATTAACTCCTCTCCCATACTCCCCCGCATATAGACTAAAAAAAAATTACTATTCATCTCCCTTCAAAAATAATATATTAACTTAATTTTGCAAATTCTCAATCATATTACAATTTATTATTATTTAATAAATCATTAGATATTACAGAGTTATCATCACTCACTTTCATAATCGTACTTTAAGAAGCATTAATTTCGAATTATTTTAATAGCGATTTTAAGTCTTACATGATAGAGACGGAATACGCTCAAGAATAATATTTCACACATTTCAAATAATATTGTTTTTTTAATTTATTTATTTACTATCCGGATTTTTTAGCATTTACCCCAGTAAAATAAGACATATTACAGTAAGATCATAGTTTTATTAAAATCCCGAAAAAAACAATTAATTATGATATTGCCACAGTTTATACTTGTTCAAACTCTCAAAGACATAGAACAAGTTTTGAATAAGAAATCGTGACTATACCGTGATTTCTTCTATATAATTTGGGAGAATTTCACATATACCCTTCGAAAACCTCAAAGTTACGTATTCTCCCCTCTAAAATTCATAATATCATATAATACTTTTAAATCTCAAAAATCGCAATATTTGGAGAATCTCGAAGCTCAAATAATACTGGCCCCCGTGCTAATTCCAAATAGGCACCGGACACGTCGGTCACGCAAAATATGAGATATCTCAGAGGATACGAACTCCAGAATTAAACTCCGCGTGTCAATCAGAAAGCGCATAGCAAATGCTCTCTGTTTATATGGTACACACTATAAGCAGAGAGCTCTGTGCAGTAACGGAAGCATCTTGCTTTAGATCAGACGGTCATAAACGAACCTGATCGAATAGCTATGTAGTCTCCATCAGAGAAATGTTGCTGATTCGGAACTTGGGCCTTCAGATTTAAGACAGAAGGGCCAGATCATTCTATATTCTCAAATTCCTTATCCCACAACAAATAAGATATGAGCCGTTCAAGCTAGGCTAGACTGTAAGGCCCAACCACATTGCTCTGTTCAAGAAGTAGATTTCTCAAGCAGATCTAATTCCGGCCCGTATAAGGCCCATAATGTTGAAACAAAGCTGCCAGTATTTCCCAAGTTTTACAGCTATGGATGAAAACGGACAGAGCGGATAGTGGTAAAAATTAAAATTAAAATCATATACATATTTCTTTTTTCATCTCTGGGATACGGATACGGACATTAGATATATCAGACAGATACAAATACGGATCCGGATCAGATCAGATATTATTCATACCGTTTTCATCCCTGTTTACAACTGATCACGTAATCCATCTTGAAAAACATATATACAAGATTGACCCGCTGATGTTTTTTAAGGAGAATTTATTAATGTAAATTTGACCTGTTCATTTTGCATGAGACGCCACAAAATACAAGTTGAGCCATTTCGATGCAAATTTAATCATGTTTGTGTTAAGCATAAAATAGTGGAACAGTGATATATTCCGGCCCATGAAAAGGACAATTTTTATCTAAGCCATCTCCGTTGGGGAATTAGGAAGAGTATATTCAACAAATTGAGGCTGACAAGTATAAAATAGAGGGATTTGAGAATAAATTTTCCTCTCAATTTTACTTTTCTGTAAGTTCATTCAAATTATAATCTGTTGGCATTCTATCAGAGTTTCTTTATTTTTCTCTGCAGAATAAGTTCCAAAGGTAAATGAAAGTAATAATAAGGATAGGTACACGTACCATTAATGTTTCGGGTGATTATTTTGGATATGAATATACTTCTTTTCTTTTTCTCTAAGAAAAACAGAAACATGTTTTTCTTCATCCCAATCATTCAGATTTCTTCAAAAATTTGGATTGCTTTTTTTTTTTTTTTTTCTTTTTTTCTCTTTCTATTCAGATTGTGTTAGAAAAAAAATCAAAGTTTTAAATAGTGGATATCACATCATTGCGGAAAGACTGAAAAAAAAAGCTATCGCAAATAGCGTAATTATAACAAAAGTTATTTTAAATAGCGTTTTTTTCTTTTAAAAATTATATTTTATATTTCTACTAATTATTAACATTATGTAAGTTTTATAGAACAATAAGTAATGAAAAATGAGGATATAAATTATATTCATAAGCCAAGGGATGAACTACTCTATTTTTCCTTTTTTTCTCATTCATAGCATATCAGGTGCCATAATAAACTGTATAACTAATACAAAATTAATTAAGGAATTATAATATTTATATTGAAGAAGTATAAAATTGAAATTGTTATTCAAATATTTATAATAATATTATAGACTATTTATATTTTTTTTATTCAAAATAATCTAAGTATCATGACATAAACTATCTATTTTTTGCATTCAAAATAATCTAAACATCATGACATAAACTATCTATTTTTTTCTATTTAAAAGTAAAAGTAATTTGGACCTTATAAAATTTGGTCCTTATAATAAAATTTTAATTTGGACTTTTAAATTATAACCTATGTAGCATAGCGTGCTATTTGCGTTACATGCTAAGCATTATAAGGACTGCTATTATTGTTATAGTGGTCGTAGTTAAAATAACAAATTTTTATTTCATAACTTAGCTTTCAAGATTTGAAAACGCTATACTACTGCTATTGTGCGTTATTTAGAACACTCGAACAAACAAATCTAGATTATTGAAAGCATTTGAATGATTATGATAAAGAAAAGTTGGTTATTATTTTTCTGGGGAAGTATCATATTTGATTCTGATTATTTGAATCTCAATTTAAAGCTACTAACTTAAATTAAAAAATAAGTGTATGTTTTGGATAAGAGTGACAAATAAATTATTTGGATTCGGTTCGGCGAGATTAAAAATTCGTAATTCAGAAATGATTTGGATCAAAAATCTTAGTCCTGTAAGAGAGCAAAAAGAAATAAATAAAAATGATTATGAAAAAAATTCGGAAAATATTCGTGAATAATTCATAAAATTCGAGAAAAATTCGTAAAATTTGCGAATTATTTGGATTTAATTTGGTCAAAATTTGATCACCAAATAATTTGACATTCGCTTCAGCATCACCCAAAAAATAAATTATTCGAATTATACGCGAACACTGTGGCTGTGTTTTGGATATGTAAGAATTTTTTTCATAAACCATAATTAAAAAAATTAATGTTACGGAACCGATATGATACTTTTTTTTTTCAAAAAGCATAAGGACCGTGGGGTTCCCATGGTCTCAAATTTTTTTTTTTTTTTTAAAAAACAGAATTTTTTTCCAGACCGTGGGGTCCCACGGTCTCAAATTTTTGTTTTTTTAGAAAACAGAATTTTTTTTTATTTTTTGTATTAAAAAATTAGAAATGTTGAATATATTTCTTTGAAAATAGATGAAATACAATATAATTTGATTTATTAGAAAGACTACAATAAATAACCCGGATCAATATTTTTCAGGTCGGGTTTTTTGAATATTCGAATAGTTTGGAATTTCAAATTAACAACATATAATTGGACAAAGTAACTTAAATATATGATGTTATGCTTAATAAAATGATACTTGACACTAAAATGCAATTTATTCTATAAAAATATCTTTAAGCATTTTGTATATTACCTTCAATCATTAATTCCATTTACATATTTTGCATAGTATTACAGAGTTAGTTCACCATAGTTCAAATATTTTTTTTATAAACTCATATACATACACATATATACACATATACACATAAACACGTATACATATACATATATACAATTTTTTTTTATAAACTAATTTTTTTATAATATATAATATACATATATATACATGTAAAGTAAGGCTATGCTACTTCATGAATTAAACGGGACATTTTAATTCGCGCTCATATCTCTAGTTTCGATGTCTAAATAGCCGATCCAAATCGTTAGATGTTTAATCTATATTAAAATGTGCTTGGAAACCAAATTTTACATTTTTTTTAATTTTTTTACTATTTATTAAGATGGTTTGAAAATCGCTGTTTTTTAATGCCTACCATCGAACGAAAACTTAAACTGGATTTTTGAGGCACTAAACGATATTTTTTTAAAATTTTGATGCTTCCGATGCCCGGTGTTTCACAGGGCAAAATCAGATCCGTCTCGTCTTCCTCTTTCCGAAAAGTGCTCATACGCATAAATTCGACTTTCCTAGCCAAAGTTATGGGTGTTTAAAGTTTTTTCGAAAATTAAACTTTGAAAATTCATAACTAATTGTAGAAAAATCCAAATAAGTTGAAATTTATATCAATTCTATGTATTTTTGAATGCTCTACATGTTGTATCAATCCATACTTGAACCCTTTATACATACAAAATTTTGTGTGTGCTGAGTGAAACAACAAGTTATTATCCTTAATTAAGGGACCTTCTCTCCCGTAAAGAAAAAAAAAGAAGGAAAAAAAAAAAAATAGTACAGAGGGTTTTCACTTTAATCTCTTCAATTTTCATTTCTCTTAATTCTCAAATGAGTTAAGATTCTTGATGATATTCAACTGACAAATCAAATCAGTGGGCATTTGCCTAGTCCTTAATTAGTGTTATATTTAGACTTGTGATATTCAACTGACAAATCAAATCAAAGTTATAAAGAGTTACGACACCACTTATAAATATATCAAATGTTTTATTTTTTGGCAAATATCCTAAACAAAAAAAAAAAACCAAAACTTCACAAATGAAAATATTAAGAAAAAAAATCAGATCTCTCTAAAAAAAAAAAAAAAACAAACCGCCTGTGTCCGGGCGGTTTGATTATATTTGAAAAAACTCATATTTTGAGGGTATTTTTATAAAAAACTTTTTTTTTGGTTATTAATAAAAATCGCCGGCATACTTGTGTTTCGTTACTTGCTTTAATGAATTATTTGTTGGATAAATTAGATAAAGTGATGAGACATTGAGACCTAACCCAATCCACACAATACAACACACTCGTACTTCGTAATATTTCTTCTTTGATTATATATAAATTTAATTTAATAATAATGCTTTCGCACTTATCCTCTCACACCACCATCACCACCTTCACTCCTTTATCCAACTCCCACCACCCATCACCACCGTGCCTCCGCCGCCTCTCCGTCGTCCACCGCTGTCTGATTCCGCCCCGCGCCGCGGCCTCTATCAGCACCAGCTCTCAGATGTCTTCTCCTCCCCCACCTTTGCGTACCAAGCAGTATCACATGGAAAAGGGGAGGAAGACTCTGCTGGAGTTCGTCGGAAGTGGAGGGGCCCACGTGGGTGATGACCTGGCTGTACTGCTCGCTCACATGCAGACCGCGTGCAAAAGGATTGCTGCTCTCGTCGCTTCTCCGTTTAACCATGAGGTTGGAAACAGCGGTGGAGATGGGAGGAGTTCCAGTGCGGATTCGGGTCGGGATGCACAGAAACCACTCGATATAATTTCTGTATGAATCAATTTCTTAATTTTATATATATGTGTATATATATATATAGAGTTAGGCTGGGGTGCTATGGATAGCATAGTGGCCTCCCGTGCTACGGCTCAATATTCAAGTTTTGAAAATCCAAACGGTCGATCCGAACCGTTCATCTTATTCTCCATATTAATATCTGCTTGGAGACCAAATTTTATAATTTTCTGAATTTTTTTACTATTTATTAAGCCACTTTGAAAGTCGCTAATCCAACGGTTTTACTGTTTTGTGCAGCCACCGTTGGATCAACAATTTTGTAAAATACTTAATAAATAGTAAAAAAATTCAGAAAAATGTAAAATTTGGTCTCCAAGCAGATATTAATATGGAGAATAAGATGAACGGTTCGGATCGACCGTTTGGATTTTGAAAACTCGAATATTGAGCCGTAGCATAGAGGCCTCTATGCTATCCATAGCACCCCAGCCTAACTCTATATATATATATATATATATAGAGAGAGAGAGAGAGAGAGAGAGAGAATGGCTAATATACTGTTCCTGGACTCAGGAACACTGTTCGGTTCTCCGATTTTCAAAGTTCAAATGGTCAATCAAAACCGTTAGATATTCAATCTATATTAAAATATGCTTGGATACCAAATTTTATATTTTTTGTAATTTTTTTACTATTTATTAAGTTAGTTTGAAAATCGTTGTTTTTCAATAGTGCAGAATTTTAATAAAAACAACAATTTTCAAACCAGCTTAATAAATAGTAAAAAAAATTTCAAAAAATATAAAATTTCGTCTCCAAGCACATTTTAATATATATTGAATATCTAACGGTTTGGATCGACTGCTTGGACTTTGAAAATCGGAGAACCGAATCGTTTATTTCTGAGTCTAGAAACAAACGTTTGTATATTATCTACTCTCTCTCTCTCCATATATATATATATGGAGGTGTGGTAAACATATATAGATGTTATAAGGTCAAAATTAATTAATTTAAAGATGACCTTTTGGTTCACAAGGAGCTTGGTTCGATCTTAGGTGTTATACTAGTCAACTGAATTCAACAAATTAAAGTGAATTTACTCTTAGACTGCTATAATTTAAGATGAAATATGAAATCAACAAGTATACTGATCTAATCAGCCCCTTAGTTTCTTTTGTCATTGATTGTAGAATGAGATTATACTGGCTTCTCTAAAGAGCTCTGGGAAAGTAGCAGCAATGGCATCAGAAGAGGATGAAAACCCTGTCTGGATATCTGATGAAGGCCCGTTTGTGGTCGTCACCGACCCTCTAGATGGTTCTAGAAACATCGATGCCTCTATACCAACAGGTGGTACCTTAGTTTGTGACCTCTCTCTTTTTTCTTAATTATTGTTTTGTTAGAATAAATTGGACAGGCATTATGTAAGCAATCGTCTGTGGTCCCTAAATTGTTTGAGCCAAGTCAATTTAGTTGCTGAACTGGCTGATGTGTGAGTTTGGTCCCAATTATTCAACTAAATGCCAAATCGATTTTTCAAAAATAAGTATAGGGCCAAGATGATCTTCTACAGGCAATGTTTAAATTTTTTTATAGGAAGCAATAAGGTACCAAACAGTTTTACATCATAAAAAGTAACTTACAAAATCAAAAGAAATTTGCTTTCCACATTCTTTTCTGTTTGCCTCTCGTTATTCTATCTGTAAACCGTAATTACTTCATCTATTTTATCAGGCACCATTTTCGGGGTGTACCACCGGCTTGAGGAAATTGACCATCTGCCTACTGAAGAGAAGGCACAAGTGAACTCCCTACAAAGTGGGGCCCGCCTCATTGCTGCTGCATATGTGCTGTACTCGTCGGCCACAATTTTTTGCGCAAGTTTCGGGCCGGGTAAGGGTACACATGCCTTCACTCTGGACCAGACAATTGGAGAATTTGTTCTGACACATCCAGATATAAAAGTTCCTCCAAGGGGTAAGATTGCCTTTTTTTTTTTTTTTTTTAAATTTCAGCGGTCTTGCAAAATCAATTAGCTCAGTAACATATGATTTAAGACTGGTTTTATTTTGAATCAACCATCCCTTGTGCAATTAAAACCCAGTTGACCTCTTTTGTGCAATTAAGCTTCAGACAGCTATCAGTTTATTAATTCCAAATTTATCTTATTTTCTCCCTTTTCTTTATCATTTTTAATACAACCAACAGGTCAGATATACTCAGTAAATGATGCCCGATATTTTGATTGGCCAGAAGGTCTAAGGCAGTACATAGACACGGTGCGACAAGGAAAGGGACAAACTGGTAAGAAGTATTCGGCTCGGTACATATGTTCTCTTGTAGCTGACCTCCACAGGACACTGTTGTATGGAGGTATAGCTATGAACCCTAGAGACCATTTACGCTTAGTTTACGAGGCGAACCCTCTAAGTTTCTTAGTTGAAGAAGCAGGTGGCAGGGGTTCAGATGGTAAACACCGCATTCTTGCTATTCAACCTGTTGAATTGCACCAGAGACTTCCCTTATTTCTTGGTAGTAAAGAGGATATGCTTGAATTGGAGAGCTATGGCAATATTCAACAGAAGGTTAATCCTGGCTATGATGTATGATGTGTAATGCAACTTTTTGGGGGTGATTTTGTACATATATTTTAACCCTACCTACCCCTAAAGTTGTGATTGCAAGTTGGAAATGGCTTTGTATAGAACTTGTAACTATTTTTGTATATACTAGAAATTAGTTACAACGGGTGCTATGGCCTATGGAGCATGAAAAGAACTATAATACTAGAAAACCGACCTTTAGTTAGGAGTCTGGCTAGTATGACATCGGTGTCATTCAGCTTATATAACACCAACTCCAAAACCTATCGAATTGACTTCAAACAGTGAATCTAAACTGTTCAAATCCATCTATTTCATTAGTTGTGTTATATGCAAAATTTATAATTTTTCGAATTTATTTAGTATGAAGACAAACGGTCAAATGTGTGAGTTTTTAAGTTAATTTTAATGAATTCATTTTTTAGCATTTTTGACCACTTGATTTGATACTAAAATAATTAGAAAATATAAAAAATTGTATGTAAACGCATCACTCATAAAGTAAATTGGTTTGAACGGTTTGAATTAGTCGTTTGAAGTCTATTCAATTAATTTTGTAGTTGGTGTCATATGACACCGATGTCATACTACCTAGACTCTTTAGTTAGTACTTGTTTGCTTTATATTATTATATATCTCTAGTTGTCTACAAGGATTTGCTGTTGCTCCGGCTTGCTAAAGCAGTCTGCAACTACCCCACCCATTGAACTATAAAGTATGATCTAAGCATCGCATGTTAACTAAATCCGAAAATCATTTCTAAGCTTCATATAATTAAGCCGAAAAATATATGATACAAGTGTAAGCATTAATTAATGTTGTACTCACCCTCGTCACAACCAACCAATTAAGTCGGCTGTAAAAAGCTTGATTTATATCATCAAACTATCAAAGTCAAAGCTAAACTTTATATGTTCAGCACTTGCGTCAAACATAAAACGGGGGTCGAGTACGAAGGCCGAAAATGCTAAAATGAAAAAGAAAGAAATTGAGGCCCAGGCCCAGCCCATTGGAAACAGCAGTTTTGTCATTGACACCCTAAAAACCCTAGTTTCCACATTTTTGTTTTATCGTTCAGCGGCTGTGTGCTGAGTGCTGAGTGCTGAGTGCTGAGATGAGCCCTTGTTTTCACCTTCCCAATGGTACCAATCCCAATCTTCATCCCTATTTGCTTGCTTCTGGCCGATGCCAAGAACCAACCTGCCTCACCAAAATCTCTAACAACCTTACCCCACTGTCTTAACCCAAACTCAAGGAATCGTTCCTAATGAATAATATATTTATGAGATCTTGATGGACTGCTGTGCACGAATGAAATCAGAATCAGGTCAGCCTAATGTTTGGTTTTCTGTGACGGTTTAAACCTAATTCATTCGTGCACAACAGTCCATCAAGATCTCACAAATGTTGAGGCTGGCTGTTACTTTGGTGCTCTACAAAATACCTAATAGGCTAGGATGTCAACCCAATTAATGTAATCTCGTATAACATTAATTCTTATAAATAAATGGGCTGTGAAAGGAAAATAAATCTGCTGTAATTCTCGGCGAATTACAGGACCCTGTAATCCCGATTCCAACCGTTGGTCTTTCTCGAGATGTGTGCATGAAAACTTACTTTTCTGAGAACATTTTCGAGATCTGCACACGGAAAAGTTTGAATGGTTGATATCGGAATTTTAGGATCCTATAATTCCTCTCTCAATTACAGCAGATTCCGACTCGTGCAAGGAAAATAAATTGACAAGGCAAAATGAATATTCTAGATGTCATGATTTCCAAAGGGGTTGGGTTGATCCTGATGCCATGACCTATTGCACTCTTATTGAAGGGCTTTGCAAGTACTATATGCAAGGAGGGTGAAATTGAATAGGCATGAGGGGTTTTGCCTGTACATGTTCTTTCTAAAGTCCTTGAGCCTGATGTCTCGTTACGATGGGCCGTGAAAATGGACAAGGCAATTGGAAAGGGGTGGGGATACAACTGCTATGTGTGAATATATGTCTTGAGCTTCCCATTTCCCAGTCAGGAGCCGTATAGAATAATTTTCCGTATGGATACACTGGAAATTTTCTCACAGAAGTGAAAATTTCCATTGTACCCATACGAACTTTCAAAATATAGCCTATTTTCCCATGAAAACTCCATAATATCAAATATCTCCATAAAAACTTAACATTCTTTCTTTTCTTCCCTTTATTTATCATTTATATAATTGTTTTAAAGACGAAATTGACAAATATACCCTCCTCTCTCATTCTCCTTCACTGTGATTATTCATGGCTTAATTTAGACTCTCATCAGTTGGATCTATGAAAATAGGCAGGGTCACTTTATGAAAATAGCTTTATAAGAGGGCATTCCACCGGAAATTCCTAAATTTGGATTATTGAAATCCCTCTCATGTTTCATTAAATGATAAAGTATCTGCTTTTCCTTTGATAGTTGCTCTCTGTTTAACACTGCAAAGCACCATGGGCACACGGATTACATGAAGTTCAATCATTGTACTGTACCAGCGGGTGCTTCTTGCCTCTCGGTATGAAAAGAACAATTTTAAAGGTACTTTAAAAAAAAAAAAAATCATACCAGTTCAAATTTTGAGAAAACATGCTGGTCGAAATGTGTTGCTGTTGTATTTGGGAAATTTAATGAAAAAAATAATTGCTCAGCATCATAATAGCAGTAGTGTTAAAAAATGATCCTTGAATCATCACGATTTTCCTTTTTTTTTCTTTCACAAAGCTCAACATCCTCTTCTGACATCCAACTTCATTTTCTCAGGTCTTTCGGATCAATTTTATAAGTAAATAAACGGATTCCTTACTCAGCAGTTGGGTAGCCATTTCTGACAGATGTAGAATTTGTCAAATTAAACTCAATCCTGATGAGAGCTGACTAGATTTCTCATATATGTTTCAGTGAAGGAGAAGGAGAGAGGAGGATATATTTATCAATTTTGTTTTTAAAATAATTAAATGAAAAGTTAAATAAATGAAAGAGGATAAAAGAAAGGAAGTTAAGTTTTTATGAGGATATTGAATATTATGGTCTCTTTATGGGGAAATTGGCTGTTTTTAAAGTCCGTATGGATACACCAGAAATTTTCCCATAGAATAATGACCTGTAATATAGGATTTGTACAGAACTGATGCAATGAAATGAATTTCATTCTTATTAAGTTTCTCTCTTGAGTCAAATAACTGAACTAATCTCTCTTGAGTTTTCATTATACATTGGTTAACAGTTTGGTTGAATGATATCCAACAAACTACATTAATTTATGTCTCTAATTAATTGTCTTTTGGAAATGATCAATCAGAAAGAAACTGATATTTTAAAAAACTATTGTGTATTGCATACCGTTACAGAGCATTTTATTGCATACCAAGTGGTACTATGGAGCTTGAAACAGACTATAATAATAAAAAGCTCTTATTTTGTACTGTTGTCTTTAATATTATCTCTACTTTTCTATTTTCGGCCTCAAAACCAACTGGCGTTAGGGGTGAAAATGTTATGGATAATATCCGATATCCAAATATCTGTGTGAATAAGAATATTGATATGGTTTTACGTTTTAATTATTCGTATCTGAATAGTAGATATATACCATATGCTTTAATATATATTAAGAAAAATTTATGTTATTCACTATTATAATTAGATAAATATTACAAACTTTAATAATTTTAATAAATATTCGATTTGATCTGGACCAGTACCCGTCTGATATGCGCTATGTATCCGTGTCTGAAAAAATGAGAAAAGGGATATGGTTTTACCATTATTCGCTCCGTAACCCTCCGTTTTCACCCATAACTAGCATGAATACACACATCATTGATTGAGTGTTAGCTAAATTTTGAGGAGAATTGGCAATGCTTCTCCAAAGCAAGCTGCTTGTACCGATTGAGAACATTGAGGTACCGTGATGATGTGTAATCATTGGGATCACAAGCATCAACAATTGGCGGCTCACCACTTTTGGCTTCCATTTTTCCCTCTCATCTCATGAGCTCCGCTGATTCTTCCTCCCCATTTAGAAGTCTCACTACCTGTCAATTCCAATCTTCTAAGTTAAATTTAATTAAAAGTTCATCAGGCATGCCACGCATATACCAGAATATAAAACAATGATTGGTACCGTGTGAGGCAAATCATTCCAGAGCTCGCCAAATTTTAAAAAGTTATATCGGTTTTAGGTGCTTGCCTTGGATCTAAAGCCAGAATTAAAAATGTTGCTGATTTGTAATTTGGGACCTTCAGATTTAAGACGGACGGGCCAGATCATTTTGCAATCTCCAATTTCTTTTTCTACAATCAGATAAGGTATGAACCGTTTAAGCAAAATTGTAAAGCCCAACCACATTGCTCCGTCCAAGAAGTAGATTTCTCAAGCAGGTCGAATTCCGGCCTGTTAAAGGCCCATAATGTTGAAATTATCAATGTAAATTTGATCTGTTCATTTTGCATCAGACGCCATAAAATAGTGGAAGAGTGCAATTAGATCTATGAATCTATCTATTTCGGTCCATGAAAAAGACAATTTTTTATCGAATCCATCTCCGTTGTGGAATTAGAAAGAGTATATTCATCAAATTGAATATACAAAGTAATGGTAGGAAATAAATCTGCTGTGATTCTGTAGGAATAGCAGGAACCTGCGATTCCAAATCTTACCTTTAAATTTTTTTTATATTTAAATCTCAAGGCAGAAGATTTTTCATGCACACATCTCAAAGAAAATTGAACGGATGGATTTTAAATCGCAGGTTGCTGCTATTCCCACAGAATCACAGTAGATTTATTTCCGTATAATGGTATGGTAATGGTATTGCATCATCACCGATTTCCCCAAAAAAAAAAGAGAGAGAAAAGCAACTTTAATAAAAAGAGACCTTACATTGATTACAGGTACCTGACAACCATCAATTGGACAGCTGTATTTCGAACCTATCAATAGAAATTTCTCCAATGCAACAATGCAACAATATAATATTATAATTTATAAATGTTGAAACTCGAAAAGCCTTTCGTTTTCTCATCCTTCCCAATCAAGCAGGATGAATACGCGGCGCACACCACCCAAAATACAAATAAATGAATCAAATGCACAAAAATAGTAAGTCCAGAAGTAAACCAATAGACCAAGACTTCTCTAGGCTTCTTGAATTGGTAAGAAATCTCCTAAAAAATCTAAAATTTAATAGCTCTAAAGATTATATTATGAGACTTGGAATTTGGAAATTTGGGAATTTGCGTTCATTTTAGTCTATATAACATCAACTCTAAAATTTATCAAATCGATTTCAAACGACTAATTTAAACCGTTCAAACCGATTTACATTATGAGTGATGCGTTTACATATAATTTTTTTTATATTTTCGAGTTATTTTAGTATCAAATCAAGTGGTAAAAAATATTGAAAAATGAATGTATTAAAATTAACTTAAAAACTCACACATTTGACCACTTGACTTAATACTAAATAAATTCGAAAAGTTATAAATTTTGCATGTAAATGCACAACTAATGAAGTAGATCGGTTTGAACGGTTTGGATTCACCATTTAAAGTCGATTTGATAGGTTTTAGAGTTGGTGTTATATAGGTTAAAATGACACTGATGTTATACTAGCCAGACTCGTTAAAGACTTTGGAACAACGAGGTCAAAAACACATAAGGTCAATTTTATAAATTTTTGATGGTGATAATGATTACCAATTTACAACATTCATAATATTTATTCTAAATTATATAGTAAATCACATATAAATACAAGCATTTAAAAATTAATGGAATCAATTGACTCTCATTTTTTCTACTTAATTAAGTTTGTCTTTGGACATGATATCAGATGGAGCGCGTCGTATTATTTTCGTTGTTAAAAATTTTAATTCACAATTAATTTTAGAAATTTAATCGTTTTTTGATGGAAAATAGTGCTACATTTTCAGCCCTTGGGTGTTTTCTACTGGTCAATAAAAGTGTTGAGCTTTTCTATTGTTACAATGCACTCATTAGTTTAAAATCATGATTTTAGAATAATTTCATTATATTCAAAACTAGGTTTGAGTATTATGTAATGCAAATAGTTTTGCAATGTGATGATATTCTAAGAACCCAAATAAAGTATCATAACTTTTGTAAATAATTTAGGGATAAATTGAAAACGGTATATGTAATATATATGAAATCATTATAATTTTTTATTAATACATACATATTATTCGAAAATAATGTTATTATTTTGCATAGAAAATTGGCTATGAAAAACATTTCATTTCAAATGTTGTAAAGAAAAT
Organism: Carex rostrata; assembly: GCF_964058835.1. NCBI lineage: Eukaryota > Viridiplantae > Streptophyta > Magnoliopsida > Poales > Cyperaceae > Carex > Carex rostrata. The sequence continues at coordinate 6,093,988 of NC_135936.1, forward strand.
TTGATTAAAAAATAATTCCGACTAATCTGAAACATACTTTTAATTTCCCTGATTTATCTAGAAAAATGAAAAATTAAGGGACTTCAACATTTTAGATGAAAACGGTATATTTTTCGGTTGTTGTTTTCTTCGTATCATTATTTGAGATATCCATTGTTTAAAAAGGGACTTCAATATTGCGAATAAATTTTGTATTACATAAATATCAAATTAATTGTTATTGATTTAACTAACCGGATGCATTCATTTTTATATTCTAGCAAGAAGGTAAACCAATATAAGTACAAACAAGGGATTGAGAAAGAATAAAGCTAATTCCAAGTTTAAGAATAGTAGCTAATTTAATTTTTGATTGGGTTAGTAGAATAGAGAATAGCGAGAATAGCTACTGTTGAGAATAGTAAATTAAGAATAGCGAGAACAGCTATTATTTAATAATAGCGCTAACTCAAAGCTATTCGGAAGTTGTTTGGATTGAACATTTAGAATAACTACTGTAGTAGGGATTGAGGCTTTGAGAGAGTTCATTTGCTATTCCATGTTTTTGTAGGAATAGCGAGAACAGCGAGAACAGCGCTATTCTCGCTGTTCCTGAGTATGTTTGAATGGATCGGAACAGCGCTATTCTCGCTGTATCCAAACATACAGTGCTATTCTATGCTATTCTTGCTCTATCCAAACGTAGTAAAGATCAAAACATAACTAATTAAGAACCGAATTTTTCTGTGGTCGTCATAAGCAATATACCGTCTTAAAAATAATACAAAACAAATATTATTCTTTGTATTCTAACTCACAAATTATCTCAAATGCAATTTTATGTCGAAAGAATCCAAAACTACAACTATTAGTTGTTTGTTGTTTTATCTTTATTTACTTGCTGTTGTGTTGGTTGGTTTTGTATTTTCATTACTGATAGCTTAATTCTATCAGCTTTTCAAAAAAAAAAAAGATATAGTGGCCCGCTTTATAATTTCTACACATTATTACCACTATATTGATATAGTAAATTTGATCAATTATTGGAGCAATTAAGTCCGAAGGTGCGCATGATTTATTATTATTATTTATTTATTTATTTTGAACAAATTGATGCGGGATCTGGTGTAAGGATCGAATGTTTTTATTTTTATTTTTCTAAAAGAAAATATATACGTTATTCTATTATCTGACTTTGAAAAATTCAATTAGGTTTGTTTTTAATACTCAGCAAAACATGATTAGAGGTAAAACCTATATATTTAGTTCTTATTTATATATTTATTGAGGAATAATGGGATGTTCAACCATTTGAAGACCAAGAACGTGTTGTTGTCATGCATTAATTAATTTAATTCTTATTTATATATTTATTGAGGAATAATGGGATGTTCAACCATTTGAAGACCAAGAACGTGTTGTTGTCATGCATTAATTAATTTAATTATTTAATAGCAGCCATTTAAAACCATCACAAAAATACTTCTATTATCGTAGTCTTTATACTTTAAATAACATTAAACAATGATACCTAAAATTAAGAACTACTCCGTAAAATAATTGCTTCAATAGTCTCCATCAAGAATGAAATCAGGACTTTCGAACTATAGAAGCCAATCATATACAATTTTTCTATGTATAATGAAATTTTATTATGGTACCATAATATTTTACTCAAAATTATATATAAATATAAAAATAAATAAAAACTGTGAGTCAATTGATCCCATTTTTTCTATTTAAATCCGCCTATGATCTTTACTACTTTTCTGCATTTTTTTTTCCTCTCTTTTTCCAGCCTTCATTGTGATGGACTAAAAAACCTCAATTTAAACTTGACTTAGATTGGTTCGTATCCGGCAGGTTAGATTTTATTTGAGTACCAACATTTAATCTAGTGGCAAAAACAATGCTCTCTGTGTGAGAGATTGCAGGTTCAAAATCTTAAAATGAGCAATCTTTTATAAATATCAAAATAGTTGAGTGGCTTGACCTCCAATCTTTACTAAAAATAAAAAATTAACTTAAACTATTTGGATTAGTATGTGTAAATGGTAAGCAAAGAATACTGATCTGAATAGTGGTATAAAGGTGTTGACATGTACTATTAGAGAATTATACGGAAGGTTTAAATAACGTTTATCGCGTTATAGCGGAATGGCTAAAAAAAGAACGCTATACCCATATAGCGCCAATAGTGTCATAGCTTTTATGATCCGAAAATGCTATAGCGCCACTATAGCGTGCTATTTAGAACCTCGTATTATACAAATGTCATTTGTACAATTGTACTATATATGCTATTGAAAAATGTCAAATTAGTGAAATAGTGCTAATTGTTGCCTTCAGAGCTATTCCATAGAAAGATAAATGTGTGTTATTTATATCCGAACAAGAATAACAATTCTATCTTCATCTAAATATTATCTACCTATCGTCCCGGGTCAAAACATAATTGTTATATAAATATTACATGTTTTCTATGTAAAATTAATAATATTACTGTAACAAACTAAACAAGAAAGTTGATTACGCATCCTCAATTAATTTGTGGTGAGAGAAAAATTAAATATGTATACAATCATTTTACATGAAAAATTACCGAATGCCCCTTTGAAATCTATGTATTTGCTTTTCAAGAGCCGTTTTCTTATAAAAAATATTTTTTTTGTTAAGTAGTGATAAATATGGTCAAACTCGGCTAGTCGGAGTAAGCATGTTTAAAATTAATAAACAATCTAATGATTAGGTGTTAATTTTTTTAATGAATAGAGTAATATTATATTGTAATAAATTAATCATGGCATGATCCCACGACCTAGTTCTTCATATATATTATTAACTTTTCAGAGTTGTCATTTATTAATAAGTATTAATTATTAAAACCGGACGGCGGCGATTGACAAAATTAACCTGATATATATATATATTTTTTGTGAAAAATAAGTTTAATCTGATTGGGAAATTATGATGTCGTCCGTTGAAATTAGTTATGGAAATATTTTTAATTATTTTTATAAAATTCTTAACAGACATTTACTATTTGCTACATGGGAAGCCCGCTAGTCAATTCTTTTATCCTTTATTGTTAATCAACCAATTTAAATGGCGAGAAATTTCTATGATTTATTATTATTATTATTATACATATTAGTAATTTTATTGAATCTAAATTAGCAATTGTCGAGCCAAAATCTACATGCTTTGTCCATCATCTAGTTTGATGTTTAATTAAAGAGCGATACTTTTGTACTTGTTCTTTCATCATCATCATAATAATAATGACGTTGTTCGGTAATCTCGGATTAAGTCTTTTTAGAGCTTTTTTAGCCTCTTTTAATTTTTTGAGTCGTTTAATCTTTTTGAAATCTGAACACCAGCTCCTTTTTTTTCAAAGATTAGCACAAAGCACTAACAAATATATTTATAAAATGGTTAAATTTATTTACAAAGTTCCTCCACCTATTTACACAACAAACATCAGTTTCTTAGTGAGGACTAAATCACCTCCTTTAATCTTCTTTTTTTCAAATCTTAATTTCTTGCTTGAGTCATAAGTCACCTCTACTCTTTAAATTCTTTAATTCTCACTATGTAAGTTCTTTTCTGTAAATCCTGTAGAAGCAGACACGGCACGGTTCGTGTATGTGTGTACACGGACTGTGTACCTGGCCACCAGATCAGATGTGGAAGGTGTCAGCATAATTCATTTGAGATTTACGTTATGTTTCTGAGTTATTTTGTTTCTTATTTTAGAAGATTGTAATATATAAAAAAATGAAAGAAATAATTATAGAGAAAAGGAAGGTAGGATATGTCTAATTTGAGAGAAGCTCTTTCTATAAAGCCTTCCCTCGTTCCCCTGTAATCTTTATCTTTTGAAAAAAAAAAAGTGTGTGTGGGTGTGGAGGACATAGGTACCAATTGTTGATGCTGAATCTCGTTAAACATTGTGTCTTTCTTTTCTGTGTTTGTTTCTGTTTCCACTGACATATACGGACCGTGCACAAGAGTACACGACCCGTATACTATCTCGCTGCTGTCAAAGTTACAAATCTTTTTGTTTACTGTAATCTGGTGCCACTTGAGACGGTTTATGATTGAATTAGATACCTTAGATCTTAGATCCAAGACTTAGATTTGTAACTACATGCCGACAGTAGTGCTATATTTTGCTATTTACATGTGCTTCGTTTGTTGATTACACAGAAAGGTTGGACAAGTAAAAAAATTATTCTAGTAGTAGTATTAGTAGTAGTGTTAATAACAACAATAATAACGCTGTTAAACAAAAAAATCACTGTATCTCTCCGGTTGTGATTTAATGGAGAGATTGTACTTTGAATTCTTTATTATTCAGAGATGGACTTTGATGGAATGGAAGCATGAAAGGAACAGGTTTTGTGCTGCATCTGTCAGAGAATACATTTCCTATGTTGCCTACTTCACTTAAGAAAAAAAAAAAAAAAGTTGCCTGTCAGATGCCTTGTAACTTCCCCACGAAGAGTATACGATTATTTACGTAAAACTAATAACGCGGCATGAAAAAACATAATTTCAAGAAAAGGAAAGATCTATTAGTTCAGTTGAAAATTGTAGTAGAAATGTCTAGTGTGTGAAAAGTTGTCGTTTCAGATCTCCAACCAGCAAAGCAGCAACAATAAATAGCTCAAATCAAAAAAGAAAAATAAAAGAAAGCAACAATAAATAGCAGCCTATCAGAATCTAACAGCGACTAGGACAGTATAAGACAACACACCCTACCTCTGACAAATAATGCCAGTGTAGATTATGAAAGAGCTAGGTTCCAATGACAACTTATTTAAGTTAGACAATTATAATTATAACCTATGTTTGTTCACTGGTGGATTTGACTAGCGGAGCAAAATTACATGTGCACAGTGATAGAAATCAAATTGTCTGCTTCCAGAGTCTCTGCGCGGTGAGATCGGAGTGGAACCGGTTACTGTTTAAGAATTTAATTATTGTTACTGTTTTTAAATGAAGTCCCACCCGCAGAGACTCTGGGGGCAGAAATTTCCTGTCCCCCGGGGGGCAGACGATTCGGTCTCATAGTGATATCCCTTTCATTAAAGATTTTTATTATAAGTATTAACAAGAGGAATGATTTACATCTACCAATTTGAGTCTCCACCATCCATTCCCAAGGTTTTTACCATTTTTCCTCAAATGTAATTTCATATTGATGACCTTTTTCTAAGAGTCTGTTTCGTTGCCAAGCAGGAACGGAAATGAGTTTGGGTTCGAGTCTAATTTGAATGACCGAAACATTGTGCGTGTGAAAAAAAAAAATTCACTCTGAGTAATTTCTTTTTTCTCCACGGACACAGTGGCAGCTGAACATGACCTAATTAAATGGAAGACAAGGTTGGTTGTCAACGGTAGACAGGCGCATAGCTAGGATATTTACCAATAATATGAAAAAAGAAAAAATTGATATAAGTAGCGGGTTCTGAACTATCATGAATTAATCAATTTAATTCATGGATTGTCCAGACAAACAAAATATTCTTTGAAAATAGATAACAACCCGATTATACATGCATATATAGCTTTACTTATAAAACTACTGTATCCGCACAAATCAGTAAATTACCATCAAAATATGACTTCATTTTATTGTTAAATTCAAATAATTTAAGTAATGAATAGTTTTCCAATTAATTACTTACCCAAAATAATTCAAACATTAATTAGTTAAATTAATCAAAATAAAAAATAATACCGTGTATATTATCTTGCAAGTCACAATTTTACAAGCATCTGTTACAGTAACAATAACTTTTTAAAAGTCACTGTGACAATACATTGATCCATTTTTTTATATGTCACCAATGATTTACTCACATTGACCACATCTGATGGATTCAAATGTGAAGAAAAAGAGCATCCTTCTATTCTTTCATTCGAATCATTTAAAATCAATCACACGATTTCAATAACATCTGATTCGTTTTAATATATTATATTGATATAAAAGAAAAAAGTAATTGAAGCCGTATGATCGATTTTAAACGGTTCAGATGAAAGAACAGAAGGATGCTCATTTTCTTAAAAAAAAAGAGCAGATTTGAATCAAGTTTGATAGAGACCAAGCTATGAACCTTATTCAGTTTTGGTACAGGTTACAATAATATATGCATGACGCTTTCATTTTTCAGCACTGTTCGTTTGTCATTGCTGAGCACTCCTTTCTCAGAATGCAATAAATGCTCCTAATACATATATAGATAGTCACACAATATTGCTTTTTGATCTAGTTTGTAATCTAATGAACTATCGCTTGATCTAACGATGAATTAGTCAGAGGGATCCACAACCTCATAGGTTTTTAATCAGGGGCAAAATTAGACAATCTTGATAGAGAGTGTTAAAACTTGAAATGCACAAATTATTGTTGGTGAGAATTGAATCGAAGTTCTTTACCAATACAAAATAAGCTCTAACCACTAGACTACAAGTAAATATGTGATATTTATAAGAGGAGCAAACTCTATATAAAATATTCTAAAAAAATAAAATTCAATTAAATCTTAGTACACATAACTAAAATTTTAAAATTATAGGGGTGACTTGGCCACTTTTTGAATGGCTTTAGATTCGCTCCTGAGAGAAATTAACGTAATAGTATTAGACTGTTCGGTTGATGCACTCATGCACAAACAACTTTCTACGAAATTGATCAACTTTAAAATTTGTTATAGATAGTTCGCATGCTTTTCACTTGAATTAGGTGCCTCACATGGTATTAAGTATTGAAGGAGAACGTTTAGAGATGTAAATCTGTGTTGTGATTGGTTATATTAAGTATTGAAGGAGAACGTTTAGAGATGTAAATTTGTGTTGTGATTGGTTATATTAAGTATTGAAGGAGAACGTTGAGAGATGTAAATTTGTGCTGTGATTGGTTACATGATGATAAAAATAAAATAAAAAATAGTTATAGCATGTGAATGCACGTCGCATTCGTCATGTTGTGACTGGTCACGTATGATCGTAGTTTATCACATTAATTATATGTTTTCAAAATTTAAATTTATTTAACTGATGTGAATTATTACAATACAAGTAATAAATCCTAGTTGATACTCAATTCGGTTGCAAGTGTACAACCTTGTCAAGTAGTACTTAGGGATCGTCTCTACAGGGACAAGTTGGAATATTAACTCTAACCTAACAATTTAATTTAGTAAAAGCGAAATAAAAAGGTTTTGTGTTTGTTCAAGTGGTTTGTTTGATAGTGATCGAACTAAATTAAACTAAAGTCTTTAAAGCAAAATTAGGTTTTTAACAAGAATGAGAAATTAGGGTTTCTTAGGGTTCCTATCCACTAGTGTTACGACTAATTGGTTTGTAAATTTTGTTCTTATATTTATGAAGGCACAGTTGGGTGTCGTAGGTACAAAGTGATATCTTTATATTAATACCATCTTTCAATTAGAATAAACGTCACCTCTCGGTACTTGGCTACTCTAATCTAAAGTCATTAAGTTCTTACTGTCCCAATTGATCTAGAAAACTATCTTTCACCTCTCGGTACTTGGCACAATTTTCTAAACTATTGGGTAAAGCCCGTATAAGACAAGCGTCACCTCTCGGTACTTAGCCTATCAAATACCCTATTCCTTATGGTCTGGACCTAATATTCAATTTCTCAATTGCAAATACCAAATCCTAGGGTTTCATGTGATTTCGATTAAGTCCTCACAATCAATTAAAATAAAGAATAGATCATAACAAAGAACAAGAATATATAAAATAAAACCAAATAAATCATAACAAAAGTTTCAAGTACAACCCTAATCAACCCTAGAAAAGCCTTTAGCCAGTCATGGCTAAAGCACAAATGAAATCAAAAGAGTAAAAGAGTTTCAAAGGAAAGAAAATAATAAAATCGGTTGATCAATGATGTTCTCTCCTTCCTTCTTGTCTCTTCCTTGTTTTTCCTTGCTTTTCCTTGTTGAAAACTAGAAATTCTGCCTAAAAAACCGTCCTTAATCTGTTCTACAGGTTCCTATTTATCCCCCCTCCAAAACCTAGAAATAACCAACCAAAAATAGCAAATTCGGGCCCTGAACTGACCTAATTGCGGGCCGCAATGCATGGAGACAGTTAATCAGACTGCGCAGAAGAATTCTGGAGGTCATTGCAGGCCACAATCATACCCATTACGGGCCGCAATGGATGTGCTGAAATGCTCTGACTTGCTTGGTTCTGGCTTGCTTGGTTGCGGGCCGCAAAGGATCTCTTCCGGGCCGCAATGCATGTGGCAGAAGCTCATTTCTTCGTGCTAACTCACCTGTTTTGCTTCGTTAAGCTTCAAACACTTGATTACCTGTAGAACAAACATAACTAGGGAAGTAACTTGAACTTTTGGACATTTCTAACCTAATCAAATCTAATTTAATCAAAACTTGGCTTAATTTACATAACAAACCCTAGGTTTCAATAGATACAATTTCGGCTTATCATTAACGAAGAAAAAAAATAAAAAATGTTAATAATGTGAAAAAGTTCTAAATAAAAATACAATGTTGTAAAAAAATGTGTAAATGATAAATTTATTGTTCTTAATTTTAATAGCTATTTGAAATAGATAATGATATAAATTTTATATTGTTTTGGTTACGTGCTATGTCGTATCATGATCAAGTCAGTATGTGTATTTTGTTGTGTGGTGTCATGTTTTTTCTAATAGATAATCAAGACACACTAATGAACACGAGACGCGATTCACGTGTTGTGACAAAACTGTGCTGCAACGTGTTCGATAACTTTTTACCTTCCTAAGCACATCATGCACATCATATTGAACAATGCAGTTAGTTCTAGAAATGAAAAAAAATATATATAAGAAAAATTAAAAATAAAACTAAAGGATAAACAATGACAAAAAAAACAATGTGAGTAGCAACTAATTTATTACAATTTGGGCCCATTACCTCTTTTGGTAAAACAAGCATTCTAATGCGAGGGTTCAAATGTCTCTATTTTTTGTATCTTCATCATTCTTTCATTTTTAAAACTTTAATAAGTCAAAATTTAAATCTTAAAATTTAAAATAAGACCGTTAGATATGAACTATATCATTTTATCTATCCTCATGTAAAAAATTATGATATTTCAACTTTGTTTTGATTGTTATCTTCAGTTTATAAAAATGTATACTAATATGAATAATTTCTAGACGTTGATTTTTCAACTTATTGATTCATATAAAATAAAAATAAAAAATGTGATAATTTTTTATGGGCACATAGAGAAAATAACATAGATCATATCTAACAGTTTTATTTTGACGTTTAAGTTTTAAACTTTGAGTTATTTAAATTTTTAAAAATTGAGGCATGATAGAGACATTTGAACACTCCTCTTTCAGAAATTAGATTATGATATTCCTTTCATGTAAGAAATTATAAATTTGAAATCTAACGTTTACTCCTTAAAATGATTTTAGAACTTTAATTTTCTTCTTATGACAAAACAAAAAGAAAAGGTCATCCATACTATATATATATTTCATCAGAACACATTATTCAAATATCAGGGAGCAACATAATAAATATACCTACTCTCCTAACATGATTTCAATAGATGGGAATAACGCACAGAAATGATCCAGTATAGGCGTGACAATTCGTGCTTATTACCCAATTAGCATGAGACATAGCAAAATATAAGCAAACAAAAGAAGAGGAACAACATGATGAAGTAAAAAGATGTAACCATCAAATGATAGTACCACTTTAAAATCAAATTTGTAATTCAATAAAAAAAAAAAAAATCCTCTCATCCACTTCTCTCATGTCATGCTCCTTCCTGTAAGAGAAAAATAGATACCAAAAGTATTCTGATCCTCTGTGAGTATTATAAATTGTCACAAGGTGTGGTGAGTCACTAGTACCTCAAAAGTATTCTGATCCTCTTTTTGATAGATTGCTTTCTCAACAATTGCACAAATGATGGTGATTTTGTTCATAACTGAAATTGTAAATTTCCATTTTTGCATTATGGTATGGTGTATTCTTTTGTTGCCATGAACTTTAAAGCCGGCGTTTTTCTTGATCGGAAGAAGCAAAAAATAAAGAAAATAAGAGAAGGGTCGATGCAACTTTTGAGGAAGAAAGCATGCCTAAACAAATTATATGTCGAAGTTGGAAATTTGACGAGAATTCAATTAGTACGGTGAAAGCTCGTGCGAGCCTTTGTTTTATTTGCTGAGATTGGCGTTGCGTGAGAGAACTACTGCTAATCGATTGGCGGCTTACAATGAAGCTGAAATCATGTAAGTTTTTATTTCACTTGTTGTTAACTATTTTCTTGTGGACAGGTAGTGCTTGCCACATTTGTTAAATATAGACACTGATACCAGATACCTTATCAGTTACCAGCAATGGAAAAGTATCTGAAATAGTGACTCTTCTCACGAAGACCATCTTTTAAGAGTGGATTAATGGACTGGATTGATTCAACCATGAATTACACTTTATTGTTTTTCCTGCAAAAGTCTTATGTTATTTTCCTCTCATTAGGAAACAGTGAATCAGAGATACCTCTTTTCTCAGCTTTTAACCATACACCTGAATACCTGATGCAGTGTTATCAGAGAAAAAATGGATGACACCTCTCTATCACTTTTCGGATAAGTACTTGCAACATCTTCATATCAAAATTGGGTCCCTCAGCAGCTTAGCTTACATGTTGGACCTTATAACAATGTAAACTTTCCTCTGTACAAATTATTGGTTCAATTGGGTTCCACTCCTGGGTCTGGAGCAGAGTTTTGACTTTTTAGTTCTTGCATGTTTTGTAGCATGTGAACATCTGAATTGGGTTTTGTTGATTGGTTTATTTTGTTGAAGTACTGGTACAATTAGTTGTTAACTGTTATGCATGGGACATGATGGATTTGGTATTGGCTTCTTAGCAAGTATTAATTAGTAAGGATATAGTTTTAATAGTGTTGTACTGTTATTATTGATTAGACTACTTTTAGTTTCAATGGATGGCTAAAAATAAATAAATGTGATAATTATTGACAAAATGTGTTCAAGTACGAAGTAATTTTCTTTCCAAAGACATCAAAACGAATAACCATTAACATTGGAAAAAGCATTGAAAATGGGCAAAAGCAGTCTTTACTTCAATAATGGTATAGAATAGGTCTACCTACAATCAAACAAAAGTCACTTTAGCAACTAAAACCCAAAAGACTGCTAAAAAAAACTAAAACCCAAAACCCGCTAAACACCAATCTCAAGACGGGGTTCAAAACAAAACCCGCTAAAAATCTGAAGAGGAAACTTCTTATTTAAGGGGCTCTTAGATGCCCACTTCCAAATTTTCTGGGAGATATCATAAATGAGCAAAGCCGGAGACCCATAACTTTGAATGTAAATCAAATCACCAGATCCATTACTGGTAAAGAGCTCATCAAACTCGCCAAATCCCTGGAAAAACTTGTGTGGCATTCTTGTCATTTCCTTCCACTCTTTCTTACACAGCTCCCAAATCCCGATCCCCTTAACGACTTCGGGCCGGTCGACCTTTCCTATACCCCCCACCATGACCAATTTTTCCTGCAAATTCATTAGACGTGCACATGTAAGTGCACATGGTACCCGCACCATGGTATCAACAAGCCGCTCTTTTGGTCTATGGTTAGGGTTTGACAAATCGAACCAGACAACGGCGTGGCGTGGCTCGACAGTACCAAGTATGCCAGCTGTGGAGATTAAGTAGTACAAGACCCCATCACAGATTACGCATTCATTCCCACCACGTAACCCGACTAAAACCTCACTATATGGAGATAGCCAAGAATCAGTATCAGGTTGGTACAAGTAAATGCTCAAGTCCCATTCATACAAGTCTACATGCACTTGAAAACATTTTACCAAAGCCATTTTATACTTATTTGACTTGCGATCAGCAGAGAGCGCAATCGCACAATATTCTGGGGATGTAACCCCTGGTAGTTTTGTAAATGCCCTCCAGTCCTTTGTTATCGGGTTGCAGAGGAAGATCCGGTATCCATTCTCTATATCCATTAAACCAACAAGTCCATTTGAAGAGGAAAAGGACCACATGCCCTTTTCAATACACGGGAAATCTAATCCATGCCATTTCCGGTAACTTGCATCGTAGGCAAATCCAGCTACTGACCTGTTCCCGCAAGTGAACATGAAGTACCAGGGTTTCTGAGGCGGTGTTGGGTCGTCAGTTGACCCGCGCCATGAGAAAGACCGCACTACCTCAAACCACCTCTTGCACACAGCACTTGCTCGGATTGCACTTGCCACGGGTAGATAAGCAAGAACTTTAACAAGCATATCATCTGGTAAATTGGTGATAAAGGAAACAGAGCTGCTAGGTTCAGAGTGGCCTGCATCGTTTTCTTCTACGATTCGTTGGTGGTAAGGAACATGATGGTACGGAATCAAAATCGAATGGTAAGGATCGTCAGCGATTGGTCGGTAGTATGGAATCGGAGTTGCTCGGTAGGTTGAGGGACCGTACCGGTCCCATTTTCGGTTCCCCATGCCTAGAACTAGAACATGCAAGGCAAATATCAGATAAATATAAATTCAAAGAAAAGAACTTTTGCCACCAAAAAAGTTAGAGAAGACAAAAAAAAAACATTAATTGAAAAGATAGAAAACAAATAAATTTTTTACAGCACTTTGAAGTACCCAGAATTCCTATTACCTCATCTGTTATGATTAGTAAACACCAAGTCTTAAATTGAAAGAGACAGCAACAACCCAATCTAGCTAGATATTATGTTAAAACATTATAACAAGAAATGTGAACAAAATTTAAAGAAAATAGTAACTATACCTAGGGATCAAAACAAGTACAATAGTGTACAGTGTACCAATATCAGCCAAACAGAGCCCCAATGTGTATAGTTCACCAAACTAAAAGCTTTAACTTGTTTCAGAGCGACAAAATCAACACCTAAAGAGCACACCAAGAAATTAGAAAAAATGAAACATCAAGGAAGTTTAATTTTACAACCATGCATTGTCAGACATTCTTTAAAAAAGGCTATATGTTTAAAATAATTTTAGAAAAATCTGGATGAAATCCCCAACACAGAGAATCAAATCATAATCAAGATTCGTTGGAGCATTCAAATCTTTATGCAAGAGGTTCATTTATAGCTATCAAATGCTAATTTTAGAAACAGCGAACACTATTGCAAAAAATCTGAACAAATATTCGTATAAATTTTAGAAAAATTAAGCAATAACCATTAACCCGGCGTCATTTAAATATTTCAATTTTGGATTCTCTTACCTTAAAAGCAAGAAACTTCCCCTGGTGTGAGATCCTAGATCCCTCTTGCGCTCTATATCAACGCATCTTTTGTTCTAAAATCTTTCAACAATCTACCAATAAAAGAATATCAAATAACATATATGTTAGTATCAGATCACGGGTCCGGAACGAGTAGCACTGGTCCGCAATCTGGATGAGTAATGTTAGCAAAATCGAAATTGAACAAGAGAGGAAAAGAACCTCTGTATCAATTTGTGCATTCAGATTCGCGTCATCAAAGATTGGAAGGGGAGGAAGGGATGGAACAGTGATGGCACGTAGAGAGAGAAAAGAGACAGATTGGCTAAAATTGGAGCGTTTTCACCAAAGAAGGAATGATGTCTCGACTCGAGACTCGAGAGTGAGAGAGAGAGAGAGAGAGATGGGGGGGTTCAAAGAATTGTGATGGACTGATGGTTAATACCTATTATATAGGCCTCTGTTCCCTTGCCACATTTATTTTGCAAGAATTCACATCCTCTCAGGTTACCGCACTGAGTACAATTGAATCAGACGGTCCAAAATTGTTCTATTTAACTTGGCACCAATCTCAAAGCACAAATAATACTGCCTCCCCTGTCATCCCGATCAAGGGCCGGCTAAGAGTAAATCTGACCCGCCCGTTTCAATTTTTTTGAGTCAGGTACCTGGGAGGATACGGATCCTATTTTGAAATGATGGGTATCTTCCCTCACACCTTGTTTGGACGGAGAGTACAAGAAGGGAGGGAATGGAAAGGAAAATTTTTTTTTTTATTTAATCGTATTTGGTTAATAAAATTATATTAGAGGTGAAGGGTATAGGAGATGAAAGATTTAATCTTATATCATTATAAATATCATTAATATAATCGGTTTTTCTTCCAAATTGATTTGTAACGGATAAAAATAAATTTTGTTACAAATATTTTTAGAAAAAATGATACAAATGTCCAATCATATATCTTAAATATATAATTTTCATACAATATTTTTTTCTCAAACCTACAACAGTCACCGAATTTCTCATTAACTTTCTAAATTTTAATCAACCAAACAAGAAATAAGACGGAAAATAAAGTTAAATTTATTTTCTCTCATTAATCATCCAAACAAGAAAAGGTTAAATACGTTAATTTTCATTTCATTTCTATTCCATTCCCTTCTATTCTTTACCTCCCATTCCTTCCTCTACTCTCCATCCAAACAGGGTGTCAATCACCAATTTTCTTTATTTTTCGCGTCCATATTTTTCTCTCTCATATCTCTATCAAAAAGATTTTCTCGGTCATTCATGAAAGTAGAGAAGGGGTTGGAATTTTTCGAAATAGACCTTCTTTTCCTTGAAATTGGACGTAAAACGTGACCATATCTTTATTGTTACATTTTTTTTTTTTGTAGATCAACGATCAGTTTATGTTGGCTTTTAGATTACTGTATTGTGAAGGAAAAACATTAACATCAATTACTATATCGAAAATCTTTTTGCTTTGTAAATGTTGAACTCGAAATTAAATCTCTAAAAAAATAACAAATAAATTTGTTTTAGAATAATCAGATCGTTGTGCATCACAAAAATTTGCTACATGTAAGAGAATGAGGTTGGATAGACTTATGCCTTTAAGCTTAATAGAAATACCAAATATAATACTTTTTCAATCTTCAAATCTCACAAGATGGTTACAACATATATTCCGAGTAGAGTTAGGCTGGGGTGCTATGGATAGTATAGTGGCCTCTATGCTACGGCTCAATATTCGAGTTTCAAAATCCAAACAGTCGATCCGAACCGTTCATCTTATTCTTCATATTAATATCTGCTTGGAGACCAAATTTTACATTTTTCTGAATTTTTTTACTATTTATTAAGTATTTTACAAAATTGTTGATCCAACAGTGGCTGCACAAAACAGTAAAACCGTTGGATTAGCGATTTTCAAAGTGACTTAATAAATAGTAAAAAAATTCAGAAAATTATAAAATTTGGTCTCCAAGCAGATATTAATATGGAGAATAAGATGAACGGTTCGGATCGACCGTTTGGATTTTGAAAACTCGAATATTGAGCCGTAGCATAGAGGCCACTATGCTATCCATAGCACCCCAGCCTAACTCTTCCGAGTATATTTAAAGTTGTGTCACATGATGCGGTTATAACCATAGTGACAAATTAATTATTCGGGTTCGGTTCAGCGAAGTCAAAAATTCGTGATTCGGAAATAATTCGGGTATAATTCGGGAATGATTCGAAATTATCCGAATCAAAGATCTCAGTCTGATAAGAGATTAAAAAAATGTTTTAAATAAAATTCGTGAATTATTCGGGTTTAATTCAGTCAAAATTCGGTCAACCGAATAATTCAGCATTCGGTTCGGCATCAAAAAAAAAATTATTCGGGTTACTTGTAACAATTGGATATATATGGGATTTTATTGTAGCCCAAAAGATTTTGTGCGTTACAGCAGGACCAGGTGGATACAGCCTACTGAATTCATGGCTCCTGGGCTCAAGACTGCTCTGTATAATTGTTTCGTGGGGGTAAAGATATTAACATACAGAGCAGTTTTGACTTCGTGCAGCGCTACATGATGGTTCATGCGCTGCAGAAAGCCAAAACTGCTCTGTTAGAATCTCTACCGCAAGACTGGTTAAGAAAGGAGAATTGGTGACTTACAGATCGGAAGGAGTCGGTCTGTAGCGCCTTGCAAGCGGAAGCAATGGCATCGCATTGAGAGAGGCACGTCACATACACGCTTGGTCTTAATCGGCATGAGAAATTGCACCTTGTACTCTACTCTGATAATACTTCTCTGTGAATGGAAGGCGACAAGGCGTTCGACAAAAATGCTTCATGTCTGGGCTAAATTTAAAGCACACCTCTCCACCTCTCCTGTGGATGCATACAGATCCAAAGAGGTCAAAACGGTATGGCCAACTATGCGGCGGTCTTTTGTGGGGCACACACATAGTGACAAATGAATTATTTGGGTTCGGTTCGGCGAGGTCAAAAATTTGTGATTCGGAAATAATTCGGGTATAATTCAGAAATTATTCGGAATTATCCGGATCAGAAATTTCAGTCCTGTAAGATAGAAAAAAAAATCAAAAAATATATATTCTGAGAAAAATTCAGAAAATATTCGTGAATTATTCGGATTTAATTCGGTCAACCAAATAATTTGACGTTCGGTTCGGCATCACAAAAAAAAAAAAATTATTCAGATATAATACGCGAATCTTATCACTATGGACACACATATCCAATGTTCAGATTGGGTTAACCCAAGTGCGTTTCTTTCCAAGGGTCAGGAGTTTTGAGATATATGTACCATATTCTCATCAAATTTTTTTGTAAACATGATATGATATTATTGGATTTAAAATCTAAACTTTATTTCTTAAGATCGTAAAAGAATTAAAAAATAATAATTATTAAGTAATCCCTCCTCACCTTTAAAGTTATACTCAGAGAGAGCTCATAAATTATATTCAACGTATATTTTTCTTTCTAAAATTATATGTTATTGGTTAAATTATATGTTATATGTTATTGTTATTGAGCCGCAGTAATTAAAGGTAATTATTCCGTCAACAAACTAATAACTTTGTGTTTGAAGTCTAAGAATATCAATTCTTGATAGGCATAAGAAAAACTTATTTCATATCTAAGTTTTATCACTTAAGTGATACTAGCAAGATTTTCTTGCGTGGTGGGGTTAATGTTAATCCCATGAAGAAAACAAAAATATGCCACTTTTATTAATAGAGAAAATGTAACGTCCCCCGGGCTACAGTCCCTCGAAAATCCCCGTGTATAAAAGTCTTCCCTTTTTAGCTTAGTTCTGACGCGTTTTCAACTGCCACAACTGCCATAATTTCAAGTACAATATGTATGTTTACAGAATAATATGTGTATATTTACAGGATAATATGTGTATGTTCACAGAATAATATGTATATGTTTACAGGATACTATGTGTATGTTCACAGAAGGTGGTCGCCAACAGCTGTCACGCGTTTTTAACAGCTTTCACGCGTTTTCATCTGGGACCACGCGGTTTCATCTGCATAACATCAATTGAATTTGTTTATAGGATTGTTGCCTTAGTATTACATGATCTAATGAACTTGTTTATAGGATTAGTGTAAAAAGTCCGGGGATTTTCGGAGGACTGAGGGCCGGGGACTGTTAGCTGCTTCCTTATTAATATTCGTGTGAGTTACATTTTTTTACGTAGAAAGATGGAGGCAGAGGCGGATTCAGAATTTTCGTGAGGGGACTAAAAAAATATTGAATTCGGTTTAAATATTTAATCGGGTTTAAATTCATTAACTAATTGGATACTCGATAGAATAACAATGCTTTGACTCATACTTCCAGTGCTCTGACTTGTAATTTCTGATACTTTAACTCATAATTCTAATTACCAATAATAATTCAAGAAATTTATTTTGATTTTAATCATAAATATAACCTGAATTACAAATCAAACATTCAGGGGGCAAAAAAATTTTTTGTAGAGGACAAAAAAACTCGATCATGACCGATAAATCACCACTAAAACTCAAAATCCAGCCCCCCCCCCCCCCCCCCCCCCCCCGGCGGGACCATGTGGTCTGCCCCTAGATGGAGGTCTAATATGTTGTTGTTAGAGAAAAAAAATGGATGTCTAGTTTATTAACTTCTATTTAATTATTTCTAATCCAGGACCTCTCACACAAAAGGTGTTGCCTTTTGCCACTGTATCAAATGATAGTTTTTATGGAGTACATTGTTGAGAAAGAATTAAATATCTCTATTTATATTTTTTTGGTATTTTTATTATGTGTCTATTTTTAACTTTAATAACTCAAAATTTAACAACTTTTTAAATAGAAAGGTAGATGTCTAAACTTGCAACTTCTATTTAATTGTTTATAAAGAAATCAAGTTTCGAACTAACAACTTCTATATGTTCTTTTTTGTCACTAAACTAAGATTGGTTGTTCAAAATTTATCACTTATATGGTAAAATAAATTGTTAATTATGATCCGTGTTATTGTTTTAATGCGTACATATAAATTACACAATTTCCAATCTGTTTAGATGGACAATTTTTGAATGTTAACGTTTCAAACTATTATTTTCCTAAAAAAAAAAAATACAAAAATCTAATAATTTTTTTTTATGTGCATGTAAAAAGTAATATAATCTAATATTATTTTGTTATTCAAGTTCTAAAACTTTCTATTAAAAATTATAAACAATGGAGATAATAAAGCATTATAAATAAAGGCATCTGAACTATCATCATATTTATTATTAAATGATTGTTTTTATTCTCATGAATTGTATTCTAAAGAAAATTTGTTCTGCACGACCATTTTTTTTTTTTCCAAAGTTAAGCACTTAAACATTAATCCCGCTACACAAGTATACCAAATTCTAGATCAATGTCTACAATTGATATTTTGTTTACTTGAAACTTCATATTTCATAAAAAAAATTAAAATAAAAAACGTTTTGACAGTTATCAAAAGAAATGAGGGATGAAGAAATAAAAGTTCCAAACTTAATATATATTATACAGATAGCACAAGAGGATTTTTTTTTTAAAATAGAACTATTTTTAATCTTTCTTAAGGAACAAACATTGTCTATGGTAAAGTTATAAAAAAAGATTCCACCGATCTTAGAAATCAGTGAAGTCATTTTTAGACCACTGATAGTGCTGATTTTAAATAAATGTGAAGTTTTTGCTGCACAAATTCTAGAGATCGGTGGAGAAAATTATTTTTTGCCTCCACCGATCTCTAGAATTGGTAGATTCTTTTTTTATAGCTTTCCAAATGTAGTGTTTGTTCCGTTAAAAAAAAAAATCGCAAAAGAGTGGGCCAGAAAGAGGTTGAGGTGGGGGTTAGGGATGGATTGGGTTTCTTTTATGATTGGTGGAGGCACCATGGGCCTCCCTAGTCCTTTACCTAACCCTATTGTCTGCTCTCCACATTGCATTGCATTGCATGCCCATACCCCTTAAACCTCTCTCTAACCCCTCATTTGATGGCTCTCACCTGCTTGCTGTGGGCCCCACCATAGTCCGTTACATGCATTGCATGGTATACAAATAATTAACAAAAACAAAATTAAAAACAAAATTAAAAACAAACACCTCAACATTCACTACGCCTGTTACTTAGCAACATTTCTCCCATAATTTAATTTCGTCTCTTGGAAGCACTTATGCCATATCTGCCCACTTCTCACAGAGTGCGTATCCTCTGAGATATCTCATATTTTGCGTGACCGACGACCCGACGTGTCCGGTGCCTATTCGGGAGTGACGTAGCCGTAGGGAGCTAGTATTATTTGAGCTTTGAGATTCCCGCAGAACGTATTGCAACGGTTGAGATTTTCCGAAAAGTCACGCAAAATATGAGATATCTCAGAGGATGCGAATTCCTTCTCACGCTTCCATTCACCTCTTTTTACTATTCAATATATGTTCAAAATTTAGGTTACAAAGGCATGAATCTTACGAAATTTTATCAAATTCGGACTAGGTGTACTCATCGGTTTGATTCGGTTAAAATCGAATTAAATTAAGAAAATTGTACTTTTATTTGGTTTTCAAAAATACAACCGAATCGATTGAAATTAACTTATCAACCGAATTAAAATCAGACGAAACAAATCGAACTAAATTTTAGTTTGTTCAATTGAATCGAAATAAGGAGATTACTAAAAAACAATAAATAGGTTTTGTTAATTTTTTGAATTTTTTTATGAACTCAAAGAATTCTTTATTTCAATACACATAATTGAATTAGGGTTTAGGGATTTTTCATATTTAAGAAGAAAGAAAACATTCATAATTAAATTTTTTATAAGTTCAAAAGAATTATACTTCTCTTTTTGGTAGGTTCGGTCTAACTGGTTTTATAAATTTATAAATCAAACCGAACCAAACAATTAAATCATTTTAAAAACAAACGAACCAATCCATTTAACTGAAAAAAATCGAACCGTTTAATCCGAGCTCTTCCGATTTGATTTAAACCAATTAAACTGAATCCGATAAACACCCCTAATTTGGACATCAAAATTAATCAAGTTTTCTTCCGTCCTACTAGGAAAAAAAATAGAAACAAGTCGAATATCTATCTATCTTTTCATTATCGTGCGTTTGAATGGAGCAATAATAGTACTATTTTTCTGAGCTATTTAATGTTTGGATGGAACAAAAATAGCACTAATCCACTATTCTTTGTTTGTCTTATATGGATTAACTCACTATTCTACTAATCTAACCAAAAATTAAATTAGCTACTATTTTTAAACTTGAAATTAGCTCTATTCTTTGTTTCATCCATATGTACAAGGTTAACTCAAATTTTGCGAAACCAAGAACTCGTGTTGCAATAATCGTTTATTCCAACGGATCCTTTATATGCTAGTTTAAATTTAATTTATGTACGATGGAGAATCGCTAACACATGTTTACATTAATCAATAAAGTTGCTCTCCATCAAAAGAAAAAAAAGTTATAACAAACAATAATCATGGCACAAAAAGAATATCCAGAGAGATTCATAATAAAATGCATGAACAATAATTAATGTTTCATATTTAATAGCGCATGCACTAGTAAAGTAAAGTAAAGAAAGCTCAAATATAAAATCAAGCACTATTGGAAAGACCATTACCACTACTTGGTTTATTTTGTGACCATTAATTTGCTGCTGTACCCATTAACATTCATTGAATAGTCTTTTTAGTGGTACACAAATTAAACCACCTGCACATGCACATGAAATTATTTTTCTTCTCTCGCTCTCTTTTTTTTTTTTTTTTTTTTTTTACGAATCTAATAAAGTCTTTATCATCAGGGGCGGACCCAGCATATAGCTGGTTCCTCTCTAGATTTTGAGTTTTAGTGGTGATCTGTCGGTACTGATCAACTTTGTCTTCCTCTGAAATTTTTTTTGCCCTCTCTGAATGTTTGATTTGTAATTCAGGTTAAATTTAGTGTTAAAATTAAAATAAATTTCTTGAATTATGATTAGTAATTAGAATTATAAGTTAAAGCATCAGAAATTACAAGTCAGGACATTAGAAAATATAGGTCAAAACATTGTTTTTTATCGAATACCCAATTAATTAATAGATTTAAATCCGATTCGATATTTTTTGGCCCTGGACAAAAATCTTGGATCTGCACCTGTTTATCAACTTTTAAAATTTTGAGAGGAGGTAGGGGACTATATATCATTTAAAAATGCATGCTTGCTCAACCGTTTGTATAATTAATTAGACACTCAGCTGTATAGTAATATTATTAGAAAGAATTATATAATTACTTCAACATTCCATCCCTTATATATCTCGCACATAAAATTTTTTACCCAATTATTTTTATAATAAACTTTCTTTTAGCATCCTGATAAGTTCAGTTCAAAATAAATGCACATTTTTTTATGACAATTTCGGTCAAAATATATGTGCATTCGGGAGATATACATTCAAATGTTGATTTTAGAACTTTAATATGACTATCTAGTCAGAATTCTTAGCAACTTAAAAAAATATATGTATGTGTGTTTATTTCGCTAATTGAATTGAGATTGAACTTCCTTTTTTTTGTTTTGTTTTTTTTGTTTTTGAGGTATTTAATAAGTAGAGACAAGCTTGACAGTGAATAATTTTTGTAACAAATTTCTGCGTCGTTTTTGTAACAAATTTCGTTGTCAAATTAAGCAACACTGCTTAATATAAAAGGTTGCACATCTTAAAGGCATAGAAAATCTTAGAGGATTAATATAGTAATAGGTTATGTATATTTTGCGTGACTTTTTGGAAAATCTCAACTGTTGCAATATGTTCTGTGCGAATCTCAAAGCTCAAATAATATTGCCCCCTACGTCACCTCTGAATAGGCACCGACACGTGGGTCACGCAAAATATGAGATATCTCAGAGGATACGCACTCGTTGTGTAGTGCAATTCCATTGTTTAGACTTTAGAGCAAAGTTGCCTTTCCAACCTAGCCTATGGCTGCTCGGTCATGCCACACTTCTTGTACTTGATCAAATTTTCTATCATGTATGGAATAGCCATTAATAGGTAAAGTACTTTTTCTGATTGTGCAAAAAAGGAGATGTAGTGTTGGTACAATGGGATCTTAGGTTTTATTCATGTGCTAATGCATTGCATGTAGACATAATACTTTGAACCAATTGTAAAGTTCAATGATAGTAGTAAGTGGAAATTTTTTATCTATATAAATTATTAAATTCATACGTACAAAAATAAAAAGAGAGAGCCAATTCTGCTGCTCTCCAAATAGAAGAGCAGGACCTTGTTATTCTAAATCCAACCGTTCATCTGTGTTGAGATTCGTGCATAAAAATTCAACGGTTGAATTTTGAATAACAGGGCCCTGCTCTCCTACTTGGAGAGCAACGGAGTGACATCTCAGAAAGAGTACTTGATTTTTAACAAATTTAGAAAGATCTGATTTTTCTCAAAAAAAAGAAAAAAAGATCTGGTTCAATGAGTCCGATTCAAATATATGGATCAAACTCAATGATTCAGATCCATCGATATATTTTATTTTAAAAAAAATTAGACCTTGATGAGAAAATATGAAATATAGATGTCACAGAAAATCAAGTTAGAAATGGATTGGCCTCAATGATGAAGATCCAATTCTAGGTTGATTAATTGTGACAGCTACCATTCATCTTTTCTACTGAATTTTAAAAAAAAAAAATTATGTGGATCTAACTCATTTGAGTCAGATTTACTTAGAATTGATGAAGTGTGACATACAAATTTCTCATTTTTACAGTTTAAATATATATATATATATATATATATATATATATATATAGAGTTAGGCTGGGGTGCTATGGATAGCATAGTGGCCTCTATGCTACGGCTCAATATTCGAGTTTTCAAAATTCAAACGGTCGATCCGAACCGTTCATCTTATTCTCCATATTAATATCTGCTTGGAGACCAAATTTTACATTTTTCTGAATTTTTTTACTATTTATTAAGTATTTTACAAAATTGTTGATCCAACGGTGGCTGCACAAAACAGTAAAACCGTTGGATTAGCGATTTTCAAAGTGGCTTAATAAATAGTAAAAAAATTCAGAAAATTATAAAATTTGGTCTCCAAGCAGATATTAATATGGAGAATAAGATGAACGGTTCGGATCGACCGTTTGGATTTTGAAAACTCGAATATTGAGCCGTAGCATAGAGGCCACTATGCTATCCATAGCACCCCAGCCTAACTCTATATATATATATATATATATATATATATATATCGATGGATCTGAACCATTGAGTTCGATCTATATATTTGAATCGGACCCATTGAACAAAATATTTCTAGATTTATTAGAAATTAAGTACTCTTTATGTTTCCTGTTTCCGTACGTATGAATTTAATAATTTCCATAGATAAAAAATTTCTGTAGTAAGTAGGATCAAAATATATGTCATTGCTTGGTGTATTGACTTATTTATTTATATACTTATTATGTAGTATTATCTTCTTATGACCAAATATTTATGAAATTTTATAAAATTATATTTAATAAAAAAAAAACACCATCTAGATACTGCAATTAAAGAATAAAAAGTAAGGCCATACACAGTAAAAGTAATTAAGTATATAAAAGAGAGAGCACCATCCTTCACCCCTACGTAAAAACCATACATACTCTAGCAATTGTTTTTAATTGAAAAGATTTAGCACCCAAACCGCATCAATGGACTTTATGGGAATTTTTTTCATAAACCATAATTAATAAATCGAAAATTAGGAAATCAATATGATTTTTTTTTTTTGAAAAAACATAAGGACCGTATGGTCCCTAAGGTCTCCAAAATTGCATTTCTCCAGACCGTAGGGACCATACGGTCTTACCATTTTTTTTTATAAAACAAAAAAAAATTTAAATTTTTTATTTTTTGTATTAAAATATTAGAAATATTGAATATATTTCTTTGAAAATAGATGCAATATAATATAATTTGATTTATTAGAAAGACTGCAACAAATAACCCGGATCAATATTTTTGAGGTCAGATTTTTCGTGGCTGTAAGAAAAATTAATATATTTCTTTATGTGTTATTGGAAAAAAAATAAAAATGCTTAGATTCTGAGTTATTGATCCCGGTTCAAAAGTCACTTCTAGGTAATCTAGAAAATATTGTGATCCTTCTAGGACATTAATTTATAAAAAGTTATATCTATTTTGAGAATTCTTTTTGAATAACAATTATTAAATAACTTAAAGTTTTTGTTTTTTTTCAAAAATAGATACAACTTTTCAGAAATTAATTGTACAATAAGGATCACAATATTTTATGAATTACTTAGAAGTGACTTTTGAACCGGGATCAATAACTCAGAATCTAACCATTTTTATTTTTTTCCAATAACACATAAAGAAATATATTAATTTTTCTTATAGCCGCGAAAAATCCGACCTCAAAAATATTGATCCGGGTTATTTGTTGCAGTCTTTCTAATAAATCAAATTATATTATATTTCATCAATTTTCAAAGAAATATATTCAATATTTCTAATATTTTAATACAAAAAATTAAAAATTAAAAAAAAAATGGTAAGACCGTATGGTCCTTACGGTCTGGAGATATGTAATTTTGGAGACCGCAGGGACCATACGGTCCTTATGGTTTTTCAAAAAAAAAATAATCATATTAGTTTTCTAATTTTCGATTTATTAATTATGATTTATGAAAAAAATTCGCATGGTGTAGTTTTCATGTCCAATCTACCGTTGACTCTTTCTTGGTAAGATTGATTTGCTTATGACTTGACAGCACCAACTGCAAGTCAGCTTGGATCATCTCCGTTCTCAAACTAATGGACATGTCCTGTACTTTGATATATATCCCGTTAATTATGGAACTCGCATCCTCTGCATTAACTCAGAAGGGAATCTTTTGAGTTAATTCATTTCGACCGTCTGATTTTAAACATAATTAATTTGACCATCTGATTTTAACATAATTCATATGATAATTTTATTTAGGGCAGATTTAAAGGGGTCCAGAGGTGACTAAGCTCCTTATATTTTAAACAAGTAAATTTCATTAGATTGTTTTGTTATTTTTAATTAAATTTATAATTTCTCCTTCTATTAATAAAGTATTTGTTTAACTAAAAGAAGAAATATGTCTCGTTGTAAAATATATCGAAATATTCTTTTTTATGAAATACAGTCCCGTGAATAGGGGTGTAAACGGATCGCATATTATCCGATTTCGTCCGGATCCGAATCCGAAAAATTATCTAAATTATCCGATTCGTATCCGTATCTGTATCCGTATCTAAAAAATTATAACGGATAAGGATACAGTAAGACTTTTAACTATCCGTATCCGACCGTTTTCATTTTTAAACCACAACAAATGTGTTTATGTTCTTAAATTGATTTATTAAATTGCATATTGTATCAATAATTTATTAAATTGCATATAGATATATATATTTTGATGAACAATATAACATTATGACATAATTAATAACTAATATTTTCATAATATAATAGATATTTTGTACTAATTATAAAAAATATCCGTATCCGTATCCGTAACATTTAATATCCAATCCGTATCCGTATCCGTATCTGAAAGATTATAACAGATACGGATATGGTAAGACCACTATCCAATCCGTATCTGACTGTTTACATCCCTACCCGTGAAGTAAATATCTGATTTATTCCCATTTTGTAATACTTGTTGGTTTTTAATTGTAATTGATGTAAATATCTAATTTACTGTACTTGAAGTATTTGTTATTTATTTTATTTTTTTCTTTTCTAGCTTGGTTGATTTTTATTAAATAGTCCGGACCTGCACTTAGGCCTTAGGCACTTGCTAATGGGCTTTTTTGTGGAGAGGCAGCGGGGGGAAAAAAAAATTGGAGATCGAATCCTGTACCAAGCAATATGAGATTTTCTGTGGCCACCACACCAAATAGTTTAAAAATAAAGGAAGACTGAATTCTTAATTTGGTCACAGAAAAAAACAAAATATAGAGACTGAATTAAAAATTCAGTCCTTGTGATTTTTGTAAAAAAAAAAAAAAATCATGTTGCTTTGCTAAAATTAATTTAATCAATTATGGTTTATAAAAAAATTTCTAACTATGGGACTACTTCAGCAAGTGAATAGAAAGGAGTAGGTCTGATGTCTATTGGACTTTTTTGGATTTAATGGGCTTCGCAACTGTCCAATTAGTTTTAAAATCTGTATGCACGAAAATTGACGCGAGATCACACGAATATTAAAGCGCATTGGACGGTTTTTAAGTCCATCAAACTTAAAGTAGGTCTAATGAACATCCGACCTACTCCCAAGTGACAAGTGAAATCTAAAAAATGTGGAATTGAATGAAGTCCAAATTTATAATAGAACCTAATCATAGAACTTTGAAATTTACAACCAAATTTAACTTTTTTACAATTTAGTCCTTTTTTATTTTACTAATCCGGATAGACAACTCTACAGAGAAAATTTGAACATGGCATTTTGAAGAAACTAAAATAGATCCCTCCAATTGGATTTAAAAAAAAAAGTTCTTCTCTAACTCAGGTGAAAAGAAGAAGAAGAAGAAGAAACGGATTAAGACTCATCGGCGAACCAGCCAATATTATTTCAGTTATCATATTTAAAAAAAATAATAAACAAAATTTATATGGATACTGTAAATTTTCATTTTTACCAAAGACAGTGTTAATTGCGTCTCTCACTGTCCTGAATTGTGCACAGTTATTAGCTCCATCGTTAGTAAAATTGATTTTTCTTAATTCATGTCAATTGTCAATTCTATTTACTATTTTTAAAAGATGGTACCAAAAAAAATTCGGTTCAATGAGTGTGATTTTTTAAGAGAATTTTCTGGCCCAAAACAAAAGAATCATCCAATTAATTTGAGGAGAAGAAATGTTGAGCAAAGAGTCCTTGTTTCTGACTGTCTAACTCCACACGTAACCCCTGACAATCCGATATGAAGAGAAGATAGCGAGAGAGTGCGTACCGGTTGGAATTGCACGGTATCATACCGGTGAGATTCATTACTTTACCCCTTACGGTATAAGATCTACTCTCATCCGCTTTGAGATTCGGACTAGCATGGCTGCGCAGGAGGCATTATTGAATTCACCGTCCATCTGTACTCGTCATCGCATGTATCTTTTCAGAAAAAAAAAAAAATGAATTTTCAGTGATTTTCAACTGATAAGGTCGACTGACCCTCCTAAATAAATTTTGTGTTTATATAACTGCACAAGCTTTGGATTTTCAAAATTCTAATGACCTGGTTTTTACTTTCTTAAATTCTCTTCTGACACTCCTTAAATTAGATTTTGTACTCTTTACTTTGACCAATTCTTCAACTTTTAATTCTCTCTTTTGCTGCGCCTCAGAGCATCTACATCCCTGAAACTCTTAGAATTTTTAATTTGATGTGGCAATTTCTAAACCAGTTTCAGGGATGCAAATGAGTTTCTTATTTAGCAACTTTGTTTCAAAGTTTCTTAATAAGAAATTGTTTATAAACTCTGATGTGGTCAAATAATTCGCTAAAATATTTTTCTCTAATAATTTATTTGCTGATGTGGCAATTAAAAAACTCTAATTTTAGTTTCAGGAATATAGGGGTTTAAAAAATTTTAAAGACAAAATTTCTAAAAATTAGTTAACAGTTATTTAAAAACTCCAAGAATTTCAGGGATGTAGATGCTCTCAGGCGCTCCGCATCTAAGGACAATTAGCATTTATTATTCGGTGCTAATTTGGATATAGATGTCCATTTTGAAATTTGTATCTAGTTAAAACGGATGATTCAGATCTAATTGTACTCAGTCAAGTATTGCACCGGATATAAATTTCTATTTATATGTGAGTTTAGAGTGAGGCAACTGTACTATGCATTGTGCATATTGATCTGTATTACAAATTAATTTTTTTATTTTTTAAATTTAAATAATTAATTTGAATTATTCAACATATTCTTCGTGTAAAAATGCATTTGTATTCTATTTTTTTACTAATTTCTTAAATAGATTGAAAATTACTACTTTTGAATGGTTGTAGAATATTCAGAGCTAGAGATTTTCTATCATCTAAAAAATAGTAAAATGTTCTTAACATAGAAAATTTGATCTACATATACATTTGTATATAAAAATTATGTTAATCACTTCAAATCAATTTTAGTGTTTAAAATAGATATATTGATCTATAATATGAATCAATATGTGTTGTGTATAGTATCGTAACCTCACTCATGAACTTGTGATGTTCACTAGTTATTTGTCCCCCTGTTTGAGAATTGGATTTGACTTTAATTGAGCCTATGACCGGATAGTAGCTCGTACAATATTACAAGAGATAACGGTTTGTCGAATGGAATGGAATCCTATGCTCTTCAAATATCTGTTTTTCCATGCTATTCTTTCTCTCTCTCCTCTTCTTTGAAGAGAGATATAGAGAAAAGAATAGCAAGAGGCTGTTTTTTTAATGGATGCTAGTGATAACTGAGAACTAGAATTTTAATTTTTTTTTTCTCTTCATTATCAGATGGGTCATAATTTTTTTTTTTTCAAGAGACCGATATTGTTTTCTTCACAAAAAAAAAAAAAAAGGGGTGACAACAAGAAAATACTACGTCCACGACAAAACATGAACCAAATTAATGATTTTTTTTTTTGTTAATTCATTGAAGGAAATTAAACTAGAATGTTATCAAATACAACTCTTTTCAGAAAATATACAAATTCCAAACTTCAAAATTATAAAAATAACTGCAAGGACCTCATCCCTCTGCATAACCTTTGTTTGAATTGAAGCTTGATCAGAGCTCAGTGTAATTCAAATATATCAGAACCTGTCACAAAGTAGTCATCATAGCATTGATTATATATCAAAAGTTACTCGTTTCTTCCTCCTAGAAAATCAAAATTGAAAAATTGAAATTGAGAGAAAGACAAGGTAGCACAATTGGCTAGAAAAAAGTTCTAGAATTGTTGTATTCAAAAGTAGAGAGTTCGATTCCCTTCACGACTTCGCAACTTCTGCGAAGATTTAAAAAAAAAACAAAAACAAATCAAAATTGACAATTCGATATTTTAATGGAAATTTAAATGACAGCCGTCTATGAATGGGAGTATGGAGAGAGATTTCTCTGCTCTCCATAATTGGGCTGCCTATAAATGTTGCAACTGTTTTTTCTATTGGGCCACACTTGCGAACTCTATAGAGACCATTTTGTTTCAGGAGAAATTTACAGTTATAAATTATCATATTCAGTGTCCGAAAAGAACCCACGAAAAATAGGAACAATTGCTTCGATCACAAATTTCACACATCATTATTTGTACAAAATAATAAAAAAAGAAAAACACATTTGTACTCTGATACGATTACACACATAACACTGATACATGTAATGAAAAACACACTGCTTAATTCATTCACAGTGTTACGCTTTAATTTAAGAGGTCATTGCTGGTTTATGCTGCTTCTTAACCCTAACCTTACTTTTCTTTGATTTTCTTTCCAACCTTTTCTCCAATCCCTTCACTCTTTCATTCAACCCACTGATGACATCTAGCTGGTTTCTCCCCGCTTCCAGGAGCTTTTCTAACATGTCTCTTAACTTCTCATTTTCTTCCACCAACTTGTTTTCCTTCCAACCCAATTTACTGACTTCAGTTGCATCATCAGTGGAAGTAACTTCAGGTGCAACCTCCATTGCATCAGTTTGTACCAGATTTGAATGGACCTCAGCTTGAAGCTCATTCAATTCCTCCATCTTCTGAAAACCATCAGGATTCTCATTTTCTGGTAAAGAAGTTACCTCATTTTCTGGTAAAGCAGTTACCTCATCCGGTACCATAGATTTGTTTTCCACTGACTTGTCAACTTCAGTTGCAAGCAACTCAACCTTCTCTGCACTTGCACCATCTTCATTGACATAACCCACTTCTGGTAAAACCTCAGTTACATGCACCTTTGCTTCTGGAGAGGCTGTAACTGCAGAATCTGGTGCAATCTCATTATCTTCCACCTTGCTTTCCTTGTTACTCGGCTTGCCATCCTCAATTGCTGGCAACTCAAAATTCTCCACACTTGCACCAGTATCACGTCCATGGCTCTCTTCTTGTGCAACTACAGCTTCTTT
The DNA here is from genome assembly GCF_964058835.1 of Carex rostrata. Lineage (NCBI taxonomy): Eukaryota > Viridiplantae > Streptophyta > Magnoliopsida > Poales > Cyperaceae > Carex > Carex rostrata. The sequence continues at coordinate 6,124,509 of NC_135936.1, forward strand.
CGAGTCCACTTCCTTTGCTACGGCCTCACTCTCAACTTCTGGAGCTATCTCTTTTCTTGCATCGTTTTCAGTGGCACGGATTTGGATTTCCTCCACATACCCATCTTCACCTAGATTATTGGTTTCTGGAATTATAGCTGCTTGGTTAACCCCCTCATTTACCGCAACTCGTGGTGCAACCTCTTTGTCATGAATATCTTCTGTGCCACTAGAGGTTACAGCAGTATCATGCATAGACTCAGACAAAACATGAGATGCATCAGTACTGCTCTCAAACGAAGTAACTGCTGGTGTTAGCTCAGTGGTATTACCCTCTATGGCAATGCTTGGTACCACCTCAGTAGCATGCAACTCAACATTCTCTGTTTGGGGTGATTGTGCATTGAGTGCATCAAGGTTATTCTCACCTGCAATGGTCTCTGGTAAGAGATCAGTAGGCTCAGTATCTCCTAGGAATGGGGTCACCTGAGACTCTGGTGCGCTAGGCTCAGTATCTCCTAGCAATGGGGTCACCTGAGACTCTGGTGCGCTACATGCATCATCTTCATTTTTCACCAGAATTTCTTCAATTGGATGAAAATCAGTTGCAGATTGAGCTTTTTCATCTTCTTTTTGAGTCATCACGCACTCCATAGTAGGTGCCTCAGATGACTGCAAGTCAACTTGCTCTGAAGCTAATTTGCAGCTGTCAGAAGAAACAGTACTTGCAGTAGGTTGGACCTCCAGTTGCGGCTGTTGTGCTTCATTAGCTTGTGTTTCCACTGCTTTTAATTTCTCCAAGGAATCAAGCTTCTCTTGCAGAGAGACGAGTTCTCTGGCAACTGATTTCCTAGCCTCTCTAACGGTAGGATGCAGACCCTTTATAAAAGAAAGAAGGTACCCATGTCACAATTAATTCAAAGTCTCAAAAGATGAATGAACATGATGCAATTAGATCACTTAATTAGTACTTGCCTTCGTCTTATAACCAATTCACGAAGAACATTCACATATTAATACTAATATTAACTAAATAACAGTACCAGAATCAAATTAGTACAAACAGGTTTACCAATTGCAATTCAGAATAATTATCATATCATATTATTGTCAGTTTATCACTAGTGCTGCTGTTACTAACATACATCTGAGTTTGAGACGAGGTTAATTATATGATTTAAAAGAACATTTGACAAAACAAACTACATTGTGAGGATACATACCTGAATTGTGTCAAGTTGCAAGAGGAGGTTCATTATAGTTTCACCGAGGACCAGCAGCTCCTTCTTTTCCAGTTGTATGGCTGATTCTTCAACATTCTGCATTCTCCCCATCAATTCCTGTGCTTTTTCATGGACACTCCTAATCTTCTTTAATTTCTCCAAGGGGTCCCACCTTCTTACATTATATCCTCTGTAAACAGATTGGATGAGTACTGCCGCATCTTGCTCTGAAATCTTAGATCTCTTTACACTTACAACCTTTCTTTCTTCCATCTTTTCCTTTAGGTCCTCACCTTGAATATCTCTCTCTTTCAACTCCTTGCCTTCTGCACCTCTTACATCAGCAACCTTGATTTCTTTCTTAATCTTATCTTCCTTCGGCATGGAAACTCTCCTTACATCATCAATTTTTCTTTCCTCCTTGAGGCCCTTATTAACTTCAATTTCTCTCTCTTTTCTCTCATCTTTTGCACCTTTTACCTCAACGACCTTAACTTCTTTCTTATTCTTGTTCTCCTTGGACGAACCATTGGTTGGCTTCTTATGGGAAGGTGGGTCTACTCTCAGACAGACAGGTGGCAGTTTAGAGAGTTTTTTCTCCATCGTTTTATCTCTGGTACTTTCTTTAACTGGCTGTTCTTTCCCCACCTTCTCACTGCCGTCTTTCTTTTCCATAACTGGAATTCTTTTCACTTAGACTGATCTTTATCCCCACAATCTCTCCGTTCCTTCCCTGCCTCCTCACCACCTTGCTTCTTTTCCACAACAGGAAATTTCGGCATCTCAGTCTGATCCTTATCCCCGTGCTCCAGAAACTTCAAAGGAATAATCCTAAAACTAGGTTTTGCAGCTTCCTCAGAAACTCGTTTGTTTGCATGTTAGTGCTTGGTCTCTTTTGCATCTTCCTCGGGCATCCAAGTAAGTGGCCATGGAATCTGTGTATCCTTCTTTTCCTTCTCTTTTACTTCGTCCTCTGGCATCCAAACAATTGGCCAAGGAAATTGTGCTTCCCTCTTCTCGTTTTGTTTCTCAATTTCATCTTGCTGCACATTGTTTCTCGGTGAAAACCAGAAATAAGGGTAAGCATTGTTGGGTATCTTTCTCTGATCGACATCGTGCTTTTCTTCATCAATTTTCACCTTTGGGTTATGTGTTCCATTGCAAACATGATTTGGACACCCACAGCAATGGGTTTGGGATTTTGTATGATCAATTTGGGGATATTGAGTAGGGTAATTCAGCATAGGTGTGAAATAAGGATGGTAATAATTGGGGAAATTCGGAGGGGGTAATTCGTAAGGGAAAGGGGGTCTTGGGCCGTAATAGCCAGGTGGATAAAAGTAACCATTTGAGTGTGTAGGGTTAAATTGGTAAGGCCAGGGTGTGTAGGATGCAGATTGTGCAGATGGGTCAGGTCTATTTGGAACTGGGTATGAATAAAACGGGTAAGATGGGTGAGGAATCTGTTCTTTGTTTTGAGAAAAGTAGGGATCCATGTATGAGTTTGATGGAAACATCTTCAGAATGTCCAACTAAATCCTGAGACAGTACAATTATTATTGTATTAGTTAAAATTTTATAAGTTTGTCTATCCTTATACTGATCAGAAAATCAGGCAACAATTGGTACTGCCTAGCAGCTTGAGATAAATTACCTAAGGAGATGCACCAATCTGACTGACCATGACACCAACTGTAACCGACTGGTACCAATTAATAGTTTGTTCTTTGGTAACATTCAATTTTCTAATAAAATAAAATTGACACAGCATCGAAATCATCAAAGCAAACTTTTGTAGGAAAAATGTATGCAGATTTACCCATCCAACAATCACCATCGACTCATGATACCAACTAAAACTAACTGGTACTATATCTTATATCAGGAGAGACATAGAGGAGGACTTACAATTTGAATTGCGAGGACTGAAATATATTCACAGGTGCTCGGATGTTGAATCGCACTGGCTGCTTGCTTTCTCTTTGAGGACAATTTATTTGCAAATCCAACTTATATTCTTTTTGGGGATAGAATGGAGATAAAATCCTTTCTTTATATATACGACGCTGGCTTGGAGATAGAAGAGGTTTCGAGAGTCTTCCCGGAGCGAGAAATTTCATTTTCGCCATGTTTCTGGAGTTTCTGGAGCTTTCCCTCCGTTTACTCAAAAAGGTGAGTCGAACTCGTATCCTCTGCATTAACTCAAAAAGGTGAGTCGAACTTATATTCATTTTCGCCATGTTTCTGGAGGTTTCGAGAGTCGAACTCGTATCCTCTGCATTAACTCAAAAAGGTGAGTCGAACTTATATTCATTTTCGCCATGTTTCTGGAGGTTTCGAGAGTCGAACTCGTATCCTCTGCATTAACTCAAAAAGGTGAGTCGAACTTATATTCATTTTCGCCATGTTTCTGGAGGTTTCGAGAGTCGAACTCGTATCCTCTGCATTAACTCAAAAAGGAATCTTTTGAGTTAATGTATATGGACCGTTTGATCAGATTTGAGATTCGTGCAAATTAATCCGCACTAAAATTAAAGACCCCCTTTGTTATAGGTGAGGGACCGGATGGGCTCCGTTTATAATCGGACGGCTGATATCTATTAACTCAAAATATTCTCTCTCTCTCTCTCTCAAAAGATTTTTTCACTATCGGGTATCTGCTTCAAAAACGTCTTGGGCCAGACATAAAATTAAATATTTTTGGACCGGGTCGGGACATATTAACTGAATTATCTTTAAAAAAAAGCTGCAACTAGTATTGTGTTTGCCCCTATATACAAGATCTCCAAACGCATATGTAATTTTAAATTTAACTAGAGGTAAGCCTGGCGTTGCTTCGGCAAAATAAATCAGAAGCAAGCAAATCTTTCAAGTCCACATAACAACTGTCACATACAATAGATCTTGATATATCTCATGGTATTTTTTTTTCATGCTTCTTCAGTCAAACATGAACAAATTCAATATATACGGAATATGTAACATTTCACAAATTTTATTACACAATCAATAGAAGAAATCACGTATCTTAGAGATAATAAGAGCTAACTAAATCCATTTTCAACACTACATATAAAAAAAAAACTCCAAAAACAAACCCAAACCTTTAACCGAAACATAATCCAACCCATTTTCTCAAAAAATCAGTAGCTGAACAGCAGGGCCGGTCCTGAAGATTTTGAGACCCAGGGCGGGAGAAAAATTTGGACCCTTTATATAATTTTTTTTATTAAAACGAAAATGTCTTACAACTTTAGTTGCTATTTGACTTTTAGAATGAACACGTCTTACAACAAAAATGAAACACTTTATTTAAATCTTTTGAGTAAACAAATAATTTTCTATTAATAAGTTCTTCATTTTTTAATTTTTGATTAAAATAATATGTGGAGAACTCCCTATTGTAATTATCCTTAGAAAAATTAATATCAGAATCTCTAATAGGACTATTCTCAACAAGTAAATTTCTCAGTTTTGAATCTAAGTCATCCCACACTCTAGGATCATATATATTTATAGATAACGAAGAATCTAAGTACTCAGACAAATGATAAATTCCTTCATTATTTTCACTAGTTTATTTTTTAAGCACATTTGTTATTTCTTCATTTACCCCATTTTCATTTTCATACACATCTATTGTTTCTTGATTTAGCTCATTTTTATTTATCTCATTTTGGTTTTCAAATATATTTCTTGTTTCTTCGTGTACCTCACTTTCAAATTGGTTTTTCAAAGACTCATTTTGTGGTTTGATTTTCTTCCAAAGCTTTTGAATAGAACCTTTTTGAAGTTTTATTTTCTCTTCTCCCTCTCTTTTTTTGTTTCTTTTTTGCTATTTGATGCATGTTTTTTAGGAAATATTGTTTTAAATTAAAAATAAAATAAAATAATAGAATGATAAAACCTAGATAATGAGACAGATGCATCGTTGAGCCGTCGACAGTCCAATCCAGAGGCTGCAGTTGCCACCATGCCTCACCCAGTCTAGATACTGTGTCGATGTATTGTTGTGTCGACCTTGCTCTAACCAAACGTCGCCTCCGCCTCACTCAGTCAAGACTTTACCTCGCACTCACTGCCGCAGAACGAGATCGTGACTCATGAAAAGAACTAAGTTTTTTAATTTCTCTCAATTCCTCGTTTATCTTTAAATTGATTTACAAAGAATGAAGAAACGGCGGAATTCCCTGATCTAGGTTTTTTTACTTTTTTTTGTTCTTCTCGTTTGTCATTTCACATAGTTCGGCCGCCTTTTCTGTTTCTTCTAGTTTACCGTGTCACAAAGAATAAAGAAATGTCTTTTTTGTTTGGGCCAAGACAAAAAAAAAATTGTAAAGATCAACCAAGAATAGCTTTTTTGTTTGAATAAAGTTCGGCCCAGACAAATTTAACATGTACAAGCATTTTTTTTTGTATTTGGGGGGCCAGGGCCATCGCCCTGGGTACCCTGGGTCAGGGCCGGGCCTGCTGAACAGTACCAAAATTATCCAAGTCAAGTTGACATGCAATCAGATCTAAACAAAATTAATTTGATCTTATGAACATCAAAGACCACAAAAAGAAGCAATCAAAATTTTAAGAATATCTTAGAGAGAGAGAGAGAATTGGTATGAAGCAAGAGAAACATAAAAGATTTTTTCTTTATGTCAGCTCGGATACACCCTCAGCAGCTGGAGTTCCATGCAAATTTCACCTTTCTGTCCCAAAAACAATTTGTCAAAAATAATTCAAATAAGTAAAAATCAAATCCATAATACAAAGATCAATGAAAAGAAAATAAGAAAAATTATAATCCTAACTCTTTTAAATTTGGTAGTTATCATGTAAAAATGTGATGAGCAACAACGGTGAAATTAATAAGGCATTGGATTTCAACAGTGAAACAAATTAAAATCCTAACTGACCTGGATTGGGTGCATTTAATATCAGTTAAAAGTACTATTAGTTAAAGTAAACAATACATCAATTTTTCTTATATAATTCTTACTATACTTTGCTTAACGATTTAACATTTATTTACCACAAAATATTTAAAACAGACCAAATTCTCGCTTCTTAAGATTTGAAGTATGAAATAAAACATTTTCAGAAAATGATAAAAAACTTTTTCGACACAGTTGCAGATGTTGATCATTCATCGACAAAAAAAAAGCACCTCAAATTCCTTATTAAGAACAGGTCAAATAATCATTTCAAAATTTGGATAACGTTCAATAGCAAAGGTATGTTAGTATACCTCTACTAACTTGACTACATGATTGTTACTCTAAGAATTACCTCATCTTTCTACTCAAGCTAAAAATTCTGGAAAAGAAAACACAAATGACAGAAATTAACTGTGATATGTTTTACTGTTTTTAAGTAAAAATCTTATCACATCAAATATAACTTAACCAAAGGAAATAAGAAAAGGAAGCAACTAAATGTTGTTTAGTTGTTTTGAGCACTGGTATTGACTGGTACCAGTTTCCTATATGTATTGGTATGCGGACTCAAACCACCAGGAAATTGATTATAAAGGAAATAAGAAAGATAATGTTTATTGTGCAAAATTAATATGAATTGGTAAAATAAATTAATAATAAAGAATCAGTCTACCATAAAAACACGAAACAAACCATAAAAATGTGCATACCAGAAAATCTCTCTCATAATCAGCAAGGTGGATCTCGGGTTCTAGAGTTGAACCTTTAGCTTCAAAGTCTCAAAAATGAGATCTCTCATGGACAGATCGTCTCACTCGTCTAAACTTAATAGCTTTACATGGCATTTAGTCTTCTCATATGGTGACCAATACTTTGTCATCCCTGTCATGTTGTGAACACTGTTGTTATGGATAGTTAGGTAGAGGTGTAGATAATGTAAGTGTAATATATATTGTGAGAACCTGTTATGTTGTTACAGGTGTTGATTTAACGGTCTAGTAAATACTTATCTATTTATGTGAGTTCTTATATATAAAAACTATCATGCCAAAATTAATGAACAAAATTACAGTAATATGCAAAATTATAGAACATTGCAAAAGCATTTACTAATGATCATCACCTACACACGATAACATTTTCTGAAGATCCTCCTTTAATGAGCCGAGCATCCCACAACTTTTGAACTGACAAACAAAAGCAAAAGTGATATAAACCAGATACCTGCAGAAAGACTTGTAATCATTAACTTAATAATAATGATAATTTTTAAATTCATTTCTTATTAGTAGCATCATGTTGGTCTAAAAATTTTGTGTTGTTTTGCAAAGGCACCCCTGAAGATAAATTGCCAAACACCAATTACCAACCAAGAGAGAGAAAATCCAAAAATTACCTTAGTGGCCATCAATTGCCATAGATGAGCAGGTTGGTATCCTCATCAACCAGCCATGGTCGATGTTCAGACCAAAAAATACTTCTGGAGGCTTGGTGTCAAGGAAATAATCAGCCTCAACAGGTATAATTATAAATCCCTGCAAAAAGAAAACAAAAGGAAACTCCATTAATGTCATGCCCCTTGAACTCGAGTATCAATTTAGCTTCCATCAACTGTTGTATAAAAATATAAATCAAGTTGAGATATCATCCCAAAAGGATATTGGTATATATTCCACTATTGGTTTTTTCAATCAAAGAGGACAATTACCTGAGGGTCAATGTGAAAATAACAGATGCAACATCATTCATCTTCTCATTTTTAAGTTATTTCATCTATTCTAATTTAGGACATGAAATATCTGCAATAGAACCCATTGGTTGAACCCCGAAAATTAAAATACTTTTGACTTTAAGTGAATATACTCTTACAAATATATCCAGAAGAATTTCCCAAAACCCTTCTTTACCTAACAATTTGTAGAACTTGAAATATTCATCGATTATCCAAGCCATTGTCTGCTTCAAAGATAGAATATCAGTAAAAGCGTCCAATAAGATACAGAAAACAAAATATCGTTTAATATTCTCTTGTTATAAAAAAGACATGTTGTCAATATCATAGTATTATTCAATTATAAACATTTTACTTTGCCGAAAGGAGTTGGAATACAATGAACTATTCTCTATTCTCCATTCTCTATTTCACATTGTTGCCAAACATCTAAAAAGTAACTAAAAATGAACTATTATAAGCATTGGACATCTACTTACGTATATATAATCTTCCGACAACATCATTCTTAGTTCATAGAATGAATTTGTGATGATGGATCCGTTGGTTATCTGACACAGAACTACAAAGACACACAATAAACATAGCGATATCAAGGAATACATATATAGCTTCCAAAATTTGAGAGCTAGGTAATAAATATCCTTACCAAAATTAATATACCTCCTGGTTTAAGCAGCCTAAAATTAGAGAAAAAATAATGCCCGTCACTATAGTAAAAAAAATGGTTCAATTTTAAAGTAAACAAATTCTTCATTCTGATCTTACAGCCCCAAAAAAAATCTCAAATACTCTTGTAGTACAAAAAAGTTTTATACTCCCCAAGTGATGTGAAACCTGAAACTCAGTTTTAGGACTTTATTTGGCCAAAGTATCCTTTTTATTTTCATAGATTCATTACAGAAAGAACAAATTGGGGGAGGGGCATAGCCGAAAAGTTTCTAAATGGAGGTCAAGCACAATATCAAATATTGACATCAATAGAATGATCAAAATGAAATTATTGGATTGCAACAATGGAACAATTTTCACATTTTTGATACTTCCTTCAAAGGACTTGCTGGACTCCTGAGGTTGTATAACGAAATGTCTCCTAAATCGAGTGATTCTGTAGAAGTTATAAATAAATTAACTCGCTTGTTCACTTCTTGTATCATTTGAGCACCACTGAGAGGAGAATCTGGGCCCTACCACGCACAACATAAAATTTAATTAAATAACAGAAAACTTAAAAGTTAATTATAGGAATGCTAATAGACTAAAACTTTAACTTACCATCAGAGGATCCAGCGTCCCTAAGGAAATAATAAGATAAAGGTTAGTTAACATATAAAAATAGTGAGAACGATTATAAAGCATTTTTGTACCAGTACTTCATGACATAGTCTTCAAAACAAAACTCCTAATTTTGGTTCGTTTGTTATTTTCAATAAAACTACTACTTTTAATTGACATCAAAATGTTTTTCATTGATTGCTTCCTAAATATTTTCAAATTAGCGATGAAGGTATGGCCAGATTTGAATAATGTAGGGTGCAAAATGCCAATTTTGGATTCTCGCTTTTCCTTGATCTAATAGAATGTCAAAATAAAATCAGCAAGCAATTGAAAAATAGAATCTCTACCTTTTTTATCACTGATTCTCTCTATTTACTGAGCTTCTTATCCAGTCTCTCCTTGGCCTTCCAAGCTATGCTCCTAAGAGTCCATGCATGCAACTTTTTGCTTACCATGTTTCCTGGCTGAAAAATAGAATCATCAAAATTATAATTACTACATCTAATCTCTAAGAAATTTGTCTAATACTAAGATAATTCTACCTTCCCGGTCTATTCGAATTTGAAAAGGTGGGAAACTAAGATAAATTTCTTAAGCCAATTTGAGCAAGTAAAACACACAAACAAAGAATCAGAGAGAGAGAGAGATACCTTGAGAAGATTTAAAAAGAAGAGATAAAGAAACCCTTAGACCTTGAGAGAGGCATGGATAGGCGGAGAAAGGCAAAGAAAAAAGATGGAGAGAAAGGCGAAGAAAGGTAGACGGAGAAAGGGAGTGGAATTCTATTTTTCGTGGAAATGCGGAGAAAAAGAATAATTTAGTGAGAGGCGGAGAAGAAGGATTGCGAATAATTCAGAGGTTTAGGCAAAGTGAACGAAGAAACACGTGTCTCCTACTCTCCCGCGTGTCAACAATAGAGATTTCGGATTGATTGGAGCAACTGGATACAGATCAGATGGTCAGGAAAGAACCAGCACTGCAATGAACAGTGCAAACCCTTCCAAAATTTGAGTGCATTTGAACCCTCCTCGTATATAAAATAGATATGTAAGTAACTAACGATGTAATAGGATATTCACACATATCTCAAATAAACACATGCGCTTTCTATCTTGCTCTATTTGACATTTGCAGATATTTCAAAACAGACAAAAAAAAAAAAAAAAAAAAACCCGTAAAGTTAATTTAGTGAACACTGCACATGAAGTTGTTAGAATAGGATGAGAAAATCTGTCACCATCTTGCTCTACTTGACATTTCAAATAGAATACAATAAGTATTTATTATGTGCAATGTGAATTATATTCTCGTAACTAACATTACTCAAAAATACAGATGTGCAAATTTTAAAATTCTGCATTCAATACACACACTACAAATATATAAGAATTTAGACTATGTATTTAAATTTAATTAATCAAGGATTTATTTGAAAAATAGACAAGGGAACACACATGACACGTTAATCTTATCATTATTTTTTTTATGTGAAAGGCATCGGCAGCGTTTGTCTTTCTTTTTAAGTGGGAGAAGGATCCCACCTTCAACATACACCACTTACCTCTCATTTGGACCAACTTGGGAAACTTTTTTCCCTTGTTCCCATTTTGTGTCAGGGGATCTCTTTTTTCTTTCTCTTCTTTATTTCCTCTACTGTTCAGGACTTGAGAATTCTTATTTCTCTGAATTGCAAAGTTCAATAATCATCCGACATGTTTATTAATATCCAACATTAATTACAAATTAATAATAATGCGCATGTTTTCTGAGTATTTTTAAAAATGCCCAAATCGGCCATTTAATAGCCGGTCCAACTTTTTTTTTAACCTGTCATTTAATGACTGGTCCTCAATTTTTTTTTAGACACAATGAAGAGCAAGATACTGAAATCTAAGATTACAAATTCAAACTTTTTAAATATTTGTCAGATTACTTATTTTGATGTATAATATGCATAATTATACTAAATTATGCTAAATTACTTGAAATTATGTCAAATTACGCTAAAATACAGTAAATATGCTAAATTATAATAAAATGCGGTAAATATGCTAATTATAGCGCAATTTAACATAATTTTAAGTAAGTTAGTGTATTTTAGTACAACTATGCTAATTATACCTCAAAAGAAGTAATCTAACAAATTTAAAAAAAAATAATAATCTTAGATTTCATTATCTTGCTCTTTATAGTGTCTAATATATATATTATTAATGCCCCAAAGAGTAAAGCCCAAATTATGACTAACAAAAAAAATTTATTGCTTAATTTTGCATTGAACAGATTGTTAACAAGAAAACAACTAACGGAGTAAAGGCACTCCTATTTTTTAAAAGAAAATTTTAATAATTTTCTACAATTATAAATTGTAAGTCATAAATATTTTGAATGTTGTAATATAAAAACTTAAAAGAGTTTTGGTCACTTTATAGTTAAATATTGAGCATTCAGTAGTAAATTAATTATTTTAGTTAGATAATTGTTAAACTTAAAACTTGTTAGTCTACTTGTCAATAAACAGAAATTTGAGAGGCTCCAATAACATTACCTACTGTATTTTTTTAGGACAAAAATTTGGTTAAGAGAAAGACATGCCAACAAGGGTAATAAAATTCTAAATCTCTTGCTGGATAATTAGCTTTGATTTCTCTCTTTCTTGTTAACTTTTTTTTAGTTATATTTTGTTTTATTTCTTTTTGTTTGCATATTATTTCGTCAGAGGTTCAAAATTACGGTATTCGGCTCGCCAGAGACTTGATGTCAAACTTTGTTATACTCGTTTCTTTATAAAATGAATGCTCCTACGTAAATTAATAAAAAGGGTTACACAAAAGAATGGAAATAAATCTGCTATGATTCTAAGGGATTGTAAGGTCCCTACAATTTCAAATCCAGCTTTTCATTTTTTGAGTTGTACGAATCTCTATAGATGTTGTTTTTTTATGTACAAATCTCAAAATAAATGAAAGGTTGAATTTGGAATTGTAGGGACCCTACAATCCCTTAGGATCGTAGCAGATTTATTTCCGCTTTGGATTAACATCGATCCATTAGACCAACTGGACAAATTTGTACTTACGGGCCTTGCGGACCTAATTTGACATTCTACGTAGATATTTAATTCGTTACCCGTAGGAAGTGAGAACAGAGACAAATGCAAAATTTATGCTAAAGAGGGGCAGAAATCGAATTCAAATGGCTTATTGGGTTTAAATTTATGATCAAAGCAATATTTTAAAAGGTAGATTTAAATAGCTTCTTTGAAGAGAAAAATTCAAGTAAATTAGAGTTTTAAATTCTAATCCTGAATTTATCCCAATTCAAAAAATTCAAGTAAATTAAGGTTCAAGGAATCTATGTACAAATCCAAATTTATGGTGTATACGATCAAAGTTGAGAGTCTATGATAAAAGTAAATTAGGCTTAACAGGCACCATAAAACAATGGTACCGAACTGGTACCAATTACAATTTGGCTTAACAATTATGCTGTTATGTTTTGGAGGCAAATTGCATCTTTTGTAGGATGCAGGGTGCTACAGACTGGATACTCAATTCAATCCACTTTCATCAGATCCGGGTAGGCTTACCAGACAGAAATGAGTCATTAGCATTGCTTTAATTATAACGGTACATGTTAATTTGAGATTTGAATCTAAATAGTTCGCAAATCAATTTCGAACGAACTATACCCATTTTGAGCTTGAGTTTGAATAAGGTTCGAACTGAACTAGTTTAATTTGTTTCAGACCGAACTTCAATCAAACTAGTTAATTGTGAAATTTTTTCAAATCGAAGTCAATCAAATCACGAACTACGAACTTTTTTGGCAGTCTTATGTTTAACTGTTTAATTATATTAAATTTAAATATTTAGTGTTATTATTTTTAGTTAAATTTGATTTCTATCACGTATTATTTAGGATTTTTAGCTTTAAAATATTCAAATTACTTAAAATTCAAACATCAATTGATATAAAATCTTAACGAGTAATAAGAGCACCTACATCTCTGAAACTATTAGAGTTTCTAATCCAGAGATATGAGAGAGTTTCTTATTTAGAAACTACAAAGTAAAGTTCCTTATTATAAACCGTTTATAAACTCTATGCTGACTAAATAATTAGCTCAAATTATTTCTTCTTTTTAATTTATTGTTGCCGTAGCTTAATAGAATTTTTTTTTTTTTGATAAAAGTGGTATTACCACCAGTTTCATTACGAAACGAAAGAGTTCATACAACATGTCTAGAAAAAAAAAACGATTATACAGTCCATCAACATCTAACCGCAAAAAACATCTAACAGTATAGTCTAAAAAAACATATGGACATGACATCAAATAATAATACTAAATGAGATAAAAAAAATGGCTATATCACTAGAAGAGGAGGCACTAGCTGAAGAGAAAGAAATAGTAGGCAGAAGGCCAGCAGCACGATCAATAGCATCAGAAACTGCACGGTCACTCAAATGATCAGTTAGAACCAACCTTTCTAAACCAAGAATAGGATCCTCGGCGGAATCCAGCGGTGAGCTGTCATGGTCTTGTGTATTCGTGTCGGATAATACTATCAGAGGTCCTATCTGAGACAAAGAAAAAATATCAAAAGGCATAATTAAAGATAACTTAAAAATAATTTAAGAGATATGAGGGTTAGAAAATTTAAAAACTTTAGTTTCTAAAAAATAATTAACAGTTACGTAGAAACACAATTGAGTTTGCTCTGAGTCAACGTGAGTTGATATCAAGTTGAATTGATGAACTGAACATAAATATATCCACCAACTCGCTCAAAAGTCAAAACCCAGTTCATTAACCGCCTTATCCAAGAGGATCAGTTTCGGGTTAGAAAATTTTGATTCGGATTGGGTCAGAACCTTAGACAAAAAACAATGACCCGACCCGACCCTTTGAACACCAGACCGCTTTGAGCAATTCCGCAAGGGTTTTACTATCCCCCGTTACGCCGCCGCTTCCCGCCACCTCTCATCATGGCGAAAACCCGACCGGAGCCGCGTCAAATGGAGGCAAAGACCAACGGTAACAAAAAGAAGAACAACAAGAGGCTCAAGAGTTTCCTTTCTCGGCCAGGTGGCACCGGTTTTAAACCGGGGAAAAAGGAGAGAGATAACCCCTTTGAGACAATCTGGTCTCGGCGCAAGTTCGATCTGTTAGGGAAGAAGCGCAAGGGAGAGGAGCGCCGCATAGGTCTCTCGCGTTCTATTGCCATTCAAAAGGTTCTTTGGTTGCTTCTCCCCTTTTGCAGTTTCTTTTTTTTTTTTTTTTAAAAAGAAAGAGTTTGTTTTAATGAAGAAATGTACTTTTGTGTACACCCTTTAATTTACTCTAAGGATCAAGTCTGGTAATTCTACCTTGACCTCCACTAGTAATGGTGTATTGTGTATTATATACTACAAGATTATGTTTGATGGTCAATAGAGTTTCAATAGTGCTATCTTTGTCTAAAATGAAATTTTGCTTACAAAACTTTATTAACTGGAGTATAATTAATTTGTTGTCACAGAGGAAGAAAACACTGTTGAAAGAGTACGAGCAAAATGCCAAGTCATCTCAGTTTATTGACAAGAGAATTGGCGAACAAGATGATTCCCTCAAAGAATATGAGAAGGCAATCTTGCGTCTTCAAAAGGAGCGTATGGTGTGTATTTTACACCTGTAACACTCTTCATGTTCAATAACTATTTTCCAGTGTGTTGTTGGTTGGTCTGATTTACTATTGGTATAATTTTTAGTTGAAATTAAAGAGAAAAAACAAGTACAATTTGTCTGATGACGAGGAAGAAGCTCACATGGAAGTGCCTCTTGGTCAATCACTTTCTGAGAAGGATGACTTTGACGAGTTTATACCTACTGATGAGGACGACGCTGATGGTAACTTCTTTCTCTGTTGAACAATTTTAATTTTATCATTAGTCCTGTTTATTGTAAATAGTTCATTCTTGAGGTGGGCATTTTGCAAATTACTCAAATGACTTTAGACTATTACAAATAACAGCTCCTGAAATTGTGTAACTGTTTACTTCTTTTCTCTTAATTGAATTTCCAAACCACCATGTTTTGGCATCGGAAAGAAACATTAGAACCCGATTAAGTCAGTAGATTAAAATACCCCTCATTTTTATTTAAAGCTCACCAGATGTGGTCGTGCAAATAATACAAAACTGGATAGTGAAACAAAAGAGCTTATTACATCTGTTAGTAAGAACTTTGGTACTGAACAAAATATACAGGATTACCGAAAATATTGATTGTTATTTGCAGAAGTCATAAAAACTGCTGATGATGCTTTTAATATCTTAATTGTTGCTTATTGTAATGATGTTGTGGGAAACACAGATAATGGAGAATTGCCGCGAAATTTACACATGAAGAGCGTGCCACGTTCTCTGGATGCACCCGAGGTAGAGGCGCAGGTGAGTTTCTGGATCATAAAACTACAATCAGTGCAAAGAATCTCCATGAAAGCTATAACAACATTTTATCATTTAATCTCACACAATTACTTGTTGCTGGTCCTGATAACATCATATGTTATGGTAGCAGGGCTACAAAACAAAGAAGCAAGTTATGGCAGAGATAATTGAAAAGAGCAAATATTACAAGGTATATTTTGTCTGAAGTTTTAGCTTCAATATCAATGCTTGTATTTCTTACGAGGAAGTTTCATGTTAGACTTATTCTATTTCTTTGGGTGAATTATGTCTTTTTGTAATATTGCACAATAGGCCCAAAAAGCAAAGGACAAGGAGGAAGATGAACAGATAATGCAGAAACTGGACCAAGATTTTGTATCATTGGCCCAAACCGATGCATTGCGTGCCTTAAGTTTAAAGGCTAATCCTTTGAAGCCTTTACTGAATAAAAAAGATCCAATTTCTTCACAAAAGGAAGGATCTGCAGGTTCAAAGTCTGATGAGTCTCTTGACAAGGTATGTTCTATGTAGATTCTGTTTACTACCTCTTTTGGGTTTTTTGGAACAATCTACCAACATGATCTTTTGTGAACTAAGTCTTCTTGTTTTGACTATTATTTAGGACAAACCCGATGCCTATGACAAGCTGGTAAAACAGATGGCCATGGATGCACGGGCTCGGCCGTCAGATCGAACAAAAACCCCTCAAGAAATGGCCCAGGAGGAAAGAGAGCGTCTCGAGAAGTTGGAGGTTTGGCGGCATTATTATGTCTTTTACAAATAATATCTGTATATCCTATCATTTCTTTTGGTTGCTAAAAGGATAATACTTTTCTTAGGAGGAGAGGCAAAAAAGGATGCAGGCGTCAGATGATGATTCTGATGATGAGGAAGATAATGATGGTGCAGATCGCAAGAAGACAGTGCAGAAGAAGTTGAGATCAACATCTGGGGATGATCTTGGAGACTCCTTTGTTTTAGACAACGACGCAGCTAACAAAAAGGGCTGGGTTGATGACATTTTAGATAACAGAAGTGATGGCTCTGATGATGATGAGGAAGAAGGTGAAGATGAAGATGAAGATGAAGACGAAGTTGAGGATGAGGATGAGGAAGGCGATGATGGTGAAGATGAAGATGCAGAGGAAGAAGTAGAGTTTGGAAAAAATATGTTGGCACGAGATTGGGAGCAAAGTGATGAGGATGAGCCGATCACAGATCCCGAGGAAATGGAGGATATCAATGAGAAGGAGAAGAAAAGTGTGTGTAAAACTGGAAAAGCAACCGCACGGAATGAGAAAGGAGTCGTTGAGGGGCTTCCCTTTGTGATTGAGGCTCCAAGTAACCTGAAAGAACTGAGCACCTTGCTTGACAACAGGTCAGAAACAGAGGTGGTAGAGGCCATCAACCGCATTCGTGCTTGCAACTCTATTCGTCTAGGTCCGGAGAACAGGAGGAAGATGCAGGTGATGTTTTTTATTTTTATTTTTTATTATAGTGTTGGAAATCTGGAATTAAATGCAATAGATTAGCTTGACGATGTTGTCAACAAATTTATCTAAAAGAAAGTGAAAATAATTTAAAAACAAAAAGAAGGTTTGTAGTTTGTTGTTACTTGTTAGCCTTACAAATTGGTGGCATATCAAATTTCATGTGCAATGCAAGTGTCATTTTATTTTTTCCCAATGACCATTATATATGGGACCGTTGCAAATTTCAAGTTGTTTGATGAAAGGTAAAACTTGCATTAAATTCTTGATCATTGTTCATGTGTATGATATACATGTAGTAGTATATCAGGTTCCAATTGTCAGAGTTGATAATATAGAAGTTCTTTTTGGCTATTGACAAGATGTCAATATAATCTATTGTCAATGGATTCCCTCCCTTTATTATAATGTTAGCAGCAGTTACTGAAAATGTTTTCATCGTTGACTGAGACATGGGGTTTATAATTTATAGGTTTTCTATGGTGTGCTTGTGCAATACTTTGCAATGTTGGCTACTCAGAGCCCAGTAAACTTGAAGATAATAAATTCCCTTGTCAGACCGTTGATAGATATGAGCACTGAGACTCCTTATTTTGCGGCCATCTGTGCCAGACAGCGAATTATTCAAATTCGTACTCGGTTCTGTGATGATCTCAAAATTCCAGGTCTGTTTATGTTCTTGTTTATACAAAATGTTGTTGTCTTTATTTTGAGATTGTAGTTGGATTGTGCATTGTTTCATTGAATATCTGATATTTGTATTTATACAGGGAAGAGTGGGTGGCCAAGCTTGAAAACAGTAATGCTGATGAGACTATGGTCATTGACATTTCCGTGCACTGATTTTCGTCACCCGGTGATGACACCGATGCTTCTTCTCATCTGTGAGTACCTGATGCGTTGTCAGATTGAGTCCTCTCGTGATTTGGCTGTTGGTTGTTTCTTGTGCTCCATGCTTCTATCTGTAAGTCCCTGCTGGGTTTTGTCCTCTACTAAAATGTAGGGATAGGAAGAATATATTGACACAAATTTACTTGGCAACTGTAGCAATTGATGTCAAAACTTCAAAATAAAATAAAATATTTAGATATGTTCTCCATCACTTGGATAGTCGTCCATCATATTTGTGCAATTAACTGAAAGGGTGTACCCACGGGGAAGGGAATTTCTAGGCAGCCTTCCCCTTCCACTTCCAGGACACGAGTGGAGATACTCTGCCACTGTGCCAGGTCTGCCCTTCTGCAATTACCTGAACGGTTATATTTTAAATTGGTTAACAAAAAATTAAACTAGACGATTAATAGGTAAAATTGAACTGTTCAATTTCAAATCGCTTGGAATGCTGTTCCATTTTTAAATTGCATTGATTTGATAGGCTTCGTAGTTTCTACACAGCTTGTCCCAAGTCAGGAAAAATGAGTAGAGTTCGTGATAGGCTTGGCGAGCCAGCGGTAGAAAAAAACAGTCTCTTTATAGAAATGAAAACATCACGAATTGGGCAGTAGTAGTACTAGGATGGGTGACCTCCTGGGAAGCCCCTGTGTTGCTTATTTCAGTTGGTTTTCATTTCTAGCCTACCCCAACTTGTTTGGGAATAAAGGCTTTGAAGAAGATTAATTTGATAGGTTGCCTATCTACTGATGGAGAATATATCTGCAACTTTTTTTTATTTTGATGGATAAGTTGATTGTCAGTATGTCCCATCCTTTGTATATAGACACTCTTTGTTATTTATCTAATTTTGTGTATGTTGTTTGTAGCTGACCAAGCAATCAAAGAAGTACTGTCCTGAAGCCATAATGTTTTTGCAAAGCCTTCTTCTCTCCTGCATTGATCTCCAAAATGGATTCCAACTGCCCTCCCAAGTAATATTCTTTTTCTTTATTATTATTTTTAAGATCAGGAGTCCAAAACTTGGGTACCATATTCCATACTCAAATAGAAACCAATTCTATTGTGTATTCTTATTTTAACTCTATTCCAATTATCTTCTCTGTATTATTTTTTATCCTCACACTAATAGTCATACCTTTGTTCTCTTGAATAGCTGAGTCAACTTGATGAGCACAGACCAGTGAAGCCATGGCTCTGTATCAACAATGGAGCATGTGAAGTCAGCTGTATTGATCTTTTCTCCATTATTGACATGCCACCAGACTCTCCTGTGTTTTCCTCTGACACTTTCAAGTAAAATAATTTTCACGACATCAATTTTACTATCTTTGTATATGTAACTTGCTTTGTTGGTTATCAGTGTTTGCTTTATTCTATGTTTTTGTACATCCCTCTCCATAAATAACAACAAAAGTAATTGAGTATGCAAATAAAGCAGTATTTGGTTTACTATAGATCATTATGGTACAGAAACTTGACTAAGTATTTTATGAATCTGAAATTGTAACAATTGAAGAATTAAATTTTATGTGGCTTTAATATCGCAGAGCTAGTGTTCTTCATTCAGCTACCGAAGTTTTGATGGGATTTGCTCATGTATATGAAGACCTGAGTGCATTTCCTGAGATATTTCATCCGGTCTCCTTTCTTCTGCGTACAATTTCAGATAAGTACAAACATCCAAGTCCTATTAGGGGCAATTTGCAAGATGTTGTTGATTTAATTAAGAAGAAAACAACAGAGCACCATACACTGAGACAACCACTTCAGATGCGCAAAAAGAAGCCAGAACCAATCAAATTATTGAATCCCAAATTTGAAGAGAAGTATGAACTCTTTCCACTTCCTATAAGTTTTTTTATTACCTGAATAATGCGCCACTGCTTTCTAATAATTTAATTTTAATGTAATTTTACAGCTTTGTGAAGGGGGTAGATTATGATCCAGACCGGGAGAGGGTGATGCAGAAGAGGCTAATAAAGAAATTGAAAAGTGAGAAGAAGGGGGCTATCCGGGAACTGCGAAAGGACAACGAGTTCTTGTTGGGAGTGAAGGAAAATAAAAGGAAAGAACATGAAGAGGAGAGAGCGGAGAAGTATGGTAAGGCCATGGCTTTTCTCCAAGAACAAGAGCATGCCTCTAAATCAGGACAACTTGGCAAGGGAAAGGGAAAGAAAAGGAGACGATAGGATACAAATCAAGGTTTCTCTCTTCTTTTCCTGTTCACGTCTTTGTTTCTTCAGGCCTTTGACCCATCATTAGCAATGGGGGCAATTTTGACAGTATAAATGTCCTTTATGGTTGATTCAGTGTTTGGTTTTGCTTATATAGCTTATCCAAATTTTGAGCTGTTTATGTTGTAATTTTAATGTTTGTCAGCAATACGGTTTAATTTAGGTCGGAGTGAACTTATTGTAGGGAAATATTATCAGATCATTTTGTATTTGTATTCCTAAAGTGGATCATAAATACATAATTAATTTTGTTAGTTACCTTCATTGAACATTCTTTGCCAAGTTACCTTCATTGAAGTATCAAAGGAAAGCTGCAAATGCATTTGATACCTCCTTCCCTAACTTTTAATTTTTACTGCTTAATTTTGCATTGAACATATTGTTAACACAAAACTACTAAATGCACTCCTATATTTTTGAAACAAAATTAATAATTTTCTACAAAATAGAAAATTATAAAGAGGAGGGTTCAAATGCCTCCATGTTTTTGTGCCTCCATCATGCCTCAATCTCTCTCCATCATTTTCAAAGTTCAAACAGTCGATCCGAACCGCTCAACCTAACCTCTATACTAAAATATGTTTGGAGACCAAATTTTATATTTTTAGGATTTTTTTTACTATTTTTTTAGATATGTATAAAATCAGTAAATCTGAACCATCTAAAAACAATGTTTTTGTACCTATCTAAAAAAATAGTAAATTTTTTTCTAAAAATATAAAATTTGGTCTCCAAACATATTTTAGTATGAAAGTTAGATTGAGCGGTTCGGATCGACTGTTTGAACTTTGAAAATAATGGAGAGAGATGGAGGCATGATGGAGGGCACAAAAACATGGAGGCATTTGAACCCTCCTCAATTATAAATCATAAATATTTAAATGCTGTACTATAAAAACTTAAAAGAGTATCTTGGTCACTATATAATTATATATTGAGCATTCAATAGTAAATTACATATTTGAAATCATTATCACGGATTAGGGGTGGCAACGAACCGAACCGAACTTACTTTAGGTTTGAGTTTGGTTTGAATTAATTTCGAATCGAACCTGATTTGATTCGTTTCGAACCAAACCCATTTCGAATCGAATTAATTGCGAACTACACATTTTTCGAATTGAACCCGAATCGAATCATGAACTAAATTATTTTTTAGCAGCCCTAGTTATACCGGTAGTTTATACATTAATTTTTTCTCGCAGGACAAAATTCACATGGCTTCCTTTTACCGGTATGAACTGTGAAATAAGTGTTTTTAAGTTGAAAAATTGTTCATGAAAAAATACATCAGAGACGGCTTTCCTGATATGAACTATGAGAGACGACCGAAGAGAGAGGAGAGACAATCATCTAGGCCGGAGAGAGGAGTGACAGCTAGTCGTTGAGAGCGTCGGCTAGATTTTAGAGCTAGAGGGAGAGTGAGTTAGGGAGAGGTGGAGAGAGAACTAGGTTATTGAGATTTCAGAGCGAGGGAGTGTCGACTAAGTTAAATTATGACTCTCTATCTTGGATTTTAATTTCATCAGGTAAATGGATAGCCGGTGATTTTATGAGATTCGAACTACAAAAAAATCACGAACCTATTTCGATCGAACCAGGCTAGGTTTGAGTTTGGTTTGAATTAATTCCGAACCGAACCTGTTTTGGTTCGTTTCAATTCGAACCCATTTCGAATCGAATTAAACTCGAATCAAACCCAAATCAAACCCGAATTGAATCACGAACCTCGAATTTTTTTGCCAGCCCTATCACGGATTGTATAATTTAGCTAGATAATTGTTGAACTTAGAATCTTAGCTTCTACCTGTCACTGAACGGAAATTTGGAAGGCTCCAATGGCATTACTTATTGTATTTTTTAGGTGATAACCGCAATTCTGGACAATATTTTTGGTTAAGAGAAGATCTGCCAATTACCTGTAATTGACAAATGGAAAACTTAAAATATATTTTGATGAGATGACCGCAATTGATCTTACATTTCACCCCGAAAAAAAATAAAAATAAAAGAAGGAAGCGAAATTCAATCACTTCCATCGAGTCATCAACTCATCATTTGGACTATAAGAAGGATAGTGAGTGTCCCTGCGATACCCGACCGTGTAAAATACTCGTAGACATACGTGGCATCTATTTAAAATACAATAATATTATATATATATTTCTCATAAAATTTAAAATTACGTATTTTTTCCTCTAAATTTTATAATATCATTTACCTTTTTAAAATATGTAAAACTCGCAAAATTACATTTATTATTTTCTTTTCTATTAACAATCATTTTCATTCATAAAATATCCATTTTGCTCTATATTAAAAAAAAGAAAAATATGAAATATATTTTAGAAAAAATATCGTCTTCTAATTGGTTGGTTTTCCGAGGATAAATGGATAATTTATCTTACTACTAACTTTCACAAAGTAACATTCAAGTATATGCTTGTGCAAGCATCAAAAGTACATGAATTACCCATTTATCCTTAGAAGCTTATCAATTAGAAGAACATTTTTCTGAAACATGATACATATTTTTTAGTAAAGGTTAAAATGTATATTTTATGAATTTAAAATGATTTTTAATTGAAAATAAAATAAAAATAGTAAATTTGTGAGTTTTTAAAATTTAGAAGAGTAAATATGATATTATGAATTTTACAGACGAATTACTTAATATCAAAGTTTTTGAGGGATATACATGAAATTCTCCTAAAATATAAGAGGATTCATTATCGCGCTGGATTTCATTACACACGATCAAGTATTGCACTGGATTTCATTATCTGAAGGCCTAATATTTTACCCTTCAATTTATTTTATTATCCCTTAATAAAAGAACGAACCGTTGTTTCCCTTGTTTTATACAAAGTGAAGGTCTGAACTGTAACTACACACTGAATTAGTATCCCCTGCATTAACTCAAAAGGGCATCTTTTGAGTTAATGAATGTTGACCATCCAATCTGTTTTAAAATTCGTGCATACTAGATCCGCACTTATATAAAAGGCCCCCATATCACAGCAGGGGGATCCGTTTAAAATCTGACGGTTGAGATTCATTAACTTAAAAGATTCCCTTTTGAGTTAATGCAGAGGATATGCATTCCAATACACTACCCAGCCAAAAGAATTCACATTCCCTCAGGGCTCAGGTTACCGGACTGAGTACAATTAAATCGGACAGTCCAAAACTGTTCTTTTTAATTTGACACGAATCTCAAAGTACAAATAAAGCTGACCCCCTCGCCATCCCGAGCAAGCACTGACTGGAAATAAATCTTGACCGTCCGTTTCAATTGTGTTGAGTCAGGTACCTGAGAGGATACGGATCCCAGCCAGAACTCTATCCATATCCCTCTAAAGTTGCAAGAGCAGGACTCGCCATCCAAAGCTAAGCTCAAGCCTTTTGGCATGGCTTCCTATCTCCTCACCTCTCCCTCCTATACTCTCTCGATTCCAAAGCTTACCTTCTCATCAAATCACCGCCCATTGTTCCTGCGGACGCCTCTTCGATCTCCCTCTCTCTGCCGCGCTCCCCTCAAATGGTGCCTCTCAGCCGCCGCCGAAGCTCCGTCTTATGAGCCGGAAGGAGCAGAGGAAGAGGATACTGGAGACGGGCTAGAGGTGTCTGAACTAGTCGAGGCTGGAAATGTGCCCGATTCAGTAGAGGTACAACTTGCTGAGTTCGAAGCCTCAAGTGAGTCGACTGAAAGTAAAAAGGGGGAAGATGTCTATGCTGTTGTCGTGGTGAGGCGAATTTCCCAATTCTTTACCTGTATTAGTTTTATTTGAATTATTAAGTAAAGGCATATGCTAATTGTGCTGAAATGACTAAAATTCCAGTGTATATTATGTTAAATTAAGTTGGATTTGTAGCAGTTCATGTCATTTTACTTGGTTGTTATTTCTTTTTTATTGACCAGATTGGATCGAGACAGTATATAGTGCACCCGGGGCGTTATCTCTATACACAAAGGTTGAAAGGAGCCAATGTGAATGACAAGGTTTGGTTTTAATAATTTCTCAGGCCTCTTTAATTTTTCTGTATTGCAATTGCTATGTACCAGCTTGTGTGTGAAGTGTAATTGAGAGCCTTTGAAAGGAGGAAAGAGGGATGCTCACATTTTGACTGCTATGACCTTGTATAGGGGCGGACCCAGTGTATTCCAGAGGGGGCAACTGCCCCTCCCTGGATTTTGAAGTTTTATACAAATTTATAGGTTCGGTTTGATTTTGCCCCCTCTGGAATTTTATTTGCCCCCCTCTGGACTTTTGGTATCTAATTTAATGTTAAATTTAGGTTAAGATTATGATAAACTTCTTGAATTCTAATTGGTAATTAGGATTCGAAGTCAGAGTGTTGCAAATTAGAAGTCAAAGCATTGGAAAGAAATTAGAGCATTGTTTTGTATCTAATACCCAATTAGCTAATGGGTTTGAACCCGATTTACTATTCAAATCCGATTTGTTATTTTCTTGCCCTCCCTGACAAAAATCCTGGATCCGCCCCTGACCTTGTATACACCAAACCAGACTGGTTTTTATAATGGGCAGGTTCAGTACCTGTACTGCAACCAGCTTAAGATGTGTGATTATTGCTGACATGAATGCATATTTCAAATGTATCCTATAATGTGGTATGGAGTACAGGATCTACATTTAGGCATAATTGGAGCTGCCAGCTTAGGTACCTTAATTTGTAAATGGTAACTACATTAGCTATTAACCACTAAGAGGAGTCATATTGCAGATTATATTAAACCAAGTACTATTAGTTGGAACCCGCACAAAGTACTACATTGGGCAGCCGATTGTGACTAATGCAGCTGTGCACGCAGTGGTTGAAGAGCAGGTATCTTCTCGTACCAAATGACCTTGTAAATGCAAAATGTCTTGCTGGTTAGCTCACTGATTTTTTTTTTAATCTTTTCTTAAACAGGGAAAGGATCCTAAAGTAATTATTTTTAAGTACAAGAGGAAGAAGAATTACCGAAGAAAAATTGGTCACCGCCAGGTAGGCTATTACTCAACATGAATTAAGGATGTATGATTTCAGATGTACCTGTAAAGTGAAAACTCCCGGTTTTCTCTTTTACTATCCCACTGTTTCTATTCTTTCTTTTCTTTCATTATAAGCACAAATATGGTTTTGCTAAATCCTGCTATAATTACAAAAGTGCTCAAAATCCAATTAAACCTATTCATGTTTGTAATTTCATTATTGAGGCTTTGCTGGAACATGAATTTTATGTAGAGAAATATTTTGGGTGGGGGAATACAAATTTTCTCGATTCTTTATTACACTCTTCTAATTATCTGATTATTTGGTAAATTTTCTATTTATCTATCTGTGTCTTGTAGCCAAACACCCGGCTAAGGATCATTGGCATTACTGGATATGAGGACTATCCTGCCGACTAAGGTTAATGCGAATAGTTTGAGACATTTTGATCCTTCTTTTTTACTTCTTTTTTGTAATTTTTATCCCTTCCATTTTGTAGTCACAGGAACTGTCAAGAAACTAGAGATATCTGTATTTAAATTTATATTGCTACTGAAGCTTTGTAAACTTCTCTCCAGCATTTCAAACTGCCTGTTTTAGAAAGATTGGTTTCTGATACAATGGGCTTATAGTTTAAATTGCTCAAGAAACAATACTCGCCCCTGGGCTGTGATTTATTGGGCCAACTTGGCCCATATTCCCATGCCCAACTTAGCCTTATCCACTGTTTATCAACTAGTATAATGTTAAAATAAAATCGGAAGGTATTCGCATTTAAAAGGAAGATAAATTACGTAGGAAATATATAATATATAGAAAAATTATAATAGATAAATAAGTCTTCACCTTTTAAATATTACATAAGTAATTTTGGTTAAGTTTTTATTTAATAAGTAATTAATTGTGTACTATGCATCAATCAGGATTGTATTATGAAATATTAAAATGTGTATTTAAGATAATTTAAATATGATATAAAAGTTCAAAACAATTATCCACGTATGCTAAAACGAGGTTTGACTTATCTAAAACATGTGATAGCTGTGAATAACTTCTTTAAATTGATTTAAACAAGTTTGTATTATGCATAAAATATTTTAAAGTATGAGTTCATGACATAGACATATAGTTATTTATTTTAATTAAACTTAAGAAAATGCTTGTTGAGAAAAATAACTGTATTGATCCCTGGACCATATTTGATACACAGAAAAATAACGGAATAATTCTCATTTATAGCGAAAGTGGTGATATTTATTTTAATTCTTTACTTTTTATCTCTATATCCAACTTGGACTTGGAATAGATAGAAGATAGAAGATAAAAAATTGAAAAAGTTTTTGTTACTTTCAGCTCTGGTCATCAACTATGAAGTAATCACGCATTAAATAATTAACTTTGCAAATCGAAGAAGTTTGTATATAATTTGATTTTCTAAGGACATCTCTTTTTGGCTAAATATATATCTTAGCGAAATATCAGATACAAATGTTATTCATTTTAATAGTTAGACAACTTTTTTTTTGCTCTGACAATATGCCTCTTTTTTAGGTATCGCATAAGTGAGGTCCATAACTTTACAATCCGGATTTATATTCAGCCGGCCGAACACAACCCGATGCTTATTTAGAAATAAAGGTTCACTTTAAAATTCGTGTCAGATTGAAAAAACGATCTGAATTTAGCAATTGAAAGTGCGGTAACAACAGTGATCTGAATTCATAATCCATAACCACCTAAAATGTACATGAACTGCGTGAAGTTAGAAATGCAACATATATTATCACATTGCAAGAACCACAGAAAACCTAGATGAATGAGAAATGTTCCCCCCGACAGTTCAAGGAAAGCGCCTTTGGCAATTGCCATCGTGGATGATTAGATGATGCGAATAAATTAAGAAAGAAATGACCTAGCAATAACCATGTTAACATAATTAAAAGCAAGAGAGATTTGTTGGAACCTTAGCTTTCATCGACCCTTACAAAAGTAAAACACGTGCTTGGGTTGGGCCCACCTCCATTATATATATATATATATATTTTCTCTCTTCAGTGTGTCTGGAGTTTGTTTAGGAGACGGAATCCTTTGTTCATTTTCTGCCTCTAGAGTCACTGTTGATGGACTCTCAGTTCAAAAATTAACAGTGACCGGCCCCTTTAACAATGACTAAGGGGGCAAGTGATCTCCTTCATTTGTTTAGACCTTCGGGGTGAAGGAAAGATGCCATGAGCATATCATACATACATCACGCGCTATGTTTTGATGACACAAGAATAGGCGTCCGAATTTGCTGAAATTCCAAACAGGATTTCAAGGACCCTGCAATCCCATTCTTTGCCTATCTCTCTCCTCTCTTTTCTTTCTCTCTCATACGAATTTCAAGAATAGAGGCTATTCGAAATAACAATGTGTATCCAAACAATATTTTTACTATTCAAAATAGCTAAAATAGTTGTTATTCTCTATTCTCATCTACTATTCTTAAATTTCATTATTATAGTTCTCATCCAAACGTTCCCCAGTAGATTCAATTTAATGAATATTTTTATAATTATTATAATAATTTCATTTAAACTTTGATAT
The DNA here is from genome assembly GCF_964058835.1 of Carex rostrata. Classification (NCBI taxonomy): domain Eukaryota; kingdom Viridiplantae; phylum Streptophyta; class Magnoliopsida; order Poales; family Cyperaceae; genus Carex; species Carex rostrata. The sequence goes on from NC_135936.1 coordinate 6,152,289, forward strand.
ATTGAGATAATTATCTTTCTAATATATAAATCGTGTGCTTAAAAAATGATTTAAAATTGCAAAGTATGTACTATGTATGTTGATAATATAAGTATTCATAATATTTGACAGATAATTAAGTTATATACAAACAATACAAAATTTGAAACATGAGCAATTTATATAAAATTAATAAAAAGTTTACTTTCTGATTTTATTAATAGAGGCATTTAAATCCCCTTCGTCTATAGAAACAAATAGCATATTTAAAGCATTTTACCAAACAAAAATACATTAGAAACATAATATGTATATTATTTTTAGTAAAAAAAACAAATAATAGATATGCTATAGAAAACTATTGGTAGTGGTCAAGTGTAATGTTTATGTCAAAAGTTGTCTGTTGTTCTTTGCTTGAGACCAATTCGTTGTAGGAATTGAATCTGTTGAAATTCCCTTTGAAATTTTAGGGACCCTGCAATTTCAAACTCTCCCTATCTCTCTCCTCTCTCTTCTTTCTCTCTCATCAAGATGAGAGAGAAAGAAGAGAGAGGAGAGAGATAGGGAGAGTTTGAAATTGCAGGATCCTGAAATTTCCAAGAAAATTTCAGCTGATCTGAATTCGTTGTATTGCAAATTTGCAATGCCATCCACTTTGAGACCCCAAATAATTTAAACAATACCCATAAATTAACAAAAAACAAACCGAAAGCCCCACCATTATTTCTTTTCATATAAACAAATATTTTTTAATCTCTCCACTTTTGAGCCCCAAACTGTCCCCCAAACATGTCGGGCTCCTTTCAAATTTGACAGATTTAATTGCATTATTTCAGAAAATTTTAGTTTGTATTGGTAGGGGTGGACCCACACACAGCCAGAGAGGAGCAGCTGTTTTTTGCTGGATTTTAAAATTTAGTAAAAAAAATATGAATCCGATATCACTTTGTTCCTTCTTGAAAATTGTTTTGTCCCTCTCTGGAACTGACCAGTCCAAAAGCACTATTAGTGAGAAACATTGTTGTTTTTATAGAAATTTATAGATCCATACCAACTTTGTTGTTTTTTAATATGTAAAATGATATTATTTTGTTATTTTTTATTATGTGAGACTATACTATTTTTATTGTTTTTTATTATGTTAATTATTTTTTATCTAGTACCTTATTGGTTAATGGGTTTTAACCCGATAAGCTATTTTAATTCGATTCCTACCTCTCTTTGACAGAAATTCTGCCTCCGCCCCTGTTAAATTTTGGGCTACGCAATATTGCACACGGATCTAACCCTTTATTTGTAAATTGGGCATAACAGATTTGTATAAAGCAATAATTGATCATACCAATTTGAATTACGAGATCTGAAATGAATTCAGCATCCAATTAATTATGTATTAATTAAAGAGGAGCTAAATTCCTCAAATCAATTTGATATAGAACATGATACTAAGATGTCTATGTAAATTAATTTTAGCATAACACCAATATATTAGCATCATGCATGCTTTTTTTTTTGCTTTTTTTTTTTTTTTCTGAAGACACCAGAAGGTTCCTTTCTGATACTATCGTAGTTAATTATGTGTAATATAGTTCAAATTATGCATACATCAATATAACTTTTTTTAAAGTAATGTTTTGATATAAAAAAATAATTAAAATTATTACATCTCTCAAAAATAAAAGAAAAATTGAGTCCTATGTGAATTCATTGTTACAAACACAGTAATATCTACATCTGCGTAGAGTTGTAAATGAACCGAGTTTGAGCAAGTTATTCTCAACTTGTGCCTAACTCATTTAGTTAATGAGCGAGTCAATTCGAGTTGGAATTAGCAGTAACGAGTTGTAAAGTCAACTCGATTCAGTTCATTACCAACTTGAGTTGGCTCACAACTCGATTATAGCTCGTTCGACCAGTCAATTTCCTTAGTTTTAGTTATATGCTGGTAAGAGTTTATCTAAACACAAACAATTGAAATGGATTAGTAAGAGTTTATCTAAACACAAATAATTCAAACATAATTAACAAAACTAACAAAACAAACAATTCAAACAGCAGCTCATTTAGAAGGGCATGATATTTATTGTGACAAACTTTGTGTATCTCAAGTTGTTAATGAGCGAGTTAGGGTATGCTCAAACTCATCTCATTTATTAAACAAATCAGCCAACTTGAGTTAGAACTGACTAGAGTTAAAGCGAGTAATGAGCGAGTTACAAGTTTAAACGATTTTGTATAGCCTACATCTCCGCGTGTATATATGTGAATTAGATCATGTGAGCATTTATAAATGCGGGTCTTGGCAGTAAGTGTTTAGTCACTCTTATGATTTTAATTTTTTAATTATGTATATTAAAATTTAATTAAACATTATTATTTTTGAAGTTTTTATATACTTTATTATTAAAATTTAATTAAACTTTAATTGTGTAAAATTTAATTAAACTTTAATTATGTATATTTTTAAAGTTTTTAAATTATGTATATTAAAAGTAATAAGGACGATATAATTGGAGAGAGATAAAGTTGGCTCGCTTTGTATAATTAAAGAATTTATTTATTTGTCTTCAATTTTCTTAGATTGGACATGAGCGTAATATTCTACGCAATCACAATTCACAATTCACAAGCCGTCGAGCGAGGAAGCAAATGACACGCTTTTTTCATTGGTCCCATGTGAATATGTGATGTGGGGCACAAACAAGGAATCTTGATTGGATCTCAATAAAAGGAATTATGCCAAATCAGTCGCCACCGCCTAACCTAACCAAATGGTATCTTTGTTGGCGCCACTTCCTCCATTCTTTCTTTCTTCATTTTTTTGTTTCTTTCTTTTTTTTTCATAAAGTTTTATAATGCTAGGAACTATTCTCATCCCCATTTCTCCACGCCTAACCTAACCAAATAGAATCACTATGATGATGTGATCTCCACTACAACCAATTTTTTAAAGTAGCTCAGTGTGGATTCAAATATGCTACTTTTCTTAAGAAAATGAGCACCTCCTTGCTCTTCAATCCGAACCGTTTAAAATCAATTACAAGGCTTCAATTATATTTTTTTTTATATCAACATAATTTATTAAAACAAATCTGATGTAATTGAAACCGTGTGATCAATTTTGAATGATTCGGATTGAAGAATAGGAGGTTGCTCCTGTTTTATATATGTGGCGGAACTAAATAAAATAAATTATTAGGTTGAAACGTCAAACTTATAATATATAGAATTTGAGTTTATTTTTTCATAATCACAAATTAAAATTTTAATCACTGAGTTATAAGTACCCATTTAGTATTTTATAAGTGACTGCACTATACAATAAGTAAAAAAAAAATCAATTAAATTTCAATATACATAATTAAAATTTGAAAATCATAGGAGTGACTAAGCACTCTTGTGATGGTAATAATTTGGATCTGATGGGTTTCCAGTTTGTCCGATTCACTTTAAAATATGTGTGCTCCGCTTCAAAATCCATACAATTTTGCTTTAATATTTGTGCATATCAAGTGCACACGGATCTTAAAGCGAATCAGATGGACTGAAAATCCATTATATTTGAGCCCGATCGACTTCAGACCCAAATTGATTTGTTCCCCTCTTATGAATTGGTTGTAGATCTACCCCCATCTAGACAGTAGGTTTGGGTTCTCATTTATTGATGGTGATAAATTAGTGTCACTGATTTATTATAATTAAATACATGGTAGTCACTACCTGGATATCAAAAAAAAAAAAATATTTATTATAATTAAGAAAAAGTTTGGAGAGGTTCTAACAAATACAAAATTATGTACTAAATCGTTCTTTCCAACAAAAAAAATTAAAAAAAATAAACAGCAATGCGCAAATTCATTTGTTTTATTAAAGGCGGGAGCATTTGAATATTCACTCAATAAGGCTAATAAATGCATTGATTCTTTTTCTGTCCCAAATCCAACAAACCCAAGATAAAGAATTGATATTAATATAAAATCATGTACAGAATGTCTCTGTTTAATCGTACGCATATAATTCGTGTCTAACATGGGTTTAATCTATCAAATCTAAACACAAAATAAACATAGAAGAATAATATATTTAATATGTAGATAATATGTTTTAATATGTAGCACATGCAGTCCGAGATATCCGTATGATTAATATATTTAACTGGCAATTAAATTGGACTCGGAGAATTTGACAGCATTTCCTAATAAAATTGTTAATTTATCATATACTACATTTTATAATATTTGAAATTAATTTACTGCGATATAAAAAAATTACAACATTATTGACAATCGATATATTATTTCACGATGTTTGTTATTTATTAACTAAATCATATTATTTTAAAAACAAAACATGATAACTACAATATAATTTATTTCTATATTGTCCTACAAAAAGCTTCGTGTTAGCAATTTATTCGACACAAAAATAAATACCTAATGAAAGAATATTAGGAAAATTATGATGATTTAAGATGTAAGGAAAATACATTTCTAGATAGTATTTATTAAAAGATATAGTAAATAACATATAGACAACAAAAATACAACCAAGATATTAAAATATTCTTCAGATGTTCTTTTGGACCTTTCTTGATTCTTCAAATCTTCTTAAAATCCATGATTGCTTGATAGAGAAAGGTATCGAATTAATGCAGCATATTTTTGGCAACTCCTACTCCATCTAACACTATAAGGTCCTGTTCGGCAGAAGAGTAGAGGTACTGTTCACGTGGAAAAAAAAAATTCACTCGGACTGAAATTTTTTTTCTCCACGTGAACAGTAAAAATCAGTTCAAAACTTTTGATTCATATTCCTTTAAGGTCCGTCGAACAGGGTCTAAGGGTCTGTTCGGCTGCCACTGTGTCCGTAGAGAAAAAAAAATCCACTCAGAGTGAATTTTTTTTCCCACGCTCACAGTGTTTTGGCTATTCAAATTGGATCCAAACCCAAATCCATTCCCGTTCCCGCCTGACAGCCGGTATTCTACATAAAATTTAGACATGTTTTTTCTTTTTTTTCATTGATGGCAAATGTCCTAGAAAATATTTTTGTTTCAACACATCACTTTGTTACATAGTAAAGGAATCAAATTTAGGCGAGAGAAAACTTCCTCTTAAGTATATTTTGTCTAGTTGGATACTGATAGAGAGTCAGATTTTTAAGTTATAGAGATCAAATGTGAATAAAATTTAATTATATAAAATTTTCATATTACAAATAGAGATCAATTTTACTATATTTATAGTATTTTATTTTAAACTATATAGAAAATGAAGTATAACATAAATTTTAAAAACAATCAATAATTCTTTTCTCTTTTTTTTTCAGATTTTTAAGGAACAGGTTATGAAGAATCGCATAATGAAAAATGGTGGTCATATCTTGTCGTTGTTAATAAAAAATGGACGATGCTATGAAGTCATGTACTTCTAAAAGCATAAAATTTAGATAAAGACAGAGATTTTTGTGGAAAGCGTTTAATATTAATTTATACTTGACGCAACAGGTTACATGTTCTTGTTTTTTTTTTTTTTTTTCCATTTATTTAATGCAGAATCTCTTAGCATCTTGGACTTCAGATTTTGAGACCTCTCTTCTCATTTTTATTTGCCTTTAAACCTGATCTGTTATCAATGTTCATCATAAAATAATGGATAAATATATTAGCATTTAAGACGTAAAATTAACAATAATTATGATTTTAACAAATTATAAATTTTAAACCAATGTCTTTTGTTCTGATTCATCAGATCACTACCAGTAGGGAAAAAGAGAAAAAGGGGGAAAGAATGCAGTAGAACGACAATTGATCAGAATGTGACTTGGCAGCCTCTGCAACCAAAAAAAAAAAAATTGATCAGAAAACACAGTGACAAATTAATTATTTGGGTTCGGTTCGACGAGGTTAAAAATTCGTGATTCAAGAATAATTTGGGTATAATTCAGGAATGATTTGGAATTATCCGGTCCAGATATCTCAGTCCGGCAAGAGAGCAAAAAAAAAATGTTACGGAAAAAATTGGTAAAATTCGCAAATTATTCGGGTTTAATTCGGTCAACCGAATAATTTTGCGATCGATTTGGCATCACAAAAAAATGAATTATTTGGGTCTAATTCGGATTTAATTCGCGAAACTTGTGACCATGTCAGAAAGTACGTTATAAAATAAGTGACCCGCTAGACAATTTGATACACAATGACTGTCGCGAGAGAACGGAAGCCAAGAGAAATCAAAATCAAACACGAAACACGATACGCAGCGACTGGACTCCTCCTTTTTCAACCGCGTAAGAACATCTCGTCAGGCATTACCGAACGAATCACCGCCAAATTAAACCCGAACTAAAAAGAAAAGACAAATTACAAGAAAATATAGGATCTTCTGTTCACAATTTCTTGCATAAATAATATAACGAGTTTTTTTATCCTCGAAATGACTCGGTACATGAAAAATAGAATAAGATGATGAACTGGTTTCAACTTCCGAGAAAACGACCCCACGCGGCCGCGACCATCCGCGCGATGGGATCTCCCGCGATTCTCTTGTTTTCGATTTGTTCTTCGTTTGCGGTGGGACCCACAGATCACCACGACCAATACGCGAGATCTACTTTTTTTTTTCTGTACATAATATTCCGCATAAATGCGCGAGAATCTCCTGAAATACGGGACCCAGTTATGAGATCTGTCTATATAATTAGTGGGTCCCGCAGGGATTCGGAGCAAGCACGGAATATTGCACAGATATTGTTATGTAGACTGTAGAGCAGAGGATCTGGATTCCGGTACGTATGGTCCGAGTCCACCCGGAAATCTGAGTGGTTGTCTGATTTGGTGAGGGTGCGTAGGCTGACGTGGTTCTCTTGTTACCCTTCGCCACATAGAGGGCCCCGCGTGCGTACCACAATTGGCCTTTTACGTGCGCTGAAACACCAAAAAATATCTCTACTTTTAATATTGTGATGTGTGAGTCCGTGACAGGTTATTTAATTTATTTAATAATTCTGATAATAATAATCAATTTATTTAACAACTGTGAAAAAAAAAAATAGCTAACAAAATAAAGAGTAAAAATTATAATTTTTTTTATGATTTATATAGTTTGTTTGTAAAATTTGATGTAATTTGAAGCTAATTTATAATTCCTTAAGCGATTTTATTGGTCAGTGATTAAATATTTTTTGATATACAGTTTATCTAAACTATATATATGCAATTTTACTTTGTTGATTTTAATAACTATTTTATGGTTTGTCACGATGGTAAATAAGCTTGAATGTGATATATCCATTCCAAGCTTTATATTGAATATATTAATATCTTCAACAAATTGCAACTTACATGTAATTTTTAAATTGATTTAAAATTAATTTAAAGTGACCTACCTATTAAATATGTATACATTATGTAATTTAATCATTACGAAATAATACATCAAATTCATAAATTCAGATAATTAAAATATGTGTATCACTTGAGAAAGAGAAAAAAAAAATTCATTGAATCTCATCATTTTGATATGCATTGCCATGCATAACTTTTATTTGACCAGAAAATAAAAAAAAATATATATATATATATATATAGAATTGGTCTAATTAAAGTATTCAACTTTCTTCAGATTAAAGTATCCAAACCTCCCCAACACAAAGTTCGTGGCCGCTCCGAGAAATATGTGTATATATATATAAAGAGGAGGGTTCAAATGCCTCCATGTTTTTGTGCCTCCATCATGTCTCCATCTCACTCCATTATTTTCAAAGTTGAAACAGTCGATTCGAACCGCTCAACTTAACCTCCATACTAAAATATGTTTGGAGACCAAATTTTATATTTTTAGGAATTTTTTTACTATTTTTTTAGATAGGTACAAAAATACTGTTTTTAGATGGTTCAGATTTACTGATTTTGTACCTATTTAAAAAAATAGTAAAAAAATTCCTAAAAATATAAAATTTGGTCTCCAAACATATTTTAGTATGGAGGTTAAGTTGAGCGGTTCGGATCGACTGTTTCAACTTTGAAAATGATGGAGGCATTTGAACCCTCCTCATATATAAATTAATAAATGTCCACTCGTTTTCTACTTGTCGCTTACAAATACAAATAGAACAAATTAAACCAAGTTGTCAAACAAAAACAATTAGACGAATAGGCAGGCTTTCCTCCGTTGAGGAAAAGTAATCTCTGGATAAGTTGCAACTATTTCCGGTTAATATTACCTGGCTATTTCTCAGTTGCAAATTTCCATATTTGTATGTAGTTACCAACTTACCAGAATCAGGAGCATTTTGGCACTATTGATTTTTTTGATATATTTGGCAGAGGCTACCAAATTGTTGAAGTGCTTTATTATATAATTTTTTTTAGGAAGCATCTAATTGTCCACAGCCTTTTGTCCACCATTTGTCTACAGCTTTGACTTGCGCGAATACTATAAAATTACTTCTACATGCTGTATAATTATACAATATATCAGTTAATCACAAAACATCCAGCAACTATTTGAAGTGGTCCCATAATAGTTAGATAAAGATTGCAACGAGAAAAGAAATGTACTTTCAAACTATACTTTCAGAAATTGCAGTTATAGGAAGTTATTGGCAGTTAGAGTTAGTTATTAGCAGTTATTGGCAGTTAGAGTTAGTTAATAGCGTCTGCACTTGGTTGAATCTCGTATACTGTAAAATTGAATATTGTATACAGTAAAATTTTCGATTGAATCTTTTATATTGTAAAATTGAATCTTGTATACTGCAAAATTGAATCTTTTATATTGTAAAATTGAATCTTGTATACTGTAAAATTTTCAATTGAATCTTGTATACTGTAAAATTTCTAAATATAAACCATAAAATAATACCATGTATACTGTAAAATTTCTAAATTTATACATACATCCATAATATGTTCAACAAAAATCTGTTCACCACACAAAAAATCTGTCATTTCACTTGCACCAATCCTGTAAAATTCATCATTCAGTACTGTAACTTAAATAACAAATCTTATAAAAAATGTCATTGTAATTTTCAAACATCCATAAACTTTCATAACAGATTGCAAAATGCACAATTTCACAAAACTAACAGTACCATATGAAAACATTTCAATATGCACCAATACCGTCGGTGCAGGTCGCGATAAATCAATACATCTTTGCGAGAAATTAGGTCAGATGTGGTCACCGCCGGTTCTATCTCAATCGTGTTAGATAGATCAAGCGAGAGGTGGAGGCGAGACCCGTCGGAGAGGAGGCCGTTGAGGGGAGGCCGTGGAGAGGAGGCCGTCGGTGGAGACCCATCGGAGAGGAGGCCATCGAGGGAAGGCCGTCGGTGGAGATCCTTCTCTTTGATTGCCTTTGAGTATGTCTCCTTTCCTTCCTCTACTTAGTATGTTTATAGAAGAGCAATAAACTGACTTCAAGCTGTCCTCCTCTTTCTTCAAGCGAGCTGCTCACTAGGTAGGGGGTGGTCCCATACTTCTTCACCAAGAACTGGGCGTAAACTCATTTTGCTTTCCACTTACTTGACTCCGCCACTACTCGTCTTTGTTTAGGAGCGCCACTTCAGTGGAGTTGGGAGGAGAGGAAATGGGAGAGAGTAAGGCGGAGGGAGTAGAGAGATCAGATCTAGCCAGTTTTTGTTTTGGAAAAGATCGGTAATTTATTTTGGAAAAAAAATGGAGAGACGATTTATGAAAGGAAGGTAGTTAGAGTTCAACAGTTAAAAATCATTATAAAGTAGTTTTGGATAAGGCTGTGGACAAATGGCGGACAAAACACGATGGACATAAATCTTTTCTCTTTTTTTATGCCTTTTATCATGCCTTGTTACATATATTGATGCGTCTGTACCAGTGTTGTAAATAACGGTATCCGGTCGTCAGATGGACAAAATACCGTTAAGTGATTAATTATAAATAATTAGAAATAATTAGTTATAATTGAAAATAATTGGCTGATTAATCAAAAAAATTCATGACTGTTTAGTCACTGCCTCATTGACCGATTAATCAGTCTAAATGGACGTTTTTTGGTATGTACAAAAAAAAAAGGATGGCTAAAACAAGTTGTATGAATAGTTTCTAATCAAGCGACATATTAAACAATTGAGTGAAGCGACATAATTTCTTGTTGTATTAAGAAACATGTCACGTGTTAGGCAACTGACAAAATAAAATGTTTAACATGTCAACAAATGATAACAAACGTGATAAAAACGAAAAAAAAAATAATGAAAATAAAAGATGTCATAATTATAACAAAATTTTAACTATATAAATAAGTCGGATAACTTTTCAAATTAGTATTTAACTATATTTAGCTGACATTTAAATATGTCACTTGTTAAATCACATATATAATCAGCTCATTTTTGTTAAGTGACACATAATTTCTTATCATCACTCCTTTATAATCGTCAATTGCTACCCTTCTCCTATTCGCTATGAATTCCATGCATTTTTTATTTCTAACTACTATCGCAGTTACAAGTTTCGCAAATTATACTTGAATAATTTATTTTTTTAGTGATTTCGAAATGAACGCTGAATTATTCGGTTGACCGAACTTTGACCGAATTAAATTCGAATAATTCGTGATTTTTACGAACTTTTCTGAATTTTACAAACTTTTTCCGAATTATACAAATTATTTGCGATTTTTTCCTGAATTTTTTTCAAAACACTTTTTTGGTTTTTTTTTTTTTGCTCTCTTGCAAAACTGAGATATATGATCCAAATAATTCTAAATCATTCCTGAATTATATCTGAATTATTTCTGAATCACAAACTTTTGATCTTATCGAACCGAACCCGAATAATTTAAATGTCACTATGACTACTATATGACATGTGAACTCAGCCAATCAAGCATCTAACTTGGAATGGCGAAAGTTCATGCAAATTTACATAACATGACATATGATATATATTTCCTTGTCAAAGTTTTTCTTTTCTTTTTTGCTAATGATCACTTTGTCAAAGTTGGTAATCTTATTTTTTCAGATGCGGGCCCAATAAAATCAATATACAATTGTTGACAATTCTATTTTTTTCCCCTTTTTATTATGGCTGTAATTAGGGATGAAAACGAATCGGATATTATCCGACTGAATCTGGATCCGTATTTAAAAATTAGATACGGTGCATGCATTTTTAATGGTCAGCACAACTAAACAATACGGTGCATGCATTTTTAATGGTCCATGTGTATCCATTATTCATGAACCTTTTGGTCCTCTTTTTTTATTATTTTGTTGCGGTGGCCTTTTTCTCTCAATATGCTCTCCCCTGTTCACCACTTGTTCGGTTCGTGCCTCCATTTGAGCGTTCTCCTTCTCTCTTGCCTCCGACAAAAAAAAAACCCTAATCCTTGAGCTTTCTCTGCCACCTTCTTAGTCGATCCGAGGTACTTCTCTTCTAATTACTCCGTTTCTATTTCATGAATTCGTTCACTGTATTGTGTTAGGTTTCTGGCTCTATGTGATCGAATAAGATCCCGTGGGTAATCCACAGAATGATACACGAATCGAGTTGTTGATGGTTTGATTTAAGTAGGTCGATTTTGTCGCCTGTAGTTAGAGTAGAAATTCCTGATTTTTTTATTGGTTTGTTAATTAAGCTGTTCCTTTTTGCCTCTTTTGCATACGACGATTTATCTCAAGGATTAAATGCTTCCGTATAAGGAATATCTGATATTGTTTTAGATCATTGAGGTTTTGGTCATAAAGCTGCTTTGTTTACTTTTCCCGTCTCTTTTACATTCAGGGCTTATACACTCTACATGTTATTGTTTCTTAGGCCAATACAATTGTTTTTATAATTTGATAATTTCTGATCTATTGTTATGTACTTAGACTACTTCAATTTTATATTTTTACTGTCTATTAAAGTAGAAGTAAATGAAAGTTGTGAGCTTGTCCTCTCAAATTGCCATGCCGTGCTTTTTGGAACTTATATTTTTTACTTCCATCATTTTTTGCACAGGAGTGATCTCTGCGGCAGTTGGCTGAGTTTTGCTGGAATCATATATGAGGTCCTAAGGTTTGTTTTAAATTCACTTTACCAGTAGCACTTCATATTCTTGAGGCAATAGATACTATTTGAAGTGTATTTTGATCTCATCTTTATTTAAAAAAAAAAAAAAAGGCAGTACACAATTGGATTATATGAAACTTCAGGATTCATTTGTATATTTGCTCTCTTGTACATATTATGCAAAATAATTCAAAGAGCTTCTTTGTAATGTTGTGGGAAAATAAGTTGTTTTAATCTTCTTATTGCATTTTTTTTTAACCTGCTATGCAGTTTCACACAGATTTCCTTTATTTACTATATATAGATTCAATATATCAGAAACAATTAGCTTACCACGTCATCTTTATAATTTTCTTGGTTTTTGCTTATATTACTATTCTTTTTAGCCTTTTAGTCAAACTTATGTTGATAGTATTTAGATAGTTTTGTCCTGGATCATGACTAAGTTGAAAAGTACGTTATTTATTATTATTATTATTATTATTATTATTATTATTATTTTTTACTATTATTTTATATTGACATTTGCGCATATAACTTGTTCAATTTATTTTATTTTATTAGAATTTAGCACCATCTGGTTTCTTGACCTAGAACAATCTTCGTATTTTGTTATTCGTTGATCTGTGGGCTGTGTCCTCTGAAAATACAAAAATCTAACAGAAAACTAAGTAAAAATGACAAAGATAATAGAATTCATCTTTTGTTTCTCAAAATTAACGTGATTATGTCTTCTTACTATAATTCCTTAACTCGTCTTTACAGATATCCTGGCTACAACAATTTTATGAAGCAAAAACTGAGCCTACTCTTCCTGATTTAACAAACCGCAACTCTTACATAAGTTTTCTTAAAAATGGATCGGCGCGATACATCTGGTTTTGTCAGCGGAGGATGCAACCATTTTGAATAATCCTGTGATTAACCATTAACCTAGCTTAGTTTTCCTTTTCCTGAGAGCAGATAGAGACGTAAAACAAATAAAAACACCTCCTCCCTCCCGAAGCCCTACCATCCGTTCACAACTTAGTATCAGCAACGCAAAACCTTACCTTACAATTGATGGATAACAATAATGGGTTATTTCCAGCCGGAAGGGGCCCAGCTCGTAGTAATTTGAACCTTCCCTACCCCTGTAATCCAAAAACATTTTCAATTGATTTCTCCAACGCAAGGGGTGCTCTTGGCAGTTGGAGCACTGTCACATCAGACACCAATTCCAACCCCTGCAATGTCAACAAGCAAAATTCTCTGGCCAAGGGGATGAAGCGCAAGTGGGTTGATTTCTCTCTAAGTCTGGCCCACTCGTCAGCCTCTTCTGACAGCACCACTAGGCCTAGCTCTATGTCTACCCACACTTCTTCTGGTAAAGATAATGAAGGGGACTCTTTGATGGATTTGGGAATTAATTTTGAACTCAGCCTTGCTCCCAAGGCTGCAAATGAGCCCAAGCTGGAACTTGAACTTAGCCTTTCCGTGGGCCCCACTGAATCTGTGGTTACCAATGCTCCTTCCACCACAGTAAATTACCACGCTGCTTGTACTCCTGCAGCAGTACCAGATTATATGGCAGTACCAACTGTTGATGAAGGGTCCACTTCATCTCGCTGGAAAGGTGGCAGCAACATGTTACCCTACTTGCAAGACAAAAACATTGTATTCCCTCAGCAGATGCCAGGTCCTACTCAAGGGATACCAGTACAACTGGAGACTCACAACTCTCCCACGAACCATCCTAACAACCGTACCGGCAACGCCAAAACATGCCAATACCCTGGGTGCATCAAGGGGGCACGTGGTGCCTCTGGTAAGTGCATAGCCCATGGTGGGGGGCGTCGGTGCCAAAAAGATGGCTGTGGAAAGGGAGCTGAAGGTCGTACCATTTTCTGCAAAGCACATGGTGGGGGCCGCCGGTGCGAGCATCTTGGGTGTACCAAGTCCGCCGAGGGCCGCACTGACTTCTGTATTGCACATGGCGGGGGCCGCAGGTGCAACCATGATGGTTGTGCACGTGCTGCCCGAGGAAGATCTGGCCTCTGCATTCGCCATGGTGGTGGCAAGCGGTGCACACACCCTTTGTGCCCCAAGTCCGCCGAAGGCCATACAGGTCTTTGCATCGCCCATGGTGGAGGTCGTCGGTGCCAGTACCCCCAGTGCAATAAGGGGGCCCAAGGAAGTACAAATTATTGCAAGGCACATGGAGGTGGGAAAAGGTGCACCTACCCGGAGTGTCAAAAGGGAGCTGAGGGGAGCACCCCATTTTGCAAAGGCCACGGCGGTGGTAAGAGGTGCTCTTTTCCAGGTGGGTGCAGTAAAAGTGTGCATGGTGGGACCCATTTCTGTGTTGCCCATGGAGGTGGCAAGCGTTGTGCGATTGCTGAGTGCACCAGATCTGCTAGGGGGCGGACAGATTATTGCGTACGACATGGGGGTGGGAAGAGATGCAAGGTTGAAAATTGTGGGAAGAGTGCTCAGGGAAGCACTGATTTTTGCAAGGCACATGGCGGGGGCAAGAGATGTGCATGGGGTCAGTTTGGCACTGGGTTGGGTGAACCGGGTGAGCCGTGCGATAGGTTTGCAAGGGGTAAGGTTGGTCTTTGTGCCGCGCACACAGCCTTGTTGGATGATACAAGGGTTCATGGCGGCCACTCAGTTGGCACTGTGGTTTCGGGAGGTACTGTTACGACTGGTACAATTGATATGGCTGAGATGAGAGATGTCAGGGTTAGGGGACATGACAGTGCAGTTCGCTTTTTTGGCCACTCTGGGATTGGTGGGGTGAGTGCTGGTACAAGTCATGTGGGGGAGGGAAGTTCTCAGCCAGCTGTAGTGCCGGCACCAGAAGGGAGAGTGCATGGAGGGATTTTGATGACTCTGTTGGGTGCTGAACGAAGCACCGGAGATAAAACTGGAGATTACAATGGAAAGATACATGGTGGTATTCCCTCTGGATTTCTCTCTCTGCATATGGGTTAGTTTGGTTTTTCTGTACCTCCAAATCTCTAGTGTTGTTGCATGGGTCTCTTTATTTGATGATCTGGGTTTTTGGGTAGAAATGGGAAAGCAAGTATCTCTCAAATATTGGGGATTGTTGCTTTTCATTTGAAGTGTTTTAATTATGTCTTGCCCCATTTGTGATATATAAAATAAATTGGTGTAAAGGGGGTTTTCTTGAATAATGTCAGGGCTTTAGTTTTTTTAATGTGGATGTTTGTGTTAGGTCTGTTAGGACTTTTAAATCTGCTCTCATTTGGAACTAAATTGTTAGAAGTGTGTGAATTGTATGTAAATGTGTTAAGCTTTATGAAGCTTTATGTGCATGTTGTTGTAATATAACTTTTTAACCATGTGTGCGTTGGTTCTCTATTCAGAATTTTTTTTTTTTTTATAATTTGGAACTTCTAACGATATGTGTTTTTTTCAACATCGAATTAGATGTCTGAGAGGCCTTTGGGCTAGTTAGATTAGTTAAAGGCAGTTATTATAGCCAATTTCTTTGTTTTTGTTGCAATTTTTATGCTCTAGCTTTCTCAATTCTCACCAATTATTAGATCTGTCTGTTGTCATATGTATAGTTGTATACCCCAACTGTTGTTTTAAAGCCTCAAATACAAGTCTAAACAAAGAATCCTTTGTTTGCTCCAGAAAGGCATCTTGGTCCGGATTTTTTTTCATTTGCTGTGTCGAGATGGTATCTTGGTCCGGTGGTGTTTTCATAATTATTTCAACAAGTGGTCACAAAAAATCTTAAACCATCAAATTTTTTGCTTGTGTCGAGATGATATTTCGGTCCCTAATTATTTTGTTTGTTGTGCCGAGATGGCATTTTGGTCTACTATTATTTTTGCTGCCGACCGGTCTCAACAATTTCAAAATCAAATACTCTCTCCTAACAAATTATAAATTATAATTTTTATTAATTAAAAAAAATTGGCAGCCAGCCGAAATAAAAAACCTCTGTGCCGAATTCCCTATTCGGCATAGATGGTGAAAATTGTTAGTCCAAGGAAAAAAAATTATAATTGCTACAATAAAGATCGAGTATTCATTTCAGAACAGTAAAAAAAAAAAAGAATTTCAGACTGAAAAAATTGTGAAAGTACTTACTGGGCCGATTAGCCATCTCGGCATAGTTGAAAAAAAAAAATTTCTTGCCGATTTGACATCTTGGTACTTATAGTTTTTATAAAAAAAAAAAAAAAATCATACATATGATTTGTTATTTTTTTTTTTAATTTATGGTTTATAAAAGAATTCCGTGTACGACGGTAATTGAAGCTTAAAATATATATTTTCGCTCTTTTGTTTGATGCCGTGTATTTTGCAACAATCTAAGGGTTAATGAAATGATTTTTGGATTATTATCAGAAGAGAGAAAACTGGTATTGTTATGTATGAAAAACATTTGTTTCGGATCCGGGTGCAAGTGGTAAACTCGGGCCGTTCATCTCACTTAGCACGAATCTCAAAGAAGATCCCCACAGCCTCAACAGAGTTCAGGCTCTGGACGGAGCTAAATATTTCATCACAGAGTTCAATATATACACAAATTGAGATTTATACAAGATACAATAATACATTTATCAAGTATGAATACAGTTTTGGATTTTACATATTACGGTTGCAAAAGTTCTTTTGATAGAAACGAAAAGGGGAATTTTTTTTTTTTTTAAATAAATGTTATCATACTAAATTTTAAAGACAGGAATATAAAGTACAAATTTAAATATGAACATAACTTTGAAGTTGAAAATGAGGTTCAACACTCAACAGTCGAAGGATCTCTAAAATAATTATTTCTGAAATGCAAAAAATATGTACTACTTTATGTGAGAAAGAAAAAAAAAAATGAAACACATCGACCCCATTTAAATCAATTAAACGAGCAAAGAAAATCAGAAGAACGATAATGGGTTAGTTTGTAATATACAGAATCCGGGCTAATCCGGTCTGAGATAACATAATATTTGTGTTTAGATCTGAATCGTCAGATCAGAATCCGAGCTAATCCGGTTTGAGATAAAATGCATGAGGCCCCTTTAATATTCATGACAAAGCATATCGCACGGTTTGAATTTAAAATCAAAATTTATGTTAACTCAGGTAGTATGAATTCCAAAATAACCTGGGATTCCTTTAAAATCAAAAATCCATTGGACTTAATTTAACTCGGATGCCTAATTAATTTTTGAGGAGGGTTCCAATGTCTCATTTTTTTCATACCTCATCATACCTCGTATTTTATATTTTCGTTTTCAAAGTCCAAATTGTTTATCCGAACCGTTCAACAAAATATTTATACTAAAATATGCATGGAGATGAAATTTTATATTTTTTGGAATTTTTTTGCTATTTTTTAAGATAGGTACAAAATCACTGTTTTTGAACCATTCAAAAAACAGTGATTTTCTACTCATCTTAAAAAATAGCAAAAAAATTCCAAAAAATATAAAATTTTATTCCTAACCATATTTTAGTATGGATATCATGTTGAACGGATCGGATCGACAATTTAGACTTTGAATATGAAAAAAATGAAGATATAAAATATGAGGTATGATGAGGTATAAAAAAAAATGAGGCATTGGAACCCTCCTCTTAATTTTTAAAGTTTGTTTTTAATTTTCTGTGATGATTAATGAACAGAGATGTGCAAGAAGTGAACTCTTAGTAGGAAAGTTTGTTGGATAATGAATTATAGCATTTTCATTCCATAAATGCACCTCAATTATGGGGTATTGTCAACCATGATTGAATATATATATATATATATATAGAGTTAGGCTGGGGTGCTATGGATAGCATAGTGGCCTCTATGCTACGGCTCAATATTCGAGTTTTCAAAATCTAAACGGTCGATCCGAACCGTTCATCTTATTCTCCATATTAATATCTGCTTGGAGACCAAATTTTATAATTTTCTGAATTTTTTTACTATTTATTAATCCACTTTGAAAATCGCTAATCCAACGGTTTTACTGTTTTGTGCAGCCACCGTTGGATCAACAATTTCGTAAAATACTTAATAAATAGTAAAAAAATTCAGAAAAATGTAAAATTTGGTCTCCAAGCAGATATTAATATGGAGAATAAGATGAACGGTTCGGATCGACCGTTTGGATTTTGAAAACTCAAATATTGAGCCGTAGCATAGAGGCCACTATGCTATCCATAGCACCCCAGCCTAACTCTATATATATATATATATATAGAGAGAATGGCTAAGCTCAAATCGTTTGTTCCTGGGCTCAGGAACAAACGATTGGGTTCTCCAATTTCCGAAGTTCAAACGGCCGATCCAAACCGTTAGATGTTTAATCTATATTAAAATGTGCTTGGAGACAAAATTTCATATTTTTTGGAATTTTTTTACTATTTATTAAGAGGGTTTGAAAGTTGCTGTTTTTATTAAAATTCTGCCCCATAAAAAAACAGCGACTTTCAAACCCTCTTAATAAATAGTAAAAAAATTCCAAAAAATATGAAATTTTGTCTCCAAGCACATTTTAATATAGATTAAACATCTAACGGTTTGGATCGGCCGTTTGAACTTCGGAAATTGGAGAACCCAATCGTTTGTTCCTGAGCCCAGAAACAAACGATTTGAGCTTAGCCACTCTCTCTCTCTCTCTCTCTCTATATATATATTTTATCATGCCATGCCTCTCACGGCAAGTCAGCTACATAACTGAGGCCCCTTTGTCTGTGATAAATTTTTATTTATTAGAAATTAATAAAAATAATATAGAAAAATGGATGATTGATGGTAGAATTTTGATGTCAGAGAAGAAACTGAACCATTAAATTAGCTTCTTTAGAAATTTCTAAAGGAATTAAATCAATGATTTAGTTTTTTTGATGTATATGTCCTGCTACAAAAATCCTTCCTACCCCCATTTTATTTTTAAAAGAACCGAATCATTTATTTAATTAGTTTACAATTATTTAAAGGAACTAAATTATTATGGTATTAAAATTCTCATACAATCCATCTATTTTTTGCGTTATATTTAATGAATTTATATAAATAAATTTTTTTTTTCTGAGGTGGCCATTTCAAATCAGGTTTTTAAGGGAAACATTGACATGTAACATGTTTAATAAGATCGAAATGATAAGTCCTCTGTTCTCTCTTTTTTTTTCTTTTTTTTTTTCTTTTTCTTTCTAGTTGATTGGGTAAAGATTAGGCGCAAATTAAACTGCTTCATATTTCACACCCATCACTCGGTCCACATCATGCATCCGGATCTAGAATTTCTGTCAGAGTAGAGCACTAATCGGATTCAATAACTAATCGGGTTGAAATTTATTAACTTATTGGATACACAATTATAACTCCATCCCTATAACTATGTTTATTATAAAATATGTTATAATCATAAAATCGAGTGGCACAATATTGAAAATTCGGTTGCCACTATTCAAAGTGGGACCGTTCTTAGCCAATTAGCAAATTGAAATCAAAGTTTCGATAAAAATTTAACCGAAATATAAGTGTTGAAAAATAAAAAGCAGAAATAGTTCGGCTAATCTATTTCTTAGAATTGTAATAATAGATTCCACCGTCAAATTTTTCTTGTTCTCATATTCTCTTTCATTCTATTTACAAAATAGAGTATCGCATATTAAAAAAAAAAATGAAATACACATAATCAATCAAAACTAAAAAAAAATGGTTCAAGAATCAGACTGACGCGAATCAAGAGTAGGCACTACATCGAATCAGAGGTAGGCACATTGAATAGTACTGAATCGAATTAAAAAATTCAAATCCAAAAATAGACACTTACCTATCCCAATTTGAACATAGATTCACCAATGCATGCACGTGACAGGTATAATGGTGATGATGTTATATGACTCACAACTTTGTGTATATTTCAATATACATCCTTAGTATTTTTAATCTAATTTGCATTGCTCTAAAACATACCTTATAATAAAAAAGGACTCATATGGCACTAATATATAGTCCAGCGTACATAGTCAATCAAATCGACCAACGTACGTTCCAGGCCTTCTTGTCGGGAGAGTATCCTCTGCGCAGCTTTTAATCTGGTCCATCCGTTCAATCAAAACGAACGGACCAGATTAAAAGCTTTGCACAGCTCCGCAGAGGATAGCGTTCCCTTCTTGTCTGGGGGAATATATCTGCTGATGCTGAGAGCACAGTCCTACGTAGTAGCACCTACACGTACTAGCGAAGAAGGGAAGCCTTGGTACTGTATCTTATTCAAGGCTGAAAGAATTTGTGTTCTTATCCCCTATCCAATTTATCTTGGCTCGCTGTTTCCAGAATTGCTCTTCCAATTATATATGTACGTCTTTGTTTGATATAGACGGATGAGTTAAACCAGATAATTATATGAGTGTAACAAAACAAATCCCAAATTCCCAAACCAGAACTTCAAATCTGAAATTCAAATGGCGTATTTTTTATTTTTTATTTTTATCTTGGACATTAACTCTAAAAATTATGAATTTTTACACAAAATTATTATCTAGATAAGCATCTTAGATATATTGTTTAAATTTTGATTTTAAAATGTTATCGTAAGCATACACGGATAATATTATTACGAAAATACACATTTTATTTCCGTAAGAAATATCTAAATAGAAAATTAATGTTGGAGTTAGCAGAGCTTTTCTTAAAAAAAATATATATTATATAAAAAATAACAGTAATTTGATGACATTAAAGTATTATGACACAAAAACATTTTTCCATCAAATAAAGTCAATCCTTAACTATTATAGGATGGAATTTGATCTACCAACATGAACATTTTTTTTTGGAAGATTAATGGATAGAGAAATTATTTGACAATTTTCTTTTTTGCTAGAACAATGACTCAATTTTGATATAGCAAATGTCAAGATGATAACCCCTTCATTGGAATGCATTGTGATTTTAAGCTAATGTTACCTAATCTTGACTTGAAGGGACTTACATAGCCGAATTTTTTTTTTTTTTAAAAATAGAATCAAATTTAATATTTTTAACGAAACAAGTACCATTAGTTTATATTATACAAAAATCAGCTCAATCGTTCTGCAGCACAAATATGTTTGCTCCACCGATCAGATGGATTGGTGGAGCCATTTTATGACCTATTTACACAATCTGACTACAGAAATCGGTAGTATATAGCTCTACCGATCTACAGAATAATGCTTTTTCTCCACCGATCCTGCTGTTTTTTATAAAAACTAAATCAATAATGCTTGTTCTGTTAAATATTTAAAATTAGTTCTATTTTTTTTTTTAAAAACAATCTACATAGGCCCCAGTTGTTGGTTAAAAATTGAGGCCTTGGAAAGGCCACCTTAGAACAAGAGTTCTAAGCCTAAATTACTATAGCTAAGATTTTTTTGGTAGTAGCTAAGATATTCTAAGAAATAGCGCTTTTGTTACAGCTGTGCATGCTTGAAGAGAAAACAGGTGGTGGTTTCTAGTTCAGCATTCACACAAAACAAAACAATAACTATGCCAAAGAACTAAAACTTTTCTGTCCTCTTTTGTAATGAGCAAATCAATGTATATTTTGTGTTGTAATGCAAATTCAGAAGATGATATATATAATAAAAGTTGTTCTAGTACACTTAAGTTTTTGTGTTTCATATTCATTTGATTTGATGGTTATGTTAATATGTTTTTTTAATTAAATGACAAAAATATAAAAATATATTTTTCATAATTTATATCCGTTAGTCATATTTATTATCGTCTGATCGGATAATTAAATTTATTATTGAATTTTATCTCACAAATGAGGTATGCTGGAGCATTATTCAATTTATATATGGACCTATTTATGACATATTATTAACTAATTACTGAACTTAATTTTTCCTTTCAAATAATTAATTTTTTTTTTTACTTAAATTAGACATACATGACCTTTCCCTCGAAGAAGTATCAAATTGTTGATATAAAATATTTTTCTGTTTATGTGTTTTTTTGTTTATGTGAATGATTTATTTTATTAAAGGACAGACATTTTTGCTATGCGATTATGCGAATAATGATTTTAGGGAATGAAATCTGCTGCTATTCAAAATCCCTGTTATCCGTGCTCTCTTCTCTCTCTCCTCTTTCTCTCTCTTTTCTCTCTCCTCTTTTTTTCAAGAGAGATAGAGAGAAAAATGGAGAGCACCACTCTGCTATTCTTCTTAGAATAACAACAGATTTGGATCATGAATTTAGAGGTGATAATTGTTGTCAGCATCTCTTTTAAGTTTTTTTTCATGATGCATTAATAAGCAATTTATTAGAACTCAATATTTGTTAATTACTTCAAGACAATTTTTAAAAAAATAAAATTGAGAGTCAAATCATCCAACTTTGAAAAATAATATTATTCGAATTTCTAACCTTGCAACACGTTTCTAATCAAAGTTCAATTGAAACAAAATACAAGTTCAATTTCTTCAAGTAATTTGCGGCAAGAAATTGACATTTCATTAATCTCTCATTTATTTCAATTATGGTACACAATAATTGAGAACTGACAAGTACTTGTTATCATTATATTGAAGTTAAGTAATTAATGATTTCGTACCTATAAAGAACTTGATATAATGATATTGCTGAGGAACTCAAGTTAGGAAATACATTTTGAAAAAAAATTAATTTCGCATTTATTTATTTTGTAACCGGATAAGAAAATTTTATAATTTTTATTTTTAACTATTGTTGTTATCACGATTTTTATTTTTATTTTAAATTAGTTACTTTACATGCATACTAACACTACTAGAATTCACTCTTTTTTCATGCTCCCGAAAATGGCTTTTTCCAAGGAATTACCCTTGAAAAAAGCCCAAAAATCGCCATTTTCAAGCGCTACCCTTGAAAATACTACCGTTGATAATACCCTCCTTGGAAATAGTCAGTATTTCCAAGGAGACCGTTGGAAATACTATTTTCTAGCTTTTTTCAAGAGACTACCCTTGAAAAAAGGGCCGTTGGAAATACTTTCAAATTTGACTTCTGTCTACATTATTTTCAAGGGGAGCATCGTGGAGCCCACTAGATTATTTTCAAGGGAAGCATCGTGGAGCCCACCAGATTATTTTCAAGGGGAGGGAACATGGGTCCCACTTGAACATTTCCAAGGGTGACACCCCTGGGACCCACTTGAGTATTTTCAAGGGCAGTTTATGGAGGACCCACCCCAGCAAATTCATGGCCAACAAAAGTGGGCCCCACCTGGTCAGATGTTGGTGCTATTATTTGAATGGGTTCGTGCATTTTTTCCATGGAAATACCTCTGAAAATACTAGCCTCCTTTTTTTTGTACCAGAATGCTTTCATTGGATTATTCTCCCGGTACCAACCCAATATTGCTTTACAATCCCCAATTCTCATTCAAACTGATAACACATCTTACAAATCGATAAAAAACACATTGAGAAAAGAGATTGCAAAACATTTAATAAGCATAAATCATTAACATAGCATAATCAACACATTGTATCAAAAGAAAGTGAAAAACCCTTTACAACACAGTATTGTGTACTTGCACACTACTAATATACCCAAAATATACCCACTATGCTATGAGTTAACAAAAATTCACATAATAAGTTACCACCTAGTTTCTTGATATGTTAGAGGTTGTAAATTCACCAAAATGTGCACTTTCGGACACTAAAAGGTCTGGTTAAAGTTGAAGATAGATTGCCACCTACAATATTAAGAAAACATCCATGTGAGCATCCATGTGAAATTATCGAGTCTGTTACCTACAATATTAAGAAAATAAATTATGAGAATTATATTATTATTATTAGCTTGGAAATGTATTTTGCAAAAATGTGATAAGTTACTAAAAATTGTACTCTACCTTGCTGCTGTTTATCATGGACGATGGCAAGTTTTGCCTGGACATATAGTTTGACTTATCCTCACTGTAGAAGGTATAAGTTAAATCTCAGTTGCTAAAATTTCAATAATTGAAATTAAATAATAATAAATAAAATATTGGATGTAAAGTACATGTTGGTACCCAGGACTAACATGGCCATACCATTATAAACAGACAATAGATTGACAAGGTTAATTTGTTGGGTATCTTTGGTTATAATGATCAGTGTGTCAATTGTCAAAGTAGTATCTAATTATGGTAGAATGAATCTCATTATTATCACTCCATGTTGTGTTTTTAACTTGACCATCTTGCTAGTGTAAATTTGATAAAAAAGTAACTAGATGTCAACCAAATAATAGTTTTTTGTTCTTTACATCAACTGCTTGTGGAGAGGCTAGTTTTCAATTAATTCAACATGTTTGAGGCAAATTAACCACTTTATATGCAATTTTAAAACTAGAATTGCTAAGATAAACCAATGTTCGATGATGATCACAAACACAATTAGTAGGCATCAATGCAAATACAATAATGATATGAGGTGCAATTTGAATTAATAAAAAATGCTTTGCATATAATTATGGTCATACAAGCAAGGATAGGTATAATGAAATACTAGTTTAAACTTGATTAAGCAACCAAAGTAGGAAACATTTTCAGAAATTGGCATACCTGTACTGTACTGGTACTGTACCAATGTCTCGTCATTTTCACAATTTTAATCAAGTGATTTGTATCAGTGTACCTGTACTGTACCAATGTCTAAATAATAGAAAATAGAAGAGAAGGCAAGCAATATTGATACCAGTATCATAAAAAAATAGCAGGCTTGAAAAGATATATAATCTCTGATACCTTTTGAAAAAGGACAAAACTATCCTCCTTATATGGATATCTAAAGCAGAGTTACAAATATCATTAATTGTCAAATAAAGCCTCTTAATTTTGGGCTATAGACTAGAAAGTTCATCATTATTTTTGAACTTACTTGTTGTATATAGTCGCAATCAAAACCAGCATATTCATTGAAATGATTCTCAATGTCGTATCCTCTGTAACTGTATGAGCCATACTCAAATCTATGAAATAAAGTTTACCTATCCAAATAATAAATATGAAAAAAGCATAAGTTACTATTAATTGACAACTACAATTATGGATTGTCAGAAAGCAAAACCTGCATTTTTTCAATTGAGAATTAACAGCACAAGTGAAACATCACTAAGGCTTTAACTTCTAAAAAATGAGAAGTTACTTTAGATGGAGGAACAACCTTTGCCAAAAATTTCGAAAAAAAAAATACTTAAGAGAGAGGAAGGTTACCTTGCAAGTCATTTAGCAAAATATTTTCAAAAAGCAAGTCATTGTATGAAAAGGTGGAAAAATTTAATAGATCGGTAAGATCCTGTTAAAAAAATAAAAAAAACAAATACTACAAGCACCAAAAGCATAGAATAAATAACTACAAGTATATATGAAAGTACCTTAAGTTCATTAACTTGCTTATGAATCTGAACTGCTTTTTGTCATCATCGAACTAAAGATTTTCAGCTAAAACCAAAATATTAGTTAGTTTTCAATTCAACATTAGTTAATCAAACAAATGCCAAGAATACAAAAGATAATCCCCCAAGGATTAAAATATAAATTTTGCATGCTAGTACATTCTTATATAGAAATCATGTTGAATAACTCAGATTGACATTTGGACTTTAAAAATGAAAATATTGATCCGTAGGACGGACCAATATGCACTATGCATATATAGTACCATAGCCTCACTCTTAATTCTATTGCCACCTATATAGAAGTCAAGTATAAGGCCAGCATGTAAAACCAAGTGTGCATTCATCTCTTCCACAAGCAAAATGCAGCCCTAATTGACATGATGAAACAAGGATACCAACAAAAAAGTAAATCCAAAATACGTACCCCATGTAGGAGATGAATATTGCACACAACAACTCGACCAGAGCTAAAATCAAGCAGTTATAGTAGCATATTAGCAAATATGGCAAAGGCTACAATAATATTCAATTATGACCAATTGAGCCTCCATTAGCCCCTCAGCACTGCAATTCACCATTTATTCAGTTTTTAGTGCCTAATAATGAAAACCAATGTGGAATTGATACAATGTGAGAAATAGGGAAATAATATGAGAAAGACAAAAAAAATAAAAACTAAGTTGAGAGACATTCTCTGAAAATAGTCCACTGAATCGCTTGTATAGTTTTTTTTAGTTATTTTGGATTCAATGGAGGCTTTAATATGAAATTCTGGGTGTGGGGGGTTGACCAACTGAGAATACTTACTCCGTCACAATCTTGTCAAAAATTAACATGTACTATAATCCTAAAGCAATTTACTTGGACCATCTCTTTATAGCCTTCAATTTTCTGGAAAAGGGGCAAATGAAGAAAATTTATTTGGACTATCTATTTACCATTAATAGCTGACAGTTCAAAAGTAATTCCTTCCTTCCTATAGTATGGCTCGTAAGCTCCCAAAATCACATCATGAAACAAAATCATGCACTACCCTTTAGTCAGTTTCACCATTTTACAAGTGCTAATAGATGCATGATAAGACCAAAATTTACCTGGTACTTTCTTCACGGCTACTGTTGGCTTGATGAAACCCTTTACCTGATTTACACCGCACCAAGAATAAAGGAAATAAGCGAGATTATTGTGCTGGAGAGGAGGCGGTGTCTCGGTGCAATCTGGGAGAAGGTTCGGATTGAATGAGATGAGGGAGATCTGAGCGGGTTTGGAAGGATTGGGTCTAAAAGGAGAAGAAAGGAAGCGAGACGACTGAGCGGGGTGATTTGGGAGTGAGGGTTTTAGGTTCTTTGCTGTAGAGGACCTGATATTTTCTAAAAGTAGGAGATAATTTTGAGAGGGAAGCCAAAAATTTAGGGTTTTGGCGCTCGTGCTCGGTTTTTCACTGAGAGTAAAGAGAGTAGTGGAGAGGAGGCGTTAAGTCCAGAGAGTATAAGTGTTCATACAGTAGTAGTTTGTACTGCATATACTGGGAGAAATCACAAACTTTGAGGTAACGTGATTTTTGTGTTTAGATCGGCGCCATCTGATCATTATTATACACAAATATTAAAAGATCTTGTACATCACTTAAGGTCGGATCTAAACAGAAATATTATGTTACCTCGGAGAATAGGCACTCCCTACCCACAACATCTAAAATTAAGACATCATGGCCCTTCATTACTTATCTGACGGCTCAAAACTTGATCTTACTAATTAGATAATACATGTACTATGAAAAAAATTCCAAAAAAATTAAATTAAATTATTTACATCTTATATAACCAAATCATAGTTATAATTGTCCATCTTATAAACTTTTATTATTATTTACCCCTCCATATTTAACAAATATATACGAACCGTTCATTTTCACGTGAGAAATCAACGGTTGATCTGTAATTAAATTATTCCATATTTGTTTTAAAATGATCAAGGGGAAAAATTGAACGTAACCAACATAAAAATTCTGAAGTTTTATTATGTTTGAGCTTCGATCTAACGTGAAGTGTTCATAACCCTTTGATGTTTTGATATTCCGTCGACTTGATGGATAGGTAAATAAAAATAAATTTTCATCAAAATTTGCTGCAGGAATGTATATGCAGTGCTCTTTAATTTCAACGGTTCCGATCGACCAACGGACGACGCGTTTACGTGCGCCTTCATTAACCCACAAAGCAAGAGTATATGTTTTATGAAACATATACTCTTGCTTTGTGGGTTAATGAAGGCGCACGTAAACGCGTCGTCCGTTGGTCGATCGGAACCGTTGAAATTAAAGAGCACTGCATATACATTCCTGCAGCAAATTTTGATGAAAATTTATTTTTATTTACCTATCCATCAAGTCGACGGAATATCAAAACATCAAAGGGTTATAAACATATGTAAATCTGAACCGTTTGATTAAAATTGTGCCATCCTGATTATTAATGGACATTTCCATTTAACAATCCTAGTCACTATTTTTTATGTAGATCACTTCAATGACAGTTGGGTCCCAATTTTTAGTTTAACAAGACTCCGAATTTTTTCTGTGCCGTACTTAGGTTTATTTTCATTTCTCCCTCCACACTTTTCATTCCAGCGCTCTTTCTACTGTCTCTGACAATAATGTCCCACCATCCGAAGAATTCATTTCAGTACCTTTTCTTCCTTCTCTGACAATCATGTCCCATTGTTCAGCACCGTGTACTACAACGAAATATGCATCTCCCGGCGCTAAAAGTTAGTATCACTGTGCGCCAGACAATTTTGGTGCCCGCCAATTCTAAAATTCCGCCTCCGATCCAAACCCTAGACACCCGCCTTCCCACCTCTCAGCGTTAATTCCCCATCGCAAAAAGGTACCGATTAGTTCCATCCTCTCTTGTATTTTGCGTTTTGTAAATCCTCAATACTTCCTATTACGTGTTTGTCTAAACAAACTTAGATGATAATGGTATCTCAAATATATCAGGACAATTCGTTCTCTTTTAATATAATCATCTATGTTTATTAATTTTAATGCAGCTCCTGTGAGTAACCGGAACAAATTACCGATTGATGGGTTGACAATTGGAAAAGGAGAAATCAAACCTGAAGATTTATATGCTGCCATTAAAAAAAGAATTGAGAGAGTCTTAATCCGAACAGTTCAGATTTACTAATTATAATTAATCTTTTTTTAGGTCTTACGATGAAATCTTTGCTAATCGATCTGACCTATTTGCAAATTAATTGCCCACAAACTTAATCATTTAAAATAATTTCTAAAAACATAACTCCTATGTAGCAGAAAATAACTAATTGCTCTCCCTTTTTTCATATGAACTGAACCAATCCCCTTTCAAATTTGTAGTCCAAGGTCTTAATCCACTTGTCTTTGCTTCTTACAGTACTCTGTGGTTGGTGAAGTCAATGTCTTTGCTTCTTACAGTGCTCTTAGTGCAAATATAATAAATATAAGGCATTATTTGCAATAATGGCAAAATAAATTGTGCAAACACCCTTTTATCATCTTGAAAGTGTCTTTCTTGTTTTAGAAGGTCGAATGTTTTGGACAAATTCGTTCAACTAAAACAATCCACTGTGTACTGAGGCTAGATAAGCAACTCAGGATTTGAAATTCTTTTGCTTTCTAAACAAGTCTTGATTCCAACTAATGCCAGTGAAGGACCACCAGGGGGGGTGTTTTTTTTTTAGTTCAGTTCGGCAAGTAGCAAGACTGAAATTGGTAAGAAATCAATTTGTAACTCAATGAGTATGTTAATGTTGAAGAGTAGGCCTGGTACAAGATTTGCTCCTGTACAAATTATGACTGGTTAATGAGCTACAAGCACTTAAGAAAATAAATCTAGCAAACATTGGTCCTATAGAAATTTAGTTACCATGGCCTAATCCAAACTCAGCCACAATACAATCTAAACTGAGAAGTTTGAAAAAGTTGGTTTTGCTTTTATTTTTTGGAGATGTCACTTGCAAGAACAGTTACTGTTGCGCCTAAGTTATTTGGTTTAAGTGAAATTGTTGCAATAAGTTGCTCATATGTCTTGGTGCAATGTGATGGTCAGAAACTAAAATCAGGTCTATTACTGGTATGTACTGGTATTCAGGATGTATAGTAAATTTTTGCATCTCTTCAGTAAGGTTATATGTCATTTTCAATAAAGGAACATAGATTTTCATTTGAATTGCATTTTTTATTATTTAATTAAAGCTAAATTTTATATTTTCATGCTAAAAGGAAGAATCATCAAAGAGCAGAAAAGCACCCGTCAGATGATGCATGCCCATCTTTTATCTTGTAACACCTGCCCCTTTTTTTTCTCAATAATATGTCTAATGGATAAAAAAAACTTGCTTTGTAGGTATACTAAGTCAAGTATTGAAAACTTTGCAAGTAATGAAAACTTTGCAAGTAATAATGGTTTTTCCTCCCCTCTTATAAGATCAAACCGAACTAGCTAGATTTAATAGAACTAAATCTTGATTCGTGTTTACAAACTCTTCCGCAGCTTTGGTTCTGTTGGTATGAAGAAGTCAGAGAGTCATGTCTTTGTTTGATTTGTCCCTTTGTTTGGATGGTTGAAAACTTGAAATTTATCAGAAATAAACAAAGGATATCGGTGCTTTAAAAATGATCTGGTCATTTCCATGTCTGGTACCAAACTTGAGCTCTTGTTAGAGATAATAAGTGACACTGAGCTCATTCTGTTATTTCAGTTACAGTGGCAAATTCTGCTCTTGTGCTATCATGGCATAGTGGTGCCTGTACTATGGGATTGCATATCACAGCAGGCAACAGTACTATGGGATTGCTTTGTTAGATAGTAGCTAGATATTCTAAGACTGTTATATAACAAAGCAATCCCATAGCACAGTTGACAGATACCTATATTCGAGAAGGGGTATGAAAAGGATCCGGCAATTGTTGCTAAAGAAGCTATTCAAGAAGCTGCTCATAATAAATCAGATGTTGTTCTTGTTGATACAGCTGGCCGCATGCAGGTAATTTTTTTGTTCTTCTCTTACCGGAAAAAAGTATCTTAGTTGAAGATAAGTGTATACAGTGATAATAATCTTGGATTTGAATACCTCAAGATAGAGTTGAATTGTCCAATTTCAAAAAGTTAGCAAGAAGAAGTAACTAATATCTTTGCATCTATGCTACTGGATTGAGCGTGAGACGCGTACTAAGTTCATGTGTCAATACACAGTGCAAAAGCAACATGTACTATGGGTCAGTTTGTAGTGTCCTTGATCCTCAATTTGATGATTTTATCACAAAAATGTATGCACAACTTATCCAAAGACCTTCATACAACACATGTGCATGTTTTCCTTAATTTTTTAATATTTTTAATAATTTTAATAATTTATTTCATCACTTTTTAGTTTGTGAGGTGCAGTTTGGATCATTCTGACATGTTGTTTTGTTATTTTTGTGTAGAACAAACCATAGACCCAAATTGGATGTTTTTTGTGTCTAAAATTTCAGGAAGTCATAATCTGCACCCACAATTTATTTGAACTCATTGTATTGCCTAGAGCTATGCCAAACTTAAGTTTTTCTCAATATCAGTTTTGTTCCAGTTTTGGTTCTGTACCAGTTTTTTTATTTTCTGACAACCAGTTTTGTATAATTTTCACAGGACAAACTACAACTCCAAATTGAGTGTTCTTGGTACCAAAATTCTCAGGATATTAAGATCTTTTACCATGATTTATTTCACATTTTTATGGATTTTCTAAATGAGTTGAATTTGGGGTTTTGTACAGGAAAGTACTGCACCAGCAACACGTACTATTGTACCAGTTTTTGCATTTCATGAGGTCAGACTTTGAGAATTCATTATAAATGGTAGTAACTATAATGTCATGTGTTTTATTTGGTTTAGAACAAAAGAATGTTTAGCAAATATATCATGTCTTTAATTGATTAGAATTTCTCTTCTGGTCAAATACTAAAAAATAATTAAGTGCTCAGCTCTTTTATAATTGGGCAAATTTTGTATGCATAGGAGCACCATGTGAATTATTGTTGCTTTATAATACCTTCATTTATTTGAGATTTTTACCAGGCAATATATATTATAAGTACATTATGAGGAGCATTGTATAAGATTGAAAAGCTGATCAAAACTTTGTTATACCAATTAGTTCAAATATCTCTAATGCAAAATAATGCCATATTTTAAGACGTACTCGAATTAAATACTCACAAAACGGTTTGTTGATCATATAATAATTAAATATTGCTTGTTGCTATGATTTACTTTTGTTGAACATTTAAAGCGGCATCTCAAATAAACAGGAATATTATTGTCTATAGGAACTAAACTTTTTCAACGGTAGTCTCATTGAAATAATATGTCTAACTATAAAATAATATAAATTGAATCAATAAAATATTTCCAAGGGTATTGTGCTCCAGCATTTCCAAGGGTCTCACTATAAAATAGTATAAACAGACTTACCAAATCATTTTCAAGAGTAGTCCCTTGGAAATAATATGGGCTCTCAATAAAATATAGTATTCGTTCTGTTTAGTGGGTTATGGGTTGTGCAAAAGTATTTCCAAGGGTGGATAATAAGCATTTTCAAGGGTTGGCATCAGGGATTTCCATGCGCTATTATTTTCAAGGGACTACCCTTGAAAATAGTTAAATGTGTCAGCAAACTCAATTTTATTTCCAAGGGCCCTTCTTACCCTTGAAAATACAGATGCTACCCTTGAAAAAAGTGGAAATTCTAGTAGTGTAACAATTTTATTAATAAAAAAAAATTTACAACACATCAAATGACACTCATTCCTAGATCTACTTATATATCTCTTTAATATCTCTAAACCATTAAATTCTTCTCTTCCTATATATGTACCTTTTGATTTTCACTATTCTCTTCCTTTTCTTATTCTGCATCTCTTTTCACGACTAGATCTGCTTTTGGCCAACAGTCGTTGTACTTCGACAACCGCATTTGCTCTCCGTCATGCTCCGATCAAGATAGTAGAGATTTCGCGATCACATTTGCTCCACTCCCTCTAGGACTATAAATGAGCCGAATTTGAGCAAGTTGCCCTCAACTCGTGTTCATCTCATTTAATTAATGAGTGAGTCAACTCGAGTTAGGATGACAATAACGAGCTATAAAGCCAACTTGAGTTCAGCTCATTACCAACTCGATTTGACTCACAACTCGTTTGACCAGTTAATTTCCTTAGTTATAGTTATATACTGTAAGAGTTTATCTAAACACAAACAATTCAAATGACTTAGTAAGAGTTTATCTAAACACAAACAAGACAACTAACAAAACAAACAATCCAAATAGCAACTTAAAGTCATTTAGAAGGACATGAAATTTATTGTGAAGAATTTTGTGTAACCCGAGTTGTTAATAAGCAAGTTGGGGTATGCTCAAACTCAGCTTATTTATTAAACGAGTCAGCTAACTCAAGTTGGAATTGATTCGAGTTGTAAATGAGTGAGTTAAAGCGAGCAATTAGCGAGCGAGTTACCAATTTGAGTGATTTTGTACTGCCTTAGCCCCCGAACATGTATCCTCAGCATTAACTCAAAAGAGAATCTTTTGAGTTAATATATCTCGGTTGTCTGATTTTAAACAGTTTGATTTTAACACATGAACTCTTAAATATTAGTGCGGATCTAGTCTGCACGAATTTTAAAGCAGATCAGATGATCCATATGCATTAACTCAAAAGATCCTCTTTTGAATTAATGGAGAGGTTATGAATTCTCTAGCCCCCTCCCTCTCCCACTCTCTCTCCTTCCTCTCCGCTGGGGGAGGTAGAGACCAGAGAGAGAAAGGTATTGATGTGTTGAGAAGAGGTGAGAGGAGCAGCAGTTTTAGGGTTTTGTTGTCGCCTATAAATTAAATGAAAAAAAAAAAATCTTACATATATCTATCTTATTAAATACGGTACGGGACAAATAAACGGACAAAAAATTGTGATTGGCACCCATAATTCTAGCCGAAGTTCAGGTGGCGATCTTGATAAATATTTTAATTCATGCCCCAAGGAAGAGGGCGTCTTAATTCTCTGGATCACCAAAGAATAATAAAGTATATATAACTTATTTAATTGTTAGTGACACCAACATCGGTCTTTATAGCAATTAATAAATGTCACCAACTTCATCACCCAATCTAGTTTTCATAGTCCTTTGCATCCTTTTCAAGTTTTAAAGTTTAAACTAAAACGACCTATATATATATAGCCATAGTTATATTAATTAGCCGGAAGAAGAGGAAGAATTAATCACAAGCACTTGTCTATGACAGTGATGTCCGGGATTAATCAGGGAGGTAAGCTATGATTGATTATTATTTTAAATGATTGTTCTAGGATATATGATTCATGATGCTTCAAGCCTTCAAGTAACTTGCTCAGTTGGTAAGGTGAATTAAACTGTTATTAATTGTTGTACATTTCTTGTTTATATATACTGTATTAAATTAATACAGACTGTCATTGTTTTGTCTTTTCTATTCGCGACGGTAATTTTCGCGACGGAATACTGTCATAAATGCGTTTTTTTTCCTTACGAAAAGTGTCTACTATGTTGTTATGGATGTAATTCCATAACATGTTCAAGTATTTACTTTGTTTATTGGAAAAGATCTATATTTCTAATTGGAGTATAATTAACTCGGAGTGTTTTTAAGCTCACTAAGTTTTTTTTGATAAGTTTTAACTGTAAAATTTATTGGATTGACTTCAATGACGAATCTAAATTGTTAAAATAATCTACTTTACGAATGATGCGTTTACATATCAAACTTAAATTTTTTGAATTAACTGAGTACAAAATCAAACGGTAAAAAAACCGATGAAAAAGTAAATGTATTAAAATTAACTTCTAAACCTTCTTTCTTTTACGTACTGAATCAGATCGTAATTCGACTCGTCCAAATTATATATCACTTAAAGAAAATTGAATCAAATTCGAATCCTAATTAAAATTTGCTAGTTTCTCCGAATCAAATCAGATTGGAACCAAATCTTCCGTCCACAATCAATACTTGAATCATGACAGTTCAAATAATGAATGAATAAACGAATAGACATGTTGACATGAATTTCTTACCCATTACATATGAGTAGGAGATTCGGTTCCAATCATATTTTACCTCCTGTATATGTAGAATTAGACTAGACTAGACTAGACTGTTGGAAGGGGCACCATTCCGATGTGATCTTCTATTTATGGTAAGTAGGGTCCACAGTGCTCTAGTGCATTGCCGCGCCATTTTGATGAACCAACCAACCTTTTTGTTGCTGTACACTGCAACTGGATTTGTTTAAAATGAATCACACCTCATCAAGGTTCATATCATAGTCACAAGCTTAGCGAATTAATTAAATCCGAATAATTTGTTTCTTTGTGATACTGAATCAAACGCTGAATTATTCGGTTGACTGAACTTTGACCGAATTAAACCCGGATAATTAGCGAATTTTACAAATTTTTTTCCGAATTATTTGCAAATTTTCCCAAATTTGTTCCAAGATTTTTTTGTTTTGGCTCTCTTGCAAGACTGAGATCTTTGATCCGGATAATTGCGAATCATTCCTGAATTATACCCGAATTAGTCCCGCATCACGAATTTTTGACATCGCCGAACTGAACCCGAATAATTCATTTGTCACTATGCTTCATCTGATTCGGATAATTCCAAATCATTCCCGAATTATACCTGAATTATTCCCGAATCACAAATTTTTGACATCACCGAACTGAACCCGAATATATAATTCATTTGTTACTATGCTTCATATAGCTTTTCCAACCTTTCTTTTTCTTTTAATGTTTTGAAAAATCTTTTGCGGAGACGACGAAACCATAGATTGCAAATTTGCTTTTGCTTTGTCTCAATATATTTACAGAGTAACTTTGACTTTGTACAATGTACGATTCATATGCAGTGTTGTTCTGACTCTATTATCCATACGCTACATGAATCCAAAATTGCACTGTAAATATCTTTTCGCAATGGATCCTATTCTTAGCATTAAACACATGAACAGAAGCTGCTTGGTTCTGCTTTCTGCTTCAGTTAGCCGAAATGAAAAATATATATATAGCTAACAATAAGCAAACAGGTTATCTTTAGTTGTGGGATATCAGGTTTGTGTTTTTCAAATCACATCTTAAAATTGAGGATCTATAGTAAAAGTAAAGCAACACACTTGTCATAGATCCAATAACATATATTAATAATATTAATTACATATAATTATACACTACAAACAAGCTAAACATGATACATATAATTATATACATCAATGCACACACATGCAACCAGCATCATATATATACATAAATGTAAATACCTCGGCATGCAAGCATGCATGCATCATGCACACATCAATCATGACAAAAAACCCGATTGCTAATCGTGCTCGATCCTTTAATTACGACCAAAGAAATGCGCCCATGGCAAAGTTGCGCTTGCTACCGACATCTCCAATGACAGGAAGGCCGTACTCTCGCAAGAGGCAATCGAGCTTCCACTCGGGCATCGTCTTGTAATCAGCACGCGTGTAGCGGGGGTAGTGCAAGGGCATTTGGAAGCAAGTTATATTTTTCTCTTTTCCCATTTGGTTTTGCCCTCCATTTGCCATCACCTTGTTCATGTTTTGAGATAGAGAAGAGAACTTCTTAATTTCTCCTCTTTTACCTCTTTAATTAGTTCCCTAGGGAACTTTTGTTTAATTTCCTTGAGAGCAAAGTGGTGTGTGAAGAGAGGTATATATAGAACAAGAGATGACAACGGAGACCTCCATTTCCTAGTAAAATGGAGACGAGTTATGGGGCTCAGAAGTGATACAGAGGGTTCTAGAGAATATTGTTTGGCTAGAAAATGAAGTAAGAAATTAAAAGAGAGGGTAATGAAATGGAATTTAGGGGAGGTTATAATTTTTTTTGTTCCTCTCATTATACACAATAATTTAAAGAAAAGTTAATAAATAACCTATATTAATTTTAACCAGCTCATATTAATTAATGCCCTCCAATCAAACGGAGTGTTAGTTACAAGAGGAATTAATGCTAAGAAAAGAAAGTTGTTTTTAGAAGGCATGTCGTTCTTGCTTTGCCGCGTAATATAGACAATATATCATAGGATCCCAAAACATGCAACCGTACCTTGTATGGTTCTCCACAAGCTTTGTTTCTTGTTTCGCAAGCTATATATATTTCGGTTAATAAGAAATAAATACAAAATAAATAAATATATAATAATAATATAACGAGTCCGGCTAATGTCATAACGTTATAATTTCAACCTAAATTATAACAAGTCAGTTTTTGAGATTTCAAAGTTCAAATAGCTGATCCGAACCGTTCATCTTGTTCTCCATATTAATATGTGCTTGGAGACCAAATTTTACATTTTTTGAAATTTCTTTACTATTTATTAAGCCACTTTGAAAATCACTGATCCAACGGCAATAGTAAAATCAAAAGGCACCGTTGGATCAGCGATTTTCAAAGTGGCTTAATAAACAGTAAAAAAATCTCAAAAAATGTAAAATTTGGTCTCCAAGCACATATTAATATGGAGAACAAGATGAACTGTTCAGATCAGCTATTTGACCTTTGAAATCTCAAAAACTGACTCGTTATAACTTAGGTTGAAATTATAACGTTATGACATTAGCCGGACTCATAATATAACTAGTATGATGTAAAAATATATAGCGTTATCTTAAAATTTAGGTCTCCCGTATTTTTAAAAAAAATTAATTAAGCTTTTAAAAATGTAGAATTAAAATAAATAAGACATTGTGGCGAGATATAGAAATATGAGCCAATCACTCATAATGGTTTGGCAACTGGCATATTTTGTTTGTGAATTTTTACCATTTTTTTTTTCTTTTTCAACTTTACCATCCTATAGAGATCGAGGCGATTTTGAGTATGATCACTTCTTAATTAATGGTTGCTTATTGGATGGCAACTTAAAGGGTGCTGATATTGACACTAAAATTACTGTTATCAGCACAACATAATTTTAAAGATTTAATTAATAGACAATTTTATTCTTATCGATTTAATTTCCTTATTTCAATTTATTTTGCTTTTTTAATTAGCAAGTTTTTTTTTAGAATTTTTTGAAAAAATAAACAACTCACTATATATAGTAAGAGAATTCAAATTTGTCTGCATTTGTTTATAGTATATAAGAGAAAAAAAAAAATTAAACTTATTTGCATTTCCTTTTAGCATGTTTTTTCAGAAAATTAGTAATTATAAACCCAAAGTACCAGCTATACATACTATAAATTAAATATATATTTTTCTTTAATTTCCTTTAAATTAAATGAAAGGATGCTTTTAACAAAATATTTTGTTATTTATTTATGACAAACATTGCTTTTACATGTGGCTTAATTTGTTACTTTTAGCTTAGTCGATTGTTTTGTTCTTGATTTTTCTTTTAAAATATGCTTAGTTTATTATCTTGATGTTTGTACGTAATTGCCACATATAATGAACATGTAAATAAAAAAACGTGTTTCTCATGATATATAAAATAAAAGTTTGATATACATTAAATTTCCAATAAAATAGCGAAAAAAGCAAAAAAGATTTACTAATTGCTTCTCATTTGGACTTAAATAGCTACGAAAATATTTATGTCCCTATTTAAAAAATTAACTAATATCTACTAGGACATTAATTGTACAAGATATTTATTTCTTTTATGGAATTGTCTCTTAAGGAAATTAATATTACAAAAAATAGTTAAGGAAAGATGGATGACAATTGAAGGGTAAATTTGTCCATCAAATTAAAATTTTAAATAATATTGTGCGGATTTATTTTTATGGCAGCACAAAACTTTATAATTAATGCTGCGACCTTAGTTGCCGATTTATTTTTTTTCTCACCATCTTCCTTTAAAAAAAACCCAATAGCCATTTTTTTTCAAAGTATATATTGGCCATCGGGCATTATTCTAACTATAAATATTTATTTTTAAATTTTGATTAATTTATATGAATCAGTATAATCTGCAAATATTTTTTTTGACATTTATATCACATTAGACAATCTGAATTGAACAGTCAATAATTTTTTTTTCTAGTCAAACAATCTTTAGTTCCTTTTAATATTTAAATCACATTAGACGGTCTAAACTCACTTTTCAAATTCTCAAGAAATTTAAATCTTTTAGGAATTAGTTCATAATATAATTTTTTTTAACAGGTAAGGATGATGATGATATTGACTAGACATTATATATTAAAAAAAAAATCTGGCACACCGGTGTTATATTACCAGTCAAACTACTCTTTTAAGTTTTATATCAAGACCGCATAAGCAACATATGATGGTCTTGTTAGCACTAAAAATTGCCACATTGGCATAATTAAGAAACACATAATGAAATATAAGTTTTTGTTTGAGCCATGTTTAACAATTTATAGCGAGTCTGGCTAATATAACATTAGTGTCATTTCAGTCTATATAACACTAACTTCAAAACCTATCGAATCAACTCTAAATGGTGAATCCAAACTGTTCAAACCGATCTACTTCATTAGTTGTGCGTTTACATGTAAAACTTATAACTTTTTGAGTTTATTTGGTATCAAATCAAGCAGTCAAATGTGTGAGTTTTTAAGTTAATTTTAATACATTCATTTCAAACATTTTTACCGTTTGATTTGATACTAAAATAACTCAAAAATATAAAAATTTTGCATGTCAATGCATCACTCATAAAGTAAATTGGTTTGAACGGTTTGAATTAGTCGTTTGAAATTTATTGAATTAATTTTGAAGTTAGTGTCATGTGACACCAATGTCATACCAGCCAGACTTATTTACAGTGCTTGTGAAATGAGATAACCCAAAATCACATTGGGCATCCAATCTCTTTAAAAGGGCCATATTGGCAGGCTTAGATATTTTTGTTACTTCATTTAAATGGGCCTTCCCAGTCTGGCGTCTGGCCCAATTCAAATTTCGAGCTAGTTAGAGGTCCTTTCCTATTAAGTCCGCCTTGATTTTTTCTTTAAATAAAATTAAATTTGAATATTTAAACGTAACAAGCATGCTAGATTTAATTTTTATAAAAAATAGCTCTATCGATCTGGATCGATGGAGGCAGAAATTTTTTGCTCCATCACACTTATTGCTGATATATTAAATTGTCTCCACAGGATCGGTGGAGTTGTTTTTTTATAGAAATCAAATCTAACATACTTATTTTGTTGAATATTTAAATTTGATTCTATTTATAAAAAAAATCTGCCTTACTTTAGTACTGATGGGTTAGAGTGGAAAAAACATGTCATGTTGTGTTGTGATTAACACTCGTGACTTTGGTCTCGTGTCGTACTGTGTTGTGACCAAGTTAATTTTTCACGTGTCGTGACCAAAATATCAAGAGATGGTCATGGCGCGCGAATATCCATGCCACATGAATCACGTCACGTCTTGCCCGAACATGTTGTGACCAAGCGTGACTTTCATTGATCATAATTTATGTTAGTTTATTTAAAATTCATCATTTGGTCAAGATCTAACTGTTTTAATTATACGCAACTTGCGTGATCACGTGCCGTGTTGTACCTAGATGTTTTAAGTGACGTGTTATATCAAATTTTCTAAAAATGATCACGACATGTGAATAATCACAGTATGATACACGAGACACATAAATCACAGCATGTAACCGATACGCATACTATGCAGTTCCGCGGTGCTATTTTTTCCACTCTAGATGGTGTAGTACAAGTAAAGATGTGGTGGCTAGAAAGTTTGGTTTGTTTTTTTCGGAAGGTGATTTCTTGCTATTTTCGGTGTTAATTTTTTTTTACCGTATATAACCGATATGGTAAGAGATCATGTATATAATAATGTGTGATTATCGTGTTATTATAGTTTCCTAATTTACGGTTATCGCGCTGTCTATAATAAAGATGATTTTTTTCTATTTCCGAAGGAAACCACTTTATTTGAAAATAACTTTTCTTTTAAATAAAAATTATCATTATTAATTTGTTTATATTCTGACAACCATTGTAATCTATACTAAATCAAGCAATGTAATTATATATTTTTTGAAATGTTAAAAATAATAACTATTCAAAATTAAACATGACAAAAATACGTTACTATAAATGGTATTATTGCTATTATATTTCCTGAAATAATATTTCAGAAAATGATATATATATATACTAGTATCGTACCCGTACGTTGTAACGGGGACATATTATAAAATTAAATTAAATATGATGAGTTACTAATTCCATGAACATGTTTCCAGATTTTTGCAAATGTTCAAATTGTTTAAATATTGCATTGTCAGAAAAAAAAAATTAACTTCCAATTTTCTGCATAAATTCGGAATATTTATTTGTTAAAAATAAGCATTATACCAAGTTCCTTTCCATCTACAAATCAACTTGTGACCTTAATAATTATGATTATAATTATAACACTTGCTGACATGAAAATAAAACAAAACTGAAAAGAAAAGATATAGAATATGATCATAATTATATTAAATTAACTTCCAATTTTCTGCATAAATTCGGAATATTTATTTGTTAAAAATAAGCAATTATACCAAGTTCCTTTCCATCTACAAATCAACTTGTGACCTTAATAATTATGATTATAATTATAACACTTGCTGACATGAAAATAAAACAAAACTGAAAAGAAAAGATATAGAATATGATCATAATTATATTACCTTGTCATCTCATCTCTTACTATATATATAGCAAGACCTCTTACAACAAACAAACATCAACTTTTTCAATATAACAAAACAACTAAATCCCAAATCCCAATATTTCAAATCTTTCATAAAAAATATTGAAATTTGTCGGTTGAGGTAAGGGCCTTTATGGTAAAATGCTGCCGGGGCCTTCTCCCTTCCACCTATAATCCAAATCCAAATTTCAATGTTTTAGAAAAAGAGAGGGATTTTTTAGAAAATATATATTTTAGAAACAGGAAACTTGTATCGACAACTGTGAAATATGCATAAAATACTGAATTTACCTTTCCATGTGCCGAACGGGCCATAAATGTTATGAAAATGACCGACACGGCATTCAATGCCGAAATCCTTAGTGTGCTTGCACAATTCCTTGGTTGCCAGTTTCTCCAATCCATATGCATCTTGAGGCTACATTGCAACAAACAGAAAACCATATATACTGAGTTCAAAGGTAATAAGTTGGTGCTAAAAGTTTTTAATTAAAATAGAATAGAAAATAAAACTTAGACATGGAAATAATAGACATCTCAGCCGGCCAGGCATCTGATTTTTCCAATTGCTTGAACTCCAGGTAGATGCAAGCACTTGAGGCATAGAAAAACCTACAAGAGATGCAATTAAAGATTTAATCTAACAAATCTCTTGTTACTAAAATGCAATCTAAAATGCCCAAATACCTTCCTTTGTAACACCTACATGACTCAAGGAAAGACATTCTTGTCAATTTCTAACAAAAATTAAGAAGTTCTAATGTAAACCAATTTCATGACTCAAGGAAAGACATTCTTGCATTATTTACTGTTTAGTCGATATTTTTGGATAAAGGCTTTGGGAGGAAAGATGTAACATCAAAATCAACAGCAAGAACAACAAATAAAGAAATCAAGATAGTGGTTTGATAAATCTCCATGATACATACCTAAACAATAGGCACAAGAATGGTATAAAATGCCCAGTAACCAACAAAAGGAACTACACATGGAGAAGGTAGATGTTGCAATACACAGGCATAAGAACAATACAATAATTCCCACAATTGAATAAGGTGGGAAATTGGATAAAGAAAGATGGGGGAATTACTCTGCAGCAGCTTGGTAATTGTACAAGAAATCTTGGGCATCAACAGTGAAAACAAGGCCGGCAGCTTGAGGAAGGTACTTGTCAAGCTTCGGCTTATGCCTTGGTTGGCGTACATCTATCAAGTGCACTGGTACTGCCTTTTTATTTTGCTTTACCTGTCTCACCAAGAAAAAACCGAAAGAAAACAACTCGCAATATAAATCCCAGGAAATGCCTTCAGTGCCGAACTTGCAAAAAGGATCTCATAATTCTTTGTTTAAGCTTGACATGTGTTTATTTCAGGTACATTCTGATCCATTTAAGCTCTACAATACAGACACCCAAATAAAAGCTCCCAAGAAAGCATTTAGATAAAAAGAAAAATCACATCAAGAATTCTGAAAGTACACAGTATACACTACACTATTGGAGGATACAGCATCAAGTACACTTGGCTAACAGCAAAACAAAAATGGGCACTTGAGCTCATATGGAATAGAAAATTACAATAATGTTACCTCAAATAAGTCAGAATGCAACACAAAGGATTCATCATTTGGCTCCATTGAAGTTACTGTGCCTTGGTGCAGGGACCCATCACAAAGCTACAAAATTGAGAAAATAAATTTGATTCTTAGATAGCCTATGTGGATTGTATCCAAATTTAACAAGTAAAATGACCATGCATTAAGTTAAAATTTACCGGTAGAAAAGAACAGTTTTTCCACTGCCACTGAGGCCAGCTAAAAGTATATTATTTGATTTGGAAGTCCTTAAGAAAGACACTGCAATACAATCAGTGATAACGAATTAATACAAAAGAAATCATATCCAAAATCTTCTTATGAAAATTCAAAAATCACAGAAATATAAACATCCTTGTTGTGAAAGAATTATGTGGTGCTTGTGTATTATTTCAGAGGATCTGACTATATGGAACTCATCCCTGATGAGCGGACTATCAGAAAAGAAGAACATACCAATTCATTCAGGAAAATTCTATATGAAACTCGATGTTATACTTGAAATACCTCTTGTTGCCTCTACTGCTCTAAGATACCCATATTGCATAGAAAATAATGACACTATTACATAATTTGTGCAATTGTGTCAAGAATACATTTGGGCTGGGAACGGTAAAACGAACCTTGTCCCGAAGGAATTCTGCCCTCTGCTCCTCGGGGACGAGGGTTTTGTAAAAGTCATCCAAGTACCTCTCCGCCCTTACCTCCGCCCTGGAACTAATTTTTGCTGATTTAGGAAAAACGAGGTCATTGGGGTATCCTGGGCGAGCAACGAAGTCCAGATCCTTCTTCTTCGAGGCCCTGCTAGAAGAGGCCTCAGCGGCTAACTTAACTTTCTTACGAGGGGGTTCCGATTCTTCCGGTTCTCCCCCTTCCCCGCCATGATGTCCCTCAAATTCAAGACTTAGGTCCTCGTCTCCTTCCGAAGAATTTGAGCTACCCGAGGTGGTTGCTTCGCTATCTTCCTCATAACTCGTACCACTACGAGCTTCCCTCACTTGACCTCGCAAAGGGTGAGGGGGAGGTATCATTGGACCTTTACCACCGCCATAACGGGGGCGAGGTAAATCTGGGTTTGTGCCCCGCTCAGGGTCGACTTCCACAGCCGCCCGAGGTGGGGAGGCTTCTTGAGAAAAGACCCAGGGACTATCAGATGTATCGGCCATATCACTGGGTTATAAGACAACAGAGGAATAGGTTTACTTTGAGGCACAGAGGGTCAAGCGTGCTTTTACAATCCCTAGGTGAGCCGGGTTAGGTATACCGAGCTCGCTAATAGGCTGTAACCACTACCAAAGCTAAAACTATAAAACACAAGTTAATACAGAAAGATTTACCTCGGGCGATTTCGATCCGGGGTTAAACGTTTCGTGCGACGTACGTACGCTGGATTTAGCAGGCTGACGTTCCGAGATTAAACCTACGCAAGATCATAAAATGACCATTGAGAGGGGGTGGGATACTTTATATAGTCGCGCTATGCACCATGGGCGCTAACTTCGAGGGTCAATAAAGTATGATATCTTCGCGGTGAACTTGGCGTATGCCTGTCCCGTCAGTGTCACCACTGCCTGCCGACACGTGGCACCTTTTAAGTCGCCGCGGCAACAGCAATGATGACCCTTCCTCGAATTACGTTTCGCGCCGTTTGATGAGTTTGACTAACGCCCGATTGGATGAAGACCACCTCACGCGTCCTTTGAACTCCCAACGAGCCAAGGTTATATATGCCTGACTTCTTCTGTCAAAACCGAATCAGCCTTTCGCTCATCCGAAGTACAAGTGTGCGAGATGGGTAAC
The DNA here is from genome assembly GCF_964058835.1 of Carex rostrata. Taxonomy (NCBI): domain Eukaryota; kingdom Viridiplantae; phylum Streptophyta; class Magnoliopsida; order Poales; family Cyperaceae; genus Carex; species Carex rostrata. Next base: position 6,196,873 of record NC_135936.1, read on the forward strand.
CTCAACCCCCAACCCAACGACTCGGGAAAGTGAAAGACATTCTTTGATCTTGTTCTTGAAGAGGGTGCCGAAAATTGCCAACGGCTTTCAACGTATTGTGCGAGATCGGACACTCTGAATTGGCGACTTCACAAAATCAGAATAGGCCGGTCCATATCTCGTCAAACCCTTCCCAGACAGGAGAACCAATGCGACGTACCACCTCGGAGGTAACGGATCCGATGTACCAGAACAAGTGCTCCTTATGTGCACTAAGAGGGTTTTATTTGGGCATGTTTTCATGCGACGGGTGTGAGAAAAGCTTCCATCCCGGATGCGTTTCTGATCAACTACCCCGGGACAAGACTGATATCCGCTTTGACACCTTTTTGTGCCCGACCTGCATCTCCCAATGTCACCTCTTCTCTCCTTACAGCCTTGAATAATCGTAGGAGGTTAAAAATCTTTTGTTTACTTTCCTTTCCCCCGATGTATGAACTATAGGAGGGCTACATTTTGCTTTAATGTAATTCCTGTAAGGATTGTATGAAAGGATCCATCTCCTATTCTCCGTGATTAGTTGGCCCTAATAATTTAATTATCTACATTCTTCCATTTTCCCGTATTATGAAAAACAGTGACGCTTCGATTTCCGAGAACATTTAATATTTTCTGACTGGTATTCCGATCAAATCTCGAAAATATGAGACGTTGTCGTATCAATTAAATGACGCCGCCTTGGGAACTTGAAGGTTCTCGTCAAATCCGGTCAAATATGACGACGCCTCGCTTTACCGAGGCACGAGGGTTTCTATGGGTCCCACTACATTTATTACCATTATGATAACATTTCCACCTATAAATATCCTCACATTGCGCCAGGCAGACGCATGTCCCAACTCATCTTTCCTTTCCTCATCTCGGAGAAATACCCACTATGCTGCTTACACGAGCAACCCTTAAACGCAAATTGCTTGGGACAAAGCCCGAGGGCTCCACCTCGCGGCTTCCCCGTGCCTCTTCTTCCAGTTTATCCCACTCAGGACTTAGGGCCCGAATAACCCCGGAAATTAAAAAGGGGTTATTACAATTTTGGGACTCTGAGACTTTAGAGTGGGTTATCGATAACGAGAAACTCACCCTAGGTGACCTCCTCGAGATGGGGATCAAATTAGGACAACCCCCTGAGGAGGACGCCATTAACTGGGTCGAACTAGAGCAAAGTAGTTCGGATGAAGACGACCTCCTGCACGCCGGGCCGCGAGATGTCTATGGAGTTCCCCTTCTAACCTGCGAAGTATGCAAGAAGTTGGATGTTGGGACCCGATTACCATCTTGTTGGTATTGTGGGAAAAAGGCCCATACCTCGTGTTTGAAGTGGATCGCCAGGGAGGACCCCCGCAAGCCGGGACATTTCCTGTGGCAATGTCCACCTCCCCCACGAGTCTGGTTCCTGGAGGGATAGCAAGCTTACATGCTTCCTTCTCCTGTTAGGCCCATCTCGTCGGGTGTGATGTTTGTTGTTGTGCAAAAGCGACATCACACGCGACTCTTTGCCGAGCATGGAAACCGAAATGCATGCGGAGCATCACTATTTTTACTTTCGTTGTAGACTAATAGGTCTAGCTATTTACTTTTGTTGTAGACTAATATGACCCTATCTAATGTTTCAACTTGTGAATGAAATATTTTGTTTTTTTCATTTTCATATTTGTACCTCGGGGGCTCTACCACGGGGTGAATAACGAACCATAACGATTCCTTTTCCTCCGACTTATCCCACGATATTTTCATTTCCATTCACGCTAAAAAAAAAAAAAATTAATAATAATTTACCGCGTATCGAACGACGGAATAATAAATTTACCGCGTATCGAACGATGGAATAATAAATTTACCGCGTCTGTATGAACTGTTATATATAATCTGAAAACATCGGACATATGCCGCTAAACTCAGAAAATACGCTATGAGTACCAACCTCGGACAAAATTCGGACAACAGCGTTTCTTCCCGAGATAAGGTAGATTTTTGTCCGACGTGCAAACAGTATGGGAAACGACAAGAAATATTCACATGCTTGGAATGCAAAGAAGCATGGCATCCCCCGTGTATAACGGAATACCTACCAAAGGATAAGGATGACCCGAGGTGGCGAACCTTCTTTTGCCAGCCCTGCGCGAAATATTTATCCAAACGACGATATACTCCGAAAAGGAAATACAAACAATGGCAGTCCGATTCCGAATAAGCTTTTCCGACTTAGGGGTCTATTGTAACTTTTTGTGTTCACAAATAGTCAATAAATGTAAGGTGAGAAAAGTAATAAGAAATGTTTATTTTTCATCCCGAGATACTTTATTTTTAGGCCTTAGTGTTCGTAAATGACTTCAAGTCAAAAGCATCCGTATGCGATATCTTTTGACTTCGGGGGCTAATGATAGGGCCATGTTCCGCGGCCCATGTAGCTTCAATCTGGGCCATGAACAAGGCCGGGATTAGGACCTCGTTCTGCGAGGCCAACCCGGGATACAATGCAAAGTCCACGATTGAGGCCCATAATAAACCGGCCCAATAAACAGCTTAAACAGCCTACGCCTCGGGGGATAAAAGCCCCAAAAGCTTCCTTGAGTCAAATAACCACTTATAACTGGTAGCCACGCCGGTTACTGACCTCGTCTTCCTAACAGCCACGATCACACGATCATAAGTGGCCACGCTCACATAACCGTATAACTGATTCACGTTCTGCCTTACCCTGGCAGGGGGAAGGCGGTACGTAGAGAATGCTATATAAGGCCATCCCTTTCACAGGAAAAGGGCGAACGCAGAGATACACCATTACTCTCTGACACCCCTACTCTCTTACACACTTGCTCTCTTATATTCATACTCCGAGATATCAGATAGGACAGAGTACGATATCTCCGGGGTCCATTCCCTTATCTCCGAGGTAATCTATTGACCTCCGGAGTTTGAAATCCGAGATCATCCCTTGATCTCTCTGAGTTGATCATCTCTCGGCCTGTGACCTATAGCAGGACAAGCCCAGTTGAACCCAATTTTAGCATACGGCCTGCTACCTCACATAGCCCGTATCAGATAGAAATTAATTTATCTACTGGAAAGAAATTATAATTTTCCCATGATTGAGAAAAATTACAACATGTTTGGCAACGAAGAGCTCTTGACCTGGCATTGCTTTTGAGCAAATTGGGAAAGCTTTTCATCTTGTTTTGAAAGACTGCTCTGAAGCTCATTCAGTAATTGATCTGCCTCTGTTGCAATTCCCTTAAAGCACTGTAAGAACACATAAATTTTCAAAATTGAGTTCCTATTGGTACAAAGCACTTCATTTAAGCCTATACAGAGGCACCTTGCGCTACATACTTTAATGAATTGCTGGTCTTTGAGCGGATCGGATTCACTTCTAAACTCTGACAATGCAAATATACTAAACCAAACACAAGCCAATCAATGAACCCAAAATGAATACTACCTCAAACTAACCTAACCATCCAATCGGAAGTGGAGGGAACGCTGGCGCCATAAGCAAACACAACAAGAGGTGCCCTATTCCCTTTCTTGTTGCTATTTTCTATCTCTTTCTCATCCATCGGAGGAGTAGAAAGAGGAGGCGGTGCCTCATCGCTGGAGTCGCTCTTACGGCGGCACTTCAACGGGGGTGGCTTCGAAGCCATTGGATCAGATCAAGCGGATACTCAGACTGTCTGCTTGTGTTGCCAGGCCAACTAATCACAAGCGAACCCGCACTGTTGCTCCTCGATACTGATAGCATTAGCTTGTCTTTAGTGAATGTCCGCCGCGTTGGGAGAGGCAGAGAGAAGAGGCAGGGAGGCTACTGTAACTGCGTTACCGGATTTCTGCGCTAGCACTACCGGTTACTGTAGCTGCGTTAGCGGATTTCTGTCGCAGCGCGCTATCGGTTAATGTAACTGCGTTACCGAATTTCTGCCGCAGCGCGCTAGCGGCTACTGTAGCTGCGTTACCGGATTTCTGCCGCAGCGCGCTAGTGGCTACTGTAGCTGCGTTACCAAATTTCTGCACTAGCACTACCGATTACTGTAACTGCATTTGCGGATTTCTGCGTTAGCGTTACCGGATTTCTACCGTAGCGCGCTAGCGGCTACTGTAGCTACGTTAGCGGATTTCTGCCGCAGCGCGCTAGAGGCTACTAAAGCTGCGTTAGCGGATTTCTGCAGCAGCGCGTTAGCGGATACTGTAGCTGCGTTACTTATTATATGGGCTACACTTGGTTATAAGATTTGCAGCTATAAATAGCTCCTTTGTCCATCTCCTTACACCCACCACTCAAAACACAAGTTTTATATATGATCTCTCTCTCTCTCGTTCTCTCTATTGGGAGACCAACATATATTTTCACTCGTTCTCTCTATTTTTCATCTCATCTCTCGTCACCTCTTTTACCCACACCCATCAGTCCATCACCTCAACAGTTCAACTCCTTTTAGAAATGTCGACGCTAGAGAAGCTCTTTATGAATGACGTCTTCGATCAAAAACAGAGGATCATCGGGCAGTTGAGGTGCAAGTCGGTTCATACAACGAGTCTCTCGCTCTCTCTTGTATCACGGAAGTTCGCGGCCACTCGCGTCCATGATACAAGAGAGAGCGAGAGACTCGTCGTATGAATCGACTTGCTGCCTCAACCGCCCGATGATCCTCTGTTTTTGATTGATTACATCCATAAAGAGTCTCTCTAGCGTCGACATTTCATTTAGGATGCGAGATTACTCCATCTAGGATTTGGATCGGGAGACGGGCTTGCGCCGAAGGGAAAAAAATGTTTCGCGTTCGATGTTTCGATCAGAGTTCCAAAAGTCGCTAGGCATTTTTTTTTATTTTAACCGTGTGGCCGACGAAGAGGATATCAGAGTTCTAAAGAAAAGGAGAAGTCGCTAAGTAGGTTTATTTTAATTTTAACCGTGTGGTCTTATGTATTGCGGGTACGGTTTTAACTAAATATAGATTTCTACACATATAAAGAATATATTTAATTAAAGGAAGACAGATTATTTAACTGAAGGGTGCGATCTGAAAATTCAATGACTGAGCATCATTCCACCAAAAAAACAGTAAATAAGAATCTTTGCAGGATCTAGACATTAAGCTTAAGCTCCTTATCAAGGAGGAGAGATACAGAGAGAGCAAAACAAACGCATATTTCTGGCCACCTCCACGCCCACGAATAAGTGTGACAAATCTTTTCTTCTCTCGTTTGCTTCTTTGTTTCGATCAGCCGAAGCGACGTCCATTCTCTTTCTGATTTGCGTTTTCCACTTTAGAGAAGCTTTTCGATCAGAGGGTGAAAAAGTGCGACAACTGTTTCAATTACCTCCGATTAAGTAAGTTATCTACTACATTTTTACTATTATTATCGAAATGTAATATCAATTTTTGTTTTATTGTCTTCTCCATCACTCCGAAGAAACTCTAAATTAGAGTTTTGTGACATAAGTAAATAAAGAGAAAATTGAGGGAACTTGTTTATTACTTGTGAATGAATTCTTGTGATGTATTTATCCATTTTGATCATAAAAATTCAATTAAAATTTAACTCTATTGAATTCTCTTCTATTGCATCAGATTATTTGATGCAATAACGAGCATTCTCTAACCCTAAACCCCAACCCTCGAAGCCCTCTTTTTACTCTCGACGCCATCAATGGCTAATCAGACGGAGGTCAAGTTACCACGATCGACGCGGGTCAAGAACAAAAGCCCTGCGCCGATCCAGATTACGGCAGAACAAATCCTACGGGAGGCAAGAGAAAGGCAGGAGGTGGAGATCCGACCGCCGAAGCAGAAAATCAATGATGCTACCGAGCTTGCTGATTGCCGCTTGAAGAAGAGAAAGGGGTACGAGGATGATATTAGAAGGAGAAGAGGGAATAGCTCGGCATGGATGAAATACGCGCGGTGGGAGGATAACCAGAAGGATTTTGCCAGAGCGAGATCGGTAATGGAACGAGCGCTGGAGGTGGATTACAGGTAATTTAGTGGTCCAGTGCCACATGCCTCGTGTGCAATTATTTAATGATTTTTGCTAGTGGATCATGTTTATTTAATTGTTTACTGTACAGTTTGCTCATTCACATTTGTTATTTGAATTCTTTTCTTTGTATGCTTTGTCGCATTCCTCTTCATTACCAATTATAATATTGTTTAGTGAGACACTAAATCTAAAACAAGCAATGGTATTGGGAAAAATATAGGATAGCAGACTTGTCTAGAAAAGAATTTAAAGGTCGAAAGAATAGTCCTTTGGAAACTTAGAATACCCATTGGCTATATTGGGGCAGACTTGGGCCTATTATGCAAACAAGGATAGGGCTTGTCTTTTTGCTCAAACCTTAATTGAATACTGAATTCTGTTATTTTTTTATTTCATTTGTATGATTCTTACCTACCCCTCACCGTGTACAGGGAGCACACACTATGGCTGAAATATGCCGATTTCGAAAAGAAAAACCATTTTGTGGACCATGCCAGAAATGTATGGGACCGTGCTGTTTCTCTACTGCCACGTGTAGACCAGCTATGGTACAAATACATTCACATGGAGGAGGTATTGGGGAATGTGCCGGCTGCTCGCCAAGTGTTTCAGAGGTGGATGCAATGGCAACCAGACATACAATACTGGCTCTCCTACATCAAATTTGAACTAAGGTGTGTTATAAGTTTTTCTTTCTACCTGCTTTATTTATTAAGAACAATCTTGTGGAATACGTAATCCCTGGTTAGGCCCTCTTTGCTTTTAGAGTTATGAGCTAAAAAAGTTTCTATTTGGAATTGAAGTGTATATAGCCAGAAAAATCTGTTCAAAGAACAGCTTCAATTATCCTATTCATCATATTTTGGCTTCCGACATCACAAGAAAGCATGGAGGGTTCAAAGAGTTACTGTTCCAATAGTCCATCTCACCACCAACCTGTACCTACCAGTAACTCTTGCAGCCAACTTCACGTTTTGCCCCTCTTTCTTTTAATATATTGCGAACTCAACATATTTGCACTACTGATAGATCTTCACCTGCTGTTGCAATTTAATGCTAACCAACCTTAACTCATCCACATCACAGGTATGGTGAGACAGAACGGCCCGTTGCATCTATGAGAGGTTGATAGCCTGCAACCCACGGCCTGAATCCTTTATACGGTATGCCAAGTTTGAGATGAAGTGTGGTGAGGTTGCTCGAGCTCGTGCCATATATGAGCGTGCAACAGACCTCTTAGCAGATGATAAAGATGCTGAAACCCTCTTCCTTGCTTTTGCCGAATATAAAAAATATTTGGCATTTGAGAAACAATTTGGAGATAGGGAGGGGATAGATGACGCTGTGATGGGGAAGAGGAGGTTACAATATGAAGAAGAGGTGAGAAAAAATCCATTGAACTATGACTCCTGGTTTGATTATGCGAGACTGGAAGAGGGGATTGGGAACAAGGATGCAGTACGTGAAGTTTATGAGCGAGCAATAGCTAACATACCACCGGCTGAGGAGAAGCGGTATTGGCAGAGGTACATCTATCTGTGGATTAAATATGCATTGTATGTGGAGTTAGATGCACAAGATGTAGAACGCACTAGGGATGTTTACAGGTACATGTTTTTTGGTAACTGTCATTACATAAAGCTTATTTGTATTGTTCTGTTTATCATTTTTTTTGGCTTGGCCATTAATTTTATGTGAAGGATAAATATGGACTTAAATATATCTCCATTTTGCTATTCAGATGGAACTGCTTCATACCATGTGCCCGATTGTTTGAGATAAATTACAGAAATAATTTCAAATTTTCCTAATATTTTATATGAACTGGTAATACAAATGATTTTTCTTTTGATAATACAGGGAGTGCATTAAGCTGATACCTCACAAGAAGTTCTCATTTGCTAAAATATGGCTCTTGGCTGCCCAGTTTGAAATTCGTCAGAAGAATCTTGATGCTGCTCGACGAACCTTAGGTAATGCGATTGGCGTTGCCCCAAAAGACAAGGTATAAGAATTTATTTGTTCATTTTTTTTCTATCTCGAATCAGCTTTACTCGCTTTCTGTTCTTTAACTTGCTTTTGGTTTTGCTTAATTCATTTTTATGAAGTATCAGTTTGAAACAAAATTAAAAAAATATTATATCAAACAGAAAACAGTGGTCAATTTTTTAAAATCAGGACAGCATAAGCTGCACAACTCCTGTTATGCTTTTTACTACAGACAGAAAAATGTTTTGGGAGTGACTTTCTTTTGGTTGTCTTTATATAAGAATTTGCTTATAGGTATATATCTTGATTATCTTACATCTTTTGTGAAATACTCAGATTTTCAAGAAGTATATAGAACTAGAGTTGCAACTGGGCAACATTGACCGGTGCAGAAAACTCTACCTGAAGTACCTAGAGTGGGCCATGGAGAACTGTTATACATGGACCAAATTTGCTGAGCTGGAGTGCTCTCTTGGTGAAACTGAGCGGGCACGTGCAATTTACAAGGAAGCTATCAAACAGCCTGCTCTTGACATGCCAGAGTTACTCTGGAAGGTAAAGGGATCACTTCTAAGTTTTAGTTTTATTTGCTAAGAACTTGCGGTATGGTGATGCACCAGCACAGTTGGTTAATCTTGGTTATGGAATTCCGTTTCAAAGATTTAAGTTGCACAGTTGAAGTGTTTAACTAAAGTACATATTTCAAAATATTTAGGTCTGATCCTGGTAGGATCCGCGCTACATGATAATCCTTGATTCGTAAAATATTGCCTGAATGCACCTACAGTGTGTAGATATATATTTTCTATACTTGTTAATTTTGTTTCCTTGGGTGAGTTTTGCTGAATTTACCTGCCACCTCCCCTCCTCCCCCCCCTCCCCCCCCCCCCCCAAAAAAAAAAACCATAAAGGATATTTTTAATGAAGGGTGAATTATTTGTACAATTCAGGCCTACATTGATTTTGAGATTTCTGAGAGAAATTTTGACAATACAAGAGATCTATATGAGAGTCTTCTGGAGCGAACGAAGCACCTCAAGGTGTGGCTCAGCTATGCAAAATTTGAGGCATCTGCTGACGTTGAGGAACTTGATGAAACTCCCGAAGAAGATGCTGAAGCTTTCAACGCACACCAGCTGGACCGACTCCAGAAATGCCGAGGTATATTCCTCTATTTGTTGATTATCTCTTTTTGGTGGTATTTGCATTGTATTTATCTGATTTTGTTCCGGTTTTGTTTTATATTTGTATCTGCTTGGGGTCTTTTTTAGTTTCTGTAATAAGCTTCTTAATTTTATACCAATGTTTACCATTTCCTGTACAAACCAATAGGATGCAATGAAATATTAGGCCCTGTAATATTTGGCTATGAAGTCGTGATAACTAGTAAGTAACAATCTGACACATCCAGCTCCATGTCAATTATGTACCAAAAACAACCTCAAATACATCATTGAGAAGAGAATCTAATCATATTCCCTTTCCTTTAATGAACCAGCTGTATTTGAGAGGGCGTTCGAGCATTTCGGGCACAATGAACCAGAACTGAAGGAGGAGAGAGCCATTCTATTAGAAGAGTGGCTGAATGTTGAAAGTAATTTTGGTGCCTTAGGGGATGTCAGCATAGTACAAAAGAAGCTTCCAAGAAAGGTCAAGAGAAAGCGAGCTATTATCACAGAGGATGATACTCCTGCTGGGTATGTACTACCCCTTTTTTGTTAGCATTCTTCAGTGTGTACAAAATAGCAATATTGGTCCCAGTCATAAGTAGTACATATCAGTATTAAGTAATAAAGACCGCTGTTCTTTCTCTTCAAACCATTCTTTCTTTACAAGCATACATATATTTTTATGCTTAGTTACTGATTAAAAATAAGTCTTTCGTTCATGCTGCTATGAACCTGTATGTAACCTTATATTAGTACTGTACCAAATCACACTTGTCTGTCAAACTGTTGATTTTAGGGAACCGAAATCAAAATTTTGGTATGTTATTGTTTTTTTCCTGTTGTTTATTTTCTTTTTTCTGTATAAAAAGATTGATGTAATGTGGCAAGGATTGAATTGAAGTTTAATACCAAAGTTTGGTCAAAAGAGAAGGGAGAATCAGAAGTTAAAAACCCAGCAAGCATTAATTGAATATTTGCACTTAAACTGCACCTGATATAAGGTAATCTTTACATAATAATTGAATTATGATCTGATTTGGGTTTTGTCTGTTATTGCAGATTTGAGGAGTATATTGATTATATCTTTCCTGACGAAGTTGCGATGGCGCCTAATTTGAAGATTCTGGAGGCAGCCTACAAATGGAAGAAGCAAAAGGTCTGATCCAAATGAGGACTAAACCATAGAACCTGGCCCGTGGTCCTCGTTCGGTATCACTTTTCAGGGCTTTGCAACCAAGGGAAGATATGATCTCTTAGCTATGAACTTTTTTTTGTTTTAGGTTTAGGAATTGTTAATCTGCTCACAAATTCTAAGTGTGAGGTCTAAGATTTTATACATTAGGTTTTAGTTCTGCTCACTTTTTTATTTTTTTTTTATTTTTTTTTACGGTAGTCTTGCTTTAGAAACTCGTGTAAATTTTCAACGCTTAGTCACTGTAATTATAAAAAGGCCTGAAATATGTTGATTGACATAATCACATGCATATCAATTTCGACATCTACTGAAGTTGATTTATATCTCAAATACTTCGCAGTTGATAAGTTGTGAGAGGTGCCTTATTCATTTGTAGCTGAAAGACCTCCACACCTTTCTTGTCCCTAAAAATTTCATCTGTTCTATGGACACACAAAATTTTACTTGTACAACTAACCTTTCTTCTTGACATTCGGTTCTCTGTTTCAAAGAAGAAAAATAAAAATCTAAAAAATGTATAAAATCTGACTTCGAGAAGAGTTCAATATCTATGTTATATCGACACCTTCGTATTTCGAATTTGAGAAATGAAAATGAAGTATCGGAAATTATTTAATTTTGCACAACACCACAATACAACTATTGTTAAGTATGTTTAATTATATGAAAATTGACGCAACTAATTTATAAGACTGATAATGTGTTCAATTTTTTTAGTGAGGATGGATAAAAGACGTCATGTTTTTTATGCCTTGTTGTGTCTAACATTCTTTATTTTTGTTTTCAAAGATCAAATTATCAATCCGAACTGATCAACATGATCTCCGTATTAAAATGTACTTGAAGACCAAATTTTATATTTTGTTTGAAATCGTTTACTATTTTATGTACAAAATTGTTGATTATGGTCCATCCAAAAACAAAATTTTGTTCTTATCTAAATAATAGTAAAAAATGTTCTAAAACACATTTTAATATTGAGATTATGTTGGATCGGTTTTGATTGACTATTTGAACTTAAAAAATAAGAATAAAGAATATGAGGTATGAAAGACACGATGCATTTGCACTCTCGTAATTTTTTTATTTATAAAATTATTCTTATCTTGATTCAAAAAATATTACTAGAGATTCAGAATTGCAAACAGTAAAGCAGCTGCGAATTGATTTCAATTATTTTTAGGAACCAACATTTAATTATTTAAAGATTTCTTGTGTGGAAGCAAATGGGTCCCGCTTGTGCTGAATCAATCAGCCTAAACGAAGCACTAGGCTGTGAACCTGACCTGTGACCGTATCAATTGCCATAATATGCAAAAACGAAAAATAAAAAAATAATAATAATGTTCTGTACAATTAGCATCAAAATGCAAAGAATCATAGAATGCATCAAAACCTGCACAATACATTTTATTAAGTTTAAGTTGTTGTTTTTTAACTATAAAAAAAGAAAGTTGTAGAATATAAAAGAAAATTGCATTTGGAGGTCTAAGTCAAGACATACTACCAAAATCGTTTTGATGGGAAGACATCTTGGGTCACAAATGCAAAATAATATAAAAAAATGTAATTAAGAAGCGCATGGCCAACTTTTTAATTAATTGTTTTAGTTTGAAGGATATATACATCAAGACAATGTAATAGACACAACCAAAAAATAAAAGCAACAAATATGCATTTCCTATCAAAGAGTAACAAGAACAAGAGAATAATTGATTTCTAACTGTTACCTATATATCCTCGTGTAGGGACACATACAAAAATTCAAGGATAGAACTTTATTTATTCCTAAATTTAGACACTATTTAATGTATCTCACTTGGCGCGCACTCTTTGAATCATTCTCTATAGTTTTAGTTTAATCTGAAAGTTAGTATGGGACCATTGTGTTACCCTTATATATACTTCCTCCTTTCCTCAGTTACCTCTCCTTCCTTTCTCTTCTCCTTCCGAGTGCATAAGAACAAATATCATTTTCCTACCCTCAGTTCCGGTACCGGGTGAGCGTCTCGTGTCACCTCTCTCTGGGTTTCACTTCTATCTCTCTCATAGAGGTATACATTCTATTTTTTTTATAAATAACCACTTGACTGATCATATACAGTCTATTTATAGATTATTATTATTTCCATTGCCATGAACAACAGGAATTTAGGATAAGAGTTCTGCTTTAATTCTGTGCCATACTCTTTTAACACGTGTCGTGGTAATCTCTCATTTTTATTTTTTATTTTACAAAACTAAATTCTGAAATCTGATGTACATGCTCAATTTATCGTGACCTAGGCTCATTAGGTCACCAAATTTCACCGTTTTTGCACAAACCATGTATAACAGAGCTATAGGACACAACATTATACTTATACCATTTTGGCTCATGCCCCTTGAAAATCATGACTTTTAGAAAATCCAATAGTTGTTAATTTACACCTTTCTTCCATAGCCCATGTACACGTTATGGAACTGCCTTTGATATCTACAAAATCCAATGTCTTCTCAACTTCACTATTCTTGCACAACCCATCTATAAAGCTGTTGTAGGTCATGATGTTAGGCTCAATCCTGATTTTCAGTTTTATGTGTTTTTTTTTTTTTTTTTTTGCTAAAATTTGGAATATAATGCCAAATTTCTGCTCCTTTGCCAGTTTATTACGAAAATCACCACCAGTAAACCTCTGGTTTTTAGTTGTGTGCTTGAGCCTCTTCTTACCTGTCTTTATCTACATAGAGGTATATTACTATATTTTAAAAACTACTTGACTGATAATATGTTATCCAGTTGTTGTTTATTAATTCAATTGATCTCAACAGCAAGAATCTAGGATAAGAGTTTTTGTTACATATCAGCATTTTGTGTCTTACTCTTTCTACATGTGTCCATAATTTAACCGGTTATATTTTTTAAACCATACCATATCCAAATTAATCGGATTCGGATCGGATCCGGTTCGGTTCCGAATCGGATCGGGATAATCGGGTAAAAGTAGCACCTCTAATACCTGGAATTAATGCTGATATGTAACAAAAAATCTTGGCTATTGTTTTATTATGAACTTTTATGCTAATTATGTAGAAGGATCCCACTCGATACAAGAATTATGATTGTGATAAGCATGGAATGAAATTTGTATTGAAATTTTTATTGCTGGCTATTGAATATAACTATGATAGTTGGTTTGTTGCAGCCTTTTTTAATTCTTTGTATTGAAATTAATACTGGTTTACCCCTGTACCAGTACTGGTAGTCACTATTTCTCACTAAAATTAAGTTGAATGTGTATCTAGATGTATCCAATTTTGAATTTTTTTTAACATTAGTTTAAGGATATTGTAACTGGTTAGAAGGGAAAGAGATTTTTATTAGAAATGGTCATGACATCAGGATGCCATTTAGAAATCATGTCATGTAGAAAATCCATTGCCTTCTAAATTTCACCTGTTGATGCTCTTTAAAAATCAGGTCATGTAGAAAATTCATTGCCTTCTCAATTTCATGCATTTTTGGTAGGGCCAAAATTGTCAATAGTTTGGTATTCGGTATTGGTCCAATAGAAGATATTTTTTTAGATGAGGATTCAGTACTGATACGCTTTACTTATTGTTTTGTTTTGACTAGAACTGCTAGCATTGATAAGAAAATATAATATAGAACGACAAAGGATAAATTGGTTCAATTATGTTGTATGCATTCCTCAATTTTTCTATTTTGTCCATCTTTTCTGATTTGTATAAGAGATATTACCGAAAAAAAGTCAGATACCAAACTATTGACAAAAAGCATCTGTATATTTGTATAAGAGTTATAACTCAATTTTTAGCAATTTGCACTTTTTGAAAAAAGTCAAATAAAATATGAACTTAAATTGAAAAAAAAATGCTTGTTTGTGTTTTAAGATTGCATCTGTACCAGATGCCACACGATATGTACCAGTATGTATGGTTAATTTAAAATCCATTTTCTGAAATATGTCTCCGGTACTCATTCCTAAAATTCATTTTCTGAAATTAATTTAAATGCAATATAATGTGAATAACAATGAATTAATTACCGTGTCAATAATGTTATATAACAATTTAGAATGGGAGTATATTGGTCTTTGTCTCTTGTCACATAATAAAGTAGATTTTTTTTATGTTTAATCCATCTTTCATCTTAATCTTTTACTTGTCTAACATGAGTTCCTTAACGACTTAGCGCTCTTTAAGCTCTTAATCCTTCACCTCTTAATCCATATTGCCGAACGGTACTGAATGTTTTGAACTTATCTTCGTGAATAAAGCATATAGGGACATAGATCCCTATTTTGACACAAAAAAAATAAAATTAATCCAGTCCATACAAAACAACAATCATGCATGTTATAATATATAAATAAAACGATAGAGGAAAAGGAATATCTAACATATTGATCCGCTGCATTTGAGCCGGATTGGAAATGTTAGACATATAAGAGGAGCAACATATATAATTAGGGGTGTTCATCGGTTTGGTTCGGTTGAAACCGAACCGAACTTGGCAAACCAAAGTTATAATTCGGTTTTAAAAATAGAACTGAACCGAATTAGCATTGCAACCGAACTGAATCGAACTGAAGTTTTATTTTGGTTTGTTCGGTTCAAACCGAAATATATTAATTTTTTTATTTAAAACAATTTATTTATAATAAACCGAAGTATATTAAGAAATAAACCGGAGTATTAAGAAATAAACTAAGATATTTAGAAATAAATCAAGTATTTAAAGCAATTGATTAAGAAATAAACCGGGGTGGTTCCGATCAAATTCATATTATATGAAAGTTCGATCGGTTCAGTTATTTCGGTTTTGAAAATTTTCAAACCGAACCGAACCGAAGTTATAATTCAGTTTTGAAAAGCCAACCGAACCGATCCAATAAACCGAAATAACCGAACTAATTCGGTTCGGTCCAAAACTGATAAAACCGAACCGTTTGAACACCCCTATATATAATTATATACTAATTAGTTAGGGGTGGAGTTTTTGTCCAAAGCGCTTTGGACAAAACCTCATCCAAAGTCACTTGTGAATCGTTCGATCTGTGTTAAAATTTACATGGATGGTTTAGATTTACAGAGTCATTCAGGGTTATTAAGTTTTCGTCTAAAGCCCTTTGGATAAAATCCAATTCCATTAGTTAGACGAATCCAGATTAGTTTTGCTGCATCTTGTGCTCCTCGATAACTCCCAATTGAGCCATCAGCAAAAGTGACTTTTTGCAATGAACTATCCTCATTGTTCAGATTTTTCTTTTTGCGACGGTACTTTTTACGACGGACTACCGTCATAAATACACTTTTTCCCTCGCAAAAAATATCTACTTTGTTGTAGTGGCTTTCTCTCTCTCTTTTTCTTTCGCTATTAAAGATAAAATCAACTGTATGAAGTTCAAAGAGTAATTTATTAATCATTTCTCTCTCAATCACTAATATCACCTTCTTCTTTTTTTCTTTTGACATTTTAAGTACATGTTGGGATGTATATTGTAAGGAGCAATGTCGAAATATGTTATTGCAATTTAACAATTAATGACCATTTTTCTCTTTGCATCAAAGTAACGTAATAATATTTGCTTATTTCAATTAGAGGAGGGTTCAAATGCCTCCATGTTTTTGTGCCTCCATCTTTCTCTATCATTTTCAAAGTTCAAACAGTCGATCCGAACCGCTCAACCTAACCTCCATACTAAAATATGTTTGGAGACCAAATTTTATATTTTTAGAAAAAAATTTACTATTTTTTTAGATAGGTACAAAATCAGTAAATCTGAACCATCTAAAAACAGTATTTTTGTACCTATCTAAAAAAATAGTAAAAAAATTCCTAAAAATATAAAATTTGGTCTCCAAACATATTTTAGTATGGAGGTTAGATTGAGCAGTTCGGATTGACTGTTTGAACTTTGAAAATGATGGAGAGAGATGGTGGCATGATGGAGGCACAAAAACATGGAGGCATTTGAACCCTCCTCTTTCAATTAATTACTTTTAACAAACTTCATATCTGCTATTATGAAAGTGACACCAACAATAAGTTATAAGAATGTTTGTTGAAATAATGTTCAAATATTTTTACGAGTGAATATATTGACTGAATACTCATTTGATTACTTTTTATAATTACGAGATATTCTCGTAGAATAAGAATATTAATTTGTTGAAATAATGTTCAAATATTTTGAAGTATTTCTTTAATTTAATTTTTTGTTCTCTCGTATTATTTTCGTACAATCTCTTAAAATATTCTAAATTTTTTTACATTCTTCATGTGAATGAAATCACCTTTTTATATAGACTATAATTTGGCCACGCGGCTCACTCAGTGTAGTAATTAGTTTTTGGTAATGTAATTTCGAAAAATATTTGGAGACTATGATCTAAGTTGTAAATGTTAAATATGAGAAAAGTGTAACAAAAACAAAAATATTAATCTTCAGATCAGCATGCTTGTCAATTGCACCAATATTGTACTATGAGAAGTCTTGTAACTATGTAGATTGAGCTGAGAGAGAACAAAATTTCATTTTTTAAAAATCAAGTCTTGCAAAGTTTGGTCTACATATATATGTGTCCATTTTGCCAAATTATTGGCATGAAACTGTAGATGTATATGTAACTATTTAAACAATAATATTTATAATTACAATAATAATAAACCCTAAACTGCTAGTGCCAGGCATTGTTTGATTAAATATGGTTTACAAGAAACACATGGAAATATGTCAATATTGGTTTTGAGATCTTTCTCCTACCAACAATTAATCATGTCTTATTTTCTTTATTGAAATCTTTCTTTCAATATTGGATTATATATACCATGTTTTACGAGAAAAATATTTTTTGGAACAAAGTTTATTATTATATTATCTTTTAGTTGACCAATTTTATATGTGACATTATATTTTATACTCTAAAATGTTTGTTTTAGTTGTATAATTTAATAAGAATATATTAAAACTTATTAATAACCGAAATTTTTATAAATACCCAAAATAATTAACAAATTACGGAATTTATCCCCTTTTTGGTGAAAATTCGAAAACTAGTCAATCCGGTTAACCAATAACCGGATTGGGCCCTTCTTTCCGGTGGCCCAATTCCCGGAATAGTGAAAATGGGTCCGGTTATTGCTTAACCGGAAATGTGGAAATGTGCTTTTTTTTTTAAATGGAACAAAACCGGTTAATGGTGCACCGGTTTTTGCCTTTCTTTTTCTTTTCTTTTTTAAAACAGAAATTTTTTATTTTTTGTATTAAAATATTACAAATGTTGAATATATTTCTTTGAAAATAGATGAAATACAATATAATTTGATTTATTAGAAAGACTGCAACAAATAACTCGGATCAATATTTTTCAGGTCAGATTTTTCGCGGCTGTAAAAAAAATTAATATATTTCTTTATGTGTTATTGGAAAAAAATAAAAATGCTTAGATTCTGAGTTATTGATCCCGGTTCAAAAGTCACTCTAGGTAATCCAGAAAATATTGTGATCTTTCTAGTACATTTAATTTATTAAAAGTTGTATCTATTTTTGAAAAAAAAATAAAAACTTTAATTTATTTAATAGTTGTTATTCAAAAAGAATTCTAAAAATAGATACAACTTTTAATAAATTAAATGTACTAGAAAGATCACAATATTTTCTGTATTACCTAGAAGTGACTTTTGAACCGGGATCAATAACTCAGAATCTAAGCATCTTTATTTTTTTACAATAACACATAAAGAAATATATTAATTTTTCTTACAACCGCGAAAAATCCGACCTGAAAAATATTGATCCGAATTATTTGTTGCAGTCTTTCTAATAAATCAAATTATATTTTATTCCATCTATTTTCAAATAAATATATTCAATATTTCTAATATTTTAATACAAAAAATAAAAAATTTCTGTTTTCAAAAAAAAAAAAGGCCAAAACCGGTGCACCATTAACCGGTTTTGTTCCATTTAAAAAAAACACATTTCCACATTTCCGGTTAACCGGATTGGCTAGTTTTCGAATTTTCATCAAAAAGAGGATAGATTCCGTAATTTGTTAATTATTTTGGGTATTTATAAAAATTTCGGTATTAATAATATAACTGTTTGGAACGATATGTAAAAGATTTACATCAGTACTAATTCATCAATATGTATAAATAAAATTATGTAAAAAAACTATGTAAATAAAATATTATACTCAAATAATATACTTATTATATAATATAATACAAGCAATACAAATAGAATACACCTTTTATGCAAGCTAGCTATAATTTATGCATAGAAAAATAAGATTATATTGGTAGCATCAATTTAGTGCAGAATTAATTGGAAATAATCAACTGATTAGTCGAAAAAATTCATAATGGTTTAATCACCGCCGACAACTAATCTGACATTTTTTTCAACACTGGTATAAAGTTGTGAACTATTTTCAGGTATCTTATATAAAATAACAGAAAAACATTTTATTTTAAAATAAATAATGCATTCTCAAATAAATAAATTTAAAAATCAACATCGAATCATACAATTTTAAATATCAAGACTTAAATTTATATAAAAAATACATGAATTTGCATTCAAGACAGCATATCATTCTTTAATATCATCTTCGTATATTTACAAAAAGAAAAACAATAAACTCATTTTTAAAGATTAATTCATCACTATAGAAGTTTTAATAAACTCATTTTTAGAGATTATATTGTAAAAAGAAAATTAAAATATATTTACGAATTTAATTCAATAATCAAACAAATCACTTACGAGTATCTTATATTCAGTTTGATCAACTATTGCCGATTTGCTTTTGTACAATGAGTTCTTCAGCATTTATGATGGAAGAATTTAAGGTTGTGTTTTAGAAGGCGGGGGTGAAGTATTTCGTCAAAGCATCGTGTAGCTTCTCCTCTGCACAGTGTCGCTTTCCTTCGCTCTCTCTCCGATTTCTTTCTTTTTGGAGCGAATGAACGACACCGGTCAAATACGGTCTGGTGAAATCTTACCTCCGCATAGTGAATCAATGATTCTCCTTTCCCCTCCCTCAGTGTACCACTTTCTGGATCACAGCTTGAAGATACTTGCACAAAGAGAAACAATAAGCTCAAAAACTATAAGAAAATTTTGATAAAAAAAAAAAAGGTAACATAAAACATGGCAACAAAGTAAACAAAGAATCACATTACTATTTTAATGGACAAGCTATTTCTTTCAACATTTAATTAGGAAAAAAAAATAAGGTCTTTAGATGGGTGTTTGGTTTGCAATTTTGGAAGGCGATTTTCTGCCATTCTAGTACTATTTTATTCCATTATTACGTTCGGTGAAAATGAAAGAAATAATCATTTGAAATCAAATATAATAACAACACTTTACAAATAATATTTTTTAAAGGCTTACGACAAGATTAACTGGAATTATCTAATCTCTTTAATGTGCAGCAGAGGTTTTCATCCTATTTGGGTTTCTTGGATGAAAACATGGCTGTACAGTTCCCAATCGTGCGTGAACATCAATGGGCATCTCACTCCCTATTTCTTTTGTAAGAGGGGAGTGAGACAAGGAGATCATCTTTCCCCTTACTTATTCATTTTAGCTGCGGATACCCTTAGCAAGCTTTTTAAAACTGGGCGAGAGGCTGGAAAATTAGTGGGACTGGGTCCTTCTTGTGTGAATAATAAAGCTTTAACCAATGCCCACTATGCTGATGATACAGTTCTTTTTCTTCAAGCAACACCCCAGTGTGTTCTTACAGCATGGTGGACTATGGTTATCTTTGAAGGTATTTCAGGGGTTAGAATGAATTTAGATAAAACAGAACTCTATCCTATTAATCTGGATGACCCAACAGCCCACTACTTAGCTGATTTGTTTAGATGTAAACTTGTCTCCTTTCCTTTTAAATATCTAGGGGTTCCTTTGCATAACCAGAAATTGTCAGTGGCTGATTGGAGGTTCATCATAGATAAAATTTCAAATAAATTGCAGAACTGGAAAGGACAGCTATTGTCTTTAGGAGGTAGACTTACACTAGTGAATGCAGTCGTGTCAGCTGTCCCCTTGTATACCTTATCTTTATACTCAATTCCCCAACAAGTACTCAAAAAAATTGATCAGGTTCGAAGGGTTTTTCTCTGGCAGGGTACTAGTACCAAACGAAAATATGCTTTGTGTAATTGGGCTACGCTTTGTATGGCCAAACAATTTGGGGGCATGGGGATACTAGATTTACACCAAATGAACATTGCTTTATTACTCAAATGGTGGTGGAAATTTCGAGATCCCACTTACCAAGCACTTTGGAAAACAGTTATCCACCTCAAATATTATTCATTGACACCAGCCTTGCCTTTCTCTTCCTTCTGGCAAGCTGTTATAAAAAAAGAACATTTGGGAAAATCTTGTACCACAATGGTCCCTGGCAGTCAAGGAAAGGTTCTATTTTGGCAAGACCTTTGGTATGAAAATTGTTCTCTTATGAGTAGATTCTCTCAATTGTATGAAGTGTGTACCACTCCACAGTTGACTGTACAAGAGATGGTTGCAACCCAAGGGGGGGCTATGAAATTCAGAAGAAACTTAACTGGCATTTTACTACAAGAATGGGGATCCATCCTCCAACTTTTAAGCACTGTGTCCTTTAGTCACAATCTAGATCAACTAGCTTGGAGATGGGACTCAAATGGGAAGTTTACAGTTAAATCTTTATATCAATTTCTCAATTTCCAAGGTATGTTAGTCCACTACCCTTTACTTTGGTGGAAGCTCCCTGTACCACCTAAAATCCGAGCATTCATGTGGTTAGTCCAAAAACACCGAATCCTTACAAAAAAAGTCCTTTCCAAGAAAGGATAGTCTGGTGACCTCTCTTGCCAGTTTTGTAAACATATCGAAGATTCTAATCACTTGTTTTTTCAGTGTCACTATGCCCAACACATTTGGTTTTGGATGGGGAGTTGTCGGGTGCATTCTAGACAGTGGTCCTCTCTTTCTGATGTACTTCAGTTTGCTACCCAATTAAACAAAAAACAGAAAACTGCTTTCCTTCTGGTGGTCTGTGGGGTGATTTGGAGTATCTGGAAGCACCGTAACGATTTATGTTTTAATCACAGTTTTATATATACTTGTAGAAATATTGTCTTACAAATTGTTTCTTTGGTTTCTTATTGGTCAGGAGCAGTGGAACCTGCAGTTCTGGAAGCAACTCAGATGTGGCTGCCACAGGACATTGATGCAATTCCCATCCAAGTGCTGGAACCAGAAGACTGCTTGATGCTGGACTGGGTGACTGGCGACGACGATGAAGATTAACACACTGATCTCTTTCAGTAGTTTAGTGCATATGCGCACTTATTCTACTATTAGTTCTTTGATTTCTACAGACTTTCCTCTTACTATATCTCATTTTGACAGTGCCTGCGTGCACTTAGTTAACTCCAGTAGTTTACTTTGTGTTTTCTTTGCTCAGTTGTTTTGTTTGTGGTGGTACAGTGGGATGATGCCCTTGTACTGGTACAACTAAAAACATTTCTTGATGCTGTAAGTTACAAATAGTTTCAATATATGGAACGGGCTGTTATAGCCTTTTTTTCAAAAAAAAAAAAATATTTTTTAATATATATTCTCTGAAACTCTAATAATATTTTGTGAAACGATATATATTGCGAACTAAAAGTCTCAAAATAACAAGGCAAAACTGTACACAAGCAAAATACTCTAGTTCAATTTTTGCTCTGAAATAGCTGCCCCCATTCGCTAATCCAGTCCCCCATCCCCCGTCCCCAGTGATTCCACATCGTCTGCACTAACTCAAAAGAGTATCCTTTGGGTTAATGCATCTAGGCCGGGCCGTCTGATTGTAAATAGAGTCTATTGGTCCCCTTCCATATCCTTAATATTAGTGCGGATTCTACACGAATCTTAAAGTTGAATGGACGGTCTAAATACATTAACTTGAGTTAATTTCTTTTTGAGTTGATGCAGAGGATAGGAATTCGTCCCGAGTAGGGATGCGCGAACTGAATTAATTAAAACCAATTCCCCAGGCCCCAGTTCGAATTCGACAGCCCCAATCAATCCCTCCTCCCCATAAACCTAAAACCTAATCCCCAATTCACCACCGGAGGTGCGCCGCCGCCGCCGCTCGCACTTCCAGTCCCGCCTGACCGCCTCCGCACTAAACAAGCAGGACTGCAAAATCCCTTTCCTCCTTTCCTTCTTTCCGCCAGATCTGCAAAATCCCTCGCCTCCTCGTCAGCTCAGTCGATCTCAGGTCTCACCTCACCTCTCTCACTTAGTCGCTTTTACTGTTCTTAGAAATTTCTTTAAACTTCAACAATCCACGCTGCATGCTAACATTTTTCAGATATGACCGAAATACTTTTCTGATGTCTTTCCCCTTTCAATTTTGAGTTGGTTATTTTTTGTCAAAATTGTCAACTGTGATGTCTTACCCCCTTTTACTGGAAAGAAATTTAGTGTATCAGTCAGCTCAATTATTCATAGAGTTCCTTGGAGTTGATTTTATTGTGGTTGAGAATCAATAAAATCTCACATGCTAGATGGCTGGATACCGGTTTTTCTTGTTTTCATTTTGATTTCTAGTGTTTTCTCTTTTTCATGAGCATGATTTGTGTATAATGTAAGGTTTGCCATTATGGTGCCTGACAAGGGTTTTTCATGAGTAGGAGACGAGCAGAAGAAGAGCATAGAAGCTGAGTTCAAGAAAGGTGGACATCGCAACTGGTAAGTTTTCATTTTGATCGTTTTTTGCTTTGCTTCTTTTGATTCTTCACTAATATCTAGTTCTCAGTGGGGTTAATAGTATCTATTTCAGGGGTGTTGATTTACTAATTTCATATAATTGCAACGCAATCTTGCTAATTTCATATAGTTCAGGGGTCAATAGTATCCAGTTCTTAAAAATGGTCATTGCAAAGTGTTAAAATAGCAAAAAAGAAAACAATGGGAAAACCAGAGATGAAACATCCCGGTAATTTAAATGCAATGAGAAAGGCTTACTTTTTTTTTTCACAAGCCTCAAGCTGATAGAGTTCCATCACCACTGTAAATGTGAGAAACACAAGAGATTAGTTAGGTATAACATTTTTTATAGAGAAAAGATCCACATAACTGAAGTAATTTCATTTATGACCTTAAAAAATGACCAAAAAAAAAAAGTAGAAAAGAATGCACTCCTAAAATGTGTACGGGAGCCTTTCCTTCAGTGTCATTTTTTCTTTTGTGAAGTAACCATGCATTCCTCATTTTTTACAGAGAGGAGTATAACCCTTGAAGCCCTCTCTCTTTCTCTCTCGACGCCATCAATGGCGAATCAGACCGACCCCTCCCCCGGCTTCCTAACGAAGCGGGACACGGAGGTCAAACTACCCCGTCCAACGCGGGTCAAGAACAAAACTCCTGCTCCAATTCAGATTACAGCGGAGCAGATCCTACGGGAGGCGAGAGAGAGGCAGGAGGCAGAGATCCGACCACCCAAGCAGAAAATCACTGATCCTACTGAGCTCGCGGACTATCGCTTGAGGAAACGAAAGGAGTATGAGGATGTTATTAGAAGGATTAGATGGAATATCTCGGTATGGGTGAAGTACGCTCAGTGGGAGGAGAGCCAGAAGGATTTCGCCAGGGCTAGATCAGTATGGGAAAGAGCGCTGGAGGTGGATTACAGGTAAATTGCATTGTAGAAATAATTTGAAGGTCCAAAGAATTAGTCCTTTGGAAATTTAGAATACCCATTGGCTATTTCGGGGCAGAGTTGAGCTTTTCTGCAAACAAGGATAGGATAGGATAGGTCATGTCTTTTTCATCAAACCTTATATTAATACAGAAGTCTGCTATTTTTTATTTCACTTGTATGATTTTTACCTACCCCTCACTTTGTACAGGAGCCACACACTATGGCTGAAATACGCCGATTTCGAAATGAGAAACCGTTTTGTGAACCATGCCAGAAATGTATGGGACCGCGCCGTTTCCCTACTTCCACGTGTAGACCAGCTATGGTACAAATATATTCACATGGAGGAGGTATTGGGGAATGTGCCGGCTGCTCGCCAAGTGTTTGAGAGGTGGATGCAATGGCAACCAGACATACAAGGCTGGCTCTCGTACATAAAATTTGAATTAAGGTATGTTACAAGTTTTGCTTCCTTATCTGTTTTTCAGTATCTGCTTTATTTGTTAAGAACAATCCTGTGGAATACATATTCCTTGGTTAGGCCCCTCTCAATTCATCATATTTTGGCTTTCGATCTCGCAAGAAAACACTGAGGGTTCAAAGAGTTACTGTTCCAATAGGTCCATATCACCACCAACCTGTACCTACCAGTACCTCTAGCAGCCAATTTCACCTTTTGCACCAATTTCTTTTAATATATTGAGAACTCAGAATATTTGCTCTACTGATAGATCTGAACATATTTCTAACCAACCTTAACTCCACATCACAGGTATGGTGAGACAGAGCGGGCCCGTGGTATCCATGAGCGGTTCATAGCCTGCCACCCGCGGCCTGAATCCTTTATCCGGTATGCCAAGTTTGAGATGAAGCGTGGTGAGATTGCTCGAGCCCGTGCCATATATGAGCGTGCGTCGGACCTCCTAGCAGATGATGAAGATGCCGAAACCCTCTTCCTTGCTTTTGCCGAATTTGAGGAGCGATGCAAGGAGACTGAAAGGGCACGGTGCATATACAAATTTTCCCTTGCCCGGGTCCCTAAGTCGAGGGCTGAAGATCTGTATAAAAAATATTTGGCATTTGAGAAACAATTCGGAGATAGAGAGGGGATAGATGATGCTATAGTGGGGAAGAGGAGGTTACAATATGAAGAAGAGGTGAGAAAAAATCCATTGAACTACGACTCTTGGTTTGATTATGCAAGACTGGAAGAGGGGATTGGGAACAAGGAAGCAGTACGTGAAGTTTATGAGCGTGCAATAGCTAACATACCACCGGCTGAGGAGAAGCGGTATTGGCAGAGGTACATTTATCTGTGGATAAACTATGCATTGTATGAGGAGCTAGATGCACAAGATGTAGAACGCACTAGGGATGTTTACAGGTATATATTTTTCGGTGACTGTCATTACATGAAGCTTATTTGTATCTTTCTGTTTATCATTTTTTTAGGCTCGGCCATATATTTTGTGTGAAGGATAAATACAGTCTAAAACTTCTCCATTTTTCTGTTCAGATGGAACTGCTTCATAGCACGTGCTCAATTGTTTGAGATAAATTACATAAATAATTTCAAAATTTATTAATATGTATTACTTGTTTAGATGAACTGGTAATGCAAATGATTTTTCTTTTGATGATACAGGGAGTGCATTAAGCTGATACCTCACAAGAAGTTTTCATTTGCTAAGATATGGCTCTTGGCTGCCCAGTTTGAGATTCGTCAGAAGAATCTTGATGGTGCTCGGCGGATCTTAGGGAATGCAATCGGTGTTGCTCCGAAAGACAAGGTATAAGAATTTACATGTTGATTTGTTTTCTATCTCAAATTAGTTTTACTTGCTTTTGGCTATGTTTAATTCATTTTTATGCAGTATCAGTTTGAAGCAAAATTAAAAAAGATTTATCAATCAGTAGTCAATTTTTTCTAATTAGGACAGCATAAGCTGCAGAATTCTTGTTATGCTTTTGTTACTACAGACAGTGACAACTATAATAAATTATGATTATCTTACCTCTTATGTGAAATACTCAGATTTTCAAGAAGTATATAGAAATAGAGTTGCAACTGGGCAACATTGACCGATGCAGAAGACTCTACATGAAGTACCTCGAGTGGGCCATGGAGAACTGTTATGCATGGACCAAATTCGCTGAACTCGAGCGCTCTCTTGGTGAAACTGAGCGGGCCCGCGCAATCTACAAAGAAGCCATTAAACAGCCTGCTCTTGACATGCCAGAGTTACTCTGGAAGGTAAAAGAATCATTTCAAAATTTGTTTTATACACTAAGAACTGGCGGTATGGTGATGCACCAGCACAGTTGGTTAACCTTGGTTATGGATTTCAGTTTGAAAGATTAAGTTGAACAGTTGAACCGTTGAAGTGTTGAGCTACATGGTTATCCTTGATTCCTAAAATAGTAGGTATTCTATGGTTTAATTTTGTTTCCTTGAGTGAGTTCTGCTGAATTTACCTGCCCATCCCCACCCCTTCCCCCCAAACCATAAAGGATATATTTTAATAAAGGGTGAATTATTTGTACAATTCAGGCGTACATTGATTTTGAGATTTCTGAGAGAAATTTTGAGAATACAAGAGAACTATATGAGAGTCTTCTGGAGCGAACTAAGCACCTCAAGGTGTGGCTTAGCTATGCAAAATTTGAGGCATCTGCTGACACTGACGAACTTGACGAAAATGGGAACCCTCCCGAAGAAGATTCTGAAGCTTTCAATGCACGCCAGCTGGACCGAATCCAGAAATGCCGAGGTATATTCCTCTATTTGTTAATTATCTCTTTTTGATGGTATTTGCATTGTGTTGATTACTTGGTTCCAGTTTTGTATAAATTTGTATCTGCTTGGGGTCTTTATTAGTTTCTGTAATAGGCTTCTTAATTTAATACTCCTGTACAAACCAATAGGATACGGTGAAATAATAGGGGATCCTGCTCAGTAATCCTTGGCTATGAAGTGAAGATAACTAGCAACAATCTGACACAACAAGCTCCTTGTCATTAATGTACCAAAAATAACCTCACCTGTAACCAAACTATATTTATCTGCCAAATACATCATTGAGAAGATAATCTAATCACATATTCCCTTTTCTTCAATGAATAGCTGTATTTGAGAGGGCGTTTGAGCACTACAGGCACAATGAACCAGAGTTGAAGGAGGAGAGAGCCATGCTACTAGAAGAGTGGCTGAATGTTGAAAGTTCTTTTGGTGCCTTGGGAGATGTCAGCATAGTACAAAAGAAGCTTCCAAGAAAGGTCAAGAGAAAGCGAGCTATTACCACAGAGGATGACACTCCTGCTGGGTATGTATCCCTCCTTTGTTAGCATTACTCAGTAGTGCAAATAACTATATTAAAGACCACTGTTCTTTCTCTTCAAACTGTTATTTCTTTTCTTTCTCTTCTCAAGCATACATGTATTTTTTATGCCTATTTACTGATTAAAAGGAAGAATAGTCTCTTTCGTTCATGTTCTATGATTTTGTATTCATGTATGTAACCTATATTAGCACTGTGCCGCATCACACTTATCTGTCAAACTGTCAATTTTAGGGAACCAAAATCAAAATTTTGGTATGTTATTGTTTTTTTCCTGTTGTTTATTTTTTTTTCTTTATAATTGGTGTAATATGGCAAGGACTTTTGAATTGAAGTTTAATACCAAAGTTTGGTCAAAGAGAAGGGAAAATCAGAAGTATAAAACCCAGCATTAACTGAATAAGCCTGGTGCTAAACCTGGCAGACCTGTACTGTACACTCTGTTTGCACTCACCTGCACCTGATATAAGGTAATCTTTACGTAATAATTGAATTATGATCTGACTTGGGTTTTGTCTGTTATTGCAGATTTGAGGAGTATATTGATTATATTTTCCCTGACGAAGTTGCGATGGCGCCTAATTTGAAGATTCTGGAGGCGGCTTACAAATGGAAGAAGCAAAAGGCCGATCCAAATGAGGAATAAACCATAGAAGCTGGCCCTTGGTCCTCGTTTAGTATCACTTTTCACAGGACTTTGCAACCAATGGGAGATGTGGTCTCTTAGTGATGAACTTTTTTTGTTTTAGGATATAGTTTAGGATATATGCTTCGTTTAGGAATTGTTAACCTGCTCAGGAATTCCAAGTGTGAGAGGTCTTAAGATTTTGTACGTTAGGTTTTAGTTCTGGTCATTGTTTTTTTCTTGTAGCCTTGCTTTAGGAAGTCCTGTAAAATTTTTTTGTTAATCACTGTAATTATAGAAACTTGCTCGACAGTGTCAAGGAAGGGGGGCTATTCTCGTTTTTATTTAATTATGATCCATGCATATCGATTCAGTTATCTTGTCTTTTTTTATCAATTTAAATAGTGATTGGCATAAAATATGTTGATTGATATAATCACAAGCATATCAATTTCGACATCACCTGGAGCTGATTTATATCTGCTGCTTCATAGTTGATAAGTTGTGTCAGATGCCATGTTTGGAGCTGATTTATATCTGCTGCTTCATAGTTGATAAGTTGTGACAGATGCCATGTTTATTTGTAGCTGAAAGACCCCCACACTTTTTTATTTTTTTTAAATAGAATCAAATTTAAATATTTTAATAAAACAAGCACACTAAATTTTGTTTTTATGAAAAGCAACTCCACTGATCTTGTGAATCGGTGGAGCAAAAAAGCAAGCATAGTAAGTATGCACAACAAGCATAGTAACTGCCTCCATTATTTTTTATAAAAAATTACACGATCGGTGGAGCAAAAAAGCAAGCATAGTAACTGCCTCCACTATCTTTTATAAAAATCAAGTTCAACTTGTTTCGTTGAAATATTTAAATTTGATTCTATTTTAAAACAAAATCCTTTTCTTGTCCCAAAAAAATTCATCTGTTCTATGGACAAACATGATCCTACTTGTACAACTAATATGTAGTATGATAGAGAAGCAAGTTCATTTGTGAATTCTATGGACAAAAAATATCTTACTTGTACGACTAATCTGTAGTGTGATAGAGAAGCAAGTTCATTTGTGAATTATACACTTCGTACAAATCAACTCTATTCGGCCTTTTTTATTAGGCCGACACGATAGCTCATTGATGCATCACATGTTCATTGAACAAAATACCTTGGTCAGTCATGTTCTCTTTAAAGTTTAAAGCTTTCTTTGGCGCAATACAAGGACAATTTCCGGAAAGCCGTCAGTCACACCTTTATTCAAATCAAGTTTCCAATTCTGTTTCAATCAAAAAAAGGTTAACAATTCTGTGTCAAAAAAAAAAAGCAAGAGCTCGGATTTCGGTGCTTCTTTTTTGTTTTCTTATTTTCTTTTTTAAAAGTTCTTTTTGAACCACGAGGAGACTAAATATGGGAATCCATAGTCCATAGATAACAGCTACTCCTTTATCAGAAATTCAGATTAAACTTGTGTTTCCTGTCAACTTATGTACCAAGAAATGCCATTAACGAAAAACCACATACCTATTCCCAATTCCCAAATAGTTCTCCGCATTAAATACTCTCTGATGCGAAGTTTCTCATTTTATTTTTGGCAGGTACATGTCAGCAGTAGCGATATATTTTTTATCACTGTTACTGATCAAACAAGAGTTACGCAAGGCCACATTATTCGGTGGATAGATCAGATAACATTGAATGAACTCAACCGGTGAAACTAGGGGTGGAAAAAAAAAGATTGTAGCTCGTGGCTCGATCGTGACTGGCATCTGACTTGCTAGCTAACAGTTTGTTTGTTATTAGACCGAGTTGTTAACGAGCCAGTTCGCCACTAGTTCGGTTCAGAATTAAAGAGTTCAAGCTGGGACCTAGACTACTCGCCAGCTTACAAGCTAGCTCGATTAGACATTAATCTGTGAATTTGTATGAACTTGTGTACATTTTATACTATCTAGTTCGGTCCAGCTCAATTCAGCTCGATTCAAAAAGTATGTAGAATTTATTTTCTTCTTAAAATAGGATCCACCTAAACTCAGCAAGCCAGCTCGTCAGCTTGCAAGTTATCTCGGATTGACTTATCACGATTTCAAGCTAAGGTTTTAATTCAGATGTCCTAGATCCAGCTCGCTCGACTATAACTCGGTCCAGAATTAACAAGCTAAGTTAGAACTAACTCAAACCGAACCAGCTCGTTGCCACATTATTTGGTGAAACTGCAAAATATGGGTCCCTTGTCAGAAAAGTCTGATCTTTAGCTTTAAACAAAGAAGACTTAAAGCTAAAGGTGTTAAAACGAACAAAAATAGCTAATATTTCCTCTTTCTCTCTTTTTACCTCTTTAAGAGTTAAGACGACCAGCAACCTTTACTTTACCTCGTAAACTGGTCTGATTCGTACGAGAGCCATGAAATGAAACTTCCTATGTAGATCTCATTTAATTCGCTTCTCTCTTTCTCTCTCTCACATCAGTTCATTTTCAAAGCAGAGATAGACAGACAGCAGGACTGAGTTGGAAAGGAGGAAAATTGTCTGTTTAGTCCCCTCTCTCTCCTCTCTATTTCTATCTCTCTCTTTCTCTTTTTCTCTCTAGACACAGAGCTCAGTAAACTTGTTATAAATATATAGCAATAAGGCTGCTACGGTTCTACCATACTTGTACCCTGGAGGCTGGATATTACAGAGTTATATCTGCCAAAAAAATATTTAGTAAGCACTCTAATAAATTAGTATTAAACAAACACCACACAACCTCTCAAATTTCAGTTTTCACAACCCACGCATACCTACTGCGCGCACTAAATTTTTTGATGCGCACACTAGATATGCGTAGTGGTTTGCTAAACCCGTTAGGGGTTGAACCCGTTTTGCCCGGCCCGTACCCGTTACCCGTGGTATCCGTACCCGTTGTCCGGGTACAAACGGGTAGACGGGTACGGGTAATAAACGGACCGGACAACATAATTTTGAAAAAAACCCGTTGTACCTGTACCCGTCTACCCGTCAACCCGTACCCGTCTACCCGCCTACCCGTACCCGTCTACCCGTACCTGACCCGTTACAAAATTTGAATTTCAAAAGTTTTTGGCGACACCCTATAGAATTCAGATCCAGTGCAATACCTGACTGAGTAGAATGAGATCTGAGTCATCAATTTTAATTTGGCATGAATCTCAAAACGGACCCCTATATCTAAACTCCATCCGGGATGTCCTTTAACTTGGCACGAATCTCAAAGCATAAAAATTCAGAAAAAAACAGAAAAGAAAAAAAAAAAAAAAATCCGCCCGTACCCGGGATACCCGTACCCATCAACCCGCAACGGGTACGGGTAATAAACGGGTAGGGTAGTGGTTTTGGGAAAACTACCCGTCTACCCGTTGCGGGTTGTACCCGTACCCGTCCTACCCGTCTACCCGTCCTACCCGTTACCCCTAACGGGTTACCCGGAACGGGTCACGGGTAACCCGTTAGCAAACCACTAGATATGCGCACCAAAATTATTTTTTTTTAGATTTTTTATTATTTGGTGTCCATTCTCAGTGTGTGCACCCTTTTTTTTACTTATGGACTAAATTTTTTTTCTGTTATGTGTATAATTTAATTAATTTTTAGGCTTTTGGAATATATGCATTAGAGTTGATAAGTGATGACCAAAATGTTGCTAGTTATGTAATTTCGAGGAGGGTTCAAATGTCTCCTTTTTTGTGTCTTCATCGTGCCTTCATTTTTAAGAACTTTAATAACTCAAAATTTAAAACTTAAAAGTCAAAATAAAATCGTTGGATGATCTACATCATTTTATCTATGCACTGTAAAAAATTATGACATTTTAACTTTATTTTGGTTGTCATTAAAAGCTTATAAAAACGTACTAATGTGGATAATTTCTAAATGTTGATTTTTCAAATGATTAATTTACATAAAAACAAAATCAAAATGTGATATTTTTTATGAGCACATAGAGAAAATAACAAAGATCACATCTAACGGTTTTTATTTTGGCATTTATAATTTAAATTTTGATTTATTAATACTTTTAAAAATAAAGATATGGTGGAGGCATTTGAACCCTCCTCTATAATTTTTGTTTCAAATTGAAGCTAAAATTTATAATCAGATGCAAGTAATTTAGTGGTGATTGAAGAGCTTAAAAACTGTTTTAAAATACCAAATGGAATTTTGTTGAGATGCTATGCAAAGTAAAAGTTCTCGTTACTTTGTGATGAAACCTGGATTTTTTTTTAATTCAATGTGATCTATAAGTTAAAATCTTGTTGGAGACATAATTTTATATTTTTAATACTTTTTGTTAGATACGAAGAAAATCATTTATATTGAAAATTCGGTAATATTTTGTCCAATTGATTTTCTCCTCCCTAAAAAAAATTAGAAAATCATTTATATTTCAACATGTATGTTATATTGACTACTTAGTATTTCCAAATTGAGAATTGACAATAAATATCGGAAATTATTTTATTTTGCACAACACCACAATACAACTATTTTTAAGTACAATTAAATTATATGAAAATCGAGGCACAACTAATTTAAGACTAATCATATGTTTAATTTTTTTTTTATGAGGATGATTGAAATGCATCGTGTCATTTGTGTTTTATCGCGTCTCATATTTTTTATCTTTATTTTTAAAGTATAAATAGTTAATCTGAATCAATCAATATAATCTCTATATTTAAATGTACTTGGAGACCAAATTTTTTATTATTATTTTTGTAGATAGTTACAAAATTGTTCTCTTGACCATAAAAAAACAGTGATTATGTATCTATTTAAAAAAATTCGTAATTTTTTTTAAAAAAAATATATAAAATTTGATCTCGAAGCACAGTGTAATATGGAGATCATGTTTAGATTTTCAAAACAAAGATGAAAAAAATACGAGACATGAAGAACGAGAGACATTTGTATCCACCTCATTTTAATATATTTATTCTTATCTTGATTCCAAAAAAACGTCACCAGAAATTCCGAATTGCAAAAGGTAAAGCAGTTGCGAATTGATTCCAATTATTTTTATTTTTTAGGAACCAACACTTAATTATTTATAGATTTCTTGTGCGGAAGTTGTGGAATTTTTTTTAAAAACCATAAATAAAAAAATATATATCTTATCAAACCAAGTCTTTGGTTTTTACAAAAATTATAAAAACTGAGATGCCATTTCGATCCGAATATTTTTTTTTAAGCCGAATTGACATTTCGGTCCAAGTCGTTTTTACAGATTTCGAAAAAAAATAGGTTGAAAAATTGCGAAAATACCTCGGACCAAATTGCCATTTTAGTCCAAAAAAAAATGAAACTGAAATAGCATTTCAGTTTTTATGATTTTTGTAAAAAAAAAGATAGTCATATCCATTTCATAAAAATCTTTTTTTTTTAATTATGGTTTATAAAAAAAAAATTCGAAGTTGTGGGTCCAGCTTGTGCTGAACCAATCAGCCTAAACAAAGCAGTAGGCTGTGAACCTAACCTGTGACCGTGAGCTCTGAGACATGAGTGCTTCTCCACTGGTAAAACATTTTTAAATTTGGTTTGCCTCATAACTTCATAAGTCAGAAATCTAACATTGCAGCCTTTTTCCTTTGTCTAAGTCAGAAATCTAACATTGTAGCTTTTTTCCTTTGTCCATTGCAAGCATAGTAAGTTAGTAACAAATGAATGATCTGGGTTTTAGTTCAGTAAGGTCAAAAATCTGTGATTCAGAAATAATTCGGGATTATTCCAATCAGAAATCTCAGTCCTACAAGAGAGCAAAAAACAAAAACAAAAATGTTGTGGAAAAAATTCGCAAATTATTCAAGTTTAATTCGGTCAAAATTTGGTCAACACATCTTAAAATGAATTATCTGGGTTTAGTTCAATAAGGTCAAAAATCCGTGATTCATAAATAATTCGGGATTATTCCAATCAGAGATCTCAGTCCTACAAGAGAGCAAAAAACAAAACAAAAATGTTGTGGAAAAAATTCGCAAATTATTCAGGTTTAATTCGGTCAAAATTTGGTCAACCGAATAATTTGACATTCGGTTTGACATCACAAAAGAAACGAATTATTCGGGTTTCATTAGCGAATAATTGAGGAATCTTGTGATTATGATTGCAGGAATAAAGATGAAAAAATTGTACAAGGTGGTGAGTTGAGATATGTTATCATTGCTTGTGTTTGATTTGATACAAAGTACAACATTGATTGTGATCTGATCTCATTGAAGATACCGTATCAACTGCAGGGGCATGAACAATTATTTTTAAAGATTTTTTTAAGATGATGATCTTTGCTGTTAATGGATGCGTATCTCCATTCCCCATTGGGAAATAAATCAGCCGAAATTCTGAAATCGGGTACTGTTCACTCTGAAATTCCTGCAATCCAAAATCCAGCCATCGAATTTTTTTGAGAACGCATCTCGAAACAGATGGTTTTCCTTGCACGTCTCTCGAAACAGTTCGACGGCTGGATTCGGATTGCAGGGATTTCAGGGTGAACAATACTGACCTCGGATTTTAACAGATTCGGATCCTCCCCATTGGATAAGAAATAGCGATTTTTTTTTACAAACCATGATTAAAAAAAAAAGTTTTTTATGAAACCGACATGATTACTTTTATTTTTACAAAAATCATAAGAACTGAAATATCATTTCGGTTCCGATTTTTTTTTTTAGACCGAAATGGCAATTCGGTCGGAGGTATTTTCACAATTTTCTAATGTATTTTTTTTTCGAAATCTGTAAAAATGGCTGGGACAGAAATAACAATTCGGTTCCAAAAAAAAGAGGACCGAAATGGCATCTCTATTCTTATGATTTTTGTAAAAAAACAGATCAATCAAGTTGGTTTGGTAAAATCTATTTTTTTTTATTTATGGTTTCTAAAGAAAATTCAAGAAATAGCAATGTCTTGGAATATTATTTTTTGTAATTGTCAAAATTTTCTACATCAATTACAGAATTTTTTTTTATCTCTGATATTTCAGTTTTTCTAACATGACAGAAACAAAAAAAATCAGAATTAACAAAAAGAATAATGTTTTTGTATTTGCAGCATGTAGATGCACTTGCAAAGTAATTGTGTAAAAAGTATGTAACACTTTTGTAGAAATTGCTAATTAATAAAATTGTTAAATGAATAATTGATCTCTTCAACAAGACTATAATTATGTGAATAAAGTAATCTCTCCATAAAAGAAATCGTTGATTGGAAACTCGTCAATTTTTTTAATAAATATATAATATTTATAATTTGCAATACTGAGACCGAAAAAAAAAAAAAAAAAAAAGTCTGCAACCTACATATGCTGGAAGTATGGAACACATCTTAAAAATTAAAATAATGGCATTTCCTGTTGACATTTAATAGATTGAATTGAAAGAAGATAAGAAGGCGTACTCTCCTCAGACCTCACTGTGCTGCTGAAATTAGGTCAATCTCTTTTGGTACTTTCTCCACGTGAACCCTCTATGGCTGTATCTCCTTGTTTATTTCTCTCTAATTAATCCCTTCTTAATCCCTTCTCAAACCTTGCTCATTATGCTTATATATATATATATATAGAGTTAGGCTGGGGTGCTATGGATAGCATAGTGGCCTCTATGCTACGGCTCAATATTCGAGTTTTCAAAATCCAAACGGTCGATCCGAACCGTTCATCTTATTCTCCATATTAATATCTGCTTGGAGACCAAATTTTACATTTTTCTGAATTTTTTTACTATTTATTAAGTATTTTACAAAATTGTTGATCCAACGGTGGCTGCACAAAACAGTAAAACCGTTGGATTAGCGATTTTCAAAGTGGCTTAATAAATAGTAAAAAAATTCAGAAAATTATAAAATTTGGTATCCAAGCAGATATTAATATGGAGAATAAGATGAACGGTTCGGATCGACCGTTTGGATTTTGAAAACTCGAATATTGAGCCGTAGCATAGAGGCCACTATGCTATCCATAGCACCCCAGCCTAACTCTATATATATATAGAGAGAGAGAGAGAGAGATGGGCTATGGTGCATTGCAATGCATGAACCCCCTTATGCATTGCACTATAATCACAGATTTAAAGTCCAAACGACCGATCCGAACCATTAGATGTTTAATCCATATAGAAATGTGCTTGGAGACCAAATTTTACATTTTTTTTAATTTTTTTACTATTTATTAAGCATTTTTGAAAATTGCTGTTTTGCTGTAAACAGTAAAATTTTCTGGAACATCAGATCAGCGACTTTCAAAATTGCTTAATAAATAGTAAAAAAAATTCCAAAAAATGTAAAATTTGGTTCCCAAGCACATATTAATATGAAGAACAAGATGAACGGTTCGGATTGGTTGTTTGGACTTTAAATCCATGATTTAGAGTGCAATGCATAAAAGGGTTCATGCATTGCAATGCACCATAGCCCATCTCTCTCTCTCTATATATATATATATATATTTTTTTTTTTTAATTAATATGCAAAATATTTGTTCATCGAAGAATACGAGGTTTGTTTCAAATTTCAATACATCATGTTTTAGTGAATAAAATTTTAAATTAGAAGTCTTTTTAGTTTTTACCATCCGATAAACTAAAGCCAATATTGAAAACTAACTATACTGAATTATTATTTTTACCACATTTTGTAAATAGGAGAGAAAAAAAAATGCCAGATGTTTGGTCAATGTTGATTTGTTAGAAATGTGTCCGACAGAATATATTGAGTCATAATTAATAATTAATTAGTAAAATTATAATATAGATTATGTTTTATTAGTTTGCATCAAAATATGGGCCTAAAATATATGTTCTCTCTATGATAGATATGATATGATCAGATAAGATCTATTTGATTAGGTGCGAATGAATGGGTGCCAACCAACTGGTGTATTAGTCTATATATATGTGTTAGTATTTTATTTTTGGCTATTTAGTTCATTATCCGAAATTACACGGAAAGAGAAAAAGAGACATAAATATAGAAGAACAATATTTTCATTTTTATTGGATTATTTCGAAAATCAGATCTGTCTGAATTCGCACCACTTCATAAACCGAAAGAAAAGAGGAAAGACTAAGAGGAGACTGAGTTGGCGTAAGCACTCCAACGGTCCAACCTACAGTTGTTTAGAAACATATTCACGTGGATACCGGTAGAGAAGTGGCTGCTGTTGTTGTTGCGTGGATCCGACACGAGTTGTATGAAGTGAAGAAAGTTACTGTTAGGACTTGAAGTTTCCGCTGCGCGTCTAGTGATATACTCCAGTGTTGTAAAAAACGTCCGTTTAGGCCGATTAATCAGCCGATTAGTCGTTGGCGGTGACCAAACCGTCATGGATTTTTCTGACTAATCGACCGATTATTCCTGATTATTCCCGATTAATCGCTTGGCGGTACCCTGTCCGTCCAACGACCGCATGTCATTATTTACAATACTGATATACTCTATATTAATCTTGAAATCAGTTTTATATATGAATCCTGGTTTTCAAATAGTGAACAAATCATGAACTAAATCAAACTGTTACACATATAACCTATCCGAAACCTAAGATGATTCTCATCAATCAGATATATATTGTGATGGGTGCATAAATATAAATATTGTCAGATATTTTATTAAATTCAAGTCATCCGATCAAATTAATAATGGCAATCCATATTTTTTTTTTGTTTATTGAAACTCGGCCAAAATATATTACATATGGATGTATTCCACATTCATATCCATATAGACATGAGATGATACTTATGCTAGCATGCATAACGAGAATACTAATTAAATAAACAGGGACAGCTAGTCAACGTATTTGTAAATTACAAAAAAGTTGGGGTGTTAATAGAAAGGGTTGTAGTCTCTAGTTGAAAATAGAGAAAACTTGAAGGTCAAATAAAAGATAAAAGAAGTTTTTTTTTTTCTTTTTGAGGGAAAAATCCGTAGGCATCTTGTATAGGTACGGCTGGTAACGAGCTGGCTCGGTTTGAGCTAGATCAAGCTTATGGCTTGTTCGTTGTAGCAACAAGTGAGTCATGAGCGAGCCATCATTCGAATTTGAACTGAAAAAGTAGCTCGTGGCTCGCTTGTTTTGGCAATGAGCAAGCCGAGACAGCTCGTGAAAACTCGTGGGTCAAAAGTCCAAATGTATTATAAAATCAACTACCATAAATTAAGTTTGTAACTAAATTAATACATACTAAAATACAAAATCTCCAAATTCATACAAATATAGATCACAAAATAAATTTATGCATACTAAATTCGCACAAATTCATACCAATTCACAAATTCATAATTGGACCGAGCTGGCTCAATCGTTAGCTCACAAGCGAGCTAGATCTCAGCTCAAACTCGTTAATTTTGGATCGAACTAGTAATAAGCTGGTTAGTTAATAGCTCAATACAATAACGAACAAGTTATTAATGAACGAGTCACGATCGATCCACGAACTACAAACTTACAAACTTTTTTGCCACTTCACCAGTCATCTTGAGGGAAAAGCTCGTAGGCATCACGTATTTGTAATCTTCCATCGCCTTATATTATTTCCCTTATTGAGAGATAAAATAAGTAGACGGGACGACAACCAGCAAAACGCCAGAGAGAAAGCCTTGATAGGTGTAAAAGCGGATGGAAGTTAACACTAATATTTATTTACTTTTTCCTTGCTGATTGCGGTTGACTACGGTTAACCGCAACATTGTCGACGGATCACCGTTAAATTTCACCGTCAGCGGAGAACAAGGAGATCTAACGACCAAAGATGAATTGCTTTGTCCAACCAGTTGTAGAGGATCTACAATTTGTTTAACAGCAAAGCAGCGCCATGCCACCATGTCTTCTTTCCGTCAGCTGCTAGATTGATTCTTCTGACCGCTGCGACGTCTGTTTCGCGTAGCCTCGTAGGTGCCCATTATCCAATTTACATACAAGACAAATTTTTTTTATATACCATGATTAGAAAAAAGATTCTCGTGAATCCAACGTGATTATTTTATTTTTTTTATAAAAATTATAAATATCGAAATGCTATTTTGATCTCGAATTTTTTTTGAGACTGAAATGACAATTTGATTCAAGATATTTTTACATTTTTTTAACATTTTTTTTTCAAAATTTGTAAAAATGGCTGGAACTAAAATGACATTTCAGTTCTTATGATTTTTGGAAAAATATATATATATTTCCACTTGTTTCGGTTGAAAATTTATTGATTTGTTTTATAATTTTCAATAATAAAAATGATAACTAATAATTTAAATATGTTAGAAAGAATATAAAACAAAATGGATAAAATATCAATTATAAATGTAGTAGGACTGCAAAACTTTTTTTAGGCAGCATTTTTTTTTGTTGTAAAAAAAATTAAACTATTTCTTGGTGTTTTACTAGAAAAAATAAAAATATTTTAGATCTGAATTATTGATCTTGGTTTAAATGTCACTTCTAGCAAATAAATAAATTATTGTCAAATCAACTCCATCTATTTTGAAAAAAAATGATTTGCTATCATTACGAAATGTCGAATCAATTTTTTTTTCAAAATAGATGGAGTATCTTACAATTTGAATGTGGATCACGATAATCTCTTTATTTACTTAGAAGTGACTTTTGAACCGAGGTCAATAATTCAAATTCAGAGCATTTTTATTTTTTCCAGTAACACACTAAGAAATAGTTTTTTTTTTTTTTACAGCTGGACAAAATCCTGTCTGAATAATGTTTCAGAGTCCTTCTTGTACATCTAAATAATAAAATGTTTTATTTATTTTGCTGTTCTTTCTATTTTGAAAAATTATTAAACAAATTAATAAATTTCACCAAAATAATTGATTTTTAATTTTATTTTTGCGGAGTCACAGCGTGAAATGGTGGTTCTCCAAGAATGAGGCTGCCATTTCACGTTGCGCCTCTGGTAAATATGGAATGGTACACAAAAAAACAACGGTCTTTTGGTTTTTGTTTTTTATTTTTTGCTGAGAATATATTAAAAATTTGGGCACCTAAGCATATAATATTCAAATCATTTATTATAAAAGTTACTCGCTTCTCACAGATGTATTGTTATATTTATATATGATCAACATAAATGAAATTAAACATAGAGACAGACCAATGGTTCGTAAGTATCTTTTTTAAGAGAATTCATATTTGAACTTCATTAAAATGCAAGAACTATTTTACTACTGGCCTCGTAGTTATTATTAATATTTCATATAATTATTTATTATATCGATATTAATATTTGTTTATAATAAATATTTTCCATACTCAAAATTTGAGTTACCTTAAGGTGATATAAATTCTACGAGAGAGGCTATGGTAAATATGCCTATTGCACAATGGTTCGTGTTATGAACTAATTTTTTCGTTTTTAAAATCCAAACAGTCAATCTGAATTGTTGAATACAATATATATATGGAAATGTAACTACAAACCAAATTTTACATTTTTAAAATTTTCTTACAATTATTTTAAATAGATAGAAAATCACTTGATTTGAAAATTATGGGCCAAGTAGTTTTCTACCTATCTAAAACATAAAAAAAAAAAATTTAGTCTATAAGTACATTTTAATATAAAAATTATGTTTAATAATTCAAATCAGTTATTTAAATTTTAAGAATAAAAATATAAATAAATCCATAGCAAGAATAGAATTGATCTTACCATATCACCGTATCATCACTCAAATTCTATTATCGAAAACGTTAAAAATAGATGATTTGTCAATTTGTCATTTTTAATGATTCAAATAGTAAAAAAGCAAAACCTCTTCAACCACAAAAAGTGAAAACTGGACCATATCCGGGTTGGTGGACCCACCATCTAACGACTACAACAGTAAGAGGCGTGAATGACAGGGGACCCATATCATATCTCTCTTTATAAAAGTTGTATTTCCCGCCGATTCAGCGCAAAAGCAAAACATTTATTAGTTGCATTTGCATAGATTGAAAAGAGAAAAGTTGAAGCATGTAGGATGGATTACTGTTCTCTTCTGTTTGGTCTGAGGCTGAGCAAAGCAAATGCTGATGTTATACAGCTTTGTCTGGTTTGGTGCTAAAGAAATTGGATCATCTCCAATCTCGGAAGCATCAATACAGAAATAGATTGATCTGGACCGTCTATTTTGAATCTGCATGACGATCAACCTGTGAATTTCCGTGCAAATATATTATAGGGGATGTAGCGAATCCGACGGGAGCTGCCGAACTTGTACTTTTCTCCAATAATAATAAATAGCGACAAACAGACGAACACAAGAATACAATTGTATAATGCTAAGGCTTACGCCAATAGCTGGAAATCTTTCGCTTAGGAATCTTTTGCAAATATTACCTCGGGCAGATACGCAAATCACCATATTTACACGAGCAAGCAGTAACTATGTTTTCTGAGAAATTTTTTATTCATAGAAATTATAAAATTCGTACATATAAAAATAAAAAAAATATCTCATTTGTATCAAATATATTAACATCAGAATCATTGAGTCCGAATTATAAATTGTTTTTTTTTAAATAATAATTTATAGATCAGACTTAAAAAATAATTGATTTTATAGGGCACAAAACCTTATGTATCTGTAGATATAGAGGACTTGTACCGCAGAAAATTAATTAGAAAATTTATGGATCTCATTCAATGATTCCGATTCATAAAGTGGTTAATTTTCTGCGGCACAAAACCCTATGTATTCGTAGAAAACCAATTATTATGTAAGATTTTGTGCCGCATAAAATCAACTCCTTTATAGATTGGAATCATTAAGTCTGATTCATAAATTTTTCTTTTTTCCACTGTCACAGTTCAAAGAAAAAAAAAAAAAAAAAACTATGGAGCGGACTCAATTCCGATCTTACTATATTTAATACAAACGGGATACTCTTTTTATATTTGTATATCCGAATTTTATAAATTTTATGAATAACAAATTTCATATTTTCTGGAAGAAGAAAAAAAATATATTATTTGTTAGATGGTGGTTAGGTAAGATTGTTTTATCCGCGCATGCATATGACAGCTCTTAATTGGCCAACTGAACCAATCATATCATCATTTAATCAAATTTCATTTCATTCTTTCAATGTCACGGTAGCTATCTGATTCTGATCTGGATGTTTAGTTATAGGTCTCTTTTCCTCGAACAAAAATAAAAGGGTATCGTTCCTCCACACCCTTTAATTTGTGTCACATCATTCGATTTTGTCGATTTCAAATGCATATAAGATGCCGAAATCTGTAACTGTCTATCCTTCGCAAAAAAAAGTGCATATTGATCCATGATCAAAGAATATTTTAACATTGTGCCTCCAATTGGTATATAATTGTTATAGACAATCTATTATTTCAGACTGCAATTGCATGTAGACGTGCACTAGTGGTAGATAGAGTGGAAAAATGACACGGCAGAGCCGGCTTCGTCACGGTTACGACACGGCACACATGTCAGTTGCGTGCTGTGATTCTCGTGTTCCGTGCTGTGATCATCTTTTGAAACTTTAGCACGGCACACCACATGAAAGATCTAGTCACAGCATGATACATCATGTAGTCATGCGAGACACGTGTAATTATAACCATTAGATATTAATTAAATGATGAATCTTAAATAAACTAACTTAAATTATGATTAAATGGTAACGGCACGTTTGGATACGGTGTGACCATTCGCGTGTTGTGACCACCCCTCGATATTTTAGTCATGGAATGACACCTTACTTGAAAAATTAACTCGATCACGACACGACATGACACGAGATCAAAGTCACAGCGTGTTAGTCACAGCACGTTTTTTCCACACTAGTGGAAGAAAACAGAAGGAGCTGCTGCAATCACAGGTGAGAATAATTGTTTTCCATATAAATAAATTTCTTATGCATGGTGCTGTATTTTCACCATAAGTTAACTATATTAAATTATTTTCCTCTTATACAAAAGTTGGGTCTTAATTCAGAGCCTTAATAGTCATTACTTTTTAAATTTCAAATATCTTACATTGATACCTTTCAAAAAATTAGAATGTCAATTTCAATGCCTTTGAAAGCTGACAATGCATTCAGGCAAAAGGGGTCATGATCTGAGGTTTAATCATTTCATTTTCAGTTTAATTTTTATCTAAGTACAAGAGGACCAAAGAGTAAGGCTAATAAAACACAGGGTCATAATAGAAAAGAATATCAACAAAATCTCATCCGCGAATTAAGCCAAAATCCAGTCAACACCCATCAGAGAATCCAATGAGTGCTTCCAAGTTGTAACCAATTTTTTTTTTTTTTTTTAAATAAAAAAAAAGTTGTAATCAAATTTGGGATTATTAATGTTTCTACGTCTAATTACAGGACTCCGTCAAAAAAAATTTATTCAAAACAACTGGAATTTTTTTTTTGTGATAAAACACGTTGACTATTTATAATTTTATACACAACAAAAGGGACGACTATTTCAACAAATAATTAGAATTCAAGCAAGATGTGGTCAATTAAAGCTGAGTCTATTTTGTACCTAATTTGACAAATGTGTCAAATTTGGTTTCACAAGTATTACTGAATAGGTACTATTGTGTTATATTTGTTCAAATGCTGGGTAATTAAAAAAATGAAAATATATTGGATCCACATATTACGCTAATTCAACCTTTCAATTAAATATA
The DNA here is from genome assembly GCF_964058835.1 of Carex rostrata. Classification (NCBI taxonomy): domain Eukaryota; kingdom Viridiplantae; phylum Streptophyta; class Magnoliopsida; order Poales; family Cyperaceae; genus Carex; species Carex rostrata. Next base: position 6,240,563 of record NC_135936.1, read on the forward strand.
TATATCAGACAATTTTTGTTCTATTATATTTTTTATTAAACAATTTCTGTTCTATTATAAATAGTGAAAAATCAGCACCTCTTTCATACTATTTGAAATTAGTTTCTGCCACACGGTGCATTAATACTGACTGAAAATGGGCCCCACTCGATGTTAAGGTAAATTGTGCATTTGCAATTTATTTATAAAAGAACAGGTCCCTTTTGCATACATGCTCACGTTGCGACGCGTTCGCCAAAATATAGGAAAAGTCAAAGAGAGAAATTTAAAGTTGATACCCCTCTTAATTCACAATTAACATAATACTAGTTCAACCCAACAAATTATTAGGCCCTTTTCGGCGAAATACTGTTCATGTGGGGAAAAAAAATCAGTCTGATTGAATTTTTTTTTTCTTACGTAAATAGTAAAAAGCAGACTAACCCATTCCTATTCCTATTCCTACAGATCTACCGAACATGCCCTTAACGAATACGGCTAGTATGACATTGGTGTCATATGACTCTAACTTCAAACGATTAATCCAAACCGTTCAAGCCGATTTACTTTATGAGTGATGTTTATATGCAATTTTTTATATTTTCGAGTTATTTTAGTATCAATGAATGTATTAAAATTAACTTAAAAGTCACTCGTTTGACCGCTTGATTTGATACTAAATAAATTCAAAAATTTATAAATTTGCATGTAAACACAGCTAATGAAGTAGTTTGGTTTGAACAGTTTAAATTCATAGTTTGAAATCGATTCAATAAATTTTGAAATTGGTGTTATATAAACTTAAAATTACACTGATGTTATACTAGCGATACTCATGATAAAAAAATTCAGTACTAATAAAAATTCTGGCTTGTTAATAATGCTGACTCCTAATAAAAAAATTGACATGCATACAGCTGTTCGTTGCTCACTTGCAGACTTGCAGTTACATTTCCAGTCGTAGAATATTATAATATACATAAATAATAAAAAGTTCTTATTTATAATAGACTAGACATTAAATTTTTTATTCAAAAGATGCTGAAATTCAGTACTATATTAACAACAGTGTTGGTCGAATTGGTACATGAGACCAATGCACGACCCCAAATGAGTGATAGTGCGAAAAGTACGAGAACAATGTTAACTGTTATATCAAATAGTGTAATTTTTTATTTTTCTTACCTTTTTGAGTTAAAAATAGTGTAAATGCTGTTTGAAGAATTAAACTATGATATTTTGTAAAGTGCGAATCGGTAAGTATTATGAATTTATATTTTTATTTTTAAAGTACAATTTGTCGATCTGAATTATTTAATATAATTTTTATATAAAAATGTACTTTGAAAACAAATTCTAAATTTTTTAGATTTTATTCGCCGTATTTTAAAATATGTAGAAAATTATTACTTTTTGACAGTTAAATTTTTTTTAGCTTAAATAATTTCTTATCTATCTAAAAAAATAATAAATTTGGTCTCCAATTACATTTTCATATAGAAACTTTACAAATGAAGATATTGAACTGTGGGTGGAATTTCTCTATTCCATACATATCTATTGCAAAATTATTATGGTTAGTAGAACTATTTTTAGAGTAAATTAGAATAGTATCACTGTACAAGTTTTGATATTTATTAAATCTCAACATCTACATTTATGATATTATTAGAGTCTCTAATATGATGTGACATGTTATAATTCAGTTTCAGAGACATGAGAGAGTTTTTTATTTAGAAATTATGCAGTAAAGTTTATTATTAAAAAGATATTCATAAACTCTACGCTGGTAAAATAATTAGTAGAAATTGTTTCTCCTATTGTTGACATTGCTTAATAGAGCCAAAAATTTTAAATATACCATACCCCAAAAAATAAATAAATCAAACAACCATATTTTCTGAAAATTTCGAATTTTGACACGGCCGCATCTAGAGGATGAGGCCCATTTTTTTTTCCTTCTTGTGCGGTAGTTCAATCTGAACGGAAAAAGGGGTGGCTGCATCTAGGGGATGCAGCCGTGTCAAAATTCGAAATTTTCAGAAAACGTGATTGTTTAGTTTATTATTTTTGGGATATGGTATATTTAAAAATTACGCCTTAATAAAGACTCTAAAATTAATTTTAAATATATAAAAATTAAAAACTTTAAAAACCTTAATTTATAAAAAGATGTTAACAATTATTTAGAAAATCATCCTGTAAAAAAGAGAAATGTCATATTTGATATTGGATAATTGAACTGGACTTAGCCCACCTTGCTATGTCCTTAATGTTCATGTTGGCTCACAAACAAATTCTATTGAGCCTAAAAAAAAGTTACTCGAGTTAAAATTTATAAGATAGGAAAAAAAAAGAAAAGAAAACAAATTTGAACTACAACATTTTCACCATAAACTAAACAAAAGTTAGCCACTTCTTAACCCCTCCACAGCAATCACTATTGAATTCATATTTTAATAGAACAAAACAGGTTTCTTTTAATAGAACAAATGAAGGGGTAAGCGGTAAAAAGAACAAAACAGGTTTCTGGGCCAGCTATAGATTTGCAATTTAGCATCTCCGAGTTTCACAACCCGCCTTTGCCTTTTGGCTTTTGCCTCCCTCTTCCCTCCCTCTCTCTCTCTACTTTCTCAGTTTCTCTCTCTACTGCTAACATGTCTGCTTTACCGTACAAATCTATCTCCTCTCACGGAAATAACGCGATAGAATAAAGAGGGACGAGGAGCTACATTTTCTTTCTCACTCACACTCACAGACAAACACTCCGCAACAAAGAGAGAGACCTGGTTCACTTTGACTCTTTCTCCATGCTCAGTCTTTGAAGGGTTCTACGAGGGTTTGAGAGCGACCTGGCAGGGTTTATTCTGTCAATTTTATTTAATTTAATAACAACCACCCACCTGTCTTTTTGAGGTTGAAAATTGCCTAGTTGGTGACTAATGGAAGAAGAAGTAGGTGCGCAGATACGAGTTGTAAGGTGCCCCAAATGCGAGAAGCTCCTTCCCGAGTTACCCAATTACTCTGTTTATCTCTGCGGTGCCTGTGGTGCTACGCTTCAGGGTATGTTCTAATCAAACTTAATTGCTCTTCTCCCGCGTTTCTCCATTAAAATTTTGTTCTTTTTTGGTAGAAACCGTAGCTTGCTTCGAATAAATGGGTTTTATTCCAAGCTATTCGAGACAAAAAAGGGGAACTTTTGGAATAAGTGCTGGACTACAGTTTAAGTACTGTTTGTGGTTTCTTTCTAGAACTAAAATACAAACCTAAACCTAACCTAGCCCCTTTTTTTGTCCATCATTGACACTTGTTTTGTAAGAATCATGATCCTTATGCTCAATTTGTCTGTTCCCCATTCTTATCCCATATACACATTGTTGGATTTATTATTTTAGAATTTGATTTTAAGACAGTGATGCATTCTGTTAATGCGGTACTTGTCATTTGTTTCTTTTATTTCAGCCAAAAAGCTAAACCAGGAACCTGATTCTTCTCCAGAGAAATCAAATGAAGCCAATGTGAACTATCTTGAGCTAGTAGAGGCTGACTCAGATAAAAAAAGATCATCTCCACTTCATGCAAGTGCTCTTGCAGAAACTGATAAGCCAATCAGAAGGCTCGAACCCGTTGTGCACAAGCAAATCAAACGGCATATATCCCCAACTACAGCAAGTGAAGTTGCCATGAACCCGAGTTCCTCAAAAACCAGCATTCCTTTTAGAGAAAATGGGTCTGACTTAAACCAGACAAAGTATCGGCGTGTGCCCAAATCAGTGAACACCGGTTCTACCCAATCAAATTCCAAGCAAGAAGTTCCTAACATGGGTCTGTCTGAACAAAACCCCAATGCTAGAATTGAAGGCCTTGAACAGGATCGAGCGGCACTTTTGCAGATGCTAGAAGAAATCCGTGACCAAGTGAAGAGATCGTGTGAAATTGTTGGAAAACAGAATCCTGCAACTCCATCACCTGCAACACGGGTTGTGGAGCCTTCCCGGCCCCGCTCTGGTTATAATGCTGGGGTCCCAAGTTACTATCCACATGGATATGGGTGGCGGAACCAGAATCCCGAGTACTTCTATCCGCAATATGAGCCCGATCCGTTAGTGTCATACCACCACGAGGGTTTCTATCACCAACCTGCATGTGCCTGTTTACATTGTTATAGGGAACTCCCCGTACCAGTACAAGGGCCCCCACCAAACCTCTATAACAACCACCGTGCTGTTCCGGCACTACCATACCATGTGTACCATCAGCATGGGTTTGGAAATGCCAGAAGCTCTGACAACTCGCCGAACTTTAGAGAAAGCCGTATGAGGAAAATAAGACACAAGAGATGCCGGCCTTGTCAACCTATTGCTGGGGCATCTCCTTTTGTAATATGTTATAACTGCTACGAATTGCTACAGGTCCCCAAAATGGCCCCGATTGCAGACAAAAAGAAGGCTCAAGTGAAGTTACGGTGTGGCTCATGCTCCCATGCAATGATTTTATTGGTTGATGGAAATGAAATTATTGTTTCCTCTGGACATGAAAATGAAAACAGTAATGATGATGGTTCTGATTTTGCAAATGGGGTGAAAGGATTATTCCCTGTCCTGAAGTATAGCTTCTCTTCGAAAAATGATGAAAATGCCACTGGGTCTGACAGGATGCTGCGGGGCCATTCATTGAGCTCTAGTCAGGAAACAGAATCAGAAACGGAAGCAGTTTCAAGAGTGCCAAGTTTACCCCTGCACGAGCACCTAACCAACTCTTTCACCGAAAAGGGTAACATGAGTGCTCGGTCAGAGCAAGAGAAGGCAGTATTATTTGCCGAGAACTTCAAGCAGAATTCGGTCAAGGATGTAGCGGTTGTATCTGTACCGACAGAGATGGATTTTTCTCCAGATGAGTACCCGCAACAGGGTCTATCGCAAGATTCTGATGCGGGTCATGAGGAGGAGAGGCCAGTTGGTGCTGTTGGGATACATGGTATGAAAGGTGGTGGAGGTGATTCATTTTTTGCAAATATTTTTAAGAAGAGCCTCAAGGGGGGTAATGGTAATGGTAGATCGAAGGTTTCAGTCAATGGGTATGTATTATCAGATCGAGTGGTGAAGAAGGCTGAGAAGCGAGCGGGACCTATCTCTTCTGGTGATTTTTGGTATGTCATACTCTTTCAGCTTTCAAATAAGAACTCATTCTAGTTCCCAGTACATATCATGCAAGTGTCTTTGATATTTTACCTTGCCTCTATTCATTAGAAATTTCCCAAACAAACCCAGCGTATGATCAACCTCTATCTCGCATTCTCTTGTTAAGACAAGTCTAGTTTGGGCATTTATTACATAAATTGACAAATTACTATATAGATTATTTTATAAGGATGTTCCATGGATGGATGTTTCTCACTTTCTTGTTGTGATAATTTGGGGTTCTATGGCTTATAAGGACAGACCTGCCTTAATTTTATAAACTAACAATCTAAATCATCCTGTACTTGTCATTTTTTGCTCTTAACATGCTTCACTTGTTCAGTATTTACATATAATGCCTTTTTCAGGTATGACTATAGAGCTGGATTTTGGGGCATTATGGGAAACCACTGCCTTGGCATGATTCCTGTAAGCTTATATGCTTGCAATTCCTTTTATCTTATCTTTTACAAATTGGTTCAGGTGCATTTTGATCTACAGTCATCATAACTAATCTCTCTCTCTCTCTCTTCCCCCTCCAGCCATTTATAGAGGAGTTTAACTACCCACTGCCAAATAACTGTGCGGGAGGAAACACTGGGGTGGTACTCAATGGTAGAGAGCTTCATCGGAAAGATCTCGAATTGCTTTCGAGCCGAGGTCTACCTACTACGCCCGGTATGTCTTACCGGGTTGAGGTTACGGGCAAGGTCTGGGATGAATTTACTGGAGAAGAGCTCTATAACCTTGGAAAACTTGCACCTACGTAAGCATTTCTTCCTTTATTGCATCTAGAAAAATGGTACTATATTGATCAGGTTGCCTGGTACAAGTCATGCCTCATCAGTAGTTGACTTGAAGGCCATAAGATGATCTGGATTTATTAGCTGTTAACAATTTCAATTCTTTCTGTTAGTGTGTAATTTGTTTAACATTAACAGTTTTTTTTCAATATTTTCCTAATTTTTAGTTCTAACACGATTTTTCAATCCAATTTGGCAGTGTCGAGAAGATGCGAAGAGGATTTGGTATGAGAGTCCCACGAGGCGCCTCGTAGATGCTTTTCTATTTTGTTTTAGATTTAGATGACACGGTTCCTCATTTAGGCCTCGGGGTGAATTATAAAATGGATTTCGTTCTCTTTTTTGCCATTTTTGTTTTGTTTTGTTTTCTTTGGGGTGAAAAGAATCTTGTTCTCCTCTCTGTTTGGTTGAAGCCAGTGAAGTGGCTCCCTTGTAAGGTCATGTACAATAGTTTTGTTTGCAAATGGCCTGTTGTGGTGTTCAAGTTTAATTCAGAATTATGTTGTTTTGTAGTTAGCTTTTCTCATTTTTATGCTTTGGGATGTGCAATAGGACTTGGTTAAACTTCTTGTTACATAACAAGTTGAAGAGGTTTTTCCCTCTTCTTTTCCTTTCCCTTATTTCACCCCTTCTCATATAACTAGAGGAGCACAACATAGATATTACATATAATGAAATGAAATTGAAAGTAAGAATCAAATGGCAAATTACGGAGTTCTTTGAGAATAACCGGTAGAAATATATAATATAATGTCCTGCTGAGATAGTGAGATGTAACCTTGGCCCTATAAGTATAGTTTTAGTCTAAAATACCCATTTCGTAATGCGTGTTTTTAAATTTGGGCCTTAATCAAACAGTTTCCTTTACCAGTTTCTCATGCTTTATCTCTTTTTTCAGTTTAATCATATGCATCTTTTAAACTTTTAATAGACCACCATCTGGTCCATCCAGCATCGAACTCAAATTGGTCGGATGTTTGTTTAGGTCTAATTAAATTTTAAGATTTGTGTGCGCTTCAATCTACATGAATATTGAAGCAAATCAGGAAGTGAGTCGGACCAATTTTAACATAAATTTTAAGATTTGTCTAATTAGAATTTATGTCTTCTGAGATTTTAAACGGACAAACAAGACATTTTTAAATCTTAAATATTCTCAGATTATGTTTTATATAATCTTTGAATTCTATTATTTTTACCGTTGCATAAGCAACATGCACAATTTTAACATTTTTTGAAGCTTAGCTGGCTTTTCATTTAATATTTCAAAATTGCAAATATTTTCCGGTGCATAGAAAATTCATCTTATAAAACAGGTTAAAGCGGAAACTTATTAGAACTTCCATGCTTTGTTTCATGATTCATTGATTATCAAGTCAACCGTCAAATACTTTAATCCGGTCCCCACGGACCAGCAAACAGGAAACAGGCTGGAGAACGAATCAGATAACCAATTTTACATAGAGGAATCCGTTTTTTGTTATAGCAAACTAAATCCCGTTATCCATATATACGAAATTGGAAAGTTCCCGTTATCCTGAAGAAACTAAACAACGAAAAAAAATTAAAACAAAATGCTCCGAGGTCGGTAGGTAATTTTCACATTTTTATTTCACTACTACACAGAGTACCACAAAAATATAGTTACGGAAACGCTTTAACACTACGTGCTTAATGGTTCTGGTAATATCTTCTGTGCAATTCAAAATAGCATCACACTGCTGCGGGTGGAGAAAATATTTGTATTTGACCCGCAACACAAATTACCACAAAATATAATTACAGAAAAGACTAAAAACCTTTGTCCGTCAACAAATCCCGAAACCCTCCTACGAGCAAAAACAAAGAACGCATCAATTCCAAATTGGAAAGAGAAGCAACAATTTATACACTACAAGGTCTGAACGGATTCTTCCTTGGCGAAAACCAGGAAGTTTTATCTCTTTTGTTTTCTCCACCTCTAACCTCTAACCTCATCGCCGACTTCCCCAAAGAAATTGAAATCTAGGGTTAGGGTTTCGCACCTTCTTCCACTTGCCACCAGACGAACCTTTGATGAGCAAAGACACGGCAAGCAAAGCCTTTTCAACCGATTTATTCAACCCATTATCGATCATGGAGCCGGATTTCTCGAGGTCTAGCGGAGGCGGAGGACCAAATTTTGAATTCGCTTTCAATTCGGTCAACTTCTCAGACCGGGTTCTTCGGATCGAGATTGTGGCGGATCCGCCAGAGATTAAAGCGTGTTCAGGTGGGTGCTCCTCTCTTGCTGATTGGGCTCGTCAAAGGAAACGGCGGCGTGAGGAGCTTAAAAAAGAGAAAGGTTAGCACCTGGGTTTTCTTGCCCCCTTTTTTTATTTACAATATGTTACAGAAAAAAAATCGGTTTTTATATTGCTGTTATTATTAGTATGGCTAGGGTTAGGGTTTGATTATCAATTTTTCAAATTTTAAAGTTATCCTAAATGGAAGGTATAATTTTTCAAAAAAAGAGAGGCTATTACTGATTTGTGCAATGCGCCTGTGTGAATGTTCAGGCATTTGTTAAATTGACTGAACAATCATCTGAAGATTTTATGAGGTTTAGTTCAGCCATATTTAATTCACTTATAGAAATGTTAATTCATCTTGTCACAGTCAACGCTCGATATTGAGACTGTAAACCTTTTTGTAATGTACTTTGCAGAGTCAGGAAACCTAGCAACAGAGCAAATACTAGGAGAGCAAGCAGAAGTAGAAGACTGTGAAGGGTATGAAGATGAAAACCAAGACGAGGAGGCTATGGCCATGGTTGAAGGGTCTCCTTCTGATGCAGGTATTGATATAGAGTTGTTACTGGATTGTACTGGTATGGTCCACGTGAGCCTTTCTGGTTCACTTCTGGCCAGGTGTCTGTTTGATACTGTGATAATTGAGGTCTTTTGCTATGTCATTAGAGCCGACTCTTTCTTGCTTTCATATTTAATTACAGAATCAATTATGTGCTGTTGCAAATCTTAATATCAAGCCCATAAAAATACCTAGTATCTGCTTGGATGTACTTACACTATTAACTCATAGTTTAACACTTATCAGCTAAGAATCACCCTACTTGCTAGTTGTATTTGCTCTGTAGGATCCTAACTACATGGTTCACTTGCCTAGTTAGAAGGGTGTAGGAATTTATAAAGAATAAGTTGGCTTCTCTTAGAGTGATATTATGAGCGCTATATGTTAATTTTGGAGTTTTCTGTAAATTTAGGTGACGATGCCCAAAGTACCGACTCGTCATCATGGAGCATGGAGTGCTCTCAAGTTTTGAAAGTTAAGGAATTTTATATCAGTTCAGCCATTTTGGCTGCTAAGAGCCCTTTTTTCTTTAAGGTACTAGCCCTTCTACTGATCAAAGACTAGGCTGCATTATAAATGTTTTAGGCTTTTAAATAATGCCCCCCTTGGCTAATGGAGCTTTCTATCTGCTTTTTTGTGGTTGTTTTTAGCTTTTCTCAAATGGCATGAAAGAGTCTGACCAGAGACATGCCACACTTAGAATTAATGCATCAGGTAATTTACAAGTAATCTGTGTTTTGTGAAATCAATGGTTTATGGCACGTTAGAAATAACAAAATACAAGTGTATTTACAAGATTCAGGTTCTGGAATTATCAATGCTTAAATTTGGATAACTTTATTCTGTTTTTGATGAAATTAAATCGAAGTTCCAATATTAAATATCATATAGTATTCTCTGTTCCAAAATATATATATTTTTTATTTCAAAATGAATTTCGAATTCCACTGGTTCTGTTTAGTCATCTTCTGGAATTTTGGTATTAAAAGCCTATTTCTGGTCAGGCTAATCGTAGGATATTAATTTCGGTACAGTTAACGCATGGACTAAAGAATGAAAACATAAAATATCAGGGAAGTTGGATATCAGCAACACTAAGTGACAACACTGCATCAGTTAACCAACTTACTTTTCAAACTTCTCTAATGTTGTCCTATATACTTGCATTGTTGGTAAACAGAGGAGGCGGCACTGACAGAGCTATTGAGCTTCATGTACAGTGGAAAGCTGAATACTACATCACCAACACACCTCCTTGATGTGTTGATGGCGGCCGACAAGTTTGAGGTGGCTTCTTGCATGCGCTATTGCAGCCAGATGCTGCGCAGCCTCCCCATGACCACTGAGTCGGCACTCCTTTACCTGGACCTCCCTTCCAGCATCTCCATCGCTGCAGCTGTCCAGCCGCTCACTGATGCTGCCAAGGAGTTCCTTGCCAACAAGTTCAAGGACCTCACGAAGTGAGTTATCTATTTCCTAGCCTTGTTAATTTAGTATGTACCTTTTGCTACTATTACGTGATGAAAAATCTTTGCATTAGCACTTTATTGGGTTTCGTTTGTCTTGCCTTGTTATACATTTTCAAGAAGAGGCTGTTGGGACACCATATTATGGGATACTTGTCCTGTGAAAATTATATTCCTTCAAGTGGGTTTCAGTCAAAAGTTTAGAATTCTCAAACTTATATATTTTTTTCTTCTTCTATTTTTAAAGCTGAAGATTTTTAGATAATTTATTCTATTTATAAGTTCATCAATTCACTGGCTTGTTTGGAGCCATCTCTAGAATCCTTTGGTAGGTGTACCCTCATTGTAAATGCCATCCATTGATCCATTTAAGTATTGTCAGTATGATATAGTAAAATATTATTGTATGTTTGAACAGTTGAGTTTAGCCTCCAGACAAAATGGAATCTGTGAACTTGTAAATAGCTTTAGCTGAGCACATCATAAGTAAAATTGCAATTTCAGTATACAAGCATGTTACAGTAGACATTTGACCTTACTGGTGGTGCCAGTTAATTGTTATATATGACAGCTTTTTGATATTTGCTGCCTTGCACAAATTTCCAGGTTCCAAGATGAGGTTATGAATCTCCCACTAGCAGGAGTGGAGGCAATCCTCTCGAGCAACGAACTTCAAGTGGCCTCTGAAGATGCAGTCTTTGACTTTGTGCTGAAATGGGCCCGCATGCAGTACCCACGCCAAGAGGAACGACGTGAGGTACTTGCCTCCCGCCTTCTCCGCCTAGTGCGCTTCTCCCACATGAGCGGTCGAAAGCTACGCAAGGTGTTGGCCTGCAGTGACCTGGAGCATGACTTTGCCAACAAGGCTGTCATTGAGGCCCTCCTCTTCAAGGCTGACTGCCCCCACCGCCAGCGAGCCCTGTCCTCTGACCCTGCATCCCACCTCCGCTACACAGAGAGAGCCTACAAGTACCGGCCCCTCAAAGTTGTTGAGTTTGATCGTCCATTCCCCCAATGTATTGCATACTTGGATTTGAAGAGGGAGGAGTGTGCGAGACTGTTTCCTTCTGGTAGGATCTACTCGCAGGCATTCCACCTGGCGAGCCAGGGCTTCTTCCTCTCGGCACACTGCAATCTCGACCAGCAGAGTTCGTTCCACTGCTTTGGTCTTTTTCTCGGGATGCAGGAGAAGGGGTCGACAAGCGTCACCGTTGATTATGAGTTTGCTGCCCGCACTAGACCATCTGGTGAGTTTGTGAGCAAGTATAAGGGGTATTATACATTTACTGGAGGGAAGGCTGTGGGGTACAGGAATCTCTTTGCCATTCCTTGGACATCATTTATGGCTGAAGATAGTCTCTTTTTTATTGATGGGGTTCTCCACTTGAGAGCTGAGCTGACTATTAAGCAGCCATAGGAGGCAAAAGTGATTTCTTGATAGATTTCAGTGGGAGTAATTTTCATTTTTTTTTTCTTTTTGGTTGGTTGGGTTGGGGTTGGGGTTGGGTGTTGGAGGCTTTTACTTGTAGTATAGCAAGCACCTAATTGTGAGTACTGTGTGTGTTGTGTAACTCTTGATTGTGATGCTAGTGGTGTGATACTCACTTAAACAGTTTGGAAACAAAAGTGCCCATAATCTGCAAATGGTACGGTACAGATGTGCCGAGTGAAATTGGTTTAACATTGTTTGTGTAAATAAGAACAGAATTTAGCTTATTGGGATGCAATTGCAGCATGATCGGTGGCATTAGGTAGCACTTTCTAAAGTTTGCCTCAATTAGCATGGAAGTGGGGTTGAATACGATTTTGTCAAAGATTTTATATTGCTTTAGAGGGAAGTGGATACGTTGTCTTCATAGTTTTTGTTCTTGCATTTGGGAAGCGTCTGTTTTAACAGCAATGGCTGATTTAACTCTTTAGTTGCGGTAATTTGGGCTTGGATTTTTTCAAGGATGTCAAAAGGATGGGCTTGAATCATTGTGAAAAATCATACTTAAACAGTTGTAATTTTAGATGTTTCTTCATGCAAACGGTTATTTATATATTGCTCTAGCTGCTTGATTTACAAGTTAATTGCAAACTTAACTCTCCAATGACAACACGAGCAGTTTTGGCTTCATGCTGCATGAAGGCAAAACTGCACAGCTCAAAAAACTGCTTGGTAAAGATTTTAAAAGGGCCGTTTTGGCTTCATGCAAGTATGCAACGCACATGCTTTAAAATCAATACGACACGCTGCATGAAGCCAAACTGCTCGGCTAAAATAACTGTTTGGTTAAAAGTATTTCAAAAATGGATGAATGATTTAACTGGTAGACACTTGCATCTTCAATTAACCAACCGCTAACCATCAAACCAAAAAGAAATAATTAGAGGTAATGAGTTCAAGTCATCAACATGAAAATAGTATAGTAGCCGATCGATCAATTTGTCTAATACTGTAATCCATCAATGTACATGTACGGAATGATAAAGACAACTATTTGTCGTCATGAAATTATAAATACGAGTGAATGAGAATCAGCTGTCAGCTATCAAGGACGTGACATGTCAACTTACAAGGAACGCTAACACGAGAGGAAAGATAGCAATTTTTTTTTTTTGTCCCTGTCCAAAGAGCTCAGACATCCCAACAATGCTTATTGTATCAAACAATAATCAGAAATAATAGCGAATCATGGGCCCACGCCTAAAATCCCTAGAAAGCCAGACTATCCAACTGCTAATAGCGAGATGCTATCCTCTTAAGATTTTGTTTATTTATGCTTTTCTGAAATGCAATGCAAACTCAGAATGGCATTACAAAAATTCCATTAAGTTGGGTTATTAAAAGTGGGCCTCTTAGGTATTTATTGCATATATTTTTTTAGAAAGCTCAAGAAACACTTGTAAAATGACTATTTTTGTACATAATTTTATCATTAAAGAAAAAGCATTTCATAAAGGACAACCATTGCTTTTTTTTTTTTTTTTTTGAGTGATAAGGCCTACTACTGTTATAATTAAAGAAAAAAGAGGCCTAGTGTTGTCAATTATGATTTTTAATACGGTAATGTTGTGGGCTTCATTTATGGTTTCACAGCTGAATAAGTGAAAGGCATATACCTAAACCTCTAACATATATAACATGTGCCTTTAATGTAATAGACTTCACTTTTTCTCAATGTAATAGACTTTACTGGTAAACAGAGTTGCCAACCACACACAATTAGCTTCTTTGCCTGGATTTGCCTGTGACTTGAAGGATGATGAAGTTATTTCGAGAATAAATGTCGGAGAACAACAAATGTTTGCACTAAGTTGTGTATACATTTTATTGATGATCTATGATTAGTACAACTAATTGTCATGAGACAAATCTATTACTCTGTACTCCAGGATTATTCTACTAAATTGTGTTTATTTTTGGAGACAATGCCAACCATAAATATTGAAAGCAAATATACTGCAGCAAAGCACAATTAGTGGCAATTTTGCTGGTTCATTTTTTACACTAAAAATAATTGAAGGAAGAAAGTGTTCACAGCCAAACATTTGCTGGCATTTTTGCCGGTACATTTTTACGCTAAAACTAATTGAAGGAAGAAAGAGTTCATAGCCTAACATTTACTGTCAGCTTTTCACTACAGCTTCTCCATTTGACTTGCTGAAGGTAACAAATCAACCATTTAAGCAATTTTAAAGGAGGAAATTAAGTCAAAATTATTTGTTGTTATGTCTCTTTGTCTTTTAGATTTGTTTGGTCTTGATGTTTGACACAGGACCCTTTTCAAAAGGGAGCAATTTTCAGAAGACTTGTAAAATTAAAAAATATAGATGGTGGAAGGTGGTGCTTTTTTCCTGTTGCATGATCAGTATACAGCTCCTTGACAAAGAGTATCAGCTTGATTTAATGTATTTTCTTTGGTATAGTGTACTCCCATAAGTACTCTGTTACATGCTAACTCAGTTAGATACGGATATCCATTATCCGAATATTTGTGTGGATACGGATATGGATATGGTTTTAAATTTTAATTATCAGTATCCAAATAGTAGATATATACTATATAGTTTAATATATATTATGAAAAAAATATGTTATTTACTATTATAAAAAGCGGATATCCGTATCCGTTTAATATCTGATCCGTATCGGAAAAATAAAAGCGGATACGGATATGGTTTTACCACTATCCGATCCGTATCCAATCTGTTTGCACCCCTTAACTCAGTGCACATTTTAGTACTGTGCTATACTGTACTGTATTGATTAATGTAGTCTGTTGTGAGTTGAGACATAGCCATCTTAATCAATTTTCTTTTAACAGTATCCTGAATATTAATTGTAATCCACTGGCATCATCTCCCGAACTTACTAATAATTTCAATGAGATGAAATTTAATATTATGACAACTACAGAGAAAATGACTTGTATATCACTTGTGATTATGTTGATGTTTACAAGCAAATCATGTCATCAAAAGATACAAAAGCACTGGTCCCCTAATTAACTAATAATTCACATATAGATATAAAATGCTTTTTAAAACATGATAAATGATATTTCAAGCATTTGCATGAAATATGATTATTCAAATGAGTGCATATATTCATAACTTTTTGATGGATATTCATTAACAATTGGCTAAACAAATAAAATTGTATGACTATTGGATCGATAGTTACTCGATTAAAGCTGCTTCAAATTAGTTCATTACTTAATCTGTATGATATTTAAGGTAATCTTATAAAAAAAATTTAATGCTAGGATTTCAATTTTGTGATGCATTGATTAATGAAAAATAATTCTTCTTTCTTCATTGCAATTTAGGCATCTATTGATATATTAATTTCAAAATTGGTCTAATTTGTATCAATTAGCACGGAATATTATTTGTATAACGCTTATCGATATTTTCAGCATTTGTGTGATAACTTTCTTTGATAAAATTTATTTTTTAATGGTTAACACAGTACCAAGCTTTCTCCTCATATCAAATAATTACAGAATTTTGATTTCTCTCACAATCAAGTGAGATTTATTTTTAAAAACCATAAATAAAAAACGATATTTTACCAAACCATTTTGGTTTTTACAAAAACCATAAGAACCGAAATGCCATTTCGGTCCCGAAAAAAAGTTTCAGACCAAAATATCATTTCGGTTCTTATGGTTTCTATAAAAACCAAAACAATCAAGTTGGTTTGGTAAAATTTTGTTTTTCTATTTATGGTTTTTAAATTTTTTTTTCCAGTTTTTGCAGTAGATAATAAGATATCTAACTTACTTGATTGAAACAAATGATTTTTGAAAAAAGAAAAAGAAAAGTAAAGGCCAGTCCCCTAATTAATAATTTCATTATTAAACAAAGAATTTTGTCAAAGTTTAGGTCAATTTTAGAAATAAGACCTAGCTCAAAACAATGAGCTGATATGAAAAAAAAAAAAATTAAGCAACGAAGCTGTCAATTATACAGTAATAAGATTTGTAATTATAAAGAGCTTCAAAAAATAAATCGAAGTTAAGTGGCTAATTAGTTACAGATTACACTAATAAGATTCGTAATTTTTTTATAAAATAGATTGTGAAAAAATATTTTTAGGAACTACATATATGCCCAAATTATTCTCAGCTTTAGCGAATATGATAAACATTTCTTATATTTTCTGAATGCTTTATTTTTGTAATATGAAAATAACTGATGAGGTGCGTCAATTGTTCATTTTTATTTTTTATGCTTGGATGAAGACACACTCTTATTAAGATATAATTAATTACAAACAGCATTAGAAAGCTCGGTACTGTTGCTTATTATAATAAAAGCAGAAAGGTCGGTAGGAACTAGGAACTAAATTGCAGATTACTCTTCCTTCTAATAGCATCTATGAAAATTTAATATTAGCAATTGGGTGATTGTACTTTTTTCAATAAATAAACAGACAGTCTCAGGGGCTCTCAGCATGGAACGCTATCCTCTGCGGATTTTTTCCGTGCGGAGCTTTTAATCTGATCCGTCCGATCTGAAACGAACCATATCAGATCTTGCCCGATTTGAAAAAAAAAATATTTCTCAAAATTTGCGGAACTTTTAATCTGGTCCGTCCAATCCAAAACGAACGGACCAGATTAAAAGCTCCGCAGAGGATACTCTTCCTCTCAGCATGAGGTGTTGTATATGAGAAGGGATCCAATTACATTCTTTTTTGGTGACACCGGATTACACTTTATATTTTCGAAGTCTAAATAGTCGATTCAAACCGTTCAACATGATGGATATGTTAAAATGTGCTTGTAGATCAAATTTATATTTTTTTAATATAGCGATTTTGTTAAATACTTAACAAATAGTAAAAAAAAATTCAAAAAATGTAAAATTTGATATGCAAGCACATTTTAATATATCAATTATGTTGAACGGTTTGGATCAACTATTTAAACTTTGAAAACTTTGAAAATCGAGAGTGTAATTCGGTGTCACCAAAAAAGATATAATTTGATCCCTCCTCATTGTGTGCGTGTGTATATATACAACTCACAACATTTAATACCATATATATATATATATAATATGAGGAGGGTTCAAATGCACCCAAATGCACCCAAATGCACCCTATCTTTCAAATTCTTTTTCTCCGTTTTCAAAGTCCGAATAGTCAATCCGAACCGTTAGATGCGATCTATATATTAAGATGTGCTTGGAGACCAAATTTTATATTTTTTGGAATTTTTTTACTATTTATGAAGCCACTTTGAAAATCGCTGATTTTACATTTTCTGAACCATTGGATCAGCGATTTTCAAAGTGGTTTAATAAATAGTAAAAAAATTCCAAAAAATGTAAAATTTGGTCTCCAAGCACATCTTAATATATAGATCGCATCTAACGGTTCGGATTGACTATTCGGACTTTGAAAACGGAGAAAAAGAATTTGAAAGATAGGGTGCATTTGGGTGCATTTGAACCCTCCTCATATTATATATATAAATATATATATAATACAGTATTGGATAATGGTGGGAAGAACTTTTAATCCTCTGAACTAAACAATTATTGGTTATTATAAAAAAATTAAAAGGATTGGTCGCATTATATATAAAAAATGATGTTATGGTGCAAACTAAGGTTATGCTTGATTCTCGCATGAGTGGTCTTGAAGAAAAGGATGAATCTTTTGTTGCACCAGTGTCGTGTAGAAAACCAAAACAAATTTAAAGCTTTGTGTACTCTGTTGATCTTCTTTGACAAAAAAGAGGCACTGCCCCAGTTCTGGCAAAGTTCATTCATTTTCTTCTCTACGAAGCATTGTTCATTTGTTTCCCGTGTAAGGAAATTCTTTGAACAAAAAAAATGATGGGTGAGGATTTTAAATTTCAAATTCTACGCAAAAGAGGATTTTGAAAAGCAACAATGCTGAAACCGGTGAAAATTCAAAAAATAACGAGCGATAAATGACAAAAACCGATGAAAATCTCACCGGTTTCAATTTTTGAACCGGTGAGAAAATAACCAGAAAGTAGCTCTAAAACAGGTGAGAATTTGACCGGTTTGGGTATTTTTCGAAATTCTGTGCAAAAGTAGGTAGAATTTGAAATTTATTTATTTTTTTGGATATTAATAAAAATTCCGGGCTACATGGCGGCATGGCGCGGATTGGTCCATACTATGGATCAATATTTTTGGTTTCAAAATGTATCCGAAACATTCAACATAGTTTTCATATGAATAGTACATATTCACTAAATTTTTTTTAGATTTCTTTTACTATTGTTTCAAATGGTTAGAAAATCACTTGACACAGTGATGGTTCAAAACTAAAGTGATTTTTTACCCATCTAAAAGAAAATAGTTAATAAATAAAAAATATATAAAATTTAGTTTACAAGTACATATTCATAAGGAGACCAAGTTGAATGATTCGTATCAACTGTTAAATTTTTTTTCAGTTCATATCACAGACCAATATGCATAGTACCATAGCCTCACTCAAAAATGGTATATGGCAAGTCAAAATATATATTTTTGTTGAAATTTATAATCATGAAATATTGAATATGCACCAATAATAAGAGAGAACAGAAAGCCTTTCATTTACTTCTCTTTCATTGAAGCTTTATTTTCCCAAAATGTATTCTCTTTTTTTGGCCTCATAAAAATAGATTTTGGTTCTATTCCATTTTTACAACAAATTTAGTAATAAGCATAACAACCCTGTTGTTCCGATGGAGAGAAGAATCTACAATTTCCAATCGAACAATTTCAATGAGATCTTTCAATTTCTTATTTTAGTATCATTATAGTTTCAAACTACTTAACCATACATGCAGGGGCGGACGCAGGATTTTTGTCAGGGCGGGGCAATAATCGGATGCAAATAGATTATCGGGTTCAAACCCAATAGCTTATCGAGTACAATTCAACATAACAAAAAAAAATACCAATCAATATAATAAAAATCCTAAATTACTTGAAAAAAATCAACAATTCAACATTTATAGGGATTTGAAATCAACATTTTGGTTCAACTTGACAGCTTCTGCCTTTGAATTAAAAAAAAAAATAAAAAATAAAAACATTTTGGTTCAACTAATTTCGTTATTTGGGATCAGCACCTATTTGGGCTCCGCTAATTTGTTTCGCTTAGAGTTTATATGGGCTCCGTTCCGTCTATTAGAATTCCAAAATGGGCTACAGGGGGGGCAATTTGAATTCCAGGGAGGGACAGAGGTCCGAAAAACAGATTTTTAGCACTATTTTTGAAAATCCAGCGGGGGGCAGCTGACCCCCCCTGTACTACAGTAGATCCGCCCCTGCATACATGAACTACTATATAGAAAAGTAACTTACAAGTTAATTTCTGTACCTATTTGAATATATATGAAGAAATATTTTAGCTAGATTTGGAACTTGCAACTGTCTACATAAAAAAATATTATCTTATCTATTAAACTAAAAATTTGACTTGGGGTGCTTTTTTCCGTTGAAGGACTTAATTGCAAAATCTTTGACAGATCAATGCCATCTATTTCTGGTAAAAAGGTCTTAATCATATCTTATCGAATAGTTGTTCAGTACTTTTCCATGGTGTCGAACATTAATAACAATTAACAAATGATCATACTTTTATTTCATCCGTCTGATCTAAATGAACGTTTCAGGTTAATCTAGATTTGTCCAATGAAATTTATGGGGTTTGGTTAGGGGTGCAAACGGGTCGGAACTCGGATATTATCCGACCGTATCCGTATCTGTATCCGTATTTGAATATTCTTGAGGATAAGGATACATATATGGTTTTAAATTTTAATTATCTGTATCCGAATATATAGTAGATATATATCATATAGTTTACCTATAAATTATGAAAATATTTATGTATATATCTACAGATATCTGATATTCGATCCGTATCCACATGTATATTCAATCATTTTTGTGAATAATACACAATTTTATCCATAATATTTGCATAATTTATGAGCTTTATTGTTTGATTTCTTAACATATTAATATTTTTGTACTTCATTTATATTATTATATTAATTAATTATTTCAAATTATACTTATATCATTATATTCAAACTATAAATATTAAAGATGAATAAATTTGAAATTATAAAATGATTAGTAATTAAGCAGTAGGACCATCCTATGAATCCATACAATTCATGAATTGAGTGTGCACAGAGAGGTGAGATAAACAAGTCCACCATCACTAGATAAGATGGTCCACAATTAATTAATACTTCTGTTTTCAACCTGCTAGCTGGAAAAATTAATGTCCTCCAAATTAAATTAACTCAGCCACAGTACCCAACTCACATACTAGTTTAAAATCTAAAATTTGATTTGCCGCCAAATAATAAATTTTAAAAATTAAAAATCAATCATTGAACTTGTGTGGCAGAGATAATATGCTCTCTGTGTGAAAAATCGTAAGTTCAAAATTTAAATAAAAATTCTTGTAAATATTAAAATAATTGAATAGCTTGACTTCAACTCTACGAAAATTATTATTATTATTATTATTATTATTATTATTATTATTATTATTATTATTATTAAATGATAGTAGTAGTAGTAATCAAGGACGTAGGGACTAAGAGGAAATTAGAGTCAATTGACCACTATTTAAAAAAAAAAAAAATTGTATTTAGATATAATTTTTCCTATAATTTAGAGTGAAATGACTTGATATTATAGAATTGATCTCCATTCTCAACAGAAAAAATGTATATGATTGACTCGCATAGTTCGAAATTCTGACTCCGCCCCTAATAATAATAATAAGCTTGAAGAAATCTTTGATACATGTATAGTTTTCCTCTCCAGAGTACTTTTAGAGTAATGCATACAATCTTAGAATGAGACCTAGATATCCATTTCCTTTTATTGTCAAGCAAACTCTAAGAACAAGACATGATAATGATGGAGAGCCTAAATTTACCAGTATAAAAAATCAATATACATAACATGATAATACATGATTATACGCTGTACGTACGTAAGTCCCAGTTGAGGGCCTACACTGATTGGTCGTGCTAAACAAACTCAGATAGATTTGTGCTTAACTAAACTAATTAAATGATTAATCGGATTGATTATACAAATCAAAGTAGGTAGTCACTGCAGCAGTCAAGTTCTTGTCTTCTCTCCTCTCCAAAGAATGCATAATAATGTTTCTATCATTGGATCCGCTCACCGACAAAAATATTTGACCTTCTTTCCATACGCCACGTCACCCAAACCAAGACAATCAAATATTGACTGAACCTGGAGCACAGTTAGCAACACATTCACAAATGAATTATTCAGGTTCGGTTTGACGAGATCAAAAATTCGTGATTCGGAAATAATTTGGATATAATTCGGAAATGATTCGGAATTATTCGGGTCAGAGATCTCAGTCCTGCAAGAGAGCAAAAAGAAAAAAAAAAACCCAAAAAAATGTTATGGGAAAAAATAGTAAAATTCTCGAATTATTCGTATTTAATTCAGTCAAAATTCGATCAACCGAATAATTCGACGTTCTGTTCGGCATCACCAAAAAAACAAATTATTCAGGTTTAATTTGCGAATAATTCGCAAATCTTGTGACTATGGTTAGCACGACTATTATATAAGAGTTTTTTTTGTAATATAAAAAACTTGGAATTTTATTTATGTAGCGCTCTTCTTAAATAACTCAATTTCTTCATTTGAAAGATTACTTTAGTATTTATCAAAGCAAAAGTTGAAAATAAAATAAAGTAGAAGGTTGATATCTTTCATTTATGCCTCCATTTTATATCAATTTTTATTTATAGAAATATATAAATTGCAAATAATGCATTTGTAAGGTATAGTTGAGATTACTCTCAAATTAATTATAGCCACATTTAATTTTGTTTTGATGATTATAATTAGTTTTGCAAAAGTATATTGATATATACTTATTTTTCGCTTTTGATGTACATTCTAATTAAGTCAAATACTGTGATATTTTATATGCATGATATAAATTAGAGCAAATAATTTACATTTTAATAGAGCTATATATTTCTTGAATTCACAGAAAAGAAAAATAAGTTGATTTTTGTGACAAAGTACGGCAATACACACCCCATTGTATAATATATATTGAAAAATCATACAATAAGGTCTTGATGTATACTTTCTATGTACCAAATGTGAGCTATATAAATTGACGCATTCTATTAATCATATTTTCATATCTTACTAATATATTATATGCACAATCATATTATATTTTAGGTAAAATAATATTTTTTAGATTAATTTCTAAAGAATTAATCAACTTCTTTCTTGCAAATTTGGAAAAGCTAAAAAGTCGTTGTTCAACTAATCTAAAATAAAATCAACACTATATCTTTTGTCACCTGAAATTATCATTTTTATATAATAACCGAGGAGGGATCCACTTACACTATTTGAAAGTTACAACATCTTACAACAATTTAATTTTGTGATTTTTAAAGTTCAAACAGTCAATCCTATCTGTTCAACATGTAATCTATACTAAAATGTGTTTGAAAATCAAACTTTACATTTTTTTGAATTTTTTTACTATTTATTAAGTATTTTACGAAATGGTTGTTTTTCAGTGGTCCATAATTATCTAAAAACATTTTTTTTAAAATACTTAATAAATAGTAAAAAAACTCAAAAAAATGTATAAAATTTGATCTTCAAGCACATTTTAATACTGATTACACGTTGAAAGATTTAGATTGACTGTTTGGACTATAAAAATTGCAAAACTAAATTGTTATAAGATGTTGTAAGTGTATTCCTCCTCATAATAATATTGATATATAAAATATACTTTCTACAGATAAAACCCGCCATACTAATACAGATAAACTGACACTTAAAGGTAGATAAACATACCTAATTAAGCTTTGTTTCACTCTTTGAAGCATTTTAATTATTTTCTTAGGAAATGGCTTTTGGAGAAAAAAAATTAACTAACTTCAAGAGAATATGAATCAAATATTTGCTATAGATTTATTATTATAATTTGCTCTTTGGTGAGATATAGAAATTATACGAGTTAATTAGTTATATGACTTGGAGTATCTACATTTCAGCAACTCAACTAAGTTTCTAAATAACTGTTAATCACTTTTTTGAAATTAAGGTATCTAAAGTTTCTAACTTTCACATTTCTGAAATTAATTTTAAAGTTTCTATTAAGCCACATCAGCAATAAATTAAAAAAATGAGAAATAATTTGAGCCAATCAGTTAGCATGGAGTTTATAAACAGTTTTTTAATAAGAAACTTTACTGCATAGTTTCTAAATAAAAAACTCTTTCATATTTGTGAAACTGAATTTAAAATTTCATGATGTAAATGCTCTTAGTTGGCTACCGATTTATTTACGGCGTGCTCCAGGTGCAAGCGACAATCTTGAGCGACCACCTTCAACTCCTGCGGTCCTGCCTCACAACTGGCTACAACTCTCTCTAACACACACATACACACACACTCTCTCTCTCTCGCTCGTGTTTGTAAATAGCTTTATATATGGCAATGCGGAGAGTTGATTAATATTCTACCCCTTTAATCAACACACAATCTCCTTTACCTTCTTCTATTCCACTACTCGTACAAATATCCTTCAACACATCTCCACTAATTGAAACTTCAATCAATCAACCAATCAATCAATCAATCAATGCACACTAATTCCTTCCCACCAAATTAATCACTATCTCACCTCACCTCCTCGCTCCTCCATTTTCAGATTCCCCAATCAGAAATTATACCAATGGCAACCAAGCCTCCCATGGCTGCCAAACCTGTTCTTCAGAAACCTCCTGGCTACAGGGACCCGGGAGCGCCCCCGGTTAAACCTCCTCAACAACTCCGGCGACCAACCCACCTACCACCATCTCTCCGCCACCCCGGAAAACGCCGCCACCGCAACCATCGGCGCTCCATCTGTTGTTGCATCCTCTTCTTCCTGTTATGTGCACTTCTCCTTCTCTCCATTGCTGCTGCCTTATCCTACCTCTACTTCCAACCCCGCTTTCCTTCCTTCCATCTACAATCACTCAACGCAACACGGCTGCGTATCAGCTCCAGTGATAGCCTAGATGTAGCGATCTCGGCGAAAATTATCACGTGGAATCCAAACACGAAGATCGGAATTGTGTTCGGCGATGGCGTGGGGCATCTGACAGCAGAGGATCAAGATGGGGATGTGGAATTGGGAAATGGTCAATTGACAGGTTTCTACTTGCAACAGAAGAGCGCGGGGTCTATGGTGGTTCAGGCCGGGGAGAGCGGCGTGTTGTTGGATGATGCGGTGGCGCAAAGGATGAGAAACGGGTATAAAGGAAGCGGCGTTAAAGTGAAGGCAGAATTGGAGGTGGGGATGGGGGTGAGAGTGAAGGGGAAGAACATGTGGAAGGTGCCGGTGAAGGTGGCGTGTGCACCGATGAGGTTAAAGGTGGTGGGGAAGAAAGGTGGTGGTGCCAGTGTTGGTGCCATGGTTAAGTGCCAAGTCTACCTCTTTAGATGGTGAGTTTGATTAACTAATTCTTTGTTTGTACCAGTACAAAAAATTTCAAATATACAGTGTTAAGGCTACATTGTTGTTATTGACAGAAGGTAAAGAAAGTGTTTATGTTTCCTGTTATTTTTTTCTCAAGTTAATTAATTATCGTTCTGTCAATGGGACCAATGTAGTCTTTGCTTGGTATAACCGTTGGAATTATTTCTTCCCTTCTCTAAAGTGTGCCCACCATAGTCATATGATTCGCCAATTAAATCTCAATAATTCGTTTCTTGGTGATGCCAAACCGAATGTCAAATTATTTGATTGATCAAATTTTGACCAAATTAAACCCGAATAATTTGCGAATTTTACAAATTTTCCGAATTATTCATGAATTTTTCTCAGCAATTTTTTTTTTGGTTTTTTTGCACCCTCTTGCAGAACTGAGATTTTTGATTCGAAAAATTCCGAATTATTTCCGAATTATACTCGAATTATTTCCAAATCACTAATTTTTGACCTTGCTAAACCGAACTCAAATAATTAATTTGTTACTATGGTGCCCACATCAGTTTTTACTAATTAAGGGAACGTGGGCGAAAAATATTAGGTTGTTTATACTTATTTATAACGAAGATGTCACTTGACGAAATATATTCTGATAATTTTGACAATAATTTAAAAAAAAAATTCAAATGGAATTTAAAATTAAAAAGTTAATTTATAGGTATGTTATTGAACATAGAGAAATTAAACAATCAAATTTTATGTAATTTAAGTATTGTTTGATAATAAATTAAGAACCGTTAATTTCGTATTGTTGAAATTGCATATTACTTCATGTACGGTGAGGCGTACAATTTTTTTTTTATCATTTTCTGTAAACATTATATGTGGATAGATAATATAATTATGGTTATAATATTAGATTATAAATGTAAGTTATTTTTTTAAGATTGTTAAAATAAATAAATCTCTCTCTGTTTTTTTTTAATATATTTGAAGTTTCTCATATCAATGAAAACCTAAAAACCCAATAATTTAGATTTTTTTTTTCAAAGCTTGTACATTTAACATATTACCAGTAGCCAATTGAAAACTAAGCTGCTATTATTTTATTAAATATTTTTACATTAAATTTTCTACATATTTTCTTCTTTGATACACTGAGCGAAATTATAAATATATAAAAATGACCACTTTGCTTGTAAAACAATTTTTCCTTGAGAGTTGTTTGGTAAAAAAATAAATTTATCATATTGAGTATAAAAATATTTATTCTACAGGCAATTTGGTAAATATAAAACATCAATATATTTGTCTTTCTAGAAATTGAATTTCTTTATATGCTAATTAAATTTGAGTTTAAATCCTGTCCGTTTGTTATAATTTAACACGAACTTTAAAGTTGTTCCGTAAATTTCAATCAAGCTCGTATTTTTCTGCCCGACCCATTTTTTTAACAAACTAAAAAATTAAGTAAAAAAAAAAAATTCTCTTCCGACAATCCGATTAAATAACTACTTAACTGAAAGAATCCTTTAACCCACCTCTTTTAGTTAGATCCTTACCATTATAATGTAGCATAGAATAATTCATTCGCCTGTTCGGCTGACAGGTGGAAACGAGAATGAGCTTGGGTTCAAATTCAATTTAAATGATCAAAACACTGTACGCGTGGGAAAAGAAAAATCAATCCAAGTGAATTTTTTTTTGCCAGGTGGAAATGAGAATGAGCTTGAGTTCAAATCCAATTTAAATGGCCAAAATACTGTACGCGTGGGAAAAAAAAATTCAATCTAAGTAGATTTTTTTTTCAACGAATACAAAGGCAGCCGAACAGAACCTCATGAACTAGCATATCATGTTGGCCAATTAGTATGGGAAGTAGATAATATGTACAAAATGAGGTGGGATGTCGGTCGTCAGAGATTTGAACGTGAGAACCAAGTAATATGTACAAAATATTCTCTAAAAGGAATTAATATGTACAAAATATTCTCTAAAAAGAATTAATATGTACAAAATAAGATGAGAAGTTAGCCCATTTTCTTAACCATATAAGAAGATTTAGGGCCTTTTCGGCATTTACTGTTTACGTGGAAAAAAACAAATTCACTCAGACTGAATTTTTTTTTTCCCACGGGAACAGTAATTTTTCAGTTCAAAATTTCCCGTTCCTATTCCTATTCCTATTCCCAAGCCTCCGCCGAACAGGCTCTTAGAGAAGGATCTAGGATGTTTTTAATTTAAATGAATTAAATTTTTTGTTTATTTCAAACTTTAATATTTTTAATTTACATGAATTTGCTCATAGACTTTGAATATAAAAGAGGGGATTAATTGATAATAAATTAATTTGATACTTTTCAAAACACTAAAAGGTTTATAATAATAAACCTAAAATAAATTTGATCATTCAGCTACTAGTTTTAAATTTATAAAGATTAATATTTCTGGCGCCTTAGAATGAAATATCAAATGACACTCAAACTTATAATTCTATTTTTTTTTTAAATATTAGTAATTTGAGATAAAAGGTATTAAAACTATTAATTAAAATATTATCAATCAATCTTACTGTCAAAAATCTAAATCTCTTATTAAGACGTCGCCATCGATCCTAATCCTTTATAAAAAAATAATAATAATAATATCCTTGGCAATTAGCCAATAAGCCAATGACCGTGGAGCAAAGGAACAGATTAGATTCTCTGGCAATGACGAGGCAACTGCGCATGTGGAATGTCGAGCCTCGTGAGGTGCATGTCAGAGGTGGGGCCGGCATGTCTGTACTCTGCACCGTTACCGGACCATACACAAGCGGCAGTTGGAGCGTATATTTTATGGGCCTACTACTGGCCCATTTAGTACACTCAAGGACAATTAGTGACTGAATTATAGAGATTAATATATTCAAACTTTGCTATGAAACATGTCTTTTTTTTTATCCCTAGAAATTAAAAAAAAAGAGAGAGAGAAATAAAAAGAGTACATTGTATTTTAGATTGGTAGAAAGATTCGTAGAAATCTTACCGATTCAAATTTAGTTATTTTTTTTAATCTAATATATAGATAGAGATAATTCTTATATTAGATTTTTCTGATAAAATGTAAAAAGTTTTTTGAAAAATAGATGAAATATTTCTATTATATAAAGATTTTAAGATGCTTTATCTATGTTTTGTAAAAACCTTTTATACTTTATTAGAAAAAAATTAAAGGAAAAAAATACAAGGTGGTTTAGATCAGTATTATTTCTACCGATTCAAATTTTTTAATTTTTAAAATTGGTAGAAATCCTACCAATCAAAAATATGCTGTACTCTTTCTGGTTTTTTTTTTTTTTTCTTAATTTCTACAGATAAATTTTTTTCTATTTTGGCTGGCCCCTTTGCCAAAATTTAATGAGAGGACCTAACTCTAGTTCATCAAATTATTAGTTTGAATATTTTTTTTTTTTGCTTAACATGATATTTGTTATATTTGGTGTCAATGTAGGTTCAGTATCAACTAAAAGGCTCTCCTCAAAGAAAGCTCGTGAACTACTTGCTTTTATTAAATTAAATATGTAGTGATTGACAAGTGAATGCAGAAGAAGAATGAGATGAATGACAGCTGGTGCACTGGAAAATTAATCCAAGATTGATATGATCTACCTTTTTGAAGAATTTGTCATATAGGTTGATGTAAACAAATTGATTTTTTTTTTGTTTATTATAATAAAGATGTATTTATGCTATTCTTTACAAAACCATATATATAAAATCAGATCAGATGGACAAAAAAACCATATATATTTTGTAAGCTTGATGTCAAATATCAAAGTGAGAAAATGAAGATTGATCTAATTTGTAATTCGTAATTAGCAACAACTTATTGAATTTAAACATATTGATTAACACTCCTAGAATTTGTATTACTAACATCTAGGGGTGGATCTAGGATTTTCATCAAAGTGACTTGTGACTCGCTTGTTTTGACAATGTATTAGATAATGTAATATAAAGTCAACTACCATAAAATATGTTTGTGATTAAATTCATACATACTCAAGTACTAAATTTTCAAATTCATACAAACATAGTTCACAAAATAAATTAATTATTCTAAATTTACACAAATTCATACTTTAGACTGAGCTAAGTCCCAGCTCAAACTTATTAATTTTGGATCAAGCCAGTGATGAGCTGGCTCGTTAATAACTCGGTCCACTAACAAACAAGATGTTAATGAACAAATCAGATGCGAGTCACCATCGGTCCACAAACTACGAGCTTTCTTTCCACCCCTAAGAGAAATCTATTACCGTTTAACCTGATGAACTGAAACGCCACTATATTTTTGTCAATTGCAAATGTTTGAGACTAGATTCTCTTAAATTCTACTAACCTTTTGGTGTAGCTATCAATTGGAAAGATATTCCAAGCTTTACAGCTGCCAAAGACAAAAATGAACATAAAGGACAAAGAAAAGTATGATTTGAAAAAAGAAAAAAACGATAAAAGACAAATCCAGAAGAACAAAGTTTAACATGTTGCATATCCCCTTGTCCTCCGGACTCCAATTTCCCCTGCCAATGCTATTTGCACCTTCCACTGTAGACCACTGTCGGAGCCTCGGAGGTGATACTCATACACTGAGCTCCTTAAGAAACAAACTATAAAGTTCCGTATGATATTGGGCTTCTGTTCGGAAGCCTTATGGGCCGAGGGAATGTCCCCAAAATCCGCATGTTATTTTCATTGGGCTGATTGGGAATTAAAAAATAAGGATAGTTTTCTGGCCCGCATCATAATTTCAGCCCGGCACTCGGTTTCCGTTTATAACTTCTAAATAAGTATCTCGGATTCGTTTATCAACACCTGGTCCGTTGAGAGAAGATTGAAGATCTTATCCATCTATTTATGGGTTGTGTTAAATCTGTAAAAAAAAAAAAAAAAAAAAAATTTTTTTTTTTCGTAAAACGTTATAACGTTTTTAAAACGTTACGTAACGTTTTTCACTGTAAAACTTGATTAAAAATGGCAATTTTATGAATGCTGGATTCAATTAAAACGTCATAACGTTTTCAGAAAACGTTATAACGTTTTATACACCAAATTATGCGTTTTATACACTATTTCCTGCGTTTTTCACCAGCTGAATCGTCATAAGGATTTACTAAAACGTTGTAACGTTTTATCCGACAGTGTGCGGGTCTATTTAGCAAAATTCCTGTTGTCTCTCCTTCTTTCTCTCCATCCTTTCCCCTTTTCCCTTGTGTGTTCCGTCCAGAAGAAAGAAAAAGAGAGAGAGACCCTCTTCTCCCTCTAAAATCCATCAAAACAAGTGAGAAATTGAAGTGAGGGATTTGAAATCGGTTGAATATCTCTCCCTAGTCCCCATCTAGCTCTCCCGTTGGTAAGTTCTTCCTCTTCTCTTCTCTCAAAATCTGAGTTCATCTCCATTGCTAGGGTTTTTGCTCAAATTCGAAATTGTTGTGTAAATGGTGAATAATCCATCTCCATTGAGCTTCCATGTGATTAATTTGGTAATTTCTTTCTCGATTCCATCCAAACCTTGATTTTCCATCTAGGGTTGGTCCAAATCCGAAAATTTGCAAAGAATTGTGATTTATCTAGTTTGATCCAACAAATAGAGGTGTTAACCGACAAGTTTTTCTCCCTTCCAAAATTTGAAATTATTTTGGGTTAAATCGAATTAGGGTTTGTGGAGTTAGAGAAATGAATAATTAAATGGGTATTTGTGCAATTGTTCTGATGTGTGGAAAATGTATATGGGTTATAGGACCCAATGGTAAATTGTATGAGATTATAAGGATTTGTCAAGGAAAGTATGATTTAAACTAATATGACTCGAGTAAACATAGTGATAGTCGAACAAATATTAAACCACGTATGTATATGTTAATATAGGCGTAGGCTCGATTGAGCACGATTTCGCGGGACCTCTCGAGACGTCTGAACCTTAAGTGCGCGATACACTCTTCGTAATCAGGTGCGGGATTCTTGGACTTGTTTGATACTTTATTTTCAGGAATTAAACTGTTTATTCGTTTGTCATGTTGAATGCTTAATTGTTGCATACTTTGAAATTCATGCTGCATATTGATTCTCGCATAAATGAGAATGATTGAATTGTTCGGTTAAGGTAAATTGGCATGTTGGTATGGTTATTATTTGATTAGTTCTATTAATTGTTCTATACGTGAATGAATCTGCCAGGCCGACCTGTTTAGGTGGCTGGATCAGGTGACGGTGACCTATCCGTTGATCTGTTTCTGAATTTGCCAGGCCGACCTGTTTAGGTGGCTGGATCAGGTGACGGTGACCTATCCGTTGATCTGTTTCTGAATTTGCCAGGCCGACCTGTTTAGGTGGCTGGATTCAGGTGACGGTGACCTATCCGTTGATCTGTTTACTGAATTTTGCAAGGCTGATAGCCGACTTTGGTTCTATTTGAATGAAATTGCAAAGTTGAGCCGTATGGCTGACTTTGATTCCGCGTGATTGCATTTTTGTCAAGTTGACATGTATATGTGACTTGTAACCAGACCTTAGGAAATGGTTAAGCCAAACAGCTACAGATGGGTGTCAGATAAAGGGTCCAGCTTGGTTGGCCATCTGTAGGCGCCTGTAACCCTACAGATGTGGGTTTGATAACGGTCCAGCTCGAAAGAATATCTGTAGTTGTTACAAGCCCTAATGAGTCGAGTTAAGCCAACTATGTGTTTATTTTGAAATTTATCTTGGAAATTCCGTGAACCGTGATCCGGTTTTATTATTTGTTGTCGAGCATATGCATTTCTTTTTATTATGAATATGTATTTGTTTGAATTGCTATTGAATGGGTTTCATTTTTGAATATGGAGTTTGATTGCAAGTCCAATAATCTAACTGTGGCAAATTCGCACTGAGAATTTATTCTCACCTCCTCCCTTTGGGTCATTTTCAGGTTTATTACAGGGATACAGCAGATGAGGATATTGGTAATGCATATAAAAGATCCACTGCCTTGCGTATATATATGCCTTAATAAATATACGCGGCAGACTGTCAGACCCGGGATTTGGGGTGTGACAGGTTGCAATTCAAAAATTTAAACGGTTGGGATCGGAATAACAGCTGATTTATATGAAAGCCGTAGAGTTGCAATAAAAAAATGGACTTGATGAATATTTAGTTGACAAGGGACATGATGAAAGCCGTAGAGTTGCAATAAAAAAATGTGTCTCGGAGCACTGGTGTGCCTGCTATGTGGCCTTGGTCGTCGTTTGCTTGCCAGAAACCGCCAGGCGGGCTCAGACCGGCCTGGTAGGTGGCCCCAGCTACTAGAACAGCAACTATCATAAGAGATCCCTGAATCTCTTGAAACATCTTCTTGTTGTCTGAGTCGTTGGCTTCTTGTTCGGTTTGAGGTCCTATCGGTGTCGATTGTTGGGTTCCATTGATCTGCTTTGGTGGAGAAGACGGTGTCGATTCGGGGGATGGGCTGATTCCCCCCGTTTGGCTACTGTGGTGTGGTGATTCTTGATGCATTTTGATGGAATGGAAGGGAACGTTTCTCTGTTTTTGGTTGCCCCCTTTTGTGAAGGATTGATTCAATCACCTAAAGTAACTCAAATTAACCTTCAAAAAAAAAAAAAAAAAAAAAAAAAAAACCTTAAAAAAAAAAGTAATTCAAATTATGAGTCGAGATCCAGATCGTCAAATCTCTTTTAATACGATGTAAAAGGATCCGTGTGAATTCCCTTTTGAACCAGATTATCCAGATTTTGATATGACGGTTCGGATCTAAACGCAAAATTTGATTTACTATAGAGGAACCAGACTCGTGGCAACCAAGCGAGCTATTAGTTGATCTAAGGAGTAAGGAAGCTTCTAAGAAGGGAAACTTTTTATTGTTAGTAACCAATAGAAAAGAAGAGAGAAAAACAGTAAGAATACATATATTTTTGTAGTGATAGTAAAATTGGTACAATGTGTACTGATTTTAAAATCTAAACCAATTAGAACAGTAAATATTACAATGATTTTCTGCGAAATAATAAAAATAAATTAAAAATCTGAGTTAGAATTGATGCATATAATACCGATCCAAAATTTGACATTTTTAGAATCGGTACAATTTGTATCTATCTTACTACCAATAAAAATACACATGTACTATTTCTGTTTCTCTCTCTTCTTTTCTATTAATTACTACCAATAAAAAATCTCCTCTCAGAAGCTTACTTTCATGTTTCAATCTATTAATTTCGAAATCAAAGAGTACAATTAAAACAAACCCACCTATTTTATTTCGTGGCAGCATTAGCTGTTACAGGAAATACATCTGCTGCAATTCTAATGTATTGCAGGGTATTCTAATTTCAACTGTTTATTTAATGGAATGTAAGAATCTAAAAAATATTAGTTTTTTTTGCATGAATCTCAAAATATATGAATGGTTGGGATTGCAATTGCAGAGATCCTGCGATCCTTTAAAATCACAACAGATTTATTTCCGTTGTTACCGTTCCCCCTTGTATATTTATGAAGTTATTGTCCAGTTATTAAAATTTGATTGAGTCAAACGAGAATAGGGTTGCTAGTTTGCTTTCTCCTGAGAAGTCATGTACGTACTTCCAAAAGCCAAACGGTGCCGCTTAAAGAGAGGCGATTCTCAAATCGTCATGGCCATCCGTAACCCCCTCCCCTCTCCCTCCACTATATACATCTACTTTCTATTCATTTTTTTTATTTGAGTAAGTGCTTATGTCTAGTGGATTTGGTCATCGCTTTTGGTGATTCTATTTAGTGGATATGGCCTCCGCTCATTGCTTCGTTGTCGTTCGAGTCGATGCTTTCATTTAGGGGATCTAGCCATCGTTCTTTGGTACTTCCGCTTTGTAAATTTGGTTATTGCTCTTCACATAGTTCTTTTGAAGGTTTTTATTTTTCAAGACAAGTGATTTGTTTTTTCTTATCTTATTATGAGGTCTTCTTCCCTTTTTGATAATAGAAAAGTTGGTGGAACGAGTTGTATATATAGTTACTTACTTTATATGTTGTTTGTGTGCTCTCTTTCTTCTTCTCCTCTTCTCCCTCCCTTTCCTGCTTCTCACATTGGCGGCTTTTCATTGGGACCTCTGAGTGGTGATTGTCCTGGTTTGGTTGATTTAGTTTCTGGTCTGATTTGATTTAGTGTCACAATTAGAATTTCTGAGTGGTGACTGTTCTGGTCCAGTTTTAGTTTCCAGTCTGATTTGATTCAGTGTCTTATACGATGATGTCTGCCAGTAAGATAACTATACGCACAAATGAAACAATCATTAGGCTTCTATTATTTTCATCAACTAAAAATGACTAAAAATTGTGTCCACATGATGCACATATCACTGTGCATTTTTTGTTTATTTATAACTGAGTGCTTTTCTAAATATTTCTTATCTACTCTCGTGTAATAATTGATTTGTAACTCTTTAAATTAATAAAATCGCCTAATGCTTTTATTGTAAAAAAAGAAGAAGAAGATGTAAGTATTTTCAAAGGAAAAAAAAAAGCCAAAATAAGATAAGAGAATCTTTCAACGTTAAACTATCCAGGCAAGTTCATTGAACAAGTATTATTATATTATAGTGTGAACAAGAAAGTTCACATCTGATATTGGGTTATATTAATTATAAAGACTTCAAATAGATAAGCTACCACCAGATAAGCCATCCCCATACTAGTTCTCTTGCCAAGTTGCCAGATAGCTAACATGTAGATCTTGCGACGCAATAAGATCTCAGAAAGTGATAGCAATTTTGTAATAGCTTATTGACTCTTGACTCCAGAGTAAACATCCAAAAGTTGAAATGGATATTTTAGATATCTTTTGTTTTCTCCCTTGCAAGTTGCAACACATAATTGATGGGCCAGTTTACACTTTTCTGGCTAGGCTCTGAATAAAAGAACTGAGCCCATTCAAAGTCTGGGTCAATCTAGTTATCAGTCGTTACATACATGTCGACATAATGAATCAAAGTTTGCCTTCCAAAACCGCACAGATAAGCCTTTATGGGCTGGTGCGTATCCTCTGAGATATCTCAACTTTTGCGTGACCGACGTGTCCGGTGCCTATTCGGGGGAGATGTAGGGGGTCAGTATTTTGTGTGCTTTGAGATTCGTGCAGAACGTAGTTAAACGGTTGGGATTTTCCATAAAGTCACGCAAATTTTGAGATATCTCAGAGGATACGAATTCTTTATGGGCTGGGTCAAGCTAACCTTTTACTGCAGTAGGAGCTGCATCCCCGCATGCACGCACAAAAACATTATTAAATTTGACGCATATATACAGGGAAACAAACTCTAAATCACACAGAAGCTAGACTACGCACAAACACACCATGAATATGATTCTGATGCCTATGGAAGTAATTTGAACTTCGAAGTCCTCTTGTTTTTATTGTGTAATTTAACATATATATATTCCCTCGCTCGAGGAGCTTTTCATCTAATAAATTTCACAACTGTTAAGATTATTGCCACATGAATTTCTTCGCAAGTCTATATATATACCAGCACGCCAAGTCTATTTGACAAGTCCATTTTAAGTTTTCACTTCAGCTTTTTTCAATTTATTGGCATGGATCACATTCTTTAAATTAAATACCTCTATTGTAGATGGGACCTTAGATAAATTAGACAATTAATGCCTCATGCTTTTCTTCCAACCAAAAAAAAAAAAATGAAATTATCACAGAACAATAATAATAATAAATATATGGAATATTCATGAAAAACATCCGCCTATATATCAGAAACTCAAGCTCCGAGTCATGCCATCACGACCCAGGATCTCTCGTTTGTACGCTGGAACTCGCACGACCGGGAATGCAATCATGATGACCCACTATATTTACCACCCAAGGAGCGCGCTTGCTAGCGAAGGAGCATAAATTTGGCAAAAAGCGGGCTGAATAAACAACAAACAACAAAACCCCCACCGCTAGCACAATTACATATATAGAAGTGGAGACTCTCCTGGCGCATCCTGCAGCATAGGCAATCATCAGACTGACCAAGTCTAGAACCATGCTGATGTACAACATTACGACCTTAGACCGATCACAATAGAACTTCTCATTCATGAGAAGTATTATTATAACCAATGATGTCATGAATGCAGTCGCATTGGCATAGAAAAAGGTTGTGTATCGATCTGGAGATTTGTCACGAAGAATTGAAGAACCAGCTTCGTGACCATTGTTGTCTTGCCATAATCCTCCAGGTGGACTTAGACCAGTTGTATATGTCACAGACACAACTAGTACAGCGACGACCATGACCCATCCACGCATGTCTTCAAACCACTTTTGTCTTGCATCTTGCGCGTTGTTGTTGTGTGCTTGTGTTGTAGGACATGGAGGTGTCGATTGTACTGTATTGGGGTTATATTGTTGTAGTGGAGACTGCGGTTGCTGCTCAAGGGATCCAGAAACGGCGCTGAGGCTTATCTCATGTGACATGATGACTTGAGAAAGATGGTTAATTAGCTTCTTCCTTCATAGAAAGGTTTTTTTATAGAGAGATAACATGGGTCAACTCCCAGTTGGAGCAACCAATTAATAATACAGACAGGAAATACTAGCTATAGGATATGCTCAAGACGAGGAGGGTTCAAATGCACTCAAATTTTTGTGCATCCAAATGTATCCTATCTTTCATTTTTTTTTTTTCATTTTCAAAGTTTGAATAGTCAATCCGAACGTTAGATACGATATATATATTAAGATGTGCCTGAAGACCAAATTTTACATTTATTGAAATTTTTTTACTATTTATTAAGCCACTTTGAAAATTACTGATTTTACATTTTCTGGACCATTGGATTAGTAATTTTCAAAGTGGTTTAATAAATAGTAAAAAAATTCCAAAAAAATATAAAATTTGGTTTCCAAGTACATCTTAATATATAGATCGCATCTAACGGTTTGGATTGACTATTCGGACTTTGAAAACGGAGAAAAGAAATTTGAAAGATATAATACATTTGGGTGCACAAAAAATTGGGTGCATTTGAACCCTCCTCGCTCAAGATATGCATTTCATGCAAATCATAATATGATATCTTATTATTGTGAGTTAATTAATTATGACGAATGTGATTAGGATGATTGAACAACAAACTAATTAATTCTTGGTCAAATCTATTATATATATATAATCTTGGTGGGAGTCTGCTACAGTACATCTACAGTGATAGCTACAGTGAGGCTGGCAGATGGGGCCCATCTATATATCTTATTTATTATATTATATATATATAATGCTGGATGGGATTTGCACTATTCATTCAGCGTTGTCACTATCTGATCCGTCAGATTGTATCTCACGGCTGATTCTCGCGTTTACATTTCTTCCTCGCTACGTGTCACTCTCCTCTCTTTTCTCTCTGCCTTCGGTCTAAAACCCTTTCACCTTTTTCTCTCTCTTTCTTCTTTCTTTGCCGCCTTCTCTTCCGCTTCCCCTTGCTCGCTCCCCCTCCTCGTCCGATCCACCTTTTTTCCACGCACCCCTCTTTCTCCTCCCTTCATTGTTTTCTTCCCTCCCTCTCCTTCTCCTCCCTCTCCCGTCCTCCTCCACTGACCTCCTTCCTCTCTCCGCCGACCTTCTGCCGGTCAAGCTCTGAAGGTTTCTCTCTCTCTCTCTCTCTCTGATTGTTTGTTACTGATCTAAGCACTTTATTTGATACTCATAAGGTATGAAATTCAAATAGATACTTTTTTACTAAGTGAAATAATCCTAATTCACTATTCGGTCTTTTTGTGTCGTTAACTATGTTTAGTCCAGTGTTAAAGTTCTCTCAATGCGCACTAATTAATCATTGCTGGATTGTGTTCTCTCTTTGTTGTTGCTCTTGCTCCAGGGTTCCCACCGCTCATCCACCAAGCCCTTCACTTCCGTTTCTACCTCCCTTTCCACTGGTAAGCATGCGTTATTTCCTCTCCCTTTCCTTTTTTTTACCTTAGAAAATGCTCTTAGTTTGCACATTTCCCCTTGCGTGTATCTGAACTTCGCTGATTCACGTCATAATCGCGAAGAATCACAATATCATACCAACTTGCCAAGTCGGAGTCAATTAGACCTTGACCACATTTGACAATTTTTAAAGAACAAGTTTCCATAAAGGAAATTTATAGCACTAACCTGTATTCCCCTTGAGCAGAGAAAACAGAGGCCATAGAAACAAAGCATGCACATTCTACGCTGGTCCCATATTCACATGCTATCAAAGAATATACTAATTCTTCTTGAGTTGTGAATTGGTTTTTGCATTTGCAGAGAGGAAAGTTCATCTGAGTGTCTGTGATAGTGTTGAAGAGCAGACTGAACGGGTATGAGAAATTCCTTCAAGCTTAAATCTCTTAAACAGTCTGACGAATTTATTTAAACCCATCACAACACTAAATACCAAGAGCATACTAAATAGGTAAGAGAATATATCTTCACTAGTGGAAAATATGGAATCAGGATCGGTTATAAACACATATCAGTATCGGAATCCAACCGATCCTGATGAAGGCGATACTGATACTATCAGGATCGGTTTTATATTTTTTAAACAACCGATCCAAATAGAAACTATTAGGATCGGTTTTTAATAAAACCGATCTTAATAGTTGTTATCTAGATCGGTTTTTGAGTAATAACCGATCCAGATACGTACTATCAAGATCGGTTTTTATGTAAAACCGATCCTGATAGTTTTTTTGTATTTTTTTTTATTAAAAAAACACATCTAGATCGGTTTTTTAATAATAACCGATCCAGATACGTACTATCAAGATCGGTTTTTATGTAAAACCGATCCTGATAGTTTTTTTGTATTCTTTTTTTATTTAAAAAAACACATCTAGATCGGTTTTTTAATAATAACCGATCCAGATACATACTATCAAGATCGGTTTTTATGTAAAACCGATCCTGATAGTTTTTTTGTATTTTTTTTTATTAAAAAAAACACATCTAGATCGGTTTTTTAATTAATAACCGATCCAGATAAGTACTATCAAGATCGGTTTTTATGTAAAACCGATCCTGATAGTTTATTTGAATTTTTTTTTATTAAAATTTACATATCTAGATCGGTTGTTTAATAATAACCGATCCAGATACGTACTATCAAGATCGGTTTTTATGTAAAACCGATCCTGATAGTTTATTTGAATTTTTTTTTTATTAAAATTTACATATCTAGATCGGTTGTTTAATAATAACCGATCCAGATACGTACTATCAAGATCGGTTTTTATGTAAAACCGATCCTGATAGTTTTTTTGAATTATTTTTTTATTAAAAATTACATATCTAGATCGGTTTTTTAATAATAACCGATCCAGATGTTTGGTTGAATGTAAAAAATAGAATTTTAATTATTTGGCCAGCTTCCATTTATATATATATGCTGGCCCAATTAAAATGCTACCGATACAAATCACAGATTGATAAATATATATATGCATACAAATCACAAATAGATATCAAACACATCCTACAAATTAAGTTTACGTATCATAAATTATGTTTACACATACAAATCACGTACAAATCCTAAATTAAATATCATAGACATACACATCCTACAGATTAAGTTTACACATCCTAAATTGTTGTACTTCATGTCTACTGTATCTCTTTCAGGAAAATTTGAACCCACATTTTTCGTAAGTTGCTCAAGCGTTGTACAGTATGTTTGGCGGGAATATCCTACATTTTTTAAAAGATAGAAGAGCATGCACAATTAATTGTGTATTTTATTATATTTGAAGCAACAATGCTTAATTACTTTTTGAAAATATATAAATGCATACCTTTAAGTTCGGAAAAGTATATATGTGTTCGTTTATTATGTCTTGCATGAGCAACATGACATAATATGCACATTCCCAGCCGTCTGGTTGTTGTGGGCACTACATAATAAGTTTGAAAAAATTGAAATGTATGTTAATGAGCATACAAATGGCTTTAAGGTTATATAATCACAATTTTTGTCTTATAATCATATATCTCAATAGAAACTATTACCTTGCAATCGTTATGAATCGTCAAAGAAGTCTCCATTACCCTGTTGAAGACATTGTTGAAATATGAACACATTGAACAATCAGTACTTACGAGAGATATTTAAAATGATAAATGATAAAATAATAAAAAAATCTAATGCATTCTAAACAAACGTAAAATTTAGGATGTCACTTACTCCTCGACCGCAGCAGTGATCATTAGCATTTTTTTACTTTTCTTATCGGAATCGTACACGTACAATGCACTTTCTCTTGGCATAAGCACGGTCAATACCCAATGATTGCTGCATGTTAGGTTTGTAGAATGTCATATTATATAATTTTTATATTTTGACATAAATATAATAAAATTAGAATATATATATAACACTAACATGTGGTGATAGGGTATAAATATCAATCTCTTGTCCCGATTTCCGTTGAGTGCTTGCCCTATGTATTGAAGTACACCTCCTCGATCATCACTTAGCATGGTGGCATTCGTCCGCTGGGGGTCCATGAAACCAACCTGCACATCGGGAAATTCCTCCTTGATGTATTTGTGCCAATACCTAAAAAAAAGAAGGCATACAGGTGTTCTCAAATTTGTTTTATTTGAATTGAAGGTACTAAATTCTATAATTATTACGAATATTAACTCACAGCATCCACATCTGAATGATTGGTCCAGTGAGCCACTCCCGTGGTGCAAGCAAGGCCGCATAATCATCTGCATAAACAGATATGGAGTCTGCTGAACAAAAAAGATCAAGTGGCGGATCGATTTTGAATGGACTGCCATCTAGCTCCGCAAATCGATCACGCAGATGCTTGAATGTTCGTCCCAGCTTGTCAAAGTTGATACCATCAAACGCCTTGCAGTGACTCGTTGCTTTCCCACCTAAAGGAAGATGTACCTCTTCGCGTGGTTCCTGCAAAATTTCGTAATAAATTGAAATAAAATCCATAATGAACCATGACTCTGTCATATAGATACAAATTAAGAAGTAAACTTAGCAATAACATACCTCATCTGAACCTGTCAATATCATGGGCATCGGCCATGCAGTGAAACTGCCGAGGACCGATCCAAGGGTTAACTGCTCACCATTTGGTACAGGTAAGGGGAGCTCTAGGAAGTCCACATCTTTAACACCATCCACCGTTACTCTTGCATGGTCGGGCGGCATCGGCCTGTTGTGAATTGTTCCACCGGGTGCAACTGGAACATGAATTGTCCCCATGGCCACCACAATAGTATTCTCACCTACTTTTGCCATGAGTTTGCAGCTGAGTTCTGCCTCCTGTACAAGTATATGTATTTACTCGAATAAAATCTGAATATATATGAAACTAAGGCATATGCCAACTGATTTAAATCTGAATTTGCATTACCTCAGTAAACTCGGAAAGATCGGTATATGGTTTGACTGACTGGCAGCTGCTCTGAAGGACCGTTGGGGTAAACGTCTTTTCTTGTTGGCCCATCGTCTGCCGAACCAAAATTGCAAGTTCAGATTTCATTTGTTCGGTTATTTCTTGCCGTAATCTCTCCTCTATTCCTCTTACTCTCTCCTCCACTCTTTGATCCACTCTTGCGTTAATTTCTTCTTCTGATGTCTTCGAGGTACGTGTCCTCCTTATCCGGCCCTTCCCGAATGTTTGTGAGTGTGGAATGAGACCTCCCACTCCTCTCACCCTCCCAGGATGTTCCGTATTTGGCAGAGATTTTCCTAGAACATCCTCGTATCGTACCACCGCCAACTGGCCTTGTTTGAAAGCCGCTTCTTGTTCTTCCTGAAATGATAACATGCATGTTACAACATAATAATTTAAAGTTGAATTTCAATTAATAACAATATCTAAACCCTCACAATTCTGTTGATGACCGGTATGTATGTTTCTGGATAAAAGAGTTCCTTGGTCTCGTCTGAGAGCTTCTGTCTGGCTAGTTTCCATGTGACGTGCCTATGCTCAACAGACAAATCAACAAGCTCATCTGGTGTCAATACAGTACTAGTTGACCATTGGGAAGACGGATCACTAGATGCTTTCTCATCTGCAATCGCCTGCATAGCATCTTTAAGTCTTTTTTGGAAACCTTCACCACTGTAACCTCTGGATCCCAAGAAATGCGGATACTTGTTGTGGGTCTGGTTCTCCTTCCCAATCTGGCTGGCAGCCTTCAATTTCAACAAATAAA
The DNA here is from genome assembly GCF_964058835.1 of Carex rostrata. Taxonomy (NCBI): domain Eukaryota; kingdom Viridiplantae; phylum Streptophyta; class Magnoliopsida; order Poales; family Cyperaceae; genus Carex; species Carex rostrata. The sequence continues at coordinate 6,282,046 of NC_135936.1, forward strand.
TAATTGGCCTTAATTCTTCCCAATCTTTTTCTAGATTAGAGATAAGATAGGTGGTTCCTAGAAATAAACATACATCAAATTCCGCTGTCATTCGGTACTTGACAAATTCTTCCCAATCTTTTTCTTCAATCTGGAGCTTACCAAAATCGGGCGTCTCACCCTCGCGCCACACTCTAGTCAACTCGGTTCTGAACTTCCGGAGACAAGTAGCCATTTTCTGATAATAATATTTCTTCACTTCTACTTTTTCGGGTAATTTCCAGCTCACCTACCAAACAAATAGAAATTAGGGTTTGTAGTTAAACTAATCAAATTATTTTTAATGAAATTAGTACCATGTTATCTACCTTAAGTATTTCCCATATTTTTTGCTTGTACTCATCTGGAACATCTTTCCATAGTTGGAACCTTATAGGAATAGTCCTTCTTACCAATATCCCAAAATCCGTTGCAAAACTCGTTGTCTCTCGAGTAACAACCGGCCTGAAATATTTGTCAAGTTCCAGCGTTTTGTCTTTCTCGTTAAACTTCTCCTTAATTTTGTTAGGCCCTCTTCCTCGTTTCTTAATCGATGCCGACACACTACCATCATGATCACTGCCACCTTCCATATCTGTTTTATTTTTAAAACAATTAATTGAACTCAATGCTACATTATCTCTAGAGAACTATAATTAGTACAACAAAGTTATACCATACAACAATTAATAGCAATGCAATTACCCGATTATACAATGAAATAAAGAGGAGATAATCCAATCCATGCATAAAATTAAAATGAGACCACAAAATTGATCTAATCTAGGGTTAACAAAAATAATTAAATAAACCGAATTAATTACCCGAATTAATTATCAACAAATACCAAATAAAATTCTCACAATGCCTTGGTACCAATTATACTTGAGTAACTAGGGTTAACAAATATAATCAAATAAACCGAATTAATTAGCAACAAATACCAAATAAAATTCTCACAATGGTAACAATTTCTCACAATGCTAACAATCCATGCATAAAATAAAGAGGAGATAATACAACAATTAACAACAATTCTCACAATGGTAACAATTTCTCACAATGCTAACAATTTCTAAAAAATTCATAATAAACCGAATTAATTAGCAACAATTTCTAATCCGATCCAAAAAACAATTTCTAATTCAAAATGCTAACAATTTCTAAACCATTCCTAACAAATCAATTTTAGAGAGGGAGAGGGAGATGGGACTTACCCGAATTTGAGAGAGAGGGCCGGGTTTAAGAGAGAGGCGGGGCCACCAAGCCAACGGAGAGGAAGGAGTGGAGGAGAGGCCACGGGTTTGATTTTAAGGAGAGGCCACCAAGCCACGGGTTTGATTTGGAGATCAAATCCACATGTAAGTATTGCAAGAGGCGGGGCCACCAAGCCGACGGAGAGGGAGGAGTGGAGGAGAATGCCTTCACGGAGGAGAAGAGGCGGCGGACTAGGTTTTGAGGAGGAGGAGAGGGTGGAGCCGATGCATCCACAAGGTTTGAACAACGGTTTTGAGAAGGACAAGAGAGGCCAAGGGTTTTGAGAAGAAGAAGCCACGGGTTTGATTTGAGGTTTTAGTCTAAGGAGAGGAGAGGCCAAGGGTTTTGAGGAGCCGATGCATCCACAAGTATTGCAATAGGCGCCAAGGAGACACCTATCTGGATCGGTTTTAGTCTAATAACCGATCCAGATAGTATCTGGATCGGTTATTAGACTAAAACCGATCCAGATAGGTGGATAGGTCATGGTATTTATTTCAAATTATCTGGATCGGTTTTTAGGGAAGAACCGATCCAGATTATGTTTTCTGATTTAAGTTGATTTATTAGATGTGTTTGAGAAATATGTAAGTTAATTACTAATATAATATCTCTGGATTATGTATAAAAATTTTAAGATATGTTTTATGAAATAATCTATTCGATAATTAAATGGTTATTATTAAAATAAATTGGAAGTAATACATTTTACAAAATAAAATATAAGATGTCATAATCTTTAAGAATTATGTTAGAATGAAATAGTTTTTTCTTATATTTGAGGAATAATTAATCTGGTTTTGTTTAAGTAAATATGAGTAGATTTTTAAGAATGTAATACTAAAATAAATTTTAGGATGTCATCATTTTTAAGAATTATATTAGAATAAAATAATAATACAATTTTACAAAATAAATTTTAATGTGTAAGTTACTTTTCTAATTTTTTATATAATAATTGAAAGAAAAATGTGTGTTACTAACTTTATAACCTTTAAATTAAAAGAAAAATGGGCATCTGGATCGGTTTTTACTGAAGAACCGATCCAGATAACTATCTGGATCGGTTTTTAGTGAAGAACCGATCCAGATAACTATCTGGATCGGTTTTTAGAGAAGAACCGATCCAGATTCTGTTTTCTGATTTAAGTTGATTTATTAGATGTGTTTGAGAAATATGTAAGTTAATTACTAATATAATATCTCTGGATTATGTATAAAAATTTTAAGATATGTTTTATGAAATAATCTATTCGATAATTAAATGGTTATTATTAAAATAAATTGGAAGTAATACATTTTACAAAATAAAATATAAGATGTCATAATCTTTAAGAATTATGTTAGAATGAAATGCTAATACAATTTTACAAAATTAATTTCACTGTAAATTACACATCTTATTTTTTATAGAATAAATGAAAGAAAAAAGGACATCTGGATCGGTTTTTCTTAATAGAACCGATCCAAATTTCTATTTCTGATTTATTTTAATTTATTATAGAATAATTGAAAGAAAAATGGACATCTGGATCGGTTTTTAGTGAAGAACCAATCCAGATAGTTATCTGGATCGGTTATTATGTACAAAACCGATCCAGATTCTATTTATTTTTCTTTTCTAATTTTTTATAAAATAATTGAAAGAAAAATGGGCATCTGGATCGGTTTTTAGTGAAGAACCGATCCAGATTCTTTTTTTTGATTTAAGTTGATTTATTAGATGTGTTTGAGATAAATGAAAGATAAAAAAATAACTACATAAATATCTTCATAAATAACTGTACAAAAATAATTGCATGCTTTATAAATATCTTCATTAAATAAATATTTTTCGCCATGAATAGATATAAGCTACAACAAATTTCGAAGAATTACTTGCATGCTTCTCACTGACTAGTGGTTCAATTCATCCTGAAAAAAAAATTATAAAGTCAGTAATATTAACGAATATTAACTCACATTTTCATATTTTTATATTTTGACATACTCATAAGCTTTTAGGGATTGTTGCTAGTGGGAACACCTTCAATCCATTCTCCTTCATTATGATCGTTGCGCGTGTGACTTGTTTCGTTTACATCACCGCTTGGTAAAAATGCCATGCCAGTAGAAAACGGTGGTATCTCATCAAAATGATCGTACGCTTCTTCGTCTTCTACATTATCAATTCCGATTATACGTCTTTTACCAGGGAGGACAACATGTCTGGAACGATCGGTGGGATCAGTTATGTAGAACACTTGTGTGGCTTGTCTTGCAAGTATAAATGGATCATCCTTGTATCCAGCCTTACTGAAATCCACCAAAATAAAACCATCTTCGTCGACTTTAACCCCCCTACGGTTATCGACCCATTTACACATAAATAACGGGATGTTAAATTTTCTATAATCGAGCTCCCAAATTTCTTCAACAAATCCGTAATATGACATCGATGCATGCGATGGTCCGGCACCTTTAGGATCTGACAAATCACTCGAAACGGCTACTAACGTCACTCCACTGTTTTGCACGGTACTCTTTGAATCTTGCTTGCTTGTGTAAAATGTGTAACCGTTGATGTCATATCCTTGGAAGGTCCTAACGACATGGACTGGACCAAGAGCCAACAATCTGACAGTTTCTTTAATGTTTTCTCCCTCTGGAGCTTGCATGACTCTACGTGTAAACCATCATTCAAACTTTTTATTGTGTTCGCCGATTAACCACTTGTCGGATTTATTGGGATTCTGTTGCCGCAAGAGAGTCATATGCTTGTCCCAAAATGGATGAACGTCAGTGAGGTGTTGCAAAACATGGAAATGTGCTAGTGACATCGTTGTACGGTCGGGCTCGAATAATTTTGCACCGATTGTGCCTACCCCGTGAAGTCTACCCTCGTGCCGAGATTTAGGGATGCCAATAGCTTTCGCATCGTCCATGTAATTAGTACAAAACTCAATAACCTCTTCGGCAGCATAAGCTCTTACAATGCTGCCCTCAGGCCGATATCGATTCCTTACATATGCCTTTAACAAGCCCATGTATCTCTCGAACGGATACATGTACCGCAAGAAGACAGGTCCACACATCTTAATTTCTCTAATTAGGTGAACGATTAAATGAACCATGATATCAAAAAAGGACGGCGGAAAATACATTTCAAGATGACAAAGAGTGACAACAACCTCCTTCTGCATAGCATCTAGCGTAACAGTATCATTTACTTTGCAACAGATGGCCTTAAAGAAAAAGCAAAGCTTCGTGATGGTCTGCCTAACACACTTTGGCAATATGCCCCGAATTGCAACAGGAAGAAGCTGTGTCATTAAAACATGACAGTCGTGAGACTTCATTCCTGTCAATTTTAAATCTTCCAGTGAAACTAGGTTTTTAAAATTCGAAGAATATCCAGATGGAACTTTGACACCATGAAGGCATTCCAATAAGCTTTTCTTCTCTTCTTTCGACAGCGTATGCATTGCGGGTTTTAGATATATACAAGTTTTTCCACTTTCTCTTTCTTTCTCTGTTGGTTGTAGATCCGACCGTATGTTCAAGAATTGCATGTCTTTCCGAGCATTGATACCGTCCTTAGTCTTACCCGGAATATTCAATAATGTTCCAACCAGGCTATCACACACATTTTTAACCACATGCATCACATCGAGACAGTGTCGAACATCTAAGTGCTGCCAGTATGGTAAATCCCAGAATATTGACCTCTTCTTCCAACTAATTTTCGGTGTCCCTTTCTTTCTCACCGCCTTTTTTTTAAATTTCCCAAATTGAACTGTGATATCCTTTACTCGCGAGTAAACAGCTTTACCGGTCAACGGATAATTTGCTCTGGTATTCTCGGTTTTCCCATTGAATTCTTTCTTTCTTTTTCGGTGTACGTGGTTGGCAGGAAGAAATCTACGATGACCCATGTACACGTTTTTAGAGGAGTTAGGTAGCCACACATCGACTGTATCGTCCAGGCAAACAGGGCACGCTTTCTCTCCTTTGACACTGTAACCGGATAAATTTCCATAAGCCGGAAAATCATTAATGGTGCAGAAAAGCATGGCCCGTAAAGTGAATTTCTCCTTACTGTATGCATCAAATATCGGCACTCCGGGTTGCCATAATTCTTTTAAATCATCAATTAATGGTGCTAGATACACATCTATGTCGTTCCCGGGCTGTTTGGGTCCTGATATGAGCAAGGTCAACATGATGTATTTGCGTTTCATACATAACCAAGGCGGAAGATTATAAATGCATAATAGAACCGGCCAACTGCTATGCTTGCTGCTCATGCTACTGTGCGGATTTATTCCATCTGCACTCAGCCCAAGCTTTAGATTTCTAGGGTCACGTCCGAATTCGGGAAACTCTCTGTCAATATTTCTCCACTGAGGAGAATCAGCGGGGTGCCGTAATTTTCCATCTTTTTTCCGGTTATCTGCATGCCAACGCACTAATTTTGCATCTTTAGCATTTGAGAACAAACGTTTCAATCTCGGTTTCACGGGGAGGTACCACAATGCTTTTGCCGGAGGTCCTTTATTCGGGTTACAATAATCACTTTTATCGCTGGTTATCTGCTTTGGTTTGTAACGTGATACACCACATTTTGGACACTCGTGAAGATCTTTATACTCATTTCGATATAATATACAATCATTTGGACACGCGTGTATTCTTTGAACTTCCAAATCCACTGGGCACAATATTTTCTTCGCTTCATAAACATTAGGTGGTATCTCGTTCCCATCCGGAAGCATTTCTTTCAAAATTTGTAATAACTCGGTAAAACTTCTATCACTCCAACCGTTAGATGCTTTAAGGTTATATAATTTTAATACACCTTTCAATTTTGAAAATTTCGAACAACCAGGATACAATTCCTTATTAGAATCTTCGTACAAATTCTCAAATAAACAATATTGCTTATCATTATCAAAATCCTCTTCTAAATCACGTAACATTTGATCAAAATTATCACACCTATCTACCACCATATCATCATTTTCTTCGGTATGGTATTCCTGATGCTGGGTACGAGTGCCTATGTCGGTTTCCAATCCCCGGAGATTATTCCCGTCATTATCACCGGTATGGTAATCCTGATGCTCAGTACCAGTACCTATGCCGGTTGACAAACTCTCACCGTGCCATAACCAACACTTATATCCTTGCTTGAATCCACGACGGATTAAATGGTTCTTCACTTGGGTCGGGTTGGAAATTTTTTGACCATTGTTACAATCACGACAAGGACACGACATGAGTGCACTCCCTTTGCTCGCCATATCTTCCATAGCAACTCTGATAAATTCCTCGACACCTGTCATATATTCATCAGATAGACGTGATGCTTCGTACATCCAACTGCGGTCCATCTGCAATTATAATAAAACACAATTAATTAAGAACAAGGTTGGGGTACTCAATTCTGTTCACAATAGGGCTTACATAGGGCCGGGTTACCATCCTATCCCACTCTTTGAATACTTTGTCTCAGTAGTGACCACATGTTAGTCGTGTTTTAGCATTTAAGAAAATTTCGGCAGCATTTCCCCTTAGTTCCCCGAGTACTCGGGGAACTAAGGGGAAATGCTGCCGAAATTTTCTTAAATGCTAAAACACGACTAACATGTGACCACATCCTAAATGAGACAAATTATTCAAAGAGTAGTCCCAAAATGGGGACTATTCAAAATTAATCCCTAATGGATTAATTTTGAACGGGTATCATGACCTAAAGGCATTAATCATGCGGTTTTGGCTCATAATACAATACTCTAGCTAAATATCTAATATAAATACATCTATGTACGTACTCTAGCTATCAAAATACACATTCATGCATGCACAAAACTAATTAAACATGAGTTATTTGCATGTTGTACTTACAACTTTTTTAGATGCCGTACCGAGTGAGATGAAGATCGCTGCACCAAATCTCTCAACAATAGCCAATCTACAAAATTAATCCGGAAAATCGAAACCTAATTAAGAGATGTACATATAGCATATATCCTACAAGTTGAAATAAAAAAAAATGCTCATATAGCATATATATAGCAAACTCAAAAGTGTGTGCATGCAAATCTTGAAATAAGAAGAGGTATTCAAACTTGTAAAGAAAATCTCAACATATAAAGAATATATAGGTCATATATAGCTAATATATTTCCTCATAAATTAGACATATAGCATGTGCATCCAAATATCCGCATTTAAAGGAAAACTTGAAATGATAAGAGGTATTCAAACTTAAAAGCTTGTGGAACCAATAAAAGAGCTAAATCAAAATTTATAAGGTTTAGATTTTGAGCGAGGATCATAACCCACTTGTATAGGCCGGATTTAGGGTTTAGGGTTTAGGGTTTAGGGCTCCATTAGTATCAAATTTGAGAAAAGAGATGACCAAAATGTACCTGAGAAAAAGAGCTGAGATAGCTGAGTATTAGCAGGGCGAAATAGCTGTTGCGTTAATTAAGAGAGGCGAGACCTAGGAAGAGAGACGAGTTTCTGACAAAAATCGAACTGAATTCAGCCTTATATGCACTATTAGGATCAGTTGTTAGAAATAAAACCGATCCTGATACTATCAGGATCGGTTCTTATAAAAACTGATCCTAATAGTTGACTATTAGGATCGGTTTTATTTAAGAACTGATCCTGATAGGTTCTGGATAATTTGTAAAATTTATAACATTAACATCTGGATCGGTTTTATGCATTATAACCGATCCAGATATCTTCTGGATCGGTTTTAGGCACTATAACCGATCCAGATACCTTCTGGATCGGTTTTATTCATTATAACCGATCCAGATACCTTCTGGATCGGTTTTATTCATTATAACCGATCCAGATAGTATCTGGATCGGTTATTATCAACAAAACCGATCCTAATAAAAATTCAGCAATTGTTCTTTATGAAAAAAATAATAGATATTTTTTTTAAGAAACTAGAAAGATATAATTTTTTTTTAATTCCATAGAATAAACATATGAACCAAGAGGTGTACGGTCGTGATAATACAATCACAATGCAAAGGAATTCGCCAGTCATTTCCATTAAGGACTGAAAGAGGGGACAAGTGGGTGGTTCTTCCCTTTTGGTGCCAGTAGGATTTACCGAGAGAAATATGAAGATACATACTTTAATAAAAAAAAAGTTGTGTAAAAAGTTAGTTGAAGGATCATCAAAGAAAGGGGAAGAGATGGATGAAGGATCTTCGGAGTCAGATGAAGAACCAAATGAATAGTCAGACTGAAAAATGTTGATTATTTGAATTTTGGATGACTGTAGCTCTGAAAAAGGTTGATTCTTTGAATATACTTACATTCCATTTGTATAACTAATATGTTTATTCAAGGAATAAAAAAATAATTACCTTTCTAATTTATTAAAAAATATGTATTACTATCAGGATCGGTTCTAACCAAAAACCGATCCTAATAGTTGGAACTATTAGGATCAGTTTTTAGTTAGAACCGATCCTGATACTATCAGGATCTGTTTTTAATAAAAACCGATCCAAATGATTAAACTATCAGGATCAGTTCCCACAAAAAACCGATCCTAATAGTAATAAATTAGGATCAGTTATTATGAAAAACCGATCTAAATAGTTTTTAGGATCGGTTTTGTTAAATAAACCGATCCAGATACTTATTAGGATTGGTTGTCCCATATAACCGATCCAGATAGGCCGATCCTGATTCCAGTTTTTCCACTAGTGCTTCAACCTGAACCTGTTAATCACTAAACCATGTAATTCTTATGCATAACATGTTAATTATGATCCCTGCTATTGTAATTTGGAATTAGGAAATATTTTTCTAATGAAAGACTTTTTGTTCATTTGTGATAGACAAATAAGTTGTTACTAGCATTTTAAAATTTGTGTCTTAATAGGTTTTGAAGAACTTGAGTGAAATACTGAAGGTGAGTATGGCAAGCTATTCTTATGTTGTGAAGACCACTATTATATATGAGCTAATTTAGTCAATCTAGAATTATAGCTTTTTATGACCTTCATAATTTCAAGAAGGTCAACAAAACTTATGCATAATGCAAGTTATCAAAAAATGAATCAGGGACTTTACTCCAATATCTACATAAACAGCACTCCAACTTCGTTATTAAATTCACAGTAACGGTTCTGCCTTTTGAATTCTTATTTAACTTATTTGAGAAATGTGAAACAACAAAGCTACTCATTATTAAAAATTGTAGATATATTTTTAATAGTGTATAGAGACTATATATTAAATTTACATATAGATAGAATTCATGGTGAGTGACTGATTTAATTCGGTTTTTGCATCTTAGTTTTTTTTGCCCCTAAAGAGTTTAGAAACTTTATTCCCATTGCATTTTTTCTTTAAAAATAAAAATAAAAAACAGTGATGGACGTTCAAACAGGAGGTGGAAAGGTGGCAGGAAGAGAGATTGAAGGAACTGAAGAAATTAACACCAATGAAAAGTGGATTAGTTGAAAAATCAGTGGTTAAATTAGAAAAAGACTGCCTTACAGAGAAGATCAACTGGTTGAGCTCCGCTTAGCTTTGATTGAATAATCCCTCCAGTTCGAACACCTCCAGCCCAGACAAGACCTTACAAGAGGTATGTAGTATGTAGTTCTTATTGGAGAACTTGATATTCAAAAGAAGAAAAAAATTGAAGTTTTAAATATTTTTCTTTCAAAAAGATTCTCATGCGTTTTTGGTTTTGAAATAGAGAAAAAATAAATGCACGAGCAGTTATCAAGGCAAATTCATGCCGTTTCCGAGCCAATGGCCACTTGCCAGGGGTTCAAATGGAGAGAAACAATAAGAGGAGTTTGATTATTTATACAGTTTATTTCCATCTATACAATTTATTTGATTATTTTTTTCACTGTGTTAATTTATTCTTCATATTGTTCTTGCAGAATATTGAAATCAGATAATACAGAGATGTTTGTGGGTGTTGTGCTGAAGGTATTAATATAAATTAGCCACTATTATGCATTAATTTTACTTATGGTAGCTGTCTACATCAAATATTGCCCTCCAATTATTATGGCTAGATATTTTATGGCTACATAATTATTTTCGTGCATTGTTAATTGATATTAGGATACTTGTCTATTTGGAATGAACTCATGTTACAGCTAATTTTTTTTTTTTTTGTTATGAAATGAAAAGTCTAAGCTTAATTGTCCAGCAAACTAAGACATAAATAATAGAATAAACAATACATAAAAAATAGCACTTTGTCAAGTTAACATTCTCCATACGCTTTTACACAGGTTGTAAAGTAGCTTTTAAAGACTTTTGTGATGTCTTCTTTAAATCTCTCAAGTTGTTATCTATTTGTATAGATTCTTAATTTTCTGTAGGTGGCATCGACTTTTGATACACTTATTTTAAGAGAATCATATGGGCAGCACAGTGGATTAGCCCACACTTATTTTAAGAGAATCTTCTTTAAATTCACAGGTAACCAAAACTAATCGGCTGCCACAAAATATACTTAAGCTTATATGAGGAGGTATATGCAAGTTATTTATTGTTTTATACACATATGTTAATTGTCTTTTCCTCTGGTATGGAGAACTCGGTTATTTTTCAGTAAAATTTAATTTGATTTTCGGTTATAAAACAATTGGGCTGAACTCAGTTATGCTTCAGTTATTTTTTATGTACTAGAAAATGACTTGCTCGTCCAACAAGATACCACAACAATCAGTAAAAATTTATTATTTATGTATTGTTTATGCTATTTTTCCAGTCTATTGCAAATCAAATGTTTCTACAGTTCAAGTATGGTTAATTTTTCATGGTTTTAGTTTCCCTTTACACAACTTCCAACTTTAAGAATGCTGTAAGAATAACGTACATTAATTTTACTGTTCGTCATTTTTTCCTTCTATTATCTTTCAACCAAAAAGAAAAAAAAATGAAAAACCCTCGAACACGGAAAATGAACAGTACTTAGATATTGAATCATATGCCTCTGATATTCGAATTAATCTAATTTACTTCGAATTTGCAAAATGGCTTTGGCTGTGTTGAATCTTTATCAGTTAGACTAACTTTCTTTGCTTTACAAAAATTAATATATGAAGTTTTTTGTACAACATGCTATCTTAATGTCTTACTATACTATAGACATATAGTCAAATTCAACAATGTTTTTCTAGACATTAGAAACCCACATGCAGTTACATCAAGATTAGTCAATCCACAGCTCAAGGAGCCGGCCCATATCCCTGACTTAACATGAAAGGTATCGTCCTTACTTTTGGGCTTTCCATTGCTTTCAGTGCTTGATGTAAGATACCAAATTCAAATTTTGTCTGGTCAGATCTATTGTTGTGTGTCAGAGTTGAATGGAATTGCAGCAAAACTGCTGTCAATTTTGTTACTTGAAATGGAAGAATTAAGCTTTGCTTCACAAGATACATTTGCAAAGAGATCCATATTATGACTTTATCTAACTTCAATAAAATCTGTGTATCTATGATGATCATGTTATTTTTACATCATCTCATGTCATTTTGATTTGGAATTGAAGATATATAATAGCAGATAAGTGTGTTATGATGGTTTTTTTTACCACTGTTACCAGTTTAGTACCAACCAACTTTCGTCATATGGTACGGCATACCAGTACCATTTTGTCCTCAGTCATCCGGTATGGGGTACCAGTAAATCAAAGTGCACATCAATAGATACACACTCGGTGTTGCATACAGTAGGCTCGACTTTTGCTATTGAGATTGGATCTACCACTATTGAAATGCATCTTCTAATATTTGTTTGTAAAGAGCAATAACAGGTTTTATTAATTGTGTAGGAACATTGCTGCTGGAGGAGAATATCCAACATAATATCAGCAATTTATCTATACTTCTAATGAAATTTTCAGATTTGGCTACAATGGTGTAGGCTGCATATGATTGATGATTTTGTTGGATTATGTATATGCAGTAAGGAGTCCACCTTTAATGTTACACAACCTTGATCAAAGAAGAAAAAAACAAGCATTATTTATATTTTTTTCCTTCTGTAAATTGGTTTCATTTTGCCGAAGCAACGCGAGGCTTACCTCTAGTTAACATATATAACTTGTCCGTCTCCGGCTCTCAGCTATTATAATAATTTGTTTCATGATCATCAATGAAGAGGACAGACAAAAAGGGACCACCAAGGTGCAAGTTGCAATAATTTTAGAATCTTAGCTACATGTTTTTACATTGATAGAATCATAATTGCTAAATATTTTTATTTTATTTTTTATTTTATTTTACATTGAGATATTCCCTTTCAGCATCTTTTTTCTCATAAAAAATATGAGTAGGCATATTGACACTGTTGGGGTTTCACGGTGCTGTAACCAAAATCCGTTTAGGTTTAAGGTGCGGAATGACCGTAGAACAAAAATTTCTACGGCCAACTTAAGCTCAGGATTAAACGGGGTATGTCAGGAAACTTTTGAAGGCGGTCCACCTTCAGTATTCCTTTGGCATCAAAACCCAATTTAATCATTTTACAGATCTACTCCATGATTGATTTCTAAAACTTTAATCTACTTACAAATTAAATAAATTAATATAACATATTTATACCTTGTTTCCAAATCACAGTTGGAATGCAGACCGAGCGAGTAGAGCCTCACCAGGGAAGGAATCGACTTGGAACGGAGCATCAGACGTCTGATGCCTCTATCGGTTATCCACCAGGACTAACCGGAGAGCGGTTTATTTCTTCTGCCAGAAATACCGTAAACCGCGGAATTATGCAAAAACACTATTCACGGGGAAAAGACGAAAACCCGTAAACACGAATTTTCGGTTGCTCAGTTTCATCAATATGCAAAACTGACATACCACGAAATTCGGTAAAACACTATTCATCGATCCCGTAAATATACTCCACAACAACCCGCAAGATTATACGTCAACTACGTATAACTTTCTTTTCTCAACCGAAATAATATTTGGGAGAGAAACCGAGAAAGAGAGAAAATGCCGATCCGTTTCGACACGAAACGGTATGAGTGAATTAGCAAATTTTCTCTCTACCCCTCCACCCCTATTTATAGTGTTTAAGGTCGGTTGCAAAAGACCAAAATGCCCTCCAAGTTCGGCCTATTTACAAGGTATGCCATTGACACCTTATCCTTTTATATGTGAAATGACCAAAATACCCCTTCCACACCCTTCCACACTCTTCTCCATGTTTCTACACATGCAAGGTGGCATAGGTGTGAAATAACCATTTTGCCCTTGTGGATAGGATTGATGACATGTTATCTGGATAGGATCAATGACATGTCATGCGGATAAGGACGAATCTGAAAAGACCCGAATGCCCTCGGCCCGAACACAAATAATATTCGTATAATTATTCTGAACAATTATATATATATTTTTCTTGCGGTTTGTTGTTTCGGTAATTTATACAACGTGTCCTGCACATTTATAAATTAACCGGTTAACTTTTATACAACGTGTCACACACGTTTATAAATTAACCAATGTTTTTGCTTGTTATTATTACATAACATTTACAATTTAATTATAACACGTATAATTAATTATAACCATCTTACTATTGATCATAACCAATTTATAATCAATCACAATAAGATTCTCCGATTAACTCCTATATGGTGTGACCCAATAGGATCTGTGTTATGTTGGTAAATAGAGTTAAAACTGTTTTAACTTCTATAATCAAGGGTGGCATCTGGCAACACATCATGACCATCCAATTACACAGATGATGCTGTACTGTACAATATCACGATGCTAACTGAATCTTTTCTTGATCTTGAGCAGATTATCAAATATAATTACTCTTGTAATTTATGACTGCTTTTTACGGACAGCGGTAGATAACAATCACACATACATATTTCTCAGTGGGAACGATAAATACCTTATACTGTAGAACCTGACACTGAATGAAAACATAAATGACACGAACACAATTCTATTTAATGTTTCATTCGGGGTCTGTCAAATACCATGTTCCTAGAACATGTATCTATGTGATTAAAATGACATCTCGTGTCAGGTGGTTTGTAAAACTTAACCATCTTTTAATCCACATACTAACCTTATCGTGGTAATTAGTGTTCCTGCTAATTACCTTGGTCAGTGACTTTTTAAGAGTATATATTATCTATATTATGGAGTTTCACAATTTCAGTCATGAACTCGAAATGTTCCATAAATTCAATAATACTCAAGGCAACAAAATGATATATAAATAAACATTCAATTCATGAACAAAGATTTATGATAAATTATCGTATTATTGACTTCTAGATTATTACACTAACAGACACCACACACATTTATATTAACATAATCTTTTACAAAAAATGAATGCATAGACAATTTTAACTCTATTTAAATATCTTTCTAACTGCTATATTTTTCCACAATGTAATTAATACAGTGACTATTTATTAATTATTTGATTTCCATGATTGCTAAATAATTTTTCTATTTTATTTTACATTGAGGTATTTCTTTTCGGCATATTTTTTCTCATAGAAATATGGGTAGATATATTGACACCGCAGATCTTTCTAGAAATTGAATTTCTTTATTCTTTATATGCTAATTAAATTTGAGTTTAAATCCTGTCCGTCTGTTATAATTTAACACAAGCTTTAAAGTTGTTGCGTAAATTCCAATCAAGCTCGTATTTTTCTGCCCGATCCATTTTTGAACAAACTAAAAAATTAAGTAAAAAAAAAAATTACTCTTCTGACAAGCCGATTAAATAACTACCTAACTGAAAGAATCCTTCAACCCCCCTCTTTTAGTTAGATTCTTTTCATTATAATGTAGGATAGGATAGTTCATTCATAAAATAGCATTAACAGGGACGGATCTAGAATTTTCGTGTGTGTGTGGGGGGGGGGGGGGGGGGCAAAAAATGTAAAATTTGGTCTCCAAACACATATTAATATGGAGAACAAGATGAACAGTTCAGATCGATCGTTAGAATTTTAAAAACTCGAATATTGAGCCATAGCACTGTAGCCCTCTATGCTCTAGATAATATGTACAAAATAAGGTGGGATGTCGCGCGGTCGTCAGAGATAAAATCACATTAGGGTTGAACGTGGGAACCAAGTAATATGTACAAAATATTCGCTAAAAAGAATTAATATGTACACAATAAGATGACTAAGCTAGGTAGTCGTCTATTGGAGCCCATTTTCTTCACTATATAAGAAGATTTATAGAAGGATCTTGGATGTTTTTAATTTAAATGGATTTTTTTTTTAAACTTTAATATTTTTAAATTACATGAATTTGCTCATAGACTTGGAATATAAAAGAGGGGATTAATTTGCGGCTATTTTTATTAATATCCTTAAAAAAAATTAATAATGCCCCTACATTGAATTTCTTGTTAAAAATGCCCCCAATCGCCAGGCCCACGGGCGGCCCAAAACACAAGCGGACCGCCCGTCCCACTGGCGGGTCACTTCAACTAGCGGGGCGCCCCTGGCAGCGGTTCACTGTTCACTTTTTTTTTTTTTTTAGAAAGATCTTAGTATTTTGATTTGAATAATTTTGTGAAAAAAAAGTTTTCTTATTTAGAGTGTATGCCAAAAAATAAAATATTTGATATATTTACGAAGTGATGTCGTAAATCTTTATAACTTTGATTTTTTTTTTTTTTTGGTGAACTTTGATTTTATTTGTTAGTTGGATATCACAAGTCTAAATATAACACTAATTAAGGACTTGGCCTTTATTCTGGTTTTTATAATATATGTATATTATACACATATACATATACACATATACACCTATAAACATATACACACATATACACATATACACATATAAACATATAAACATATAAACATATACACATATACACATATACACATATACACATATACACATATAAACATATATACAATTTTTTTTTTTATAAACTCATTTATTTATAATATATGTATATATGTATATATATGTGTGTGTGTGTATATATTATAAATATATACATACACATATATTATATATATAATATACATATATTATATATATAATATACATATATTATATATATAATATACATATATTATATATATAATATACATATATTATATATATAATATACATATATATACATGTAGAGTAAGGCTACGCTACTTCATGAATTAAACGGAGCACTAGTGGAGCGCCCGTGGGATGGGCGGTTCTCTAGTTTTGAAGTTCAAATAGCCGATCCAAACCGTTAGATGTTTAATCTATATTAAAATGTGCTTGGAAACCAAATTTTACATTTTTTTTGAATTTTTTTACTATTTATTAAGATGGTTTGAAAATCGCTGTTTTTTAATGCCTACCGTCGAACGAAAACTTAAACTGAATTTTTGAGACCCTAAACGATATTTTTTTTGAAATTCTAATGCTTCCGATACAACGATGCCCGGTGTTGGTGTTCCACCGGGGCAAAACGGGCCCGTCCCATTCTTCCCTTTCCGAAAAGTGCTCATACGCGTAAATCCGAGTTTCCTAGCCAAAGTTATGGCTATTTAAAGTTTTTTCAAAAATTAAACTTTGAAAATTCACCGACTGACAAATAAAATAAAAGTTCACAAAAAAAAAACATCAAAGTTATAAAGATTTACGACATCACTTCGTAAATATATCAAATATTTTATTTTTTGACATACACTCTAAATAAGAAAACTTTTTTTTTTCACAAAATTATTCAAATCAAAATACTAAGATCTCTCTAAATAAAAAAAAGTGAACAGTGAACCGCCCGTGCCAGGGGCGCCCCGCCAGTTGAAGTGACCCGCCAGTGGGATGGGCGGTCCGCTTGTGTTTTGGGCCGCCCGTGGGCCTGGCGGTTGGGACATTTTTAACAAGAAATTTAATGTAGGGGCATTATTAATTTTTTTTTTAAGGATATTAATAAAAATGGCCGATTAATTTGATACTTTTGAAAACACTAAAAAGTTTATAATTTTAAAATTCAGCACTTAGAATCTATATTTTATCAACATCATATACTTGATAATAATAAATCTAAAATAAATTTGATCATTCAACTAATAGTTTTAAATTTATAAAGATTTATATTTCTGACATCTATTTTTTTAAAATATTTGTAATTTGAGATAAAGGTATTAAAATTATTAATTAAAATATTATCAATCAATCTTACTGTCAAAAATCTAAATCTCTTATTAAGACGTTGTATCCTAATCCTTTATATATAAAATAATAATAATAATATCCTTGGCAATTAGCCAATAAGCTAATGACCGTGGAGCGAAGGAACAGATTAGATTCTCTGGCAACGATGAGGCAACTGTGCATGTGGAATGACGAGCCTCGTGAGGTCAATGTCAGAGGTGGGGCCGGTATGTCTGTCCTCTGCACCGTTACCGGACCATACACAAGCGGCAGTTGGGTCGTATATTTTCTGGGCCTACTACTGGCCCATTTAGTACACTCCAGGACAATTAGTGACTGAACTATGGAGATTAATATGTTCATGGCATCTTTCAAAAATTTATTCAAACTTTACGGCGAAATATATATATATATATATATATATATATATTTCCCTCCACAGTATTTTGGTGGAAATTTTTTATCTCTAGAAATTTTAAAAAAAGGAAGAGAAAGAAATAAAAAGAGTACACTGTATTTTAGATTGGTAGAAAGATCCGTAGAATTCTTACCGATTCAAACTTAGTTATCTTTTTTTTAATCTAATACATAGATAGATATCATTCTTATATTAGATTTCTGGTAAAAGAAAAGTTTTTCAAATAATAGATGAAATATTTCTATTATATATAGATTTTAAGATACTGTATCTGTTTTTTGTAAAAACCTTTTATACTTTGTTAGAAAAAAATTAAAGGAAAAAAAATACAAGGTGGTTTAGATCGGTAGAATTTCTACTGATCTTTCTACCAATTAAAAATATAATGTACTATTTATGTTTCTCTCTCTTTCTTTTTCTTAGTTTCTACAGAAAAAATTTCCTATTTTGGCTGTCCCCTTTGCTAAAATTTAATGAGAGGACCTAACTCTAGTTCTGTTCATCAAATTATTAGTTTGATTTTTTTTTTTTTTGCTTAACATGATATTTGTTATATTTGGTGTCAATGTAGGTTCAGTATCAACTAAAAGTCTCTCAAAGAAAGCTCGTGAACTACTTGCTTTTATTAAATTAAATGTGTAGTGATTGACAAGTGAATGCAGAAGAAGAATGAAATGAATGACAGCTGGTGCATTGGAGAATTAATCCAAGATTGGTATGATCAACATTTCCAATTCTTACTTTTTTGAAGAATTTGTCATATAGGTTGATGTAAACAAATTGATTTTTTTTGTTTATTATAATAAAGATGTGTTTATGCTATTCTTTACAAAACAATATATATAAAATCAGATCAGTTGGACAAAAAAAAAGCAAGTAATTTGTAACCTTGATGTCAAATACCAAAGTGAGAAAATGAAGAATGATCTAATTTGTAATTTGTAATTAATTAGCAGCAGCTTATTTAATAACTTATTGAATTTAAACATATTGATTAACACTGCTAGAATTTGTATTACTAGCATCGGTAAAAAAAAATGTCCATATGCAATTGACATTAATTCCATAGATCTCTATGCAAATGAGGCAGATGTAGTTGAGTTCCATGCTAATAAGTAATGACTATCATCAGTGTAGTAATGTTCGGTCTATTCGGCTGAATATTCGGTCAAATATTTCTATTCAGTTGCAATATGAATAGAAAATCTATATTCGGTCCGAATATGCGGTTTAGAGCATATTACCGGTTTAAAGTATATTAACAATGATTTATACCACATATTACCGGTTTAGAGTATATTAACAGCGATAAAAATACCGGTTAATGGTTTTTACCACATAATACCGTATACTTGTTTATATATACATGAATTCTCATTTAAAATCCGCATATATAAGTCCGCATAAAAAATCCACATATGCATCCGCATACTGCATATGAAGTATGAAGTATGCGGTGGCTTTGCGCATACCGCGTATAAATTGAATATTAAAACACTTACTATCATTCATATTTTCATGGGTTATTTTTATGGCCTTCAATTTCACGTGGCCAATTCAATAATTTTTCGTAGATTATTTTTTATTAATGTATTCATGTAGTAATTTTTCAAATCACAACACTTCATGAAATTCTATCAAATTCATAACAATTATTTCAAAAATTCACATTTAACGTGATGTGAAAATACAAACCATTTATTAAGATCAACGTATAGTAGATATAGAGGAGGGTTAAAATGTCTCATTGTGACTTATGTTATTTATTATTGTTTTTAAAATCTAAACAGTCGATTCAAACCACTTACATGATATTCATATTAAAATGTATTTGGATATCAAATCTTATATTTTTCGAAAATAATTTACTATTTTTTTAGATAGCTATAAAATCACTATTTTAGACTGTCCAAAAATAGCAATTTTGTACTTTTCTAGAAAATATAGTAAAAAGTTTATAAAAAAATATAACATTTGGTCTCCAACCATATTTTAATATGAGATAATATTGAGCGATTCAGATGACTTTTTGAACTTTGAAAATGAGGATAAAAAATTTGAGATAAGATGAGACATCATAAACTTGGGGCTTGAACTCTCCTCAAAGAAATAACCAAGGTTGTAAATAGTGTTTATTGCGTCACAGCGAAAAACCTACAAAAAAAGCTATAGCGAAAGCTATGCTACATAGCGTTTCTTTTTTATAAAAATTATAATATATATTTGTACTAAATATCAACATTATCTAAGTCTCATAGAACAATAAATAATAACAAATTGATTAAAAATTATATTATTCATATTGAACTAATACAAAGTCCAAATTGCGACTCAAAATATCCATAATAATACTAATATCATAAACTATCAATACAAAGTCCAAATTGCGACTCAAATTATAACAATTTTGTCAATTGCAAATGTTTGAGATAACCTTTTGGTGTAGTTATCAATTGGAAAGATATTCCAAGCTTTACAGCTGCCAAAGACAAAAATGAACATAAAGGACAAAGAAAAGTATGATTTGAAAAAAAAAAAAACGATAAAAGACAAATCCAGAAGAACAAAGTTTAACATGTTGCATATCCCCTTGTCCTCCGGACTCCAATTTCCCCTGCTAATGCTATTTGCACCTTCCACTGTAGACCACTGTCGGAGCCTCGGAGGTAATGATACTCATACACTGAGCTCCTTAAGAAACAAACTATAAATTTCCGTATGATACTGGGCTTCAATTCGGAAGCCTTATGGGCCGAGGGAGCGTCCCCGAACTCCGCATGTTATTTTTAATTGGGCTGGTTGGGAATTAAAAAAAAATAAGGATAGTTTTCTGGCCCGTATCATAATTTCAGTCCGGCACTCGGTTTCCGTTTATAACTTCTAAATAAGTACCTCGTATTCGTTTATCAACACCTGGTCCGTTGAGAGAAGATTGAAGATCTTATCTATTTATGGGTTGCAATTCAAAATTTTAAACGGTTGGGATCTGAATAACAGCTTCCTGTTATTCCTTTGAAATAACTGATTTATTTACATTAGTATGGGATAATATCACATGATTTCCTGCAATTATGAATCCTAAGTCGACGGATCCATCTGATCCCATCTACTTTCGATCTGATTCATTTGCAATAATAGGTTCCGGTTATTCCTTTGAAATAACAGCTGATTTATTTACATTACCATGGAATAACATCACAGAATTTTATGCAGTTATGGATCCGAGTCGAGGGTTCAATCTGATCCCATCAACTTTCGATCTGATTCAACTTATAAAACACAATTGTTTTATTCATCTCCTAAATCAGTGTTCTTGTAGGAATTATCTTTCTCCCATTCTTTTATTGTACAAATGATAAAATGGCTTTGATGAGGGACCAAGTCTGTGTCAATTAGTATTTCATACATTAATAGCTGGATTTTATTTTCTCTATCTGGACCATCCAATGATCCAATCTAAAACAAACTCATTTTATTGATCAACCAATGTGTTATCTACGATATGTTGGTTGTTGACATCAACAAATCCATCCAATGTGTTCACTTTAGATCTATGGGTTCATATAGGAGTATAATAGTCCTGTGATCCGGGTTTGAAATAAGAACTGAATAAAATGCAAAATATATTGATGCCAACGAATATTAGATATAAGTCCCATTTAAAGCCTACCTTTCTTGAACCTTCTAGCTGATAATATGGAGAATACTGGTACTAGGGGTGGCAAAAAAGCTCGTAGCTTGTGGATCGATCGTGATTTGCATCTGACTTACTCGCTAACAACTCATTCGTTAGTGGACCGAGCTATTAACGAGCTAGCTTGGTCCAAGTATAAGTTTTTGAATTGGTATGAATTTGTGTGAATTTAGTATGCATGAATTTATTTTGTGAACTATGTTTGTATGGATTTGAAGATTTAGTATTTTAGTATGTATGAATTTAGTTACAAACTTAATTTATGGTAGTTGATTTTATAATACATTATTTAATACATTTGAGTTTTTGGTCCACGAGCTTTCAAGAGCTAGCTCGGTTTGCTCATTGCCAAAACAAGCGTGCCACGAGCCATTTTTTTAGCTCGGATTCAAATGTTGGCTCGCTCGTTGCTAAAACTTGCGAGCCATGAGGTTGGTCTAGCTCAGACCGAGCCGGCTTGTTGCAGTCTGGTACGCCTCACTAGTACCGGTATTGGTAGCAGACTGAAGAGCATAGAACTGAGTTTCTAGATTTTCCATTTTTTGCAGAAGTTGTTACAGCTATTTTTGTGCTGATGTAATAGGCTGTGAGCTTGGCTCAGTAGTTTTCCATTAAAACTTTAAAAGATGCAGTGGTACCAGTGTACCGGCTCAGTTATACTGCTGTGTTTGAGTTCGCATTAATACTGAAGATTATGCTCAATCAACATTTCTGGTATCACAATGTTCAGTACTCCTATAGGGACTATAAAATCTTTCAGACCGAATTAATTAAACGATAAATTTTCATACACCGTCATTTATCTTTAGTTCAATATATAAATTTCAAGCTTAAGGATAATTTTTCACACATATTAATTGATATTTAATCTATTCACTTGCTTAGTTCAACTATGGTTTGGGTCACATCTTTGGTTCAACTATGGTTTCGGATTTAAGGGGAATAAAAATTGAAGAATAAGTACCCAATATTGTCTTAATTTAATATTTGCCTTAATGCTGTCTTATTTGTCAATTTGTGAGACCTTTGTCTTACATTATAAATTCTAATGATGTAGACCTGTCAAAAGCCCAAGAGAGAATTGAGATCTAGGTGCTCTTAATGTTCATACAGAATTTCTTCATTTAGTTATATGCTGGTAAATTGTCTACTTTTTTTCATTTTTCTTGATCATTTGATAAATTGTTCATCTTATATCCCAAGCAGGCAGGATGCACCCATTTATGAATTCAGATCCTCCCCGGTAACATAATAGAGAATCTTTTATAATTATTGGATCTGGACCGTTCCTTTTAACTTGGCACGAATCTTAAAGCCCAATAATATTGCGCCTGCTCTAGCCCGAATCTCAAAGCAACTGGGAGTTAATCTCAACCTATAAAGTGAAGGAAATTTTATACAATAATAGAGAAGATACTTGTCCCCCCATATATAGATCAGATGGTCCATCTAATATGTATATGTAGAATTTGACTAGCGTGTTATTTATAGTTAACGATATGGTATCAAAAATCTTTTGAATAAGTTTAAATGATAAATTTAAATTGTTGAAACAGATGTAATTAATATTCGAGTAATGTGTTTACTTTCGTATACACAAAGGCGAAACTAGAAATTCATGATAAGAGATCTTAAAATTAAAATAAATAATATATTGTTAGTGAAAATTGAACTAAAATTCTCCACAACTATAAAGTAAATTCTAACCACTAGATTATAAGTAGACAAGTGATAATTTTTTAGAAGAGCTAGTTCATATAAAATTAAAAAAAAAAATTCAACTAAATTTCAATATACTAAAATTTTATAATTATAGAGTAACTTAGCACCCGTACGATCCGTCTTTGGAATCATACGGGTATATAAATAACAATATTTTTTTCTATATCATTACTAGTTAAGTAACAATTGTTTTATTTATATATCGTATTTAATATGTAGAGACGTCGAGTATATAAATAATAATTCAATTTACACAGGGATCGGGGAAAAAGAATTGGGGAGCACGTGTATGAGGTGGACACGTGTAGCCAGATGGAGGAAAGGAGAGGATATTGGGATCGAATCTCCTGCACTCCTGGGGGTAGGAATTTCCTGCCCCCAGAGTCACTGTTAGTGGGCCCCACCCACCCCATACTCTAAACCCGGCCCCACCCATCCTAAACCCGACCCCACCCCACAGTGACTGAGGGGGCAGGTGATCTGCTCCCGAGGATATTGACTGTTTGATTCAATGTTTTTCTTTGTTCCTCAAAAGGTTCTTGTTATAATCCAAAAAAAAAAAAAAAAAAATTCTTGTTGCACCCACTTTCTGTATTACTGTGCAACGAACTATTGATCATAGTGTAATTACTGTGTAAATAAGTCAGAAATACAATGAAGCATCCTCCGCCCCCACATTGCAACTGTGTCAACAAATTGCCGACAGACTAAAAAATATATAGCAATGATTTCCCCACTATCCAAACTTAGGAGAACTTTTTGTCTATAAAAAATATTATAAAAGAGAGAGAAATAGACTGGATAAAAATATTATAAAAGAGAGAAAGAAATAGAAATACTACTAATATATTTTCATGAGTATAAGGATCAATAGAAATTCTATTGAATTAAAATTTGAATTAGTTTGAAATAGTAGAATTTCTACCGATTTAAAACAAGTTTTTTTTTAAAACATAAACTTTCGCTATTTTCTATTAAATTATAAAAGAACTAATTTGAATCGATAGAAATTATACCGATTAAAAAATTAAAATCTGTAAAATTCCTACTTACTTTTTTACCTATAAAAATTTCTTAATATGCTTTCTATTATCTCTCTTTTTTTTAAAATTTACTGTATACAAAAATTCTCTAACCTTAGTACAACCCAGGTTTACATAATATATTTATTTCTGCATTTTTAAATTTCGACCCTCTGCTTTTTAAAATAACCGGATTGTTATATATGGAAGTATTATACATAGATTTGAAAATAAATCTATATATAATCTGTAGCAAACCCACTAATTATACTTGGGGGCGTCAATGGCATCGTTTTATCTATTTACCTGACTCATACTGTATTTCAAAAGATAGGTATGGGCAATTTTTTTATTTTTTGTAAACTTATTGAGTACATGTATGGATAGAGATTTTTTTTTTCATTATCTAAACGAGTAAGGGTATGGGTAAAGCCTATTATGTATCTTTATCTCATTGGAAAATTATAAAAAAAAATTATATATATTAATAAGCAATGAATATTAATTCTCCAACTATTCTTGATAGTTGTGTTACACTTAATTAACCATTAAAATACATAAATAAATTTCAGCAAATCTCAAAAAAATTTAGACCTTTAAAACACGTATATAATTTGTGAAATAATTTTTATTATTATAATAGCATTACCCGTTATTTATCAGTTATTGTTTCGTTATCCGACAACTTGTCCCGGATAAGGTAAGGTACATGTAAAGTAATTCGTAGTAGATAAATATATAATACATATAAAGACAATTTGTAACAGGTATGAATATAAAAATACTTTCATCCGACACTTACCGTATTCATTGACACTCCTAATTATACTAGTATTTTTTTTTTATGCTCCTGATATAAATTACGGGTGTAGTACCCTGATATAAATCAAGGCCGTTTGAGTAATTGAGATTATATATTCGAGACCACATTGCCAAAATTAAATGGAGCTGCGCTGCTTGAGTAAGGAATAAATTTTTTTTTTTTTTTTTTGTGATTCAATAAAATCTAAGTTGACTCTTAAAAATTGTGGGTACATAATTTCATAAAATGACAAATCAAACGAATATATTATCAACTGACAGACTGGATACTCCATAAAGAAACTTTAAATATGTAATTTTGGATCAGTAATGTGGAAATTTCTAATTATAAACACAAAACATAAGAGTTAAGAATCAGTCCTAGAGGACCCCTATTTATAATATTTAAGTGGGGAGATTTGAATCTAATTTTTACTATAAAAAAGAGTTATGAAAATTTAAAAATAACAATGTCTCACTACTGCAGTTTCTTTGGAGATAGCGACTTTGGCGATTTGAGAAGAGATTTTGAGAGTGGAAGAAGTCCATCGTTTCTTCCGCTTTTTGCTCTCAATTCTCCCTTCTTTCATTCTATCCGGTCCACTCTGTCTCATTCAATCTGAGCAGTGCTTTTATTAATGGATTTGGTCACCGCTTCATCTCACTACTCTCTCTTCTCGACTCACTGAGTTCGGATGGAGGTGCTGTGAATTCTCCCTACCTCGCCTGTAGTATCTACTATCTATATACATAAATAAAGGACGTGTTTATGGTTGATGACAGTGATGTTGTTAGCAGTGATATGATCTTCTTCCTCCTCTTCTTCTTTTCTTCATTCTCTTCTGCTTCGACCTGTCTTTGTTCTTGCCGTATTTCTGTTTGAATAAATCAAGCACAAATCTCATCTGAGCATGAAGGCTCCTCTGGATTCCCCTGTCCCGCCTTGATTTCAACCGTAATGTTTTGTGCTAACGGCAATAAATTATGCAGGCTCATAATTTACCAATCTGAGCACGAGCACAGAAAATCTGGCAAACTCAATATATATCTACCGATCTGAGCACAAAAAACCTGATTCTGCTTTTATTTTTTGATTTTTTTTTTGTTTACTTTTGTAAAAGAAATCAGTTGTAATATTTAATGTACTGATACAAATATTATATGTACCGGTACGAAATTATGTATAATTAGTTTGTCCTGATTAATGAAAATACCAACGAGTTTTAAACCAACAAAAACAATGTCTCCCTACTCATTACATTAACTAAACAATAGTAATTAATAGAAAACTATAAGACATGTCGCAATTGGCCCGCTGTATAGATTTGGCTCCTTGCTTTGTAGGAAAGGACAGTGGGGAATTATTTAACAAAAAGAAGCGGGTCCCACAATTTGTTACGATTTAGTAAAGGGGGACCCAAACAAACTATTTTAGTTCATTAAATATAGCCGGTGCTTTAATGGTTTGACCAACCTGGCAACACTAGTGAAGATGCTCTTTAATGATTCTGTTGATGCAAACAAAATTCTGGCATTGGGGTTTCATTTATTTATTCAATAACTACTTTAAGAATTTATCATGTAGTGTCAAGAATTGTTGAGGTCCCTGGCAAAGAATCATGGGGAACATGATTGTGAAAGGCAATCAATTTTTGTTTAATACCTTAATTTGTTTGCAAGAGACCTTTCGTTTGAAAACGACCGTAGAATTTGCTTTTCTTATTTATCTACGAACTGAAATGATGATTTTTCCTAGCTTACGTGATAAGATTTTGTGTATGAATCTCTCTTTGTTCAACTTAAAAGAGTAAGGATATTCAGTTGAATTTATCAATTATTTTTAATAAGAAGAATTAGTATTTGCTCTAGTGGCAAAAAACATGTCTTATGATATGGAATGTTATAACTACGAAACTTGAATAGGAGATCTTTCATAGACAATTAAATGTAAGTTGACATACTAGACCTCTGCCTTTTTATATAAAATATTTATTGATGTTTAAAAGGGAATATTTGTTTTTGGTATTTTGACTATTAGGTTCGATTAATCACATTTGGCTCTCGCTAAAATAGCAGCAGCAAAATTAACAAAGTTATGACACATAGAGAGTGGTGACAATTAGTAAAATCTTCTGAGATCAATTAAATTAGCATCACACCCTAGAGTCTTCAAAAATGAGAGGCAGTTTGTAAAAGGCAAATTAAAAGCAAAAGATAAGAATGTGGTTCTTTAACTAGGCTCATCACCGACATTAGTCGGGAACAAAAAGTGCATACCGCAACAAAAAATGTGTAATAGTGTTATCTTATCGTTTCTTCCTCTTTGCTGATAAGAGACGGAAAGAATAAAATCAAAGCAAGAAAGCAAGATGTACCAATAAAGAAAGTCTTTCAAAGTTGAAATCAGCACAATTATGGAATTCAAAATGCAAAGCCAATTGCTTTGCATAGACAGAATATCATTCGACACTGTTACAGCCAGACTATTTTGACTACAAAAACTGTTCAAGCTCAGATATTTACAGCAAACAGGTTAACAAAATTGACATCTCAATACAAACCCAAAAGAAAAAGAAAAACAAAAACTAAAGCCCCAGGAAAAATGAACATTTACAAGCACTGCAAAAATTGACTTTGATTTCTCAACACTAACCCTACTGAAGCAAAAACACCATAAGAAAAAGTATACTTGCCTCACTGACAGAATGAGGAATTCTGCATCAGCACAAACCCACAGAGAACTGCTACGGCTAAAACTGCCACAAAACACCACATCACAATTACCCCCTAGAAATGGATAGCCGCATACTTCTATCAAACATTTCCCTTCTCTTCCCAAAATTACCCTTACCTCCCATCCTGCATGCCATTTGATTCAGCTGCAACAGTGCAAGCATGCTAACAGCAAACACAGCCGCGTTACCTAAAATGCCCCCAACGGAGCCCTTGGCAAGGGAAGCACTGGAAGACAGGACTTGCATCAACATCCCCAGCCCCAGCCTCTGCTCCTTGTCAGACTGATCTTTGAGATCCTTTGTGCACTGATCTTCATGAGAGACAAAGTTGTGGGTGTCGGTGTTGATGTCACTGACAAAAGCCATTGCTTCTTCAATGACCTTGTACTTTCGGCCCTGGTGCTCGGCCAATCGCATCGCCAGAAGTGAACGGCTCTGTTCAACTCGTGCTATGGCTGCATCCCATTCAGCTTGCTGTTGTGACTGTACTGTCTGAAGAAAAAAAAAATCAATTGGAGGATTGTGTCACATGCACCAAATGTGTTTCTGAGTTAATTGCCACAAAATGACCCTTTAAAAAAAAATGAAGAGAACAATCTATCATCAACATATTGGCATCGATTGAGTACCAACTGCATTATGAATTATTCTTCTGATATGGTAAAAAACAAATACTATACAGTTATGCCTTGTATCCATTACTAGCTGCCAATACAGTAATTTTTGCTAAGATTTATTGTTAGAGTGACAGACACAACAAAAAGAAATCAGAAGCTTCTACAACACGTGGCTTACACAATGGTCTTTATCAACTTGAAGATTATTCTAACATCTGTCACCATGTCCTTTTAGCCAACTAAAAGCATATGCCAAATAAGAAAAGAGACATATAACTCAACACGCTGTCCGACAAAATTTTACTTTAATGCACTTTTACACGAGTATACTTCTGGATTTATTATAATTTGCATGGTCAATATCATGCTAATTTTCTCCATGTGAATTCATCGAAGACAATATGATCAAACAATCAACAGTAGTTCTATTCTTATATAGTAGCTTGTAATTTTGGTACATTTTAAAACTTCCCAATACCATTACATTTACTGCATGTTCAACAGAAGTGATCTATTCAACTGACACCGGAATGCTCAACTGAAGAAATTACTGAGTTTTGATTTCACCAACAAAGGTCAAAATTAGAAGAAAGAAGGCATGGAAAACATGCTAACTTCATAAATTAGAATTCTAAGACAGCTTGTTGAAAAACTTGTTAACATATTTGGCCTTAGATCTGCAATCAAGCTAGTATATGCATGACAAAGAATAACAAGACTAACCTTGGCAACTGGCAGTTTCAATGATTTAGTCAACAATCTAATATAACCAGTTTACACAAATCCTTATGGATCAAATTGACACAGACCTTCTATCCCCATATTTTCCTAACAGAAAATCAGACTATATGAAACTCCCATATAAATAAATATGATAAAAGCAAAATAAAATCAGAAGTCCCAAGTTGGAGCTAGTACTCAAAATTACAACAGCAAGAGGTGAAATTTACTTCAGAAACTTCGTCAACCATCTGATTATTTCATATCCCCTAAATTGCAAGGTAAATAATGAAAAAAAAGGATCAGGAATCTCACATGAAAGAAATCGAGCTGATCCTCTAAGTCCTCCAGCGCGGTTCTAATGGAGTTGAGACTTCTCGCCTCAGCCATGGATACAGTCGCCTCATCCAACCCCTTCACAAACACGAATCCGTTCCTCCGATCAGCTCCCCCACCACCACCGCCGCCCGCAGGAGGATGCACCGCCGAGATGCCATCGCCAGAGAAAGGTTTCGAATTTTTACCAATGGATTTGAGGAAGCGCGAGCGAGAGATTGAGTGGATGGCGTCGCTAACCTTGTCGTGTAGGTCCCAGATCTTCTCCAGCACAGCCTCTACTTCCTCCATCTCCCATTTCATGACGAGGTGCGCTTCCAGGTTTAGGTCTAGGTTTAAAATTAGGGTTTTGAATTGGAGACGAGAGAAGAGAGGGATGGGGAGAGAGAAAAGAGAGGGAAAACAACAAAAACTTATGCAGAGGGAAAGAGAACTCGGGGAAGAAGAGGGTCACAATTTCGAGTTTTGTTCATCTCCGTTTTTTCGCAATGGATGAGTCCATTTTCCCATAAAATCTTTCCTGAAACGGAATTGAATTATGCTGAGCTGAGTCGCCTTGATGTGGACTGCGGACCATCTTACGCTTTACCTGATATGATGATGCGATTAGGGGTTTCAATGGTTACGATACGGTAGGATGAAATTATTTTCATATTCATATTTCTTAATCTTATCTATATGCGATCTATATATGTTAAGAATTTGTTTTACTCTATCTATCCGTTAAAATTAGCAAGTAACGAAAAGGTAGTGGACGAATAACGAATAATACAAATATAATAGTTTTATTATTTTTACAAATAAACTATTAAAACTTATCATGTTATATATATGCAATCACAATTACTAATATATATAATTAAAAAACAAATATACAATTAATTCTAACTAATAATTTTTTCTGAAGTAAAACAAATCCAAAATTACAAATAACTTTTCTAACAAATTCAATTTGTTAACTAAATAACAAAACATTCAAATAAAAAAAAAACATATTTAGCATAATATTCTTCTTACAATAACATGCAGATATTTTCTCATGATGTAATTTATTTTATATAATTACCTGTTACTCTAGGTACGAAATAGTATTTACCCGTACTCATACTCATTTATCTAATGAAAAAAACCTTACCCATACCATACCTAATAAGCTAACGAAAAAAAAAATCTTACCCATATCCGTCTTATTGAATACGATACGGGTAGGGTAAACGGGTATCATTGACACTCCTAGATGCGATGAAGTATAAAATTGTTAATAGTTAACTAGACTAGTTTACAAAGAGATTGTATGTTTAATTTTTAAAAATAATATTTAAATTATACCGGAGTCTTTTAATAAAAAAAAAAACTAGTAAGGCTGTAAACCGATTTGAATCCGAATTTAAACGGCAGATATTTTGGATACGGATCCAGATAATTATCAAATACTTAAGAGGAGATTCAGGTTCGATTATGAATAGTAATACCTAAACGAAGCGGATATCCGAAACCATCCGGAATCCAATAAATAACGAGTCTCTGTTATTGATCCATCCGAAACCAGTAAGTGTTTTTTCGGACCTGCTATATAAAATAAATTTGTTTGCCTTCAGGGGAATTCGAAGTTTCGAACCAATGTGCTCCAATAAGTGTTTTTTCGACCCGCCATATAAAAGATTATTTTTTGCTTTTAAGGGGATTCAAACCAATGTACTGGGGAGTGGGGAGTGAGGGTCTATTGGTCTAAGCAACCAACCTACAAACCACTACACCACCCTATTTTTGTTACTATTTTTTTTTATTATTATTTATATATTATATCAATTGAATATCTTATATCTACCACCTTTCCAACATCAATCTCTCCATTAACTTACAATTATTCATTTTTTTCATATTTACATTTTATTAATTATTATTTATATCCTAAAGTTCATATAACTCAATTATCCGACAATTATTCGTTTTGTATCTATATTTGAATCCGTATTCGTAGATTTGTATCCGTTTAAAGTGAATTTGGTTTTACATTTTGACATCCGTATAGTCGTTCCGTTTTCACCCCTGAAAACTAGACTAGTTTTCGCTGTGTTTTTCGTTCTGAATTTTTCATTAATATTCTATAGTGATTAGTCATCATTGAGATGGAAGTTTCATTAATATTCTATAGTTACTCATAATAAATAATTAGAATAATTATATCGTCTTTTATTTTCAATGTTCCAATTATCTCTGCATTATATCACCCCTTTTCAGTTATTCAATTATCCTCGCGTCAACTTTCATAAGTATAAATACTTGAAAAATAAGATATAAATACTTTAATGTGTTGCTTTTCTTTTTTGAATCTCAGATGATTTATTAGCTATTTTGAGATAATTTGTCACAATCTCTCATCTCTTATAAAAATAATTGACATTATAGATATAAATACTTAGAAAATAAAATATTAATATTTTGATGTATAACTTAATATGATCAAACATCTAAAGATTAATTTGTAAAAGAATTAAATTTTAGTAGGATATGTAAATATATATATATATCTAAATACTTGAAAAATAAAATATTAATAGTTGCAATATTTGATATTAATACTTTCAAACATCATTCAGTGTTATATGTAAAGAATACTTGCACGATGAGGTATAAATACTTGCGTATAACGAGTTTGAAAGTATTTCATCATATATCTCATTTGAAAGAGAAAATTATATAGAAGACGTTCGTGGTTTTAGATTCGCAAAATTCCTCATATATCGTCAGAAATATGGACGAGATTGAATGGAGCAAAAAAATCCACCTCTAAAAACGTGTATGGTACCCCGAGATTTTTATGGCTCGGTGACGTTTGAGGAATTTGTTCACCTCATAGGTATACATACTTTTGTGTATAATTTTAAATAGTTGAAAATGACAATATTAATATTTTTAGAAAAAGATTCCAGTGCTGAATCTTTGCGGTCCCCAAGTAGGTATGATCCCCATACAATTATGATGCAGAGACGATTCAGAGGTTTTAGTGCAGGACAGTTATCAACTTCCTAAAACTTAGTAGGATGTTTCGTCATACGCTTCATTTAGAAGGCACTGAATCAAATCAGATCAGAAACTGAATCAATTGGACCAGAACAGTCACCACTCAAGAAGTTTCAATGAAGACACTAAATCTAACTGGACTATCCAATATTAGTTACAGCCAAGGTTCTAAATAGCGTTTATTGCGTCATAGCGGGAAGCCTACAAAAAAAGTTATAGCGAATAGCGTCGCTATAGCAAAAGCTATGCTACATAGCGTTTTTTTTTTTATATAAAAATTATATCATATGTTTGCACTAAATATCAACATTATCTAAGTCTCATAGAACAATAAATAACATCAAATTGATTAAAAAATTATGAGAAAAAGTTTCTGTCCACTGGGTTTTGTCCACCATCTGTCCACAACCTTATCCAACTTCCATTCTAACTGTCGGTCCCCAACTTTCTTCTAACGAGCTCTCTTTCCGATCTCTCTTTCTCTCTTCTTTCTCTCTTTCTCATCTCTCTTTCTCTCTTTCTGATCTCTCTTTCTCTCTTCTCTCTTTCTCTCTTCTTTCTCTCTTTCTGATTTCTCTTTCTCTCTTCTCTCTTTCTCTCTTCTTTCTCTTTCTCATCTCTCTTTCTCTCTCCTTTCTCTCTTTCTGATCTCTCTTTCTCTCTTTCTCATCTCTCTTTCTCTCTTCTTTCTCTCTTTCTCTCTTCTTTCAATTGAATATCTCTTTCTCTCTTCTTTCTCTCTTTCTGATCTCTCTTTCCGATCTCTCATTCCCCTTATTCGATCCAGATCTACATGACACCGCCTATGACAAGATGAAGAAGGCGCTGGTGTTGAAGTCCATTAGCGACAAAGGAAGGGATGGGAATAAGACTTCCATCAATAAAGCGGCTACCAGTATCATTGGGAGCACATAGATATCCACATACTCAAGGTTACACTTATTCTTATAATTTTCTGTAGATTTATGATATTTTGACAAATTTCTTTCTGAAATATTACGATTTTGTGATTTTCCAGTTTAGATTTGCGATTTTGATATTTTAAAAATGTGAAGTACATTTTTTGTAGGATTTGTTATTTAAGTTACAGCATTGAATGATGAATTTTACAGTATTGGTGCATATTGAAAGTTTCTGGATGTTTGAAAATTTGAATGACATTTTTTATAAGATTTGTTATTTAAGTTACAGCATTGAATGATGAATTTTACAGTATTGGTGCATATTGAAAGTTTCTGGATGTTTGAAAATTTGAATGACATTTTTTATAAGATTTGTTATTTAAGTTACAGCATTGAATGATGAATTTTACAAGATTGGTGCAAGTGAAATGACACTTTTTCTTTATGTTTTAAAAATTGTTATTATATTATTTTAAGCAATGTCCTAACAGCAAGGTCCTAACACTGATCCTTTTCAAGCAAGGTCCTAACAGCGCCAAACGGGTGGCAGCGACGGAGTACGAGCATACGATAGGTGGGGGCAGAGACTGGATTTGCTCTTGCTATTGGTACTAATACTTACAAGAGGGAAGTTAGGGCTGAAACTGGAGGGTTGCTTTTCGGGGCAAGAAAGGAGGTAGAATTGATCTACACGGCTTTGATTTTGCCGTTAAAGATCAAATCGCAGTCTGAATCCGAATTCGGATTTGATCTACACGTCCTTTGATAGATTTATATATGTCTCAAGGTAATTAAATGCAGTTCTTTTCTCTTTTGATCAAACCGATTTTGAATTTTGATTTTCCTAATTAATGCATAGGTGACAAACGAAGAGGAACAGCAGCCTCAATCATTGATTTCCCTTCATCAATTTGTTGTTTGTTTTACCTTTGCTCTTCACGAATTTTTGAGTTCAATGGGATTGGAGATCTATTTTTAATCGTGTCTGGTAAATTTACTACAAATTTCGAAAGATTTTCAAGTTTGATTACATTGCACAATCGTCTCTGGTAATTTTCAAGTAGTAGCAGCTCAATTGTCTATGGTAATTTTACATGATACATGGAGTAATTTGATACATGAAGTAATTTTACTTTACTGGATATATGAAGTAATTTTACAGGATACGTGAAGTAAATTTACAGGATACATGAAGTAATTTGATATATTAAGTAATTTTACTAGATATATGAAGTAATTTTACTAGATATATGAAGTAATTTTGCAGGATACATTAAGTAATTTGATATATGAAGTAATTTTACAGGATATATGAATCAATTTTACCTTACTGGATACATGAAGTAATTTTACAGTATACAGGAAGTAATTTTACTGGATATATGAAGTAATTTTACTTTACTTGATACATCATTGATTTTGATTTGAATGTTTTTGATAGTTTGTTTTGTAGTTGGTTGAAATGGTTTCGAGTGTCATGCAATTTGAGACACCTGTCAAGGATAAATGGTTCTTCATTAATCCTTATTTGTCTGTAAGTATCTTTTTATTTTTGCTGTTGAAATACTTGAGTACTCTTTAATGCGTTTTATTTTGTATGATACAGGTTTGTATGCATGATTACACTGCATATGCTTTTCAGTTAGGTAAATAACTTGTAAGATTATTTTGTAATTCTTATTTGTTATAAATCGAATTTGTTTCATTGTTTATTTTATTATTATGCAGAATGACATCTCAAAAGAACGTGTTGTTCTTGTGATGAGGCTTCTTATTCATCCGAACAATGAACACATGAGGTTTTTAATGTAAAAGTTATTTGTCCATAGTTTTTTTTGTTGCTATTATGCTATTTTGAATGTTGCGGTGAATATTTTTATCTTGTGTTGAACAGATGTTGTTTGTGGTGAACAGATTTTGTGTGATGATGGATGTATGTATAGATTTAGCAATTTTATAGTATACATGGTATTATTTTATGGTTTATATTTTGCAATTTTACAGTATACATGATTGTTTGCAGGTTGTAGTTTAAACTGAAATGTAGCATTTTTTACATTTTTTACATTTTACAGTATAGACAATTCAATTGAAAATTTACAGTGTTATTTGAAAATTTTACAGTATACAAGATTCAATTTTACAATATATATTTTACAGTATACAAGATTCAATTGAAAATTCTACTGTATACAAGATTCAATTTTACAGTATACAAGATTCAATTTTACAATATACAAGATTCAATTGTAAATTTTACTATTTAGAAGATTCAATTTTACAGTATACAAGATTCAATTGAAAATTTTACTGTATACAAGATTCAATTTTACAGTATACAAGATTCAATTTTACAGTATACAAAATTCAATTTTACAGTATACAAGATTCAACCCAGTGCAGACGCTAATAACTCTAACTGCCAATAACCGCTAATAACTAACTCTAACTGCCAATAACTTCCTATAACTGCAATTTTCGAAAGTACAGTTTGAAAGTACATTTATTTTGTCATATTGTGCAAGTTGGAATCTTTTTCTAACTATCATGGGACCACTTCAAATAGTTGTTGGATGTTTTGTGATTAACTGATATTTTTTATGTGATATATTGTATAATTATACAGCATGTAGAAGTAATTTTACAGTATTCGCGCAAGTCAAAGCTGTGGACAAATGGTGGACAAAAGGCTGTGGACAATTAGACGCTTCTAAAAATTATAATATTCATATTAAACCAATACAAAGTCTAAGTATCCATAATAATACTAATATCATAAACTATTTATCTTTTTCTATTCAAAATATATTCAGCATTATGACATAATCTATCTTTTTTTTCTATTTAAATTTCAAAATAACATAGACATCATGACATAATTAACTATCTTAATCTATTCAAAATATTCAATTTCTTATTTGATTTAGTTTGATGGATCTCTCATTTAATAATTAATAGTTTAATATAAAGCTTAGTACGTCAATTGCAAAAAAAAAAAATCACGGTTAAAATCCAATCTGAGCCTTTATTTAAAACCCATATAAATTGAAAAAAAAAACTTATGTTGCATAGCGCGCGTTATTTGCGCTACACGCTATGCTCTATAGCGGACCGCTATTACCGCTATAGTGTCCGTAGCTCAAATAACGCGTTTTGATGCCATAACTTAACATTTAGGGTCCAAAAAAAAAATATAGTGCGCTATTTAGAACAGTACTGCTTCAAAAACTATGATTCGTCTATTCGTAGGTTCCAATACTTAATACACGATGGCAGCACCACAACGGCCCACACATTTAGAAATATTACAGTACACGTCATCGGAAGTTACAGGTTTTGTATGATTGGGCCGTTGTTGGGCTGAACAGGTTCAGTACCTATTGTGCAAATGAAGAAATAATAAGTTGGTTTGAGATTACCGTATCCTCTCCTGTATTGCAGAGGATCATCATCACTTTACGGTTTGAGATTAAATCTGAACTGGTTTGGAATTCGAGTTGTAATAGGGGGCAGTATTTTTGGGCTTTGAGATTCATGCCAAGTTAAAAAGTATGGTTCGGATTTAGTAATTGTAAAAAATTTCCTTATTAGTTATTGGAGAGAATGTGAATTCCCTATTCGTTGACATTTGACCACGACTTATTTTGACACCTTGACAGCTGTTCTAAGCATAGTGACAAATGAATTATTCGGATTCGGTTCGGCGATGTCAAAAATTCGTGATTCGGGATAATTCAGATATAATTTGAAAATGATTCAGAATTATTTGGACCAGAGATTTGTCCTAGAAGAGAGCAAAAACAAAATGTTATGGGAAAAATTTGCGAATAATTCATAAAATTTTGAAAAAAATTGTAAAATTCACGAATTATTCGGGTTTAATTCGGTCAAAGTTCGGTCAACCAAATAATTCGGTGTTCGGTTAGGCATTACAAAAAAAAACAAATTATTCGGATTTAATTCGTGAATCTTGTAACTATATATGGTGCTAATAGCATACCAAGCAACAAAATATTAAATGGAAAAAATTATACAAACTCGATGCTAAAGTTAAATTCGGACAATTTTGAGTAAAGATAAGACCTTCACCATATGGCATAACTTTATGTATATTTGACAACCGTGAAAATTAATTATATATTTATTAAAATTCAAAAGTAAAATTACATATATCATCTTTAAACTTTACATATTTATAATTTTAGTGCAATTTAATAATTATTTAATTATTAATCGAGCAATTTGAAAAATACATAATTTGGATTTGTCGGCACTTAATCATTTACAAACCCACTATTTGGACCGCCCAACAGAATCTCATGGTGTGGCGGAGCCGAATCCAGCTGGCACAAGTGCTCAAGATGACATTCGAAGAAATTGACAAGGATTAAAAGGATGATGATATTTAATTTTATATATCTATGGGTTTTCTTGCATAATTTCAGAATCTTAATGTTTTAGTTTGATTTTTGGTGTAAGGGTTTAGTTTGTTTCAGTAAATTTATTGTCAACTGCATAGTTTGCATAATTTCAGTAAATCTCAATGTTTCAGTAATTTCAGTAAATTTATGAGCAGCAATTTTATGTTTTTCTATATTTATGGGTTGTCTTGCATAATTTCAGTATTTTTGTTTTTTTACTGGTTCCTATTAGTTTGTTTTTCTTTACTGGTTTTCTTGCATATGTATAGAGTTGTGAACTTGCAGATTGAGATTGATTTTGTTACTTCTCAAAATATATAATTCCAAAAAATCTGGAAAATTCAACATATGTACCTCTAGTCAATGTGTACATACTCTAAAAAATTTAGAAAGAAACTCAAATGCATTTGCGACTTATGAATTTTTGAATGAAATTTTCAATTATACCCTTGGCTGGAACAAGAAATGTCTTTTGTTGAGACCGAGAGTTGTATATGCAAGATAATTATTTCAGTAACTATAAATTTTTTTACATATTAATCTAAGCAATTCGTTGTTGTAGGTTGAACTTGAAAATCAACGGTCAGATTTGCTCCATAATAACAAGCTGGAAAGGACTAAGCTTGAAAATTGTAACGGTCAAAGTTTTGTAATTTAAAATATTCTTTAAAAAATAACATAAGAATACAACAATAATTGCAGATGAAAAGGAAGAGACATCAGCTGCCATCATAATTCAGCTGGAAGACCATATATACCTCTCGAATATCCCAATTACAAAAATGAATCTTCTCGCAATTTATTGTGAGACAATTAATCGAAGAACACTGGTAAGTCCCTTGTGGATCATCTTTCACCGTTGTTTAATTCAAAGCTTAGAAGGGAGGCTCGACTGAGTCTGGTTTACAAGTTCTCTACGCAGAATCTTCCCTGCTGGTGATTTTGGTATTGCATTAACAAATGCAACTCGCCGAATCTTTTTATAGGGTGCAACCTGTTGTATAAAAATATATACATTATTATAGATTTTTGGCATATACAAAGATATAATAAAAGAAGTTACATGCTGGATTGAGCAGTTCCTAAACCTATGAATCAAATTTACCTGCTTTGCTACAAAATCCATGACTTCCTTCTCAGTGATGTTGGTACCAGGTTGTCTAACAACAAAAGCCATTGGTATTTCTCCAGCTTCTTCATTCGGATACCTGCCGTTTATTACATATCTAGGTAAGAACTTCTGTAAGCTGTAACCATCAATGACATCAATAAAATCCTCTGCTGATAAACGGTTGTTAAATAAAACATAGTGAATAATTCAGATGATAACATACGGGATGACAGCAGCATCAGCAATTCCTGGTATGGTATGAAGAATCAGCTCCAGTTCTGCTGGAGGAACCTGAATTAATTTTATTGTTGAGATGTTAAGTTGTGAATGAAAAGTAAATAAAGACAAATTTAACTGTAATTAATCCAAAAGTGGTAATCTATCTACAATAGAAGGGTTTGGTATTCTGACAGTTGAGTGTACCATTGGTCCATCTAACAACCAAACCAATGAGTAAATATTTTGCTGTAAAATTTTTCCCAAGCAAGAACTGTCTCAATCACTTAGGAACAAAAAAAAAAAGAACCAAACCCAGAAAAGAAAAATAGATGAAGTAAAAAAAAATGAAATAAACCCATGAGATCTAGGCGGTTCACTACCCATTCAGTCCTGCTAGTGGTACAGACAGTGAGTGCGAGATGAATCAACCCGAATAGCAAATTCTGATTCTGAATCCTTATAATATTCAGATATATAGTTATATGTTATATTTTTGTTACCTGGTAAGCTTTGTATTTTATCAATTCTTTTAGCCGATCAACAATGTAGAGAAAACCATCTTCATTGAAGTAGCAAAGGTCTCCAGTTTTTAACCAGCCTTCTTTGTCCAGTGTTGATGATGTTGCCTCATCATCACCCACATAACCTATTATACATAAAACATTTTCTAATTAATTATTAACTAATCTAATAACGGTACAACAAAGGTCAAATAGATCTTTTTTCTGAAATTGTAATTTTGTGAAACGCTCAATCTACTATTTTACTAGTGGTACAGGACATGACTATGATCAAAGAGCAGATTACGTCAAGAAACCAAATCGTGATTGGCGAATAAATATGTATGGGCCTCTACTCAAAACTATAAATATGGCTGTGTTGGAAATGTCTTGAAGGCCGAATTATAGTGGGCCAAAATTAATAGTTAATTATGAATTAAATCATATTGGACCCTATAGTTATGGGCTGCATATGGTCCGAAATATGTATGCACTCTCTCTGGGTAAGTCTCTCTCTCTCTGAAGGAATCAGCTGACTCAAAGTGGTTCCAATGAGTTCTTTCACCGTTGGATTTGCTTTAGAATTTATGTGTACGGATTTTAAAGTAGAGACGAAATTGCGGGCGCAAATCTTAAAGCAGATCCGACAGTGAGAGAACCCATTGAAACCACTTTGAGTCCCATGGCCATCAGACCCAAGTTGTTTCCCTCTCTGAAAAGGTTCAACTGAATTTGTGCGACCAAAATGGTATGAATGAACTGGTGCGTTCGGTTATAAATGTGCAGCTGTTTAGATTTTTTGATAATCTCTTATTGTTAGAACTCGCATTCAAACAGAGATAGAGAAAGGAGAGAGAGCCGCTGTCAAGTTTTCAAAATAGAGAGAGAGTAAAGAAGGGATTGCAACTCATGTGTGGTACTCAGTGGCCATCATCCTGGCTCTTCTAGAGAAGGAAATTTATCACGCCGTGATCAATCACGTCACGTCATGTGTGTCGATCACGTTACCATATTTGAGCTTAAATTACACGTCACGTCACGGTATGAAACATAGAGTATCCAGCTTTTTTGAGTACGCATAGAGTATTCAGGTTTTCCTTCTAGTGTAGGTTCAGTGATACTCATATAGTACTGATTTTTATTTTCTCTAGTTTATTCTAATAAATTTTGTAATTTGAATTTTTAAAGTAATGTCAGATATTCAATAGTTTTTTCTAAAAAAAATTTGTAATATTATTTACTTATTTTAAAAATTTTAGAATTTTTTATATCTTTTTTCTGAATTTTCAACAATTTAAATTAAAATATAAAAAAAAATGATCAGAATATGTCACGTCACGCGTGGTCACGTCACGTATTGTCACGGCGTGACTACACGCGACCTGACCATTCGCATGACATGATCATTTGCCACCATTTTGGTCACGTCACGTGAAAAAAAAAAGTTGATCACGTCACGTTATATCGTAACCAAATCACAACGTATTTATCACGTCACATCACGGTGTATCACGTATTTCCTTCTCTAAACTCTCCCATCACTTAGCTGTGTCATTCAGCACAAGAGGTGTGGATGCTTGCTATAACTAAAGCTAAACAGAAAAATGCACAAGTCAATGTGCATTGGACAATTTTTGTAACATTTACTTGTTGGGTGTTTCTGGGGCAATAGATCACGGCCAGAGGTGCTAGCAAACAGAGCTGTACAGGATGCACTTTTCATCCACATGGGAGGATGTTTTTTCTTTTTCTTTAAGAGTGTATTGGATGTTTCTTAGCTATGTGAAGTTATTTTATTTCTCATCTAACTAATATTGTAACTGTTTATTTGCATTTAGTACTCTGTATGCAGTGTTGTAAGACGGTTGTAATATCCTTTTCTATTTAATGCAGCACTTGACAGCTGTTGTCAAGATTTAAGAAGAGAGAGAGAGAGAGTAAGGAAGGGGGCTATCAGTCGGTGCTAGCACTCCAATTTACAATTGTTTGTTAATCTGTTTGTGTAGATAACCTGGAGAGACGTAGTTATTGTTATTGTTGTGTACATCTGACACGAGAACGGAGAAGAAGACCACTGCTCGTACAACTAGACAAAAATCTCCATTGTGCATCTAGTGGTAAATTTTGTCTTGAATTTAATTTTATACTTAAGACTCTATTTTTGGATAGTAATTAATTCACCGAATTGAAAGGAATTGTTGCACCTACTCTACCCGAATCCCTAATAGGCTGGCCACAATATAGTGGGCCGAATATATCATTTATTTTTACGGGAAAGGGCCCTTGAGATTAAATGGCTGGACCACAATCCAGTGCTTCTTTCACCTAGCCTATATCTAATTGAATATAATTGAAAGAAACCAGCATATGCAATTAAAATGAAATACACTATAATTAGCAACATTCAGCAAATAATCGACAATGGCACATACTTACCTTTCATGATAATTGGTCCTCTGAACCAAAGCTCCCCTCTCTGACAGGGTCCCAGTGCCTCTCCTGTCGCAGGGTCCACTATCTTCGCTTTAAGATTTGAACCAAGCCGACCTGCTGACCCATAAAACCTCGACTCCTCGGGCCCCATTGTGGCTGATCCACCACCACATGACTCCGTTAAGCCGTAACCCTGATATGGTAATTGATAAATATGTATACTTAAACTAAAGAGCAAGACAAGGAGAAATTATATGGTTGGAGTTAGTTGTGGTCATTTATTATATATTCTCATCATATATATACACCCGGACCCCAATAACTTTGTGCTATCATTTATCCTCCAATGATTTTTCTATTTCATGATTCGAATAACTTTGTGGGATCTATTTTGAGTTGTCTTTGCTATTTCCAAATTTTCCTATTTGGAAGGGAGTAAGAGTTTTCCTATTGAAATATATTTCATACTCCAATTTAAATTAGAAGTTAGCTAGCCAGGCTCTAGCACTCGATCTCTCACCAGAAAGGAAAAAAAATCTAAAAAGGCTAGTAGTATTGGTTTTGCATTCCACTAATAAGGCCCATATATAAACTGGTATGTGCTGGCGATGTACCGGTCGTAATTGTATTACATGCTCCGGTACAACAGCAAGTACACAGTGGCTTATACAATATAAATATTACTAGAATCACCA
This sequence comes from Carex rostrata, assembly GCF_964058835.1. Taxonomy (NCBI): domain Eukaryota; kingdom Viridiplantae; phylum Streptophyta; class Magnoliopsida; order Poales; family Cyperaceae; genus Carex; species Carex rostrata. The sequence continues at coordinate 6,324,851 of NC_135936.1, forward strand.
CTGAGTAGTGTTCTTTGTTACAAATTATTTGATAACAGTTCCTCCTACGAGTCACTGACAATTAGGCCACAGGTTTTACCAATTATGAAGCTTTCGTTTTAATACTGGTCTCGTAGTATATGGATCAACACCTCACCTGGACAAGCTCAACATTAGGGAACCTCGCAACAAATTGCTCAGCTAGCTCACGACCAAGTGGTGCACCACCAACAAGCATAGTATCAAGAGATGAAAGATCAAACCGCAACACGTCAGGTGACTTGGCGAGCCCCACAATCAACGGTGGAGCAGCTGGCACAAAGGTGACTTTGTGCTTCTCAATAGCTTTCAACATGGCACCGAATTCAAACCTCTCCATCAATACAGTTGTTTCCCCAAGGGCTACCGAGCGAAAAAGCATGAAGAAGCCGAAGACATGGAACAGAGGAATAGTGAAGAGTGTGACTGTCTGAGGTGGAGGCGGCACACCAGCCGCCGCTGCCTCAGCTAGTTCGTTAATTTGGCGAGCATGTGTTTCAGCAATACAAGCAATTAAATTTCGGTGGGTTAGAGCAACGCCTTTGACGCGACCAGTTGTGCCAGAGGAGTACAGTATAGCTGCAGTGTCAGACTGCTTGATAGTTGGCAATGGTGAATTTGGGAGATTAGAGGAGAGAAGAGAGGTGAAAGATGGAGAATCAAGGATAACAGTTGGGACTTGGGAAGGGATCTTGGATGCCACGGAAGAAACAGAGAAGGCAATAGAGGATTTAGAGAGCGCGAGCTGATGTGAAATTTCAGACGAGGAAGAGGCCGGGTTGGCGGGAGAGACAATCACCCCTATTGAAATCAGCGCCAAGTAGAGAACTGAGATTTCAAGCCGAGAAGGGGAGAGGATGAAGGCGACTGTACCAGGGGAGAGATTGAATGGGGAGGAGCGGAGCGCCGTGGCCAGGGAGTAGGACTGAGAGAGGAGGGAAGGGAATGAGAGGGAGGCAGAGGAGAAGGCGTCTATCAAGGCGGGGTGCCGTGGGAATGGCGCCGAATGGAAGAGGGAGAGCGCGAACTCGGCGGCGGAGATGGGGAAGGACTCCGGCGGGAGTGGCGTCTCGGGTCGAACGCTGTAGAATGCACGGGTCGTTGGAGAGAATCCGCTTCGGGGGTCGATGGAAGGCGGAGACATGGGAGCTGGGGTCGGTGGAAACTGGAGACTGGAGAGGAGGTGAATTGAATTGAACCGAGTACACGACGAGGAAGGCTAATAGCGTGTGGCAATGATATATATAGTTGAAAGAGCAAACAGTGAATCGGGAACGTTGGAAGGCGATGGAAGGCGTGGTGCTGTGTTTTAAAGGAAGCATAGTTCGTTGATCCAGACGGGTTTCATACCGTTGATGGATTAATTCTCCAGTTTGATTTGTCTTGAGAGCAGGAGAAGACTGATTGATTAATTCCCCAAATTTGTATTAATATTCCAAAAAGTTATAAAATTTGACAATCTGCATCTATTTTCGAAAAAAATTCGAATCTGTCCAATTTAGAAAATTATTTTCTGAATTTCTCCAATCAAAAAAATTATTTTTCGAATCTAGTATTTCTTTTCGGAAAATAATTCTCCGAATCAAAGACCTCTTTTCAAAGAATTATTCTATGGATTTGGAGTTCCGGAGTTGTTTTTTTTTTATATAGAAAATGATATGATTTTTTTATTTTTTTATTGAAATATTATAAATATTTTCATAGATTTTTTAAAATAGATGGAAAACTATATAATTGAATTTATTAGAAAGACTGCGATAATTAATATCAATATTTTTCAGACTGAATTTTTTGCTGCCGTAAGAAAAATTAAAATAATTACTTGTGTGTTATTCGAAAAAAATAAAAATATTTTGATCTGAGTTATCGATCCTGGTCCAAGACACTTCTGAGTAAATAAATAAAATATTGCGGTTCTTCTAGTATATTCTAATTCTAATATACTGTATTTATTTTTAAAAAATGATCTTAAATCATTCACTGACAATATGTCAGATCATATTTGTTTTTTTTTTTAAAATAGAAGGATCAAAGATATTTTTCTTATTTATTCAAAAGTGATTTTTGAACTGAGATTGATAACTCAGATTCAAAATATTTTTTCTTTCATGACACACAAAGAAATATTTTTTTATATTTTAATTTCCAATCGGATATAATTTTATATTTGAGTATGGCTAATATAACATCAGTGTCATTTCAGTTTATATAACACCAACTCCAAAACCTATCGAATCGAGTTCAAATGGTGAATCCAAACCATTCAAACCGATCTACTTCATTTGTTGTGCGTTTACATGTAAAATTTATAAGTTTTTGAGTTTATTTGATATCAAGTTAAGTGGTCAAATGTTTGAATTTTTAAGTTAATTTTAATACATTCATTTTTCAATTTTTTTGCCGCTTGATTTAATACTAAAATAACTTGAAAATATAAAAAGTTTGCATGTAAACGCATCACTCATAAAGTAAATTGGTTTGAACGGTTTGAATTCACCATTTGAACTCGATTTGATAGGTTTTAGAGTTGGTGTTATATAGATTGAAATGACACTGATGTTATATTAGCCATAGTCTTTATATTTATATTTAAACGGTTACATTCAAATCACGTGGAATTGAAGACTGGTGTAAATAATAGTGATGTTATATTATTCATACTCTTTATATTTATATTTAAACGGTTACATACAAATCACGTGGAATTGAATACTGGTGTAAATAATGGTGTATAAGACAATAATTATTCCTGATAAGAAAGACAGAATTTCTATCGATCTTACTCTTTCTCTTTCTGTTTCTCTCCCTGGACGAAAATTTCAGTATAATTTGCCTATCTGTTCTATTCGCACATGCAATCATTTTAATTGGCTGGCCCACTGGATCACATTCACATGTTGTCTCTCACCATTCTTCTTTTCTTAAATAAATGCGCGCGTCAAATAAGAGACGGGACAACTCATAGGGAAAAACACACGCGTTACACGTAAAACATGTGCGGTTCAAAATCGAATTTAGATCTATGAGGTAACAGGATTTTTTGTTTATATGCCGACCTCCGATCATAATCCCGGCCAATGAGATCCGAGGTTATATACACCAGTGTTTTAAAATGCGGTTTTGTTCATGCATGCGGAAGGCCACTGCATACCGCATATGCGGTATGCGGACGCATATGCGGATTTTCATGCGGATTTATATATGTGGATTTTAAAATAAAAATTCACGTATATATATAGAGAGAGAGAGTGTGTGTGTGTGTGTGTGTGTGTGACTAATGTGCATTCGTATACATACGGTCCAAATTTAAAATTTTAAAATCCAAAACGTCGATCCGAACCGTTCATCTTGTTCTCCATATTAATATGTGCTTGGAGATCAAATTTTACATTTTTCTGAATTTTTTTACTATTTATTAAGTCACTTTGAAAATTGCTGATCCGCATGGGAGGACTGCATGGCCACATATTCGGACCGCATGGCCGCATTTTTAATCCGCATATGCATTTTTTTTTCCGCATGACCACATATTCGGACCGCATATGCGGCCGCATGCTCAAAACCGCATGGGATGACTGCATGGCCGTTCTGAGCGCAGCTGCCGACCGCATACGCATATGCGGCCCATGCGGCCGCATTTTAAAACACTGATATACACCGTAGTCATAAGATTCGTGAATTATTCACAAATTAAATTCAAATAATTTGATTTTTTTGGTGATGCTGAACTGAACGTTCAAATATTCGGTTTACTGAACTTTGATCAAATTAAATCCGAATAATTCGCTAATTTTATGAATTTTTTCTGAATTTTTCTCATGACAATTTTTTTTTGTTTTTTTCTCTCTTGCAAGACTAAGACATCTGATCCGGATAATCCCAAATTATTTCTGAATTATATCCGAATTATTTCCGAATCATAAATTTTTGACTTTGCCTAACCGAACTAGAATAATTCATTTGTCACTATGGTATACACTGGCTGTTTTAATATTCATATTGGATCAGGGTTTGTACTTAAAAAAAACATCACCAAAGAAGCTATAAATAACAGGAATTCATATCACGGTAAATCAAAATTTGAATTTAGATCTGCATTGACACAAATATTAAAATGATTCCATCTATTTCAATCGAACCGAATTGGTGTTAGATTCTGAGACGGTCCGGATCCGAAAGAAGAATGCGGGGCGTTTGCAAATTTCAACAGCATGTGCTTGAATTCTAATTCATTAAGTACCTCATTCCGAGACGGAAGATATATGAAGGTTCATCGTAGATAATTTGCATTTTCAAGTCCTGCCTCTTTTCTGATAGTCACTATTAGAGTTTCAAAAAAAAAAAAAGAAAAAGGGTCCTGCCTCTCTGAGTGATTTAATAGATGCATGTCCCAAAAAAGGTTGAGCTTTGAATTCTGTCCGATAATTTTTTATTTAATTCTCTTAGAACTCAAAAAGGAAGTACCCAGCTCAATTAAAGACTTTAGGCCCATCAGCATTATAAACCTCGTCCCAAAAATCATTGCAAAAACCCTTGCCAACAGATTGACCCCGCACCTCAACTCTCTCATATCCAATCACCAAACTGCCTTCCTTAAAGGCAGGCTCATCGCTGAAAATTTCATAGTCACCCGCGAACTCATTCATCACATCTCTACTACCAATAACCCAACCACACTAATCAAGCTCGACTTCTCTAGAGCCTTCGACTCGGTGCAGTGGCATTTCCTTCACAGAGTCATGGTAGCTCGCGGTTTCCCACCCAAGTGGCTTATGTGGATAAGTCAACTACTGTCTACATCCTCTTCTAGGCTAGTGGTCAACGGAGAGAACACCCCCTTCTTCCAACATGCACAGGGTCTCCGGCAAGGGGACCCAATCTCCCCTCTTCTCTTCCTTTTAGCAGTCGATGTTCTCCAACAGATGGTTAGGGTGGTCAATGGTTTGCTCCCTACACCTATCTCTCACAAAGTGCCTGAGGCATTACTTGCCTTACAATATGCCGATGATACCATATTCTTAGCTCATGCAGATGAACCTTCCCTCATTACCCTCAAGCTGATGCTTAGATTATTTTCCATGATATCGGGCCTTGGAATTAACTATAGCAAAAGCAGCTTCATCCCCTTCAACATGACAACTCCTGATACAGAAACCACACACAGGATCCTTGGATGTGCAGCTACCTCACTACCTATTACTTACCTCGGTCTCCCTCTCACAATCAAGAGACTTGGTAAAAGCTTGTTCATGCCATTAATTGAAAAGATGGAAAAGAGACTAGAGGGGTGGAAGGGAAAACTATTGTCCAGAGGAGGTAGAGCCCAGCTTGTTGCCTCTGTACTATCTGCCCTCCCCGTCTACTACCTCTCCTGCTTTCGTCTTCCCAAATGGGTGATAGATAGGCTAGACAGGATTCGCAAGCACTTTCTTTGGGGTAAGAATAGTGCAACAGGCAGGGGAGTTCACTTACAATGCTGGGAGATTGCTAACACTCCAAAACGATGGGGTGGCATGGGATTTTCCAATCTTGAGTGCCAGAACATTGCTCTGTTACTACGCTGGTGGTGGAGACTCTACACCTATCCTGGGGCTATATGGACATCATACTCCGATATCCTATACAGCAGAAGAGCTACTATCAATGGTCCACGTGTATGGCAGGCTTTTGGATCCTTTTTCTGGCACCAGCTCCACATCATCCGGCCCCTCTTTTTATGGTCTATCACATGGCAGGTGGGAGATGGCAATCGGATAAGCTTTTGGTTTGACACATGGGAGGGACATCAATATATCTCTCCCCCTCCCCCTCGGGCGAACCCGCATATCTCTCTTCGACAAGCCCAAGCAGTTAGGGAACTGGTACCCTCAACTGACCGTCTCCACATCCCAGCTCTGACACATGGCAAATATGATGAAATTCGATGGCGATGGACACCTACTGCAATGTACTCTGCCAAGTCATTCTACGACACGATACAGGGGGCAGGCAAACTAAAATGGGGTTTCCCTGAAGTATGGTCGGCTAAAATCCCTCACACAGTCAAGATTTTCGCCTATATCACACTCCATGAGAAAATTCTGACACAGGACATGTTACATATCCGACACATCCCTTTCGTGCGAGGATGTTACATGTGTCAAGATGACCAAACAGAAACTGCCCTCCACTTACTCTTCCTATGCCCGTATGCTTCCCAGGTATGGCTCCTTCTATCCACCAGGCTGCAGATACACCCCCAGGTCACTGGCACTAGCATTGAAGAGGTGCGGTCAACGTCTAGAGAGAGTAGAGGTAACCGGACAGTCAAGGATTGGTGTCTGTGGTTCTCGTGCGCCCTTTGGCACATTTGGAAGCAGAGGAACGAAAGAGTATTCAGAAACTCTGAATTGCCACCTAACCTATTGGTTGATAGGATAATGAGTGTGGGTAGTGCTTGGAAAAGATATGGATAGATTTTAGTCTTAGATGCACGTGAACAGTACCATGCAAAGTACTGTTCGTGAGGAGAATTATTTAATGTATAGCATACCCAAGTGAGGGGTATGGACTGTAAATATTTTCATTATTAATAAAATTTGGCAGTCTCTGCCAATTTCTCAAAAAAAAAAAAAAAAAAAATTCTCTTAGAACTCTCTCTGTTTTGTTTGAAAATGAAACATTTGTTATCGAGAATTGCTAACCTTCCATGATTATATAACACACTCTCTCTCTCCTCTGTTTTTTGTATCGGAGAATCAGAATGCAAACAATATAATTTTAACCCTTATTGGTAAAACCCCTCAGACTGAACTTCTTTTCCTCTTGATTTATTTCACGTAAGATAAATCAATTTCGATTGATTCTCCGCTTTCAATTCTATCACCAATTGATTCGATTAATCTGATCTATGCTGGATATTATAGAGTTATTATCCGTTACTTACATGATCATGCCTCTATCCGTTACTTCCACGATAGAGACAGAATGTACTTAAAGACATGTCTCGTACACGATCCAATTAACATTAATTGTTTCAACTTAATTTTATTCTATTTGTTTAGTTTATTTACTATCTGAAATGCTTTGAAATTTTATTCCATCAGAATATTGGATCAATGTATGAGAGTTAATTGATCAATATTTACTTTAACAAAAATTGTACTTAAATGTGATATTTTTATATAGTTTAGCGTAAAATGTAACATATACTATAAAATTGATTCACATTCACAGCATAAAAAATTTATATAATTAATTCGTAAACTGTTACATATACTATAAAATTGATTCACATTAGCATAAAAAATTTCTATAATTAGTTCATATTCATGTTCAACTCCAATAGCTTAAAAATCTGGCTCCGCCGCTTCAATTTTTCTTATGTTAAATTTATTTTGTTCCCGTCTCATATTCCAGTTCTCATTAATCTGTTGGAAATTTCCTTTTGACCGAGATTTTTATTTTTACCTAACAAAAAAAATATTTTATTAAAAATAACTACGGTTCGGCCGAATTTTTAAAAATACCCAGACCGCGGATTATTTCCGCGACCCGGAATTTTTATTCCGGGCAGCGGAATTTTTATTTTTTTTAGAGTTTTTTATTTCAGGGCGAGGATTTTTTCAGTGGCCCGGAATTTTTTTTTTTAGAGTTTAGAGAAAGAAAATATCCATGGTTTGGTTTTTTTTTTTTATAAACTCATTTTTTTATAATATATGCATAATATATGTATATGTATATGTAATATGAGGAGGGATCAAGTTACAACACTTGAAAGTTACAACAAAGTTACAACATCATTTTTTTTCATTTTCAAAGTCCAAATCGTCGATCCAAACCGTTAGATATTCAATCTATATTAAAATGTGCTTGCAGACCAAATTTTACATTTTTTGAAATTTTTTTGCTATTTATTAAGATGGGTACAAAATCGCTGTTTTTATTAAAATTCTGCACCATTAAAAACAGCAATTTTGTACCCATCTTAATAAATAGCAAAAAAATTTCAAAAAATGTAAAATTTGGTCTGTAATCACATTTTAATATAGATTGAATATCTAACGGTTTGGATCGACGATTTGGACTTTGAAAATGAAAAAAAATGATGTTGTAACTTTGTTGTAACTTTCAAGTGTTGTAACTTGATCCCTCCTCATGTAATATATTTATATATGTATATATGATGAGGAGGGATCGGATTACACCATTTTTTTGGTGACACCGGTTACACCCTATGTTTATAAAATTCAAACAGTCAATCCAAACTGTTCAACTTGTTGGATATGTTAAAATGTGCTTGCAGATCAAATTTTACATTTTTCTGAATTTTTTTACTATTTATTAAGATGGGTACAAAAATTCAACAGTCTGAATATAGCGATTTTGTTAAATACTTAATAAATAGTAAACAAATTCCAAAAAATGTAAAATTTGATCTGCAAGCACATTTTAACATATCCAACAAGTTGAACGGTTTGGATCGACTGTTTGGGCTTTGATAACTTTGAAAATATATATATAGGCTGTGGCTAATTTGCTGCCGGCAGTGCTGCCGCTTTTTTTATTTTATTTTGTGATGTCCAAACAACAAATCCAAACCGTTAGATGTTTAATCTATATTATAATCTACTCGGAGACCAAATTTTACATTTTTTGGAATTTTTTTACTATATATTAAGCTGGTTTGAAAACCGCTGATTTCAGTAAATTTCTGCAGCATTGAAATCAACGGTTTTCAAACAAGCTTAATATATAGTAAAAAAATTCCAAAAAATGTAAAATTTGGTCTCCGAGTAGATTATAATATAGATTAAACATCTAACGGTTTGGATTTGTTGTTTGGACATCACACGGCTAAATATAGCCCCGGCAGCACCTCTGCTGAAATGCTGCCAGCAGCAATTTAGACAGACCCTATATATATATATATATAGAGAGAGAGAGAGAGAGTTAGGCTGGGGTGCTATGGATAGCATAGTGGCCTCTATGCTACGGCTCAATATTCGAGTTTTTAAAATCCAAACGGTCAATCCGAACCGTTCATCTTATTCTCCATATTAATATCTGCTTGGAGACCAAATTTTACATTTTTCTGAATTTTTTTACTATTTATTAAGTATTTTACAAAATTGTTGATCCAACGGTGGCTGCACAAAACAGTAAAACCGTTGGATTAGCGATTTTCAAAGTGGCTTAATAAATAGTAAAAAAATTCAGAAAATTATAAAATTTGGTCTCCAAGCAGATATTAATATGGAGAATAAGATGAACGGTTCGGATCGACCTTTTGAATTTTGAAAACTCGAATATTGAGCCGTAGCATAGAGGTCACTATGCTATCCATAGCACCCCAGCCTAACTCTATATATATATATATATATAGAGTATGGCTAACGCGCTTCCTCTAGCATATGGGCCGAAATGCTTCCGGTGGAAAGTTGAAATTTCAAAATCCAAAAAGTCGATCTGAACCGTTCATCTTCTTCTCCATATTAATATCTGCTTGGAGACCAAATTTTACATTTTTCTGAATTTTTTTACTATTTATTAAGCCACTTTGAAAATTGCTGATCCAACGGTGGCTTATCAAACAGTAAAAATCAGAAGCTACCGTTGGATCAGCGATTTTCAAAATGGCTTAATAAATAGTAAAAAATTTCAGAAAAATGTAAAATTTGGTCTCCAAGCAGATATTAATATGGAGAAGAAGATGAACGGTTCAGATCGACTTTTTGGATTTTAAAATTTCAACTTTCCACCGGAAGCATTTCGGCCCATATGCTAGAGGAAGCGCGTTAGTCGTACTCTATATATATATATATATATATATATATATATCAAATTTGACTTACTATTGATAAATTAGCAAGTCTAGACTGATACAGGGACCAAACTGTAAAAGTGATTACACCAGCATATAGAGCATTCAAAAATTGATAAAAATTTCAATTTATTTGGATTTTTCTACAATTAGTTATGAATTTTCAAAGTTCTACCGCAAGAAAAAACTTTAAACATCCATAACTTTGACTAGGAAAGTCGTATTTGCGCGTATGAGCACTTTTCGGAAAAGGGAGAACGAGACGGATCCGATTTTGCCCAGGTGATACACTAAGCATCGTCGCATCGGAAGCATCAGAATTTCAAACAAACGTCGTTTAGTGTCTCAAAAACTCAGTTTAAGTTTTTGTTCGACGGTAGACGTACAACGATCGATATTTTATTTAGTATAATTCAAGTTTTTGTAGTGTAATTATTAATTGTGGAATTTTTTAGTTTGCATGTAGAGTAATTTAGGTTTTCGTATAATTATACAAAAACCTTAATTATATGTAATTATATTATGCATATATTATATTATAGATACATATATAAATATATTACATATACATATATTATACATATATAAATATATTACATATACTTATACATATATTATATATACTTATACATATATTATAAAAAAAAAACTAAACTATGAATATTTTCTTTCTCCAAACTCTAAAAAAAAAAAAAAAATTCCGGACCACGGAAAAAATCCGCACCCCGGAACAAAAAAACTCTAAAAAAAAAAAAAAATTCCGGGGCGCGAATTTTTTCTGCAGTCCAGAATAAAAATTCTGGGTCACGGAAAAAAATCCGCGGTCGGGGTATTTTTAAAAATTTGGCCGAACTGTGGTTATTTTTAATAAAATATTTTTTTTGTTGGGTAAAAAAAAAAATCTCGGTCCTTTTGATGAGGTCCCTTTTTTTTTTTTTTTTTTTCCGACGAATTGGGTTTCCTCCCTTCTCAACTGTCATATTTTCTCCATAATAACAAGCTTGATACGGACTAAATTTTTGCTTCTTTTTTTTAAATTGCAACGATCAAAGTTTTGTAATTTAAAATATTCTTTTTAAGAATAACATATGAATACAACAATAATTACAAATGAAAAGAAAGAGACATCAGATGGCATCATAATTCAGCTGGAAGACCATACCTCTCGAATATCCCAATTTAAAAATAAAGCAATTTATTGTGAGGCAATTAATTGAGGAACACAGGAATTTCCTTGTGGATCATCTTTCACCGTTGTAACTTCAAAGCTTAGAAGGGAGGCTCGACTGAGCCTGGTTTACAAGTTCTCTACGCAGAATCTTCCCCGCTGGTGACTTTGGAATTGCATTAACAAATGCAACTCGCCGAATCTTCTTATATGGTGCAACCTGTTGTACAAAAATATGTACATTGTTATAGATTTTTGGCATATACGAAGGTACAATAGAACCAAATGATTATGTTACTATTGTAGCCCGCATAAAAAGCACTGCCCTTGACCAAAAACTGGTATTGTCCTTCATCAAAAAAAAAAAAATTGCCCTTAAACAAGAAGTTTCTTTTTCTCATGACAGCCTGAAAAGTACAATAGACTCAGCTCTGTAGAGCTACATGCTGGGGTGAGGAGATCCAAAACCTATGAATCAAAACTTACCTGCTTTGCCACAAAATCCATGATGTCCTTCTCAGTGAGGTTGGCGCCAGATTGTCTAACTACAAAAGCCATTGGTATTTCTCCAGCTTCCTCATCTGGATACCTGCCGTTTATTACAGATCTAGGTAAGAACAACTGTAATCATCAATGACATTAATAAAATCCTCTGCTGATAAACGGTTGTTAAATAAAACATAGTGAATAATTCAGATGACAACATACGGGATGACAGCAGCATCAGCAATTCCTGGTACGGTATGAAGAACCAGCTCCAATTCCGCTGGAGGAACCTGAATTGATTTTATTGTTGAGATGTTAAGCTGTGAAAGTGGTTAATCTGTCTTCAACTGAAGGGTTTGGTATTCTGACAGTTGAGAGTGAATCATTTGTCCATCTTGTAACATTAAGAAAAAGAGCCAAGGGAGAGAAACCGTTTGTACATCAAGTTGAAGTATCATGGCTACATCTACCGCATTCGGTATTTTTATGTTTGTGAAAATTATATTGCTCAATATCCTAAAGATTATGTTTGATCTATGTTAATACATAGAAATTTACATGAGTCCAATGGTTACCTATGCCTTGAACAGATGCACCTACTATTAATATTTCTTCATAGACAGCACCAAACAAAATGTTCTACACTATTCAACCATCAAATATGTTCTCATGGACAAATTATGGCTACATAAAATTTTGTTTTACTTTGCTATGGTACCTCACAAATTGGACAAATTAATATGTTCGCCTTTTGCTCTGGTACCCCATGAAAATTTCTATGCATTAACATAGATCGAACATAATCTTTAGGATATTGAACAATATAATTCTCACAAACATAAAAATGCTTGATGCGGAAGATGCAACCATGATACTTCAACTTGATGTACAAACTGTTTCTATCCCTTGGCCTTTTTTCTTAATGTAACAAAAGTTTGAGATGAAAATATTTGTGTATAACTTCTAATGGGCAGGAATAGAACCGATTTATACTCGTTTATCTTTAATCTGGTATGTCAATTAAATACCAAATGAACGGATTAGATTTTAGGGTGCTATTAATAGTGGAAAACCAAAAGAATTGAAACGTTTCATTTGATGACACTAAGAGTTTAAATACTTTAATTTGGAGACGTTAAGAGACTAACTCTAAAAAATTCATATCCATTATCTAGGCCACTTAATTGAGAATTTAATCTGACACATCTAACAACCAACAGGTAAAATTATCAAACAGATTCCACCACATACTCTGCTAATGAGTAAATTTGTGCGGGAAAATTTTGCCCAAGCGAGAACTGTCTAGGTCACATAGAAACAAAAAAATAAAAATAAAAAACAGAACCAAACAAAGAAAAGAAGAATAGATGAAGTAAAAAAATAAATAAATAAAACCCACAAGATCTGGGCGATTCACTATCCATTAAGGCCTGCTAGTGGTAAAAACAGTCAGTGACACATGAATTAACACGAATAGCAAATTCTATTTCTGAATGCTTATAATATTCAGATAGTTGAAATATAACAGGCATAGTTTTGTTACCTGGTAAGCTTTGTATTTTATCAATTCTTTTAGCCGATCAACAATGTAGAGAAAACCATCTTCATTGAAGTAGCAAAGGTCTCCAGTTTTTAACCAGCCTTCTTTGTCCAGTGTTGATGATGTTGCCTCATCATCACCCACATAACCTATTATTCATAAAACATTTTCTAATTATCTATCTGATAAAGGTACTACAAAGGACAAAGATGTATATATGGGGAATGCCACTAGAGTTTAATTCAGTTTTAAGGCTAAAATAGATCTTATTCTGATGTCAAATACCCAATCTAGTAGTGGTACAGCAGATGACTATGATCAAAGAAAGCAGATTAGGCCTAGAAACCAAAATCATGGGCGGCTAATAAATGTGTGGGCCTTTACTCAAAACTACACAATATGGTTGGGCTACAATAATAACATCTGTTATTAAGTTTTGAAGTTTGATAGGGATCTAACACCATACAAACCCACACAATTTGTATTCAAGGTTTGGGTTTTGGAGGGGAAAAAAGGCTCGTGACAATATTGGACTAACCTCAAAATTGCTGGGTCCAATATATCATTTTTTAAGGGAAAGGCCCCTTGAGATTAACTTATTGACTAGTAATAGATTTCAATTGGAAAGTAAAACATTTCCAAGATCACATATAGCCAGTCATGATGGAACAAATAATCCACAACCATATGCCGCTTTCACCTAGACTATATTTAATTGAATATAATTGAATCAAACCATCATATGCAATTAACAAAATACACCATAATTAGCAAAATGAAGTAAATAATCGACAATGTCACATACCTTTCATGATAACTGACAATGTCACATACCTTTCATGATAACTGGTCCTCTGAGCCAAAGCTCCCCTCTCTGACAGGGTCCCAGTGCCTCTCCTGATGTGGGGTCCACTATCTTCGCTTCAAGATTTGCACCTAGCCGACCTGCTGACCCATAAAACTTAGACTCCTCGGGCCCGACTGTGGCAGATACACCGCCACATGACTCTGTTAAGCCGTAACCCTGATATGGTAAATATTAAATATGCATAGAAAACTAAAGACCAAGACAATTTTTTTTTTTATTGCAAGTAACTAAAAAGTAGAAAAAAAATTATATGGTTGGACTTGTTGTAGTCGTTATTATATTCTCATTAAAGAAAGTTAGTTTTAGTCAGTAGCAAACATCTGCAAAAATCTGGGCTCCAATAACTTTGTGGAACCATTTATCTTCCAAATGATTTTTCTATTTCATGATTCTTACAACTTGGTGGGATCCACTTGAGTTGTCTTTGCTATTTACAAATTTTCCTATTTGGATGGAAGTTTTTTTTTTTTTTTTTCTAATTGAAATATATTTTGTACTCAAATTTAAATTAGAAATTAGCCGGGCTCTAACACTCAAGCTCTCGCTAGAAAAACTAATGCTAAAATAGAGCTAAAAAAACTAGCAGTACTAGTTATGTATTCCACAGGTAAGGCCAATTTATAATTGGTCTTCATTTTCCATGCACCGGTCATAATTGTATTACATGGCCCTGTACAACAAGTACACCTTGTCTTATACAAGATACACATTATTAGAATCACCACCGAGTATTGTTCTTCATTTCAAATTTTCTGACAATAGTTCCTCCTATGAGTCACTGACAGTTGGGCCACAGTTTTTACCAATTATGAAGCCTTCGTTTTAGTGCTATAACACCATCTTAACAAGAATCATGACAAGAATTCTGAAGCAGAGGTTCTGATTCCCTTTTTACTTTTTTTACTTTTTTATTTTGAGGCAAGGTATTACTAATTAACAAGAGCCCAGCTCCCACCTAAGCAAGAAAATCTGTTTCAGAGAAGCCCGACTCTTCTACTATGACTTCTCATATGGATCACTACCTCACCTGCACAAGCTCAACATCAGGGAACCTCGCAACAAATTGCTCAGCTAGCTCGCGACCAAGTGGTGCACCACCTACAGCCATAGACTCAAGGGATGAAAGATCAAACCGCAACACATCAGGCGACTTGACAAGCCCCACAATCAGTGGTGGCGCAGCTGGTACAAAGGTGACTTTGTGCTTCTCAATAGCGTTCAACATAGCACCGAATTCAAACCTCTCCATCAATACAGTGGTTTCCCCAAGGGCTACTGAGCGAAACAGCATGAAGAAGCCGAAGACATGGAACAGAGGGATAGTGAAGAGTGCGACTGTCTGAGGTGGAGGCGGCTCACCAGCCGCCACTGCCTCAGCTAGTATGTTAATTCGGCGCGCATGTGTATTAGCAACACAAGCAATTAAATTTCTGTGGGTCATAGCAACACCTTTGACGCGGCCAGTTGTGCCAGAGGAGTACAGTATAGCTGCAGTGTCAGACTGCTTGATAGTTGGCAATGGTGAATTTGGGAGATTAGAGGAGAG
The DNA here is from genome assembly GCF_964058835.1 of Carex rostrata. NCBI lineage: Eukaryota > Viridiplantae > Streptophyta > Magnoliopsida > Poales > Cyperaceae > Carex > Carex rostrata. The sequence continues at coordinate 6,340,279 of NC_135936.1, forward strand.
AAGAGAGGTGAAAGATGGAGAATCAAGGATAACAGTTGGGATTTGGGAAGGGATCTTGTATGCCACAGAAGAAACAGAGAAGGCAATAGAGGATTTAGAGAGCGCGAGCAGATGTGAAATTTCAGACAAGGAAGAGGCCGGGTTGGCGGGAGAGACAATCACCCCTATTGAAATCAGCGCCAAGTAGAGAACTGAGATTTCAAGCCGAGATGGGGAGAGGATGAAGGCGACTGTACCAGGGGAGAGATTGAATGGGGAGGAGCGGAGCGCCGTGGCCAGGGAGGACGACTGAGAGAGGAGGGAAGGGAATGAGAGGGAGGCGGAGGAGAAGGCGTCTATCCAGGCGGGGTGCCGTGGGAGTGGCGCTGACTGGAAGAGGGAGAGCGCGAACTCGGCGACGGAGATGGGGAACGACTCCGGCGGAAGTGGCGTCTCGGGTCGAAGGCTGTAGAATGCGCGTGTCGTTGGAGAGAATCCGCTTCGGGGGTCGATGGAAGGCGGAGACATGGGAGCGGGGGTCGGTGCCTCGGTGGAGACTGGAGAGGAGGTGGGTTGATTTGAATTGAATAATGTGTTGAGAAGGATGAACCGAGTACACTACAGAATGCGTATCCTCTGCGTGAACTCAAAAAGGAATCTCAATCTTTTAATTTTAAATGGAGTCAATCCGGTCCTGCTTATATAATATAGGGATCTCTTTAATATTAGTTTGAATTTAGTCTGCAAGAATCTCAAATCATATGGTATAATCAATATTTATTAACTCAAAAGATTCCTTTTTGAGCTAATGGAGAGGATACGAATTCGTACACGACGAGGCAAGCTACTAGCTTTTTTTTTTTTTTTTTTAAATCAGTAGGAAGGCTACAGGCTAGTAGGCTACTAGCTCGTGGCAATGAGCTAGTGGTTTGCAACTCGGGCGGGTACGGGTACCCCGGGTATACCCGTCTCGGGTACGGGTACGTCTCGGGTACGGGTATACTCGGGTACAAGGGTATTCGGGTACGGGTATGGCTGGTATAATTTTCAAAACCCATACCCTACCCGTCCTATACCCTTACCCGTGTACTCTTGACGGGTAAGGCGGGTACGGGTACGGGTAGGGCGGGTACGGGTATTTTTTTTTTTTTTTTTTTTTTTGCTTTTTTTTTTCTGGTTTTTTCTGGTTTTTTCTGGTTTTTTCTGATTTTTTTGGGGGGAAAAATCAAATTTTTTGAATTTTGAACTGTGATGAACAGTACTCGGGTATACGGGTATGGGTACTCGGGTACGGGTTTAGTCGGGTACGGGTTAACTCGGGTAGGGTAAACTCGGGTATTGGTCTAAAATAACGGGTCCGGTCCGGTTTTTGCCCGTACCCGCGTACCCGAGTACCCGATCCATACCCGGGCTCGGGCACGGGTACCCTAGCTGGCGGGTACGGGCGGGTACGGGCGGGTATACCCGTTAAGGGTATTATTCAACCTCTACAATGAGCCAATGATTTAAAAGCGGAACGTTGGAAGGTGATGGGAGGCGTGGTGCTCTGTTTTAAAGGAAGCATAGTTCGTGGATCCAGACGGGTTTCGTACCGTTGATGGATTAATTCTCCGGTTTGATTTGTCCTGAGAGCAGAGAAGACTGATTTATTAATTCATGAAATTTTTATAATATCCAAAAAATTATAAAATTTGACAATCTGCATCTATTTTCGGAAAATTTTCGAATCTGTCCAATTCAAAAAATATTTTCCGAATTCAGCATTTTTTTTCCTGGAAAATAATTCTCCATATCAAAAGATCTCTTTTCGAAGAATTATTCTATAGTTTTGGAGTTCTGGAGTTGGTTTTTTAGTTAAATAGAAAATGCTATGATTTATTTATTTTTTGTATTGAAATATTAGAAATATTTTTATAGATTTTTGAAAATAGATGGAATACTATATAATTGAATTTATTAGAAAGATTGCGACAAATAACCAAGATCAATATCTTTCAAACTGATTTTTTTGCGGTTGTAAAAAATATTAAAATATTTTTTTGGGTGTTACTGGAAAAAAATTAAAATATTTTAGATCTAAGTTATTGATATCGGTCCAAAAGACACTTGTGAGTAAATAAAGAAAATATTATGTTTCTTCTAGTATATTCAAATTCTAAGATACTATATTTATTTAGTTTTTTTTATTTAAAATTGATCTTAAATCATTCGACTGACAATATGTCATATCATATTGGTTTTTTTCGAAAACAGAAGGATCACAATATTTTCTTATTTACTCGGAAGTGACTTTTGATCTAAGATTGATAACTCAGATCCAAAATATTTTAATTTTTTTTACAACTGCAAAAAATCAATCTGAAAAATATTGATCTGGATTATTTGCCACAGTCTTCCTAATAAATTCAATTATATAGTTTTCATCTATGTCCAAAGAAATATAACAATATTTTTAATATTTCAATACATAAAAATAAATTAAGAGAATAATTGAATTAAAAAAATATAACAATATTTTTAATATTTCATAACATTTTCTATTTAACTAAAAAAATAAATTAAAAGAATAATTCTCCAAATCCGCGTTAACTGAAGCGCCCCTGGATCCAAAAATAATTTCCATAAAGAAAACATGAATCTAGAGAATTATTCTCCGAATTGGACAGATTAGGAATTATTCTGAAAATGGTTGTAGATTGTTAAATTTTTAATATTAATAAAAATTTCGGGATTAATTCTCCTGGTTTTGTTTCCATTTTTTTTTAAGGGAAGCCCGTAGTAGGTGATTAATTCTCCGGTTGATTTGTCTTGGAAGCAGGAGAAGAAAATAGAAAAGTCACTAAAATTATTTGATTGGTTCTAGTGTTATTTACGTATATTTATTTGATATTTGAAAATATTTATTAAATTTAAAACGTAGAACTATAAATAAATGTTTTATTTCTTAAACAGTTGACGACTGATTGAAAATCTTTTAGCCTCGAATTAAATAATATAAAGTTTGTTAACAATAAAGTGTAATTTTATGATGGATAACCTATAAAAATTTTAAATTGGTTCATTTTTTTGTACACGATCTAACTAAATTATTGAGTACATTTTTATTTTTTAATTTGAACAATATTTTTTGCAAGACATAAATAGAGTAATGCATGCGAAAAAAATTATAAAGAATATATAATAATAAACGTTGTTCATTAATCTTCTTCAACAATGAAAATCTCATATTTTGTAATGAGAATAAAGCTAAATAATTTAACTAAATAAAAGGACAAAAATAATAACCATCATTTGCATTTCATTCCGTTGCTTTCTTAGGGCTGGCAAAAAATTATTACTGACTACTGGCCGAATTTTTTATTAATATCCAAATTTAATTTTAAATTTCAAAAACTAACCGCCTTAGCAATGCAATTCGAAAAATACCCTTTCCGGGAAAAATTATAACGGAAACAGGCCCCATTTCCGTAAAAAATTTTTCCGGAAACAGGTGAAATCCGGAAATATTTTATTCGGAAAACGTTTGTTTCCGGAAATAACCTCTGTTTCCGTTATAAATTAAATAAATTAAATAAATTAAATAAATTAAATAAATTAAATAAAAAAAAATTACCTTGAAATACGGAGGAGAGCTGGGTTGTGATGGGGAATTGGGGATGGGAGGACCAGCGGGACCAATGCATTTGTAGTGAGGCCTCCTTCCGTAAAAATTTTTCACGGAAACAGGCTGGTTCCGTAAAAATTTTTCCCGGAAATAGCATGGTTCCGGAAAATTTTTTCCCGGAAATAACCTCTGTTTCCGTTATAATTTTTCCCGGAAAGGGTATTTTTCGAATTGCAACGCTAAGGCGGTTAGTTTTTGAAATTTAAAATTAAATTTGGATATTAATAAAAAATTCGGGACTACTGGATTACATAGAAGTAACTAAATACAACTTTTCATAAATTAAATGTCCTAGAAGAATCACAATATTTTCTGGATTACATAGAAGTGACTTTTGAACCGGGATCAATAACTCAGAATCTAAGCATTTTTTTTTTCCAATAACACATAAAGCAATATATTAATTTTTCTTAGAGCCGTGAAAAATCCGGCCTGCAAAATATTGATCCGGGTTATTTGTTGCAGTCTTTATAATAAATCAAATTATATTGTATTCCATCTATTTTTAAAGAAATATATTCAACATTTCTAATACTTCAATACAAAAATAAAAAAATAAAAAAAAATTTGTTTAAAAAAAAAACACAACTTAAAAAAAAATACAAGTCCGGTTAACCATTAACCGGATATGTTATTTTAAAAAAAAATAAAAATATAACTTTCCGGTTAATGGTTAACCGGATATACTGTTTTGAGTCCGGGAAACCATTAACCGGAAATTTGTCCCAAATCTGGTTATTGGATAACCGGTTTGGGTAGTTTTTAAAATTCGTTCGGGATTTGGATTTTTTTTTAAATTTTATTTATTTTTTGGATATTAATAAAAAAATCGGGAAATGCAAGGTGAAGAACCTTTATATTAAAAAAAAATTACATGGAGACTGAATTCCTAATTCGGTCTCCAATTAAAATTCTCCAGCCAATAATAACACTTGTTCAGTCAAACTAGTAATAATTATTTCTTTAGAAAAATTAAAAAGTTTACTTTATCTTTACTTTAATTATTACATATCAGGAAACAAACAAATTGCAAACATGATGGAAACAGTAATAATTAGGATGTTTGTATCAACGCTAGCTACTGCTGCAAATATTGTGTAGATATTGACAAGCGTTAGCATTTTAATATTATTTATATACATATATATGTATATATTATATATATATATATATATATATATATATATATATATAGAGAGAGAGAGAGAGATGGGCTATGGTGCATTGCAATGCATGAACCCTCTTATGCATTGCACTATAAATCATGGATTTAAAGTCCAAATGACCAATCCGAACCGTTCATCTTGTTCTTCATATTAATATGTGCTTGGGGACCAAATTTTACATTTTTTGGAATTTATTTACTATTTATTAAGCAATTTTGAAAGTCGCTGATCTGATGGTTCAGAAAATTTTACTGTTTTTTACTGTTCACAGCAAAACAGGCATTTTCAAAAATGCTTAATAAATAGTAAAAAAATTCCAAAAAATGTAAAACTTGGTCTCCAAGCACATTTCAATATGGATTAAACATCTAATGGTTCGGATCGGTCGTTTGGACTTTAAATCCATGATTATAATGCAATGCATAAGGGGGTTCAAAAAAAATGAGACCGGATGAATGGTCCGGTCTTGGGGAAAAAAAAAGGAGACCGGATGGTTGGTTCGGTCTGGGGCTTTGTTTGATCTGTGAAAAAGGGTGAAAAAAGGGTAAAAAAGAAGAAGTTGAGACCGAACGGTCCGTTCGGTCTGGGAAAAAGGGAATTGTGAGACCGAACAGTCCGTTCGGTACTTATGGTTTTTCAAAAAAAAAAAACAATCATGCTGGTTCAGTAAAATTCATTTAATTATTTATGGTTTATAAAAAAAATTCCGAGTTACAGGTAAAACATGCCCGGTTCAAAATCTAATTCAGATCTCTGAGTTAACAGGATTTTTTTTGTTTAGATACCGACCTCCGATCATAATCCTGGCCAATGAGATCGGATCCAGATCCTCTAAAGTAACTCAATTTTTGGGTTTTGAATCGGGACCGTCCAATTCGCATCTGTTGTTCGAGATCCGAGGTTGTATACACTGGCTCTTTTAATATTTATATTGGATCAGGGTTCGTACTCAAAATTGTTACCAAAGAAGCCCTAAATAACAGGAATTCATATCACGGTAAATCAAATTTTGAATTTAGTTCTATAGTGACACAAATATTAAAATGATTCCATGTATTTCAATCGAACCGAATTAGTGTTAGATTCTGAGACTCGGATATGTACTCAAATTTTAAGTTAGAGGGATATGGACCCGAAAGAGGAATGCGGGGCGTTTGCAAATTTCAACAGCATGTGATTGAATTCTAATTCATTAAGTACCTCATTCAGAGACGGAAGATATATGAAGGTTCATCGCAGATAATTTGCATTTTCAAGTCCTGCCTCTATGAGTAATTTAATAGATGCATTTCCGAAAAAAGGTTGAGCTTTTTATTTCGGGGGGGGGGGGGGGGGGGGGGGGGGGGCGAATCATGGCAGAAGTTGCCAGTTTATATTATATGTAAAAAAAAAAAAAAAGTGGAGCTTTGAATTTTTTTTTTTTTTTTTTTTCCAAAAGATGAAGAATAGCAGAGTGTTGAACTTCTGATGTGTGTTTTATGACTTGCTCAGATGTTTTTCATCGAACGAAAATTTATAGAACTTCTCTTAGCAGTCACTACCAATCCTTTTAAAAAAAAAGATTTATTGAACTTTGGGCTTAGCGAAAACACTTCTTCAAGACCCATCTGATCAAGGCGGATGTGTTGAAACTTTAGTTTGGAAACTCAAAATTTTCAATTCAATATATTTGCTTAAATCCTCATTTATTTATTTTTTTGATAAAAGGCTTTCTTAGCCCATTTCATATTACTGAAACAAAAAGAGAACAAATGTCTGGTACAGCACAAAATACGCAGAAGTTCAAAAAGAAAAGCTATAGTAAAAAATCAAAATCTTGTTCCTAGCTAGTTAAGGTTACTAATCAGTCAACTTAAAGTCACTTAAACAGTGGGGGCTTCATCTTCTTCCATCGGATCTAGTGTCACCATCAGCTCCTGTTCCTGTCCTTGATATAGAACGATTTGCAAATCCTTTGGTCCCCACACCTGCAGTGGTATGGCATCAACATCATATGGCAGCCAATACGGGATAAGCTCCCTTGTCTGTTTCTTGAGTATCCCTGTCCAGTAATGAAGTAAAGAAATAATCAGTAGAATGACAGTACGGAAAGTATGATGTGTAACAGTATTAAAGCAACGATCATTTCTAATTTTCCATACTGTCCAACAAAACGCACTAAACATGATTAAAAAGGCTGTTTGATGTGCTTTGCTCAATCTACAAGCAAAGTTGATGATATCCTGAATAGAGGTCCAATCTTTATAAAAGGAGGAACTATGACCCATCCAAAACCATATTTTTTGGACAAAAGGGCATAATAAGAAAAGATGATTTACATCTTCTACCCCTGAACAAAAATGACATTGTGTAGTGCCCTGCCAACCTTTGGATTGGAGGTTAACTTTAGTGAGAATTCTATTTTTGGCAAGCAACCACATGAAAATTCTAATTTTGTATGGAATAGGGAGTGACCACCATAGCATAGGAATCCTCATTTATTAAAGAGGTGCCAAACTGCCAACTGGTAGCAGACCTCTTTCTGTCCGATAATTTTTTTATTTAATTCTCTTAAAACTCTCTCCTTTTGGTTTGAAAATGAAACATTTATTATTGAGAATTGCTAACCTTTCATGATTATGTAACTCTCTCTTTTTGAAAATCTTGACAGCGGCTGTCAAGTGTTTGTATTTATCAAATGGAATAACGTCTGTTACATCAATTACAACATTCTCCTAGGGCAGCCTGTCACACCTATGCTATCATCTATTACATCAATGAATTATTCATCATGCTGCACTACTTGAAAAATAAAACTTGAATAAAAATTCTATAGTACCACATCACAGCCATACAGCCATCACATCCCTTCAATTAGAGCCATCAGCAATGCTTTACCCACAGCTGGCACTCTTGCCAAATCTGATCCGATAGCATCTTCGGTGGCACCCTTTCATCAGAAAAAATTCTTGCGTTCCTAGTTTTCCAAATCATCCAGAGTGTACAGAGTAGTAATGGGGCTCCCTTTTCCTTCCAGATTCCCCCTCGACGCCTGAGTGAGCTCAGCGTTTGGATCCACGTAGTTTCCAAGTCCAGCCCTAGAATTCTTATGCTGAAGCCTATCCTTTCACTTAGAAGGAACCACACATGGACTGCAAATGGGCATAAGTAGAAAATGTGCATAGCCGACTCAATCGGACAGTTGCCACAAAGAACACAAGGAAGAGAGCAAGTCATATTTCTTCTCAACATGACCTCATGCGTGAGAATGCGATTTTTTAGCATTAAAAATGCAAAAATCTTCACCGTTGGTGGAACTTTAGCTTTCCATAATCCCGCATGTTCATCCCTTGTCAGACCCCCTGCTATCATGACTTTGTATATTGAACTAGCTGTGTACACTCCACCTGGTTCCCATTTCCAGCCTACTCGGCCACTTTCATCAGAGACATAAATTCCTTACCGTTTCCCTTAAATCTGGAGCCAATGATTCAATTAACGGTACAGCATCCCTTAAAGACAGGTACGGTTGTGGCGGTCTGCCAACAAGTTGTAATTGTAATGGTCTGCCATTCCATGCATCCTGCCAGAATGATATCCGAGCCCCTGAGCCAATTGTCCATTCGGTGGACCAGTGAAATAAATTTTTTAATTTATTCAACTGGTTCCAGAAAAACGAACCCTGCACTGCCCAAAACCTTGGCCCATTTATGTAGTGTCCTGTCCTTCTCAACTTCATTACCGTGGTAGACCACAGTGCATCAGGGGTCGCATATGGCTGCCACCGCCATCTCAACATTAACGAAATATTTTGGATGTTAAGGTCTGTTACACCCATACCACCGTTTTCCTTTGGTGAGCACACCACTGTCCAGTTAATCAGTGAGATCCCCACTTTCTGTTCATCATTTTTTCCCCACAAGAAGTGTCTACGGATCTGATCCATTCTTGCCACAACCCATTTTGGCAGTAGGAAGCAACACATGAAATATATTGGGATAGCCGATAAAACCGATTTCACTAGTTGTAGCCTACCCCCTCTAGAGACAAATTTCCTCTTCTAACTCTGCAGCCTCCCTTCCAACTTGTCAATTAGAGGTAAAAACAACTCTCTGGTGGGCCTCTTGATGGTAAGAGGCATCCCTAGATAGGTTACCGGCAGAAGCGTTTGGGGGCATCCAAGCACAGCTTGCAACTTCATCAGGATTTGATCCGAAATATTGAAAGGAACATAGCAGCTCTTTCCATAGTTAATATGCAGTCCTGAGATCTTAGAAAATAGCCTAAGCAATATTTTGAGTGTTATGGCTGCCTCTTTCCATCAGGACTTGTCAATTATTGCCGTATCATCGGCATATTGTAGTGCTAGAATGGGTTCCGGGATCCGCATTGCAATAGATCTAGGTATTTTGGTGTTAACTGCTTGCACCATTTGTTGTACGTAACACATCTACTGCCACTATGAATAGCATTGGAGATAGAGGGTCTCCTTGGCGGAGCCCTCTCTTATGTCGGAAAAATTCTGACATTTCTCCGTTGACAACCACCCGAGATTCTGATGTTGAAAGGATTGTTGAGATCCATTTAATCCACCTATCCGGAAAGCCCCGAGTTCTCATAGGAATGCCCAATGAATTGAGTCAAAAGCCTTTGAGAAATCCAGCTTTAAGAAGAAAGCTTCTGCTTTGGAGTTCGCAATCTCATGTAACAACTCCCTCGTAGAAGTGAAGGTCTCGGCAATATGCCTATTTTTGACAAAAGCAGTCTGCTTAGCCGACACTATCTCAGGGAGTTTTGGCCGTTTTGGCCTCAGCCGGTTCGATAAGACTTTTGATATGAGCTTTGGTAGCACATTAATTATGCTAATTCGATATAACTCTCTCTCTCTCTCTCTCTCTCTCTCTCTTTGTATCGGAGAATCAGAATACAAACAAAATAAATTTAGCCCTTATTGGTAAAACCCCTCAGACTGAACTTCTTTACCTTTTGATTCATTTCACGTAAAATAAATCAATTTCGATTGATTCTCCACTTTCAATTCTATCACGAATTGATTCGATTCATCTGATCTATGCTAGATATTGTGGAGTTATCGTTCATTACTTCTATGATCGTGTCTTGAAGAATAACATCCCCGAATCATTTTGATGGCAATTTCAAATCTTGCACGATAGAGATAAAAATACATTTAAAGACTGTGTCTCGTACATGATCAAGCTAGCATTGTTTCAAGTTGATTTTACTTTATTTGTTTAATTTATTTACTATCTGAAATGTTTTGAAAAATTTATTCCAACAGAGTGTATGTTCAATGTATGAGAGTTAATTCATCCATATTTATTTTAATAAAATTTGTACTTATATGTGATATTTTTATATAGTTTAGAGTAAAATGTTATATATACTATAAAATTAATTCACATTCACAGTATAAAAAAATTTATATAGTTAATTCATATTCATGTTGAACTCCAGTAACTTAAAAATCTCGCTCCGCCGCTTCAATTTTTCTTATGTCAAATTGGTTTTGTTCCCGTCTCACATTCCAGTTCTCATTAATCTGTTGGAAATTTCCTATTGATGAGGTCCTTTTTCTTTTCCTTTTTTTATTCGACGAGTTGTGCTTCCTCCCTTCTCAACAGTCATATTTGCTCAATCACAAGCTGGATACGGACTAAATTTTTGCTCCTTTTTGAAAATTGCAACGGTCAAAGTTTTGTAATTTAAAATATTCTTTAAAAATTAACATAAGAATACAACAATAATCACAAATGTAAAGGAAGAGACATCAGCTGGAAGGCCATACCTCTCGAATATCCCAATTTAAAAAATGAACCTTCTTGCAATTTTTTGTGAGGCAATTAATTGAAGAACACTGGAATTTCCTTGTGGATCATCTTTCACCGTTGTTTACTTCAAAGCTTAGAAGGGAGGCTCGACTGAGCCTGGTTTACAAGTTCTCTACGCAGAATCTTTCCCGCTGGTGACTTTGGTATTGCATTAACAAATGCAACTCGCCGAATCTTTTTATATGGTGCAACCTGTTGTATAAAAATATGTACATTATTATATATTTTTGGCATATACGAAGGTATAATAGAACCAAATGATTATGTTACTATTGTAGCCCGTATAAAAAGCACTGCCCTTGACCAAAAACTGGTATTGTCCTTCATCAAAAAAAAAAAATATTGCCCTTATACAAGAAGTTTCTTTTTCTCATGACAGCCTGAAAAGTACAATAGACTCAGCTCTGTAGAGCTACATGCTGGGGTGAGGAGATCCAAAACCTATGAATCAAAACTTACCTGCTTTGCCACAAAATCCATGATGTCCTTCTCAGTGAGGTTGGCGCCAGATTGTCTAACTACAAAAGCCATTGGTATTTCTCCAGCTTCCTCATCTGGATACCTGCCGTTTATTACAGATCTAGGTAAGAACTTCTGTAATCATCAATGACATTAATAAAACCCTCTGCTGATAAACGGTTGTTAAATAAAACATAGTGAATAATTCAGATGACAACATACGGGATGACAGCAGCATCAGCAATTCCTGGTACGGTATGAAGAATCAGCTCCAATTCTGCTGGAGGAACCTGAATTGATTTTATTGTTGAGATGTTAACCTGTGAAAGTGGTTAATCTGTCTTCAAGTGAAGGGTTTGGTATTCTGACAGTTGAGAGTGAATCATTCGACCATCTTGTAATTATGGCCATTGTACATCAAGTTGAAGAGTTGAGAGTGCATCATTGGTTCCTTAATATGTGAAAGCCATTTGTACATCAAGTTGAAGAATCATGGCTACATCTACTGCATTTGGTATATTTATGTTTGTGAGAATTATATTGTTCAATATCCAAAAGATTATGTTTGATCATGTTAATGCATATAAATTTACATGAGTCCAATAGTTACCTATGCCTTGAACACATGCGCCCACTATTAATATTCCTTCATAGACAGAACCAAACAAAATGTTCTACACTATTCAACCATCAAATATGTTCCCATGGACAAATTATGGCTACATAAAATTTTGTTTTACTTTGCCATGGTGCCTCATAAATTGGACGAATTAATATGTTCACCTTCTGCTTTGGTATCCGATGAAAATTTCTATGCATTAACATAGGTCGAACATAATCTTTAGGATATTGAATAATATAATTTTCACAAACATAAAAATACCTGATACGAAAGATGCAACCATGATACTTCAACTTGATATATAAACTGTTTCTATCCCTTGGCCTTTTCTCTTAATGTAACAAAACTTTGAGATGAAAATACTTGTAACTTCTAATGGCGAGGGATAGAACTGATTTATACTCGTTTATCTTTAATCTGGTATGTCAATTAAATACCAAATGAACGGATTAGATTTAGTGTGCTATTAAGTATTAATAGTGGAAAACCAAAAGAATCAAAACGTTCATTTGATGACACTAAGAGTTTAAATACTTTATTTTGGAGACATTAAGAGACTAAAAACTGAAACATTCATACCCATTATCTAGGCCACTTAATTGACAATTTAATCTGACACATCTAACAACCAACAGGTAAAATTATCTAACAGATTCCACCAGATACTCTGCTAATGAGTAAATTTTTTGCTGGAAAATTTTGCCCAAGCGAGAACTGTCTCGGTCACATAGAAACAAAAAAATAAAAATAAAAAAACAGAACCAAACACAGAAAAGAAGAATAGATGAAGTAAAAAAAAAATGAAATAAAACCCACAAGATCTGGGCGAGTCACTACCCATTCAGACCTGCTAGTGGTAAAAACAGTCAATGACACATGAATTAACACGAATAGCAAATTCTGATTCTGAATGCTAATAATATTCAGATAGTTGAAATATATCAGGCATATTTTTGTTACCTGGTAAGCTTTGTATTTTATCAATTCTTTTAACCGATCAACAATGTAGAGAAAACCATCTTCATTGAAGTAGCAAAGGTCTCCAGTTTTTAACCAGCCTTCTTTGTCCAGTGTTGATGATGTTGCCTCATCATCACCCACATAACCTATTATACATAAAACATTTTCTAATTATTTATCTGATAAAGGTACTACAAAAGACAAAGATGTATATATGGGGAATGCCACTAGAGTTTAATTCAGTTTTAAGGCTAAAATAGATCTTATTCTGATGTCAAATACCCAATCTAGTAGTGGTACAGCAGATGACTATGATCAAAGAAAGCAGAGTAGGCCAAGAAACCAAAATCATGGGTGTCTAATAAATATGTATTGGACTTTACTCAAAACTACACAATATGGTTTAAGTTTTGAAGTTTGATAGGGATCTAACACCATACAAACCCACACAACTCGTATTCAAATTTTGGGTTTTGGAGGGGAAAAAAGGCTCATGACAATATGGACTAACCTCAAAATTGCTGGGTCCAATATATCATTTTAAGGGAAAGGCCACTTGAGATTAACTGATTGACCAGTAATAGATTTCAATTGGAAAGTAAAACATTTCGAAGATCACATATAGCCAGTCATGATGGAACAAATAATCCACAACCACATGCCGCTTTCACCTAGACTATATTTAATTGAATATAATTGAATCAAACCATCATATGCAATTAAAATATTACACCATAATTAGCAAAATGAAGTAAATAATCGACAATGGCACTTACCTTTCATGATAACTGGTCCTCTGAGCCAAAGCTCCCCTCTCTGACAAGGTCCCAGTGCCTCTCCTGATGTGGGGTCCACTATCTTCGCTTCAAGATTTGCACCTAGCCGACCTGCTGACCCATAAAACTTAGACTCCTCGGGCCCGATTGTGGCAGATGCACTGCCACATGACTCTGTTAAGCCGTAACCCTGATATGGTAAATATTAAATATGCATAGAAAACTAAAGAGTCAAGACAATTTTCTTTTTTATTGCACGTAACCAAAAAGTAGAAAAAATTATATGGTTGGACTTAGTTGTAGTCATTATTATATTCTCATCAAAGAATGTTGATTTTATTATATTCTCATCAAAGAATGTTGGTTTTAGTCAGTAGCAAACATCCGCAACCATCTGGGCTCCAACAACTTTGTGGAACCATTTATCTTCCAAATGATTTTTCTATTTCATGATTCTTACAACTTTGTGGGATCCACTTGAGTTGTCTTTGCTATTTCAAAATTTTCCTACTTGGATGGGAGTAAGTTTTTTTTTTCTGATTGAAATATATTTCGTACTCAAATTTAAATTAGGAGTTAGCCGGGCTCTAACACTCAAGCTCTCGCTAGAAACACTTATGCTAAAATAGAGCTAAAAAAACTAGCAGTACTGGTTATGCATTCCACAGGTATGGCCAATTTATAATTGGTCTTTGTTTTCCATGTACCAGTCATAATTGTATTACATGGCCCTCTACAAAAAGTACACCTTGTCTTATACAAGATACACATCATTAGAATCACCACTGAGTATTGTTCTTCATTCCAAATTTCTAACAACAGTTCCTCCTATGAGTCACTGACAGTTGGGCCACAGTTTTTACAAATTATGAAGCCTTCGTTTTAGTGCTATAACACCATCTTAACAAGAATCATGACAAGAATTCTGAAGCAGAGGTTCTGATTCCCTTCTTTACTTTTTTTACTTTTTATTTCGAGGCAAGGCATTACTAATTAACAAGAGCCCAGCTCCCACCTAAGCAAGAAAATCTGTGACAGAGAAGCCCGGGTCCTCTACTATGAGTTCTCATATGGATCAACACCTCACCTGGATAAGCTCAACATTAGGGAACCTCGCAACAAATTGCTCAGCTAGCTCGCGACCAAGTGGTGCACCACCTACAGCCATAGACTCAAGGGATGAAAGATCAAACCGCAACACATCAGGCGACTTGGCGAGCCCCACAATCAGCGGTGGCGCAGCTGGTACGAAGGTGACTTTGTGCTTCTCAATAGCTTTTAACATGGCACCGAATTCAAACCTCTCCATCAATACAGTCGTTTCCCCAAGGGCTAACGAGCGAAACAACATGAAGAAACCGAAGACATGGAATAGAGGGATAGTGAAGAGTGCGACTGTCTGAGGTGGAGGCGGCTCACCAGCCGTCGCTGCCTCAGCTAGTATGTTAATTCGGCGCGCATGTGTATCAGCAATACAAGCAATTAAATTTCTGTGGGTCATAGCAACGCCTTTGACGCGGCCAGTTGTGCCAGAGGAGTACAGTATAGCTGCAATGTCAGACTGCTTGATAGTTGGCAATGGTGAATTTGGGAGATTAGAGGAGAGAAGTGAGGTGAAAGATGGAGAATCAAGGATAACAGTTGGGATTTGGGAAGGGATCTTGGATGCCACGGAAGAAACAGAGAAGGCAATAGAGGATTTAGAGAGCGCGAGCTGATGTGAAATTTCAGACGAGGAAGAGGCCGGGTTGGCGGGAGAGACAACCACTCCTATTGAAATCAGCGCCAAGTAGAGAACTGAGATTTCAAGCCGAGATGGGGAGAGGATGAAGGCGACTGTACCAGGGGAAAGATTGAATGGGGAGGAGCGGAGCGCCGTGGCCAGGGAGGAGGATTGAGAGAGGAGGGAAGGGAATGAGAGGGAGGCGGAGGAGAAGGCGTCTATCAAGGCAGGGTGCCGTGGGAGTGGCGCCGAATGGAAAAGGGAGAGCGCGAACTCGGCGGCGGAGATGGGGAACGACTCCGGCAGAAGTGGAGTCTCCGGTCGAAGGCTGTAGAATGTGCAGGTCGCTGGAGAGAATCCGTTTCGTGGGTCGATGGAAGGCGACATGGGAACTGAAGAGGGGAAGGCCGAAGGGGATTGAATAGAATTGATTATTGTGCGGAGAAGCTTTTTTTTTTTTTTTGAGAAAAATGTGTGTGGAGAAGCTTTTTTTTTTGGAAAAATAGGCATAAGCCCTTTGTGTGGAGAAGCTTGCTTGGAGCCTTGGAATAACGAAGCGAGTACGACGACAAGGCCTGTGGTAATGATGTAGTTGGAACTTGGAAGAGTAAACAGTGAATCTATTTAATGTTGAAGGTGATGGCAGGCGTAGTGCTGTGTTTCATAGGAAGCATAGTTCGTTGGTCCTAACGGGTTTCATACCGTTGATTGATTAATTCTCCAGTTTGATTTGTCTTGAGAGCATGAGAACCTGATTGATTAATTCTCGGGTTGTTTATCTTGAGAGCAGGAGAAGAAAATAGAAGTCACCAAAATTATTTGACTGGTTCTAGTGTTACTTACGTACATCTATTTAATATTTTAAATAATACTTATTAAATTTAATATAGTAGTTGAGTTAACGATATAATTTGACTTCTCTGTTCCATTTGTACATGCAATCGTCAATAATTATTAAGAGACGTGACTGTCACATTCACATGTCGTCTCTCGCAATTCTTCTTTTTTTTTAAATAAAGGCGGGCGATGGGACAACTCAAGGGACACCAATCAAGCAACATGGAAAACATGTCCCGCCCAAAAACTCAGCATATCGGACCAGGAGTCCGTATCGTCTATGGCTGTTCATGGTTCGGTTTGGTTGAAATCGAACCGAACTTGGCAAATTAAAATTATAATTCGGTTTTAAAAATAGAACCGAACTGAACTGAATTAGTATTGTAACTGAACCAAACTGAATCAAAATTTTATTTAGGTTTGTTCGGTTCAAACTGAAATATATTATTATTTTATTTAAAATAATTGATTTATAATAAACCGAACTATATTAAGAAATAAACCGGAGTATTAAGAAATAAACTAAGATATTTAGAAATAAACCGAAGTATTTAAAACAATTGATTAAGAAATAAACCGGGACGGTTCGGATCAAATTCATATTATATAAAAGTTCGGTCGGTTCGGTTATTTCGTTTTTGAAACTTTTCCAACCGAACTGAACCGAAGTTATAATTTAGTTTTAAAAAGCAAACCGAACCAAACCATTAAACCGAAAAAACAAAAAAAAAACGAACCGTTTGAACCGAACTAATTCGGTTCAGTTCAAAACCGAATAAACCGGACCCAATGAACACCCTTAGTATCGTCTGCATTAACTCAAAAGAGCATCTTTTGAGTTAACATATCTCGTTCTTTAAATGACACCAATCCAGTTACAACTTATAATTCAGAGATCCCTTTAATATTGGAAGCGTCTAATTGTCCACATACTTTTGTCCACCATTTATCTACAGAATTGACTTGCACGAATATTGTAAAAATACTTCTCCATGTTGTATAATTATACAATATATCACATAAAATATATCAGTTAATCACAAAACATCCAACAACTATTTGAAATGGTCCTATGATAGTTAGAAAAAGATTGCAACTTGCACAACATGACAAAAAAATGTACTTTCAAACTGTACTTTCGGAAATTGCAGTTATAGGAAGTTATTGGCAGTTAGTGTTAGTTATTAGCGATTATTTTGACAAAAAACGTGATAAAAAGGCAAAATTAAATTTTCCGATTAATTTTTTTTTAATTTTTTTTCTTATAAAAATAAAATGTAAAGACTATAAAATTACAGACATGCAAAATTCACAGATGAAAAAGATAAAATAAAATGTTGAAAAATATAAATTTTCAATACTGTAAAAATATCAAGTTAAACTGTGAAATCAAAAGGTAAAAATTATAAAATTACAAAATTGTAAAATTAACAGATTAATAAAAAAAAATGTCAATTTTCAATACTGTAAAATTGTAAATTTAAACTGTGAAAATAAAATGTAAAATTGTAAAAAAAAATTTAGAATTTTTTTTTATTTTTTTTCTTTATTTAATCAACACACAAATGAATCATCCAAATAATGAATAATGTAAAATTGTCACCTTTAAACTATAAAAATAAAATGTACAAATTATAAGATTTCAGTCATGCAAAATTAAAAGATGAAAACTATAAAACAAAGTGTACAAATTATAAAATTTCAATACTTTAAAACTCTCACGTTTAAACTATAAAAATAAAACATACAAACTATAAAATTTCAATAATGTAAAATTAGTAGATGAAAACGATAAAACAAAATGTAAAAAAGTACAAAATTTCAATACTATAAAACTGTCAACTTAAACTATAAAAACAAAACGTACAAACTATAAAATTTCAATAATGTAAAATTAGTAGATGAAAACGATAAAACAAAATGTAAAAAAGTACAAAATTTCAATACTATAAAACTGTCAACTTAAACTATAAAAACAAAACGTACAAACTATAAAATTTCAATAATGTAAAATTAGCAGATGAAAACGATAAAATAAAATGTAAAAACTACAAAATTTTAATACCATAAAACTGTCAACTTAAACTATAAAAGAAAAACGTACAAACTACAAAATGTCAATACTGTTAAACTGGTAGATATAAACTATAAACCAATTGAATGTATACAACATCCAGAACATCAAAAATAAAATGTGAAAAAAATAAAAACTATAACACTTCAATACTATAAACTGACAAATGTTAACTATAAAATAACTATTGCAAACTGTAATACATCATTGTTCAACAAAACACAACAGTTCAAAAGCATTTGTTCAACACAACCATAATATTTACTACACAATATATTTGTCCAACAATACCAAACACAGCAAATTCGAAAATTTTACCAGTAACACAATTGTATTGTTATTAGTGCCAATACTAAACCTAACACATTTAAGAAGAATTAGGGATGTAACAAGATTAGAGGGAAGAAGTCAAAATCAGATGACAATCAATCCAACAAATTTGGTTCACACATTAAAAAAAAACAACTCACAGATCAAAGATGCACCACAATTAACAATGAATTAGCAATTCAACAAAGTTGCAAAAAACCATAATTCAAGCACAAGGGTCTCAATATATACAAATAGATTCTCTCTCTTTTTTTTAATAAGGATGGGCAGTGGTTGCCAGGTTTTTCATTACTTAAAAGAAGAAATTACAGTAAATTGTCAGTCAATTATCAGACATATCCCACTTCCACTATCTAATCAAATAAATAGCTGCTCCCATCCCAACTATACTGGTAAATTCCAACAAGAGTCTTGCATCTACACATCATCTAAAACTTCAAGAAAAACACAGTGTTTAACTCATAAATTAGAAATTAGAGTTTCCCATAGGAAAGACAACATAGGTAGAGCTAGTACCAGTAGGACCTGCACCGCAATTTGCTTCCCACAAGCAAGTAAACAAGCAAGCACAAAGAATGGTACAACTCATACAACAAGGAAAATGAACACAACAAATTATTTTTTAGTTAACAATTTTGAATGTATTAACTACAACAAGCATTAAAATAAAATGGTATCTCATAAAATCAGAAGTCTACGTAACGTATTAAACTAGGAGCAAATTTACAACAAAAATGAAACTGATAAAAAAAAAAATACTCAGATCTAGATCTCACGCACTGGGCACAACGATGCCACAAGTTGCCTTGATCTTCTTTTCAGCGATCTTGGAGATAAGCTTGGCCTTGACCACGTGGGTTGGACAACAAATTTTGCTTACCTGAAGTACCTGAATTGTGTCACATCACATCGTCAGATCGACCATCGACCCTTGCCGTTCGCCTTTGCCATTACTTGAAGTACCTTAACGACGAGAAGCGCTGCCACGTGGCTGCCGATTTGGCTACTGATCGTATAGAGCAGGACACGGCAGAGGGCCGATGTAGAGAGAGAAATGACGGAGCGAGGTGCGGAAGAGAAACAGCGAGCTCGTGTGTACGGCGATCAGAGCGTGAGAGAGATGGGGGCAGCTATGATCTGGTCGCCTGGATCTCCTCTGCAATCTGTCTCGATTTCAAAATGGAGAAAAGAAAGAGAGAAAAGAAATTTCTGTAGCGCAAGGAGAAAGGAGAAAAGAGAGAGAGAGAGAGAGAGAGAGAGAGAGAGAGGTGGAAGGAAACTGTTGGTTTGATCGGAGTGTCACTGGAGCGAGTCTGATCGGAGAGCGAAAGATAGGAGAAGAAGGCGGAAGCTAATTTTGAGAAAAAGGAATATCTGTCGTGATTTTATATTTTGTCGAATTGGATAAGAGCAATGGATTTCCGTTAAAAATAGTTAGACATGTGTGGATAAAATATTGTTGACAAATTATGGACAAAGGTATGTGGATAGAAACCTTTTCTCTTGATATTAATGTTGAACTAATTTACACGAATCTTAAACAAATCGGACGGTCTCGATGCATTAACTCAAAAGATCTTTTTTTGAGTTAATGCAGAGGATACAAATTCATCGGACCAGGGCTTGTAGCCTTATACTTCATTCTTACCAAAGAATCACCTAAAAGATAAATCAAATGATGAGTTAAGATCTGGACCGTTAAATCTTCTTTCACACGAATATTAAAGGCGTGCGTTACATGGGAGATGGGACAACTCTAGGGAAAATACTCGAGTAACACGTAAAAATATGTCCGGCTCAAAAGATCAACAGTCAACATATCAGACCAGGGCTTATCCTC
The DNA here is from genome assembly GCF_964058835.1 of Carex rostrata. Lineage (NCBI taxonomy): Eukaryota > Viridiplantae > Streptophyta > Magnoliopsida > Poales > Cyperaceae > Carex > Carex rostrata. Next base: position 6,360,537 of record NC_135936.1, read on the forward strand.
CTCTGTTACCAAAGAAGCCCTAAGGCTGTCCTCCATTGTTACCAGGATTCATACACCTAAGGTAAATCAAATTTTGAGTTATATCCGGACCGTTAAATCTATTCACGAATATTAAAACAATCCAGTATATTCCATCTCACGGACCGAATTGGTTCTGATTCTAAATTATGATTGAACATTTTGATCTAAATTCAAAATTTGAGTTAATTCAGGGATATGAAACTTCAGAAGAAGCTCGGACATCAAAACAGAAGTATTGTATTGAGGTCTCCTCTGTTTTCAACAAATACCTGGTTATAAATTTTTTCTTTACTACAGTACTGTTTTTGACAATTTTTTTTATTTTCACCTATCATAGCTGATTATTTCTTTTTTAATATGATAAAAATTAATTGTCATTCTATATTCTACATATCTAAGCTATCAAAAACAAATATAAATACATCATAATAAGATCCTTGTTGAACCTTGATATTTCTCAAATTGAATATCATAAAGAAACTTCTTTATTTTCTTTTATGGATCCGGACTCGAAAGAGAATGCATGTCCCTATGAAAACCCAAACCGTGCAAGAGCATTTGCAAATTTCAATAGCAATTGATTGATTTCTACTTCATAAGAAACCTCATCCGATTGAAGATATAAAATGGTTCGTCGGCTCATCGCAGATAATTTTGCATTTTCAAGTCCTCCCCCTTCGAATGATTTACTAAATTTGCAAAAACAGTTGAGCTTTTGATATAAATATTTTTTCTTCTTTCCGAAAGATAAAGAATGGCGGTCTGAACATCCGTTGTATGTTTAGGACTTGCTCAAATGTTTTTCATCGTACGAACTACGATATTTTATGGAATTTTGGGCTCAGTGGAATGATTTCTTCAAGGCCCATCTGATGCTTCAATTTTTATTAAATTGGACTGGTTTTGTTTCCATTTCTCTCATTAAAATGTTACTTTTGATGAGGTCCAGTTTTCTTGGACGAGCTTCCGATCTTCTCAGTTCTCAAGCCCGTTGATTAAGAAAAACATATCAGATTGGATAGGCGAAACTGGTCTGAGTGACTCGGTCCGGAAATTTTTATAAATACCCTAAAAAAAAGCTTTTACAAATCTATCCTCAATTTTTTTTTTTTTAAATTGCCCCAACCGCCCCTATACGGTCCACTCTGGTCCACTATTTTTTTTTATTTATAGATCTTAATATTTTCATTTAAATAATTTTTGGAGTTTTATTTTTCTTGTTTATGGTGTATGCCAACAAATAAGACATTTGATATATTTATTAGTGATGTCGTAACTCGTTATAACTTTGATTTGATTTGTCAGTTTGATATCACAAGTCTAAATATAACACTAATTAAGAACTTTGCCTTGATTATTATAATTTATTTTATTCAATATACACAAGGAAATATGGTTAGATTGCCTCAATGATGTTAACTATTTTTTTTTAGAGAATAATTGGCGAGAAAGAGAGAGAATAATTGAATTATTTGATTATTGTCAACATATATTATTTGCTTGAATAAGCAAACACACACAATAAATAGTAAATACATTTTAAAATAATTATATGGATAATTTTTGAATAATCTCTTAGGCTTTTGACTAAACAAAATACCGATCGTTTTATATCTATCATTGATAGAAAACTTAAACTGAATTTTTGAGGCACTAAACGACAGTTTTTTGCAATTCTGATGCTTCGAATGCCTGAGGGTTTGCTCAAAGCAAAATCCGGATCCGTCTCGTCCCCCCTTTTTGAATTGTGGTCATACGCACAAATTCAACTTTTCTACCCAAAGTTATGGCTGTTTAAAGTTAAAAAAAAATGCTTCCATGCAAAAACACTGATAACGCACCGATGCTTTGTGCCCAGCTTAACGACAGTAGAAGTGCATCGATGTTTCATTGCCAAAACTTCAAAACCGTCTCCTCTTAGATTTCACAATTGAGGCAATCTAACCATATTTCCTTGTGTATATTTGAATAAAATAAACTATTAAGAATCAAGGCCAAGTCCTTAATTAGTGTTATATTTAGACTTGTGATATCAAACTGACAAATCAAATCAAAGTTATAAAGAGTTACGACATCACTAATAAATATATCAAATGTCTTATTTTTTGGCATACACCCTAAACAAGAAAACTAAAACTCGACAAAATTATTTAAATGAAAATATTAAGATCTCTAAAAAAAAAAAAAAAATAGTGGACCGCCCTTATAAGGGGCGGTCAGGTCCTCAGAGTGGACCGCCCCGGGGCAATTTAAAAAAAAATCAATGGTAGATTCGTAAAATCTTTTTTTTTCAGGGTATTAATAAAAATTTCCGGACCCGATCTCTCTCCTCTGACTATATCGTTATAGTTACTTTTTGGAGCAAAGCTAGGGTGTGATATGCTCACCAAGAGGGTTTGGTGAGCACAACTCTAAAAGTATATCGGATCGGCTTCAAATGACAAATTCAAACCGTTGAAATCTATGTACTTCATGAGTGATGCATGTACATGTAAAATTTTGAAAGTTTTGAATTCATTTGCTACAAGGTCAAGCGGCTAAAGAAATGAACATTTTATGAGTTGTTTATAAGTTGTTTTATTTATTCATTTTAATTTCATCATTTATTTGACCACTTGACCTTGGAGCAAATCGATTTTAAACTTTCAAAATTTTGTATGTACATGCATTACTCATGAATTACATGAATTTTAACGGTTTGAATTGGTCGTTTGAAGTCGATTCGATATACTTTTGAAGTTGTGCTCACCAAACTCTCTTGGTGAGCACATCACACCCTAGCTTTGCTCTACTTTTTGAGTGAGGCTGTGAGGCTATGGTAGTCCCTATCTTTTATTATAGTGTTATGTTTTCTGACATTATCTTAAAGAGACCCAGCATAACAGAGCAAATGATATTTTTAATTAAATTAATTACACGAGTACATCTTACGGTCATACGAAGTGCATATATATTTAGGATTGGCTCTCTGAAGATTAAAGTGCATAAATATAAGATAATCCAAATAGCAACAAGCTGAGCATGTCAAAAGATATTTCAGGGAACAAAGGAAATTAATGGTGATTGAGTCATAATTACCGATCGAATAGAGACAGATAGATCTATATGTTACTTCATGCGCTGATTAATATATCGTTATAAAAGTTTACAACATTTACAACTCTCTTCTATTTGCGTAATGCAAATGGACTATATGCCTTTTTTTCAAAAAAAAATAAAAAAAAAGTTTACAACATCCAGCGCAACCATGAAAATCAACCATGTATTTAGTATACTTGGCAGTTTTAGTACCAAGTACCAACTCACCAGCATTAGTACAAACAGCCGAACACCTTTCCATTAATTTGCCCCAAGTTAAAAGCAATTAACTTCCGAAATTTTTATTAATAGCGTAATAAAAAAAGTAAACCAAAACACTCTCGTTTGATCATAATTCGAGAATTACTCAGATTGCAGAGTCAATCTGTAGACCCAATTAATGAGGTCCGCAAAGCCAATCCGCGGCCTCAGACTGAGATCCGCAGATTCAATCTGCGGCCCCACAATTTTTTTTTTTTTTACAAAAACATTTATTAATTAATAACAAAGCTCAAATATTAAGGAGATATGTTAGACAATTGCAAAAGAAAAAAGTAAAAAAAATCAAGCAAAGCTTCAAATTGACTGAATATTCAATCTTGACACGAATTCCAAGTAAAAGAAAAAAAAAAAAAAAAACTGGGGCTGGAGATTCAATCTTGACTCCAGTCTCGAGCCACAGACTGGCTGTGCGGTCCTCATTAAATGAAGTCGTGGATTGGCTCTGCGGCTTAGGTATTGATGGAATTCTCCCAAAACGAGAGTATTTTGATTTATTTTATTTTTTTATTATGCTAGTAATAAAAATTTCGGAATTAACTTCACCTTCAAATGAATATAATTACAAGAACTAGCTTTTGAACTTTGATCATGGATTCGATACTCGGATGGGAAAAAATCTTTTATTGTAATAATATGGATTTTGGAAAGCATAGACCATCTTGAGCAAAGCTAGGGTGTGATGTGCTTATCAAGAGAGTTTGGTGGGCACAACTCCAAAAATATATTTGATCAACTTCAAACGCTGAATTAATCAAAACAGTTGAAATCCATCTACTTCATGAGTGATGCATTTACATGCAAAAGTTTGAAAGTTCCGAGTTAATTTGCTACAAGGTCAAGTGGTCAAAGAAATAATTTTTTTATAAGTTAATTTATAAGTTGTTTTATATATTTAATTTTCATCATTTCTTTGACCGCTTGACCTTGTAGCAAATAAACTTGAAACTTTCAAAAAATTTGCATGTATATGCATCACTCATAAAATACATAGATTTCAACGGTTTAGATTTAACATTTGAAGTCGATCGGATATACTTTTGGAGTTGTGCTCACCAAACCCTCTTAGTGAGCACATGACTCCCTCCATCTCTCTTTCTCAAAAAGTTGAATATAATGCACCCAATGAATATCCATTATCAACTCACTGGAATTGAAAGATGCCGTTGCATATTCTCGTCGATGTAAAAAGTAAAAGACAGAGTAGTGTTTCAGTCATGAATGAAACAAATGTTGTTATCCATCACTAATTTTCTTTAAAAAAAAATGAACATGAACCTCAGTACCTCACTGCAATTATAATGCTGTAATAAAAATGCTGCCATGTGGTCTGCTCTTAACCGAAGTACCTCACTTTCTTTTGTTTATTGTATTATAACACTTTTTTAGTCTGCCCATCTTGCCGAAGACGGTACTCTTCTCTCTCTCCTCTCTCACACGTAGTGGGATGGCGACCTGCACACCATGACGTTCCCCGTCGGCACGCAGTTGTTGATAAATATATATACCATGGATGATTATATTAGTGGAATATTGCACCGTTATGCATGGTCCCTTGGCAATGTAAACACACGTGTCCAACCGTCAGGGTCTTGAAGCTGTTCATAATAACATTAGGAGGCAATGTTATAATTATAAGAAAGAGAAAATGTACCACAAAAATGATATATGAACAAATTTTGAAAAAATCAAAACATTTTTACTTACCTGATTAATTGAGGGTGATGACCATGTCACGATCAAAAGTGATCCAAAGCGACTTGTCTTGAATCACGGCACAACAGAGTGTGTCGGCACAACAGGGTGATGACCATGACAATTACAACAGAGTGTGTCGGCACAACAGAGGGTGATGACCATGTCACGACTTGTCTTGATGATACATAATTGTGCTCTGTCTTCTTGTTTTGTTGTCATTGATGGTTTTTTTAGTGACTTTTGTTGTTTGATTTTGCACACTGTTACATGGATAGATCCCTGCAGAATTTATTGGGGAATTATGTCGAACACATGCATTGTGTGCAGTGAATTGTGATTGAACATGCACAGAAGAATCCGACTTTGAACTTGTTGAAAAGCATCAAATTAAATTTAGTAAATGTAATCTTGCTGCAAATGGAGAAACAAAATATGCTAATAAATAATGGAGCAGTAGCAGACCTTCAGGCAGGCTGTTTTTTGGGTCGTGAACTTGTAAGGTTGTTTCTCTAAATTCTGTTAGAAAAAAATATTTCTTCAAATTTTTATTACTTTAGAAATCTGCTAGAGTTGAGCAAAATCACTAGATTTTTTTTCTTCTTTCAGAAGAGTGGCAACAGCCAAAAAATGTTGTTAATTGCCAAATTAATGAGAGGCTGAATCAGGGATATATAGATAGCCTACGTGGCAGTATGAGGTAAGCACAAAAAAAATACATGGTTAGTGCTTTTAGTCGTTTTTATGATTAATTTAAGATTATGTTCTTGTGTATTTACCAAATTAGCAGAAGGGTACTGGGTGCAATCGACAAAAAAAAAAAAAAAACTTCGCTCCTCAAATTAACCTCACTTTCCCTGCACCAGAGGAGTATAATGCCCATGGACAGATTTTGTTACGATTCGTGCTTTGATTAAATCTAACGGCTTCATTATATTACACATTGTGCCGTTGAAGAAAGAAGAGAGAAGAGTACGTAGTGTTTGAAGAAGTAAGAAAAATATTGATTGACAGCGCTTGTGAGAAAACAGAAAAGAGATGAGTAGCGTTTTGGGCGGGACGGACGGGCTGACCAAAAACGTGATATAATGCAGTAAACAAAAGAAGTGATGATTGAAATAATCTAATCCGTTGATAAAATATGAATGGTTGAGATGAAAGAAAAGAAGGATCCTGCTTTTCGCTTAGAAATCAGCAGATATGGATCCAAATTATCGAGTCCGCATCGTCTGCATTAACTTGAAAGAGCATCTTTTGAGTTAATGCATCTTGACCTTCTGATTTTAAATGGAGCTAATCCGGTTACAACTTATAATTCAGAGGCAATTTAATATTAGTATGGATCTAGTTTGCACGAATATTGAAGTGGATCGGACGGTCTAGATGTATTAATTAAAAAGATTTTTTTTTGAGTTAATGCAGAGGAACATGTGACTCCACTACTCGCAGCAAAAGCAAAGCAAAAAAAGCAAAAAAGCAAAAAAGCAAAAAAAAAAAAAACCCTATTGTCCTTATGCAAGAACTATTGCATCAGGATCAGATCTCACATCATTATTAAAAGTAATCACCAATCTGCACATGCTCGATCAAGGAGGATACTGCCTTGCAAATTCATGCATGACAGGACATTAGTACAAAAAACTCCTTTACTGACTGTTCAAATACCCTTACACCGACTGTTATAGTGGCATCAGTAAAGCCGGCGCCAGTGAAGGTTACCTTTTACTGACGGGTAAAAACTAGTCAGTGTAGATCCTCAATACCGACGGTTTTGAAAAACAGTCAGTGTTGGTGTTCAACACTGACGCTCTAAAAACAGTCAGTGTTGAACACTAACACTGACGCTTTAAAAACAGTCACTGTTGAACACCAACACTGACGCTCTAAAAACAGTCACTGTTGAACACCAACACTGACGCTCTAAAAACAGTCACTGTTGAACACCAACACTGACGCTCTAAAAACAGTCAGTGTTGGTGTTCAACACTGACGCTTTAAAAACAGTCACTGTTGAATACCAATACTGACGCTTTAAAAACAGTCAGTGTAGGACCTAAAAACAGTCGGTGTTGATATAAAAATTTTGGCATAATTCTGCTTGTATCGGAGCTAGCCTCCATATTTTTACTAGCCATTTATTATCATTCGACATTTATTGACATTAAACAAAATATCATACAAATAATTTAGACAACATAAACAAAAGACAAACACAATATAAACAACATAACATATTCATTCACAACCAGTGGCGGAGCTAGCTTATTCCAGGGGTAGGCAGTCGCCTACCCCTGGATTTTGGAATACGGTGTCAAGTTTGTATATAGTTAGTTTGGATTTAGGTTTTGTCTATTTCTGGATTTGAGTTTTGTCTATCTCTGGATTTGAGTTTTGTCTACTCCTTACTGAGTCAAAGCTCTCGATTAGTAAAATTGGTTGAGTCGTCGTTACAAATTTAGTAGTCTTTCATCAATCAATTTTGAAAAATACCGACAAGAGGTAGATGATTAAGAATGATATGATAGTGGAACTACAGTAAACATTTTTTTTTAAAGGAATAAAATAAAATGTTTTATAAAGTAATATACTAAAATTTAATGTAATGCATTAAATTATTTTTATTAGGTTTAACTATTCAAAATGGATTGAATTTTAATAGAAGAGTCTTGTGAACTATAATGCAAAGTAAAATTTAATACTTCAATATTTCAGATTAATTTTGTATCTTAATAATTTTTCAAAAAAATCGAGTGTTCGATCTAATTCGGTTGATTTATACTGATTTTCTCAATTTTAATTCATGGTCAATTACTGATTCCACTTCCAATGAAAATTATTTAATAATTTAAATAAAATAATAATAATTAATTTTGCCTACCCCTGATGAAAATCCTGGCTACGCCACTGTTCACAACATTGTATTTATTGTAAATTTACATAACCCATATAAACAAAATATGCAACTGAAATAAACAACATTGTATTTATTGTAAATAGTTTAGAAGTTGTCCAAAAAAAATATACACCATTATTGTGTTATTGCACGAAGTTGCGTCGGTGTATACTTTTTGGTCTGTTATTGCATCAGCTGCTTCTTTTTTGGTCTATTATTGCACCGGTAGTCTTCAGAGATACAGAACTAAAAGCCTCCTCTCTTGTGCTGCATCTGCAAGCAAAGGATTGAGAATAAATAAAGGAAAAACATCATAGGCCGTGATACAAAGTACAAATAGAATGATTTTAACTGCAGTTGACCTTTTTCTTTTAAATTTAAAAGGAGTAGATTTTAACCAGAACCAGTTGTATTGCATATAATACTGAGTAAAAATTGTAAGAATGATTTGGCCATAGAAAACGTAAAAAAACTGATTTTTTTTTTTTTTAAAGTATTTTCATATTATTTGCAATGCATACATTAATTAATTTTCACATATATAAATCTAAGTCGTCCGATAAAAATGTGCTGTCATGATTACAATGGATACCTCCATTTAATGATCATCAATTTTATATATTAAAGAGGTGTCTCTATGGCAACTGGGTCCCACTTGTCAACTCCGGCTTTTTCATCTTTTTTTTTCCCATGTTCCTTCTCTGGAAAGTTTGCAACTTCTCCTCTCTGTCTCTCTGCGTATCCTCTCCAATTTTTTTTGAAAATCCAAACCGCCTCCCATACAAATCACTCAATTTAATTCCCTCCCAAAATTTGACAATTTCCCTCCTAATTTTCATCAATTGGACCCCGCTATAATTTAAATTTATCTATAATTTCAATTTCCTCTCAAGACTAACATGAAATCTATCTATAATTTAAATTTACAAAATTCTAAGTTTCTAATTAACATATTTTTATTTTGTTTAACATAAATTAAATTATCATATTATTTATTTATGTACGTACTTCCTTAACAACTAATCAAAGTTTAAAAATATATTATAAATTTTGGAAGACTTAATTGTATTGTAAAATATTCACAAATTACTTAATTGGATTCCCTTATAAAATTTGTCAACAGACGCAAAATCCCTGTTGAAATCACATTTCATATAACTTGTGATTTTCTTTAGGATTCTCCGTCTTCTTGCATTATCTTGTAATTATTAAATTCGTATTTATAAAAACTTGAAAGATTTTAAGTTTTAACTTTATTTTATTAAATAAATTAATGTATTACATGTGTTCAATGAAATGTTCAAGCCAAAATAATATATTTTTAATTATGATATTTGAAAAAAAAATATTTAAGAACCAACACTCACGGTTTTTAGAAAAACAGTCAGTGTTGAACACCAACACTAACTGTTTTTAAAACGTCAGTGTTGGATCTCAACACTGACTCTTTAAAAACAATCACTGTTGGTATTCAACACTGATTGTTTTTTAAAAACTGTCAGTGTTGATAACCAACACTGACTGTTTTTAGAGCGTCAGTGTTGAAGACCAACACTGACGGTTTTTCAAGAAACAGTCAGTGTTGGTTATTAACACTGACTGTTTTTAAAGCGTTAGTGTTGAGTACCAACACTGACGCTTTAAAAATCGTCAGTGTTGGTGTTCAATACTGACCTTTTAAAAACGTCAGTGTTGACAACAAACACTGATTGTTTTTTTTTAAATCGTCAGTGTTGATAATCGTCAGTGTTGATAACAAACACTGACTGTTTTTCAAGCGTCAGTGTTGAACAACAACACTGCCTGTTATTTAATAAAAGGGTCAGTGTAGGTATAGCAACACTAATGCTTCGGTTAAAACAGTCGGTGATTAAGAGTCGGTGAAGGAGTTTTCTGTACTAGTGGGAGAATCACCGAACCCTATGGAAAATCAAGGCCTCCGTGAAAGGTTGGAATCTTTGTTTGGCTTTTGGTAGATAACTTAATTTGAAAAACTCAAAAGTTCCATTTTAGTATATTTGCTTAAAATCTCCATTTGTGATATTTGTTAATTTGAGATTACTGAAAAATTATTTATCTAAATTAAATTTAATGAACTGTAAACAGTTCAGTTTTTACACCGTTTTATACCCATTTGCCAATGCACCCTTTCACCCCATTTAACCGTTACAACTTACAAGTTTAGTTATATAAACTCTATTATTTACTAATGATAAGATTAATCCTATCACGCTATCTCTTATCCTCTGTTTGTGATCTGACATAAATAAAATGAAAAACCCTTCCATTTATCAATTATAAAAAGAAATTTCTTATCCAATCCCATATCGATCTCTATCCGAGAGAATTACTGATTAAATGCTGGATATCACAAGTTATCATTGGTCACTTTCATGGTGGTGCCCTAAATTGTATATCTGGATTATTTTGGTGGTGATTTCAAATTTTGTACGATAGAGATGACATATGCTTAAAGACAGTGCTTCGCACAATCCAGGTAACTCCATTTAAATTTGATTTATTTAACTATCCGAATTTTCTGAAAAAAAAAATATCCAACAATTGTGTGGTAAATCACAGTTGTGTCTAGCTTGTGCAATAGTGATAGCTTGGAAACAAATAATCAACTAATGTGGGAATGCATGTATATATGCTATAAGGTTCTGAAGGGGATTACTGGTACAACACAATATTCCAACAATAACAGGCGGGAATATTATTGACGTATGGCAAATCGACAATCGCACAATGTCGACAATATTAAGGAAGGCACGCTGGGACGTGGCGTGGGCAGCAGGCACCTAGGCAATTTGGAAAGAGTGGAACAAAAGATTTTTTTCCAGAAAAAACAAAGTAGTGGATTTACTAATAGATGATGCGACATCTGATATACACAACCGGTTACTATTCAGTTAGCATGGGTGGAGGTAAGAGGGAGAGGGCCCTCGATCAGGCTAAAGTATTTACTGTCTTCTTAGCCGCATTTAAAAAAAAAAAAAAAAAAAAGGCATAAGCCCGTTCCATTAAAATGAAACCATAATAACAGTTCACCAAAAAAGATATATTGTAAACATACCACGTACACCGCATACTGGTGTTCAAATAACTACGATAGCAGCAAAGTAAACATAACATCCAAGCTATATACCAAGCCTGCAATTAATCTAGACTCCAAAAGTAAACTAAAGTTGCAATAGCCAAGCCACACAACAAAGAGCTGAGGATATAGTATAAATACAAAAATGTTTGTTATTGGAAATATGTGGTGGCTGATACACCACTATCTCCATAGGCATGAACTAATTTAATGGAATGACATCTTCAATCACAGGCATCCACTCTTCCGCCACCTTCTGCACTCCTTCCTTGACATTGCCTGACCAATAACAAAGCAAAGATTTAATAGAAATATTTATAATTTATTTATTTTTTGTATTGAAATATTAGAAATATTTAATATATTTCTTTGAAAATAGATGAAATACTATATAATTTGATTAATTAGAAACCCTGCTACAAATAATCCGGATCAATATTTTTCAAGTCGGATTTTTTGCGACTGTAAGAAAAATTAATATATTTCTTGATGAATTATTGGATAAAAAATAAAAATGCTTGGATTCTGAGTTATTGATTCTGGTTTAAAAGTCAATTCTAGGCGGTGTTCTAAATAGCTAGCTATAGCGACCATAAACGGTAAGCTATGAGATAAAAGTGCACTAACTTAGCTACGACACGCTATTGCTACCGCTATGCTACATGGTTTTTTTTTGCAATTTATATGGGCTTCTGTACTTCTATTCTTATTTCTAATGCTACATGGTCTTCTACGATAAGTATGCTAAACTAAATTATGTGCTTCTTGTTATACTAAGTGCACCTCATTTTGCTCAAAAACTGAAATTAAATTGCAATTGAAAGTAAATAGATCAGTTTAGAGAAATTTGACATGCGGGATGTTAACGGAGTTCGGCAAAACAAAGGCCTACGTCTCCGGGGCTTGGCAACCTTGTGTGGTGCGCCTTTCTATTACCCAATACTAAAGGATTACAACTTGTGAACCGATGAGCCCTTACACACCAAGCGGGAAGTCACACGGCCAACTCAAGAGATGAGAACAAGGTCTCGATTGTCTAGAAACTCAAGAGAAACACTCAATAGATCACTCTAGCCTAATCTATCTCAAGATTAGTGAAGTGGGTTTGAGGTTGGTTGAGGAATTTTTCAGTTTTAAGCTCTCACAACAATGGAGTAATTAAAGCTCTCAAAAAATCGCTTTTAGAAGTTTAGGGTCAGCTAAGATTGCTTTGGGAAGAAAGCCCAAAGCCTTATTTATAGAGACAGCTGTTTAATGAGCTGTTTGACTTAAAACATTACCAATATTTTAGTTCAAAAATGCGACTTAGGGTTTCAATTTTTTGACAGCTTAGTAATTCATTACAACGTTTGTAAAACGTTACATAACGTTTTGCTCCTGTAAAATCTTGATCAAAAACAAGAATTGTTTGAAGCTCAAATTTAATTAAAACGTTGTAATATTTTGTAAAACGTTACAACGTTTGTAATTTGAATTTTGAATTTGATGCAATTGTATTTATCATTCTGACAATCCTTAAACGTTACAACGTTTCAAGTTGTTTATGTACAGCTGTTCTTCAGGAGTTTTGAAAATCCTAAAATGGTATAACGTTTGTAAAAAAGTTACAACATTTTAAGTTGTTTCTGAGTTTGATCAAGCTGTTACTTCAGCGTTTATGACAGGCCTAAAACGTTACCAACGTTTGATCCCTGTGAAAACAGCCTCAAACTTACTTTACCAAGCTTCTAATTTTACAATTTGTATTCTTGATAAATGTCTTCATGATTTCTTCAGTTCAAGTATTCCATAATGCAATTCCATTTGACTTGAACCTACATATCTTTCCAAAATAGAAGAAATCGTAAAATTCAATAATTTTATGTTTTTTGCAAATTAGTCAAATAGACGAAAAAAATTATTGCACAAACAACACTTCTATTTTTATTTGTGATTTATTCTCTCATTCTATATCAAGAAATATTCAAATATTAATTCTTCCTTTAAATTGCTCTTCGTATAGTATTAATTTGTAAAATTATTATCGATTGTTTCAATTGAAATCTAATTTTGATTATTATTATAATATATAAAATATTTAAATATGTATACTGACTTCATTTACCTTATAAAATTAATTGCTCTTCGTCTATTATAATATATAACACTATGAAGTAAGTGTGAACTATTAAATAATGTTATTTTTTACATCTTTTTTTTCTTCTTATTTGCGTAATTGATAAAAAGTATAGACTTAGATTAGTTGTCTTTTAATTGTTACCTCAATTCTCCAATATTGATTATGTTGATAATTAGTAGAAATATGGAATATAAAATTTGAAAAGGAAAAAACGTTATGTATGATAGCTTATGTTATATTTATACTATTTGCAATAGCTTTTTTTTTTTTGGTCTCCCCGCTATACCGCTATAATCGTTATTTACAACCTTGATTCTAGGTAATACAGAAAATATTGTGATCCTTCTAGTACATTTATTTTATAAAAAGTTGTATCTATTTTGAAAATTCTTTTTAATAACAATCATTAAATAACTTAATTTTTTTTTCAAAAATAGATACTAATTTTCAGAAATTAAATATACTAGAAGGATCACAATATTTTATGTATTTACTTAGAAGTGATTTTTGAGCTGGAATCAATAACTGAGAATCCAAGCATTTTTTTTTCCAAAATTAGATACAACCTTGTAGAAATTAAATATACTTGAAGGATTACAATATTTTATGTATTTACTTAGAAGTGACTTTTGAACCGGGATCAATAACTGAGAATCCCAGTATTTTTATTTTTTTCCAATAACACATAAATAAATATATTAATTTTCTTACACACACACACACACACACACACATATATATACATAAGGTCAAGCCACTCATCAACTATTTAATATCCACAACTAATTGTTTTTTTTTTATTTCGAACAAGCACCCTTATGTGGAGGAAGTATATATTTCTTGGGATCCATTTTAAATAGAATAAGCTGGTAGATCTAATTAATGTAATGGCCTTGCAAACAAAAATTTTACCATTTTGTCCCTATCATTTCTGACATTGTCTGCTAGCAAATTAATGAGACCCAGCATAATAAAGGAACAATATTTTCAGTTGAACTCATTACATAAATGCATTTATTACCAATAAACACTATGGCTAAATACATTCATACAAAATGATTAAGCACAACAGAATTATTTCTATATTTATTGAGACACATGAGCACACTCTCTTGCATGCATACATAGTAACACAAATTCATACACATACAGTAACATTACTTCCCGGTCACCTTGCAAATGATTGAGCACAACAGAATTATTTCTATATTTATTGAGACACATGAGCACACTCTCTTGCATGCATACATAGTAACACGAATGCATACACATACAGTAACATTACTTCCCGGTCACCTTGCAAATGATTGAGCACAACATAATTATTTCAATATTTATTGAGACACATGAGCACACTCTCTTGCATGCATACATAGTAACACAAATGCATACGCATACAGTAACATTACTTCCCGTTCACCTTGCCGATTTTATCTCCAGCCACTACAGCAGACTTAGTTGAATTTCCTGAGATGACCACAGCAGCAGTGCCGGCGCGGTTTGATCCTGTGGCCCAGATTGCTGGACCATAGATCACAACATTGCGATCACGTTGGAGAACCAAAACGTAGTTACTTTGGCCCCTCGCGGTGTTACTAGCCCAAATAGCCCTGTTACTGCCATTATAGATCACAAGGTTACCATCTTTCTGCATCCGAAGGTTGCAGCCAGTGCCTTTCTTGTTGGTCCCAGAGGACCACACAGCCTGGCCATCATATAATACCAGATTACAGTCGCCTTGCATCGTCAAAATGTAGTTCCCATATGAGAGGGACTGACCCCCATTCAGGGTATCGCCTGAGAACATGACATAATCAGCAAAGCTAGAGGGAGCAAGAAAGGCGAGAGCTGCTGAGAGGATTAGAAGAGTTGTAAGAAGAGTAGGTGATGCCATTAGTAGTGATGAGACTAGAACTGATCTAGTTGAGTTGTGTTGGTTGCTTTAATTTGCTGGTGTTCTCTATTTATAGATCAATATAAGGGCATTACGTACTGTAATTTGTTACTTCATTATGCCATGTGCTGATGTGCGTTGCGTACTTGCGTTATATGGCAATTGGATTATTGGTACGTGGAACATATTTATTCGCTTCTTATTATATTTCTGGTGGAGATAAGGTGGGGCCGTGGGTATAATTGCCAAGATGGGGATCAAGACACTTAGCTAATTAAAATCAAGGTCATTTTTAAGGTGAAGCAGGTATCCATAAATATTAGATATCGCTCTGCTTGATATTGCTTATATAATAGTTCCTCGCTATACGGATGAAAACTGCACAAATCCAAAATAATTGGATTGATTAACGCTGATAATTTCACTAGTGGGTCGTCTTTGTAAAAAGATAATAGATGAAGAGACATGGATGGATCGATGATTCAATAAAGTAAAATATGGGCCTAATACTTCCCATTATACAATTTAGGGGAGTGCTATTCGACACGCAGCAAATTCAATAATGAGCGCTTAGAGAATTTGTTTTCTCTTAATACCCGTTTTACCCTTTCAACATCTGTCCCGATTGACTCAATTAATGCAAAATTTCTCAGTTTTCAAATCAGCAATTAATAAAGGAAAATGAACAACTACAATTACAGGAAAAGAAAAGTTCATTCGCTCCCTAACTCTCGCTTAAATCCGGATCCCCATTCCCCAATACCGGACTCAAAACAATTAACAATCCAGACCGTTCAACAAATCATCCCTCCCTCTCTGCTGCTTCTCCTGCCTATCTCATCCGTCATGTTCGTTGAGATAGCCTTCCAATAGAACAATCTCCTTTGTGCGTGCCTGGCAGCCTCGTTCTCCCTCTCCAAGTCTAACCAGATTCAATGAAATATTATCGACAGAACGACGGAATGCACAAACCCAAAATCAAGGCAAGGCCGATGATGATTTTATTTTGCAAATTATTTATGTTGCAGAACTGGAGAAGATCTATTCTTGTGGAGGCTGCAAAAGTAAAAATTCCGTGAGCTATTAGTTTTTCTTCTCCTCAAACCAAGTTATATAAATCAAATTAAAGATGTGTACCCTAACTTGACTAAACCACCTTACAATAAGTACATATCAAGCAAACTGCACAGTGAAAAAATATTTTACGGCATCTACTGAAGTTGGTTACCACCAAAACAAAACGGATTTTAAGGCATCTACTGAAGTTGGTTACCACCAAAACAAAATGGACAAACGGTATAAAGAATGGAAACAGTAACTCTTAAGTGAAGAAAGGCATCTACTGAAATGCTGGTATCTGCATGAACTTGAACTAGTCGATAACTTCTTTTGTCAACTCTTGAACTCCCGTGTTGGAATCGTTGAAATTTCTAGCTCCCATTTCTCTCCAAAGTATGAATTGTGAAATGAGCAAAATGGCCCTTATTTTTTGCTAAATTTGTGATGTGTTAGTATCTTTGTTGGCTTTACTAGAGAATTACCAGTAACTACTCCTGTGTTTATATTGGCAGTCACTTGATCGTATAATGCCCTGGAGAAATTTGAAGCATTGCCTTCTATTGCAATGAGATTGTCTTTTTAGAGTTCAATTGCTTTTCTTGAACAAATTTTAGTATTTCGTTCGTGGTAAGATATGTCCTTTATATCCTAGAGATTATTTACAGACAGTCAAATCTTGAAAATTGATGTTTTACTGGTATAATTTTCGGTACTAAAGCAAAATGTTATGTTCTTGGCTTTTCAGATATACCCCAGGAGTATTCCCTCTGCCAACCGAGATCTTATTGGCTGATTTCTATAATATGGCTTTTAAAACACTAACAGAAGCCGATTACAAGATTGTGTATTGTAATTAGAAAGACAATAGTTATGATACTTGGATGTACAAAAGGATAGTTCACAGGGTTAAAATAGAAAATACAAGATTTTTGTATCGTAAATAGGGTTATAGAGGGATATAGTTTTAGGTTGTAAAATACTTCTTGATTCGATAAAATGAAATACTTAAATCCAGATATGTTCATTGTATTTGTGGAGTCTTTTGTGCTTAACATATAAAAATGTTAAAAACTAAATAACAAAGCCACAATTTGTTATTATTATAATTTTAATATTTTTTGCCATAAATTTAAGATAGAATTACATACTATAGTAGTACTACGTAGTCTTGCATCAGCAATCATTTTTCTCGTAGACAAAAAGATTCAGTATTTGCAGGTTTTATTCCTCCTCTTTTATTTTTACTGAATTGCTTTAGCTTTCCTTTTCCTTTTTTTTTCCTCAAGTATAAAGAACTATTCAAGTGTATAAAGAACCATGAAAGATGACAAAAAGGATTTGGGGTGTAAAGTTAAGTACCAAAATTTACCAGTTTGGCTATAGCTTTACCAGTATTATAAAATAAATAAAACTAGCTATTTATGCTATCTGGTCATATTATTATTGTTTAAATATCAACTCAGGGCCTTGTTTTCATACAGCTCTAAATTCAATTATAAGCTAAATTCAACAAAAAATGGACAGCTTACCTCTTTTCGTTGTCTCTCACTTGAAGCCTGAACCTTTGATAGAATGGTCTCGCTAGCTGAGATCTACTGTACTAGCCAATTTCAAAGTTGCTTCCTTGCTTATTTGATTTTTTTGAGATCCTCTCCAGCATCATAATGAGGATACAATAGATGCACAATATTAGGAAATTAATTTAATTTCATTTTGAGTTTTTCTGTTATAAATTCTACAATTTAATTCATTTTCATTCTTGTGGATGAAGAATCGAAGATTAGATTGAGTCAATCGAAAATAGAGAATCTGCCTTACTTGAGTCTTGCATTAATTGGTTTTTATTTTTGGAGGAGAGTATGCATCACTTAATTTTCTTTTAATTGCTGATTTGAAGAGTGAGAAAATCTGCATTAATTGAGTCAATTGAAGAGACAGCTGTTGAAAGGGTAAAACTGGTATTAAGAGAAAAAAAATTCTCTAAGCTCTCATTATTGAATTTGCTGTGTGTAGAATAGCACTCCCCTACAATTTAGGCCCAACAAAACCTCAAATGCGCTGAATTCCAATTCAGACTCCATTGACTATATTCCATATATAATTTTTTCATAGTGTAATTAAATTCCATTAATATTCTTGATTTTTATTTATATTTTTTTATCATTATAATTTTACTTTATTTCCTTTTTCAATCTTCATTATCGTAACCTAGGGGTGTCAATGACACCCGTTTACCCGTTGACCCTACCCGTATCATATTCGATAAGACGGGTATGGGTAAGGTTTTTTTTTCGTTAGTTTATTGGATATGGATAAAGATTTTTTTCGTTAGATAAACGGGTATGGGTACGGGTAAAGGTTATTTCGTACCCGTTGGGTAACGGGTAATTATATATAAATATACCAATATTATATCTAATTTATTTATTTTTCTTCTTTTCATATTGATGTATGCTTGTATCAACGCTGGAGACATATATCAACGAATTCATTTCCTTGTTTTCTTCCTTATTCATCATTATTGTTTTTTCTCAATTCTGCAAATAAAAATATTCCATGTTTCAAAGAAAATACATCCTCACCTTATTTTCTGGCAATAATGTATTGTTTGGTCCAAATGAGTAATCCATTAATGTCAGCTCGGGTGTTAGCGTCTGAATTTTCCATCACATGTCAGCTTTCTCAAGGTTATACTATGAATATATATATTTAATAATTGAACGAGATGGAATGAAATGTTAGAAGAAAGAATGTAACAAGTGACAAAATTGACCCTATGCTGTCTGAACCATTATATTAGTATTTTCGTTATTCGCCCACTACCGTTTCGTTACCCGTTAATCATAACGGGTATGGGTAGGGTAGGGTAAGACAAATTCTTAATGGATATGGGTAGGGTATGGGTAAGGTCAATTCTTAGTGGGTATGGGTATGAAAATGGTTCCACCCTCCCCGTATAGTACCCATTGACACCCCTATCGTAACCAGTGTTATAATTGTCGTCACTAATCAGAGGTGTTACAATTGAGAAGATGCTGTTGCATATTCTCCTCCATGTACATGATCGAACATAACCTTTGTTAATTTGTGATGTAAAAAATTAAAAATAAAAACAGTGTTTCAGTCCTGAATGAAACAGATGTTGTTACCATCACTATTTTTTGTTTAAAAATAAAAAACTGAACATCGACCTCACTGCAAGTATATGCTATAATAGAAATGCTGTCATGTGGTCCGCTCTTAACCTAATGGCCCGATAAGGTACTCTTATATATGAGATACATTAATTTTTTATCATATGATATCTGACCTTAATTTTTCCATCTTCTGTATTTTTCTTTTAATGCAAGATAGGGGTAGCGACCCTATATATAGAGAGATGGGCTACGGTAAGTTGCGAAGTAAAATGCATTTCTACTTCACGCCGTATTTTTATTTTGAAAGTCCAAACGACCGATCCGAACCGTTAGATGTTTAATCCATATTGAAATGTGCTTGGAGACCAAATTTTACTTTTTTTGGAATTTGTTTACTATTTATTAAGCATTTTTTAAAATTGCTGTTTTGCTGTAAACAGTAAAAAGCAGTAAACTTTTTTAGACTATCAGATCAGCGACTTTCAAAATTGCTTAATAAATAGTAAAAAATTTCCAAAAAAATGTAAAATTTGGTCTCCAAGCACATTTCAATATGGAGAACAAGATGAACGGTTCGGATCGACGTTTTGAACTTTAAAATCGCAAAATATGAGCGTGAAGTAAAATAGTCGCTTTACTTCGCAACTCACCGTAGCCCATCTCTCTCTCTCTCTCTATATATATATATAGTAAGGGTTTGGGTGCTATGGATAGCATAGAGGGCTACGGTGCTACGGCTCAATATTCGAGTTTTCAAAATCTTAATGGTCGATCCGAACCGTTCATTTTGTTCTCCATATTAATATGTGTTTGGAGACCAAATTTTACATTTTTTTAAAAAAAATTACTATTTTTTTAGCTAGGTAGAAAATCACTTGATCTAAAAAATTCTGCACCATTCAGATATTTGATTTTCTACCTATCTAAAAACATAGTAAATAATTTTCAAAAAATGTAAAATTTGGTCTCCAAACACATATTAATATGGAGAACAAGATGAACGGTTCGGATCGACCATTAGGATTTTGAAAACTCCAATATTGAGCCGTAGCACCGTAGCCCTCTATGCTATCCATAGCACCCAAGCCTTACTATATATATATAGAGAGAGATGGACTTGGGTGAGATGCGGAGCACCACGCATTTGTACTTCACGTCATATATTCATCTTGAAAGTCCAAACAACCGATCCGAACCGTTAGATGTGATCTCCATATTGAAATGTGCTTGGAGACCAAATTTTACATTTTTTGGAATTTTATTACTATTTATTAAGCCACTTTGAAAATCTGAAAATCCGGGTGAACAGTAAAAAACAGTAAAAACAGAAGTATTGTATTGAGGTCTCCTCTGTTTTCAACAAATACTTGGTTATAAATTTTTTCTTTACTACAGTTCTGTTTTTGACAATTTTTTTTATTTTCACCTATCATAGCTGATTATTTCTTTTTTAATATGATAAAAATTAATTGTCATTCTATATTCTACAGATCTAAGCTATCAAAAACAAATATAAATACATCATAATAAGATCCTTGTTGAACCTTGATATTTCTCAAATTGAATATCATAAAGAAACTTCTTTATTTTCTTTTATGGATCCGGACTCGAAAGAGCATGCATGTCCCTATGAAAACCCAAACCGTGCAAGAGCATTTGCAAATTTCAATAGCAATTGATTGATTTCTACTTCATAAGAAACCTCATCCGATTGAAGATATAAAATGGTTCGTCGGCTCGTCGCAGATAATTTTGCATTTTCAAGTCCTCCCCCTTCGAATGATTTACTAAATTTGCAAAAAAAGTTGAGCTTTTGATATAAATATTTTTTCTTCTTTCCGAAAGATGAAGAATGGCGGTCTGAACATCCGTTGTATGTTTAGGACTTGCTCAAATGTTTTTCATCGTACGAACTACGATATTTTATGGAATTTTGGGCTCAGTGGAAAGACTTCTTCAAGGCCCATCTGATGCTTCAATTTTTATTAAATTGGACTGGTTTTGTTTCCATTTCTCTCATTAAAATGTTACTTTTGATGAGGTCCAGTTTTCTTGGACGAGCTTCCGATCTTCTCAGTTCTCAAGCCCGTTGATTAAGAAAAGGACAGTGATAATTAACCCCGCAAAACCAACCCCGCAATTAACCCTGCACAAAATGCCAAAAAACTCCAGCTATCATTTTTTTTCATAAGGTATTAATATTTACGTACATAAGTATTTATCTCGAAGAACAAAAATATTTATTCCTAAGCACGAAAGTATTTAGGGGACCATGCACATTTTTTTCATGGAGGGTGGGGGGAATCTCAAATCACATGGGGGACCATGTACATTTTTAGAGGTGGGTTTTTTTATCTCATTTCAATCTCGTCCATATTTCTCACGATCTATAAAAAATTTTGCGAATCTAAAACCACGAACGTTTTTTACGTAATTTTCTCTTTCAAATGAGATCCATGATGATATACTTTCGAGCAAGTCGTTACAGAAGTATTTATCCCTCATCGTGCAAGTATTTATACCTATACTTGAAAATATTTTTTTGCATATAATACTTATAATACTTGATATTAATACTTTCATATGTCAATATAAATACTTATAATGCATGATATTAATACTTTCATATATCAGAATAAATACTTATAATACATGATATTAATACTTTCATATATCAGTATAAATACTTATAATAATTGATAGTAATACTTTCATATGTCTGTGTAGGTATAAATACTTCCACGATGAGGGATAAATACTTATGTAATAACTTGTCCGAAAGTATGTCATCATGGATCTCATTTGAAAGAGAAAATTACGTAGAAAATGTTCGTGATTTTAGATTCGCAAAATTTCTCATATATCGTGAAATATGTGAACGAGATTGAAATAAGATAAAAATAATTTGGAATGGGGGGATGGTGGGGGGATGGAATGGGGGGGATTAATATAATTGTTCTTAAGAAAAACATATCAGATTGGATAGGCGAAACTGGTCTGAGTGACTCGGTCCGGAAATTTTTATTAATACCCTAAAAAAAAAGCTTTTACAAATCTATGCTCGATTTTATTTTATTTTTTAAATTGCCCCAACCGCCCCTATACGGTCCACTCTGGTCCACTATTTTTTTTTATTTATAGATCTTAATATTTTCATTTAAATAATTTTTCGAGTTTTAGTTTTTTTTATTTAGGTTGTATGCCAAAAAATAAGACATTTGATATATTTATTAGTGATGTCGTAACTCGTTATAACTTTGATTTGATTTGTCAGTTTGATATCACAAGTCTAAATATAACACTAATTAAGAACCTGGCCTTGATTCTTATAATTTATTTTATTCAATATACACAAGGAAATATGGTTAGATTGCCTCAATGATGTTAACTATTTTTTTTTAGAGAATAATTGGCGAGCAAGAGAGAGAATAATTGGATTATTTGATTATTGTCAACATATATTATTTGCTTGAATAAGCAAACGGCACACAATAAATAGTAAATGCATTTTAAAATAATTATATGGATAATTCTTGAATAATCTCTTAGGCTTTTGACTAAATAAAATACCGATCATTGTATATCTACCCTTGATAGAAAACTTAAACTGAATTTTTGAGGCACTAAACGACATTTTTTTGCAATTCTGATGCTTCGAATGCCTGAGGGTTTCCTCAAAGCAAAATTCGGATCCGTCTCGTCCCCCCTTTCTGAATTGTGGTCATACGCACAAAGTCGACTTTCCTACCCAAAGTTATGGCTGTTTAAAGTTAAAAAAAAAAGATGCTTCCATGCAAAAACACCGATAACACACCGATGCTTTATGCCCAGCTTAACGACAGTAGAAGTGCATCGATGTTTCATTGCCAAAACTTCAAAACCGTCTCCTCTTAGATTTCACAATTGAGGCAATCTAACCATATTTCCTTGTGTATATTTGAATAAAATAAACTATTAAGAATCAAGGCCAAGTCCTTAATTAGTGTTATATTTAGACTTGTGATATCAAACTGACAAATCAAATCAAAGTTATAAAGAGTTACGACATCACAAATAAATATATCAAATGTCTTATTTTTTGGCATACACCCTAAACAAGAAAACTAAAACTCCACAAAATTATTTAAATGAAAATATTAAGATCTCTAAAAAAAAAAAAAAGTGGACCACCCCTATAAGGGGCGGTCAGGTCCTCAGAGTGGACCGCTTCGGGGCAATTTAAAAAAAAAATCAATGGTAGATTCGTAAAATCTTTTTTTAGGGTATTAATAAAAATTTCCGGACTCGACCTCTCTCCTCTGACTATATTGTTATAATTACTTTTTGGAGCAAAGCTAGGGTGTGATGTGCTCACCAAGAGGGTTTGGTGAGCACAACTCTAAAAGTATATCGGATCGGCTTCAAATGACAAATTCAAACCGTTGAAATCTATGTACTTCATGAGTGATGCATGTACATGTAAAATTTTGAAAGTTTTGAATTCATTTGCTACAAGATCAAGCGGCTAAAGAAATGAACATTTTATGAGTTGTTTATAAGTTGTTTTATTTATTCATTTTTCATCATTTGTTTGACCACTTGACCTTCGAGCAAATAGATTTTAAACTTTCAAACTTTTGTATGTACATGCATTATTCATGAATTACATGAATTTTAATGATTTGAATTCGTCGTTTGAAGTCGATTCGATATACTTTTAAAGTTGTGCTCACCAAACCATTTTGGTGAGCACATCACACCCTAGCTTTGCTCTACTTTTTGAGTGAGGCTGTGAGGCTATGGTAGTCCCTATCTTTTATTATAGTGTTATGTTTTCTGACATTATCTTAAAGAGACCCAGCATAACAGAGCAAATGATATTTTTAATTAAATTAATTACACGAGTACATCTTATGGTCATACGAAGTGCATATATATTTAGGATTGGCTCTCTGAAGATTAAAGTGCATAAATATAAGATAATCCAAATAGCAACAAGCTGAGCATGTCAAAAGATATTTCAGGGAACAAAGGAACTTAATGGTGATTGAGTCATAATTACCGATCGAATAGAGAAAGATAGATCTATATGTTACTTCATGCGCTGATTAATATATTGTTATAAAAGTTTACAACATTTACAACTCTCTTCTATTTGCGTAATGCAAATGGACTATATGCCTTTTTAAATAAAAAAAAAAAAAAAAAAAGTTTACAACATCCAGCGCAACCATGAAAATCAACCATGTATTTAGTATACTTGACAGTTTTAGTACCAAGTACCAACTCACCAGCATTAGTACAAACAGCCGAACACCTTTCCATTAATTTGCCCCAAGTTAAAAGCAATTAACTTCCGAAATTTTTATTAATAGCGTAATAAAAAAAGTAAACCAAAACACTCTCGTTTGATCATAATTCGAGAATTACTCAGATTGCAGAGTCAATCCGCAGACCCAATTAATGAGGTCCGCAAAGCCAATCCGCGGCCTCAGACTGAGATCCGCAGATTCAATCTGTGGCCCCACAATTTTTTTTTTTTTTTACAAAAACATTTATTAATTAATAACAAAGCTCAAATATTAAGGAGATATGTTAGACAATTGCAAAAGAAAAAAGTAAAAAAAATCAAGCAAAGCTTCAAATTGACTGAATATTCAATCTTGACACGAATTCCAAGTAAAAGAAAAATATAAAAATAAAAACTGGGGCTGCAGATTCAATCTTGACTCCAGTCTGGAGCCACAGACTGGCTGTGCGGTCCTCATTAAATGAAGTCGTGGATTGGCTCTGCGGCTTAGGTATTGATGGAATTCTCCCAAAACGAGAGTATTTTGATTTATTTTATTTTTTTATTATGCTAGTAATAAAAATTTCGGAATTAACTTCACCTTCAAATGAATATAATTACAAGAACTAGCTTTTGAACTTTGATCATGGATTCGATACTCGGATGGGAAAAAATCTTTTATTGTAATAATATGGATTTTGGAAAGCATAGACCTCCATCTTGAGCAAAGCTAGGGTGTGATGTGCTCATCAAGAGAGTTTGGTGAGCACAACTCCAAAATATATCGGATCAACTTCAAATGCTGAATCCAAACAAGTTGAAATCCATGTACTTCATGAGTGATGCATTTACATGCAAAAGTTTGAAAGTTCCGAGTTTATTTGCTATAAGGTTAAGTGGTCAAAGAAAAGAATTTTTTATAAGTTAATTTATAAGTTGTTTTATATATTTAATTTTTATTATTTTTTTGACCACTTGACTTTATAACAAATAAACTCGAAACTTTTAAAAAATTTGCATGTACATGCAACACTCATGAAATACATGAATTTCAACAGTTTAGATTTAGCATTTGAAGTCGATCTGATATACTTTTGGAGTTGTGCTCATCAAACCCTCTTAGTAAGCACTTGACTCCCTAGCTTGACTCCCTCCATCTCTTTCTCAAAAAGTTGAATATAATGCACCCAATGAATATCCATTATCAACTCACTGGAATTGAAAGGAAAGATGCCGTTGCATATTCTCGTCGATGTAAAAAGTAAAAAGTAAAAGACAGAGTAGTGTTTCAGTCATGAATGAAACAAATGTTGTTATCCATCACTAATTTTCTTTAAAAATAAAATGAACATGAACCTCAGTACCTCACTGCAATTATAATGCTGTAATAAATTAAAATGCTGCCATGTGGTCTGCTCTTAACCGAAGTACCTCACTTTCTTTTGTTTCTTGTATTATAACACTTTTTTAGTCTGCCCATCTTGCCGAAGACGGTACTCTTCTCTCTCTCCTCTCTCACACGTAGTGGGATGGCGACCTGCACACCCTGACGTTCTCCGTCGGCACGCAGTTGTTGATAAATATATATATATACCATGGATGATTATATTAGTGGAATATTGCACCGTTATGCATGGTCCCTTGGCAATGTAAACACACGTGTCCAACCGTCAGGGTCTTGAAGCTGTTCATAATAACATTAGGAGGCAATGTTATAATTATAAGAAAGAGAAAATGTACCACAAAAATGATATATGAACAAATTTTGAAAAAATCAAAACATTTTTACTTACCTGATTGATTGAGGGTTTTTTTAGTGACTTTTGTTGTTTGATTTTGCACATTGTTACATGGATCGATCCCTGCAGAATTTATTGGGGAATTATGTCGAACACATGCATTGTGTGCAATGAATTGTGATTGAACATGCACAGAAGAATCCGACTTTGAACTTGTTGAAAAGCATCAAATTAAATTTAGTAAATGTAATCTTGCTGCAAATGGAGGAACAAAATATGCTAATAAATAATGGAGCAGTAGCAGACCTGTAGGCAGGCTGTTTTTTGGGTCGTGAACTTGTAAGGTTGTTTCTCTAAATTCTGTTAGAAAAAAATATTTCTTCAAATTTTTATTACTTTAGAAATCTGCTAGAGTTGAGAAAAATCACTAGATTTATTTTCTTCTTTGAGAAGAGTGGCAACAGCCAAAAAATGTTGTTAATTGCCAAATTAATGAGAGGCTTAATCAGGGATATATAGATAGCCTACGTGGCAGTATGAGGTAAGCACAAAAAAAATACATGGTTAGTGTTTTTAGTCGTTTTTATGATTAATTTAAGATTATGTTCTTCTGTATTTACCAAATTAGCAGAAGGGTACTGGGTGCAATCGACAAACAAAAAAAAAAAAAAAACTTCGCTCCTCAAACCTCACTTTCCCTGCACCAGAGGATGGAGTATAATGCTCATGGACAGATTTTGTTACGATTCGTGCTTTGATTAAACATTGTGCCGTTGAAGAAAGAAGAGAGAAGAGTACGTAGTGTTTGAAGAAGTAAGAAAAATATTGATTGATAGCGCTTGTGAGAAAAGAGATGAGTAGCGTTTTGGGCGGGACGGACGGGCTGACCAAAAACGTGATATAATACAGTAAACAAAAGAAGTGATGATTGAAATAATCTAATCCGGTCCGTTGATAAAATATGAATGGTTGGGATGAAAGAAAAGCAGGATCCTGCTTTTCGCTTAGAAAAACAGCAGATATGGATCCAAATTATCGAGTCCTCATCGTCTGCATTAACTTGAAAGAGCATCTTTTGAGTTAATGCATCTTGACCTTCTGATTTTAAACGGAGCCAATCTGGTTACAATCTATAATTCAGAGGCACTTTAATATTAGTATGGATCTAGTCTGCACGAATATTGAAGTGGATCGGACGGTCTAGATGCATTAATTAAAAAGATTCTTTTTTGAGTTAATGCAGAGGATACGAATTCCAAATTATCCTGCTTAAAAAAATGTAAAACATCACGAACATGTGACTCCGCTACTCGCAGCAAAAGCAAAGACAAAAAAGCAAAAAAAAAAAAAAAAACCTATTGTCCTTCTGCAAGAACTATTGCATCAGGATCAGATCTCACATCATTATTAAAAGTAATCACCAATCTGCACATGCTCGGTCAAGGAGGATACTGCCTTATAGGGGTGTTCAAACGGTTGGTTCGGTTTAAACCGAACTAAAATAATTAAACCGAACTTAAAACCGAAGTTTGAAAATCCAACCGAACCGACCGAACTAAAATAGCAAACCGAATTAAAACCGAACCATTTAAACCGATTTAAACTTCGGTTTGTTCGGTTGAACCGAACTTTCTCAAAAATCAAAAATCAAAACTCAATACATCTATAATACTCAATTTAAACTTTGGTTTTGATTAATGAACCAATTTAAACTTCGGTTTTGATTAATGAACCAAAAAAATACTAGAAGTCTTGACCCTATCAATAAAGTCGGTCGGTTCGGTTTAATCGGTTTTGAGAAATCAAAACCGAACCGAACCATTTAAACCGAACTAGGTCACAAAATTAACCGAACCGAACCGAACCAATTCAACCGAACAACTGAACCATTTAAACCGAATCTTACTGGTTCGGTTCAAAACCAAATAAACCGAACCATTTGAACACCCCTACTGCCTTACAAATTCATGCATCACAGGACACTAGTACAAAAAATCCCTTCACTGACTGTTCAAATATATCACTACACCGACTGTTATAGCGGCATCAGTAAAGCTGGCGCCAGTGAAGGTTACCTTTTACTGACGGGTAAAAACCAGTCAGTGTAGATCCTCAATATTGACAGTTTTGAAAAACAGTCAGTGTTGGTGTTCAACACTGACGCTCTAAAAACAGTCAGTTTGAACACTAACACTGACGCTTTAAAAACAGTCAGTGTTGGTGTTCAACACTGACGCTTTAAAAATAGTCACCGTTGAACACCAACACTGACGCTCTAAAAACAGTTAGTGTTGGTGTTCAACACTGACGCTTTAAAAACAGTCACTGTTGAATACCAATACTGACGCTCTAAAAACAGTCAGTGTATGACCTAAAAACAGTCGGTGTTGGTATAAATTTTTTGGCATAATTCTGCTTGTATCGGAGCTAGCCTCCATATTTTTACTAGCCATTTATTACTATTTGACATTTATTGACATTAAACAAAATATCATACAAATAATTTAGATAACATAAACAAAAGACAAACACAATATAAACAACATAACATATTCATTCACAACATTGTATTTATTGTAAATTTACATAACTCATATAAACAAAATATGCAACTGAAATAAACAACATTGTATTTATTGTAAATAGTTTAGAAGTTGTCCAAGAAAAATATACACCATTATTGTGTTATTGCATGAAGTTGCGTCGGTGCATACTTTTTGGTCTGTTATTGCATCAGCTGCTTCTTTTTTGGTCTGTTATTACACCAGTAGTCTTCAGAGAGACAGAACTAAAAGTCTCCTCTCTTGTGCTGCATCTGCAAGCAAAGGGTTGAGAATAAATAAAGGAAAAACATCATAGGCCGTGATACAAAGTACAAATAGAATGATTTTAACAGCAGTTGACTTTTTTTTTAAAATTTAAAAACAGTAGATTTCAACCAGAACCAGTTGTATTGCATATAGTACTGAGTAAAAATTGTAAGAATGATTTGGCCATAGAAAACGTAAAAAAATTGATTTTCTTTTTTTTTTAAGTATTTTCATATTATTTGCAATGCATACATTAATTAATTTTCACATATATAAATCTGAGCCGTTCGATAAGAAAATGTGCTGTCATGATTACAATGGATACCTCCATTTAATGATCATCAATTTTATATATTAAAGAGATGTCTCTATGGCAACTAGGTCCCACTTGTCAACTCCGGCTTTTTCATCTTTTTTTTTCCCATGTTCCTTTTCTGGAAAGTTCGCAACTTCTCCTCTCCAATTTTTTTGGAAATCCAAACCGCCTCCCATAGAAATCACTCAATTTAATCCCCTCCCAAAATTTGACAATTTCCCTCCTAATTTTCATCAATTGGACCCCGCTATAATTTAAATTTATCTATAATTTCAATTTCCTCTCAAGATTAACATGAAATCTATCTATAATTTAAATTTACAAAATTCTAAGTTTCTAATTAACATATTTTTATTTTGTTTAACATAAATTAAATTATCATATTATTTATTTATGTACTACTTCCTTAACAACTAATCAAAGTTTAAAAATATATTATAAATTTTGGAAGACTTAATTGTATTGTAAAATATTCACAAATTACTTAATTGGATTCCCTTATAAAATTTGTCAACAGACGCAAAATCTCGGTTGAAATCACATTTCATATAACTTGTGATTTTCTTTAGGATTCTCCGTCTTCTTGCATTATCTTGTAATTATTAAATTCATATTTATAAAAACTTGAAAGGTTTTAAGTTTTAACTTTATTTTATTAAAGAAATTAATGTATTACATGTGTTCAATGAAATGTTTAAACCAAAATAATATATTTTTAATTATGATATTTGAAAAAAAAAACATTTAAGAACCAACACTGACGGTTTTTAGAAAAACAGTCAGTGTTGAACATCAACACTGACTGTTTTTAAAGCGTCAGTGTTGGATCTCAACACTGACTCTTTAAAAACAGTCACTATTGGTGTTCAATACTGACTGTTTTTTAAAAACCGTCAGTGTTGATAACCAACACTGATTGTTTTTAGAGCATCAGTGTTGGTTATTAACACTGACTGTTTTTAAAGCGTCAGTGTTAACAACGAACACTGACTGTTTTTTTTTAAAAACCGTTAGTGTTGATAACAAACACTTACTGTTTTTCAAGCGTCAGTGTTGAACAACAACACTGACTATTATTTAATAAAAGGGTCAGTGTAGGTATAGTAACACTGATGCTTTGGTTAAAACAGTCGATGATTAAGGATCAATGAAGGAGTTTTTTGTACTAGTGGGAGAATCACTTCCGAGTATCACCGAACCCTATGGAAAATCAAGGCCCCCGTGAAAGGTTGGAATCTTTGTTTGGCTTTTGGTAGATAGCTTAATTTGAAAAACTCAAAATTTCCATTTTAGTATATTTGCTTAAAATCTCCATTTGTAATATTTGTTAATTTGAGATTACTGAAAAATTATTTATCTAAATTAAATTTAATGAACTGTAAACAGTTCAGTTTTTACACCGTTTTATACCCATTTTCTAATGCACCCTTTCACCCCCATTTAACCGTTACATCTTACAAGTTTAGTTATATAAACTCTATTATTTACTAATGATAAGATTAATCCTATCACGCTATCTCTCTTATCCTCTGTTTGTGATCTGACATAAATAAAATGAAAAACCCTTCCATTTATCAATTATAAAAAGAAATTTCTTATCCAATCCCATATCGATCTCTATTCGAGAGAATTACTGATTAAATGCTAGATATCACAGAGTTATCATTGGTCGCTTTCATGGTGGTGCCCTAAATTGTATATCCGGATTATTTTGGTGGTGATTTCAAATTTTGTATGATAGAGATGGCATATGCTTAAGGACAGTGCTTCGCACGATCTAGATAACTCCATTTAAATTTGATTTATTTAACTATCCGAATTTTTTGAAAAAAAAATATCCAACAATTGTGTGGTAAATCACAGTTGTGTCTAGCTTGTGCGATAGTGACAGCTTGGAAACAAATAATCAACTAATGTGGGAATACATGTATATATGCTATAAGGTTCTGAAGGGGATTACTGGTACAACACAATATCCCAACAATAACACGTATGGCAAATCGACAAGCGCACAATGCCGACATTAAGGAAGGCACGCTGGGACGTGGCGTGGGCAGCAGGCACCTATCCTTCCTTGACATTGCTTGACTCTTCCGCCACCTTCTGCACTCCTTCCTTGACATTGCTTGACCAATAACAAAGCAAAGACTTAACAAGGAATATGAGTGTTCTAGTTTAATTCAATGAGCAATTATTAAAGCACCTATCCACTAAGTACCACTAAAAAACCTATTCTCTCCATCAGAGGCAATTGTACTGCAAAGTTGAGGATACCAAATTTTTTATTAATATTAAAAAAAAAATATGAAATTTCAGAAATTAATCAGATTTTTGCGTTATTTCGAAATCTACCCAAACTGCAATTTGTTTTTTGCGGTTGTAGACTAAATTACCGCAAATTTTTTTTGCGGTTTCAATTTTTTTAATTTTTCAGATTTTTTTATATAAATAGAAATATTTATAATTTATTTATTTTTTGCATTGAAATATTAGAAATATTTAATATATTTCTTTGAAAATAGATGGAATACTATATAATTTGATTAATTAGAAACCCTGCTACAACTAATCCGGATCAATATTTTTCATATTGAATTTTTTGCGACTGTAAGAAAAATTAATATATTTCTTAATGAATTATTGGATAAAAAATAAAAATGCTTGGATTCTGAGTTATTGATCCCGGTTTAAAAGTCAATTCTAGGCGGTGTTCTAAATAGCTAGCTATAGCAGCACCATAGCTTTTCTGGACCATAAACGGTAAGCTATGAGATAAAAGTGCACTAACTCAGCTACGACCGCTATAGCTGTAATAGCTAACCGCTATTACCGCTATGCACGACGCGCTATTGCTACCGCTATGCTACATGGTTTTTTTTTTGCAATTTATATGGGCTTCTGTACTTCTATTCTTATTTCTAATGCTACATGGTCGATAAGTATGCTAAACTAAATTATGTGCTTCTTGTTATACTAAGTGCACCTCTAATTGCTCAAAAACTGAAATTAAATTGCAATTGAAAGTAAATAGATGAGTTTAGAGAAATTTGACATGCGGGATGTTAACGAAGTTCGGCAAAACAAAGGCCTACGTCTCCGGGGCTTCGCAACCTTGTGTGGTGCACCTTTCTATTACCCAATACGAAAGGATTACAACTTGTGAACCGATGAGCCCTTACACACCAAGCGGGAAGTCACACGGCCAACTTAAGAGATGAGAACAAGGTCTCAATTGTCTAGAAACTCAAGAGAAACACTCAATAGATCACTCTAGTCTAATCTATCTCAATATTAGTGAAGTGGGTTTTAGGTTGGTTGAGGGATTTTTCAGTTTTAAGCTCTCACAACAATGGAGTAATTAAAGCTCTCAGAAAATCGCTTTTAGAAGTTTAGGGTCAGCTAAGATTGCTTTGGGAAGAAAGCCCAAAGCCTTATTTATAGAGACAACTGTTTAATGAGCTGTTTGACTTAAAACGTTACCAACGTTTTAATTCAAAAATGCGATTTAGGGTTTCAATTTTCTGACAGCTTAGTAAATCGTTACAACGTTTGTAAAACGTTACATAACGTTTTGCTCCTGTAAAATCTTGATCAAAAACAAGAATTGTTTGAAGCTCAAATTTAATTAAAATGTTGTAATGTTTTGTAAAATGTTACAACGTTTGTAATTTGAATTTTGAATTTGATACAGCTGTATTTATCGTTCTGACAATCCTTAAACGTTACAACGTTTCAAGTTGTTTCTGTACAGCTGTGCTTCAGCAGTTTTGACAATCCTAAAACGTTATAACGTTTGTAAAAATGTTACAACGTTTTAAGTTGTTTTTGAATTTGATCAAGCTGTTACTTTAGCGTTTAGGACAAGCCTAAAACGTTACCAACGTTTGATCCCTGTGAAAACAACCTCAAACTTACTTTACCAAGCTTCTGATTTTACAATTTGTATTCTTGATAAATGTCTTCATGATTTCTTCAGTTCAAGTATGTTAGTCTGTAATAATCTAGAAGTCAATAATACAATAAATTATCATAAAGCTTTGTTCATGAATTGAATGTTTATTTATATATCATTTTGTTGCCTTGAGTATTATTGAATTTATGGATCATTTCGAGTTCATGACTGAAATTGTGAAACTCCATAATATAGATAATATATACTCTTAAAAGTCACTGACCATGGTAATTAGCAGGAACACTAATTACGGCGATAAGGTTAGCATGTGGATTAAAAAATGGTTAAGTTTTACAAACCACCTGACACGAGATGTCATTTTAATCACATAGATACATGTTCTAGGAACATGGTATTTGACAGACCCCGAATTAAACATTAAATAGAATTGTGTTCGTGTCATTTATGTTTTCATTCAGTGTCAAGTTCTACAGTATGAGGTATTTATCGTTCCTACTAAGAAATATGTGTGTGTGAGTGTTATCTAACGCTGTCCGTAAAAAGCAGTCATAACGGTAGCATTTCCATATGTATAGCTTAGCTGAGGAAGTGATAGTCTGCCAAGAATACTATTTGTCCCTCGTATCTCTATACGAGCTATAGCATCACTGGGCCCCTTGGTAGAGTTAGATTATCTGCATGCGGTATAATTACAAGAGTAATTATATTTGATAATCTACTCAAGATCAAGAAAAGATACAGTTAGCAAGGATGACACGCATCTACCTTGAAACTGATCTGATAGCTATGAGACAGAAGAACTGACACAAGTAAATTGTTTACTGGATCGTGATATTGTACAGTACAGCATCATCTGTGTAATTAGATGGTCATAGTGTATACTGCCAGATGCCTCCTATGATTATAGAAGTTAAAACAGTTTTAACTCTATTTACCAACATAACACAAATCCTATTGGGTCACACCATATAGGAGCTATTTAGAGAATCTTACTGATTAATTATAAATTGATTGTAATTAATATTAAGATGGTTATAATTAAATTATATTTGTCATGTTAAAAATGACAAAGCAAAAACTAATGGTTATAATTAGTTATACTTGGTATAATTAATTATAATTAATTGTACGTCATTTAGAATGACAAACAGAAACACTGGTTAGTTTATAAACGTGTTTGGCATGTTGTATAAAAATTACCAAATGAAAACCGTAGACGAATATAATTGTACATGACAATTATACATATTTGATTTGGATATTTACTATTCATAATGGGTTTGGGTTAATGGGTTTAGAATCCATTAAACTAATCTAACCAATATGAAGTTGCAAAATCAAATTTGAATGCCAAAAGGGCATTTTGGTAATTTTTGTAATTTTGGCAACTTCGGGGGTATTTCGGTCTTTTGCGAACCTCCTCAAATGCCTATAAATAGAGGGGCATAGGTGAAAGAGAAAACTCACTAATTCACGTGTTAATCTGATTACTTCGTTAATTGGAATTCTCTCTTTCTCTGTTTACGGTTTTTCGGATTGGTGAATAGTGTTTTACCGAATATAGCGGTATTTCAGATTTTGATAATCAATGAATTTGATTGACCGAAAGTTTGGTGAATAGTGTTTTTGCATAATTCCGTGGTTTATAGTATTTCTGGCAAAAGAAGTAAACCGCTCTCTGGTTAGTCCTGGTGGATAACCAATAGAGGTATCACACGTGTGATACTCCGAGTCGATTCCTTCCTTGTTGTAGCTCTACTCGCTCGGTCTACATTCCAACTGTGATTTGGAAACAAGGTATAAACATGTTATATTAATCTATTTAATTGATAAATAGATTTAATGTTTTAGAAATCAATTATGGAGTAGATCTGTAAATAGGATTAAACGGATCTTCTTGATTCATTTAATCCGTAGCTTAAGGTAGATGTAAAAAAAATTTGTTTTACTCTTTCCGCACCTTAAGCAAATAAATGAGTTTGAACCGTCAAAACCCAACAAAGTATTCCATAATGCAATTCCATTTGACTTGAACCTACATATCTTTCCAAAATAGAAGAAATCGTAAAATTCAATAATTTTATGTTTTTTGCAAATTAGTCAAATAGACGAAAAAGATTATTGCACAAACAACACTTCTATTTTTATTTGTGTTTATTCTCTCATTCTATATCAAGAAATATTCAAATATTAATTCTTCCTTTTAATTGTTCTTCGTATAGTATTGATTTGTAAAATTATTATCATTTGTTTCAATTGAAAGCTGATTTTGATTATTATTATAATATATAAAATATTTAAATATGTATACTGACTTCATTTACCTTATAAAATTAATTGCTCTTCGTCTATTATAATATATAATACTATGAAGTAAGTGTGAACTATTAAATAATGTTATTTTTTACATCTTTTTTTTTCTTCTTATTTGCGTAATTGATAAAAAGTATAGACTTAGATTAGTTGTCTTTTAATTGTTACCTCAATTCTCCAATATTGATTATGTTGATAATTAGTAGAAATATGGAATATAAAATTTGAAAAGAAAAAAACGTTATGTATGATAGCTTCTGTTATATTTACGTTATTTGCAATAGCTTTTTTTTTTTGTATCCCCGCTATACCGCTATAATCGTTATTTAGAACCATGATTCTAGGTAATACAGAAAATATTGTGATCCTTCTAGTACATTTAATTTATAAAAAATTGTATCTATTTTGAAAATTCTTTTTAATAACAATCATTAAATAACTTAATTTTTTTTGAAAAATAGATACTTATTTTTAGAAATTAAATATACTAGAAGGATCACAATATTTTATGTATTTACTTAGAAGTGATTTTTGAACTGGAATCAATAACTGAGAATCCAAGCATTTGTTTTTCAAAATTAGATACAACTTTGTAGAAATTAAATGTACTAGAAGGATTACAATATTTTATATATTTACTTACAAGTGACTTTTGAACCGGGATCAATAACTGAGAATTCAAGTATTTTTATTTTTTTCCAATAACACATAAAGAAATATATTAATTTTCTTACATATATATATATAAATATATATATATATATATATATATAGAGTTAGGCTGGGGTGCTATGGATAACATAGTGGCCTCTATGCTACGGCTCAATATTCGAGTTTTCAAAATCCAAACGGTCGATCCGAACCGTTCATCTTATTCTCCATATTAATATCTGCTTGGAGACCAAATTTTATAATTTTCTGAATTTTTTTACTATTTATTAAGCCACTTTGAAAATCGCTAATCCAACGGTTTTACTGTTTTGTGCAGCCACCGTTGGATCAACAATTTTGTAAAATACTTAATAAATAGTAAAAAAATTCAGAAAAATGTAAAATTTGGTCTCCAAGCAGATATTAATATGGAGAATAAGATGAACTGTTCGGATTTTGAAAACTCGAATATTGTGCCGTAGCATAGAGGCCACTATGCTATCCATAGCACCCCAGCCTAACTCTATATATATATATATATATATAGAGAGAGAGAGAGAGAGAGAGAGATGGGCTACGGTGAGTTGCGAAGTAAAATACGTTTTTACTTCACGCTGTATTTTTATTTTGAAAGTCCAAACAACTGATCCGAACCGTTAGATGTGTTCTACATATTGAAATCTGCTTGGAGACCAAATTTTACATTTTTTGGAATTTTTTTACTATTTATTAAGCCACTTTGAAAATCACTGATCCAACGGTGGCTGTTTGGAACAGTAAAATCAGAAGCCACCGTTGGATCAGTGATTTTCAAAGTGGCTTAATAAATAGTAAAAAAATTCCAAAAAATGTAAAATTTGGTCTCCAAGCAGATTTTAATATGTAGAACACATCTAACGGTTTAGATTTATCATTTGGACTTTAAAAATCGGAAACTGACTTGGTTGCACGGGAGGGTTGGTGCAAACGTTTTGATATTAGCCACTCTCTCTCTCTCTCTCTCTCTCTATATATATATATAGTAAATATAAGAGGTCAAGCCACTCAACTATTTAATATCCACAACTAATTGTTTTTTTTTTAATTTCGAACAAGCACCCTTATGTGGAGGAAGTATATATTTCTTGGGATCCATTTTAAATAAAATAAGCTGGTAGATCTAATTAATGTAATGGCCTTGCAAACAAAATTTTTACCATTTTGTCCCTATCATTTCTGACATTGTCTGCTAGCAAATTAATGAGACCCAGCATAATAAAGGAACAATATTTTCAGTTGAACTCATTACTTAAATGCATTTATTACCAATAAACACTATGGCTAAATACATTCATACAAAATGATTGAGCACAACAGAATTATTTCTATATTTATTGAGACACATGAGCACACTCTCTTGCATGCATACATAGTAACACAAATTCATACACATACAGTACGTAACATTACTTTCCGCTCACCTTGCAAATGATTGAGCACAACAGAATTATTTCTATATTTATTGAGATGTACATGAGCACACTCTCTTGCATGCATACATAGTAACACGAATGCATACACATACAGTAACATTACTTCCCGGTCACCTTGCAAATGATTGAGCACAACATAATTATTTCTATATTTATTGAGACACATGAGCACACTCTCTTGCATGCATACATAGTAACACAAATGCATACACATACAGTAACATTACTTCCCGGTCACCTTGCAAATGATTGAGCACAACATAATTATTTCAATATTTATTGAGACACATGAGCACACTCTCTTGCATGCATACATAGTAACACAAATGCATACGCATACAGTAACATTACTTCCCGTTCACCTTGCCGATTTTATCTCCAGCCACTACAGCAGACTTAGTTGAATTTCCTGAGATGACCACAGCAGCAGTGCCGGCGCGGTTTGATCCTGTGGCCCAGATTGCTGGACCATAGATCACAACATTGCGATCACGTTGGAGAACCAAAACGTAGTTACTTTGGCCCCTCGCGGTGTTACTAGCCCAAATAGCCCTGTTACTGCCATTATAGATCACAAGGTTACCATCTTTCTGCATCCGAAGGTTGCAGCCAGTGCCTTTCTTGTTGGTCCCAGAGGACCACACAGCCTGGCCATCGTATAATACCAGATTACAGTCG
Organism: Carex rostrata; assembly: GCF_964058835.1. Taxonomy (NCBI): domain Eukaryota; kingdom Viridiplantae; phylum Streptophyta; class Magnoliopsida; order Poales; family Cyperaceae; genus Carex; species Carex rostrata. Next base: position 6,398,970 of record NC_135936.1, read on the forward strand.
CCTTGCATCGTCAAAATGTAGTTCCCATATGAGAGGGACTGACCCCCATTCAGGGTATCGCCTGAGAACATGACATAATCAGCAAAGCTAGAGGGAGCGAGAAAGGCGAGAGCTGCTGAGAGGATTAGAAGAGTTGTAAGAAGAGTAGGTGATGCCATTAGTAGTGATGAGACTAGAACTGATCTAGTTGAGTTGTGTTGGTTGCTTTAATTTGCTGGTGTTCTCTATTTATAGATCAATATAAGGGCATTACGTACTGTAATTTGTTACTTCATTATGCCATGTGCTGATGTGCGTTGCGTACTTGCGTTATATGGCAATTGGATTATTGGTACGTGGAACATATTTATTCGCTTCTTATTATATTTCTGGTGGAGATAAGGTGGGGCCGTGGGTATAATTGCCAAGATGGGGATCAAGACACTTAGCTAATTAAAATCAAGGTCATTTTTAAGGTGAAGCAGGTATCCATAAATATTAGATATCGCTCTGCTTGATATTGCTTATATAATAGTTCCTCGCTATACGGATGAAAACTGCACAAATCCAAAATAATTGGATTGATTAACGCTGATAATTTCACTAGTGGGTCGTCTTTGTAAAAAGATAATAGATGAAGAGACATGGATGGATCAATGATTCAATAAAGTAAAATATGGGCCTAATACTTCCCATTATACAATTTAGGCCCAACAAAACCTCAGATGCGCTGAATTCCAATTCAGACTCCATTGAGTCATTGACCATATTCCATATATAATTTTTGCATAGTGTAATTAAATACCATTAATATTCTTGATTTTTATTTATATTTTTTATCATTATAATTTTACTTTATTTCCTTTTTCAATCTTCATTATCGTAACCAGTGTTATAATTATCGTCACTAATCAGAGGTGTTACAATTGAGAAGATGCTGTTGCATATTCTCCTCCATGTACATGATCGAACATAACCTATGTTAATTTGTGATGTAAAAAATTAAAAATAAAAAAAGTGTTTCAGTCCTGAATGAAACAGATGTTGTTACCATCACTATTTTTTGTTTAAAAATAAAAAACTGAACATCGACCTCACTGGAAGTATATTGTATAATAGAAATGCTGTCACCGTCATGTGGTCAGCTCTTAACCTAATGGCCCGACAAGCCGAGATTTTTAAAAATACCCAAAAAGAAAAATAAATTATTAATAATAACTAGATTTTTGAAAAAATTTTAAAACTGCCCAAACCGCCTCAAAATTCGGCGGTTCGGAATTTTTATTCCAAAGCGCCTATTTTCCGGGCGGTCCGAGAATTTTTTTTTTTTTTTTTGCTTTTTTTGCAAATCAAATTTGCACATCTGCTTAACATAGAAAAACACCTTCAAAAATCGTGAAAATTGACCGACATGTAGTCTTGACCTTGTAGAACAGGACTGTGAAGTTTCATAGAAAATCTCCGAATAAATCGTGAGATATCAGCTCTCAAAAATTACCTGAACTGCATGCTGAATATTTCATTCTGTGCCCAACTTTGCACATCTGCTTAACACTGTTCGGAGATTTTGTATGAAACTTCACAGTCCTGTTCTACGATGTCAATACTGCATGTCAGTCAATTTTCACGATTTTTGAAGGTTTTTTTCTATGTTAAGAAGATGTGCAAATTTGGGCTCTGAATGAAATATTCAGCAGTTCGGGCAATTTTTGAGAGCCGATATCTCACGATCTATTCAGAGATTTTGTATGAAACTCCACAGTCCTGTTCTACGATGTCAATACTGAATGTCGGTCAATTTTCACAATTTTTGATGGTGGTTTCCTATGTTAAGCAGATGTGCAAAGTTGGGCTCAGAATGAAATATTCAGCAGTTCGGGCAATTTTTGAGAGCCGATATCTCACGATCTATTCGGAGATTTTGTATGAAACTTCACAGTCCTGTTCTACAATGTCAATAATGCATGTCGGTCAATTTTCACAATTTTTGAAGGTGTTTTTCTATGTTAAGCAGATGTGGAAAGCTGGGCTCAGAATGAAATATTCAGCAGTTCGGGTAATTTTTGAGAGCTGATATCTCATGATCTATTCGGAGATTTTCTATGAAACTTCGCAGTCCTGTTCTACGATGTCAAGACTACATGTCGGTCAATTTTCATAATTTTTGAAATTGTTTTGCTATGTTAACCAGATATTCAAATTTGATTTGCAAAAAAAGCAAAAAAAAAAAATCTCGGACCGCTCGGAAAATAGGCGGTTTGGAATAAAAATTCCGGACCACCGAATTTTGAAGCGGTTTGGGCATTTTTAATTTTTTTTTTTAAATTTGGTTATTATTAATAATTTATTTTTCTTTTTGGGTATTTTTAAAAATGTCGGCCCGACAAGGTACTCTTATATATGACATACATTAATTTCTTATCATATGATCTTGACCTTAATTTTTCCATCTTTTGTATTTTTCTTTTAATGCAAGATAGGGGTAGCGACCCTATATATATATATATATAGATTACGGCTAACGCGCTTCCTCTAGCATATGGGCCGAAATGCTTCCGGTGGAAATTTGAAATTTCAAAATCCAAAAAGTCGATCTGAACCGTTCATCTTCTTCTCCATATTAATATCTGCTTGGAGACCAAATTTTACATTTTTCTAAAATTTTTTACTATTTATTAAGCCACTTTGAAAATTGCTGATCCAACGGTGACTTACCAAACAGTAAAAATCAGAAGCTACCGTTGGATCAGCGATTTTCAAAATGGCTTAATAAATAGTAAAAAAATTTAGAAAAATGTAAAATTTGGTCTCCAAGCAGATATTAATATGGAGAAGAAGATGAACGGTTCAGATCGACTTTTTGGATTTTGAAATTTCAAATTTCCACCGGAAGCATTTCGGCCCATATGCTAGAGGAAGCGCGTTAGCCGTACTCTCTCTCTCTCTCTCTCTCTCTATATATATATATATAGATGGGCTACGGTGAGTTGCGAAGTAAAAACGCGTTTCTACTTCACGCTATATTTTTATTTTGAAAGTCCAAACGACCGATCCGAACCGTTAGATGTTTAATCCATATTGAAATGTGATTGGAGACCAAATTTTACATTTTTTAGAATTTTTTTACTATTTATTAAGCATTTTTTAAAATTGCTGTTTTGCTGTGAACAATAAATAAATAGTAAAAAAATTTCTGGACCATCAGATCAGCGACTTTCAAAATTACTAAATAAATAGTAAAAAAATTCCAAAAAATGTAAAATTTGGTCTCCAAGCACATTTCAATATGGAGAACAAGATGAACGGTTCGGATCGACGTTTTGAACTTTAAAATCGCAAAATATGAGCGTGAAGTAAAATAGTCGCTTTACTTCGCAACTCGCCGTAGCCCATCTCTCTCTCTCTCTCTCTCTCTATATATATATATATATAGTAAGGCTTTGGGTGCTTTGGGTGCTACGGTTCAATATTCGAGTTTTCAAAATCTTAATGGTCGATCCGAATAGTTCATTTTGTTCTCTATATATGTGTTTGGAGACCAAATTTTACATTTTTTGAAAAAAATTTACTATTTTTTTAGCTAGGTAGAAAATCACTTGATCTAAAAAATTCTGCACCATTCAGATATTTGATTTTCTATCTATCTAAAAAAATTGTAAATAATTTTCAAAAAATGTAAAATTTGGTCTCCAAACACATATTAATATGGAGAACAAGATGAACGGTTCAGATCGACCGTTAGGATTTTGAAAACTCGAATATTGAGCCGCAGCACCGTAGCCCTCTATGCTATCCATAGCACCCAAGCCTTACTATATATATATATATATATAGAGAGAGAGAGAGATAGGCTAATGTGCTTTCAGTAGCATATGGGCTGATCCAACGGTGGCTTAACAAAACAGTAAAACCGTTGGATTTAGCGATTTTCAAAGTGGCTTAATAAATAGTAAAAAATTCAGAAAAATGTAAAATTTGGTCTCCAAGAACATATTAATATGGAGAACAAGATGAACGGTTCAAATCGTCTTTTTGAATTTTGAATTTTCAAATTTGGACCGTGTGTATTTCGACCCATATGCTACCGAAAGCACATTAGCATATATATATATATATATATATATATATATATATATATATATATGAGGAGGGATCCAATTACACCCTTTTTTGGTGACACCGAATGACACTTTTTATTTTCAAAAAGATTACACTTGGTTCCAGCATAACTTGGGGATCAAGCCGAATCCTCTAGAAGATCTATATCTACTCAAAAGAAGGAAAAAAGAAATTGAAGGATATCAATCATATCTAGTGAAATAGGCAATAAATAGTATTTGATTATTTGTCATTAATTCTAAGGATTGGTTTCCATGTTTAGCATGATATACAAAATATTTTTGAATTGATAAATAGGCATGTAATGAAGGATTTCATGATGCGGCAAGGCGATAAATTCAAAAATTTTGACCCTCTTACAAGCATCTACGGATCTACTTTATTATGCTAATTCTATTAAAGCAATTCAAATGTATGCAAATGGATATCTACTCATTCATTCATCACAAATCTATTTACTAAAGGTGATTTGGATATACCTCTACCAAATGTCAATTTGGTAAATAGAGAGAAGTCGAATTCTCTTCTAGATCTCTTGGATACCTTCGTTTGTCAAAACGGCCTCCTAGTGTTCACCTTGAACTAAACAAGGATTAGAAAGACCTTGCTAGAGATCTTAATCTAATCTAAGCTTAGAACCTAGTTAATAACCCTTCTTCTTCTTCTAATAATTTCTCACTAGAGAAACCAATAATATGAGAGAAAGAAAGATGGCGGCTAGGAGGGAGAGGAAGAGAAGGAAATAAATTTTCAGAAAATTTCTTCCTTGCTTACCCATGAATACCTTCTCTACCTCTCCTTATATACAAATATACTAGGGTTTCCATTGTGTAACCTTCCTAGTATAATTCTCCTTATTAAAAGAGCCAACCCTAGCCGCTACTACAGTGCGCGCTACAGTAACTGCCTCAACTCATATTCATTTTGGGTTTTAATAAACTAATGTTATAACAATGTTTTGCACATTATTAATTATGTGTCATGTATATTATACTATATAATATGCACCATATTATACTATATAATATGCACCATATTATACCAAATAATATATATGCACACTTCTCATAAATTTATCTTCGTTCTAAGCAGTCATGATATTTATTTATCACATGTATATTATTTCATGTCATATGAAACAATATACATCATATAAATAAAATATCCTTCTTGTTTCTCGTTCAGTTGGTGTGACCTATATGGAGGATCTGTGTTATATTGGCAATGGCATAAAACATTTTATTACCATAAACTATAAGCGGTATTCTAGCTATACATTATAGTTACCCAAATAACATAGATGTAAAGTATCTTTTTTACAATACATGATCCTTTAAAGTAACGTTACGAATAACATTACTTGTGTCCATTCCTTGCCACATGATATTATGAATAATATACAAAGTCGGACTATGTCATTTTTGTATTATATTTGTTTCTTGGTCTCTTAAGTAAATTATAAAAATATAACTGCACTTCAGTTATATTGCATGCATTATAATTCTACTTTACCAAGGGGCCCATAAAATATCATCACTCATTATAAATGAGGGGTAATGATACTATTGACATATAACTTTCTCCCGCACAAGTTATTGTTAGTTTGTAATAATATAGAAGTCAATAATACGATAAATTAATCATAAAGCTTTGTTCATGAATTGAATGTTTATTTATATATCATTTTGTTGCCTTGAGTATTATTGAAATTATGGATCATTTCGAGTTCATGACTGAAATTGTGAAACTCCATAATATAGATAATATATACTCTTAAAAGTCACTGACCAAGGTAATTAGCAGGAACACTAATTACCGCGATAAGGTTAGCATGTGGATTAAAAGATGGTTAAGTTTTACAAACCACCTGACATGAGATGTCATTTTAATCACATGGATACATGTTCTAGGAACATGGTATTTGACAGACCCCGAATGAAACATTAAATAGAATTGTGTTCGTGTCATTTATGTTTTCATTCAGTGTCAAAGTTCTACAGTATGAGGTATTTATCGTTCCCACTAAGAAATATATATGAGTGAGTGTTATCTAACGCTGTCCGTAAAAAGCAGCCATAACGGTAGCATTTCCATATATATAACTTAGCTGAGGAAGTGATAGTCTACCAAGAATACTACTTGTCCCTCGTATCTCTATACGAGATATAGCATCACTGGGCCCCTTGATAGAGTTAGATTATCTGCATGCGGTATAATTACAAGAGTAATTATATTTGATAATCTACTCAAGATCAAGAAAAGATACAGTTACCAAGGATGACACACATCTACCTTGAAACTGATCTGATAGCTATGAGACAGAAGAACTGACACAAGTAAATTGTTTACTGGATCGTGATATTGTACAGTACAGCATCATCTGTGTAATTGGATGGTCATGATGTGTTGCCAGATGCCACCCATGACTAACAGAAGTTAAAACAGTTTTAACTCTGTTTACCAACATAACACAGATCCTATTGGGTCACACCATATAGGAGCTACTCGGAGAATCTTACTGATTAATTATAAATTGATTATAATTAATATTAAGATGGTTATAATTAATTATACGTGATATAATTAAATTATAAATGTCATTTAGAATGACAAGCAGAAACAACGATTAATTTATAAACGTACACGTTACGTTGTATAAAAGTTACCGAACAATAACCGAAAAGAAATATAATTGTACATGACAATTATATATATATGATTTGGAATTTTAAATGTTAATTATGGATTTGAATTATGGGTTTAAAAGCCCAAAATAATCAAAGCCTTAATTAAAATTAAAGGCCCAAAGTCAAAGCCCAAAATCAAAGCCTTTTACTATTCATGCCTTAATGGGCCAAGGGCAAAATGGTCATTTCACACCTATGCCACCTTGCATGACACCTTAGGGGTGTAGAAACATAGAGAAGAGTGTGAAAGGGTGTGGAAGGGGTATTTTGGTCTTTTCACATATTAAAGGATGAGGTGTCAAGGGCTTTTGGTAAATAGATTTGTTTTGAGGGGTATTTTGGTCTTTTGCGAACCTCCTCAAAACACTATAAATAGAGGGGTGAGGGTAGAGAGAAAATTTGCTAATTCACATGTTAATCTGATTACTTCGTTAATCGGTTTTTCTTCTCTTCCCTGATTTCGGTTATTACGAGATTCGGAAAAATATATTTTTAGATTCTGCAGTATTTCATGTTTTGCTTTATTAGTAAAACGGAATAACTTGCATTCTTAAATATATTTAAATTGTCTCTTTTTCGGTGAATAGTGTTTCTACAGAATTCCGCGGTTTACGGTATTTCTGGCAGAAGAAATAAATCGCTCTCCGGTTAGTCCTGGTGGATAACCAATAGAGGTATCACACGTGTGATACTGCGAGTCGATTCCATCCCTGGTGAGGCTCTACTCGCTCGGTCTGCATTCCAACTGAGATTTGGAATCAAGGTATAAATTGTTATATTAATCTATTTAATTTGGAAATAGATTTAATGCTTTAGGAAATCAATTATGGAGTAGATCTGTAAATAGGATTAAACGAATCTTCTTGATTCATTTAATCCGTAGCTTAAGTTAGATGTAAAAATTTTTGTTTTACTCTTTCCGCAGCTTAAGCTAATTAAATGGGTTTGAACCGTTCCTCGAAACCCAACAGTGGTATCAGAGCACAAGGCTCTCCCGCTGATTGATTTTCTAAAGTTATAACTTATGCAAATAAGGTACATGTACCGCGTATCGGTTTAAATTCTTACATTTGCAGCACAAGTCCAAAACCGATTAGAAATGAGATTTTCTTGGTTTGGTTTTTTCGACTAAGAAAGTTAAATTAGATTTACGCTTTCTTTATGCTTTCTTTATATTTTCGTTTTCAAAAACTTTTGATCGCGTTAAAGTTCATCGAAGAATGTGATGAAGCAATAAAGTACCTTAGTAAGAGCTGTCATTTCCACACCGTAAAAGAGATGGTTATGTCTAGGAAACATTGAGTCTAAGCGGTCCTTGTGACCCCGATCTTTCCTGGGAGCCCCTTTTACACGTCCTAATGGCTGGCCGAAAAGGAACTTTGTCACGTTACCAAATTGCTTTAACGCTTTTGAAATGGCAAAATTTAGTGTAAATCTTTCGCCTTTTCGAAAACCTTCGGAAAATAAAGTTCATCGAAGAATGTGATGAAGCAATAAAGTACCTTAGTAAGAACTGTCATTTCCACACCGTAAAAGAGATGGTTCTGTCTAGGAAAGATTGAGTCTAAGCGGTCCTCGTGACCCCAATCTTTCCTGGGAGCCCCTTTTACATGTCCTAATGGCTGGCCGAAAAGGAACTTTGTCACGTTACCAAATTGCTTTATGGAACGAAAAGAATATCTGTTTTAAAAACATGTAAACTGTTTATATGCTTTAAACGGTATAGAATAAAGAACTGAGCATAGCTGCAAAATAAAGAATTAGGAACTGATAAATATATATATACCTGACTTGGTCCCGTATATAAGTAAATTAGATTTACTGCTTTGATATGAACTGAATAAATTAGATTTATCGCTTTCATGGAACCGTGAAAGAACGTGATGTCAAAGAAAGATTTGTGAAGGAACTCACCGTTGTCTTTCTGGCAAACGACTTTCACGTGTCCGCTAGAATGTCTAAAGTCAGTTGCAAGAACTGACTGCTTAACAAAAGCTAAGTATATGAAAGAGATACTGCTAAAAGAAAAGAAAGTAATGGAGATCATATTCGGTATTCTTTCTAGACTTCCTTTCCACGACTGCTTAATGAAGCATATGAAAGAGGTCTCTTTAAATACGAATAAAATCACATTAGTCGTTCTTTCTGGCACGCTAAGAATAGAAAGTAATGGGGATCATATTCGGTATCTTTTCTAGACTTCCTTTCCACGACTGCTTAATGAAGCATATGAAAGAGGTCTCTTTAGATACGAATAAAATCACATTAGTCGTTCTTTCTGGCATATCTCTTTTAGAGATTGCTGGCACTGTTAAGCATAAACACCAACTCATTAAATACTAAGTAGTATGCCCTTCCCACTCTATCCTCCTCAAACCATTGTTCATTGGTTGATGATTAAACTACTCAGTAGACATCGCCTTTTACCTTTGGTGGTCGAGGGTTATGTCCGACATATCAAACCAAATAGAGTGAGGTTACTTACCAATGATTTCCAAAACAGTTTTGGGCTTGGGGCAAAGTCTTCGTTAAATACACGTGATGTTTTAACGAAACCAAGAATCACAAAGAGGTGTGATTAGCAAGTTTGCTTACCTAAGATAACTAATAGTCATGATATGCATACACTGCCTTGGTTATTGGTGAAAATAGGGATCTTGGTCCTACTGCAAAACGGGAATAGAACAAATTTGCAGTGGGAGTTTTATTATTAGAATAAAACATTACATGAACAAAGCTAAAATCTTTACATTTAAACATTGTAGTAATATGGCTAAAGAAACGTCCTTCTCTCTACGCTCCTTGCTCGAAAAACAAACACGTGAGAAAAGGGAATATATCCGAAATACACCGGTCCCTGCTGAAATGGTAGAGAGCAGCTCTGTCAGTACTCACACGCTTCGTATGACAAGCGATGATGAGAAACTGGAGAAGCTTAACTGTCCGTGGAGCCACGAGTTGGCCACGAAAGTTATCCTGAACTCATTTCCTCCTAGCTATTCGGAGTTCATTATGAACTCCCATAAGCAAGAGTTGGATAAAAGCTTGCAGGAGCCCCAAGGGATGCTGAGGATCACTGATAAAGACATTGAGAATAGCTCTCATGTCCTCATGATCCAAGAAGGTGGGAGGAAAATAGAGAAAGCCCCAAAGAAGGTGGCTCCGAAGTACAAAGGCAAAAGGAAGTTGGTTCTAGGAACGAACTCTCCCAAGATAAAAGTTTCTGCTAACTTTGACTGTTATTTCAGCAATAGCAAAGGTCACTGGAAGAGAAACTGCCCGAAGTATCTTGAAGATATGAAATTTGAGAATGTCTCAAAAGTCTCAGTCTCAAGTATCAATGTTATTGAAGTTAACGTTGCAACCTCTATTAATGATTGGGTACTGGATACCGGATCATGTGCTCATATTTGTTCAAATATGCAAGCACTGAAAAATAGGAGGAAGCTACATAACAAGGAGATACAACTCCAAGTTGGAAACGGAGCACGAGTTGCAGCCGTAACAGTTGGTAATATAGAGTTGTGTCTACCCAGCGGGCTTGTAATGGAACTAGAAAATGTATATTTTGTTCCTAGCATTTCCAGAAACATCATTTCAATCTCATGTTTAGAGATGAATGGTTTCTCTTTAGTAATAAAGGACAATAGATGTTCTATATACAAAGATGAATTATATTATGGATCTTCATATATGATGAATGGTCTTTATATACTGGAAATAGACAAACCCGTGTTTAACATCAATAACAAACGACTCAAAACATCACATGAAAGCACGACTTACATGTGGCATTGTCGCCTTGGTCATATAAATGAGAAACGCATCAAGAAGTTACATAAAAATGGACTTCTTGGTAAATTTGATTTGGAATCAATTGACACATGCGAATCTTGTATACGAGGTAAAATGACCAAAGCGCCTTTCTCCAAAAAGGGCGAAATGGCAAGTGACTTATTAGGTCTAATACACACGGATGTATGTGGACCTATGAGTACTTGTACAAGAAATGGTTTTTCTTACTTTATCACATTTACTGATGATTACAGTAGATACGGTTATGTCTACTTGATGAGACATAAGTCTGAATCTTTTGACAAGTTCAAAGAATTCAAGACTGGAGTAGAAAATCAACTGAACAAATGTATTAAGGCTCTACGATCTGACCGTGGAGGCGAATACTTGAGTTTTGAGTTTAAAGAGTACTTAAAGGAATGTGGGATAGTCTCACAGCTCACATCTCCGGGGGCACCGCAGTGGAACGGTGTTTCTGAGAGACGGAATCGAACTCTGTTAGACATGGTTCGTTCCATGATGAGTGAAGCCACCCTTCCGAAATCGTTCTGGGGGCACGCACTAGAAACTGTTGCACGAACAATAAATATGGTTCCATCCAAGTCAGTAGAAAAGACTCCATACGAGTTATGGTTAGGGAAACTCCCAAATATGTCTTATCTTAAAATATGGGGTTGCGAAGTATTTGTCACACGTCCGACGTCTGGCAAACTTGATCCCAAAGCTGACAAATGCTTTTTCGTAGGGTATCCTAAGAAAACGAAAGGATATTACTTCTATTACCAATCCGAGAACAAGATAGTTGTTGCTCGACATGGTATATTTTTGGAGAACGAGTTTCTCGCAAAAGGAAGTAGTGGGAGTAATGTAATACTTGAAGAAATTCAAGATACATCACACAATACAATATCTGAACCAGATCAAATTAACCCACCTCTTGATACTTCGGCTGATGAGCATCTGGAAGCACCAAATCCACAAGTAGCTGTGGATGAGGTTCTAGTCCCGAGCTCAAGTACTTCAACACAAGTTGAAGGAGAACTAGATCCGCAGACTGCTGTGGATCAAGTTCAACAGCCTGAAGAACAAGTGCTACGTAGGTCAACAAGAGTAGTCCATGCACCTGAAAGGTACTTGGGACTGCACGAGATCTCAGCCTATGACACTGAAGATCCTTTGACCTATGCGGAAGCAATGGATAGGCCCGACTCTGATAAATGGCTGGAGGCCATGAGATCCGAAATACAGTCCATGTATGACAACACGGTCTGGAACCTAGTTGTACCACCTGATGGGATAAAACCCATAGCTAACAAGTGGGTTTTCAAAGTGAAAACAGACATGGATGGTAAGATGACTATATACAAAGCACGGCTAGCAGCGAAAAGGTTTCAAACAAATTCTAGGAATTGATGAAATTTTTCGTCCGTGGCTATGTTTAAGTCAATTCGGATACTCCTAGCAATTGCCGCATTTCATGATTATGAAATATGGCAAATGGATGTCAAAACTGCCTTCTTAAATGGAAATTTAAGAAGAGGATGTGTACATGACACAGCCTACGAGATTTGAAGATCCAGAGAATGCTGGGATGGTATGCAAGCTTCTTGAATCCATTTATGGATTGAAGCATGCATCACGGAGTTGGAATCTTCGATTTGGCGAAGAAGTCAAAAGCTTGACTTCATCAGATGCGAAGAAGAATCTTATGTGTACAGAAAAACTAGTGGGAGTGCCATCGCCTTTCTTAATCTTATATGTAGATGACATACTCTTAATAGGAAACGATATTCCTCTATTGCAATTAGCCAAGTCTTCATTAAAGAAAAGTTTTCTCAATGAAGGACTTGGGCGAGGCTGTCTATATATTAGGCATAAAGATCTACCGAGATAGATCAAATAGACTTATAGGTTTAAGTCAAAGCACGTACATTGACAAAGTGCTGAATCGGTTCAGCATGCAGGATTCTAAGAGAGGATTCCTGCCAATGTCTCATGGTGTTCAGCTAAGCAAGACTCAGTGTCCTTCGACTACTGATGAGCGAAGCAATATGAGTAGAGTACCATACGCTTCGGCTATTGGCTCTATCATGTACACCATGTTGTGCACTCGCCCTGATGTCTCGTACGCTTTGAGTGTGACGAGTAGATATCAGGCTAATCTAGGCAAAGAGCACTGGATTGCTGCAAAGAATATCCTTAAGTACTTAAGAAGAACTAAGGATATGTTTCTCGTCTATGGTGGTGATTCCGAGCTTGTGATTAGTGGTTACACTGACAAAGTGCTGAATCAGTTCAGCATACATGATTCTAAGAGAGAATTCCTGCCAGTGGATCATGGTACACAGCTTAGCAAGACTCAGTGTCTTTCGACAACTGATGAGCAAAGCACTATGAGTAGAGTACCATACGCTTTGGCTATTGGCTCTATCATAAACGCCATGTTGTGCACTCGCCCTGATGTCTCGTACGCTTTCAGTGTGACGAGTAGATATCAGGCTAATTCAGGCATAAAACACTGGAATGCTGTAAAGAATATCCTTAAGTTCTTGAGGAGAACTAAGGATATGTTTCTTGTTTACGACGTTATCACCTAAGATTGTAAACATAATAAGATGTTTATAATTAATTATAAAAGATATAATTAATATAAAGGTGATGTAAAAATATGCAAAAATTGACACAATCAGCAACACAGCTGATCCACTCACAAAACCTCTTCCCAAGCCAAGCACGAGATGCTTAATGCTTCTATGAGTCTGGAACACATAGAAGATTGGTTGTGAGATTTTCTCATGATCTACGAGATCTTAGATAATATAGAGTTTTGTATATAAGTAGGGCCTACGATGATTGGCTCCTAGCTTAAGTGGGAGATTGTTAGTTTGTAATAATCTAGAAGTCAATAATACGATAAATTAATCATAAAGCTTTGTTCATGAATTGAATGTTTATTTATATATCATTTTGTTGCCTTGAGTATTATTGAAATTATGGATCATTTCGAGTTCATGACTGAAATTGTGAAACTCCATAATATAGATAATATATACTCTTAAAAGTCACTGACCAAGGTAATTAGCAGGAACACTAATTACCGCGATAAGGTTAGCATGTGGATTAAAAGATGGTTAAGTTTTACAAACCACCTGACATGAGATGTCATTTTAATCACATGGATACATGTTCTAGGAACATGGTATTTGATAGACCCCGAATGAAACATTAAATAAAATTGTGTTCGTGTCATTTATGTTTTCATTCAGTGTCAAAGTTCTACAGTATGAGGTATTTATCGTTCCCACTAAGAAATATATATGAGTGAGTGTTATCTAACGCTGTCCGTAAAAAGCAGCCATAACGGTAGCATTTTCATATATATAACTTAGCTGAGGAAGTGATAGTCTACCAAGAATACTACTTGTCCCTCGTATCTCTATACGAGCTATAGCATCACTGGGCCCCTTGATAGAGTTAGATTATCTGCATGCGGTATAATTACAAGAGTAATTATATTTGATAATCTACTCAAGATCAAGAAAAGATACAGTTACCAAGGATGACACACATCTACCTTGAAACTGATCTGATAGCTATGAGACAGAAGAACTGACACAAGTAAATTGTTTACTGGATCGTGATATTGTACAGTACAGCATCATCTGTGTAATTGGATGGTCATGATGTGTTGCCAGATGCCACCCATGACTAACAGAAGTTAAAACAGTTTTAACTCTGTTTACCAACAAAACACAGATCCTATTAGGTCACACCATATAGGAGCTACTCGGAGAATCTTACTGATTAATTATAAATTGATTATAATTAATATTAAGATGGTTATAATTAATTATACGTGATATAATTAAATTATAAATGTCATTTAGAATGACAAGCAGAAACAACGGTTAATTTATAAACGTACACGTTACGTTGTATAAAAGTTACCGAACAATAACCGAAAAGAAATATAATTGTACATGACAATTATATATATATGATTTGGAATTTTAATTGTTAATTATGGATTTGAATTATGGGTTTAAAAGCCCAAAATAATCAAAGCCTTAATTAAAATTAAAGGCCCAAAGTCAAAGCCCAAAATCAAAGCCTTTTACTATTCATGTCTTAATGGGCCAAGGGCAAAATGGTCATTTCACACCTATGCCACCTTGCATGACACCTTAGGGGTGTAGAAACATAGAGAAGAGTGTGGAAGGGTGTGGAAGGGGTATTTTGGTCTTTTCACATATTAAAGGATGAGGTGTCAAGGGCTTTTGGTAAATAGATTTGTTTTGAGGGGTATTTTGGTCTTTTGCGAACCTCCTCAAAACACTATAAATAGAGGGGTGAGGGTAGAGAGAAAATTTGCTAATTCACATGTTAATCTGATTACTTCGTTAATCGGTTTTTCTTCTCTTCCCTGATTTCGGTTATTACGAGATTCGGAAAAATATATTTTTAGATTCTGCGGTATTTCATGTTTTGCTTTATTAGTAAAACGGAATAACTTGCATTCTTAAATATATTTAAATTGTCCCTTTTTCATTGAATAGTGTTTCTGTAGAATTCCGCGGTTTACGGTATTTCTGGCAGAAGAAATAAATCGCTCTCCGGTTAGTCCTGGTGGATAACCAATAGAGGTATCACACGTGTGATACTGCGAGTCGGTTCCATCCCTGGTGAGGCTCTACTCGCTCGGTCTGCATTCCAACTGAGATTTGGAATCAATGTATAAATTGTTATATTAATCTATTTAATTTGTAAATAGATTTAATGCTTTAGGAAATCAATTATGGAGTAGATCTGTAAATAGGATTAAACGAATCTTCTTGATTCATTTAATCCGTAGCTTAAGTTAGATGTAAAAATTTTTGTTTTACTCTTTCCGCAGCTTAAGCTAATTAAATGGGTTTGAACCGTTCCTCGAAACCCAACAGTTATATACAAGGAACTAATATTTTTATCACCACTTATGATAAGCAGCTTTTAATACTAATTACATTATATATACTTCTCATGTGAAAAAAATAAATACATCTCATATCTTAGAATTCCGAGACACAATGAAAATATTAATGACACTAACATAACCCATATAATATTTTCATTCATTAGGTCTGTTCAATATATGAAACCTTTCATATACTCATGTTATTAAACGATAAGCCTTTATCAACATTTATAGAACTACAATGTACTTTAATCAACATGACAAACTTATCATGGTATATTAGTGTTCCATGCTAATAACCAAGTTTGTGAACATTTTAGAGATTTATGTTTGTCATCATATAGAGTTCTATGGTTCAAGACCAAGAGCATCTTCTTGAACACTTCTAAAGATAAACATAAATTTCATGGAACAAAATGCATGTAGCATCCAATTCATAAACATAACATATAAAAGTGATCAACATAAGATAACTTTTAGAACACATATCTAACATGTAAGAGCCGTGTAATTCAATCAAGAAAGAAAAGAAATAAAAAATAAGGGAGGGAAGGGAGATTCATATGAGTCTTGTGTTCTTGAGTTGTTTTATAATTTTTTGACAGTTCTATTATTATTTTTGACATGGTATCAGAGCGTGGTTGTCTGGTGGTATAGTTAGAGAAATTGTTGTCCTTCTTGTCTTTAACTTCAATTTCTTGTGCTATACTGCTCTAAGGAGTGATCCATACTTGGTAGAACAATGTCAGAAGCCGAATCCCAAGAATCGACCACCATTGCTGCACTGATTGAGCAGATGACGAGAATGATGACTCAATATATCTTCTGTAAGGTGGTCCCGATTGTTAACTGCCAATTGTACTTTGTTCGTTGACCACGCAGTTTCATCAGGTTTCACGCGGTTTCATCTGGGGAACATCCAGTGAATATGTTTACAAGATTCTGTCTATACAATTACCGGATCTGCTGAATTAGTTTATAGAATCAGTTTAAAATGTTCAGGGATTTTTCGGGGACGGTTAGCTGCTTCCTATTTTTATAGTAAAGGTCAAAGATCAAGCCATTCAACTATTTAATATTCATAAATAATTATTTTTTTATTTTGAACCATCCAACTATTTAATATTAACAAAAAAAAAAATTATTTCGAACCATCACCCTCATGTGGAGGAAGTAGGGCTGAAAACGGAGCCAGATAATCCGCTCCGAATCCGCTTCGAATCCGAGCATATTCTGTATCCGAATTAAACTGATCCAGATAATTCTGAATCCGGATACAGATAATTACAGTGTATAAACAATTGTTCCGAATGTGGATTCGGATAAAATCCATGAATCCTAAACGGAGCGGATATCCGCATGCGGATTCGGATCAAATTGAAGCTGGACTGTTGGATTGTGTTCTTGGGTTTTATGGGCTTATTACAACCTTGCATAAAATATTCATCTTAATTTAATTTGTATTTTGTGGTATTACTTCTAAAAAAAGGGATGTTTAATTTGATTATAATATTTTTATTATATTATATAAGTAGTTATTTGAGTAAATTATTTATATATTTGATTATCCAATAATTGTTCGTTTTGTATCCGTATTTGTGAATTATCCGCTCCGTATCCGTATCCGTTTAAGGCGGATTTGGTTTTGAATTTTGATATCCGTTTACTATCCGTATTCGTATTTGTATCCGCTCATTAAAAAGTGGATGCGGATTTGGTATCAGCATTATCCGCTCCGCTCCGTTTTCACCCCTAGGAGGAAGTATATATTTCTTGGGATCCATTTTAAATAGAATAAGCTGGTACATCTAATTAATGTAATGGACTTGCAAACAAAATTTTTACCATTTAGTTCCTACATTTCTGACATGTCAGTTGAAAAATTAAAGAGACCCGTCATAACAAATGAATAATATTTTCAATTGAACTCGTTACTCAAGTGCATTTATTACCAAAGAACAATCTAGCTCAAAACTTTCATACAAGACGATTTAACACAACAGAATTGTTTCTGTATTTATTGAGACACACATGAGCACACTCTCTTGCATGCATACATACTACATAGTAACACAAATGCATACATATACAGCAACATTACTTTCCGGTCACCTTGCAAATGATTGAGCACAAGTACATGATTATTTCTACATTTATTGAGACGCATGAGCACACTCTCTTGCATGAAAGTTTTGAGACACATGAGCCTACAGGCCATATAAGAACCCAAAAAAAAAAAAACATGAGCACACTCTCTTGCATGCATACATAGTAACACAAATGCATACACATACAGTAACATTACTTCCCGGTCACCTTGCCAAATTCATCTCCAGCCACTACAGCAGACTTAGTTGAATTTCCTGAGATGACCACAGCAGCAGCAGTGCCAAATTCATCTCCTTCATATACCATATCAATTACCAAACAAATTATATGTCCCAATGGTACCAGTGGTACCAAGTACCATAACTTTCCCAATTGTACCAGTGGTACCAAGTACCATAGAATTTTTTTCATATTTTAACAAAGTCTCATCTTCAGAGTAATATAAAGTTCAATACAAATTTCATTCAGTGCTTATCACAATCATAAATAGTGTGATCAACACAATTCTAATTTTCCTTGATATGACAATATAATCACAAAAGTACTGTGAAATTGTATGAAATATATATCATAAAGAACGAAACAAAAGTATGATATCACTAGACATTAAAACAAAAGTATGATATCACTATACTAAGATATAACCTTTAGCTTCACAAAAGTTAGATACTAAATAAAAGTATGACACGGTAAGTAGTCATATAGATTAGGGGTTGATAGAAAGATGGCCGGAACGAAACATTCCAATTGCATGGTCAACAATCACTTGAGCTTGTTCCGCGACGAAATCCATAACTTAGCTTCACCTTTGAATCAAAGACAAAATTTGTTATAATAGAACTAATGATATTGTAAAGGAATTAAATGAACATCTGTTAACAACTTCACAAATTTCAAGAATTACTAATCAATCACATATTCAAGAGAACTAAAGAGATAAATAACATTACAGTATAAAAATAGCACATATTCAAGGTTTATATCTTGTTTTTAATTGAAATCTGTCACAACTTTTAACAACTATTATAAAAAAAATGAAATCTGTCTTATGAAGCTATGATGGCAGCTAACCCACTTTATGCAGAGGCTAAGACCCTTCTAGCGGTTTCGCTTCAAAGGACTGATACCGACTTACCCATGTCGAGGAGATCTTGTAGATATGAGTTTCTAAAACTCATTTGAATTATTTCATTAATCTAAAAATGAGGCACTTGGTGTATGCATACTCATCTCGATGTACTGTGTCTCGCTTATAATTAAACAATATCAAACTTAGAGCATCCCTGAAACTATTAGAGTTTCTAATCTGACGTGGCAGTTTCTAATCCAGTTTCAGGAATGTGGGAGAGTTTCTTATTTAGAAACTCTGTAGGAAAGTTTCTTATTAAGAAACTATTTATAAACTCTATGTTGGTCAAATGATTGGCTCAAATTGTTTCTCATTTTTAATTTGTTGCTGATATGGCTTAATAGAAACTCTAAAATGAGTTTCAGTGATATGAGAGTTAGAAACTTTAGATACCATAATTTATAAAAAGTAGTTAATAGTTATTTAGAAATCCTATTGAGTTTTAGGGATGTAGATGCTCTTAGTTGCTTAATGGCATATATAAATATCATACCAGAAAATCAGAGGTATTAAGATTTAACCATTTTATACACAAATTATTCATGATTTCTCAATAATTCCCAACAATTATTTTGTTAATCAAGTGGAGGCCTAGAGTTGATCAACAAATTGAAATTACAGGAAAAATAAAAGTTTTCTTGTACATCTTAAAATAATACAAACTTTAGAATCAAAATAAAAAATAGATACACATTTCATTATAATACCAGAATTCTTCACATGCTCAGTTTCTTGAAAATTTTCTTTTGTGAATTGACCATCTTTGGTTGTAATCTTTAGAGACGATTATGCAAATGAGAAAAATAAATATACATTGATTTATTAAAAAAAAAATATATCATAGCAAAAAAGAGTTACCAACTATTGTAGATGTAGTATCCTTCAAGGGATTAGGTTTGAAATCAACCAAATAAATCAAACAGAATCTCAGAAATTGGACCATGTTTGGATTTCTCGGAGACAATATATATTATCAAAGAGAATCCCAAAATGAAAAAGGAGAAATTTATCAAATTGCTCGGAGACATTCATAGCGACTCAGTAACGAAATCTTCGCTGTGATTATATCAAGAGATATGCTAACGAAAGAAAAAGAAAAATGCCTCTGAGCAATTCGGGTGTCAATAGAGAGAGCTCGTCGACGAGAATAGCAGTGTGGTGTCGGATTTAGAAATAGTTCGTCGGAGAGGCATGAATCTGCACCGGAGGAAGAGAATTTTTTCCTTTCCCGTGTCTAGGGATGCGTTCCCGCTCAAGTGAAGGAGAAGATAGAAATGAATTAAAAATGAAATGGGCCTTAAGGAGGTCAGATTTTAAGGATATAGTTGTCCAGAAAATATGCATTTTTTGTCTTAAGGAGACCGAAATCTTAAGGAAGGGATACCCAGGATTTAGATTCTGTGCTAAGAAAGAGAATTTAATCTTGCTTGAGGAGCCACTGTTTGGACAGATTAATATGGATTAAGACCTAAAGGAGCCTTAAGGAAGATAAATCTTGTCAAGCCGAACAGCATCTTAGGCTTTTGAAAAAAATTAAACTCGGTCGTTGTATGTCTACCATTGATAGAAAACTTAGATTGAATTTTTGAAGCACTAAACGATATTTTTTTTGCAATTATGATTCCGTCAGATACCCAGGGATGATCCCCTTAGCAAAATCCGGATCCGTCTCGTCCCCCCTTTCCAAATTGGGTCATACGCGCAAATCCGACATTCCTAGCCAAAGTTATGACTATTTAAAGTTTTTTTTAAAAAAAAAAAAACGATGCTTCCGTGCAAAAATACCGATAATGTACCGATGCTTTATGCCCGGCTTAACGACGGTAGAAGTGCATCGATGTTTCATTACCAAAACATCGATGACGCGCCCATGCTCTCTAAACAGCCATAACTTTAAAATGCATTTAATATTTATTGTGTGTGTTTGCTTATTTTTTTTAATGGATTACAGTTTCATTTATTATTCAATCATTGAAATTATCTATGATTGTTCAATATATGTAATTTAAATTTGATAATTTGTATTTTAAGTTGTATTTAAATTTGATAATTTGTATTTTAAGTTGTATTTAAATTTGATAATTTTAATTTGTATTTTAGTCTACATGCAAACTAAAAAATTCTATAATTAATAATTACACTACAAAAATCTAAATTACACTAAACAAAAACTTAAATTACAGTTTTTCCAACACGCGGCCATAGAAAATCCGAAACCACAAGAGACCGAATTGGCTATTCGGTCTAGACTTTTCTCGGATTTTCTGTTGCCACGTCCACGAAAATCTACAAAAAAAAGTGGGGACCGAATAGGCTATTCGGTCCCAAAAAAATTAAAAATTCTGAACCAAATAGGGAATTCAGTCTTTGCTGTTTTTGTAAAAAAAAAAAAAAGTAATCATGTTCGTTTGGTAAAAATCAATTTTTTAATTATGGTTTATAAAAAAAAATTCCATTGAAATGGTGATAAGTTAATGTTCACACAGTTCCCTAAAAATAATTTGAGCTTTTAACTTCTATGAAAATATACTCCACAAAGTAAACAAGTTAACTTAAAAAAGAAAAAAACATCTACGTGTTTCCTATCATAATATTTCACTTTTGTCTGTAATAATTATACAATAATATTAACTCATATTGTAGTCATTATACATGATAATAATTTGTATAACATTTAAAATAGTATCAGATTATTCCAATCAGACAAAAAATTTCATTTATATATATTTAGGTATGTATGTTTAGTTGCAACATTAGAATAACTAGAATAACAAAATTGGTGTTTGTCTTATTATAATAGCTTGTTCCAACTTTTGTGAGAATAGTTTGTTCTAATAAGACAAACAAGTTTGATTCTCTATTTGAGCTATTCTAACACAACCAAATACCGAATAACTTATTCTCAATAATAGCATGTTCTAAAAAATAGCATGTTCTCAAGAATAGTCTATTCTCATTGCAACCAAACATACCAATCGGACAATAATTACATTCAATTCATGTGGAATTGAATAATGGTTCAATTAATAATTTTTTAATAGTGGGGTGAATAATGATTCTATTAACACCTTGTTTGGAAGGAGAGTAGAGGCAGGGGCGGATCCAGTTCATCACAGGGTAAGGCAACTGCCTATCTTAAAAATTCAAAATCAATTTACAAAGATTGAAATTTGAGCCTTTGCCCTACCCTGAAAAATAGCATTGCCCTACCCTAGATCTTGATGTGAGCTCAATAATTCAATATTTGAAGACGATTCTCTCCCATATTGGCTGAATTTGCCCCTTATTTTTTCATGGCTGGTTCAACCAGAGAAACTTAGGAAGAAAGATGGATGGACCGTGCGACTCAATGAAGAAGATGCTTTTAAGTGTTATAAAATATCAAATAAACACGGTGTATGTATGGTATACTGTTTAATATTGATAATAAGACTTGATTCACAGTGAACCACGTTTGGCCAATTTATAAAATGAGTTACTAACTCTCACTGGGCCGGGCCTCATTAATTCTCTCTTTAATATCTCATTATTGCCTCTCCATACCCACAAATTAAAGAAAGCTGATTGGTTTTATCTTATTGATAAAATAGAGAAAAAATTACAGAATTGGAAAGGTAGCCTTCTGTCCATAGGAGGCAGATTGACTTTACTTAATTCAGTGTTGACTGCTGTTCCCATGTACTATATGTCTCTGTATAAAATTCCTAAGTTCGTGATCAAAAAAATTGACCAAATTAGATGTCGTTTCCTTTGGCAAGGTACCACTGTTAGGAAAAAATACTCTCTTTTGAATTGGCAAACTGCTTGCTTAGCAAAAGAATTTGGGGGATTAGGAATCCTTGATATAAAACAAATGAATATTGCACTTCTCATGAAATGGTGGTGGAAGTATAAAGACCACACTTATAATAGTGCATGGAAGTATATGCTATTACAAAAATACAGACATTCCTCTTTAACTACCATGTCTGAATTTTGGTCAATAATTTCCTCTTTAGAAAATTTAGGATCTATCAGTGTACAATATACCCCTGGCATCCATACTTCTGTTCTGTTCTGGTCGGATATATGGTACCAAAATTGTCCCATGGCAACCAAATTTCCATATCTTTTTGAAATTTGCTCAACACCTGATATCACCCTACAACAAGTAATTAATTCCCAAGGAGATGCCCTTGGATTTAGGAGATCCCTTTATGGCATATTATATGCGGAATGGATTGAATTGCTTGATATCATTAGTCATTTATCGTTTACGCATCTAGAGGATAAACTTAGTTGGAGATGGGATGCAAATGGGAAATTTACAGTCAAGTCCTTGTATAAATTCTTGAATTATAGAGGGGTCAAACTCAAACATACGATGCTTTGGTGGATAGTACCAATACCTCTCAAGATTAGAGTCTTTATGTGGTTAACTCATAAAAATAGAATTTTGACCACGGATAATTTGTTGAAAAAAGGTTGGCAGGGCAACACTATATGTCAATTCTGTAATCAGCCGGAATCCATTAACCATTTGTTTGTTACATGTGCATTTACTAAACAAATATGGTTTTTCATGGGGTCATGTCAATCTGCTAGTATATTGTGGACTAAATTTTCTGATATTGTCCATTTTGCTAAACAGTTACCTAAACATCAAAGAGCTGCCTTGTTGCTTGTTTGTAGTGCGGTTTGTTGGACACTTTGGAAACATCGCAACGAACTCTGCTTTGAAACAGGTAAGAAAAAATCACCACGACATATCATTCTTCTAATTATCTCCCTTGTGCATTATTGGACAGGTCGGGTCAAACCTCCAGTACAGGACTGTCTGTCTCTCTGGCTGCCGGTGGACACGGAGGCTATTCCAATCTCTAGTTGGCATCCAGATGATCACTCCATGGAGCAGCAGACGACATCATCACCTGAGCAATATGGAACACCATCCCCTGTTGAGATTGAGCTCCCGATGGTTCTTTATGAAGAAGCTGCGCAATAGATGGCATACTCTGGTTCTAATGGCCAATTTTGATTTAGCTAAAATTTACCCCAGCCCTTGGTGGCTTGTTGTCAGGCCCTTCTTGTGGCTTAGAGTTATAAAGTTAGATTTTATATTGCTGGTTTTATATGCAGTTTATCTTGTGGATTGCGTTTATCGCTGTTATTGGGCTCTCTTTTGTTGCGGATATTAGGTAATGAACACATGATGCTGTAAATTAACTTTTTCTTGAATGAAAAGGGCTTCGGCCTCTCTTATCAAAAAAAATATCTCATTATTACAATGACTATACATTACACTGAGTTATTTATTGCAAAAAAATTAAGTAATAATACTGATAAATATGAAAACTTCTGTGTGACATTTTTTATTTGGTAAATTTTAAAATTTATTATAATAGTGGATTTTTTTTTATGATTTGGCTTTAATATTAATTTTGGACTAATTATTTTTTATAATTTTTTTCCTACTTAATACAAAGGATGATTAGTAAATGATAATATTGAATACTAGGTCTTAGAATCCTAATTAATTGGTAGATTGAATATAAAATTATCATGTTTTAGTACCCGATTATCTAATGAGTTTGAACTCGATCAGTTATTTAAACTCGATTCGATAATTTCTTGCCCTACCCTGATAAAAATCCTACATCCGCCCCTGAGTAGAGGAAGGGAGGGAATGGAAAGAAAATAAAATTTTTCGTCGAATCATGTTTAGTTGACAAAATTATATCGGAGATGAAGGGTACAGGAAGTGAAAGGTTTAACCTTGTATCATTGTAATTAATAGAATCGGTTCCCTTCCAATTTGGAGTGTAACGGATGAAAAGAAATTTTATTGCAAATATTTTTTAAAAAAAATAACACAAATGTCCAACTCTATATGTTACAAATATAATTCTCATACAAGTTTTTTTATCACAAATCTACAACAGTCATTGGCAGATAAGGTGGGGTTTCAATTATTGCATTATATGACAATTCAATTATTGGTAGCTGGGATTTCTATATGTGGATTGGAGATAAGGTGGGGTATCATTGAATTATATGACAATTCAATTGCATTATATGACAATTCCATTATTGGTAGCTGGGATTTCTATATTTGGATTGGAGATAAGGTGGGGTATCATTGGCAGAGAGAGCTAATTAGGCTGGGAAGACGGACATGAAGCCGCGACCATGCCAAGTGGGGATCAAGACTACTGATGGATTTAAAATTATGGCCATTTTTTAGGTGAAGTATGTGAAGCAGGTAGTCATATATATTAGATATCAATGCTTAGCTTGATATTGCTAATAGTAGTATAGTTCCTCGCTATTCGGATGAAAAAGAATGTTGAAGCACAAAAGGATAATTCAAGATCAGTCACAAATAATGTCAGCTAGCTACAAATGCATGACTGTATAATTCTCTAATAATGTCAGCTAGCTACAAATGCATGACCGTAAAATTCTCTGATTCTTCTAGAGACTATTTTATTATTTTTGTCGATTTTTGTGAGTCATGGTTTTAGAGTAAGGCTACGGTGCTAACGGTTGCATAGAGGGTCTCTATGCAAAGGCTCAATATTCGAGTTTTCAAAATCCTAACAGTCAATCCGAACCGTTCATCATGATCTTCATATGAATATGTACTTGCAAACCAAATTTTATATTTTTTAGAATTTTTTTACTATTTTTTTAGATTTTTAGAAAATTACTTGATCTAAAAAATTCTGCACCATTCAGATATTTGATTTTCTAAAAATCTAAAAAAAAATAGTAAAAAAATTCTAAAAATATAAAATTTGATTTGCAAGTACATATTCATATGGAGATCATGTTGAACGGTTCGAATCGATTATTAGGATTTTGAAAACTCGAATATTGAGTCTTTGCATAGAGGCCCTCTATGCAACCGTTAGCACCGTAGCCTTACTCATGGTTTTAACCAGAGTAAAGAATGTACTAGAGTTTAGGCATTATCGCTTCCTGTTATATAAGGCGATCTGTAAAAAGCTTCTTTGAGAAATATTAATATAAAAGAAATTCTTCTCCAATTTATCTCTCTATTCTGTTATTTTTTTTTTTTTTTATAACTGGGCACTATTCTGTTATTTTAGAAAGAACAAATCCATAAGAATTGGATGGCCTACGGGCTTGTTTGCAAAAAAAAAAAAAATTGGATGGATTAACGGTTTAACGCTCATAATTTTTGAAGCAAAAAGAAAAAAAAAAGGCTCATGATCGTCTTTTCGAAAAGATGATATCAATGATTCTATCAAGTAAAATATGGGCCTAATGCTTTACACGCTAAAATTTAGGCCCAAGAAAGCCTCGGTTGCACTCAATCCCAATTGAGACTCCAATGACGAATATAACTTGATGAGATGCAAGCCGTTTCTATTCAAAAATCGTATCAGCAAGAACACGTATCCTATGCATTAACTCAGAATTTCAGTGAATGCATCTCAGCTGTCCGATTAGAATCCGGATCAATTTGGTCCGAAATGATATGCACTAACTCGAATTCATGCCAACACAAATCGGACGATTCAGATTCTTTCTACATTAATTCAAATTCGAAGTAAATGCAGACGATACAAATTCGTATCGGCAACTGTCGCCGCCGTTGTTAAGTAACTCTCTTTTTTATATTGTAATATCATTATAGTGAGACTGACGTACTATCCATAGTGTATATTAATCTATATTATGTATTCATATTTTCTTTTATTTAAATTTAAACAGTCGATATAAACAATCAACATATTTTTAATATCATACGTACTTGTAAATTATATTTTATCATTTTTGAAAATTTTCTAATAATTTGTTTTGAATATGCATAAAATTACTTCATTTAAAGATTCTAGACCATTCAAAAGTAATATTTTTCTCTCTATCGAAACAAATAGTAAAATAATTCTAAAAAATATAAAATTTAGTCTTCAAGTATATTTTCATATGTAAATCGAGTTGAACAGTCCATATCAACTGCTTGAATTTTGAAAACAAAGATATTAATCTATAATACCATAGCATCACTCAATATCATTAATATTATTGATTGTTTTATATATAATTTTGTATTATTATAAGTTTACTTTGTTTCATTTTTCTATCTTCATTATCATCACCATTATTATAATTATTGCCACTAATCAGAAGCGGATCTAAGCATAAACTTTGAAAGTCAAAATGCCCAATATTTTTTCTGAATCATCGATCGATCACTACTAGAATTTCCACTTTTTTCAAGGGTAGCATCTGTATTTTCAAGGGTAAGAAGGGCCCTTGGAAATAAAATTGAGTTTGCTGACACATTTAACTATTTTCAAGGGTAGTCCCTTGAAAATAATAGCGCATGGAAATCCCTGATGCCAACCCTTGAAAATGCTTATTATCCACCCTTGGAAATACTTTTGCACAACCCATAACCCACTAAACAGAACGAATACTATATTTTATTGAGAGCCCATATTATTTCCAAGGGACTACTCTTGAAAATGATTTGGTAAGTCTGTTTATACTATTTTATAGTGAGACCCTTGGAAATGCTGGAGCACAATACCCTTGGAAATATTTTATTGATTCAATTTATATTATTTTATAGTTAGACATATTATTTCAATGAGACTACCGTTGAAAAAGTTTAGTTCCTATAGACAATAATATTCCTGTTTATTTGAGATGCCGCTTTAAATGTTCAACAAAAGTAAATCATAGCAACAAGCAATATTTAATTATTATATGATCAACAAACCGTTTTGTGAGTATTTAATTCGAGTACGTCTTAAAATATGGCATTATTTTGCATTAGAGATATTTTAACTAATTGGTATAACAAAGTTTTGATCAGCTTTTCAATCTTATACAATGCTCCTCATAATGTACTTATAATATATATTGCCTGGTAAAAATCTCAAATAAATGAAGGTATTATAAAGCAACAATAATTCACATGGTGCTCCTATGCATACAAAATTTGCCCAATTATAAAAGAGCTGAGCACTTAATTATTTTTTAGTATTTGACCAGAAGAGAAATTCTAATCAATTAAAGACATGATATATTTGCTAAACATTCTTTTGTTCTAAACCAAATAAAACACATGACATTATAGTTACTACCATTTATAATGAATTCTCAAAGTCTGACCTCATGAAATGCAAAAACTGGTACAATAGTACGTGTTGCTGGTGCAGTACTTTCCTGTACAAAACCCCAAATTCAACTCATTTAGAAAATCCATAAAAATGTGAAATAAATCATGGTAAAAGATCTTAATATCCTGAGAATTTTGGTACCAAGAACACTCAATTTGGAGTTGTAGTTTGTCCTGTGAAAATTATACAAAACTGGTTGTCAGAAAATAAAAAAACTGGTACAGAACCAAAACTGGAACAAAACTGATATTGGGAAAAACTTAAGTTTGGCATAGCTCTAGGCAATACAATGAGTTCAAATAAATTGTGGGTGCAGATTATGACTTCCTGAAATTTTAGACACAAAAAACATCCAATTTGGGTCTATGGTTTGTTCTACACAAAAATAACAAAACAACATGTCAGAATGATCCAAACTGCACCTCACAAACTAAAAAGTGATGAAATAAATTATTAAAAATATTAAAAAATTAAGGAAAACATGCACACGTGTTGTATGAAGGTCTTTGGATAAGTTGTGCATACATTTTTGTGATAAAATCATCAAATTGAGGATCAAGGACACTACAAACTGACCCATAGTACATGTTGCTTTTGCACTGTGTATTGACACATGAACTTAGTACGCGTCTCACGCTCAATCCAGTAGCATAGATGCAAAGATATTAGTTACTTCTTCTTGCTAACTTTTTGAAATTGGACAATTCAACTCTATCTTGAGGTATTCAAATCCAAGATTATTATCACTGTATACACTTATCTTCAACTAAGATACTTTTTTCCGGTAAGAGAAGAACAAAAAAATTACCTGCATGCGGCCAGCTGTATCAACAAGAACAACATCTGATTTATTATGAGCAGCTTCTTGAATAGCTTCTTTAGCAACAATTGCCGGATCCTTTTCATACCCCTTCTCGAATATAGGTATCTGTCAACTGTGCTATGGGATTGCTTTGTTATATAACAGTCTTAGAATATCTAGCTACTATCTAACAAAGCAATCCCATAGTACTGTTGCCTGCTATGATATGCAATCCCATAGTACAGGCACCACTATGCCATGATAGCACAAGAGCAGAATTTGCCACTGTAACTGAAATAACAGAATGAGCTCAGTGTCGCTTATTATCTCTAACAAGAGCTCAAGTTTGGTACCAGACATGGAAATGACCAGATCATTTTTAAAGCACCGATATCCTTTGTTTATTTCTGATAAATTTCAAGTTTTCAACCATCCAAACAAAGGGACAAATCAAACAAAGACATGACTCTCTGACTTCTTCATACCAACAGAACCAAAGCTGCGGAAGAGTTTGTAAACACGAATCAAGATTTAGTTCTATTAAATCTAGCTAGTTCGGTTTGATCTTATAAGAGGGGAGGAAAAACCATTATTACTTTCAAAGTTTTCATTACTTGCAAAGTTTTCAATACTTGACTTAGTATACCTACAAAGCAAGTTTTTTTTATCCATTAGACATATTATTGAGAAAAAAAAGGGGCAGGTGTTACAAGATAAAAGATGGGCATGCATCATCTGACGGGTGCTTTTCTGCTCTTTGATGATTCTTCCTTTTAGCATGAAAATATAAAATTTAGCTTTAATTAAATAATAAAAAATGCAATTCAAATGAAAATCTATGTTCCTTTATTGAAAATGACATATAACCTTACTGAAGAGATGCAAAAATTTACTATACATCCTGAATACCAGTACATACCAGTAATAGACCTGATTTTAGTTTCTGACCATCACATTGCACCAAGACATATGAGCAACTTATTGCAACAATTTCACTTAAACCAAATAACTTAGGCGCAACAGTAACTGTTCTTGCAAGTGACATCTCCAAAAAATAAAAGCAAAACCAACTTTTTCAAACTTCTCAGTTTAGATTGTATTGTGGCTGAGTTTGGATTAGGCCATGGTAACTAAATTTCTATAGGACCAATGTTTGCTAGATTTATTTTCTTAAGTGCTTGTAGCTCATTAACCAGTCATAATTTGTACAGGAGCAAATCTTGTACCAGGCCTACTCTTCAACATTAACATACTCATTGAGTTACAAATTGATTTCTTACCAATTTCAGTCTTGCTACTTGCCGAACTGAACTAAAAAAAAAACACCCCCCCTGGTGGTCCTTCACTGGCATTAGTTGGAATCAAGACTTGTTTAGAAAGCAAAAGAATTTCAAATCCTGAGTTTCTTATCTAGCCTCAGTACACAGTGGATTGTTTTAGTTGAACGAATTTGTCCAAAACATTCGACCTTCTAAAACAAGAAAGACACTTTCAAGATGATAAAAGGGTGTTTGCACAATTTATTTTGCCATTATTGCAAATAATGCCTTATATTTATTATATTTGCACTAAGAGCACTGTAAGAAGCAAAGACATTGACTTCACCAACCACAGAGTACTGTAAGAAGCAAAGACAAGTGGATTAAGACCTTGGACTACAAATTTGAAAGGGGATTGGTTCAGTTCATATGAAAAAAGGGAGAGCAATTAGTTATTTTCTGCTACATAGGAGTTATGTTTTTAGAAATTATTTTAAATGATTAAGTTTGTGGGCAATTAATTTGCAAATAGGTCAGATCGATTAGCAAAGATTTCATCGTAAGACCTAAAAAAAGATTAATTATAATTAGTAAATCTGAACTGTTCGGATTAAGACTCTCTCAATTCTTTTTTTAATGGCAGCATATAAATCTTCAGGTTTGATTTCTCCTTTTCCAATTGTCAACCCATCAATCGGTAATTTGTTCCGGTTACTCACAGGAGCTGCATTAAAATTAATAAACATAGATGATTATATTAAAAGAGAACGAATTGTCCTGATATATTTGAGATACCATTATCATCTAAGTTTATCTAGACAAACACGTAATAGGAAGTAATTGAGGATTTACAAAACGCAAAATACAAGAGAGGACGGAACTAATCGGTACCTTTTTGCGATGGGGAATTAACGCTGAGAGGTGGGAAGGCGGGTGTCTAGGGTTTGGATCGGAGGCGGAATTTTAGAATTGGCGGGCACCAAAATTGTCTGGCGCACAGTGATACTAACTTTTAGCGCCGGGAGATGCATATTTCGTTGTAGTACACGGTGCTGAACAATGGGACATGATTGTCAGAGAAGGAAGAAAAGGTACTGAAATGAATTCTTCGGATGGTGGGACATTATTGTCAGAGACAGTAGAAAGAGCGCTGGAATGAAAAGTGTGGAGGGAGAAATGAAAATAAACCTAAGTACGGCACAGAAAAAATTCGGAGTCTTGTTAAACTAAAAATTGGGACCCAACTGTCATTGAAGTGATCTACATAAAAAATAGTGACTAGGATTGTTAAATGGAAATGTCCATTAATAATCAGGATGGCACAATTTTAATCAAACGGTTCAGATTTACATATGTTTATAACCCTTTGATGTTTTGATATTCCGTCGACTTGATGGATAGGTAAATAAAAATAAATTTTCATCAAAATTTGCTGCAGGAATGTATATGCAGTGCTCTTTAATTTCAACGGTTCCGATCGACCAACGGACGACGCGTTTACGTGCGCCTTCATTAACCCACAAAGCAAGAGTATATGTTTTATGAAACATATACTCTTGCTTTGTGGGTTAATGAAGGCGCACGTAAATGCGTCGTCCGTTGGTCGATCGGAACCGTTGAAATTAAAGAGCACTGCATATACATTCCTGCAGCAAATTTTGATGAAAATTTATTTTTATTTACCTATCCATCAAGTCGACGGAATATCAAAACATCAAAGGGTTATGAACACTTCACGTTAGATCGAAGCTCAAACATAATAAAACTTCAGAATTTTTATGTTGGTTACGTTCAATTTTTCCCCTTGATCATTTTAAAACAAATATGGAATAATTTAATTACAGATCAACCGTTGATTTCTCACGTGAAAATGAACGGTTCGTATATATTTGTTAAATATGGAGGGGTAAATAATAATAAAAGTTTATAAGATGGACAATTATAACTATGATTTGGTTATATAAGATGTAAATAATTTAATTTAATTTTTTTGGAATTTTTTTCATATTATTTGTTGTACATGTATTATCTAATTAGTAAGATCAAGTTTTGAGCCGTCAGATAAGTAATGAAGGGCCATGATGTCTTAATTTTAGATGTTGTGGGTAGGGAGTGCCTATTCTCCGAGGTAACATAATATTTCTGTTTAGATCCGACCTTAAGTGATGTACAAGATCTTTTAATATTTGTGCATAATAATGATCAGATGGCGCCGATCTAAACACAAAAATCACGTTACCTCAAAGTTTGTGATTTCTCCCAGTATATGCAGTACAAACTACTACTGTATGAACACTTATACTCTCTGGACTTAACGCCTCCTCTCCACTACTCTCTTTACTCTCAGTGAAAAACCGAGCACGAGCGCCAAAACCCTAAATTTTTGGCTTCCCTCCTTGAATTCCCTCTCAAAATTATCT
This sequence comes from Carex rostrata, assembly GCF_964058835.1. Classification (NCBI taxonomy): domain Eukaryota; kingdom Viridiplantae; phylum Streptophyta; class Magnoliopsida; order Poales; family Cyperaceae; genus Carex; species Carex rostrata. The sequence goes on from NC_135936.1 coordinate 6,431,360, forward strand.
CCTACTTTTAGAAAATATCAGGTCCTCTACAGCAAAGAACCTAAAACCCTCACTCCCAAATCACCCCGCTCAGTCGTCTCGCTTCCTTTCTTCTCCTTTTAGACCCAATCCTTCCAAACCCGCTCAGATCTCCCTCATCTCATTCAATCCGAACCTTCTCCCAGATTGCACCGAGACACCGCCTCCTCTCCAGCACAATAATCTCGCTTATTTCCTTTATTCTTGGTGCGGTGTAAATCAGGTAAAGGGTTTCATCAAGCCAACAGTAGCCGTGAAGAAAGTACCAGGTAAATTTTGGTCTTATCATGCATCTATTAGCACTTGTAAAATGGTGAAACTGACTAAAGGGTAGTGCATGATTTTGTTTCATGATGTGATTTTGGGAGCTTACGAGCCATACTATAGGAAGGAAGGAATTACTTTTGAACTGTCAGCTATTAATGGTAAATAGATAGTCCAAATAAATTTTCTTCATTTGCCCCTTTTCCAGAAAATTGAAGGCTATAAAGAGATGGTCCAAGTAAATTGCTTTAGGATTATAGTACATGTTAATTTTTGACAAGATTGTGACGGAGTAAGTATTCTCAGTTGGTCAACCCCCCACACCCAGAATTTCATATTAAAGCCTCCATTGAATCCAAAATAACTAAAAAAAACTATACAAGCGATTCAGTGGACTATTTTCAGAGAATGTCTCTCAACTTAGTTTTTATTTTTTTTGTCTTTCTCATATTATTTCCCTATTTCTCACATTGTATCAATTCCACATTGGTTTTCATTATTAGGCACTAAAAACTGAATAAATGGTGAATTGCAGTGCTGAGGGGCTAATGGAGGCTCAATTGGTCATAATTGAATATTATTGTAGCCTTTGCCATATTTGCTAATATGCTACTATAACTGCTTGATTTTAGCTCTGGTCGAGTTGTTGTGTGCAATATTCATCTCCTACATGGGGTACGTATTTTGGATTTACTTTTTTGTTGGTATCCTTGTTTCATCATGTCAATTAGGGCTGCAGTTTGCTTGTGGAAGAGATGAATGCACACTTGGTTTTACATGCTGGCCTTATACTTGACTTCTATATAGGTGGCAATAGAATTAAGAGTGAGGCTATGGTACTATATATGCATAGTGCATATTGGTCCGTCCTACGGATCAATATTTTCATTTTTAAAGTCCAAATGTCAATCTGAGTTATTCAACATGATTTCTATATAAGAATGTACTAGCATGCAAAATTTATATTTTAATCCTTGGGGGATTATCTTTTGTATTCTTGGCATTTGTTTGATTAACTAATGTTGAATTGAAAACTAACTAATATTTTGGTTTTAGCTGAAAAGCTTTAGTTCGATGATGACAAAAAGCAGTCCAGATTCATAAGCAAGTTAATGAACTTAAGGTACTTTCATATATACTTGTAGTTATTTATTCTATGCTTTTGGTGCTTGTAGTATTTATTTTTTTTATTTTTTAACAGGATCTTACCGATCTATTAAATTTTTCCACCTTTTCATACAATGACTTGCTTTTTGAAAATATTTTGCTAAATGACTTGCAAGGTAACCTTCCTCTCTCTTAAGTATTTTTTTTTTCGAAATTTTTGGCAAAGGTTGTTCCTCCATCTAAAGTAACTTCTCATTTTTTAGAAGTTAAAGCCTTAGTGATGTTTCACTTGTGCTGTTAATTCTCAATTGAAAAAATGCAGGTTTTGCTTTCTGACAATCCATAATTGTAGTTGTCAATTAATAGTAACTTATGCTTTTTTCATATTTATTATTTGGATAGGTAAACTTTATTTCATAGATTTGAGTATGGCTCATACAGTTACAGAGGATACGACATTGAGAATCATTTCAATGAATATGCTGGTTTTGATTGCGACTATATACAACCAGTAAGTTCAAAAATAATGATGAACTTTCTAGTCTATAGCCCAAAATTAAGAGGCTTTATTTGACAATTAATGATATTTGTAACTCTGCTTTAGATATCCATATAAGGAGGATAGTTTTGTCCTTTTTCAAAAGGTATCATAGATTATATATCTTTTCAAGCCTGCTATTTTTTTATGATACTGGTATCAATATTGCTTGCCTTCTCTTCTATTTTCTATTATTTAGACATTGGTACAGTACAGGTACACTGATACAAATCACTTGATTAAAATTGTGAAAATGACGAGACATTGGTACAGTACCAGTACAGTACAGGTATGCCAATTTCTGAAAATGTTTCCTACTTTGGTTGCTTAATCAAGTTTAAACTAGTATTTCATTATACCTATCCTTGCTTGTATGACCATAATTATATGCAAAGCATTTTTTATTAATTCAAATTGCACCTCATATCATTATTGTATTTGCATTGATGCCTACTAATTGTGTTTGTGATCATCATCGAACATTGGTTTATCTTAGCAATTCTAGTTTTAAAATTGCATATAAAGTGGTTAATTTGCCTCAAACATGTTGAATTAATTGAAAACTAGCCTCTCCACAAGCAGTTGATGTAAAGAACAAAAAACTATTATTTGGTTGACATCTAGTTACTTTTTTATCAAATTTACACTAGCAAGATGGTCAAGTTAAAAACACAACATGGAGTGATAATAATGAGATTCATTCTACCATAATTAGATACTACTTTGACAATTGACACACTGATCATTATAACCAAAGATACCCAACAAATTAACCTTGTCAATCTATTGTCTGTTTATAATGGTATGGCCATGTTAGTCCTGGGTACCAACATGTACTTTACATCCAATATTTTATTTATTATTATTTAATTTCAATTATTGAAATTTTAGCAACTGAGATTTAACTTATACCTTCTACAGTGAGGATAAGTCAAACTATATGTCCAGGCAAAACTTGCCATCGTCCATGATAAACAGCAGCAAGGTAGAGTACAATTTTTAGTAACTTATCACATTTTTGCAAAATACATTTCCAAGCTAATAATAATAATATAATTCTCATAATTTATTTTCTTAATATTGTAGGTAACAGACTCGATAATTTCACATGGATGCTCACATGGATGTTTTCTTAATATTGTAGGTGGCAATCTATCTTCAACTTTAACCAGACCTTTTAGTGTCCGAAAGTGCACATTTTGGTGAATTTACAACCTCTAACATATCAAGAAACTAGGTGGTAACTTATTATGTGAATTTTTGTTAACTCATAGCATAGTGGGTATATTTTGGGTATATTAGTAGTGTGCAAGTACACAATACTGTGTTGTAAAGGGTTTTTCACTTTCTTTTGATACAATGTGTTGATTATGCTATGTTAATGATTTATGCTTATTAAATGTTTTGCAATCTCTTTTCTCAATGTGTTTTTTATCGATTTGTAAGATGTGTTATCAGTTTGAATGAGAATTGGGGATTATAAAGCAATATTGGGTTGGTACCGGGAGAATAATCCAATGAAAGCATTCTGGTACAAAAAAAAGGAGGCTAGTATTTTCAGAGGTATTTCCATGGAAAAAATGCACGAACCCATTCAAATAATAGCACCAACATCTGACCAGGTGGGGCCCACTTTTGTTGGCCATGAATTTGCTGGGGTGGGTCCTCCATAAACTGCCCTTGAAAATACTCAAGTGGGTCCCAGGGGTGTCACCCTTGGAAATGTTCAAGTGGGACCCATGTTCCCTCCCCTTGAAAATAATCTGGTGGGCTCCACGATGCTTCCCTTGAAAATAATCTAGTGGGCTCCACGATGCTCCCCTTGAAAATAATGTAGACAGAAGTCAAATTTGAAAGTATTTCCAACGGCCCTTTTTTCAAGGGTAGTCTCTTGAAAAAAGCTAGAAAATAGTATTTCCAACGGTCTCCTTGGAAATACTGACTATTTCCAAGGAGGGTATTATCAACGGTAGTATTTTCAAGGGTAGCGCTTGAAAATGGCGATTTTTGGGCTTTTTTCAAGGGTAATCCCTTGGAAAAAGCCATTTTCGGGAGCATGAAAAAAGAGTGAATTCTAGTAGTGGATGATCATGTATTTGAGGTAAATTTATGTTATACAAATGACTTTTTAAGAAATTTATATTTGACTTCCACAATTGTAATTCCATCTATTGATGATATGATCAGTCCAATTACATCAACATGATGCTGGACCTTCATCAACATGATGTTGTTGTTGTTAGTATGATCATTAGCTTATGTCAGTATTATTATATTATTATCATTATTCTTATTAGCCAAACAATAAAAAAATATATATATACTTTATCTTTCTAAAGCACATCAAACATACAATTAGAACGTAACAACATGAATCTTTGATTCCGGAAGTTAACTTGATTTTGTTTCCATTAATTACAACATTGTTGTTCTTTCATCAAAAACAAAAATTGTTGTTCACTCAAAAAAAATTGTTGCGGATACTATAGCGTGGATAGTATTATCAGCTTTTATTAATTTAATGTACTTGCAAACAAAAATTTTACTATTTAGTCCTTATCATTTCTGACATTGTCTGGTGGCAAATTAATGAGACCCAACATAATAAAGGAATAATATTTTCAGTTGGAACTCATTACATAAATGCATTTATTACCAATAAACACTCTGGCTAAATACATTCATACAAAATGATTGAGCACAACAGAATTATTTCTATATTTATTGAGACACATGAGCACACTCTCTTGCATGCATACATATATTGTAACACAAATGCATACACATACAGTACCACTACTTTTCGGTCACCATGGCGATTTCATCTCCAGCGCGCCACTACAGCAGACCTGAGATGACCACAGCAGCAGTGCCGACACGGTTTGATCCTGTGGCCCAGACCGCTGGACCATAGATCACAACATTGCGATCGCGTTGGATTACTTTGGCCCCTCCCGGTGTTACTAGCCCAGATAGCCCTGTTACTGCCATCATATATCACAAGGTTATACCATCTGTCTGCATCCGAAGGTTGCAGCCAGAGCCTCGGTTGTTGGTCCCAGATGACCACACGAATCGGCCACTATCGTATAATACCAGATTACAGTCTGTTTGCATTGTCAAAATGTAGTTCCCATACGAGAGGAACTGACCCCATACAAGGTATCGCCTGAGAACAAGACATAATCAGCAAAGCTAGAGGGAGCGAGAAAGGCGAGAGCTGCTGAGAGGATTAGAAGAGTTGTAAGAAGAGTAGGTGATGAGACTAGAACTGATCGATCTTGTTGAGTTGTGTTGGTTGCCTTAATTTGCTGGTGTTCTCTATTTATAGATCAATATAAGGGTATTACTGTAATTTGTTACTTCATCATGCCATGTGCTGATGTGCGTTGCGTTATGGCAATTGCCGACATTTTTATTTATATCCATTATTTAATATATTTTATCACAAATAACTAATGTTTTGAAATTTTTTTATAAACACCCAAACCGCAATAATTTCTTGTGGTTTGAAATTTTTATTCCAAATAATCTTTGAATAATAAATGAAACTGTAATCCATTAAAAAAATAAGCAAACACACATAATAAATGGTAAATGTATTTTAAAATAATTATATGGATAATTTTTGAATAATCTCTTAAGCTTTTGAAAACAACTAAACTCGGTCGTTGTATGTCTACCGTTGATAGAAAACTTAAACTGAATTTTTGAAGCACTAAACGATATTTTTTTGCAATTCTGATTCCGTCAAATGTTCGGGGATGATCCCCTCGACAAAATCCGGATCCGTCTCGTCCCCCCTTTCCGAATTGGGGTCATACGCGCAAATCCAACTTTCCTAGCCAAAGTTATGGTTGTTTAAAGTTTTTTTTTTTAAAAAAAAACGATGCTTCTGTGCAAAAACACTGATAACGCACCAATACTTTACACCCTCTTAATGACAGCAAAAGTGCATCAATGTTTCATTGCCAAAACATCGATGACGCGCCCATGCTCTCTAAATAGTCATAACTTTAAAATGCATTTAATATTTATTGTGTGCGTTTGCTTATTTTTTTTAATGGATTACGATTTCATTTATTATTCAAAGATCATTGAAATTATATATAATTGTTCAATATATGTAATTTAAATTTGATAATTTGTATTTTAAGTTGGATATTAATCAAAATATCGGTAAATTACTCTACATGCAAACTAAAAAATTCTACAATTAATAATTACACTACAAAAACCTAAATTACAGTTTTTTCAACATGCAGCCACAGAAAATTCGAAACCACAAGGGGCTGAATTGGCTATTCAGTCTAAGCTTTTCTCGGATTTTCTATGGCCACATCCACGAAAATGTGCAAAAAAAAGTGGGGACCGAATAGGTTATTCGGCTCCCAGAAAAATTAAAAATTATGGACCGAATAGGGAATTCGGTCTTTGCTGTTTTTGTAAAAAAAAATTAATAATCTTGTTGGTTTGGTAAAAAACAATTTCTTAATTATGGTTTATAAAAGAAATTCCATTGAAATGGTAATAAGTTAATTTTCACACAGTTCCCTAAAAAAAATTTGAGCTTTTAACTTCTATATATGAAAATATACTCCACAAAGTAAACAAGTTAACTTAAAAAGGAAAAAAAAGAAAAACATCTACGTGTTTCCTATCATAATATTTCACTTTTGTTTGTAATAATTATACAATAATATTAACTCATATTGTAGTCATGATACATGATAATAATTTGTATAACATTTAAAATAGTATCAGATTATTCCAATCAGACAAAAAAAAATATTTATATATTTAGATATATATATGTTTGGTTGCAACATTAGAATAGCTAGAATAATAAAATTGGTGTTTGTCTTATTATAATAGCTTGTTCCAACTTTTTGTGAGAATAGTTTATTCTAATAAGACAAACAAGTTTGATTTTCTATTTTAGCTATTCTAATCCAATCAAACACCGAATAGCTTGTTCTCAAAAATAGCTTATTCTCATTCTAACCAAACATACCAATCGGACAATAATTACATTCAATTCATGTGGAATTGAATAATGGTTCAATTAATATTTTTTTAATAGTGGGGTGAATAATGATTCTATTAATTAACAGCAACATGTAAGACTGCAGGTTTCATTCTAATGAAACGGGCTTTATTGTCTTTTTTTTTAAAATAATAATTAACAGCAACATTATAATATGCCTATATGGTGTAATGGTAATGGTCAAAATCCAATTGGACAATAATGTAAGACTGCTGTTATATATAGAAGTGATGGCACCCACTTCTTGTAGTTTTTTTAGACTGTTCTATTAAATCAAAAAGGCAAAAACACACCTTAATTAGAAGACAATTTTTATTCCAATAATATAAATCAATCCTTCTAGTTTGATCTGACCCATATGTAAATTGTGGCACAATGGTGGGATAATACAAGTATACGATGTATGAACAGATTTACATTCATTCATACGGGTGCTAGGTCACTCTAAAATTTTAAAATTTTAATTATATATATTGAAATTTAATTAAATTTTAATATTTGGAGTTTTTTATAATAGTCTAATCTCTCATTAAATAACACATGTGCACTTATAGTCTATTGGTTCATTTATTGACTAGTATAACATCAATGTCATTTCAATCTATATAACACCAATTCCAAAATCTATCGAATCGACTTCAAACGGTGAATCCAAATCATTCAAACCAATCTACTTCATTAGTTGTATATTTACATGTAAAAGTTATCACATTTTGAATTTATTTGGTATCAAGTCAAGCGGTCAAATGTGTGAGTTTTTAAATTAATTTTAATACATTCATTTTTCAATTTTTTTACCTCTTAATTTGATACAAAAATAAATTGAAAATATAAAAAGTTTGCATGTAAACACATCATTCATAAAGTAAATTGGTTTGAATGGTTTAGATTAGTTATTTGAAGTCTATTCATTCAATTTTGAAGTTAGTGTCATGTGACACCGATGTCATACTAGCCGGACTCAATAATATATTGTGCATATTTTCTAGTTCCTCCCGTGATACTATGGATGCATTAGATACTGAATAAGTTGTTTTTGTTTTTGGTTGAAAGCCCGTACGCGATTGTATTAATCCAACGATATACAAGATAGCAATTACATAGGTTTCTTTTGATTAAAATAGAAAGTATAAAACTTATACATTGAGCTACTTGTAAAATTATCTAATTTGTTATGTCAGAAAATAACATATATGTGAAGTCAGAGAATGCGAATTGGTCTATTCGGGCCCGATTAGCAAGTAGGTGGGTATTCTGATTTTTTTCTCTACGAATGTAGACACAACAGTAATTTTTCAAGTTGCATGGCTAGCAGAGTACGCCGTATTGAGCCCTTTCTTGAGAACGAAACATCTTCTTTTTTTCAAAATCGACGTCGCCCAGAGGAATGTGCAGCCGAGAGGCACTGAATTAAACCGGACCAAGACAGTCGCCACTTAGAGAGGAGGAAGAGAAGAGCACTGAATCCAATCGGACCGGGACAGTCACCACTCAGTCGAGAAGGCATTAAATCAAATCAAACCGGAAATTGAATCAACCGGTTCAGGACAGTCACCACTCAGAGAGGTGAAAAAAGAGGAGGAGGAGGAGGAGGAGGAGGAGGAGGAAGGAGGAAGGAAACAACTCTTTACAATCTTGTCATCAGCAACAACCATAAAAACGCGTACCTTATTCATATATATAGTTATAGTAGATACTACGAGAGTGGAAACAAATACACAAAACCCTCAGTCGAACTCAAAAAATAGAGACAAACAGACAAGGCGACGAGCGGCAAAATCTTTAAACAAAGTCATCTGCTCGAATAAAACGAGACGAGATGAACCGAACAGATGAAAAGAGATGTAGACAAGGCGGAGCGGAGTGGCCGAACTAGTGTTGTGACTCTCAAAACGGTAAATTTTGGATCGCCTTCGGTATCGCCTGCGGAATTTACGAAAAGACCTGCGGAGTTTACGAAGTATATACTGAATAAGTTAATACAGTAGACAGTAGTTAACGATATTAAGAGACGTGATTGTCTGGCCCACTGGATCACATTCACATGTCATCTCTCGCAATTCTTTTTTTTTTAAATAAAGGCGTGAGATGGGACTAGGGGTGGCAACGAACTGAACCGAACCGAACCGAACTTACCTTAGGTTTGAGTTTGGTTTGAATTAATTTCGAACCGAACCTGGTTTGATTCATTTCGAACCGAACCCATTTCAAATCGAATTAATTGCGAACTACACATTTTTTGAATCGAATCCAAATCGAATCACGAACTAAATTATTTTTTAGCAGCCCTAGTTATACTGGTAGTTTATACATTAATTTTTTCTCTCGGGACAAAATTCACATGACTTCCTTTTACCGGTATGAACTATAAAATAAGTGTTTTTAAGTTGAAAAATTGTTCATGAAAAAATACATCAAAGACGGCTTTCCTGCTATGAACTATGAGAGACGACCGAAGAGAGAGGAGAGACAGTCATCTAGGCCGGAAAGAGGAGTGACAGCCGGAGAAACAGCCAGTCGCCGAGAGCATCGTCTAGATTTTAGAACTAGAAGGAGAGTGAGTTAGGGAGAGATGGAGAGAGAACTAGGTTATTGAGATTTGAGAGCGAGGGAGTATCGGCTAAGTTAAATTATGACTCTCTATCTTGGATTTTAATTTCATCAGGTAAATGGATGGCCGGTGATTTTATGAGATTTGAACCACAAAAAAATCACGAACCTATTTCGATCGAACTAGCCTAGGTTTGAGTTTGGTTTGAATTAATTCCGAACCGAACCTGATTTGGTTTGTTTCAATTCGAACCCATTTCGAATCGAATTAAACTCGAATCAAACCCGAATCGAATCACGAACCTCGAATTTTTTTGCCAGCCCTAGATGGGACAACTCAAGGGAAATCAATCAAGCAACACGGAAACCATTTTTTTGAGAAAACATGTCCAGCCCAAAAACTCAGCATATCGGACCAGGGCTTATACTTCATTCTTACCAAAGAAGCCCTAATAAACTAGTAATCATATCACCCAAAAGATAAATCAAATGATGAGTTTAGGTTAGAGGTGTCAATGGCACTCTTTTATTTGTTTATCCGATCTGTACCGTATTCGATAAGACGGATATGGGTAAGAGTTTTTTTTCATAAACTTATCGGGCACAGGTACGGGCCGGTAAAGATTTTTTTCTGTTATCAAAATGGGTAAGGGTATGGATAAAGTCTATTTCATACCCTTTACCCGATCGGGTAATTATATAAAATATATATAGAGAGAGAGAGAGAGAGAGGAGGGATTGGATGACACCGTGCATTTTTAAAGTCCAGACAGTTGATCCAAACCGTTCAACTTGATGGATATGTTAAAATGTGCTTGCAGATCAAATTTTATATTTTTCTGAATTTTTTTACTATTTATTAAGATGGGTACAAAAATTCAACGGTCTGAATATAGTGATTTTGTTAAATACTTAATAAATAGTAAAAAAATTCAAAAAATATAAAATTTGATCTGCAAGCACATTTTAACATATCCATTATGTTGAACGGTTTGGATCGACTATTTGGACTTTGAAAACTTTGAAAATGCACGATGTCATCCGATGTCACCAAAAAAGGGTGTCATCCGATCCCTCGTCGTATATATAGGAACCTGCTACGATGCTACGCGTAGCATAGAGGCCCTCCGTGCAACGGCTCAATATTCGACTTTTCAAAATCCTAACGGTCGATCTGAACCGTTCATCTTGTTCTCCATATATATATATAGAGAGAGAGAGAGAGATGAGGTATGGTGCATTGCAATGCATGGAGGGATTTGTTCATTGTACCATAAATCTAAAATTCAAAATTCAAATAGCCGATCCAAACCATTCATCTTGTTCTCCATATTAATATGTGCTTGGAGACCAAATTTTACATTTTTCTGAATTTTTTTACTATTTATTAAGTATTTTACAAAATTATTGATCCAACGGTGGCTGTTGATTAAATCTTGCTCTCCATTCTAGGTCTGGACGACTGGACCTTTAAATCTGCTTTCACACGAATATTAAAGTCGTGCGTCAAAAATGTTTGGCTCAAAAACTCAACAGTCAACATATCAGACCAGGGCTTATCCTCCTCTGTTACCAAAGAAGCCCTAAGGCTGTCCTCCATTGTTACCAGGATTGATACACCTAAGGTAAATCAAATTTTGAGTTATATCCGGACCGTTAAATCTGTGCTGGCACGAATATTAAAACAATCCAGTATATTCCATCTCACGGACCGAATTGGTTCTGATTCTAAATTATGATTGAACATTTTGAATCTAAATTCAAAATTTGAGTTAATTCAGGGATATGAAACCTCAGAAGAAGCTCGGACATCAAAACAGAAGTGTTGTATTAAGGTCTCCTCTGTTTTCAACAAATACTTAGTTATAAATTTTTTTTCTTTACTACAGTTTTGTTTTTGACAATTTTTTTTATTTTCACCTATCATAGCTGATTATTTCTTTTTTAATATGATAAAAATTAATTGTCATTCTATATTCTATAGATCTAAGTTATCAAAAACAAATCTAAATACATCATAATATGTAACCAAGATCCTTGTTGAACCTTGATATTTCTCAAATTGAATAAAACAAAGAAACTTCTTTATTTTCTTTTATGGATCCGGACTCGAAAGAGAATGCGTGTCCTTGCGAAAACCCAAACCATGCAAGAGCATTTGCAAATTTCAATAGCTGATTGATTTCTACTTCATAAGAAACCTCATCCGACTGAAGATATAAAATGGTTCGTCGCAGATAATTTTGCATTTTCAAGTCCTCCCCCTTTGAATGATTTAATAAATTTGCAAAAAAAGGTGAGCTTTTGATATATATTTTTTTTCTTCCGAAAGATGAAGAATGGCGGTCTGCTTGCTCGAATGTTTTTCATCGTACGAACTACGATATTTTATGGAATTCTGGGCTGAGTGGAAACACTTCTTCAAGGCCCATCTGATGCTTCAATTTTTATTAAATTGGACTGGTTTTGTTTCCATTTCTCGCTAAAATGATTCTTTTGATGAGGTCCAGTTTTCTTCGAAGAGCTTCTTCCCTTCTCAGTTCTCATCAAGCCCTGTTGATTAAGAAAAACATATCAGATTGGATAGGCGAAACTGGTCTGAGTGACTCGGTCTCTCTCCTCCCACTATAGCGCTATAATTACTTTTTGAGTGAGGCTACGAGGCTGTGGTACAATGTATAAGATGCAGTGTAATAAAATGCGGTCTGTGTGATTGCATATGCGTATTCGATTGTAATATGTATAAAAATATGTACGCGGTTAATATTATAATATATGGGGTCTTGCATATGCGACCACATATTCGGTCATATATTACTACCGTATATTCGACCGCATATTCAGTCTCATATTACTGCATACTTGTTTGTATGATACTGAATATTAGTGCATATTTCCCGATATTACCATATATTACTGCATATTACCGCATATTTGTTTATATACATATGTATTCTTATTTTAAAATTCGCATATATAAGTTCGCATAATAATATGCATATGCGGTATGCAGAGCCTTCCTCATACTGCATAGAAACCACATTTAATAATATTATGTATAACACTTATTAGTCTGCATTATGGACTTAAATTTTTAGTTTAAAATTCATAACAGTCGATTCAAACTATTCAACGTGGTCTCCATATAAATATATACCCTTAAATTAAATTTTGCATTTTTTAGAATAATTTACTATTTTTTTAGATGGATAGAAAATCATTTGATATGAAAAATCTAGAGTGATTTATATCATTTAAATAAATAGTAAACAAATTTAAAAAAATATATATGAAATTTAATTTACATATACATATTCATATGAAGACTATGTTAAACACTTCAGATCAACTATTAAAGTTTTAAAAACAAAAGTAATGATCTATAATACAAATTAATCCTACATAATACCATAACCTCACTCTTACTATGCATGGTACTATTTTTATGTAAGGTGTAACCCTCTAATTTTTATAATCTTTCTGAAAAAGAATTTTTTCTGGACCTATCGTAAAATTCAAAATTATAAAAAGTTTTAACTTGATAAATGGCACGTGGCACTATCAGCCCTCTCTTCCGATAACATTTCGGAAAAAAAAAGAGAAAGAGGAAGAAAAAATAAATAAATAGATTTGTATGCTAATTGATAATTTGATTAAATCTTTTTTATTATAATTTTGAGTTTTTCGATGCGATTGATTGTAGATCATTATTGCAACATGAATTGAATTTTTGAATAATCTAAAAAGAAAATATTGGCCCCCGCAATCCTATCTCTCAGTTTGCCTCTCAAACCAAAAAATAAAATATTAATTTCACCCACTTTTTATTACTCGGATTAATCTCGTCTATATTTTTTTTTGACAATATGTAATTTTTTTTTTGTAAATTTAAAATTATTTAATTTTTATATTTCAAATGAGATCTATAATAAATAGGTGTTCAAACTGTCAATTTGGTAGAAATCGAAGTAAACTAGCTCAACCAAACGTTTTTCGGTTTTCAAAAATAGAACCGAATCGAACCAATTAAACTTATCAACCGAATAAGAACCGAACAGAAGTAAATTTGAATTATATTTGTGTCATTATTTATTTTTCTTTTATTTTGATATGCTATGTATAAAACCTTGGTATTTTAAGTTTAATAGTTTTGTATATGCTAGAATTGAAGATTTCATATATGCTAGGTATAATGATTGTACTTAGAACCTTGTAAAGACTTGCACCCATTTTTTTTCCTCCGATCAATCTTGTCTATTTTTCCGACAATATGTAAGAAATTTTGATAATCTAAAGCAATAAACATATCTACTTAATTTTCTTTTTCAAATAAAATGAAATACATAACGAAGTATTTTTGAGTTATATCCGTATTACTGTTTTTTTTTATATGTTATTGATAAAAAATTTGACATGTTAGGTTTAAAAATTTGCGCGCACCAATTAACAACAATTGTAAATGCACTAGCGATCTTTTAGAAGATGATTATGGTCAAAGATAATTAGAGTTGGGAAATTAGACCGGAGATTTAATTTGGAGACAGTTATGAGGTTCCAAATATAATTTGTCTATTTTTTTTATAAAATTTAATATGTATGAATCATGAGTATTCCAGTGTAATGATATATTTAATGAGATCGTGGATCTCATGAGGTTCCTAATCTAATTTTTTATTTGTTTGATTAAAATTATTTATTGGAAGATGACTATTGAATTGTAAGGATATATTTAATGAGATCGTGGATCTCTGAGGTTTGATCTAATTTTTAAAGGAAAAGAAAGATATCTACTTTTTCTTTTTTTTTTGTTAATTTCAGCGACCACACTGGGTTTCGGTAAGAGGATTAATTAAATCTGTCATTCTTGTTTACTGATAATCTAGATTAGTTGTTATCTACGATTAAATATGTATCGGTAATTTGATATGTATTTATAGATTAATTCAGTTTTTTTGAAAGACCATTTATTATTATTAAGTATGTCAATAAGAAATTAATTACCGAGTTTTGTAATTCATTTTATCTTTTTTTAATATTTTTTATTAACACAGATGTTGACGTGTCCGTTTTAACATCATGCCTCCAGAGCATGACAAACTCATTGACCAACTTCATAGCATACTTTGTTGAATAGAACAAGGGTGTTCTTAAGTTTATCAAGCTCTTTGGTGAACTCAAGTCTAAAACTCATCAAATCGGTTTTAAATGATGAATCCGAACTATTGAAATATGTCTTCCTTACGAATGATGTGTCTACATGTGAAAATTTTAAACATTCAAATTAATTTAGTATAAAGTTAAGCGGTCAAAATTAAAATGTTAATAAATTAATTTTAATGCATTCATTTTTTGAATATTTTTTGACATTTTGACTCTATGCAAAATCAATTTCAAAATTACATTTTTTTTTTATATGTAGACGCATCACTCGTAAGGTAGGAGTTTTAACGGTTCGAATACGTCATTTGAAGCCAATTTGACAGATTTTAGACTTGAGTTCACCAAATTCCATCACTCGTAAGGTAGACGAGTTTTAACAGTTCGAATACATCATTTGAAACCGATTTAACAAATTTTAGACTTGAGTTCTCCAAAAAATTTGGTGAACTTAAGATAAACACCCTATTTCTACTCTGTTCACTACTCAAAAATAAAAGAAGGAAAGATTCTTAGTCGCATCAGCTACGATTTTAGTCAATTAGAAGAAAAAAGAAATACCTTTTCTTTACAGGTTTATAGCCAATAGAAGTGGTTTTTATTTTCTGGCCAGAAAATTTGAATTTAGCATTAACTAGACACTTCGGATATGTTAGATGTCTGCTCATTACATAAATAAACACTCTTTTAGGGTAGACATGTTAACACTATTTATTTTTTAATTAACAAAATATATATCTTTAAAAAAATATAAATATATAGACAATTTTAATTTTTTTTAATCTTTCCAGCTGTCATATTTTTTATAATATAATTAATATAGTTATTATTTTATTAATTATTTGATTCGATAATGGGTAGTTTTTTTTTTTTCTATTTCTATTTTGGACCAATTGTGCATCTTAAGAAACATATTAGAAAAGTTGATTTTACTTAATTTTACATGATCGAATGTAATTATTTTATTATAGTGTTAGGTTAGTACTGTAATTATTTTATTATAGTGTTAGGTTAGTACTGTTATTTTTGTTATTGTGTTAGATTAGTACTGTAATTATTTTATTATAGTGTTAGGTTAGTACTGTTATTTTTGTTATAGTGTTAGGTTAGTACTGTAATTATTTTATTATAGTGTTAGGTTAGTACTGTAATTATTAATTTTATTATACAGTTTGGTTGGATTGATAATAGACTATTCTTGGGGTTAGACTATTCAGAATAGCCTATTATGTGTTTGGTTGGATTAGAATAGCTAGAATAGTAAATTCAAACTTTTTGTCTTATTAGAATATGTTATTCGGTTTTGAGATTTGACTATTTTAATATAACAACTAATGGCTATTTTTTATTTGGCTATTCTAACTGTTCTTATTTAATGACCTTGCAAACAAGAACTTTACCTTTAGTCCCTATCTTTTATTATAGTGTTATGTTTTCTGACATTATCTTAAAGAGACCCAGCATAACAGAGCAAATGATATTTTTAATTAAATTCATTACACAAGTACATCTTACGACCATACGGAGTGCATATTTATTTAGGATTGGTTCTCTGAAGATTAAAGTGCATAAATATAAGATAATCCAAATTAATAGCAACAAGCTGAGCATGTCAAAAGGTATTTCAGGGAACAAAGGAACTTAATGGTGATTGAAGGTCATAATTACCGAGTAGAGAGATTACTTCATGAGCAGATTAATATATCGTTATAAAAGTTTACAACATCCAGCGCAACCATGAAATCAACCATGTATCCTTGGCAGTTTTAGTACCAAGTACCAACTCACCAGCACTAGTACAAACCAGTATTGTAAAAAACGTCCGTTTAGGTCAATTAATCGGCTAATTAGTCATTGACGGTGATTAAACTGCTACGGAATTTCCCGACTAATTTGCCGATTATTTCCGATTACAACTGATTATTCCCGATTAATCACTTGACGATACCATGTCCATCCGATGAACGCATATAGTTTTTTACAACACTGGTACAAACAGCGGAAAACCTTTCCATTAATTTGCCCCAAGTTAATTAAAAGCAATTAACTTCAACTTCAAATGAATATAATTACTAGAACTAGCATTTGGACTTTGGTCATGGATTCGATATCCGGATAAAAAAAATCATTTGTTATCATAACAAGAGTATGGATTTTGAAATCATATGTTATAATAACAAGAGTATGGATTTTGAAAGGCATAGACCTCCATCTCTTTGAGAATGAATATAATTACACCAAATGAATATCCATTATCAACTCACTGGAATTGAAAGGAAAGATGCCGTTGCATATTCTCCTCCATGTAAAAAGTAAAAGACGAGTGTTTCAGTCACGAATGATAATTTTTTTCATAAACCATAATTAATAAAATAAATTTTACGAAACCAATATAATTAGTTTTTTTTTCAAAAATTATAAGGACCGTATGGTTCCACGGTCTCTAAATTTTTTTTTCCAGACTATGGGAAGTGTGTCTTACCAAAAAAAAAAAAAATTTAAAAAAAAAAAATTTAATTTTTTATTTTTTTTATTAAAATATTAGAAATATTGAATATATTTATTTGAAAATAGATGAAATATAATATAATTTGATTTATTAGAAAGACTGCAACAAATAACCCGGATCAATATTTTTCAGATCGGATTTTTCGCGGTTGTAAGAAAAATTAATATATTTCTTTATGTGTTATTGGAAAAAAATAAAAATGCTTAGATTTTGAGTTATTGATCCCGGTTCAAAAGTCACTTCTAGATAATTCAGAAAATATTTTGATCCTTCTATGACATTTAATTTATAAAAAGTTGTATCTGTTTTGAGAATTCGTTTTGAATAACAATCATTAAATAACTTAAAGTTTTTGTTTTTTTTTCAAAAATAGATACAACTTTTCATAAATTAAATGTACTAGAAGGATCACAATATTTTCTGAATTACCTAGAAGTGACTTTTGAACCGGGATCAATAACTCAGAATCTAAGCATTTTTATTTTTTTCCAATAACACATAAAGAAATATATTAATTTTTCTTATAGCCGCGAAAAATCCGATCTGAAAAATATTGATCCGGGTTATTTGTTGCAGTCTTTCTAATAAATTAAATTATATTATATTTCATCTATTTTCAAAGAAATATATTTAATATTTCTAATATTTTAATACAAAAAATAAAAAAAATTAAAGCACCTATCATTTCTGTCTCCCAAGTGTCCAACAGACAACGCTAAGTACCACTAAAAAGCCTATTCTCTCTATCAGAGGCAATTGTACTGCAAATTTGAGGATATCCTCAAAATGATACCAATTATGCATATAGTTCTGGCTTTTATCAAATCAAAACCATACATGTTGTGCAAGGGAACAAGTTAGAAATAAGTGAGTAACACTTATATTGTTTGAGCACAATTGACAAGTTTGATCCCCATCCCATCCCCTTATGACTAAATTATCTTTGGTTAGGATTGTGTTATTTAGCAACGTTTTTAAAAATATATGGATGGGATTTGGTTAGCTAGGTGTAGGGCGCTAGAAATGAGAACCTTGTAAGTGATCTCTCTGTGCAAATACTTTTTTTTAATCAATATATTTGTTAGAATTTTTACCAACTAACCTTCTAAAAAAAGGAATCACCAATGTGTTTATATGTTACGCACGGAATCATGAAGAAGTTTGAGCGTCCCTTCTGATTTCAAAGAGAAGAAGAGAAAAAAAAATCATACTTCTATTCTCCACTTAAATGTGACAAAGAATAATGTCATTAATTAGTCATACAGATCGATTCTCACAAGTCTATTAAAAATTAAGAAAGAAGTATATGTGTATTTTTATAGTAAAGGTCAGAAGTCAAGCCAATTAACTATTTAATATCCATAAATAATTGTTCTTTTTGGATTTCAAACCAGCACCCTCATGTGGAGGAAGTATATATTTCTTGGGATACATTTTAAATAGAATAAGCTGGTAGATCTAATTAATGTAATGAACTTGCAAACAAAATTTTTACCATTCAGTCCCTACATTTCTGACATGTCCGCTGACAGGGGCGGACCCACCTTGAGCCAGAGGGGGACAACTGCCCCCTCTGGATTTTGAAATTTAGTGAAAAATACGGGTTTAGTATCACTTTGCCCCTCCCTGAAAATTGTTTTGCCTCTCACTAGAACTGAAAATCTCGCTAGACTAGTTCAAAAACATTGTTAATGAAAAATTGTGTTGTTTTTATATAAATTTTATAGAAATTTACAGGTTCGGACCAACTTTGTTGTTTTTTAATATGTAAAATGATATTATGTTGTTGTTTTTATTATGTATGAGTATATTATTTTTATTGTCGATTGTTTTTTTTATCTAGTATCTGATTAGTTAATGGGTTTAAACCCTATAAACTATTTGAATCCAATTCCTGCTCCTCCCTGACAGAAATCTTGCATCCGCCCCTATCTGCTGAAAAATTAAAGAGACCTATCATAACAAAGGAATAATATTTTCAATTGAACCCGTTACTCAAGTGCATTTATTACCAAGGAAACAATCTAACCAAAAGCATTCATACAAAACGATTAACAAGAATTGTTTCTGTTTTTATTGAGACACACATGAGCACTCTCTTGCATGCATAGATAGCAACACAAATGCATGAACAGACAGTAACATTACTTCCCGGTCACCATGGTGATTCCTTCTCCAGCCACCACAGCAGGCCCAGTTGAATTTCCTGAGATGACCACAGCAGCAGTGCCGACACGGTTTGATCCTGTGGCCCAGATCGCTGGACCATAGATCACAACATTGCGATCGCGTTGGATTACCAAAACGTAGTTACTTTGGGAGCCCATCCCAGTGTTACTAGCCCAGAGAGCGCTGTTGCTGCCATCATAGATCACAAGGTTACCATCTGTCTGCATCCGAAGGTTGCAGCTATAGCCTAGGTTGTAGGTCCCAGATGACCACACGGCTTGGCCATTATCGTATAAGACCAGATTACAGTCTGCTTGCATTGTCAAAACGTAGTTCCCATATGAGAGGGACTGACCCCCATACAGGGTATCGCCTGAGAACAAGACATAATCAGCAGAGCTAGAGGGAGCGAGAAAGGCGAGAGCTGCTGAGAGGATTAGAAGAGTTGTAAGAGGAGTAGGTGATGCCATTAGTAGTGATGAGACTAGAACTGATCTAGTTGAGTTGTGTTGGTTGCCTTTGCAGCTTTGCTGGTGCTCTCTATTTATAGATCAATACAAGGGTATTACTGTAATTTGTTACTTCATTATGCCATGTGCTGATGATGTGTGTTGCGTACTTGGCGTTATATAGCAAATTGGCAATTGGATTATTGGTACGTGGAACATATTTATTCGCTTCTTATTATATTTCTGGTTGGAGATAAGCTGGGGCAGTGCGGTATAATTGACAAAGCGAGCTAATTAGGCTGGGAAGACATGAAGCCGCGCCAATGCCAAGATGGGGATCAAGACACTTACTCATTTAGTTGCTCAAATGTTTTGAGCTATTTTTGTTTTTATTTCACTATTACATTACTTGTGTAATGGACCATATCATGAATGAAATACGGACTAGATCCATATTTTTCTTCAAAAGAAAATAAAATCAAGGTTATTTTTTGATGAAGCAGGTATCCATAAATAGAGTAAAACTAGGGTGTTCTTAAGTTCACCAAGTTCTTGGTGAATTCAAATCTAAAATATGTCAAATCAGCTTCAAATGATGAATTCGAACCGTTGAAACTCACATACCTTACGAGTGATGCATCTACATGTGATAATTTTAAACATTCAAATTAATTTAGTATAAAGTCAAGCGGTCAAAATTAGAATGTTAATAAATTAATTTTAATGCATTTGTTTTTTGAACGTTTTTTTACCACTTTACTCTCTGCAAAATTAATTATTTTTTACATATAGACGCATCAATCATAAAGTAAACAGGTTTCAATGATTCGGATTCGTCATTTAAAACTGATTCAATTAATTTTAGATTTGAGTTCATCAAATTCTTTGGTGAACTTAGAACACACTAGTTCTACTCTCCATAAATATTAGATATCAATGCTCCGCTTGATATTGCTTTTATAATAGTTCCTCGCTATACGGATGAAAAATGCACAAATCTAAAAGAATTGGATGGATTAACGCTGATAATTTCACTAGTGGGCCGTCTTTGTAAAAACATGATACATGCAGAGAATCAATAATTCAATAAAGTAAAATATGGGCCTAATACTTCCCACTATACAATTTAGGCCCAACAAAGCCTCAGATGCGCTGAATTCCAATTCAGACTCCATTGACCATATATCATTTTTTCATAGTGTAATTAAATACCATTAATATTCTTGATTTTTATTTATATTTTTTTATCATTATAATTTTACTTTATTTCCTTTTTCAATCTTCATTATCATAACCAGTATTATAATTATTGTCACTAATCAGAGGTGTTACAATTGAGAAGATGCTGTTGCATATTCTCCTCCATGTACATGATCGAACATAACCTATGTTAATTTGTGATATAAAAAATAAAAACAGTGTTTTAGTCCTGAATGAAACACATGTAAAATATCAGGCCCAAATTTCATTGGGCCGGGCCTGTAGTATTTGTTGATTACAGTGTAGGATTCGTACAAATAGAGGGACTTGATTTGACTTGTCAAAGACCTAGTGGGCCCAGTATATCTATTGAAATGACATATTGCTGGAGCCAGTAAACAAGGAAAATCTATTTGGTGGGTCCCAGTTCACGGGTTATTAATACGGGTCCACCAAATTGAGGTTTTTCTTATCAAAAAGTACTCTTATGACATATCTTAACCTAATGGTCCGATAAGGTACTCTTATGACATACATTAATTTCTTATCATATGATCTGACCTTAATTTTTCCATCTTCTCTAATTTTATTTTAATGCAAGATAGGCCGAGATTTTCATATTTACCCAAAAAAAAATATTTTTTATTAAAAATAACCACAGTTCGATGAAATTTTTAAAAATACCCAATCCGCGGAAAAAATACGCGGCTCGGGATTTTTTATTCCTCTCCATGGAAAAAATCCGCGGACCGGGAATTTTAATATTTTTTTTTTTTGGAGATTATGTTGTTCAGTTTATTTGGAATTTAGATTAGTTTGAATTGTTAAGTTGGAGGTTTGTATGAATTTTATTTGTATGAATTATTAAGTCAGAGTACTTCTTAATCCAATTTTGCATCTTTTGTTAACATAGCAAAACATTTTCAAAAATCATGAAAATTGACCAACATGCAGTCTTGACATCGTAGAACAAAACTGTGAAGTTTGATACAAAAATCTCAAAACAGATCGCGAGATATTATCTCTCAAAAATTACCCGAACTACTGAAGGAGTGCTTCTGGGCCCAACTTTGCACCTCTAGTTAACATACCAAAGCATCTTCCAAAATCATGAAAATTGATCGACATGCAGCTTTGACATCGTAGAACATGACTCTGAAGTTTCACAAAAAATCTCAAAACAGATCGCGAGATATCATATCTCAAAAATTCCATGAACTGTTGAAGGAGTGTTTTTGAGCCCAACTTTGCACCTCTGGTTAACATACGAAAGCATCTTCAAAAATCATGAAAATTGACCAACATGCAGTCTTGATATCCTAGAACAAGACTGAAGTTTTATGCAAAATCTCAAAACAGATTGCGAGATATCATATCTCAAAAATTGCCCGAACTACTGAAGGAGTGCTTCTGAGCCCAACTTTGCACCTCTGGTTAACATAGCAAACCATTTTAAAAAATCATGAAAATTGACCGACATATATTCTTGATATCGTAGAACATGACTGTGAAGTTTCACACAAAATCTCAAAATAGATCGCGAGATATCATCTCTCAAAAATTGCTTGAACTGCTGAAGGAGTGCTTCTGAGCCCAACTTTGCACCTCTGGTTAACATAGCAAAGCATCTTCAAAAATCATGAAAATTGACCAACATACAGTCTTTACATCAAAGAACATGACTGTGAAGTTTCACACAAAATCTCAAAATAGATTGCGAGATATCATCTTTCAAATATTGCTCGAACTGCTGAAGGAGTGTTTTTGAGCCCAACTTTGCACTTCTGGTTAACATAGCAAAACATCTTCAAAAATCATGAAAATTGACCGACATGCAGTCTTAACATCATAGAACAAGACTGCATGTCGGTCAATTTTCATGATTTTTGAAGATGTTTACCTATGTTAAACAGAGGTGCAAAGTTAGGCTCAGAAGCACTTCTTCAACAGTTCGGGCAATTTTTGAAAGATAATATCTCGCGATCTGTTTTGGGATTTTTTGTGAAACCTTACAGTCATGTTCTACGATATTAAGACTGCATGTCGGTCAATTTTCATGATATTTGAAGATGCTTTGCTATGTTAAACAGAGATGCAAAATTGGGCTCAGAAGCACTCCTTCAGTAGTTCGGGCAATTTTTGAGATATGATATCTCGCGATCTATTTTGAGATTTTTTTTGTGAAACTTCACAGTCATGTTCTACGATGTCAAGACTGCATGTCGGTCAATTTTCATAATTTTGGAAGATGCTTTGGTATGTTAACCAGAGGAGCAAAGTTGGGCTCAGAAGCACTCCTTCAGCAGTTCGGGCAATTTGTGAGAGATGATATCTTGTGATCTGTTTTGAGATTTTATGTGAAACTTCACAGTCGTGTTTTACGATATCAATACTGCATGTCGGTCAATTTTTATGATTTTTGAAGATGTTTTGCTATGTTAACCAGAGGTGCAAAGTTGGGCTCAAAAACACTCCTTCAGCAATTCGGGCAAATAAAATTCATACAAACTTCAAACTTAACAATTCAAACTAATCTAAATTCCAAACAAACTGAACAGCATAATCTCAAAAAAAAATTATTAAAATTCCCGGGCCGCGGATTTTTTCAACGGGGCGGAATAAAAAATCCTGAGCCGCGGATTTTTTCCACGGGTTGGGTATTTTTAAAAATTTCGCCAAACCGTGGTTATTTTTAATAAAAAATATTTTTTTTTGGGTAAAAATAAAAATCTCGGCAAGATAGGGGTAGCGACCCTAATCACATATATATATAGAGAGAGAGACTAGCTAACCTCAAAACATTTGATTCTAGCCCTTGGAACAAACAATTCGATTTTTTGATTTTCAAAACCCAAATAGTTGATTCAAACTGTTAGATATTCAATCTATATTAAAATATGCTTGGAGACCAAATTTTATAATTTTTAAAACTTTTTTACAATTTATTAAAATGGTTTAAAAATCATTGTTATTGTTAAATTTTTGCACCATTAAAAATAGCGATTTTCAAACCATCTTAATAAATAGTAAACAAATTTGAAAAAATATAAAATTTGGTCTCCAAGCACATTTTAATATAGATTAAACATCTAACGATTTGGATCGACTGTTTGGACTTTGAAAATTGAAAAACCGAGTCATTTGTTCATGGAGCCAGGAAAAAACATTTTGAACTTAGTCATTCTCTCTCTCTCTCTATATATATATATATATATTAGAAAAATAACTGTATATTAAAGTAATTAAACTTTTTTAATTTGAAATCTGTAATTCTTTTGAATCAAGACTGTTGGAAGCCACCTAATTACCAGTGTATCCTGCTAATAGTCGGAGATATGTGACTATACTAGTCACTTCAATAAGCAATAGTCGGAGATAAAATTGTAGGAAAAAAGTACTATTATTACCCTTCTGCAAGAACTATATATTGCATCAGGATCAGATCTCAATCATGATTTAAAGTAATCACCAATGTGTTTATGTGTTCCCGTAGGGAAAACACCGAAAAATAAATGTACAAAGATAAATTTTTGTGGAGATTGCGAGAACTACACAATTCGAATGTACTTGCAAACAAAAAATTTTGCACCATCATGATTAATGTACTTGTAAACAAAATTTTTACTATTTAGTCCCTATCATTTCTGACATTGTCTGGTGGCAAATTAATGAGACCCAGCATAATAAAGGAACAATATTTTCAGTTTAACTCATTACATAAATGCATTTATTACCAATAAACACTCAGGCGAAATACATTCATACAAAATGATTGAGCACAACAGAATTATTTCTATAATTATTGAGACACATGACCACACTCTCTTGCATGCATACATAGTAGCACAAATGCATACACATACAGTAACATCACTTCCCGGTCACCATATATGGCGATTTAATTTCAAGCGTACATAGTAACACAAATGCATACACATACTGACATACAGTAACATTACTTTCCGATCACCATGGCGATTTCATGCATACATAGTAACACAAATGCATACACATACAGTAACATTACTTCTCGGTCACCATGGCGATTTCATCTCCAGCCACTACAGCAGACTTAGTTGAATTTCCTGAGATGACCACAGCAGCAGTGCCGACACGGTTTGATCCTGTGGCCCAGATCGCTGGACCATAGATCACAACATTGCGATCGCGTTGGATTACCAAAACGTAGTTACTTTGGCCCCTCCCAGTGTTACTAGCCCAGAGAGCCCTGTTACTGCCATCATAGATCACAAGGTTACCATCTGTCTGCATCCGAAGGTTGCAGCTATAGCCTTGGTTGTTGGTCCCAGATGCCCACACGGCCCGGCCACTATCATATAATACCAGATTACAGTCTGTTTGCATCGTCAAAACGTAGTTCCCATACGAGAGGGACTGACCCCCATACAGGGTATCGCCTGAGAACAAGACATATATAATCAGCAAAGCTAGAGGGAGCGATAAAGGCTAGAGCTGCTGAGAGGATTAGAAGAGTGGTAAGAAGAGAAGGAGATGCCATTAGTAGAGATGAGAGTATAACCAATCTAGTTGAGTTGGGTAAGTGGCCTTTGCCAGTGTTCTCTATTTATTGATCAATATATGGGGGTATTACTGTAATTTTCTATTTCATTATGCCATGTGCATTATATGACAATTCAATTATTGGTAGCTGGGATTTCTAGATGTGGATCGATTGGAGATAAGGTGGGGTATCATTGGCAGAGAGAGCTAATTAGGCTGGGAAGACGGACATGAAGCCGCGACCATGCCAAGTGGGGATCAAGACTACTGACGTAATTAAAATTTTGTACATTTTTTAGGTGAAGTGGGTAGTCGTAAATAATCAGAACTCCACGTTGATATAATGGGAACTGAATGGTGTATCTGTCCAGAGACAATCTCAGTCTTCCATCCAACAAATCCAACAGTTGTAAATGATTGTGTTGAATATGAGATATTATACATGCATTTTATACATTCATTCGTGTATAAATCTGAAATTAATTATAAACTAACTCGCCACATACTAAACTACATAAAAATTGTATCCCTTTTTTCCACCTTTTTCCTTTCCCGACGCACTGAAAACGCGTCTTTCTCCTTTTGCTTTCCTCTCTTCCGTTCCACCGCTCCTCCAGAAAATGATCTTCTTCCTTTTTTTTCTCTCTTCGGATTCATTCTCTCTCTTCGATTTTACTCCCTCTTTTTTTTTTCTCTCTTCGTTCTCCTCCCTCTTTTTTTTTTTGGTTCTGTCGTTAAAAGGAATCAGAGTTACACATGGGATCCATCTCGCACGCATCTCGCAAGAGCCAAACCCATATACCCTAGCTACCCGCCTCTCCTCGCCGCCACATATTTCTTCTCCTCTCCGCCGCCCCGAAGTGTAAACTCTAGCGCTTCTTCCTGGTCAAGAGACGGAGCAGTGTGCTCAGTCAAATCTTCTCAAGTTTCAAGGTCTCGCCCTCTCTCTTTCTCTATCTTTGTTATTTTTTCACTAAGTTTAAAGATTTGGGTTTTTCTTTTCTCTGCTCGGTGCTATGTCCGTCGCTACCTGGACATGGTTATATTGTCTCTCTTCTGCCATTGTTTTTCTTTGCTTATTATTTGTCAATGAAATTAGTGTTTTACATTTTTTAAATAGAAGGGGCTTGTAGTTCTATAAGAATTGAACTAATAATGATAATTATGTTCAGAAATAAAGAATTAATTGGTGTTAGCAAGTTTCGAGTATATGAGAAACATAAACAATATCAATGAATGGAAGAGTTGATAATGGATTACTGTATGTGCAAACCACTGGTACATCAATGCTTAATTTAGCCACAAGTTATTAGGAGAAAATAAAGAATAGAAAGGAAGAAAAGGGGAAGCGTGAGGTTGTAGGTTGTCAACTCATATAGGACACTTAATTTTGTATTGAGCAAGCTTTGGATGTGTGTGTCAGCAAATTTGATGGAAGTACTGGTTCATAATGTGAGCAATAGCGTACAAACTTAGTGCATCAAGGGCCGCAAAATGTCGTGGGAGTGAATTTTGTGAAATAACTGAAACTTCATTGTGTATCTGTTGATCAGTTTCACTCTCTCATTTATAATTTTTTTTTTACCCCATGATTATGTATCTTTTCTGTTTATTTAGTACTTTTGATAGAGTTTGAAATATTTGTCAAACCGGTCTTTTAAAATGCGTCTCCTTAACAATTGAAGGTCAGTATATGTATGCATGCCCTACAAAGAATGATTATATGATAAATTTTTTGTGATTGCATTCAATTTTTGAGTTGATTGCAATTTGATCATGTCAAGCTTATGCAACTGCTTTTGTTGCCAGGTGTCCCTTGAAGGATAAGAAACATACTACCGGATATTGCTGCTTTGATTGAATTTAGGTCAGTTCAAGGCTGAAATAAAATGCAAAACCAACTGGTACAGTTGCGGGATGCTGAGCTATCTGCAGCTAAAGATGAGGTAGCAAAGAATTTAGTAATTTTGTGTGAAATTTGTTTGTACCCGGGCAAATTAGAAATTTTAACCTTTGGAATAAATTCCTTAGTTACTGGACATGAGAGAATAGCATAGCAAGTAAAGGGTTTTCATAATTAGGCACAATTTCATTACCATTTTATTGTTTATGTTAGTAACTGATTGTGAGTTTATTTTCTTTCAGTCATGACCACCAGCTTCTTTTGTGTGGCAGCACTTCAGCACCTGATTGATGGGGTCCACTCTTTCACTGGGCTTAATTGGTATGCTTTTGTTTGGTTCGATGATTGCTATTGTTCTTCGATCTCTCCTCAATTGATTTGACAGGTAATTGTCGCCGCTATTGCAAGTTCAAATTCAACCGACTATTTAAAATCCACAACCAACTCTTCTAGCGTGTTATGCAATCATCCACTCTCAGAAAGTGAAATCAGTAATTTGGGGCAAATATGTCTCAGGTGTGTAATATTTTCCCGTTTTTCTCTTTTTCATTTCTCCATTTTTATTTATTTTTATTTTTTTACTATTTTTTCTTTTGATTTATACTAGGGTTTTTTTTTACTGGTTTTGTTTTGTTGGTTCTTAGTTTGTAGCTTTTGGATTCCAATTCAGTTACTTACACTGCGAATATGAAAGGTAGGGGTATTTATGTAATTTTGCACACTGAATCATAAAAACATCTGCAACACCTTTACTGTATCAGACATGTTTCATACCATATCAGTACAGGTTAACCTCCTTGAATGATTGCTAGATGCGAAAATGTGTGTGTGTGTGTAAATTTTTGGGTTTGAGAAACATTGCATAATTTCAAGCAAAAGTAACCAAGTACCAGTACTATCTCTCTCAACTTTGGACAATTAATTAATGGTACCACTGAACCAGTACCAGTACTGGTATTGAAACATGCTAATACTCCCCTACTTGCAAGTTCTAAAATCAGTTCTAAATAGGTGATTCGTTGACCAGAGCTCATACAGAGTCTCTGGTAAGGAATCACGGGAAGGTTGTTAACAAGTGAGGTTAGATGAGGAGGGAACCGTATATTGATAAGGGAATTGGAAGATTTCATACCTTTTTAACTTAATTGTTAGAGAAAGCTTTATGTGATTCAAATATGGACCATACTCCTTGTCTTGTTGCAAGCTTCTTTTTTTGCTGGATGTGCTTAATTCTCTCTGACATTTTTCAACTATACCTGTTCGGATTTGCACCTGGGTGAAAGGTAATTGCATTATTTTTGGAAGTTATATGGTGCGTAACAAACTTAGATGTAGTATTGTTATTGGATCCATGATGTATATAGTCATTGCACGGGGTTTGCTGCTAGGTAATATTATCCAAGGGGATTGATTTCAGTTGAGTTCAAATCAATTTTCTTTCTCTAGAGAAGAATAGGTATATTCATCAGATTTTTTTTTGTTTCAGCCCCTTTAAAAAATTCAATAATAACCAGGAAAAGAGGGTATACATGATAATTTATCCTCTACAGGATTTTATTTTTATTTTTGATAATTATTTATATGAACATAATTAATTTTAGGACTTGTATGCAATTCAAACAAAAATTATCATTTACACAGGAGATTACTCTGGTTTGAAATTTTTCTCTTTACAATTAGCATTTAAATTTGTATGTAAGATTCCTTTTATTAATTTAATATTGATTTTCGAGGTTTAGGTTCAGATTTCTTCTTGGGAGGGAATCCATCGAATATTGTTGACAAGGATGAAAGTCTTGTAAAATTAAAATTTTTGTTTGTAGACATTTACCTATATTACCTCAATAGTAAATTATTTGGCTGAATTATTTTATCAAATATTTTTTATTATTTTAGTTGGATCCATCAAAGCTTAATAAGCTCGGTCCAAGTCAAGTTTGCGCATGCATGCGTTGGAGATGATATCTGTCTAATTTATTAAAATCTTGGTGCATAATATTTTATTGGCTTATAGGAAGACCCCATGGTTATAAAATTTCACCTAAAATTTTTATGCACGGCCTATTTAAATTGTATAGTAGATATTTATAGTCTTAACAAAAAGTTCCCTTTATGAACTCCTATTTATGGATCCATCAAGAGAAAAGTGGGACGTTACTATTTTTACTTTCCCTTTGCTGTTGTATGACAATGAAAGATAAGGAAAAGGATTAGATTAACTAAAGAGCATTCTGGTAGGAGAATTGGGTAGCTAGGGGAATTTGAATTATCATGTATCAAGAATTTTTGGTTTCAATGGAAAGCCTACGGGCGTTAAAATTGCAAAAAAAAAAGAAAAAAAATAAAAGAAAAACAGTTGGTGGCACCATTTAAGCATAGAAAGAAAGTAATTGATTTAGTGAAAACAAAATGATGTTGCAACATTGCTTTATTAACTAAAGTATATAAATGATTACAGTATAAAATTAAGAAATTATCGAGTTTCACGCCCCATCAAGGAGAGTTTATTATCATATCTTCTTCGCTTATTGATAGAGACTTATAAGGATGTTCCACATCCCTATCTTTACAATTTGAACTCCAATATTTTCATCTGATTTCTATCTGGCAGTCTCTGCCATGTAATTTAAAAAAAAAAAACATTTTTATCTAATTTGTGCAATTAATACATCTGTCACCCAAGGATACGCGGATCCCACCTTTCATAAGCACTAAATACATTTAAATTTAGAAAAATATAAGATTGATTATAACTTCCAATTCTTTAATAATTGATTTTCAATTTTTAGAGAAGCAATCAACTCTATCGTACACATACTTTATGCACGATGACTTTGTGTCACGATTAAATATGAGGAGAGAAATGAGAGAAAAATATTACACACAAAAGAATTTCACACTCATATAATTAAATTTAACAAATCCATTATAATACAAATATCACATTTAAAAAAGTAATCAAAATAGATTTTCAATCCCCACGACAACGTGTGGGCCCTTAACTAGTAGATATCAATGCTTAGCTTGATATTGCTAATAGTAGTAGTTCCTCGCTATTCGGATGAAAAAGAATGTTGAAGCACAAAAGGATAACTCAAGATCAATCACAAATAATGTCAGCTAGCTACAAATGCATAACGGTATAATTCTCTGATTCTTCTAGAGACTCTATTATTATTTTTGTCTATTTGTGTGAGTCATGATTTTAACCAGAGTAAAGAATGTAACTAGAGTTTAGGCATTATCGCTTCCTGTTATATAAGGCGATACTCTGTAAAAAGCTTCTTTGAGATAAGAATTGGATGGCCTACGGGCTTGTTTGCAAAAAGAAAAAAAAAAATGGATGGAATAACGGTTTAACGCTCATAATTTTTGAAGCAAAAAGAAAAAAAAAAAACGCTCATAATTTCACTAGTGGGTCGTCTTTTCGAAAAGATGATATCAATAATTCTATTAAGTAAAATATGGGCCTAATGCTTCACACGCTAAAATTTAGGCCCAAGAAAGCCTCGGATGCACTCAATCCCAATTGAGACTCCAATGACGAAATATAACTTGATGTGATGCAAGCCGTTTCCATTCAAAAATCGTTTGTAAAATTTAGTCCCGTATGGCCGTATCAGCAAGAACACGTATCCTATGCATCTCAGCCGTCCGATTAGAATCATGATCAATTTGATCAATTCATGCCAATAGGGATCGGATGATTCGGATTTTTTTTTGTATTAATTCAAATTCTAAGTAAATGCAGACGATACAAATTCGTATCAGCAACTGTCGCCACCGTTGTTACGTTACTCTCTTTTTTATATTGTAATATCATTATAGTGAGACTGGCGTAGTATCCATATATAGTGTATATTAATCTATATTATGGATTCATATTTCGTTTTATTTAAATTTAAACAGTCGATATAAACAATCAACATATTTTTAATGGACGATGATAACAGTCCCCGCACCCTCCACCCCGCAAAAAACCCCGCAGAAAATGACAAAAATAATGACTGGACAAGTAAATCATGCGGGTAAAATGCGAGTATTTAACATTGATCTGTAACATGTTAACCCTAACACATTGAAGTATTAATCCTTAAGAAGTTAACTCAATTTTTTAATACCAATTATGTCGATCCATTTTCCCCGCACAACAATCCCTTCATTTTTCGTTTTGTCCCCGCACAACTCTGTGGTCCCGGAACTTCTTGGCCCAAACTTCATAAGTCGGTACTATAAAAAAAATTTCTAGATAACTCATGGCCCAAATTTGTGGGCCGATACAGATCCAACTCGAACATTCTCTAATAAATTCAAAAGTTGCCTTAAGTACTCTGAGATTCGTGCTACTTCGAGATTACGAGAGATGTTACTTCTCAGAGATCGAAACGTTTTCTCGAATAACGAAAAAGTTAATCTGGACGAAAATCAATTCTAAACATCGTCGAATTATAATTGATATGCGTCTCTCTGGAGGGAGACGAAGCGACGCTTCGAACTCTCTATAAATACTATCTTACAACAAGGCATAGTACAACACTATACAAAAGATAAATACTGCTTAACGTATGGCTGCCATCGAGGAAGAACCAGAGGTGATCAACGCCGCACCCCAACCATTCGTGCCTCTTCCCAAGGTACCACCAGGGTTTGAGAAGTATCTCAGGAGAAGCTGGCCGTGGCCACCGCGGCAAAAGCCAAGACGAAGTCCAAGGTGCCATCCTGAAGCAAAGCCCTACATCCGTAGGGCCAAGCGTCTGCCACCGCGTTCCGTTCATCCAAAAGACGAGCCATGAACTGGTCTTTAATTAGAATTTTTGTGTCAACTATGTTTTATTTTAATTGCTATTGGTTTTTTACAATTTTGTTTGTTTCATTTTGTGTTACCTGGAACTTTTGCTAAATGCATGTTATCGTTGTTTAATATATTACGATTCTGTAATCTGTTGTGTGCTGTTTCAAATTCTCATTTATGCTTTCAAATAGTTAACTACCAAAGAGTGCGTAAGGATAAATACTAAATAACGTAAAAATTGAACTTTCAATGAATAATGATAAATACCTGCTTGTCAACTTGAAAAATTAAAAACTCTGAAATTTGAACATAAACAGTTGTACCTTTAAAATTAAATACTTCGATAGTTAAAGATAAACACTAAGAAATTAAAAATAGTTATTGAATTGAAACTTATCATCATCAAATAGCTGTTAACCCTAACAAATAATTTTTCATAAAATTTGAAACTTATCATTATCTAGAATAAATACTAAATAACATAAAAATACAAACTTCAAATGTAGAAGGATAAATACTATGCTGTATACATAAACTTAACAACTCTGAAATTTAAAGGTAAACACTTGTATGTTTGAAGATAAATACTTCGATGCTTAAACATAAACACTATGAAATTGAATATAAATACTTGTCAAATTTAATAGAAGGTATACACTTGCTGAATTAAAGTTAAATATAAACACTAAGAAATTGTTACTTAATTGAATATAAATACTTGTCAAATTAAAGTTAAGTAGTTACTTAATTGAAAGTAAATACTTGTATGTTTAAAGATAACTACTTTATCAAATTAAAGTTAAATAGTTACTTAATTGTATGTAAACACTTGCTGAGTTGAAGATAAACACTTTTTTCGTTTAGAAAAAACGTGTATATTTGGTTATACTTACAAATATTTAACTTAAATCTGTGAAGTATTTATCATATCTAACGTAGTATTTAGCATTGCATAATATAGTATTTATCCTTGCATAATATAGTGTTACATTGTATAATATAGTATTCTGTAATGATGAATAGTTGCTGAACTGAAGATAAACACTTGCTGAGTTGAAAATAAATACTTATGTTCCTTTTAATATTACTTTTTCCGTTTACAAAAAACTATTGTAATTAGTTGTACCTACAAATATTTAACATGCCTCTATGTAGTATTTATCTTTACATAATACAAAAAATTACTGCATTATCAAATGTTAAAAAACACCAAACAATTTTAACACCAAAATATAAAGTATATCTGTTTTAACAACAAAAGAGTTTTAATATCAATAGCAATACCAAGGTGCAGTACCATATTGAACCGCACAAATAACAGGTATTAATACAACTAACAATAACAATAGTATCAATAACATCAGTAACCATAACAACATTAACAACGCCATAAAAACCAAGTCAAAAGGTCAAGTGCTCTAGCTTCTGAATTTGCAGTCATTCTTATCGTGGATAAGCATATTATATGCTAAAGTCAAGCGCTCCTTCCTCAACATTCTGCTTCTGAACTTTCTGCTTCCTCAATTTGTATACCCTTTCCATCCCTCTTCAGTTTACACCAGTTTGCATTGTTGGGGATGTTGTCCATCAACATTCTATAAACACCCTCTGACCAATTGTACTCCTTCAGACCCAAAAGATCCTCAGCATATGGAAACATATGAACAGGTACTTTGCCACAACTTTGGGGGAATAGAATCATAGTGAAAAGGTACATCACAAGCAAACCAACAACTTCCTTCACTGGTTCCTTGTCATCGAGTGCTTTCACAATACAATTCTCAAGGTCTACCCGGCTAATTCTCCCCGATCTCCCAAAATATTTTGTACGGAGAGCATATTGACCAACATACTCCCTTTTGTACTGAACATTCGCCCCTTTAGAGTTAAGACACATTACCATCGCGACCTCATCAGCTATGAACTCAAGCAGCTTGCCATCTCTCACCTTGAAATGCCCTTTATTATCCCACATGAGAAGGATCTCGTAAAGAATCGCATTACTAACCTGCACAAAATTAAATTAAATTTTAAGTCAGCAATAAAAAAAACAACTCCATTCATAGAGATAAATAGTTATTTTCATAAAGATAAATATAATGATTACTAACCTGTGTGCTCACAGGAAATGCAAACAAATCAAGCTTCTAAATAGCGCCGCTATAGCGAAGCTATAGCGCCGCTATAGCGGTTTTGGACCCAGAAAGCTAAGCTACGGGCTAAAACTGCGCTAATCAAGCTACGACCGCTATAGCGGTAATAGCGGTCCGCTATAGCGCGTAGCGCGTAGCGGTAATAGCGGCAATAGCGGTCCGCTATGCTACATGGGTTATGATTTTGCAATTTTTTTTTTTTCTGAAAACATGATTTTGCAATTTTAATGGGCATTAATATCTAGATTGGTTTTTTTTGTACTTTATTAAGCTATATCAATACAATGGAACATGTGCGGGCTATACCGCTATATCAATTAAATTTTGTATCATGCATTAATATACGGTAGTGGTATATTTTGAATATAAAATATATCGATAGTTTTTGAATTAGGGATATTTTGAATGACAATTTGAACTTTGTATTGGTTTAATATGAATAATATTAGAACTTCTTAATTAATTTGATATTTGTTTTCTTGATGAGACATTTTTACTAGGCAAAGCCTTCTATGGACATAAGGACCTATTTGTAAAATGAACATATTTTTATTTTTAAAGTTCAAACAGTCGATCCGAACCGTTCATCTTGTTCTCCATATTAATATGTGCTTGGAGACCAAATTTTACATTTTTCTGATTTTTTTTACTATTTATTAAGATGGGTACAAAATTCAATGGTCTGAATTTGATATTTTTTATACCCATCTTAATAAATAGTAAATAAATTCAGAAAAATGTAAAATTTGGTCTCCAAAGATATATTAATATGGAGAACAAGATGAACGGTTCGGATTGGCTGTTTGAACTTTGAAAATAAAAATATATTCATTTTACAAATAGGCCCTTATGTCCATAGAAGCATCACTCTTTTTACTATTAGTAGAAATATAAAATATAATTTTTGAAATAAAAAAACGCTATTTATAATAGCTTTCGCTATAGCTCCGCTATTCGCTAAAGCTTTTTTTTTTGTCTCCCCGCTACACCGCTATAAACGCTATTTAGAAGCTTGAAACAAATGCATAAACGGTGTCGCAGCCATCCATCTTATGTGTTGCTCATTTAACTTCTTCAACACCTTGACATGGAAAAATTTCATAGCTAAATCCACGTTGCACTGATTCTTGATACAGGAATCAGATGTTCTCGGCTTCTTCCGAGGAGCATCACCAAATTTGTAACCCATTGGGCGTCCTCTGCGAAGTTTGGGCTCCTGCGATTGAGATACTTCTTGCGTGTGTACATCATTTGTCTCTGAAAAACACAAAATTTACAAAATGTGATTTACTTATACATCCCCTTTGATATATAAATTCCTAAATCTATCCACACTTGGCTATGAGATAGTATTTAACTAGACTTGATCAAATATTTAACTCATTTTATTCACATAATACTAACTCTTGTTCAAATAAGTATTAACCTTGCTACAGTGAAATGGTGCAGTTATACAAACAAGTGAATACTACAATTGCAAAATCATAATAAAAACAGAAGTAATACATTTGACAATTTCATATCAACTCCTTAATTCTAATAAATTGTGCATTTAACCATAGAATCAAGTCTACTGACCGAAATACGAAACAAAAACTTAAAATAATGTATAACCTTGAGCGATGATGATCTGTTGATTCTGTCGCGCATCTACCGATTCCGATTGATTCTGTCGTGCATCTAGGGCTTCTGCGCCAGAAGATGCTCCTGTGCTCACCGAGTTTATTATCACCATTTCAGATTTCTTCTTCTCCGATTGCGCAATGTAAATTACCTTGACAAAAGGCAAACCCTAGACAGTGGTTTTTTGAAGAAGCGACGGAGAAAAAGAAAAATAAATCGTGAAGTGACGCGAATGAATGGATGCTTAACGCTTTCAGTCGAGTAGAGTGAGAGAACCGAGGTTTGGGGGGGAAACAAAATAAACCGGGTCCACACGTATAAAAAATGTACCGAATTAGGAATGTTCTAAAGTGTAAATTAATAGGTATCAGGTACCTGACATGCAAGCCATAAATTTGAACCGTTCTTTTCATGTGACACTAATCGCAACCGGTTCCGGATTTTATTTCGGCCAACTAAGATTAATCTGGACCGTTCGTTGTTTTTAATTGCACCTGAGGTACCTGGGCGGAAATGGACTGGTGCAAACATGTGGTCCAATTTCAACTACACAAGTGGGGACCATAAACTGAAACTGAAAAAATGTCTACTTTTGGTCATATTTAAGTATTAATCACCACGTAGTCAAGTGTTTATCTCTATATAACAAGTTATTTACTATATTACTTTTTTCCTATTATGCCTAAAGAAAAGTAATTTATACTGATACTCGGAATTATAAACAAATTTTTTGCTCTCATTTACAATTATTTCCAGCATTATCATAAAAACATCAAGTATTTAACTCTACTTTATAATGCAATTATAAAGTATTTACCATTAGTCTACCTCTACATTTATCATTCTGTATTAAACATTGATCTATCAGGTATTCAACCATATATGTATCATGTATTAATGCTATATTCTCCTAACTTGACATAGATAAAGATAAGTATCGTCTAGAACAATTTAAAAATATCTACAATTTTAAGTTCACTAATATAATACCCGAATTACATAATTTCTTTTGGTAATTGAAAATTATCATCCTATGTTTAGTCAAACTATATGAACAACATTAATAGAAAAAATAGTATTAAATCTGTATTTAATTGTTTGTTTCTTTATTCTTTTCTTTTCGATTCTCCTTTCTTTGTTTCGCGGCCATCTTCCCAATAGCAATGTCAAGTTTACTCTTTATTGTACTCTTTGGCGGACGTCCTCTTTTCTTTGATTTGGCAGGAGGTAGAATTTGTATAGAAGGTGGATGATTGACTGCATGTTGTTGCCCGCTTGAAATATATTCACTCCCTAATATCCATTGTGAATCGGATGGCGATGGTAATGTATCAGCTGTTAATTATTTGAACATTATAAAATAAACAATATACATAATTAATTAAACATGAATTTTCGGAATTATTTTCAACATAAAAAATACCTATCAATGTACCAATTGCACCAGTAACATCAACATCTGTTCCCACAACAAAAAGTCCTGTACAGAACCAAATTTATCAGTTGTAGTGATCGTGGCAATAAATAATATCAAATTGCATGTATAAAAAGTATTTTTACCTCCAGTGCTGATTGAAGATCCAGTGATATCACCAGTACCAATAGCTACTGTCTCATCAAGAACTGCCTCAACATTTTGTGCTACTGTCCAAAAAAAATATCTCAAGCCAGCAATATTAATATCACCAGTACCAATAGTTTTTATCTATTTACAAGTATCAAATTGCAAATATAAAAAGTATTTTTACCTCCGTTGCTTACTGCAGATCCAGTAATACCACAATTATCAATAGCTGCTGTCTCATCAAGAACTGCCTCAACATTTTGTAATGCTGTTAAATGACAATTATATTAGTTCACAAGTATTAATCCTCAATGGAAAATGTATTTTTCTCATATGACACACCATATTTATACCTTTTCTCCTGACATCTGGGACCCTCGGTTTTTTTTTTCCTTTAGAAGCCCTCCCAACAATACGAACAGTGCCATTTGATTCATTATCTACTTCACCATTAATAATTCCTAACATAATAACAAAAAATATTACACACAAATAAAAATGAATAAAATGACATTACATCAACACAAACAAAAGACACACCTGCCACTTTGTTTCTCAACTCCACAAAACCATTAAAAACAGCAGTATGCAATATCTCATTGAGACTTCCTAAATGAAGCAACTCTTGTATAATTGGATTGGTTGCAATTGTAAGCTCATAAAGCATGCAGAAAGTTAAGTTAAATTTAATGTCAGCATTAAAAAAGTACACACTTCAATCCTTATAGGTAAATAGTTATTTAAGTAGAGATAAATACAATGATATACAAACATAAACATTTCTTACTGTTACCTGCCCTGTTCAGTTATTGTTGGAAAAGCTGGATCAACTATCATCAGATTATATCTTTGCACGTCTTTCCTCCACCGCTCAACGATATATTTGTCTTCGACAGAAAAAATTCTCTCTTGCTTAAGAACTTGAATACAATGTGCACACAAAATCCCCATTGCCTCAAATTTCCTACAAATGCATTGCACTTCCAAAAATGCCCTTCGGTAAATAACCATAAAACTCATGTCACGGCAATCCCTAACTTCATAAACGAGATCTCCATCTTCTTCTCTAACTAATTTGCAAGACAAATTTGCACATTTTCTGATTTCATGTTGGCATTTATAGAATATTTCGTTCGTGTAACAATGCTGAAATTGGGCCTCCATCGGCAACTCATAGTGAAGTTTAGGAGCTCTGAATTTCGACTTAAAATCGGCATCATTCTCATTCTGCCAAATATTCTTCAACGCCGCTTCAAAATTCTCCACAAAATCCTTCAAACTCTCTCTCTTTGTCAAATATGAATTCATGAAATTGTTCATACTTTCCACGCGTTGGGTACTTGTCATTCCCGCCCAAAATTGTCCGTTTAAAAATACCGGTACCCATTTCTCTCTTAATTCAAATATTCCTCTAAACCAGGGATCATTCTCCTTGCCGAGATCATCCATTAATTTGATCCACTTTTCTTCAAACTCCCCTCTTGTTTGCGAGTTGTATACAACCTCCTTGACCTTCTCGGTTTTTTCACTCTTCTTTTCCTTGACCTTATCGGACTTAACCCTCTTCTTGTCGGTTTTTACACTATTTTTTTCCTTAATCTTCTCATTCCCATTATCAGACACATTTCCCCATTTCGTCGGGAGTTTGTGCAAAATGTGCCAAGAACAATACCTATGCACAGTTTCTTGTCCAAAAACATGTCGTATACCTGATTCTATGCTTGCGCATTGATCACTCAGTATTGCTCTCGGCTTCACTCCATTCATACATTCTAGGAACCTAAAATCATATATTGTGTTGAGTATTAACTGTCTTTCAAAAATGACTAATAGGTATATAATCCCAACTGTTATATTACCCCTTCATATTAGACCATACCCTCACCACCAATCATTCTGGTATTATCACCTATATGAGCAAGTATTCACATCCAGTTCAATATGTATCAACTATTTATTTAATTTTAATTTATATACCCAGTATGCATAAGTATTTATCTCTAATACAATATATACTAACTATTGATAAGAAAAAATCCTGATCCTCACAGTTGTCTCAAACTATTTTGGTATTATAGCCTATCTGCATAGGTATTTACCCCTTAATCAATATGTATTCACTAACTGGTATTTATTTACCTGAATAACATAGTATTATTGACTGGTATTTATTTACAAATTTTTATTATCTAGCTGTTACAAAAAAATATTTATACCTTGCAACACACCATTTGTAATCTTCAATGCTTTCCCTTCCAAGTAATGCACAGGCAAAGATTATGGTTTGTCCATGATGATTGACACCAACAAATAAGACTAGAGGCATATCATACCTAACACAAAAAACAACATGACATATATATCATGTCAGTATTATGCATACACGGTTGAAAGTATTTATGCCAAGTATTGATTCCAAATGTAAACAAATAAAATACCTATTAGTCAAATACGTGGCATCCATGACAACGACATCATGGAAATATTTGTACGAAGCTCGGCTATGCCCATCAGCCCAAAAAATGCTCCATAAACGTGCATCTGTTGTATATTCGTATCTGTAGAAAAAGTCATGATCGATCTTTTCCCTATTAGCAAAATACTCAAACACCATTTGAGCATCATCACCACCTAAGGATTTCATTTTCAACCTTCTATGCCTGTCGATGTGGTTCCGTGCATCTCTGCGAGTAAATGGACACCGCATGTAACCACCAGCACTTTTTATTACCAGATTAATATTAGCTGCTATCGTGAGACCTTGGTCTTCGTGAAACTCTAATAGTCTCTGATATCTGTTTGGAATATAGCGAAATCCAGAAATAAGGAATGCTTTATCAGGCACCAACTCGTGGTTATGTGATAAAACAACTTCTTTCACAACCCAAGTTCCAACCAAATCAGTATCAACCAATTTCACACATGCATTACAACCAGTAGATACTGCTGCCCTTTTCTTGTCAGGAATACGTTCATCAATATGAGACGATTCTGTTCTGCACTTACCACAGGCAAACACATATTGGTGAACCTGGTCAGTACCCCTCTTCTTATGTCGTGAGCTTTTGAAAACACCAAATCCTGATTGCTTGGCAAATAAGCAGTAATACTGATATGCTTCCTCAACAGAGTCGAACTCATCGCCAACACAAGGTGGATTCAATTCATGCTCTTCATCATCCATATCATCCACTTCATGTTGTACATGTTCCTCAACATTAACATTCCCTCCAACTTCTTCATTTGCCACTGGATCAACCTGAACTTCTGCAAATTCAACATCAACACTCTGACCATGTAAACTTTCAAGCTGTACATCATCGACTTCATCTTCAAGATATTCAACATTCAAATCCCAATCATATCCCACCTCCCTTATACCGACATCATCTTCAATTCGTTCATTATCACGATAAACATCCTCAAATAAACGGTACAAATAGACCTCATCAAACTCATCACGTAACTGAAACTCATTTCCAAAAGCTTCGTTCAGATCAATATCCAAAAACATATATTAAAATTGAAGGAACTTCAATATTCAACCCTTTTTGCAAAGAGTATTTAACCCTAAGTCAGTATGTATTTAACATAAAAAGATTAAGTTCATAAAAAGGTTTGTCAGAACTAACGTATTTAGGATTGAACACTCACTGTGCAAACATTTAACTATGATTCCATAAGTATTTAACTCTACTAACTGTTACGTTTCCTTTTTATGTTGAACCATAAATATACAGGTATTTAACTGCAAATCAATATGTATTTACCAGCAACCAAAAATTTCCAGATCCTCAGTAATAAATCACAATTGGTCTAACACAATTATCCAGATAATCACTAGAAAATCATAATTCGTCTAACAAGTATTAATCCTTACAATAATCTATAGAAGATAAACAACTAATTGAATTCGC
This sequence comes from Carex rostrata, assembly GCF_964058835.1. NCBI lineage: Eukaryota > Viridiplantae > Streptophyta > Magnoliopsida > Poales > Cyperaceae > Carex > Carex rostrata. Next base: position 6,472,841 of record NC_135936.1, read on the forward strand.
TAAAACAAAAATTCGTCAAAGTTTCACTCGCCTGTATCGCCTCCAATACAGCACGCGCTTGTGCAATTCCGAATGAACGATCGCCTCTCTCGCCTCTATCGATCGCCTCAGAATCGCCTCAGATCCGAAAATGGAAATTGCGGGACGCATTAATTTCGAAATTTGAAAATGGAAATTGCAGGGATGCTTTAAGGCAACATAATATATACGCGGGGATGAAGATGCTTCAAATCACAAATATATGCGGGGAATTTGTTAATTGCGGGGTCCACTTAATTAGTCAATTGCGGGGTTCACTTAATTAGTCAATTATTCTTAATTGCGGGGAAAAAGGGGGGACAGGGTTGAGGGGATTGTTATAATTATTCTTGATTTTTACCAAACGAACATGATTACTTTTTTTTTTTTACAAAAACAGCAAAGACCGAATTTCCTATTCGGTTCAGAATTTTTAATTTTTTTGGGACCGAATAGCCTATTCAGTCCCCACTTTTTTTTGTAGATTTCCGTGGACGTGGCCACATAAAATCCAAGAAAAGTCTAGACTGAATAGCCAATTTGGTCTCTTGTGGTTTCGGATTTTCTGTGGCCGCGTGTTGGAAAATATTTTTTTTGATAAATCAATGTATATTTGTTTTTCTCATTTGCATAATCGTCTCTAAAGATTACAACCAAAGATGGTCAATTCACAAAAGAAAATTTTCAAGAAAATGAGCATGTGAAGAATTCTGGTATTCTAATGAAATGTGTATCTATTTTTTTATTTTGATTCTAAAGTTTGTATTATTTTAAGATGTACAAGAAAACTTTTATTTTTCCTGTAATTTTAATTTGTTGGGAATTATTGAGAAATCATGAATAATTTGTGTATAAAATGGTTAAATCTTAATACCTCTGATTTTCTGGTATGATATTTATATATGCCATTAAGCAACTAAGAGCATCTACATCCCTAAAACTCAATAGGATTTCTAAATAACTATTAACTACTTTTTAGAAATTATGGTATCTAAAGTTTCTAACTCTCATATCCCTGAAACTTATTTTAGAGTTTCTATTAAGCCACATCAGCAACAAATTAAAAAGGAGAAACAATTTGAGCCAATCATTTGACCAACACAGAGTTTATAAACAGTTTCTTAATAAGAAACTTTCCTGCAGAGTTTCTAAATAAGAAACTCTCCCACATCCCTGAAACTGAATTAGAAAATGACACGTCAGATTAGAAACTCTAATAGTTTCAGGGATGCTCTAAGTTTGATATTGTTTAATTATAAGTGAGACACAGTACATCGAGATGAGTATGCATACACCAAGTGCCTCATTTTTAGATTAATGAAATAATTCAAATGAGTTTTAGAAACTCATATCTACAAGATCTCCTCGACATGGGTAAGTCGGTATCAGTCCTTTGAAGCGAAACCGCTAGAAGGGTCTTAGCCTCTGCATAAAGTGGGTTAGCTGCCATCATAGCTTCATAAGACAGATTTCATTTTTTTTTATAATAGTTGTTAAAAGTTGTGACAGATTTCAATTTAAAACAAGATATAAACCTTGAATATGTGCTATTTTTATACTGTAATGTTATTTATCTCTTTAGTTCTCTTGAATATGTGATTGATTAGTAATTCCTGAAATTTGTTAAGTTGTTAACAGATGTTCATTTAATTCCTTTACAATATCATTAGTTCTATTATAACAAATTTTGTCTTTGATTCAAAGGTGAAGCTAAGTTATGGATTTCGTCGCGGAACAAGCTCAAGTGATTGTTGACCTTGCAATTGGAATGTTTCGTTCCGGCCATCTTTCTATCAACCCCTAATCTATATGACTACTTACCGTATCATACTTTTGTTTAGTATCTAACTTTTGTGAAGCTAAAGGTTATCTTAGTCTAGTGATATCATATTTTTGTTTTAATGTCTAGTGATATCATACTTTTGTTTCGTTCTTTATGATATTTCATACAATTTCACAGTTTTGTGATTATATTGTCATATCAAGGAAAATTAGAATTGTGTTGATCACACTATTTATGATTGTGATAAGCAATGAATGAAATTTGTATTGAACTTTATATTACTCTGAAGATGAGACTTTGTTAAAATATGAAAAAAATTCTATGGTACTTGGTACCACTGGTACAATTGGGAAAGTTATGGTACTTGGTACCACTGGTACCATTGGGACATATAATTTGTTTGGTATTTGGTATGGTATATGAAGGAGATGCATGTTTATTCTGTGGAAATTTTAATTTTTTCACTACTGCAATGAAGGAGATGCATGTTTATGAAGGAGATTCATTACTGCAATGGGCAAGTGTTGAACTTTGGTTAATTTTATTTTTTCTGAGCTGTGAAGTTGAGACTTTAATAAATTTGTGAAAGATGCATTACTATTATCAATTTTCATTAGATTAAAAGATACATTATTGTCATCTTTTTTGAGCTGTTAACAAGATTTAAATAATATCAATTTCTTTTCTTTTTCTCTTTTTTCCTTTTTATTACTTTTGAGAAAAAAAAAATGATTTTTTAGCTGTTACATACGAAACAAGATTGTATTACTTAGCTTATTGAGCTGTTGTTAGGTTTTGTTTGTCATAAAATTTGTTTAGTTTTCATCAAATTTCATTTTAGATTTAATTCAATTTATGTTGTGAAAAAATTGAATCAATTACCGTTATCTATATAACAATATATAATAATATAGGATGGGGGTATATTGGTCTTTGACTCTTATCACATAATAGAATGGACTTTTTTAATGTATAATCCTCCTTTCATCTTAATCTTTCATTTACCGAACATGAGCTCCTTAGCGTTCCTTAAGCTCTTAATCCTTCACCCCTTAATCCATCTTGCCGAACGGGGCCTTAGATTATTCAAGAATTATCCATATAATTATTTTAAAATGCATTTATCATTTATTATGTGTGTTTGCTTATTTTTTTTAATGGATTACAATCTCATTTATTATTCAAAGATCATTTTACTTATCTATGATTGTTCAATATATGTCATTTACACGATAATTTTTTTTTTTTCAAAATTTAAAGAGATATAGTGCAAAAAAAAAATCCCAAACCGCAATAATTTCTTGCGATTTGGAATAAAAATTTCAAACGCAAGAAATTTCTTGCGGTTTGGGTATTTAAAAAAAAATTCAAAACATTGGTTATTTGTAGTAAAATATATTAAATAATAGATATAAATAAAAATGTCGGCAATTGCTAGACCCTTATTGTTTCTCAAAAAACAAAAAAATATGTCGGCAATTGCTGTTACGCAACGCACATCAGCATCATGGCATGATGAAGTAACAAATTACAGTAATACCCTTATATTGATCTATAAATAGAGAACACCAGCAAATTAAGGCAACCAACACAACTCAACTAGACCAGTTCTAGTCGCATCACTACTAATGGCATCATCACCTACTCTTCTTACAACTCTTCTAATCCTCTCAGCAGCTCTCGCCTTTCTCGCTCCCTCTAGCTTTGCTGATTATGTCATGCTCGCAGGCGATACCCTGAATGGGGGTCAGTCCCTCTCATATGGGAACTACGTTTTTACGATGCAAACAGACTGTAATCTGGTATTATACGATAGTAGCCAGGCTGTGTGGTCCTCTGGGACCAACAACAAAGGCACTGGCTGCAACCTTCGGATGCAGAAAGATGGTAACCTTGTGATCTATAATGGCAGTAACAGTGCTATCTGGGCTAGTAACACCGCGAGGGGCCAAAGTAACTACGTTTTGGTTCTCCAACGCGATCGCAATGTTGTGATCTATGGTCCAGCGATCTGGGCCACAGGATCAAACCGTGCCGGCACTGCTGCTGTGGTCATCTCAGGAAATTCAACTAAGTCTGCTGTAGTGGCTGGAGATGAATTCGGCAAGGTGACCGGGAAGTAATGTTACTGTATGTGTATGCATTTGTGTTACTATGTATGCATGCAAGAGAGTGTGCTCATGTGTCTCAATAAATGTAGAAATAATCATGTACTTGTGCTCAATCATTTGCAAGGTGACTGGAAAGTAATGTTGCTGTATATGTATGCATTTGTGTTACTATGTAGTATGTATGCATGCAAGAGAGTGTGCTCATGTGTGTCTCAATAAATACAGAAACAATTCTGTTGTGTTAAATCGTCTTGTATGAAAGTTTTGAGCTAGATTGTTCTTTGGTAATAAATGCACTTGAGTAACGAGTTCAATTGAAAATATTATTCATTTGTTATGACGGGTCTCTTTAATTTTTCAACTGACATGTCAGAAATGTAGGAACTAAATGGTAAAAATTTTGTTTGCAAGGCCATTACATTAATTAGATATACCAGCTTATTCTATTTAAAATGGATCCCAAGAAATATATACTTCCTCCTAGGGGTGAAAACGGAGCGGAGCGGATAATGCTGATACCAAATCCGCATCCACTTTTTAATGAGCGGATACGAATACGAATACGGATAGTAAACGGATATCAAAATTCAAAACCAAATCCGCCTTAAATGGATACGAATACAGAGCGGATAATTCACGAATACGGATAGAAAATGAACAATTATTGGATAATCTAATATATAAATAATTTACTCAAATAACTACTTATATAATATAATAAAAATATTATAATCAAATTAAACATCCCTTTTTTTAGAAGTAATACCACAAAATACAAATTATTAAACACTTTCACGTAAGTATTGATTAAAGATGAATATTTTATGCAAGGTTGTAATAAGCCCATAAAACCCAAGAACACAATCCAACAGTCCAGCTTCGATTTGATCCGAATCCGCATGCGGGTATCCGCTCAATTTAGGATTCATGGATTTTATCCGAATCCGCATCCGGAACAATTGTTTATACACTGTAATTATCTGTATCCGGATTCGGAATTATCTGGATCCGTTTAATTCGGATACAGAATATGCTTGGATTCGAAGCGGATTCGGAGCGGATTATCTGGCTCCGTTTTCAGCCCTACTTCCTCCACATGAGGGTGATGGTTCGAAATAAAAAAAAAATTGTGAATATTAAATACTTGGATGGTTCGAAATAAAAAAATAATTATTTATGAATATTAAATAGTTGAATGGCTTGATCTCTAACATTTACTATAAAAATAGGAAGCAGCTAACAGTCCCCGAAAAATCCCTGAACATTTTCAACTGATTCTGTAAACTAATTCAGCAGATCCGGTAATTGTATAGACAAAATCTCGTAAACATATTCACTGGATGTTCCCTAGATGAAACCGCGTGAAACCTGATGAAACTGCGTGGTCAACGAACAAAGTACAATTGGCAGTTAACAATCGGGACCACCTTATAGAAGATATATAACGACTACTTTCTAGAATGTATCTATTGAACCAGGACCATTTTTAAATTCTTCAAATGCGTGCGTAAATTCTTTAAACAAAAAACAATAAAAAAATAAAAATATAATTTTTTTTTATTATAGAAGGTATTTATTGAACTGGAAACAAATTTAAATTCTGTAAACAAAAAAATAAATAAAAAAATTTCTTTTATTTTTATTTTTATTTTTATTTTTAGATAATTTAATTTTATAAAAATAAAATAACACTTTTTAGCACCTTCTAGAAGGTCTCTGTTGAACCGCTTGTACATTTTGTTCACTTTGTAATTCTGTATCCTTTGCGTGATAATTCGGTAGATAAAAACTTTATTCTATAAACTATATGGAATGATTCTGTGAACCTAATAATTTTTTAAAGATAAATTCATATTTCCAAAACAAAATTTATCAAAATAATTATCATAAATTGTGAACAAAGTTGAAAACATGAATAACAAAGTTTACATTATTGACATAACACATCACCCAATCCTGTAAATAAATTAGCACAATTCTATTAACTAGTAAAATTCTTTCAACAATTCTGTAAACATATACACCGTAACAAAGAAAAAAAAATCAACAATTTTACATCAGAGCATTCACTACTTGCGTACTCTTTGAAGAATATCCTACAAGTGAGACAAAAGTCTCATTGCATATTCATGTGTTGATAATATGCAAGTTCTTTGAGGCTTTGAAGTTATATCTATTTTTTTTTTTTACAATTTCATTGAAAGTTCTTGGAGTCCTCCAATCGATCGGTAATGAAAAGAAGAAGTAAAACGAAATTAAATAAAAAGGCAAAAATCAACTTGGTCTAAATTGTACAAATAACACATTAGAAAATAAAACAGTTGAGTTATATGTGATGCCCTCAAATTACACTTTTTTGTGTAATTGTTGGGAGAAATAAATATGAGTTTGAACTGTTCTCTTAAACTGGGCAGGTGTTTGTGGCAATGCAATCGACATATATCTTCTGGAGTTTGTTAGTGGAGGGGCGACCGCGGGCTACAATTGCATCACTCTTCATGTTTACTTGTCGGGGCATTCTCGGTTCCTCGATGTTGGATTTAATAAAGGGTACGCCTATTATGGGAAACTAAAAACCCGACCCGTTATGAATAGATGCAAACTCATTATGAAAAGGTGCATTGGTTTTATATAAACCATCCATACCTGTCTCTCTCTCTCTCTAATAATCAGAAAAACGTGTGAATAGTAACAGCCAAAATTAGAGAGAAAAGATAGAGAGCACCAAGAAGCACTCTGTTAAGGATTGAAGGTTTTAGGTCGTGGAAAACGCAGGGCTTCCGGCTTCGGCTTGTGATTCCTTGCAGAACCAGTGATACTGCTACGCTCGCAAGATCCGCTTCCGCACGAAGATTAACGGAGTATTTTGTAAGTTCTATCTGTTAATTAACATTGGTATCAGAGCCATTAAAGCATGTATTCTGGTTTTAGTACTAAATACAAATTTTATTTTAATATATGGAACGAATTTGGATACGGAATTTATTTTATTATATCAGATACGAATTTTATTTTAATCCGTTAATTTGGATGCAAATTTTAATTTAATATATGATATAGATTTGAAAATCTAAATACGTATTTTATTTTAAAAAACGTATTTATTTGTATTCACTGTTTTTTTTTTTTTTGAGATTTTTTAAATGTATCTTTTGGAGATGCATTGCAAAACAGTGATGTTGTATAGTGGAAATGGGAGATGCAAAGCAAAACAATGCATTTTTAGTTTATTATGGATCTAATACAACTGGTTGGACAATTTTTTGGTCCAAATGAATCACAACCGTCCAAAGAACCATTTTTTCTCAAGAATTCTCGGAACTTGCCGAATTTCTATTTTTTTGGATTTGATGGTTCATGATCGGTGTGTACAATTTTTATACTTCTGGATTGTATATAATCCATTTCTAGTTCAAACAGCGCTATTGGATGTGCCGCTGGGGCTAGAACCCATGTCTATTGGGTGGGAGCCAAGTACCCTAACCACTATACTAGAACAACTTTCTTGTTACCATCCTGATTCTATATATTATATATACTACAAAACAGTTTTTTCTTTGCAACTGAAATTCTTGTTTATATATATAATATATATTATATATATTATATTATATATTTTTTCTATTAGCCATGAAATTTTTTTATGGAAGTACGGATTTTTTTTGTTTGTACAATTTTTTTTTGTTAAAATTATATATTAAATGTATAATTTTCAGTGGGAGTTTTGCACAGTGAATAATTAATGGTAATAAAATTTATAGAATTAAATGATGATTGTGAAACTTAGTGATCTTTCGATTTTAATCGATAAGTATTATTATTATTAAATTATTTCACAGTTGTTGTAAAACTAGAAGTGTTATGCTAGGTATTAAATAATTTGTATTAAGCCATCAGAATTGTGATATGTCCTAACTTAGTTTAATTGTAATTTCTTAGTGAAATGGCATCTGCATCTAGGAATATTGTGGCAGAACTCAATAAGGGTGAAAAACTGAATGGCGATAATTATGAAATTTGGGCCATGAAAATTCAGTATGTCCTGGAAGAACAAGAGGTTCTTTCGGTCCTGGATCATATTTTAACCGAACCAGAAAAAGGTACAACTGAAAAGCACATTGCTGATAAGGCTGCATATGAGTCCTGGAAAAAGAAGAACTTCATTGCTTGTATTACATTGCTGAGCAGTATGGATAATGATGTGATGCGTGAGTTTAGGCAATATGAGATTGCAAAAGAGATGTGGCTTTCTTTGAAGCAGAAGTTTGGAGGAACTTCTGTTACAAAACTGAGACAACTCACCATCAAGTTTGACACTTACAAGAAGCGTCCTAATCATAGCATGCGACAACATCTCAGGGAGATGTCAAATATGATTAGTGAGTTGAAGGACGCTGGCCATGTTTTGACTGATGAGCAACAACTTCAAGCAGTGATTCGTTCACTTCCTCATACTTGGGAACACATGAAGGTGAATCTGACCCACAATGAGAGTATTAAAACTCTCAACGATGCAACAAGGCATCTGGAACTTGAGGAAGATCGTATTGAGGCATCCAAGCCTCAAGAAACTGAATCTGCTGTGCATTTGGCTAGTTCAAGCTCTCATGGAGGGCAAGGCCAGAAGTGTAAGTCAAATTATGGTCAGAAGGGCAAACAAGAGAAAAAACATAAGGGGCAAGATCGTGGCAAGGGAAAGGCTTCTCAGAATTTTAAGAAGCATAATAAGGCCAAGATCAAGTGTTTCAATTGTGGCAAGAAGGGTCACTATGCTCGTGAATGCAAAGAGCCCCGCAAGGTACAAATTATAGAAAAACTTTCATATTTTTCATATGTTTCCAGTTCTGTTTTTATTGCTGATTCTCATCCTTTGTGGATTGTAGACTCAGGGGCAACAGACCATGTAGCCAAAGACCGTGACTTGTTTGTGGATTTTCGTCGAATTCCATAAGGTTCAAAATGGCTTTATGTAGGAAACAACTCTCGTGTACCAGTCAAGGGTATAGGCACATGCAAGTTGGATATGCGTGATGGTCGAACCCTCCTCTTACATGATGTTCTCTTTGCACCTGACATTCGACGAAATCTTGTATCTGTAGTTGTTCTTCTTAGATTTGGATTTACTTTGAACATGTGTGGCACTAGTATTAAGTTGTATCTGGATGATGTGTGTTATGGTTATGGATATGTATCGAATGGTTTTATTATTCTGGATGTTATTAATATGATGACTTCTAATACCCATTTTTCTTTAATTACATCATATACTGATGAAAATGTTGATGTGAATGTATGGCATATGAGATTAGGCCATATTGGACAGCAACGAATGGATAGATTAGCCAAGGAAGGCATGTTAGGCCAAATTGAAAGGGTTAGTCTACCAACATGTGAAAATTGTTTAAAAGGAAAAATGGCAAGAAAACCATTTGGAACATGAACTAGATCTGAATTTCCATTGCAATTAATTCATTCTGACATTTGTGGACCAATGAATGTGAGGGCACAACATGGAGGTAGATACTTTATCACCTTCATTGATAATTATACACGATATGGTCACGTCTATTTGATATCTCATAAATCTGAAGCTCTTGCTTGTTTCACGAAATTTATAACTTTATGTGAAAATCAATTAGACAGAAAGGTTAAGGCCTTAAGAACGGATCGCGGTCGCGAATATTTGTCTGATGAGTTCAAACAAATGTGCGAAGAAAAAGGAATACTAAGGCAACTAACCATGCCATATACTCCACAGCAAAACGGAGTGGCTGAAAGGAGAAATCGGACTCTTTTGAAAATGGTTAGGTCAATGATGGCTCAAGCAAATCTGCCAATTAATTTATGGGGTGATGCATTATTGACTGCTGCCTATATTCTAAATCGTGTACCTTCTAAATCTGTTTCTTCAACTCCTTACGAATTTTGGACTAATAGAAAACCAGATCTTAGTAATCTGAGACCTTGGAGATGCGATGCCTTTGTTCATGATTCATCTCATCAACATGGTAAATTGGGTCCACGAGGTAAAAAGAGTATATTTATACGATACTCCGAACATTCCAAAGGTTATGTGTTCATTGGTGAACAATCGAGTGGGAGTGTAACAGAATTTGAGTCCCGAGATGTCATTTTCTTGGAAAATGAATTTCCAAGAAAGGGTGAGATAGGTCAGGAATTTTCTCTATATGAAGTAGAAGAGGAGCAAGATGATTTGATTGTTGCAAATCGTTTGGTGCATATTCCTGAACCTCTAACAGTATCTCATCCAAGTGGGAGCAAGTCAGTAGATGATGCTGAGCCAAGTTCAGCACAATCACAAATTTGGTATAGCAATCGTGCTAGAGTTCCTAAACGTCATTTTCCAATCGAAAATGAATCTTACATGATTGTCATGCAAGATGAAGAAGAGCCAAGAAATATTCTAGAGGCTCTCACTTGTCCTGCTAAAGAGAAATTGATGAAAGCAATGGAAGAAAAAATGGAGTCAATGAGATCAAATAGTGTTTGGGAATTAGTTGATCTCCCTGAAGGATGCAAGGCAATTGGGAACAAATGGGTTCTCAAGATTAAACGTCTAGCTGACGGCTCAATTGAGAGGTATAAGGCACGTCTTGTTGCTAAGGGGTATACACAGCAAGAAGGGATAGACTACGAAGAGACTTTCTCTCCTATTGTAAGATTTACTTCCATACGGTTGATACTAGCTATCGTTGCCAGTTTAGATTTGGAATTGCATCAGATGGATGTTAAAACTGCATTTCTAAATGGCAATCTAGAAGAAGAGATATATATGGAGCAATCTGTCGGTTTTGTTGCCGAAGGACAAGAGCACAAAGTGTGCAAATTGTTGAGATCCATTTATGGCCTCAAGCAATCTTCCAGACAATGGTACATTCGGTTTCATCAAGCAATCATATCATTTGATTTCGAAATGATTGATGAAGACCATTGTGTGTATGTCAAAAGATCCAAAGAAAAATTTGTGATTCTATCGCTTTATGTGGATGACATACTGTTGGCTAGTAACAATAAAGAGTATGTACAAATCATTAAAGAATGATTATCCTCCAAATTTGATATGAATGATATGGGTGAAGCAGCATACATTCTTGGAGTGAAGATTGAAAGAAATCGTTCCAAGAAGATGTTAGCTCTATCACAAGAGCATTACATCAAGAAAGTACTTGAAAATTTTCATATGCAAGACTGTAAACCCATTGATACTCCTATAGCAAAAGGCGAATGTCTTAGTTTAAGAATGTGTCCAAAGACTCCAGATGAAAAAGCACAAATGGAAAAAGTTCCTTACTCAAGTGCTGTTGGCAGCCTCATGTATGCTATGATGTGTACTAGGCCGGATATCAGTTTCGCCGTTGGAATGGTGAGCAGATATCAAGCCAATCCAGGACAGTCCCATTGGAAAGCAGTAAAAAGAATACTTAGATATCTGAAAGGTACTGCAGATTATTCATTGTGTTTTCAAGGAGGAAATCTACAACTCATGGGTTATGCAGATGCTGATTGGGGAGGAGATTTAGATGAAAGAAAATCTACCTCAGGTTATGTTTTCTTACTTAGTAATGGAGCTATCTCTTGGAGTAGTAAGAAACAGAGTTGCATATCCTTATCCACAATGGAAGCTGAATTTGTAGCATTTTCAGCAGCAGTACAAGAAGCAGTTTGGCTTAAAAGATTTTTGAATCACTTAGGTTTCGGTGAGAATGAAACTAACTCAGTGTTGGTATACAGCAATAGCCAAGCAGCAATCGCTTATACAAAAGATCCCAAGTATCACTCAAAGACCAAACACATTGATACTAAGTATAACTTTGTTAGAGACATGGTGGCGAGAAAGCAAGTTTGCATGCAGTACATATCTACACACAAAATGGTGGCAGATCCTTTTACAAAGGCAATACCTAGAGATGTGTTTATTGGCCATGTGAAATCTCTAGGGTTACGTAGATTGTAGTTATATTTTTGATTGAACAGTATATATTATGTATATTTATATTTGTGGGATAAATGCAATGAATGCTATTTTTTTATTCATTTATGTGATAATTGTTACAAATTATTTAATACCAATATATTTAGCATAACACATGAGATATAAAATGAAAGGTATGTCAGACAGTTGATTGGCCTTCTCACACAGGCAATCGCTTCTATGTCTTGGTAGGACATAGAAATAAGATTGATTTTAAGCTAGACATGATACAAAAATGTGAGAGCAAGTGCTTAAAATATATATCGCCTTGATAGAGAATCAAGCTGAGGTCATATGAATATATTATTATGACCGAAGGTGAAATACCCACTATTCACCTTAACTGTCTTATGCCAAGTGGGAGTCCTGTTATTGAATTTATATGATAAGTAGAGTTGTGGACTCAAGTTAGATATTATGTATATCTGAACTATCGCTTGTACGGTATTGGATTTTAAATTAGACATACGCTCCATAAGAAATGAAGAATAATACCGTAACATATGTTTCATACCATATGTGCAATTGACTAACAGGGTAACAGAATATATGATCTCTTCTTCTTTGTTGTGTGAGACCCGCGAGATCAAAAGGATCTCATAGTACTCTTCGATTTTTTACTAAATACTTGAAGTTTCTTTTCAATTAGTTATTTTGGAATGTTGCCAATGATCATGAATGATACGATCTAATGGAACATATATGAATAGCAATTGATTTGGAATGAATAGATTCTAGATAAAAGAAAAAAGATCATTTGAGTGTTACATTAAGTTATATTCATTGGTGCACCAATTATGTTTATGTAACATAATTGTGAATATATAAGTATGGTTGTATCAATAAATAAAAGAGATCTTGTAATACTTAAAAATGTAACTTAATGATCTGGGGTACTGCATATTTACTCTACTTAGATGTTATTATATATACCTAACAGTTGGATAACAACATAGACTCTCAAATTAAGATATGTTGGTCACGGCCTATTTCTTTGTATGAATTTTAACAGAGATTAGATATTACGTTCTCTTAGTTTATAGCGGGTATCCCATTTTGTGCGAGTGGGAGATGTTGGATTTAATAAAGGGTACGCCCATTATGGAAAACTAAAAACCCGATCCGTTATGAATAGATGCGAACCCATTATGAAAAGGTGCATTGGTTTTATATAAACCATCCATACCTGTCTCTCTCTCTCTAATAATCAGAAAAACGTGTGAATAGTAACAGCCAAAATTAGAGAGAAAAGATCGAGAGCACCAAGAAGCACTCTGTTAAGGATTGAAGGTTTTAGGTCGTGGAAAACGCAGGGCTTCCGGCTTCGGCTTGTGATTCCTTGCAGAACCAGTGATACTGCTACGCTCGCAAGATCCGCTTCCGCGCAAAGATTAACGGAGTATTTTGTAAGTTCTATCCGTTAATTAACACTCACCCAACTCCCCCTTCCCAAGGTAGGAAATGCCATTCTTGATTTGAAGTTAATGCCCTCTATATCCTGTAATGCCTCCTAACACAGGGTTTATATATATATGACACTTAAGCAAGGAGTACACTGAAAATTGCCATTTCCATATTTTTAATTCTCAAGCCATTTTCCATTAGATTCTAATTTAGTATTTTAAAACTGACTAACTTCCTGAAGATTTTTTTTTTTCAAAAAAGTTGTGAGTATAAGTCCACGGATTTCATTAAAGAAATCAGAAGTTGAGAGACTGGTACCAAGCTTCTTTTCACATAAATAAATATTATAAATGCCTACAGGAATTCTTAGGATCTGGTGCTGACTCCCAATTAACGTTGGTAATGTCTCGTTCTTTCTTTTCTTCTCGGGCCATGTAGCGGGATCGATGATAGCCTCATTGGACATGAGGCGCATGAAACGGTACAAGATGGCATGGAGCTTTGATGCCTTAAACATGTTACAAGCAATTAGGTTGCTTGCTTCGAGGGGCCACTACACTATTGACTTAGCCACAGGGCTTGGTGCCATGGTTTCCTCTTCGACATCCTTGCGGGACACTACCTCAAAGTAAAAAACCGGAAAAGGCATATACTGGCTGAAGAGGATTCACGTTTTTGTCAATGTTGTTGTAATTGCAAGCAAACGCAAGATTTGATATCTAGCACATGAGAATTTACAGGATAGATTTGGAATTTGCTAGAAGGCCAGTACTTGTTCAATTTTTTGGATATTATTAAAATTAACTTTGTTTTAATGTGTTAGTGCACATGTTAGACCAAACTTTGGTTGGAACAGATTACAAAGATACATGCTGATGCCAAGATTAGTTGTTTTCTGACCCATCGTTAAGTAAAGTATTGGTGTCAGATCTGACCCAATATAATCTTTCCTTTAGAAGGCGCAATATGTGTTAGATTTTTCATTTGTTGCTGATTGTTAAACGAGCAACTAATGGAGTCTTCTGTTTATGTTTTTAAAATTAATGTATTGTTTGGCCATATATTAGCACCTTTGTAAAGATTGGCTGAAAGCAGAACCATATAAACATTACCAGGCTGCTGTAGTCTTTTGAGTGAACAACAATTTTTTTTTTTTTTTTGATGAAAGAACAACAATGTTGTAATGGAAAGAAAATCAAGTTAACTTCCGGAATCAAAGATTCATGTTGTTACGTTCTAATTGTATGTTTAATGTGCTTTAGAAAGAAAATGTTTTTTTTTTTATTGTTTGGCTAATAAGAATAATGATAATAATATAATAATACCGACATAAGCTAATGATCATACTAACAACAACAACATCATGTTGATGAAGGTCCAGCATCATGTTGATGTAATTGGAGTGATCATATCATCAATAGATGGAATTACAATTGTGGAAGTCAAATATAAATTTCTTAAAAAATCATTTATATAACATAAATTTACCACAAATACATGATCGATGGTTCAGAAAAAATATTGGACATTTTGACTTTCAAATTTTATGCTTAGATCCGCTTCCGATTAGTGGCAATAATTATAATAATGGTGATGATAATGAAGATAGAAAAATGAAATAAAGTAAACTTATAATAATACAAAATTATAAATCAAACAATTAATAATAGGAAGTGTCTAATTGTCCACAGCCTTTTGTCCACCATTTGTCCACAGTTTTGACTTGTCCGAATACTGTAAATTTACTTCTACATGCTATACAATTATACAACATATCACATAAAATATATCAGTTAATCATACAACATCCAGCAACTATTTGAAGTGGTCCCAAAATAGTTAAAAAAAGATTGCAACTTGCACAACAGAACAAAAAGGTTGTACTTTCAGACTGTACTTTCAAAAAATACAGTTATAGGAAGTTATTGGCAGTTAGAGTTAGTTATTAGCGGTTATTAGCACTGGGTTGAATCTTGTATACTGTAAAATTGAATATTGTACACTGTAAAATTGAATATTGTATACTGTAAAATTGAATCTTGTATACTGTAAAATTGAATCTTGTATACAGTGAAATTTTCAATTGAATCTTGTATACTGTAAAATTGAATCTTCTACACAGTAAAATTTACAATTGAATCTTGTATACTGTAAAATTGAATCAACAGAACTGTAAAATTGAATCTTGTATACAATATAATTTTCAATTGAATATTGTTCGGATGAGTAAGAAGCCTTTCTATCATCTTTTTCTTTCAGATTTTCACAAGATGAATACTGTAAAATTACAATATGAATATTGTAAAATTACAAGATAAATACTGTAAAATTAACAAATCAATACTCCATATCGCATTTCTATCATCTCTTTTCTCCAAATTTCCACAAGATGAATACTATAAAATGACAAGATGAATACTATAAAATTAACGGGGCAATAATATAAAATTAACAGATCAATACTCCATATCGCCTCTCTATCATCTCTTTTCTCTAGATTTCCATAAGATGAATACTGTAAAATGACAAGATGAATACTGTAAAATTAACGGGGCAATACTGTAAAATTAACAGATCAATACTCCATATCGCCTCTCTATCATCTTTTTCCTCCAGATTTCCATAAGATGAATACTGTAAAATGACAAGATGAATACTGTAAAATTAACGGGGCAATACAGTAAAATTAACAGATCAATACTCCATATCGCCTCTCTATCATCTCTTTCCTCCAGATTTCATTTTAAATGCTAGATCTGTTATTGCATACAACGAAAACAACAAATTCAACAGAAATAACTTACTAGATTTGAATTTTGCCGTGCTCTTCAACAAAAACTTCTATTCGATCGCGCTCCACGATTGAAGGTTCTATTGCGATCATGTATAAAAAACGAGATCGAAACAATATTCTAAAAAAGAAAATCGTCATTGCTGGCCCAATTCGTACTGATCAGACGTGAAATAAAATCAGAGAAATGAAGTCAGATCCATAAAATCTGACTCAATCAGAGAAATGAAGTCAGATCCATAAAATCTGACTCAAGCAATATGGAGAAAATTATAGTAGAAAATTATATCACGTCAGATCCATAAAATTATAAAAAGGGATCCTCGTAATTTTACTAGGCCTCCGCCACCTTCGTGCTCTTATTCAAGGGATGAGATCCATGCCGACAGAATCGACCATGCTGACCTTTGTCTGAGGTGCGTGCCGATTCAGAGCGCACGAGAGGTATTGACGAGGAGGTGGCGAGACTAGGGGCGCGCAGGAGAAGACAAGAAACTTACAATCCAAGTCACGGCAAAGGCACTAGTCGGTGACAATGAAATAAGAAGAGGCAGATCGAATAAGCAAAGGCACTAGTCGGAGCAAATCTGATCGGATTTCGAAATTTAGCAAATGAAATTCAAAAAAGGAAGGTTATGGAAGGTCGATCTGTTTAAATAGCAAGACGAAGTCGGAAGGTGGAGACCGACAGTTAAAGCGGAAGTTGGATAAGGGGGCTGTGGACAAATGGTGGACAAATGCCAGTAGACAAGAACCTTTTCTCTTAATAATATTAATGATATTGAGTAATGTTATGGTACTATATATGGATCAATATCTTCGTTTTCAAAATTCAAACAGTTGATATGGATTGTTCAACACGATCTACATATGAAAATGTACTTGCAAACTAAATTTTACATATTTTAGAATTATTTTACTATTTCTTTCGATAGGGAGAAAAATATTACTTTGAATGGTCTACAATCTACAATCTTTAAAACAAATTATTAGAAATTTTTTAAAAATCATAAAATTTAATTTACAATACATATGATATTAAAAATGAATAATTATAACAATCCCCTCAACCTTGTCCCCCCTTTTTCCCCGCAATTAAGAATAATTGACTAATTAAGTGGACCCCGCAATTAACAAATTCCCCGCATATATTTGTGATTTGAAGCATCTTCATCCCCGCGTATATATTATGTTGCCTTAAAGAATCCCCGCAATTTCCATTTTCAAATTTTGAAATTAATGCGTCCCGCAATTTCCATTTTCGGATCTGAGGCAATTCTGAGGCGATTGAAGGCGATTCTGAGGCGATTCTGAGGCGATCGATAGAGGCGAGAGAGGCGATCGTTCATTCGGAATTGCACAAGCGCGTGCTGTATTGGAGGCGATACAGGCGAGTGAAACTTTGACGAATTTTTGTTTTAGCGAATTCAATTAGTTGTTTATCTTCTATAGATTATTGTAAGGATTAATACTTGTTAGACGAATTATGATTTTCTAGTGATTATCTGGATAATTGTGTTAGACCAATTGTGATTTATTACTGAGGATCTGGAAATTTTTGGTTGCTGGTAAATACATATTGATTTGCAGTTAAATACCTGTATATTTATGGTTCAACATAAAAAGGAAACGTAACAGTTAGTAGAGTTAAATACTTATGGAATCATAGTTAAATGTTTGCACAGTGAGTGTTCAATCCTAAATACGTTAGTTCTGACAAACCTTTTTATGAACTTAATCTTTTTATGTTAAATACATACTGACTTAGGGTTAAATACTCTTTGCAAAAAGGGTTGAATATTGAAGTTCCTTCAATTTTAATATATGTTTTTGGATATTGATCTGAACGAAGCTTTTGGAAATGAGTTTCAGTTACGTGATGAGTTTGATGAGGTCTATTTGTACCGTTTATTTGAGGATGTTTATCGTGATAATGAACGAATTGAAGATGATGTCGGTATAAGGGAGGTGGGATATGATTGGGATTTGAATGTTGAATATCTTGAAGATGAAGTCGATGATGTACAGCTTGAAAGTTTACATGGTCAGAGTGTTGATGTTGAATTTGCAGAAGTTCAGGTTGATCCAGTGGCAAATGAAGAAGTTGGAGGGAATGTTAATGTTGAGGAACATGTACAACATGAAGTGGATGATATGGATGATGAAGAGCATGAATTGAATCCACCTTGTGTTGGCGATGAGTTCGACTCTGTTGAGGAAGCATATCAGTATTACTGCTTATTTGCCAAGCAATCAGGATTTGGTGTTTTCAAAAGCTCACGACATAAGAAGAGGGGTACTGACCAGGTTCACCAATATGTGTTTGCCTGTGGTAAGTGCAGAACAGAATCGTCTCATATTGATGAACGTATTCCTGACAAGAAAAGGGCAGCAGTATCTACTGGTTGTAATGCATGTGTGAAATTGGTTGATACTGATTTGGTTGGAACTTGGGTTGTGAAAGAAGTTGTTTTATCACATAACCACGAGTTGGTGCCTGATAAAGCATTCCTTATTTCTGGATTTCGCTATATTCCAAACAGATATCAGAGACTATTAGAGTTTCACGAAGACCAAGGTCTCACGATAGCAGCTAATATTAATCTGGTAATAAAAAGTGCTGGTGGTTACATGCGGTGTCCATTTACTCGCAGAGATGCACGGAACCACATCGACAGGCATAGAAGGTTGAAAATGAAATCCTTAGGTGGTGATGATGCTCAAATGGTGTTTGAGTATTTTGCTAATAGGGAAAAGATCGATCATGACTTTTTCTACAGATACGAATATACAACAGATGCACGTTTATGGAGCATTTTTTGGGCTGATGGGCATAGCCGAGCTTCGTACAAATATTTCCATGATGTCGTTGTCATGGATGCCACGTATTTGACTAATAGGTATTTTATTTGTTTACATTTGGAATCAATACTTGGCATAAATACTTTCAACCGTGTATGCATAATACTGACATGATATATATGTCATGTTGTTTTTTGTGTTAGGTATGATATGCCTCTAGTCTTATTTGTTGGTGTCAATCATCATGGACAAACCATAATCTTTGCCTGTGCATTACTTGGAAGGGAAAGCATTGAAGATTACAAATGGTGTGTTGCAAGGTATAAATATTTTTTTGTAACAGCTAGATAATAAAAATTTGTAAATAAATACCAGTCAATAATACTATGTTATTCAGGTAAATAAATACCAGTTAGTGAATACATATTGATTAAGGGGTAAATACCTATGCAGATAGGCTATAATACCAAAATAGTTTGAGACAACTGTGAGGATCAGGATTTTTTCTTATCAATAGTTAGTATATATTGTATTAGAGATAAATACTTATGCATACTGGGTATATAAATTAAAATTAAATAAATAGTTGATACATATTGAACTGGATGTGAATACTTGCTCATATAGGTGATAATACCAGAATGATTGGTGGTGAGGGTATGGTCTAATATGAAGGGGTAATATAACAGTTGGGATTATATACCTATTAGTCATTTTTGAAAGACAGTTAATACTCAACACAATATATGATTTTAGGTTCCTAGAATGTATGAATGGAGTGAAGCCGAGAGCAATACTGAGTGATCAATGCGCAAGCATAGAATCAGGTATACGACATGTTTTTGGACAAGAAACTGTGCATAGGTATTGTTCTTGGCACATTTTGCACAAACTCCCGACGAAATGGGGAAATGTGTCTGATAATGGGAATGAGAAGATTAAGGAAAAAAATAGTGTAAAAACCGACAAGAAGAGGGTTAAGTCCGATAAGGTCAAGGAAAAGAAGAGTGAAAAAACCGAGAAGGTCAAGGAGGTCGTATACAACTCGCAAACAAGAGGGGAGTTTGAAGAAAAGTGGATCAAATTAATGGATGATCTCGGCAAGGAGAATGATCCCTGGTTTAGAGGAATATTTGAATTAAGAGAGAAATGGGTACCGGTATTTTTAAACGGACAATTTTGGGCGGGAATGACAAGTACCCAACGCGTGGAAAGTATGAACAATTTCATGAATTCATATTTGACAAAGAGAGAGAGTTTGAAGGATTTTGTGGAGAATTTTGAAGCGGCGTTGAAGAATATTTGGCAGAATGAGAATGATGCCGATTTTAAGTCGAAATTCAGAGCTCCTAAACTTCACTATGAGTTGCCGATGGAGGCCCAATTTCAGCATTGTTACACGAACGAAATATTCTATAAATGCCAACATGAAATCAGAAAATGTGCAAATTTGTCTTGCAAATTAGTTAGAGAAGAAGATGGAGATCTCGTTTATGAAGTTAGGGATTGCCGTGACATGAGTTTTATGGTTATTTACCGAAGGGCATTTTTGGAAGTGCAATGCATTTGTAGGAAATTTGAGGCAATGGGGATTTTGTGTGCACATTGTATTCAAGTTCTTAAGCAAGAGAGAATTTTTTCTGTCGAAGACAAATATATCGTTGAGCGGTGGAGGAAAGACGTGCAAAGATATAATCTGATGATAGTTGATCCAGCTTTTCCAACAATACCTGAACAGGGCAGGTAACAGTAAGAAATGTTTATGTTTGTATATCATTGTATTTATCTCTACTTAAATAACTATTTACCTATAAGGATTGAAGTGTGTACTTTTTTAATGCTGACATTAAATTTAACTTAACTTTCTGCAGGCTTTATGAGCTTACAATTGCAACCAATCCAATTATACAAGAGTTGCTTCATTTAGGAAGTCTCAATGAGATATTGCATACTGCTGTTTTTAATGGTTTTGTGGAGTTGAGAAACAAAGTGGCAGGTGTGTCTTTTGTTTGTGTTGATGTAATGTCATTTTATTCATTTTTATTTGTGTGTAATATTTTTTGTTATTATGTTAGGAATTATTAATGGTGAAGTAGATAATGAATCAAATGGCACTGTTCGTATTGTTGGGAGGGCTTCTAAAGGAAAAAAAAACCGAGGGTCCCAGATGTCAGGAGAAAAGGTATAAATATGGTGTGTCATATGAGATAAATACATTTTCCATTGAGGATTAATACTTGTGAACTAATATAATTGTCATTTAACAGCATTACAAAATGTTGAGGCAGTTCTTGATGAGACAGCAGCTATTGATAATTGTGGTATTACTGGATCTGCAGTAAGCAACGGAGGTAAAAATACTTTTTATATTTGCAATTTGATACTTGTAAATAGATAAAAACTATTGGTACTGGTGATATTAATATTGCTGGCTTGAGATATTTTTTTTGGACAGTAACACAAAATGTTGAGGCAGTTCTTGATGAGACAGCAGCTATTGGTACTGGTGATATCACTGGATCTTCAATCAGCACTGGAGGTAAAAATACTTTTTATACATGCAATTTGATATTATTTATTGCCACGATCACTACAACTGATAAATTTGGTTCTGTACAGGACTTTTTGTTGTGGGAACAGATGTTGATGTTACTGGTGCAATTGGTACATTGATAGGTATTTTTTATGTTGAAAATAATTCCGAAAATTCATGTTTAATTAATTATGTATATTGTTTATTTTATAATGTTCAAATAATTAACAGCTGATACATTACCATCGCCATCCGATTCACAATGGATATTAGGGAGTGAATATATTTCAAGCGGGCAACAACATGCAGTCAATCATCCACCTTCTATACAAATTCTACCTCCTGCCAAATCAAAGAAAAGAGGACGTCCGCCAAAGAGTACAATAAAGAGTAAACTTGACATTGCTATTGGGAAGATGGCCGCGAAACAAAGAAAGGAGAATCGAAAAGAAAAGAATAAAGAAACAAACAATTAAATACAGATTTAATACTATTTTTTCTATTAATGTTGTTCATATAGTTTGACTAAACATAGGATGATAATTTTCAATTACCAAAAGAAATTATGTAATTCGGGTATTATATTAGTGAACTTAAAATTGTAGATATTTTTAAATTGTTCTAGACGATACTTATCTTTATCTATGTCAAGTTAGGAGAATATAGCATTAATACATGATACATATATGGTTGAATACCTGATAGATCAATGTTTAATACAGAATGATAAATGTAGAGGTAGACTAATGGTAAATACTTTATAATTGCATTATAAAGTAGAGTTAAATACTTGATGTTTTTATGATAATGCTGGAAATAATTGTAAATGAGAGCAAAAAATTTGTTTATAATTCCGAGTATCAGTATAAATTACTTTTCTTTAGGCATAATAGGAAAAAAGTAATATAGTAAATAACTTGTTGTATAGAGATAAACACTTGACTACGTGGTGATTAATACTTAAATATGACCAAAAGTAGACATTTTTTCAGTTTCAGTTTATGGTCCCCACTTGTGTAGTTGAAATTGGACCACATGTTTGCACCAGTCCATTTCCGCCCAGGTACCTCAGGTGCAATTAAAAACAACGAACGGTCCAGATTAATCTTAGTTGGCCGAAATAAAATCCGGAACCGGTTGCGATTAGTGTCACATGAAAAGAACGGTTCAAATTTATGGCTTGCATGTCAGGTACCTGATACCTATTAATTTACACTTTAGAACATTCCTAATTCGGTACATTTTTTATACGTGTGGACCCGGTTTATTTTGTTTCCCCCCCAAACCTCGGTTCTCTCACTCTACTCGACTGAAAGCGTGAAGCATCCATTCATTCGCGTCACTTCACGATTTATTTTTCTTTTTCTCCGTCGCTTCTTCAAAAAACCACTGTCTAGGGTTTGCCTTTTGTCAAGGTAATTTACATTGCGCAATCGGAGAAGAAGAAATCTGAAATGGTGATAATAAACTCGGTGAGCACAGGAGCATCTTCTGGCGCAGAAGCCCTAGATGCGCGACAGAATCAATCGGAATCGGTAGATGCGCGACAGAATCAACAGATCATCATCGCTCAAGGTTATACATTATTTTAAGTTTTTGTTTCGTATTTCGGTCAGTAGACTTGATTCTATGGTTAAATGCACAATTTATTAGAATTAAGGAGTTGATATGAAATTGTCAAATGTAGTACTTCTGTTTTTATTATGATTTTGCAATTGTAGTATTCACTTGTTTGTATAACTGCACCATTTCACTGTAGCAAGGTTAATACTTATTTGAACAAGAGTTAGTATTATGTGAATAAAATGAGTTAAATATTTGATCAAGTCTAGTTAAATACTATCTCATAGCCAAGTGTGGATAGATTTAGGAATTTATATATCAAAGGGGATGTATAAGTAAATCACATTTTGTAAATTTTGTGTTTTTCAGAGACAAATGATGTACACACGCAAGAAGTATCTCAATCGCAGGAGCCCAAACTTCGCAGAGGACGCCCAACGGGTTACAAATTTGGTGATGCTCCTCGGAAGAAGCCGAGAACATCTGATTCCTGTATCAAGAATCAGTGCAACGTGGATTTAGCTATGAAATTTTTTCATGTCAAGGTGTTGAAGAAGTTAAATGAGCAACACATAAGATGGATGGCTGCGACACCGTTTATGCATTTGTTTGCATTTCCTGTGAGCACACAGGTTAGTAATCATTATATTTATCTTTATGAAAATAACTATTTATCTCTATGAATGGAGTTGTTTTTTTATTGCTGACTTAAAATTTAATTTAATTTTGTGCAGGTTAGTAATGCGATTCTTTACGAGATCCTTCTCATGTGGGATAATAAAGGGCATTTCAAGGTGAGAGATGGCAAGCTGCTTGAGTTCACAGCTGATGAGGTCGCGATGGTAATGTGTCTTAACTCTAAAGGGGCGAATGTTCAGTACAAAAGGGAGTATGTTGGTCAATATGCTCTCCGTACAAAATATTTTGGGAGATCGGGGAGAATTAGCCGGGTAGACCTTGAGAATTGTATTGTGAAAGCACTCGATGACAAGGAACCAGTGAAGGAAGTTGTTGGTTTGCTTGTGATGTACCTTTTCACTATGATTCTATTCCCCCAAAGTTGTGGCAAAGTACCTGTTCATATGTTTCCATATGCTGAGGATCTTTTGGGTCTGAAGGAGTACAATTGGTCAGAGGGTGTTTATAGAATGTTGATGGACAACATCCCCAACAATGCAAACTGGTGTAAACTGAAGAGGGATGGAAAGGGTATACAAATTGAGGAAGTAGAAAGTTCAGAAGCAGAATGTTGAGGAAGGAGCGCTTGACTTTAGCATATAATATGCTTATCCACGATAAGAATGACTGCAAATTCAGAAGCTAGAGCACTTGACCTTTTGACTTGGTTTTTATGGCGTTGTTAATGTTGTTATGGTTACTGATGTTATTGATACTATTGTTATTGTTAGTTGTATTAATACCTGTTATTTGTGCGGTTCAATATGGTACTGCACCTTGGTATTGCTATTGATATTAAAACTCTTTTGTTGTTAAAACAGATATACTTTATATTTTGGTGTTAAAATTGTTTGGTGTTTTTTAACATTTAATAATGCAGTAATTTTTTGTATTATGTAAGGATAAATACTACATAGAGGCATGTTAAATATTTGTAGGTACAACTAATTACAATAGTTTTTTGTAAACGGAAAAAGTAATATTAAAAGGAACATAAGTATTTATTTTCAACTCAGCAAGTGTTTATCTTCAGTTCAGCAACTATTCATCATTACAGAATACTATATTATACAATGTAACACTATATTATGCAAGGATAAATACTATATTATGCAATGCTAAATACTACGTTAGATATGATAAATACTTCACAGATTTAAGTTAAATATTTGTAAGTATAACCAAATATACACATTTTTTCTAAACGAAAAAAGTGTTTATCTTCAACTCAGCAAGTGTTTACATACAATTAAGTAACTATTTAACTTTAATTTGATAAAGTAGTTATCTTTAAACATACAAGTATTTACTTTCAATTAAGTAACTACTTAACTTTAATTTGACAAGTATTTATATTCAATTAAGTAACAATTTCTTAGTGTTTATATTTAACTTTAATTCAGCAAGTGTATACCTTCTATTAAATTTGACAAGTATTTATATTCAATTTCATAGTGTTTATGTTTAAGCATCGAAGTATTTATCTTCAAACATACAAGTGTTTACCTTTAAATTTCAGAGTTGTTAAGTTTATGTATACAGCATAGTATTTATCCTTCTACATTTGAAGTTTGTATTTTTATGTTATTTAGTATTTATTCTAGATAATGATAAGTTTCAAATTTTATGAAAAATTATTTGTTAGGGTTAACAGCTATTTGATGATGATAAGTTTCAATTCAATAACTATTTTTAATTTCTTAGTGTTTATCTTTAACTATCGAAGTATTTAATTTTAAAGGTACAACTGTTTATGTTCAAATTTCAGAGTTTTTAATTTTTCAAGTTGACAAGCAGGTATTTATCATTATTCATTGAAAGTTCAATTTTTACGTTATTTAGTATTTATCCTTACGCACTCTTTGATAGTTAACTATTTGAAAGCATAAATGAGAATTTGAAACAGCACACAACAGATTACAGAATCATAATATATTAAACAACGATAACATGCATTTAGCAAAAGTTCCAGGTAACACAAAATGAAACAAACAAAATTGTAAAAAACCAATAGCAATTAAAATAAAACATAGTTGACACAAAAATTCTAATTAAAGACCAGTTCATGGCTCGTCTTTTGGATGAACGGAACGCGGTGGCAGACGCTTGGCCCTACGGATGTAGGGCTTTGCTTCAGGATGGCACCTTGGACTTCGTCTTGGCTTTTGCCGCGGTGGCCACGGCCAGCTTCTCCTGAGATACTTCTCAAACCCTGGTGGTACCCTGGGAAGAGGCACGAATGGTTGGGGTGCGGCGTTGATCACCTCTGGTTCTTCCTTGATGGCAGCCATACGTTAAGCAGTATTTATCTTTTGTATAGTGTTGTACTATGCCTTGTTGTAAGATAGTATTTATAGAGAGTTCGAAGCGTCGCTTCGTCTCCCTCCAGAGAGACGCATATCAATTATAATTCGACGATGTTTAGAATTGATTTTCGTCCAGATTAACTTTTTCGTTATTCTAGAAAACGTTTCGATCTCTGAGAAGTAACATCTCTCGTAATCTCGAAGTAGCACGAATCTCAGAGTACTTAAGGAAACTTTTGAATTTATTAGAGAATGTTCGAGTTGGATCTGTATCGGCCCACAAATTTGGGCCATGAGTTATCTAGAAAATTTTTTTATAGTACCGACTTATGAAGTTTGGGCCAAGAAGTTCCGGGACTACAGAGTTGTGCGGGGACAAAACGAAAAATGAAGGGATTGTTGTGCGGGGAAAATGGATCGACAGAATTGGTATTAAAAAATTGAGTTAACTTCTTAAGGATTAATACTTCAATGTGTTAGGCTTAACATGTTATAGATCAATGTTAAATACTCGCATTTTACCCGCATGATTTACTTGTCCAGTCATTATTTTTGTCATTTTCTACGGGGTTTTTTGCGGGGTGGAGGGTGCGGGGACTGTTATCATCGTCCAAAAATCAATTTCTTAATTATGGTTTATAAAAAAAATTCCATTGAAATGGTGATAAGTTAATGTTCACACAGTTCCCTAAAAATAATTTGAGCTTTTAACTTCTATGAAAATATACTCCACAAAGTAAACAAGTTAACTTAAAAAAGAAAAAAAAACATCTATGTGTTTCCTATCATAATATTTCACTTTTGTCTGTAATAATTATACAATAATATTAACTCATATTGTAGTCATTATACATGATAATAATTTGTATAACATTTAAAATAGTATCAGATTATTCCAATCAGACAAAAATTTTCATTTATATATTTAGATATGTATGTTTAGTTGCAACATTAGAATAACTAGAATAACAAAATTGGTGTTTGTCTTATTATAATAGCTTATTCCCACTTTTGTGAGAATAGTTTGTTCTAATAAGACAAACAAGTTTGATTCTCTATTTGAGCTATTCTAATACAATCAAATACCGAATAGCTTGTTCTCAATAATAGCATGTTCTAAAAAATAGCATGTTCTCAAGAATAGTCTATTCTCATTGCAACCAAACATACCAATCGGACAATAATTACATTCAATTCATGTGGAATTGAATAATGGTTCAATTAATATTTTTTTAATAGTGGGGTGAATAATGATTCTATTAACACCTTGTTTGGAAGGAGAGTAGAGGAAGGGAGGGAATGGAAAGAAAAGAAAATTTTCCGTCGAATCGTGTTTAGTTGACAAAATTATATCGGAGATGAAGGGTACAGGAGGTGAAAGATTTAACCTTGTATCATTGTAATTAATATAATCGGTTTCCCTTCCAATTTGGAGTGTAACGGATGGAAATAAATTTTATTGCAAATATTTAAAAAAAAAATAACACAAATGTCCAACTCTATATGTTACAAATATAATTCTCATACAAGTTTTTTTTTATCACAAATCTACAACAGTCATTGGCAGGTAAGGTGGGGTTTCAATTATTGCATTATATGACAATTCAATTATTGGTGGCTGGGATTTCTATACGTGGATTGGAGATAAGGTGGCGTGTCATTGCATTATATGACAATTCAATTGCAATATGACAATTCAATTATTGGTAGCTGGGATTTCTATATTTGGATTGGAGATAAGGTGGGGTATCATTGGCAGAGAGAGCTAATTAGGCTGGGAAGACGGACATGAAGCCGCGACCATGCCAAGTGGGGATCAAGACTACTGATGGAATTAAAATTATGGCCATTTTTTAGGCGAAGTAGGTAGTCATAAATATTAGATATCTTAGCTTGATATTGCTAATAGTAGTATAGTTCCTCGCTATTCGGATGAAAAAGAATGTTGAAGCACAAAAGGATAATTCAAGATCAGTCACAAATAATGTCAGCTAGCTACAAATGCATGACTGTATAATTCTCTAATAATGTCAGCTAGCTACAAATGCATGACTGTATAATTCTCTAATAATGTCAGCTAGCTACAAATGCATGACTGTATAATTCTCTAATAATGTCAGCTAGCTACAAATGCATGACCGTAAAATTCTCTGATTCTTCTAGAGACTCTTTTATTATTTTTGTCGATTTTTGTGAGTCATGGTTTTAGAGTAAGGCTACGGTGCTAACGGTTGCATAGAGGGCCTCTATGCAAAGGCTCAATATTCGAGTTTTCAAAATCCTAACGGTCGATCCGAACCGTTCAACATGATCTTCATATGAATATGTACTTGCAAATCAAATTTTATATTTTTTAGAATTTTTTTACTAATTTTTTAGATTTTTAGAAAATCACTTGATCTAAAAAACGCTGCACCATTCAGATATTTGATTTTCTAAAAATCTAAAAAAATAGTAAAAAAATTCTAAAAATATAAAATTTGGTTTGCAAGTACATATTCATATGGAGATCATGTTAAACAGTTAGCACTGTTAGGATTTTGAAAACTCGAATATTGAGCATTTGCATAGATGCCCTCTATGCAACCGTTAGCACCGTAGCCTTACTCATGGTTTTAACCAGAGTAAAGAATGTACTAGAGTTTAGGCATTATCGCTTCCTGTTATATAAGGAGATCTGTAAAAAGCTTCTTTGAGAAATATTAATATAAAAGAAATTCTTCTCCAATTTATCTCTCTATTCTGTTATTTTATTTTTTTGATAACTGGGCACTATTCTGTTATTTTAGAAAGAACAAATCCATAAGAATTGGATGGCCTACGGGCTTGTTTGCAAAAAAATAAAAAATAAAAAATGGATGGATTAACGGTTCAACGCTCATAATTTTTGAAGCAAAAAGAAAAAAAAAAGGCTCATGGTCGTCTTTTCGAAAAGATGATATCAATGATTCTATTAAGTAAAATATGGGCCTAATGCTTTACACGCTAAAATTTAGTAGGCCCAAGAAAGCCTCGGATGCACTCAATCCCAGTTGAGACTCCAATGACGAATCCTATGCATTAACTCAGAATTTCAGTGAATGCATCTCAGCTGTCCGATTAGAATCCGGATCAATTTGGTCCGAAATGATATGCACCAACTCGAATTCATGCCAACACAAATCGGACGATTCAGATTCTTTCTACATTAATTCAAATTCGAAGTAAATGCAGACGATACAAATTCGTATCAGCAACTGTCGCCGCCGTTGTTAAGTAACTCTCTTTTTTATATTGTAATATCATTATAGTGAGACTGGCGTAGTATCCATATATAGTGTATATTAATCTATATTATGGATTCATATTTCCTTTTATTTAAATTTAAACAGTCGATATAAACAATCAACATATTTTTAATATCATATGTATTTGTAAATTAAATTTTATAATTTTTTTTTAAATTTCTAATAATTTGTTTTAAAGATTGTAGATTGTAGACCATTCAAAGTAATATTTTTCTCCCTATCGAAACAAATAGTAAAATAATTCTAAAAAATGTAAAATTTAGTTTGCAAGTACATTTTCTGTTTGAATTTTGAAAACGAAGATATTGATCCATATATAGTACCATAACATTACTCAATATCATTAATATTATTAATTGTTTGATTTATAATTTTGTATTATTATAAGTTTACTTTATTTCATTTTTCTATCTTCATTATCATCACCATTATTATAATTATTGCCACTAATCGGAAGCGGATCTAAGCATAAAATTTGAAAGTCAAAATGTCCAATATTTTTTCTGAACCATCGATCATGTATTTGTGGTAAATTTATGTTATATAAATGATTTTTTAAGAAATTTATATTTGACTTCCACAATTGTAATTCCATCTATTGATGATATGATCAGTCTAATTACATCAACATGATGCTGGACCTTCATCAACATGATGTTGTTGTTGTTAGTATGATCATTAGCTTATGTCGGTATTATTATATTATTATCATTATTCTTATTAGCCAAACAATAAAAAAAAAAAACTTTTTCTTTCTAAAGCACATTAAACATACAATTAGAACGTAACAACATGAATCTTTGATTCCGGAAGTTAACTTGATTTTCTTTCCATTACAACATTGTTGTTCTTTCATCAAAAAAAAAAAAAAAAAATTGTTGTTCACTCAAAAGACTACAGCAGCCTGGTAATGTTTATATGGTTCTGCTTTCAGCCAATCTTTACAAAGGTGCTAATATATGGCCAAACAATACATTAATTTTAAAAACATAAACAGAAGACTCCATTAGTTGCTCGTTTAACAATCAGCAACAAATGAAAAACCTAACACATATTGCGCCTTCTAAAGGAAAGATTATATTGGGTCAGATCTGACACCAATACTTTACTTAACGATGGGTCAGAAAACAACTAATCTTGGCATCAGCATGTATCTTTGTAATCTGTTCCAACCAAAGTCTGGTCTAACATGTGCACTAACACATTAAAACAAAGTTAATTTTTAATAATATCCAAAAAATTGAACTAGTACTGGCCTTCTAGCAAATTCCAAATCTATCCTGTAAATTCTCATGTGCTAGATATCAAATCTTGCGTTTGCTTGCAATTACAACAACATTGACAAAAACGTGAATCCTCTTCAGCCAGTATATGCCTTTTCCGGTTTTTTACTTTGAGGTAGTGTCCCGCAAGGATGTCGAAGAGGAAACCAGCACCAAGCCCCGTGGCTAAGTCAATAGTGTAGTGGCCCCTCGAAGCAAGCAACCTAATTGCTTGTAACATGTTTAAGGCATCAAAGCTCCATGCCATCTTGTACCGTTTCATGCGCCTCATGTCCAATGAGGCTATCATTGATCCCGCTACATGGCCCAAGAAGAAAAGAAAGAAGGAGACATTACCAACTGGGAAGTCAGCACCAGATCCTAAGAATTCCTGCAGGCATTTTTAATAATTATTTATGTGAAAAGAAGCTTGGTACCAGTCTCTCAACTTCTGGTTCTTTAATGAAATCCGAGGAATTATCCTCACAACTTCTTTGAAAAAAAAAAAATTCAGGAAATTAGTCAGTTTTCAAATACTATATTAGAATCTAATGGAAAATGGTTTGAGAATTAAAAATATGGAAATGGCAATTTTTAGTGTACTCCTTGCTTAAGTGTCATATATAAACCCTGTGTTAGGGGCATTACAGGATATAGAGGGCATTAACTTCAAATCAAGAATGACATTTCCTACCTTGGGAAGGGGGAGTTGGGTCGAGGAACCAAGAATGCCCCGACAAGTGAACATGAAGAGTGATGCAATTGTAGCCCGCGGTCGCCCCTCCACTAACAAACTCCAGAAGATATATGTCGATTGCATTGCCACAAACACCTGCCCAGTTTAAGAGAACAGTTCAAACTCATATTTATTTCTCCCAACAATTACACATAAAAGTGTAATTTGAGGGTATCACATATAACTCAACTGTTTTATTTTCTAATGCATTATTTGTACAATTTAGACCAAGTTGATTTTTGCCTTTTTATTTTAATTTCGTTTTACTTCTTTTCATCACTGATTGGAGGACTCCAAGAACTTTCAATGAAATTGTAAAAAAAAAAAAAATGATAGATATATTCAAAGCCTCAAAGGTAGGGGTGAAAACAGATTGAATACAGAGCGGATAGTGGTAAAACCATATCCATATCCATTTTTATTTTTCGGTTATGGATACGGATTGGATATTAGACCTGGATACAGATACAGATTGGTTCAGATCGGATATTTATTAAAAAATACCAAACTTCATAATATTTATCTAATTATAATGATGAATAACATAATTTTTTTAATCATATATATTAAACTATATGGTATATATCTACTATTCGTCTAGTCGGATACGGATAATTGAAGCGTAAAACCATATCCGTATCCGTATCCACACAGATATTCACATATCAGATATCTATATCTAATTTTTCGAATATGGATCGTAATACGGATCGGATATTATCCACTCCATTTTCACCCCTACGCAAAGGAATTGCAACTACATAAGGCATGCCCAAAATTTGTTAACAACAACGTCAAATTTCTTCTAAGCTCAGTTTCATTTTACTTGAAGAAGAACATAAAACTAAAGATCAGTGGTACAGTCGTACAGAATACAGATTACTGGGAACAAAGTATTTACCGTATTAAGACCAGCAAGAAAGGAATTAAGATCAGGTCTCTCCACCAAACCGGCATTCAAAGACTCCGTAAGCCGAAAGCCGAGATCCAGAGCAGGTGAATCACTTGGCACCATTGGAATGGTGTACTCAACTCCCATGAAAACCAAAAGTGTCAGAAGAAACACGAAAGCCACAGGATGCTGACGCACCAATCCCACCACCGCATCCACTGACAAAAAACTCGCAAACGCAGGAGACGCCTTGTTCATCTTCAATTTTTCATTTTTATTCGAATTTGTTGGCAATGTGCCATCGCTGACTCCACCCATTTTAACGGAAGGAGCCTCGGACTCCTCTTGTCTCTTTGATGTTGAATATGCTTTTGGATGCCGCGACCGGATCCCGGGATCTAGGCAAAGAGGGATGATGCGCTCCACGTTGCCTGAAATCTCCTCCATTGTAGATAAACCAATTCTATCTCTTGCGATTGCGGAGTGAAGGGTTTGGAGCCATGGTTTATTTACGTCGGTGTATATATATAGACGTATTTCTTATGTACTTTTTTTAACGCCTGGCGGAGATCTAAGGATAGAATTTTCGAATGAGACAAGAGGGGAAATTTCGGGTGGGGCCCGGCGTAGGTAGATCGGACGTCTACCTCTGGTGCTGTCAGCTGTGGTGGCCCGAAGAAATTGAGAACTGTGAAAGGAGCAGCGGTGATGAAGTTGGGAAAGGAAGGTTTCTGATTGGTCGAGGAAATTGCAAGGATGGTAGCGATAAGAGAACAGAATCACATTGGCTTGGAGAAATTAAAGAGAGAATTTGTCTGATTACTAAATTAAGAGCGACACGGCAATTCAAAGAAACAGGGAAAGGAAGGACCAAACCTTGGTTATAAATCCAGATGCCGAGTAGCCTTTTTTTTTTTTTTTTTTGATGGTCGGATGCCGAGTAGTCTTACTGAGGCATCTTTCTGTGAGGAATCTGACTGACAAATGGGGACCCCACATTTGAACAATGGTGACAATAAGATTATTGCTTGTTCGCTTCAAGATTCGTGTTATTCTAGCACGCACAGATCTCAAAGCAATTTTGATCCACGTGCATCGCATTAAGATCTGTGCATGTTGCTTTAATATTCGTGTGTGTTCACTTCAAGATTCGTGTTGATCTAGCACACACGGATCTTAAGGCAATTCGGACGGTAGAGGAATCTTAAGATTCAAATTAGAGTTAGATGGGCGTTTTATGCTTTTTAATAAAATAGTAAAATAGTTATTTATGAATTTAAAATGTGTTTAATATAAAAGACAATAAAATGAGTAAATATATGAGTTTTTGAAATTTAAAAAGGGAATATGTAATTTTAAAATTTGGAGGGTGAAATACGAAATTTTGAAGTTTTTAAGGGTTATACGTGAAATTCTCTCTACCTATTTTACCCTTTATTAAAAGCAAACTCAAATTTAAATCTAAAAGGTTCATTTACCGTCTGATCTACATGCATCACATTAAGATATGTACGTAATGCTTCAATATTCGTGTTGATCTAGCACGCATGGATCTTAAAGCAATCCTTATCTACACGCATTGCATTAAGATCTGTGCACATCGCTTCAATATACATGTGTTCGCATCAAGATTCGTGCTGATCTTGTGTGCAAATATCTAAAAGCAATTTGAACGATAGAGGAACTATTCATATTCAAATTTAAATCCGATGAGCTTTATATGTTTTTAATAAAGGGTAAAAATGATATTTTATAAATTTAGAATGAGTTTTAATATAAAAGACAATAAAATGAATTAATTTGTAAGTTTTTTAAGTTTAGAATGGAAAATATGTAATTTTAAAATTTAGAGGAGAAAATACGTAATTTTGAAGTTTTTTTAGGGGTATACGTGAAATTCAAAATACGTTTGTTTCTGAATTCTGATCGGCGGGGCGATTGCAGCAGATGATCCGTACTAAGTGTTATACGACTGGCTCCCACTTCTCCACTTCACTAATCCAATGAGATTGCGTTGCGTAACAAAATAATTTTAAGTTTATATATTGAATCTTGAAAGTGTTTGTTTTTTAGTTTACTCCATAATGAAAAGTCATGAGGTCAACACATCTCCTGCTGGGCTGCCACAGCTATTTCATGTGGGTTTTTTTCTTTTGAGTTGAATGATGTGAGCAGGTTGGGTGCACCGGAAACGTCTCTCCTCAGATATTGCACCGTACAACATACAAGGAAGGAACGGTCTGGAT
Organism: Carex rostrata; assembly: GCF_964058835.1. NCBI lineage: Eukaryota > Viridiplantae > Streptophyta > Magnoliopsida > Poales > Cyperaceae > Carex > Carex rostrata. Next base: position 6,507,246 of record NC_135936.1, read on the forward strand.
TTAAATTCAAACGGTCAAAAGAATTCGTTTTTTTTTTTTCAAAATAAAATCAATATTAATTATTCTAATATAACAAGCAGCTTCACCGATCCCTATAAAAATAAGTAAAAATGATCAATGTAGATTGCTCAAAATAAAATTTAAATCCTCCCTTCACCGATCCACCGATCTCTAAGATCGGTGGAGCTTTTTTTCTAAAAAACAAACCGTGCTTGCTTTCTTAAAATAATTAAAATTGATTCTATTTTAAAAGAAAAAATCAAAGAATTCGGTGCCTATTGTACTATTTGATTGTGCACACCAAAGTTTAAAGCGTTTGATTAAAATGTTATTTTGAGATCGAGATTCTCCCGCAAATTAATTGCTGCAAATGAAAAGGTAAAAACAAATGGTAATTAATTATAAGTACGACCTATACCTGAAAACGTGAACGGACATGTATAAATTATAGGTCAATTTGTACATTGTATAATAGCTTTAATATTGATGTTGATTCTCTCAAAAAATATATATATATTGATCTTGCACATTTATCCTTGCTTATTTTTAGTAAACACAACAATAAATTTGCTCAAAGCTTGACATGAAAAATAAATTTAAACTACTTGGCAGCAATTGCCAAGGGTTAAATCAATTAAAATAAGTTCAGATAAATTTAATTAAAAGATCGTCGACACAATTAATTGGAAATGTTATGTAGTCAGTTCTACTAGTATAAAGAAATATTTATAATACAATATATTTTAAGTAATTAACACGTGCTATTATGGTACTAGTTATAAATTTGTTTTATCTTGTCAACAAAAATATATTTTATTATCTATATTACTTTCTTTTAAATAAATGTTGCTAAATTTTCTAAATGTTTCTAAATTGCAGTTAAAAGAGACTGGCTTTGTTGGAGCGAAATTTAATTTACTGCTTATTTAGAACAACTAAAAGAAATCATTTGAGCTTATCTGTAAAATTATTAATTTAAATCTCAAAATCTACATGAATTTGTTTTGAGCTTATTACACGGTGTATCAATTTACTTAATATAAGACGTTGAGAAAAAATTGTGTTGTTCAAATACTAAAGTGAAGACAATATACATGTATAATAGTCCTATGCAACTTCTTTAATTGCAGATCCCACCTTGTGTAATTTATTATTCACTTTTATTTTAAGTGCACCCTAACAAATGTGACCATCTCAAAATAAAATACTGATCGGGCAGTTGTTATTTAAAACGTGCCCTCCATTTTGTTTCCGTTTCTTTTTTCTTGTAATTACTCTTAGCATGAGCATGATATGTTCCATTATTATTCGCTGATTTTGAGAACTTTTTGGACGGAGATATTGACTAAAACTTCGCAAGATTTGAACGCGTTAGTCCAAGTCTTTCTGCTCTTTGGAGGTCGGGTCATAGTTTCTGTTATTAAGTCACATCATCAATAATTAAAACGGAGAAACAATTTGAATTAATCATTAAATCAAATAAAATTTATAAACTGTTTCTTAACTGCATAGTTTCAAAGTTTCTAAATAAGAAACTCTCCCACATCCGAATCTGGATTTGTTAGCTAATTTTTTTTTCTTTTTTGAAAATTTATTACTGAAGGTTGATTGTTTAGCTTAAGATGTTCTTCTCCTACCGTTACCTATTAAAATATTATCCTTTTATTATCTTTGAAGATGAATTTGCTTGATATTAGATAGTTTGTACCAAGTACCAGCATTTACTTAGTTCCAGATGGATTGCTTATTAAAAGCGCTTTCTGAACTGAAATCTATATAAATTACATCAGGAACCCCGTTTTGTATTTTCATCTATGCATAACCGTACGTTTTGTATTAAAAGCGCTTCCAGATAAGTCTACAATTTCTTCAGAACCATATTTCTGGTAAATTGTTCATACTCTTTTCCAATGCCATACCTTGTGCTCCAACCTATCACTAGCTAAGAATAGCATTCTCTTTTCCTGCATTTTTTTTTCTATTCTTCCTTAAAAAAAATGAAAATGTACATGGTGGCATGCCATATTTTGAGGAATGCTTAAAGAATACAGCAAGCAAAAGTAATTTCTAGAACTCAGAACCCTCTTCTTAGCCATGGTATTCACGCAGTTAAGAACACCACTAAAAGTAGAGAAATGCATGATAGGAGGGTTTTGACATAGGTTACGCTCCTCCCTTCAGCTCCAATTTCCTGTTAATTGTACCAAACACAGTTTACATCAGAAATCTATTTGACATGTTAACATAATGATTAAAAAATATGGTTTAAAGAATCTAGAGAAAAATGTGGTAACCAGCTCCAAGTTTCGTGCATGGTGCATAGATAGGTTTTGTTGCTTTTTCAGGATTAAAGTGGCACATTACGGGTTGGACAATGTCAGGACTCAACAACACTGGATCAGATTAACCAGGTACTTGTATGGGGAAGTTTAGGATTATTAATACGGCAGAATTAGCCTAAAGAAGGCGCTTCCTCTCAGAGGTACAGATGCCGAGTTGGTTAAGTTACTTTCGGCATTGAGTTAGCTTTAGAAATTCATTCACAGGTTGCTCAGGTCTCAGGTCGGGAAAGACTTGGCTGCTCAAATTCAGGCCAGGTTAGGGTATACACAAAGTACATGAGGGACAACTCAGGTCATTTTTGCCTTCAAGAGGGGCAGCTCAGATTTTGATAAGGGTTATACACAAAGTACATGAGGATGTATGAGCAGCCAACAAAAGTATGCTAAATTTTAATCCATACCAAGGAGCTCATGTTTGGTAGAACGGATTAAGAAAGGAAGCTCCTCTGAAGACTAAAGGAGGTAAGAAAGTCTTTGGGAGGCTCAATCCAAGATAAATGGTGCCTTAAGAATTCAGGAAAAGGGAGCAAAAATTCATCTTCACTAAGGAGATGATGTTCGGATGGATTAAGCTTCTAAGGAGTCTTAAGGAGAGGTTGTCGAACGGAAACCTTGGGATTTTGTGCAACAAAAGCTCCATGTTAGAGGAGAATAGCAAATTTTGCTAGACTTCTCAATATTTAATCATTTGATTCTGAGTTACAAAAGTACACGACTTTTGTTCACTTCACCGTAACTCTAGAAAAGTACACGAACGTTTGTTCACTTCACCAAAACCAACTTTAAATCTGAAAATTCTTCATTAGTCTAATATGAGACAGAGGGAAGAAACAAAAAAGTTATTCTGATGTAAACATATCCCTAAGACCTCTATAAGCATCATACAAGTAATAATTAATCAATCCACAAAAGATCCAATGGCTTAAGAACATAAATGCAGGAAGCTGCTTGGAATTTCCTAAAGATAGGGGACCACCTTATTATTGATTAGGACCGAAATGACTAGACCAAATCAATTAAGTTAATTGACTGCAATAACTTCACATAAAAAAGATTAACTGGCTTTCTTGAGGAAATCATCCAAGTTCAAAATAGAAAGAAAAAGGCTCACAGGTTTCTACCAATATGACAGCATTAAAAATACAACATAAAAGGTTCAAAATCAACTAACCTTAAATGAGAGGAAAGCTGAACCGGCTGAAGACGGCTTGAGCCCAGAAAAACCAATATTGTACGATATACTCCCATCAGCCTTAAAAAGCCCATAATGCCTCTCTGAACCTGCTCCATTCTTCAAATCCTCATTAAAAAGCGCAAAAATATATGCCTTCAACACCATCTTCGGCCTCAGTGGAGTCCCCTTCCTCTTAAACAGCCTCTTTTTCAAATTAAAATTATACGCTCTCGCATTCTCCACCGAGGCCCCTGCCTCGGTAGCATCCCCGCCGGAAGCCCATCCCGTCTCAGAAACTATAACCTCCATGTCACTGTACCCGGCTGCCTCCAAGGCAGCATATGCCGCATCTACCTGTGCTTCAAACATGTTGTCATAGTGCAAATTCGTTTTTGCATCGTATATACCAGGATTTGTCTTGAAAAGGGCATAGTTGATGTCTATATGCTCAGGATCACTCTTGTATGCTATGAAAGGGTATACATTAACATAAAATGGTGAACCAGTGGTCGAGAAAAAATCTAAAATCGGCTTCATGTACACCATGGCATTTTCGTTAAATGTACATGCGGAGGGCGGGTATGAATTGCCAAAAACAGCCTGCGAGTGCGGCGACGACACCTGGATCTTGTCGTCGAGTTGGAGTGTCTTGAGGGAATTGTATATATTTTTTATGGCTCCGAGCAAGGCCGCAGCAAGGTCCGTATCACCACCACCCAGAATTTCGTTTCCCACAGTGATGCCACTGATTTTCGTGTCGGGATAATACGGCTGAACATTTTCCTTCAACCAGTCCATGGCACGGTCTTCACTGGAACTGATGTCCTTGACGTTTCCGTTGGGGATGGCGATGGTGAGCTCGAGGCCGGAGCCTTTGAAGGCACTGAGGATGCTGTGGTCAGCATCGTAGATCTTGACATTCTTTATCTTAGCTGCTTTAAGGAGCGTGACAACGCTTTCAGGAGGGGGGAGGTTGTCGGCAATCCTGCCATAGTTTATCCCATATGTTCCCGTGAAAGCTTCAACTGTCACTAAGCCTGCCAGAGAAATAAATAGCAATAAAATAGTTAGACAGCTGCATACTCATGCTTTGCTACTATGCATGTGTAATTATGGCTTGATAGTTTGCATTTAGAACAATCACAATGATAATATTGTAAGTGAGAGGAAGCTTGCGCAAAAGGTCCTTAATTAACACAAGTACATGCAGCTTTAACCAAAATCAGAAATCTACAATATATTTCCAAACAAGGAAATTAATGGATTATATAACATACTGCTCATGCTTTGTGACTACAGCTAGAAAGTTACTAAAAAGAACTGACACAAACTGACAATATTCAGTTTTGAGTTGGGTACAAATATCAGGCAGGGCAGCACATGGAAATAAGTATATTAGATATCTACATCCTAATTATGATTCAATTATATTGTGCAAGAATTTCCAGCTAATGTGCGCAAAGAAGTTCATGATACTTTCCTAGATTGGAAGTCGACAAGTTCAGGCTGTAATTTATAAAAGAAAAAAGAGTTGTGGTGTAGTACAATCAATTTAATCCAAGTGTTACCAAACCTGTTTATCGGCCAGAAGATAGCAAACAAGACCTGACTATTACAGTACAATCAATTTCAATTCTGGCAAGGTTCTTCAGTTTTTCTTTGTTTATTTTTTTGTTTTATTTGAATTTTATTATTTTCTTTGATGAACAAACAGAGACTTCAATAAGTCTCCTATGTTCAGGAAACTTCAGAATGGAAATCAAGGAAAAACAAAAGGAAAGAAAAGGTGCTAGAAATTTTAATTTGGGCAACTTAAAATCTGTCACCGGGTTAATCATATTTCCCCGTTGTGGACAATACCAGTATAAGTTTTCATGACCAAAATAAAGTTTAAAATAAACCCAATCATTTTCAACTCCATGGTCCTCTTTGCAGAAGAAATCATTAAGCTATCCTATATATCATGCATCCCTCCCCATCAAGCCCCACCCACCACCCAAAATAATAAATTAATAAAATAAAATAAAAAAAATTAAAGACCTCCCAATAATTGCCTTTAATAAGATAAATATTTTCATTGGGAGACGCTCTAATGACAAGTTTATCGCAGTAACCAACCAGTTTAATTCCTCTATTTCATCATTTTTATCTTATCCTCGGATTATTTGCCAACCCAAACAACCATACTTGATTGCTTAGAATTTGATCAAAAGTTGCTCCAATCCCCGTGCACTCCGACCAACCTGTCCTAGCAATAGGAACTTTAAACAATCATTCAATACAAAAAAGTTACCATGGAATGGGAAGGCAAGGAGGCAGCAATAGAAAAGGAGAAGAAGCTTAGTCATGGAGATGGGACGATTAAACAGGTAGGAATTAATTGAAGGAGGTTTCTGTGTCTCTCTCTCTGTCTTTCTCTTCTTTTTCCTGTAATAGCAAGCCATGAAGAATAATAGAGGTTTACTTGGCCCATAAACCAGATATTCTTCTCCTACCGTGCCTTCCCTTCCCTCTGTCCTTCTCCCTCTCCCCCACCCGCAAGAAAAGACTCCGCCTTCTCTCCAGTGCCGTACGGTAACTTCGCCAAGTTCAATTCTTATTATTCTTCCACTCCTCTCTCTCTCTCTCCTCCTTCCGATTCAAATAAACGTGCGGGTCGGATCAAGAAAGGGGTTCGGATCGGTAACGGGTTGGGGAGAGTCACGCCCGGCTTTAAATTCCAAAAGAAGCAAGGAAGAAAGAATCCGATAGTTTCCTTTCCTTAATTAGTAGTGCTTCCTTGGATGACAAACAAAGAACCCGATCGCCTCTCTCGAACGGCGGCTTCGCACAAGGCCTTCATTTGCTTTCTACAGTGGAGGAGTATCAGTGGTGGGATGGGATGGGAGGGAAGGGGATGAGACTTGAGAGGGGCTGAAAGGGAATCTTTAAATCTTTGCATTATTTTTTAGCATATACAAAAAAACTTGGGAAAGCCAAGTAAAAGCGATGGTGTAAAGGGCACGGACAGCGTCTAGCGAACCGAGAGTTCCTAGAAAGAGAGAGTTGGGTGCGGGAAACCGACTGCAGACCAAACGAGTGCGTATCCTCTGAGATATCTCATATTTTGCGTGACCGACGTGTTCGGTGCCTATTCGGGGACAGCGCAGGGGCCAGTACTATTTAAGCTTTGAGATTCGTGCATAACGTTTTTGAACGGCTTTGATATTCCAAAATGTCACGCAGAATATGTGATATCTCAGAGGAAGCGAATTCGGACCAAACGGACCGGCTTGGCTTGACCCATTACTTGTGCATGATGATTGATGAATGATAATTTTTTTTTATTATCTATTTCGGTTTTTTCAAATCAACAACCCAAATATTTTAATTATAAAAAATTGATTAGATTGTACATAGAATTAAAATATACGAGTTCGATAATTTTGTTTGAATCATATGTTGAAATGTTAAAAATATTTTTTTAGATGCAATCCATAGATTGTATTCATGAATTTATGATACATGCATTCACAATACAATACAATTCACAGTGTAATGAATTCATATGCATGAAGCCGACTGAATATACGAAATTTATAATTTTTGTTTTTCTCCAAATTCGAATTTTAATATTCTAGTTCCGCTCTTGTTGTCTTTAAGACTGAGAAAGGCGTTGATTTTCCCAGGTGACCCATTCATTTTTCGTGCCTAATAAAAAAATATAAAATACAGCAATTTTGAAAATAACAATTAATATCAGTCGGTTTCCCTCCTATCACAGAAAAAACCATTTAAAAGTAGGTCGGCCATTGGCTCAATAAACAAAGGATGTGAAGGTCTCCAAATAGGTTTTCTCTCTTGTACAGTATCTGAGCAAGATCACCTGTCACTGTCAGTCGACAAAACTATAGGTCTTGCTTAATTTGAAAATTAAATTAATGCTATCTGATGATCAGATATGTTCATCTAGGAATCTACGGTATCCGATCAGAATCTATATATGCATGGTAAACTCGTAAATATAGTCACAAGATTCGCAAATTATTCGCGAATTAAACTCGAATAATTCTTTTTTTTTGTGATGTCGCGTCAAATTATTCGGTTGACTGAACTTTGACCGAATTAAACTTGAATAATTCGCGAATTTTACGATTTCTTCCCGAATTTCATGAATTATTCGTGATTTTTTCCGAATTTTTTTCATAACATTTTTTTTTTCTTTTTTGCTCTCTTACAGAACTAAGGTATCTGATCCGAATAATTTCGAATCATTCCCAATTATTTCTGAATCAAAAATTTTTGATCTCGCCGAACCAAACTTAAATAATTCATTTGTGACTATGCTTGTAAAAGCTTAGGTGAAACATGTCCATTTTCCCTTGAATGAAAACAAAACACATGACATCACTTCTTAGCACGATTGTTGAACCTTTTAACTTAAAAAAAATTAAAAAAGGCGACATGTTACTTATTAGTTGGGGCTTAATTATGCATGTCAGAATCAGCAAATAAGTGTCAGTCACGATCCCAACTTTCTTAGCTTTAATACCTTATATTATATTATAGTTTAGCATAATTGCTTCTATGTTTCCATATCCACCCAAAAATAAAGTGTCTTGACCAATTTCTACTATTTTTGGATTGTAACCTCGTTAAAGGTATTAATTTACATATCTGATATATCTGATAGAAACGTGTCATACAAAAACTTAAGCAGGAACCAATGTCTTGGACAATTTCTACTATTCTTATTATTGCACATACAGATCTTTGTAAAAAAATTTATAAACCATAATTAAAAAAAATTATGAAACCAATATGATTACTTTTTTTTTTACAAAAACTATAAGAACTAAATGTCATTGCGGTCCGAATTTTCTTTTTTGAGAACGAAATGACAATTCGATCTGAGATATTTTCACAATTTTTTAACATATTTTTTTGTCGAAATCTATAAAAACGGCTGGGACCGAAATGCCAATTCAGTCCAAAAAAAAGGGGGGGGAGAGAAATCTGCTCTTTTTCTTGAGAAAAGGAGGACTCTCCTATTTTTCAATCCGAACCGTTCAAAATTGATCAAACGGCTTCATTTACATCTGATTTGTTTTAATGGATTATATTGATATAAAAGAAAAAAGTAATTGAAGCCGTTTGATCGATTTTGAGCGGTTCGGATTGAAGAATACGAGGGTCCTCCTTTTCTTGAGAAAAGAAGCATATTTGCTCCTGGGGGGACCGAAATTGCATTTCAGTTCTTATGATTTTTGTAAAAAACAAAGCAATCAAGTTGGTTTGGTAAAATCTATTTTTTTTATTTATGGTTTCTAAAAAAAATTCGATCTTTGTGGGTGCTTATAGAAATAATTTCATTACGTTAGTGATATGATATGTAAGAGAAGTTCAGTGCAACATTGAATGTCCCAATTCCAAAACAAAGAGTTTGGAGTGACCAAGCATTTGAATCAACAATCTTTGAAATCTCATTAAGAGTATATCTACCCAATTATAATTAATTATGAGTAGGGTGATGATAGAAACACAGTTATTTTTTTTATTAAAACAACAACTTCAAATATTCTCATTATATGTACAATTTCTACTATTTTTGCATTCCTAATCTCATATGATTAATTCAGAAATTAAGTTGAAGCTATCATTATATAAAAACTACAACAGGGAGCCATTGACAGTATTAAACGACAATTAGGCGTCATCAAAACTAACATCCTCTTGCAAAAAAAAAAAAAAAAATTTAATATGGTATGTAGTGGGGCAAATGTAGAGTTCATGCACAATATTGTTTTATACATATTTTGTAGAGGAATCCAAATTTAATTACTCGCATAATTCACATAAAATAATTAGGCTGCAGGAATATGCCGACTCATATTAATTACAGACATCCATTGACAAAAAAATTTGCCTCTGTCTGCACTTGTGATGTATGTATATCATGCGCAATGAAAACAAAAAACTTTTAAGACCTGCGTTTGGATGAGGCAAAGAATAATGCTAATCCGGATTAGCTACTATTCCGAACTACTATTTTACGTTTGAATGTATTTGGGTTAGCAAAAAGGGACTATTCTTTGTTTGTCTTTTGTGGAGCATCCTATTCTACTAACTCAACTAAAAGTTGAGTTAGCTCACTATCTCAAATTTGAATTAGTTCACTATTCTCACTATCTCAAATTTGAATTAGTTCACTATCTAAAAGACGCATGACTTTTATGTTGGAGGTTATGGGTTCGAAACTCACAAAGTGAGAAAATCCTCCATATTAATACATAGGAGTTTGAAATGTGTTGGGTGGCTTGACCGAATTCACATCCCCTCGGGTTACCTGACTGAGTACAATTACATCAGATGGTCCAAGATTGGAATTTTTAACTTGGCACACATATCAAAGCACAAATAATACTGCCCCTCCATCATCTCGTGTTAGATATGTACTAACAGGCCAGAATATTTTAGGCCTTCATTAATAGTTAATTATGGATTAAGTCTTTTTGGGCTGCATCAAATATGGGCCCAAAATAATATGTTTTTCTGATATAATCTGATCCGAATTAAATGGATATATATCTTTGAATGGATGCAATTTGAATGGATGCGATCAACAGATGTATTGTATTATATATACAATACATATGCTATTTTTCCTGATCTGGCTATCTCTCTCTCCATCTAGTATGTTCAATTTTCGGACATAACTAAAAATTAAGACAGAAAAACGGAAAATAGAAAATATTTTTGGATAAGAAAAGAGACAGAAAATAGAAGAATAGGGATTTTCGGATTTATTAGATGAAACCGAAAATTTGATTTGTCTGAATTTGCACTTTGTCAGAAATGAAAAGGAAAAGCAGAAAGACAAGAAGGGGACTGCAAGTTGGCGCTAGCACTTCAACTTGCAATTGTTCGTCAACCTGTTTGTGTGGATACTGATAGAGATATGACGGCGGTTGCTGTTGCGTGGATCCGACACGAGGTGTACGAATCAAAGAAGATTACTGCTAGGGCTTGAAGTTTCCGCTGCGCGTCTAGTGGTAAACTCTATATTAATCTTGGAATTAGTTTTATACATAAATTCTGATTTTCGGATAGTGAACAAACTGATGAACTAAATCGAATTATTGTACTTTAACCTATCCGAAATTCCAACATCCCGACCAGACACCGGCTGATATTAAATCTGGACCGACCGTTTCAATTTTGTTGATTCAGGTACCTGGAAGGATACGGATCGATCCGGCTTGACCCCAAACCCATATTTCAAAAAAAACTACTCATATTAATGAAAGCCTTATCATTTATCCAAAAAACTTGCAATTTGCAATGCAGCGTGCTTAATGACCTTTAATGAAACATCAAATTACACTATAATTGTTTAAACTTAATCGTAAATATCACTTTTTTTGTATAATTTTATACTTGATAAATTTTTTTTGGCTTCATGAAGCCCGTAGGCCTATAAAAAATATTGTAGAAATTGTCTGAGTTAACTCGTTGTCAATAGATTCTATTCCAGAAAAAACTTGTTCAATCTTATAAATTTATATATTTTCAAAGAGGAGAAATCCAATTATATCTTTTTTACTGACACTGAATTACACTCTCCATTTACAAAGTTTTTAAAGTTCAAATAGTCAATCCAAACCGTTCAACATAATAAATATATTAAAATGTGCTTGCATATCAAATTTTACATTTTTTTGAATTTTTTACTATTTATTAAGTATTTAACAAAATCGCTATATTCAGACTATGAGGAGAGTTCAAATGCCTCCATTTTTTGTGCCTCCATCATGTCTCCATTTTTAAAAACTTAAATAACTCAAAGTTTAAAACTTAAACGTCAAAATAAAACCGTTAGATGTGATCTATGTTATTTTCTCTATGTGCCCATAAAAAATTATTACATTTTGATTTTGCTTTTATATGAATCAATAAGTTGAAAAATCAACGTCTAGAAATTATCCACATTTGTATACATTTTTACAAGCTCAAGATGACAATCAAAACAAAGTTGAAATGCCATAATTTTTTACATGTGCATAGATAAAATGATATAGTTCATATCTAACAGTTTTATTTTGAATTTTAAGATTTAAATTTTGAGTTATTAAAGTTTTTAAAAATTGAGGCATGATGGAGGCATAAAAAATGGAGGCATTTGAACCCTCCTCTCAGACTATTGAATTTTTGTATCCATCTTAATAAATAGTAAAAAAAATTCAAAAAATATAAAATTTGATCTGCAAGCAAATTTTAATATATCCATCATGTTGAACGGTTTGGATCGACTATTTGAACTTTAAAATGTAGGATGTAATTCGGTGTCACCAAAAGAGTATGCAATTGGATCCCTCCTCATTTTGAAAATACCTTGATGAAAATTGATCTAGAATAGATATATAAACCTGATAGAAAAACAAGCTAAATTTTTATTACGAAACTGATATAACTAATTTTAGCCTATTTTGATATATTTCATTTGGATATGGTTTCCTTACGTTTGATCAAATTACAATAATATTCTATAATATATATTTCTTTTACAGAAGCAACGCGAGACTCATATCTGTTTTTCTATTATTTTTAGAATATACCCACCCATAAAAAAATTATTCTGGTTGCATCTATCCGTTTAATACATTATCTGAAATTCTATAGAAAGACAAATAGTGTACATGTTAAGTATAGAAGATAGCACAACATTTAATTAACATAACCTCCCCATTGCTAAGAACTTAATCTTTTCAAACAGATAATCAATTAATTATGAATTTCATGTATTATCCATCTAAGTTGCTCTGTATAGTTTTTTCCTACTTAGCAATTCAAAACGGAAGCAAAATAAATTGCTTTATTAATAGAGTTATTATGTTTTGGCATAATGTAGAAATAGGTGGATTTATCCACTGCTTTCAAAAAAAAAAAAAAGTTTTGGCATAATTAACTTTCAAACCAAATATCCCTTAAAATGCCACAACAACCATTTTATATTTTAAAATAACAAGTGGATCACAGGATCAGCCTTCAACCATAACTATGTATCATTTTGTAAATATTGGCGGACGATTTTGAGTTTTAGTGGACATCAGGATGTTTCTTATCAAGTAACTACAAGTCAAAGTATTGAAAAGTATAAATTAAAGTAATGTTTTTTATCAAGTTACTAATTAGTTAATAAATTTAAATCCAATTAGCTATTTAAATCCAGTTTGATATTTTTTTTTGTCCCCTTGATGAAAATCATGGATCCCACCCTCTTTGTAAACTAAATTTGTTTAGATGACTCGTCAGATTTCCGTGTAAAGTATTGAAGAAATACTGGTCTAGTCATCCCAAAAACCTTTCATGCTATACATGCGCACTAAGAAAACCCCACTGGTCACTGGAGATTGCCAGATTGAGATCAACAAAATAATATACTCGAGAAGAAAATTGACAATGCAATGGCGAAATCAGGAAAAAAAAAATACATACGCATATACAATTAATATTGAATTGATGTATTTTGTCATAATCAGAGCAGAATCGGATTTTCTTTTTAGTATATATTGGAACTAACAGAAAGCATATCGACAAACTTAGAAGGAGATTTTTATAGTATGGAGACTGTTCAGTTAGAAAAAAAGATTTCTATAGTTTTGTGGTCAGTAGTCTGTGATTTGAAATCACAGGGGATTTGGGTCTTTTAAACTTGCGTACTATAAATGTCACTCTATTAGCTAAATGGTGGTATAGATATAATGATCCTATAGTTGTAGGGATGTGGAAGGATATTCTTTTAGCTAAATATGAGTCGCATGAATGTAATTATCGAATGTCAGCCTTTTGGAGGAATATTTTTAAACTAAAAAGAATTGTTGATTTAGGTTTTAAGAAAACAGTAGGTAATGGAAATGAGGTTATGTTTTGGACAGATAGGTGGGTGGGAGAATGTTCTTTCAGTGAATTATATCCTCAGTTGTATTAAGTAGCAACTAACATTGGTATATCTATAACCTTAGTTCTAGATTCTGATAATATTAACTTGGCTTTTAGGAGGCAACTAATGGGGGTGCTTAGGGAAGAATGGTGTAGTTTAGTTTCTCAACTTAGGGTAGTGCAATTTGATAGTGATTAGAACGATACTTTGAGTTGGAGATGGAATAATAATGGTAAATTTACGGTACACTCTTTCTATATCTGGCTTGAGTATGGAGGGATTCAAAATGTTACTTTTGATACTATTTGGAGAGCAAAGATTACATTTAAGATTAAAATTTTCTTATGGCTTGTTAAGCAAAAAAATATTCTGACTTGAGTAAATTTGAGCGAACGAGGTTAGTCAGGAGATGTAGCTTGTCTGTTTTGTGGGGCTCCTGAAACAATATATCACTTATTTTTGCAATGTCCCTTTTTTAGAACAATTTGAAATTTGATAGCTGATTATAACAACTTTATGTTTGATATTATGACTATAGAAGGATTGTGATTTATTGATGCTTTAATTCCTTTTAAAGATAGGTATTTGATTGAACTTGTGAGAGGGGCAATACTTTGGATTATGTGGTTAATAAGAAATAAGCTTTGTTTTAAGAGAATTCATACATCTCTTAGATCTATAGAATCTCAAATTATTTCTTTAGCACAATTTTGGATGAAATTCAAAGGAAGGGGTACTCTTCTTACATTATCTTTAGTTCTACCTACTGATGTGTTGCAATTGTATGTTGTCTTTAATAATTTTATATTGAAGGAGGAGAAAGTAGCTGAAACAAGTAGTTCAGAGCGTCTGCTTGATGACGATAGTTTTCAGGAGCAAAACATAGTAGAAATAAGTGGGTTAGTGATGTTTAGTTGGTTGTTTCTTTTGAAGGTTATTGGTTGTTATGTAGTTTTTTGATAGATATTCATAGAAAAATGAAATGGTTGTTCATATACTTGTATATTGTTGAGTTTGATTGGTATCAGCTTGGTACCAAAGTTTCTAACTTTGTAGGTTTCGTTCGAGTAATGAAATTGGTGGTGTTAAGCCACTTTTATCAAAATATATATATATATATATATTGGAGCTAACTAGTATTAAGTATGTATAGTATTTATTATCTTTTTTCAAAAAGAAAATATAATATTTATTATCATGGATTTAAGAGTAAAATAACACTTTCGTTGATTTTATAAATGTACCAATAACATTACTAGAAACAACTTGAAATTTCCAATATGAAATTTATTGTCTTTGACTTTTTTTTAATGAGGAGAGTCAAAATGCATCATTGTTTTTGTATCCAATCATATTCACATCTTATCTCTCTTCTCAAGTTTCAATTAATTGATCCGAACCGCTTATGATCTACATATTAAAATATATTTAAAGACCAACTTTTATATATTTTTTTAAATAGGTACGAAATCACTGCTTCTGGACTATTCAAAAACTGTGATTTTGTACTCATCAAAACAAATAGTAAAAAAAATTCAAAAAATATAAAATTTAGTCTCTAAGCACATTTTAATATGGATATCATGTTGAGTGGTTCAGATCGACTGTTTGAATTTTGGAAACAAAAATAGAGATTTGGGATATGATTGGAGCACAAAACCAATAGTACATTTTAACCCTGCTCTTTTATCATTTATATATCAAATTAATCTTTCAGATTTTAACTACAAAAAAAAAAAATCAAACAACTATAATAGTAAGTAACATTGTAAAATTAAAAATTTTAAAAATTATCTTAACAAAATAATATATCCGCTAAAAGATAGGTAACTCGTCCTAAGGCACCTTCATTGTTTCCAATAGAAGTGAAGAGCATGTCCTTTTACACATTTAATTATGGGGATATACGTCTCTTCCTTCATTTTTCAAGACCAGCTAAGACAAATTTATGATGAGAGCGATATGCAAATATGCAAATTTATGATGAGAGCGATATGCTTAGTCACTACTGACTGGACAATTAATCATGCGCAATCTTTGTCTAATCCCCGGCCATCTTGCTATCATCTTGTACTATAATTCACTTTCAGACGGTTAAAAGTCTCCAACGAGAGGTACAATCTAAAATTGAAAGGTTTGAATTGGAACAGTATAACGATATGTTCAGGGGCGGCGGATCTACTATCATTCATACGGGTGCTAAGTTAACTTATAATTTTAAAATTTTAAAATTTTAGTTATGTATATTGAAATTTAATTGAATTTTATTTTTTTTAAACTTTTTATATGGTTTATCTCTCGTAAAAGAGTTTGGCTAGTATAACATCAGTGTCATTTCAACCTATATAACACCAACTCTAAAACCTATCAAATCGACTTCAAATGATGAATCCAAACTGTTCAAACCGATCTACTTCATTAGTTGTGCATTTACATGCAAAATGTATAATTTTTCGAATTTATTTAGTATTAAGTCAAGTGGTCAAATGTGTGAGTTTTTAAGTTAATTTTAATACATTCATTTTTCAATATTTTTACCGCTTGATTTGATACTAAAATAACTCAAAAATATATAAAAAAAAAAAAAATTGTATGTAAACGCATCACTCATAATGTAAATCGGTTTGAACGGTTTGGATTAGTCGTTCAAAGCCAATTTGATAGGTTTTAGAGTTTGTGTTATATAGGCTAAAATAACACTGATGTTATATTAGCCAAACTCCTCATAAAATATCACATATCTATCTGTAGTATAATAATTAGAGCTTACTTTATAATTGTAGAAAACTTGGATTCAATTTTTACCAACAACATATTATTCATTTATAATTTTAGCACCCTCTATCACTGGTATATTAACATCTCTCGTTTGATCTCCAGAGCGTTTGGTTTTAATCGAATGACTTCCATTGGATGAAGATATCATATCGCTTCCGTTTATTAGCAATGGCATCAAAGAACGACAACACAAATTGTGCCTTTATATGTAAGGCAGGTACTTCAAAAGGTACTAAAAAGCAAAAGCCCACTTATGTACATAATCCCTTATTTTGAAATATATTAGAGAAGCACTTTTGATTGCGCGTTGGGACCGGATAAAATTAAATATCATCTTTTCATCACCAAAATTAGCTTTCCTTGTAAATCAAAAGTTCAACTTTTCCTTAGTGACCAAGTTTGTAGTAGGATGTGTAGCGCGAAATGGTCCGTACTATGGATCAATATCTTTATTTATTTTTATTTTTTTTAAGATTTGATAGTGAATGTTGGATCAATATCTTTATTTATTTTTCTTTTTTTAAAAGACTTGATAGTTATTGTCGGATTAATATCTTTATTTATTTTTCTTTTTTTAAAAGACTTGATAGTGATTGTCAAGTTGAATTATTTATTTTCAAAGTTCAAATAATCAATCTGAACCGTTCAACATAATTTACATATGAAAATGTACTAACATACTAAATTTTTCAATTTTAAATAAAAAATACTATAAATGAGTATAACATTATTAATTTTGAATGGTCTGAAAATTTGAGATCAAGTGATTTTTTACTTATTTAAAAAATAATAAACTTTTTAAAAAATATATAAAAATTATTTAAAAAAATATTTATATAGAAATCGTGTTAAATATTTTACATTAAATATATTTTTATATAGAAATTTTTTTGAATACTTTATATTAGCCATTTGCATTTTGATAATAAAAATATTGATCCATTGATCTGCACTATGCACAGGAATTCGTATTCTCTACATTAATTTAAAAGGAAATCTTTTGAGTTAATGAATTTCAACTATTCAATCTGCTTTAAGATTTGTGCGGACTAGATCCGCACTAATATTAAAGGGTTCCTTAAATTATAAACATAAGTCGAATTGACTCCATTTAAAATCAGACGGTTGAGAAGAGGATATGCTGTGCATTCTATGCACGGTACCATAGTATAATCATATTACAAACCATTTTAGAATAATCAAAACTCGAAAAAGAGAACTGATTAGGCCCAATAAAATTTAAAGAGATATTGCCATACAAGTAGCTTACATAAGACCACGGTCACCGAGCCCAGATTGGTAGCCAATACAAGTTTATAAAGAAATTCGGCCTATCAAACAAAGCGAATTAGTAATGTTTGTCTGAAATGAAAATATTAACAACAACTGATATTTAAATTCAGCCTTATTAAATTTATAAGTGTTCGAAATTATGGTTAAATGCACTGTGTTATTGTGTATCAAACAATAATCAGTTAAATACTTCTCTCTAAAAGTATATATACTTGATGATAAAAGTATTTATACCTTATATTCGAATTTTTAATCTTAAATTTCAATATCTTGCTCTTGATATTGTCTTAAAAAAAATTGAAAACCAGTTATTTGGTGGCCGATTTGGGCATTTTTAAAAATACCCAGAAAACATGAATATAATTATTAATTTCTATTTTATGTTGGATATTAATAAAATTGTGCTCTTGCTACGTAAATTTATTGTCAATCTAAAAATAAATATATAACGTATCAGATATTTGGTCTGATTCGAAGTGTCATTTTGTCAATACACTTAAAAAAGGAATTGTTCGCCTGCATATACTAGTATAGAGTCCGGCTAGTATAACATCGGTGTCATATGACACTAACTTCAAAATCAATTAAATAGACTTCAAACAACTAATCCAAACCGTTCAAACCAATTTACTTTATGAGTGATGCATTTACATACAATTTTTTTTATATATTTTCGAGTTATTTTAGTATCAAATCAAGATAAAAATGTTGGAAAATGAATGTATTAAAATTAATTTAAAAACTCACACATTTGACCGCTTGACTTGATACTAAATAAATTCAAAAAATTATAAATTTTAATGTAAACGTACAACTAATGAAGTAGGTCGGTTTGAACGGTTTGAATTAAACGTTTGAAGTCGATTCAATAGATTTTGAAGTTGGTGTTATATATGCTGAAAGGACACTAATGTTATACTAGCCATACTCACTAGTATACTACAACCGAACAAAAGAAATATTGTACCATAAATAGTTTCAATTGATGAGAATTTAAAATTTGATTGAGAATATCCGGAATTCCTTTTTTTAAAGTTGGAAGTTGGCCTGACCCAAACCTAGAAGAATTCATATCTTCTGCATTAACTCAAATTTTGAGTTAAAATGTGGACCGTCCAATTGAGATCTGTACTAATATTAAAGGGCCCCGTGTGTTATAGGCTTGAGCCGGATTGGCCCGAATTCTGATCGTACAGTTCAAAAATTAACTCAAACGGTGCGTTAATGCAGAGGGTACGTGTCCGAAATGATGCCCCATGGCGATGGCCATCACTGACATGCACATGGGCACATGGGCACGTTGTAGGCTTGTAGCAACAGACACCGTACATACATTTTACAATGCATCATGCATCAGTATCATACTAACTGCAACCAATCAACCCATGTGAGCACGGCAGAGAATCGGAATCTCTCAATATCTTAATAGGGAATAGGGTGGCAAGAAATCATATTAAAATCCAAACCAATACAAACTAAACAGCAAAAAGCCAGGGAATCAAATCAATCAAGCCAGCATCTCAGAAACAAATAGCTTCAAACAATAAATTATGAATACAAACTCATCTCAGGTCATCAGATAAAATGAAACCATAAATTTGTTATTTAGTCTAGAAAAGCTTGTAAGGAGAGGCATCCAAAGGATGGATTAGGTATGTCAAAACCAAGGCCACCAGCATCAAGACATATGCAATTCCCTGATCAATTGAAATCCCTGTAATTAAAACAAAAATTAGAAACATTAATAATAACATTCAATTTTAAAACTAGCATTACAAAGTTGCATAGAAGCTAATACCGATTTAATTTGTTTTACTTGTAAAATTAAATGACTTCTTGAAGTTGCAGTAGCAAAATTCATATGACTACAAAATAAGCTTGAGTTGAGGACACCCTTTGAATATAAACTTTTGAGGCTTTTTTTTCTTCATTTTGTAACCTACCAAATAATTGTTCAATTTGGTGCCCTGAATTTGTGAATTTTGTGCAATGTAGGTTAAACCTTTGTTGTATAATCCATAGCCTTGTACCAAAATTCCAAAGGAACTCACCATTTCCAGATCTAACCCCAAAATGAAACAAATGACAAGATCCATGAACTCACCATCGCTCTGCGGTGAAGGAGCTGGAGCCTGTTGCGCCATGGCTGGGGCGATGACGCTAAGCACCAAACCTAGCACGAGAACCAATTCCAAAGGAAATCTCGCCATCTCGTCTAGTAAAATTGCACAAACAACCTCTGAAAATCTGCAATCGTACGGATCGGGGTCCCCTGGAGTCTCCCTCTCTCCTTCGCTTTCCCCCCTCTCAGCTTGAGAGAGCAAAGAAGAGAGAGAAATGAGGTGCTTTGAAGGATTCTATGCTTCTATACTTGCTTTTTTTGCTTTTCCTTCGTTAACTTTTTGCCTTCTTTTTCTTCTCTTTCATAAAATGAAACAGCTCCTAGAGGTGCTACCTTTCGATGCGTCGCCACGGCGTTGGCGATGACACGATTTATAAGCGAAAATTGGGGTGGCATTGTCCGTTATGACCCAAGAACTTGACTAGACTTGGTGCACTAAATGAAATAGAACCTGCTTTGTTTGAATTTACCAAGGAATTATAATACATTGTAAAATATTATTATCTTTTGTAATAGTTTGTAGAGTAAAACTAGGGTGTTTTTAAGTTCACCAAGCTTCTTGGTAAACTCAAATATAAAATCCATCGAACCGGTTTTAAATGATGAATTCGAACTGTTGAAACTCGCCTACTTTACAAGTGATACATTTACATTTAAAAAAAAAAATTGCATAGAGTCTAGTCAAAACAGATTCAAAAAATTAATTTATTAACTTCTAATTTTGACCGCTTGACTTTTATACTAAATTAATTCGAATGTTTAAAATTTTCACATGTAGACGCATCACTCATAAGATAGGCGGGTTTTAACAGTTCGGATTAGTCATTTGAAGCCGATTCGATGGGTTTTAGATTTGAGTTCACCAAGGAACTTGGTGAACTTAAGAACCCCTAGTTTTACTCTAGTTTGTAAATCAATATTAATATCGAAATTTGTGAAATTAATAAGAAAAATATTGATTCTGGTCGAAATTATTACCCGTGTAATTTGATTAATTTAAATTTATTTATGCAATTTAATCTAAATTAATATGTAATATAATAAACCTCAATTAATGCTAAAATCAACTTAAATTTAACAAAATACAAAGATATTAGTCGGATCCAACGCGATATAAATCGGATAAAAAATTTAAACCTGTACCAGACTCATTTAACCATCAAATAGGTTCAAATCGAATCCAATTGAAAATTTAAAATCCAGGCTGGAATCCTAGCTGGTGACATACCCACTTGTGGGCCCATAACTCCCCACGTGGTGGGATCACCTGGTTTATAAACCTTTTTTATTTATTTAGCTTTTTATTTTTTTTTAATTTTATTTTTTCCGTTGGAATTGCCGTTGTATCTGGCGTTACATGTTGACCAGTTCCTTCACTGGTTCTTTGTATCTGATATATTGTAGAGAAGCGTGTAATAATTTCCTTAACCAATTTAAAATCAACATGGACATTGACTAGTTTTAAAAGAAGAATTGACATCACCTTCAGCATGTCGCTGCCAATTCTTCAAAAAAAAGACATCACCTTCAGCATTCTAATAAAATGATGGAACTTTTTCATTAGTCTTTGTCTCCTTCTGAAATTTTTTTGTCTCCCTCTGAATATTTGAATTGTAATTCAGATTAAATTAAGAGTTAAAATTAAAATAATTTTTTTGAATTATAATTGATAATTAGAATTATAGGTTTGAGAATCAGAAATTACAAGTCAGAGTATTGAAAAGTATAAATTAAAGCAATATTTTTATCGAGTACTTAATTAGTTAATAGATTTAAACCCAATTAGCTATTTAAACCCGGTTGAGATTTGTCTTTAAGACTTTAAGTCCTCTTAAAAGAAATTGAAATGAAGTTTCACCTACTTTTTACAAGAAATGCTAGCATTCCACCCGGAAATTTTTATTTTTACCATTAAAAAAAAATTAAATAACCACGAAATCTGAAAAATTCATTAACACGGCCGCCATAATGTAAAATTGTAGAAATTGAATGCATGCAACTTCACGTTGCGGACAACAACTTTTTTCTCCAAGAATTTTGACCAAAATTTTGTTTTCAACGTGTTGCTGATTGGTTAAAAAAATTTGGGGGCCCAAGAAAATCTGAGAAACAGTCAGTTGTGAGTAGGAAAAAAGTTAGTCCGCAACGTGAAGTTGCGGATACTCAATTTCTATCTGCAATTTCACATTACGGCTGTATCAAAAATAAAATTCTGACCAAATTGTGATTATTTAGTTTAAGTCTTTTTTTGAATGGTATGTTTAAAAATTTCGGCATTTCATCTTACTTTAAAACGGCAACAATGTTAAATTTTAAACTATGAATGAAAAAGTTACTAAGTATTTCTTTTTTCTTTTCAAAAAAACGCCACACATAAAATAATATATTTTACCCGAGTTACAGGAAATTTAAATTGATTGAGAGTCAATCAATCCCAGCAGTCTGCGGATGCATTTAATTGCAGAGGCACTGTAAAATTTAGAATCCTAAAAGCATTTATAAGAAAAGATTTTGTAATGCTTCTAGTTTGAAGCATTTAATTCACATGTTGTTTACAAGAGATCTTGTCTAATTTTTGTCTAGCTTCCGAGAGAACTTAATCTCAGCATGTAATGTGTTATGAGTCCATCCTCTCTCCCGCTAGGTGTAGTTCAAAAAAGGAAGCTAACCAGAGAAAACGATACGGACTGGGGAATAATTAATGGGCCAGTCACGGAGACAGACCATTTTAGAGGTTCTTTTGACTTCCGATTCTTCTTCAGATTCTCAGCCATGTGGATTTCATTTGGTTGACAATCAAATTTGTTGTGTGTATACAATATGTAATTGAAAAGCAATAACTACAAAAATATATTTGCAAGAGAAAACTAGAAAATTGTGACGTAGAGTCGCAGAGAACAGAAAACAATGCGAACTTGAATGTATGTTCCCATACGACTTGCACCCTTTCAGGCGTAAGGATGTAAGCATTTCTTTTAGCTAACAAAGTTGCGAGATGTGAGAATTGCAACGATTTGTCCGTCGCGGGGGCTCATAATAAATGATAAGTTAATTATTTTTCCCCAATAATAGAATACAGAATAACAGTGCAGTGCTTCACAATTATTTAACCACCAAGATAATTTTACAATTCTGAGATAAGCCAAGGTTGCATGAGCTCAGATCTGTATCACAGCAGCATACGCAAAACAAGTTTTATCAGTACATGGGAGTTGTCACTGGATATTAGCATCGCCTTGTGGATAAACTATGATTTGTCAATGCAAATTCAATATATCTCAACACCAAAAGTTAATACCACATAATATATTTTCCTCAAGAAAATTTGATAACTATAAATAGAGCTGCCTGAAATGGCACGAATCATGCCTCTTGCCCTTCAGGAGCAGACATGAACAGAAACTGTCAAAAGAAAGAAGAATAAGAGAGCATAAGACAGCATCAATAATCCAAAAAATAAGTACGACAGTAATCTCAGAGACAAGTTGGTATGTAAATCTTGAGGCCCATAGAACTGTGCAGATTGGTACTAATCCTAAATTAGCCCCATAGATGATTATAAAGACTAACCCTCAATAAGCTCAACATTTGCACTTTAGGTCTAACACCAGAGAAGACAGAAAAACAAAGAACGGAAATGGTGAAATTTGGTATCATATTCTATAGACATCAGAATCTAGGGTTTACACCAGCATAACACCAGTTCTGATAAAGTAAACCTTCATTTTACCTCAAATGACTTGCCAGATCTCTCGAATTCAAGCATGCTGAGCGCAACCTCGCAACTCTGGGAGACGATTGGTTCAGGATCCTTCGTAAATAACTCCAGAAGTTCTATGCTTCCGCTATCTATAAAGGATCAAAGAATAAAAGTTTTGAGATCCATCTCCAAGGAATAAATAACAAAAGAGCTTTCAGGCAAAGAAAAGGAATATACAAAACAAAGATTTTAGGGTTCCTCCTGTTGTGATCAAGAGAAGGTTGGGAAAGGGGACGCATGAACCTAGAAACATGATTACATTAACTTGCCCTATCTGATACACTCACAACACATAATCAGGTGAAGCTTTTCCTATGATAAACTATAAGAGGCTATTAAGGCCCAATTTTCACTCAATTGAATAATAAACATGGCAAAGGGAACAAATAAGACTATTTAAGTAAAAAAAGAAAGAAAAACAATGTACTCGTGCAATCCAAGAAAAGAGAACATAAGAAAACGGACAGAAAATAGGAAAGAGCAATACCAGCAATCGAACCAAGAGCTTCGGCGGCTTCATGACGAACCATGGGATGCTCAGTTTCATCCCGAAGTACCCTTGAAAGTGCAGCAGAAGACGCCTTATTTTGAAGCTGACCCAATACATACGCGACCTGATAATGATCATTGTATCTATTTTACACAAGATAAAACTAACATAATGGAGAGATAATGAGTACAAAAATACTGGGTTTAAAGACATTGTCACTCATTCAAGTTCAGTTCGTAATAATACTTTCTTGAGAAATGCCAATTATCTTGCATCTTAAATCATCTGTTATCACCAACCAATCCAGACTCAGGTCTCTCTTTCTTACTTCATTTCTTACTATATTTGGAGTTATTTCTCAAAAAGTTTTGAATTAAAATAATGCCAAAATTTTCTCTATTGAAGCTTTCTTAGTTACTGCAAACTGTTTTCAAATATCACAACTTATTGTAAGGCAATATCACAACTTATTGTAAGGCAACATGTCTCCATTCTGATATTATATTTATAATCCAGTAATATCTGATATTATAGTTGTAGTCCAATAAAGCACGATCTAAGCGTCAACATTGGTAAGTTCATGTGTTGAGTATTAAATGCCAATCAACTAATGATGAGGTGACAATCTAGATTAAGAAAATAACCTTAATTATTGCCAACCTGTGTTTAGTGAAGTATGAACTCACATAAGCTATGTGTTGGTCTTCAAAAATAGAGATACAACATGCTAGCATAATAATGCTTAAATGTTGATCCGTGTACAAAAGATTGTCAACCTAGATAGTTATAAAATGTCAATATAGATCTCAAATGAGGGCCAAAGCTACATTGATGTAACAACTTTAATTACTAATGCATCTAACCTCAAAATAAAATTACATTAAACTGTAAATGTTGATGTACCAATCCAAAGTTGGTTACAATTTTAATAACATATACCAAACATAGCCCTAGTACTGTCAATGATGCAACTCCTACATAAAGACCTATCTACTAAAGTATCAACCTATGTATATTTCATAATCAATTTATATCATCTATACGATTAATTTATTAAAATGAGTTATATGTAGCTCTACCAGTAGAACTTCTAATTATCTAAACTACATACTTAACAAATTTTATTGGGAATAAAACTATTTTTTTAACCTTGTGGAACTCATGTAACATTGAAAAGTGAACTCAAATAAAAACAAAGTATATATATAGTATAGGAAATATAAAAACCAAATATGCACAAGGATGCTTTTTAGCAGCAATATTTTATAGGATATCTCGAGTTGTGGCTTTCCATCTCCGTGATTTTCTCAGTCAGATTGTCAATGTTTTTTTTCATATATAACGCATGTCAAAGTCAGGTTGGGTGGCGATTAAATAATGCGCTTAACCTGGCAAATGATATAAATTCCCTACTTAACAATCTTTCTTTTATTTGCAGTCCAGAAGACCTTAACAGATGATCCTGTATTGTACTGATTTTTTGTTGTTGTTTGGTGCATAATATGGGTTAAAAGGGGATTAGCCAGCAAAATGTATAAATAACATTTCCAGCTTTTGCAACTTGTGTATGGAGAGATGCCAATACATATCACTTGGTGGATAGACATCTCAGTCGACTCTTAGTTTTTTATGCTAGATCCAAGTTATGAGATCATAGTATTTGTAAAAGTACTGTTGTAAAAAATTATATGGTAAAGAGACTTCAAAAGAGTGATGGACCCAAACCTCATGCTTCAAAAGAGCACTATTTGCATCTAAACATGAAACTATGGCATCAACAGCAGCATCTCCACCCTCATTTCTAAGAGCGAATAGTGCCGCATACCGCTCGTACATGCCTTCCTTCTCGTTCAATAAAACTTCCCTTAAAAAAAGAAAGAAACAGTGAGAAAAATAAATACTGAATTGTCACATACAGAAATCACTGTTATCAATAAGTTGTTAAGGGATAGAGAAACAAGGGAGGGTATCAAAATGTTGCAATGGTTTACACATGAATTTTGATAAATGGGAGATTGAAGCCTTATGCTACTAGAAAGAAAGATAATTTCAAACTTCACTAAAATGGAAGTAAAGATCACAAGCTAATGGAACTTGCCACAAGTTTAACATAGACACTTTCATGTATACACTTTAGTAGTTAAAGACTTAATGGTATCACACGGGCCCCATCAAAATTAGAAGCATCATGCATGCTCTCAGCAAAATAGGAAAATGTTGCATACGAAAAGTATACAAAAGAACCCAACATGTTTTCTACAAACCCACACTGGCTTCTTCATTAGATACCAAAAATATCCAGGCTTGCTACTCTCCTGCTCTGCATAAAAAGAGGAGAAAGGTGCATACTTTGGATTCTTTATCAAAGAATGAGAATCTTCTCATCAGTATGTAAGGCATATATAGGTGAAAGGACATGAAAGTGTTCTTTTGTGTAAATTGTACCTCAGCTGATCTACCGATAAATCAAGGGATGCCGGTAAAGCTGGATCAACTGACAAAAAACGAGGACCATCAGAGATAGATGCAGCGCTAACGTCATTACTCATGCTCTTTTTCTGATTTATGCGTCTCAGTGCCAGTTCACAAGTTTCTCTCACTTCAATGGCTGGATCAGTGAGCAGAGTCTCTTCCAACAAGGTAACCGTGCTTTCCAATCCAATAGCTCCAAGAGCCTCAGCAGCCTAATGAAGTGAAGTCAGTTAATTCAAAAATAGATAGAGAATTATAGTCTGGAGATCAGTAAAGTAAAGGTGCTGGAGAGATTCAGTTGTGATGGCAGCTTAATTTGCTTGAAATCAGTAAAAAGCTTTGTTTTTGGCAAGGAGTTTGTTTGAGGGCGGGAAAGCTCAGTTTCAATTTGCTTTTCTTTTGGGAATGTTATGGGATGAATAAAATCGACAACGGTGACACTGAGACTGGTACCCACCCCTTTCTTCTCTTTTAGCTATTTGGCTAAGAAAGGTTCAAAAAAAGGGGGTCGGTGATGTTAAGTCTGCAAAGTAAGCTGAAACCGTAGGGACTCTGTTTTTTACTTCTTTGGTGCCGTTTGCTTGATTCCAGTTGCTTGAATAACAGATTCTGGACTTTATGTAAAAACACAAGGCTGTTTTAATAAATGAGTCAGACTGTTTCAAGTGCAGTTTGTGGGAAAAGGGGGCTTGTTTACCTCATGTCGAACAATTGGATGCAAAGAAAGGTCTTGAAGCACAGATACTAAAGCAGGGATAGCCTCAGGGTCTTGCATTTGACCAAGTGCAAATGCTGCCTCATGTGCGAGCAAGTTGGAGGGGTCTCTTGTAGCTGGTCACCAGCATATATCATTAAAATTTGTATTTGTACTTGGGTAAACATAGGAAAAGCGCTTCCAACTAACACAAAAAGGGATTTGGTACCACATCAGATGAATTTCATTTATAGACTTCACAATCATTCCTGGCCTAGCGGATTTGGTACTAATCCTTAGTGTTCTTTTGGTACAGGACAGTACCAGACTTGAGAAGGAACAAACACTACATTTATTTATAAGGAAACGATTACGTAAGAAGGATTACTCCAAATTTCATGATATTTGATAAAAAGTACTCCAATCATCCAATCAGCTACTACTTACCTAGTTAGCGTGATGCATAACAGTGTAAATAATTAGAACCCAGTTACCTCTCACTGAATTAACAAATTAGCCGCAAAATAAAAAGACTGAGAACAGGAAGCATGTAGCAATTCATACCATGGATGAGAGCATCGCGAGGGGCAGGGCCGTGGAGGTTCCGGAGGGAGAAGAGAGTGCGAAATCTCTCGGAGATCGACTGAGTCTGGTCGATCAGAATCTCGCAAAGAAACTTCTCCATCTCAGGCGTTGATTTGAAAGATCCCTCCTCGCAACCCATGGCTCCTCTCCGCTACAGCTACTGATCACGAGATAAGAGGGAGGGAGGGAGGAAGGGAGCAGCTCAATGCAGTTCGTCCGCTGCACGCGAGGAGTTGCCATTAGTCACAGGCTCACAGCCCGAATTCTTTGGATTTCCCAGCCCAAAATTTTCGTTTAGCTCTGTCCCCTAATAAGGCCCGGCCCAGAACGTTGATAATTTGAATTTTTTGAAGATGCATAGTAGAAGCTACCAGCGTGATAATTTAAATATCGAACGTCAATTTCTTCATCTAAACATGTGTAATATAACATAAGTACATAACTGAAAATAGGGAGCAGCACAAGACTAAATATGTGTAGTATAACATAATTAAATAGTTTTTTTTTTTTTCTCACAACTTACCTCTTTAGCAGAGTCGGTCCTGAAAATTTTGGAATCTAGGACAGGAGAAAAGTTTGGACCCATTGTATATACAAAATTTTTATGAAACCAATTAATACACTAACATACATACTTCAACACCATATACTTATAAGTCATTTTTGTATTTTCAAAGTCCAAACAGTTGATCTGAACCGTTCAACATGATATCCATCTTAAAACGTGCTTGGAGACCAAATTTTACATTTTTTTTAAATATTTTTACTATTATTTAAGATAGGTAGAAAATACTTTGATTCAGAAGATTCTGGGCCATAAAAAACAATGATTTTCTACCTACCTTAAAAATAAGTAAAAAAGTTCAAAGAAATGTAAAATTTGGTCTCCAAGCACGTTTTAATATAAATATCACATAAATTATTTGGATCGACTATTTGGATTTTTAAAATGTCAAAAAGGACCTATAAGCATATGATATTGAAGTGCTTATGAAAGCGTATTAGCCGGTCTCATTTTTTGTTGATATACCAATAAATCATACCTATTTATATAAAAGTTTGAACCCTGATATTTTATTTATTTTTAATATATACACATTAATTATTTTATATATATATATACAAACTAATATTTTTTTTTTAGGTCCTTTCGATCTTGGGACTCAAGGCAGTCGCCATGGATGTCCTGCACTAGAGCCGACCCTGGTCTTTAGAAGGGAAGCAGATCACCTGCCCCCCGGGGTGCAGGAAAATCCTGCCCCCTCAGTCACTGCGGGGTCGGGCCGGATTTAGGGTTTAGGGTTTAGGATTTAGAATTTAGGGTTTAGAGGGCCCACCAACAGTGACTCTGGGGGCAGGAGATTCGGTCCCCTTTAGAAGGAGAATGTTCTTAATTTTTCTTTTTACTCTTCATACCTTTTATTTTACCGAATTGTCATCATTTATTCATTTGTAATAAGGTTATCAACTATATAAGCATCAACACAACTGAACAAGCTTGATAGAATCATTAAGATAAACAATATCTATCAAGATTAAAAAAAAAATCGTGGATTTTATTTTATTTTTGTTACATGACTCGTAGGTTGATCACAGCAACTACAAACGTCCTGTTTACATCCATCTTTCAAGTAAACATCCTGTTTACAGGAAAGATCTAGATGCAACATGTTACATATACCTATTCAAACCAAAGTGACAAATAAATAATTCGGATTTGATTCGGCAGGATCAAAAATTTGTAATTATGATATAATTTGATAATGATTCGGTACAATAAAAAATCCAAAAAAAATAAATTTTCTAATTTTTTTTTTTTTTGCATTTTTCTCACGAATAATCCGTGACTCATATTTTATTCGCGAATAAAATGTATTATATATTTTTTGTGTTTTATTCGGAGTTCGGTTCGAAAACATCAAAAAAACAAATAAAACACGAATAATTCGCAAATTAAACACGAGTTGTGTGACTATGATCCAAATATCCATTGTTGGATTCCTTGAGTCAGCATCTTCTGCATTAACTCAGTTAATACATCCAGCCGTCTGATCAGGATCCGAGCCAATCAGTCATGGAGCATCTTTAATATTCGCGCCAATACAGATCGGACGGTCTGGATTCCATCTGCATTAACTCAAAAGTTAAGCTAATGCAGAGGATGCGAATTCCGGGTACCCCTTTTTTCTGCTCGGAGCAGAACCGCGGTGCTGGGGCGAGATCGCGGATCGCTTTGCACCAAATCTTTCGTCTCCATTTAATCTTGAACCGCCATTTTCCCCTTCTTCCTTTGTCAGACATTCAGATCTGAATATAAGTACAATTTTTCTTGCATCGGTAGGTTCCTTTTGGTTTGCTTATTTTAGGTTTATGGACTGGATCAATTTTCTTCGGTAAACTGCAAATTTTAATTTGGATCGATTCGTGCAGTCAATTCAACTCTCGTATGGATTAGTAAATGCCCCTTTGTTAGAGTTTGAGGAAATTTAATATGGAAAATGTTAATTAATTGATGGCTCTGGCGCATAAAGTAAAAAAAATATTGATGCCTTACTTTCTGTGTTTGCTTATAGGTTAGAGAAAGGCAAGAATTGGGGAAATATATGAATTCAAGGAGGTCAGTCTTTTTTCCCTTTCGCTTCCCCTTAAGGCCAATGAAATATGAAGTAGCAAGCCACTTGATGTTTTTGAACCAACTGAATAAACTTACTTTTTTCTGCAACTTTATTTTTCTGGCTCGTTCAGATTTCAGCCTAAGGTCAAATGCTGCAACCAATTATTAAACTTATTCTGAATGAAGCAATAACCCAACTTGTATTTACCAGCATGTGTTCCGTAGCCTTTAATGCCCGCTCCAAAGCATTCAGGTGAAGTTAACCGTATAAAAACAAGGGTTAAAAGCAAATGTCTAATCATACAGATTCGATCGTCCCTTTCTAGACCATTATAGCAAGCCACTGCACAAGCAGTTTGTCTTCATGAGCAACTAAGGTGAATAGTTGATAGTATTTCTGGAACCATAGAATTTTTTTTATAGACATGATTGAAGAGGAGCTTTCGATTGCTGAAACATCTAGCAAGATACTGTCTGATAACCTGGTTATAAACTCAATGGATTTCAGAAGCAGAGTGGCACTGCTTGATGGGCTTGAAGAGGGGGGAGTTCGGCCCTATTCTTCTTCCCATGAAATTGATGAGCATAGTAATGATCGAGGCATGGAAGGTTTACAAGATCGTGTCAATTTCCTCAAGAGAGTATGTTTTAACTTTCATTTTCTACTCTTTTTCCTTGTGCATTTTCTTTTCTTATTCCATACTTCTTGGCCTTGGTTGGAACTAGAGATAATAATGAGTGAAAAAAAAAAAATCAAACTGTGCTTATCTTTTATAAACTTAAGAACTACCATATTTGATATCAGCATGTATTGGCCACATGAACTGGTACTGAACCTGTGTGTGGCAGATTTATAGTGTTCTTTTGAAACTTCTTTACAATAATTTAATCTTATAGCTTCAAGGAAGAAAAAAAAGGAACTCTGGGAGTAACATTAGACACACAAAAGTGCAGTTTGAGATTTGACTGGCATTCGGATTTGTAGGGAATCTGTACAAATTTAGGTAATAATGGGGGATGGTTGGTCATGTAATATTAGTTTCTCAGGAACGTGATTGTCAGGAGTTCTGTTCTTAGTTTCTTTGTTTGGTGATGCAGTAGTGTCCTTGCTCAGTGTAACTAATAAAATTACTGTTTACATATGGTATGGTATAATAATAAGTCCATAGCTGTCTCTGACTGTATTTCTTTAGCATTTTAGCTTTAAACTACTTTAATATCATCAAATTAGTGCAAAAACCAAATTAAAGTACATTTCCCATACTAATTAGAACAACAACAACAAAACCTTTAGTCCCAAACAAGTACATTTCCCATACTAATTGAAAAAAAAATTGCATCTACTTCTAAAGAGTATTATTGATGTCAGACACAACAGCTGTTAAATTCAATGTGAGCTCATCAATATTTAGACAACATAATTTACATTGATCTAAATTAGATTGTATTCTCGCAATATTGCCATCAAAAGGGAGGGATGCATAATGTGGCAATGTTGAAAGCCTCATTATGTGGTGGAGATGATATTCCATGTTTTCCCATTTTTATAGATTGTAATGGCAAGCACTTACTAATTACTACCATGCCAATTGCCGTGTTGCTGTACCAACATGAGATTGTTTGGATATGTGAATTGCTTGGATAGGGGGATATGAGATTGTATGCTCTAAACATACATACCCTCGAAAGCACCATGTGAATCTTTTTGTTCCTGCTTATTACAGTTGCATCACATACAAAACTGACGTTCTTTATTGGCACTGACAGTTAACAGGTGATATACATGAAGAAGTACAAAACCACAACAGAATGCTTGATAAAATGGTATCATCCCTCTCTCTTTCTTGAAAACCTTGACAGCAGCTGCCCCTCCCTCCCTCTTTCTTCTCTGCGTAATAAGCTAATTTTACTGAGTTCTCTATGCAGGGGAATGACATGGATTCATCTAGGGGTATACTTTCAGGAACAGTGGGCAGATTCAAGACAGTAATTGAACTTAACCATCATCTTTTCGAGTTCTTTTTGTTCCTAAACCTTAAAATATTCCCTTATAAAAGCAGATATTGATAGCGTGTCTGATTTATTTAAATAAATAAAATATTTATTCCTCAACTTTTCTTAATATTTGTTCAATATATACAGGTTTTTGAGACAAAATCTGGGAGAAGAATGGCTACGCTTGTAGCATCTTTTCTTGCTCTCTTCCTCCTCATATACTACTTGACCAGGTAGTTCTGCAACAGTGCCCTCCAGTTACACTTTAATTTATACTAAGATATCAAGATTTTGTGGGGTCATATAGTGGGGTTATATGATGATAATAGAGGTGATTTACTTGACCCAGGGTGTTAATTTCATGGTATATGATGCCCAGACTTAGTATTTGTTAATTGTTACTTGTTTAATTTGGTAATTTTTTGATGTAATTATAAAGCTTGACTAGAATTTTTGGTTTCTTTGCTTAGATGTAATCTATGTTGGTTGTGTTTAGTTACCATCCTTGGAGCTTTACTATATTTCTTGGGGTCTTTGCCTAAGTTTTTACTATGTCATTACAAAGCTAGCCATACGAATTCTTTATTTTCTAATTTTTTGCCTTGATTAAAGAAAATGTTATCAAAGTTGTCTAAATTAAGGCACTGCCATTAAATTCCAACCCCATTTTTTTAATCTAATGTTAGTGCTGCCAACCGGCGTTCAAGAAGGCTAAATAATAATAATAATAATAAGTGTTCGGCTATCGTAATATAAATGGTATTTAAATTTGTCTCACTTCTAATATCTATTGAATCGGTTTTAAACAACAAATTTAAACTGATCTACTTAATGAGTAAAGTGTTTACATGTAAAATTTATTGAGTATCAAGTAAAGCAATTAAATGTGAAAATTTTATATGTTAATTTTAATTATTTATTTTTTATCATTATTTTTATGCTTAATTTGGTACTAAAATAATTTGAAAAAATTATAAATTTTGCATGTAAACATATTTAAGATGGTTTAAATGATAAATTTTGTATACAAACATAAGTAGAAAGATTTGTATTCGTCAATTTGATAAGTTTTGGAGTGTATTATTTAGGCAGAACTATGCGGTTCGTAGTGGGCGCGTCGAAGGTGAATGATCCGGAAGCGTATCCTCTGCGGAGGTTTTACCTGCGGAGCTGTGCGGTGGTTTTGATCTGGTCCGTTCGTTTCGAATCGGACGGATCAGATCAGATTTTGCCCGAATTTTAAAAAAACTCAAAATTTGATGAACCCTTAATCCAGCCCGTCCGATCCGAAACGAACGGATCAGATTAAAACCACCGCACAGCTCCGCAGGTAAAACCTTCGCAGAGGATAGCGTTTCAAATGATCCTATCTCCTAGCAACGCAAATCTTCCTTTATCACATTCAAGGCTGCTCAGGCCGGGTTCTAATAATAATATATTATTCTATTGTAGTCGATCGAATTTGTCTGAACTATAATAGAAAAAGGTTTTATGCATGGCTGTCAATTTTTGTGATCTCTTGACTTGTATTAAGACATAATCAGATTACAAAAACCAATTGATATAGCAAGTGTGATTTAGAACAATTTCCGAATATTTGGAAAAAAAAAATGTTAACAGTGAATATTTTTATGCTTGAAATTTTTCATTGATGATGGAAACTAATATTGATAGCATATTTAATCGATCTATAAGATTTTTACTCGTAAACGTATTAAAACTAAATAGTGATATTCTATGCAAAATTTTGTATCTCATTTTTAATTGAAACCTGTCACAACTTTTCAATCAAAATGAAAAGAAAAATGAGAAAAAGAAAAATTGTGACAATACTATATATAACAAAAATGAAAAGGACCTCATATGATTCAAAACAGTTCGAAATAACTAAAATTGGACAAACGGTAATATAGCTAGCATGAACTACCAAAATTTTTTATAGATTTTATATTAAATAAAAATTTCGGACCAAACTGCCTTTTTTTCTTGGAGATAAGAACTTGAAGAATATCTGGAAACGGCCATTTTTTTAATTTATTAATGGACTAGAATTTGCAGGGTTAGTTAAGTAATTTTATTTTTAGTAGATAATTAAATGGTCAAATTTAACTTAACTTGTTGTTTTATAATTATATATTGGTCTGGCAATTCATTAATATCTATGGAGGCGCGCATATAAAGATTAAAGGTGACTAAGCAGGAAAACTTTATTTAGAAAAAAAGAGAACAACAAGATAACACTATAAATATTTGTTCAAACTCACAACAATTTTTTAATTAATAGAGCAAAGCAAGCAATTACAATGAAGATTCAAGTTAGTTATTTTCTTCTATGCCTATAAATTAAGTAAATCACTCACTCTTCTTCAACCAAAGTCCATCAATTTGTTTCTGTTTTTCAAACCTCAAAACAACCACTTGAATTTCTTAAAGCCTTTGAGTTGTTTTAAGATACATTAATGTATATATATATGGCTATCATTTTCTTCTTCATGCTACTACTGTCGTTCTCTGTGGCTCAACCAATATTTCAACCCCCTGCCGGATGTCCGACACATTGTGGAGACACCGAGGTACGTAATATGTTCATATATATTACTAAATAAAAGGCCATACTCATGATTCATAACTTGTAAATTATATAAAAAAAAAAGTGTGTTTAAAATTGCAATCATACATAGAAATAAAAAAAGATAACTATTATTTACATACAACATCTTAATTATTTAACATTAAAAAGTTGCATATAATTACAGGTTACCTATCCATTTGGGATAGGTAAAAATTGTTCCAGATCTGAAGAGTTCAACCTCGTGTGTAATAAGACAATCGACGGTAGCTACAAGGCAATATCTTTGCCTGCTTCACGCACAGAGTTAGCCGTATTACAAAGCATATCCATGTCCCAAGGCCAAGCTCGGATTGAGGTCGTTGTTTCTTGGCTGTGTTATATTAACTCAAGGTTAATTCGTGGGGGTGAGTCTACTGTTGATTTGACCAATACGCCATTTTGGTTATCAAATACCGAAAATAGTTTCATGGTATTAGGTAGTGAGACATCTGCATATGCCAAACTTAAAGGGAGTCAATCTATCTCGTACACAATAGGGTGTCTATCTGTGAGCTTGAGTGAGCAGGGACTAGTGAATGGCTCATGCTCTGGTATCAGTTGCTGCCAGACTGCCATTCCGTTTGGAATGAAGTATTATGATATTACATTTGATAAAAGCTACAACAGTTCTCATACCACAAGCTTCAGCCCTTGTGGGTATGCGATGCTAATAGAAACAAAAAACTTCAAATTTAGCACCACATATCTCACCAAACCTGACTCCTTTAACAAGGATGCCAAGAGATTTTCGGCTAAGGATGCCAAGAGATTTTCGGTTGTTCTTGATTGGGCCGTAGGGAACGAGACCTGCAAAATAGCAAAACAAAATAGAACCCATTATGCATGTGTTAGCACTAACAGCCAATGTGTTGACCGCGCAACTGGTCAAGGTTATATATGCAATTGCGCACCAGGGTACCACGGAAACCCCTATCTCCTTAATGGTTGCCAAGGTACGTTATATATATATATATATATGTACATACTACAAATGATATGCTCAACTTTCTTAGTTATAATTATGCCTGCTTTTATTGACCTCGGCAATCTCGAAAAAAGTCTTGTTTATTGTTGTAAATTTAATCAAAATTAAGTATACTATCACAGTTGATGCATAATATTGTCTAACTCTCATATATATTTTTCTTTCTTACTATAAGGCCCCCTTCGGCAAGGTGGATTAGGAGGTTAAGGAGCACTAAGGAGTTCATGTTCGGCATATAAAAAAGATTAAGAAAGTAGCATGTATTTGAATAAAATATATATGTAATAAGAGAAAGACTATATTACCCTCGTATTGTTGTTGGCATATAACATAATTATAGTATAATTGATGAATCTAATTGTATTACAATTTTAATTAAATATATTTCATTAGAGTAAACTGTGTTAACAAAGTTTGAACAAGGCACCGAGCATCCAGTTAACTAAGTGTCATTAACTTAAGCAATTAACAAGTCAACCGTAATCAACTCAATTGGTTAAGCGATTCAGAGTGCTTGAAAAGCTTTGAATGCAATTTGAATTAAATTGATACCTGCAATGGTACCAACTCAACAAATTAGTGATATTCTATGCAAAATTTTGTATCTCATTTTTAATTGAAACCTGTCACAACTTTTCAATCAAAATGAAAAGAAAAATTGTGACAATACTATATGTCTATATATAACAAAAATGAAAAGGACCTGATATGATTCAAAACAGTTCGAAATAACTAAAATTGGACAAACGGAAAAATAGCTAGCATGAACTACCAAATTTTTTTATAGATTTTATATTAAATAAAAATTTCGGACCAAACTCCCTTTTTTTCTTGGAGATAAGAACTTGAAGAATATCTGGAAACAGCCATTTTTTAATTTCTTAATGGACTAGAATTTGCAGGGTTATTTAAGTAATTTTATTTTTAGTAGATAATTAAATGGTCAAATTTAACTTAACTTGTTGTTTTATAATTATATATTGGTCTGGCAATTCATTAATATCTATGGAGACGCGCATATAAAGATTAAAGGTGACTAAGCAGGAAAACTTTATTTAGAAAAAAAGAGAACAACAAGATAACACTATAAATATTTGTTCAAACTCACAACAATTTTTTAATTAATAGAGCAAAGCAAGCAATTACAATGAAGATTCAAGTTAGTTATTTTCTTCTATGCCTATAAATTAAGTAAATCACCTACTCTTCTTCAACCAAAGTCCATCAATTTTTTTATGTTTTTCAAACTTCAAAACAACCACTTGAATTTCTTAAAGCCTTTTAGTTGTTTTAAGAAACATCAGTGTTCTAAATAGCGCGCTATAGCGTTTTTGGACTCTAAACGCTAAGCTATAGCATTAACACACTCTATTTGAGCTACGGACACTATAGCGGTAATAGCGGTCCGCTATAGCGCATAGGGTATAGCACAAATAGCACGTGCTATGCAACATGAGCTGTTTTTTTTTTTCAATTTATATGGGCTTTAAAATAAATAAATGGTGAAGATATTGTTTAATTTTGATAAATATTACATTATATCAAATTCAGGTCCGCTATAATAATTTTTTCATTTTGCACTTGGTTTTTTTTTAGCTGATGATAAATCAAATAAATAATTACTAAATTATGGAAATTTTAGGGACTAACAAGAATTTCTTCAAGGATCATCTGTTTATTTTACTAGAAGTATGAAATTTTTTTATTTTCAATTTCTAGGTTATTTTGAAATTTAAATAGAAAATAAATAAATTATGTTATGATGTTGAAGATATTTTGAATAGAAAAAGATCGATAGTTTATGATATTAGTATTACTATGGATATTTTGAGTCGCAATTTGGACTTTGTATTGGTTCAATATGAATATTATAATTTTTTAATCAATTTGGTATTATTTATTGTTCTATGAGACTAAATAATGTTGATATTTAATACAAATATATAATATAATTTCAAAATTATAGCGAATGTAATACTAATATCATAAACTACGCAATTTGGACTTTTGGTAGCATATGGGCCGAAATACACACGGTTCAAATTTGAAATTTCAAAATTCAAAAAGTCGATCTGAACCGTTCATCTTGTTCTCCATATTAATATGTGCTTGGAGACCAAATTTTATATTTTTCTGAATTTGTTTACTATTTATTAAGTCACTTTGAAAATTGCTGATCCAACGGTGGCTTAACAAAACAGTAAAACCGTTGGATCAACGATTTTCAAAGTGGCTTAATAAATAGTAGAAAAATTCATAAAAATGTAAAATTTTGCCTCCAAGCACATATTAATATGGAGAACAAGATGAACGGTTCAGATCGACTTTTTGGATATTGAAATTTTAAATTTTGACCGTGTGTATTTCGGCCCATATGCTACCGAAAGCACATTAGCCTATCTCTCTCTCTCTCTCTCTCTCTCTCTATATATATATATATATATATATATGGCGAGAAGGGTTAAAATGCACCATTGGTTTTGTGCCCCAACCATACCCCACGTCTCTATCTCCGTTTACAAAGTTCAAAGAGTCGATCCAAACCGTTCATCATGTTTTACATATTAAAATGTCCAGATGCAGTAATTTTGTACCTATCTAAAAAAATAGTAAACAAATTCCAAAAAATATAAAATTTGGTCTCTAAGCACATTTTAATATGTAGAACAAGATGAACGGTTCGGATCGACTGTTTGAACTTTGTAAACGGAGATAGAGACATGGGGTATAGTTGGGGCACAAAACCAATGATGCATTTTAACCCTACTCATACTCTATTACCATACACACATGTTATAGATGTAATCTATATTTTTTTTGCCCTTAAAATTTAAAACTAAAATCTCCTATTAGCATACATAACATGCTAATAGTGAATGTAATCTAATAGGGTATATTTGCATATAAGTTTATTACGTATTATATTTTTTTCAGATTAGAACAAATCAAGTTATTGTGCATGTAACTCGCACTATTTAAATTGCGTAGATCTTTTAAACTTATTTTTAAGATCTATTTTGAAGCTTATTAAAATTTTCTGCTACAGCATTTTTTTTTTTTTAAGGTCAGTGGGGCAAGCTCACCAACATTTAATATGAAAAAAATTACGTACAGAAGTTTTAATTACAACACCCCAGAATACATTTGTATTATCCTACTACAGCATATTACATACCGTTAATACATACTTGCAATATATTTTAACCAAAGATGATTCATCTATTTGAAATAGCTCGTACAATTTTATTATGCATCTAATTAAACATATTCCGAGAATATTTTTTTGGTTTTTCTGATCGTAAGAGTTTATGTTTGGCCATGAACAAGTCGTAAATGCGTCATATTTTTGCACCATGGCTAATTAACATGAACCGCTGTGTGATGTTTTTCACAGTAGATATGACCAAATAAAACCAAACGTTGTGTGATGTTTTTTCACAGTAGATAATACAACAGTACAGTGTTTAATTTAACTAATTTAGTCCTTTACCCTATTTTTTCCCATCTAGTCAGTTAAATTAGGGAACTTGTGCTCGCAGGCCCACAAAAAGCTAGCATCAAACAAAACACATTTTCTTTACATGAAAAAAAAATGTTAATAATCCTGCAAAAAAAAAAAAAAAAACACCAGACAGAAATCCGGATTCATATCCCTCTCATTTCAGAAGATCCCAAAATACAAACCAATTCCACAAGCTATGGAACAACATGGAGGCTAATAAGTTTTTGGATTTGGCAAAAACACCCCCCATTAAGATCCCAAGAAACATCAACGGTAGAACCCTGTGCACATTAAAATGTGCGCATGAAAATGCAACAGCACTTACGAAAATTGCACAAGGTACTGACATGTACCGGGTTAAGGATGGCAACAAAAAGCCTCTAAACAAAACCTCCTCCCAAATAGGAGCACAAACTGTCACCACAAGTGCATACAGGCCAACAGCAACAGGATCCTTTGCAACAATCGACTGTTCCACACTTGACACACCAACAGGCAGGGCCGGCATGGTCGGTACAAGAATAAGATTTACATGGGACAAAAAGTTGACCAATGGAAAGAATAGGCAACCGAGTGCTATGTCGAGCACCCAGTTGTCTCTGAGAGAGAGGTTTGTTTTAAAGTTGAATCTGAACCAGCCAGGTGGGAGGGGCTTGAATTTGGAGAGGCAGTAATGGAGTATTGAAATGCCGGCTAATCCCTCAGCGAGGTCGGTTATGAGGCTGTATAAGGCCTGGCCTCTGTGGGTTAGGGATTGTTTGTTGAACCCAGCCCAGTGGGCCAGGAATGGAATAATCCATGAGCCAACCAACCAAAAAGAAGCGACCCACAATAGCATTACCTGTCATTATAAAGGGAGACTATTAATTGATACTATCCCAAGCCCAGTGGTAAATTAAGGTAAGGGCATTGCTTGCCAGACAGCAGCTAGATCTAAAATTTTGTATTTCCTAAACTATTTTTAATTGAGGTAGCAAGCTTGAATATAACTTGATTGAGGCTCCAAGTTCTAGCAGTGATATTGTGCCTATATATCAACCCTAGTTGCGGCAACTTGCTGGCTCAGTACACCAGACTTTGTTTTTATTATATTAGGCAGTACTCAGAAACTCAAAAGAAAATATTGTATAGCACAAAAAGATAGCAGAAGTAAACTAACTTGAATAATGGTTTTAGCTGTCCAAGGTACAGTCCATCCATTATTATCCACAGCGAAACTCGTCGCAACTACCTAATATCCACATTTATTAGTTGCTGGATAAATAGAGTAATAGATGAAAAAAAAAAAACACAAATAGATATTTCACAGCTAACCTTACAAACTCTTGAAAACCAATGATTTGTCTTTGTATCAGGCTCCTCTGGTGTACTCTCTGACAAGTTACTCTTTTGACTGTCCAAAAAATTGAAATTTGCATCATTCAATGGTGATTCGTCTTCACTGTGCTTGTAGCCGTATATATGGCACAACCTCGACCTCTTTACAATAAGATATATGGCAAATGAACATTAGGATTAACACAGCTCAAAATCTAACAGAGATCTCTCTCTGTTTTTTTTTTTCTTCAAGTATCAAAAGCAATTATCATAGGACCTCATACTCAACAAAGTATAACAGAGAACAGTTGCTAACTTACAAGTAAGCTCAAAATAGATAATTCATGCAGGATTAAATTGCCAGAACAGTACCAGTACATCAAATGCATGTAGCTTTACAATTTAAATATGTGGTAGTTCCTGTAGTTTACTGATAAAGAGCAAAAATATTAGAGCATTGACTCAGAACCACAAGCAAGGTACTGGTCTGTTGGTTTTCTTGTCTAAGCTGAATTAATTAAAAACCACTTGCATATACCAAACAAATTAAGTTTTGGCTCATTTTAATTTAATTTGTTTTTTTTTTCTATTGCATATGTATAAATGTGAAGTTTCCACAACAGATAAAACTTACGAATTCAGCTAAAATTATGATAACACTAGAATAAAAGAATTCAGACCTTAAGAAAAGATCTTCCTAGGCCAAGGCTAAGACCACCAGCGCAGCGCCAAAAGGGTTGAGCACTGGGAGAAATCCTAACCCTAGCACGGACAAGAGAAGAGGCGCGAGGAAGAGGGGTCAATAATGGCGGCGGAGCACGGAAGCTGCACGAACCAGACATGGTACCGTGAACTCTTCCGAGGTTTCTCTAACGAAACATGGCTTCCGGGGGATGGCGTAGACTGTAGACCAGCTAGGACTCTGTCGGTCTTCTCCGCCTCAAACTTCGCGTCGAAGACCAAGAGACGAGACGAGAGAGTCGGGGTTAACTGGGCCTGA
The DNA here is from genome assembly GCF_964058835.1 of Carex rostrata. Classification (NCBI taxonomy): domain Eukaryota; kingdom Viridiplantae; phylum Streptophyta; class Magnoliopsida; order Poales; family Cyperaceae; genus Carex; species Carex rostrata. The sequence continues at coordinate 6,548,899 of NC_135936.1, forward strand.
GGGAGAGATTTTGGATGGAATTAAGCACGTGTCGGTCACGTGATTAAATGGTAAGATCTGGTTTGGGCTCCATGGTTTGACCGCTTCAGGCCCGTAACTGTAGTTTTTGGACTAATATTATAAGGCAGTGTTATCAGAACCGGACCGGAAAAAATCGGATCCGGTTATCTGTCCGGTTTGATTTTTTTAAAGAAACGTTTCTGCTCTTGAACCGGTCAAAAGTGATTTGACTGGCTGGGTTTAACTGAGAAATGGCTGAACTATTCGGAGGAAAAATCCGGTTCAAAACAGATTCAAGATTTTTATTCAGAGCAAAATCATTGTGAAAAAATAGATCGGGAAAGAGGAAATTGCCTAATAATTTAATATTTTAAAATTTAAGATCAAACACAACGTAATGTTAAAGATCTATTAAGAGCAAGTGATTGATTTTGATATTTTTCAAAAAATAATAATAATCTTTCTTGTTCCTTTTTAATTGGAAAAAAAAATCATGGGTATATTATCTACGTGTTTATTTTTATCATGTATGTAACATGATTTTTTTTTTTTTGGAAAAACAGGATTTACAATTTAATTTTATCAAAGTTTTTATTTGTCTTTAATTTTTAAATACTTGTACTGTATTAATAAAGTGGATATATAGAGATATGAAATTGACTTTAAAATTTTGCAAGCACCAATAAATAAATATTGTTTTTTTTAAAGCTTGGTAGAGACTACCAAGATAATAAATAAATATTGTATCGGTTTGAATGTTGTGTGGACAATACCTTATATGTCACTAATATATATACTGGTGTACATCAATCAGAATTGAAAAAAAATTAAGAAAATTATTATTTTTGATGATTTATGAAATAAAATATAAAAGAGCTAGTATGCATTAAATTGTAATTGAAAAAAATATATAAATATTATCATTTGAATTATTTATGTAATGGACTTTATTCAAATTAAACTCTATGCACAAAATATTATTGTAATTGATATTTCATAAGGTAAGAGTTTACCCGCTCAATATCAACTCAAGTTATTTTAAAAACCAATAGTTGAACCGGTTAATCTAGCTGTCTGAATGTCTAATTAATAAACTATTGATTCGAAACTTTATCGGGTAAATGTCCGGGCTAATTCCGATAACATTGATATAGGAAGTGGATGGAATCTGTTTCCTATATCGTATGAAATCGAACTGCAGCTTGCTTTTGCGACCGCTGGTCCGCTGCTGATAAACTCCGTGGTAATATAGGGTCAGCTGTATTTTTATCTTAATAGCAGATTTACGGCTCAGATCAACATGCAGGAGAGATCCATAGGCACTGCCTGATATAATATTGTGCTAAAACAAAGCCTGCTGTAACACTGAGATGTCTAACATTATAACCTCACTAAGGGTTTGTTCGGTGCGCTACTGTGTGCGTGGGAAAAAAAAAATTCACTCAGATTGAATTTTTTTTTTCCCACGAGCACAATAAAAATCAATTCAATTATCATGTCCATTCCCCAGCCCATTTAAACACCAAACAGGCCCTAAGAGGAGAATATAACCTGCATTGCAAATATACGGAACTTATGGACAACAATGTTACACTGAGTAGGGTTAAAAGCATTAAATCACAAAAATACAACAATAATATAATAAAAATTCGGCAAAAAATTGCATCAGTCACGAAAGAGCAATGGTGAAATAGTGATGTTTATTTAGTTTAGGAATGCATTTGTTGGTTTGTTTGATTTGCTTCTAACATGTGTCGCACAAAACATGGGCACAAATGTCCTGCACGAAACGAAACATCATTTTCTTTTGGAACAGTGTCAATGTCGTGTACTCGTGTTAGACATGAATACAATATAATGAATGTCCGTGCTACATTTATTTCCTTTTTAGTTCAAAAAAGCAAGGAAATTTTCTGTCAAAAAGATGATGCGATTATCTAAATATTGTACAATTCAATTAAATTCTTTCTAATTTCCTTTTTCTTCCATTGATGTCTTTTATCATCTCAAATGTTGCATGTTTAATTGGGTAATTTGGTACAAGTATTATCCCAGAGGACTACGATCACAGTTACTAACCCATCTTAAAATTATTGACCTGAATTGATAGATTTAAAATAAGTAGCTTAGTAATATTACTTAAATCTAAAGTGGCATGGCATCTGCACAATTGCCCCAAGTTCTCAATCCAACACTAGAAATATAACAAATATCTGATGCTATAATGTTTTGCAAATATACATAGCGTGGACACCACTTAGAATGTCACGGTGATAAATCAAAATCACCAGACAACATATAATTGATTCTACCCAACATCGTTAAAAGCAATTTAATGGGTATAGAAAGAACAAACAAAGTTACAATAATAAAACAACGAAGTAGATCAGAGCGCCAAGCATGCCAAGCTACCCGAACAAAATCAGTCCAATATAAGAAATAATCACCAATGGATAAAGAGAAAAAAAAAATATACTGTGGCGGTTTATCATCAAAACCCAAGCTAAGCTGCCAGCAAGGTCCATCAGACAAGAAAATTCATTTTTCTGGAATGTTTCAAGGGACCTCATCAAGGGCTATATTGTAAATATTTACAAACCAAGAGGTGTAACTAGAACATTGTTCTCAGTTAGCCGGCGCTGAAAATTGGCAAGGCGGGCTTGTAAGTTCATAATTCCAGCCGCCTTTTTAGAGAGAATCACATTCAGTCTGGAAATGTACTCGTCCAGCTGGTTTCCTGGCTGGTCTGCTTCCTCTAATAATTTCATTTCCTGTGTATAATCCCATATATTTTTAAGTATCATAAACTTTAATTTCACATATGGATAATGCATAGATCACTTTCACTGTAGTGGTGGTAGACAGCAGTATTCACCTATAGTTTTCTTTACCGTGCATTTTTTTTTTTCCTTTTTGAGTTCCCATTCTGGAATTTAATACTTGAAACCTTCACAATATCCAATTAATTTATGAATCCAATTATAGCACAACACAGAAACAGTAATAGTTCAGTAATGTAGTAAACATAACTAAACTTTTTGTTGCTATCTTTAACAAGGTTGTGAGGAAATGTACCAATTACATCTGTATAGCACCAGTTAGATTCGAGCTGGAATTGTTTGACCTGACCTGACCTGACCTGACGAGCTAATAAGCTTGGCACCAATGTCAGCAGGTTAGGTCTGACCTCTGGTGACTCATGTTGAATTGGACCCACTTACAGGTAACTTTTTTTTTGTTTTTTTGTTTTTTAATAATAATAAGGGCACTTCCCTATTAACCCAAGAGACACATACAAGAAGAGATGTAAAATAAAACACATTCAAAAGCGATGAACTTTAATTATTTGACGGAAATGTTCGATCAGGAGGTCCAGGTTATTGACCCACTAATGAGTCAAATCACAAACCATTTCCATTTTAAATCAAATTTTACCGACTCAATCCGAGTAAATCCATTGTCGCCCTAGTTTAGATACATCATGGTTAATGTTGACCATTTTCATTTTAGATTCACATACCTCACGCAAAATGTTTATGGTTTCCTCAACTTGTTCTCTGTGAGTCATCACCAGCTGTTCTTCCTCCTGAGACAACAAAAAGCAATTAGCAATTAAACAAGCAGACTCAAGACTTATTCCTAAATGCACGTCCAACAAAAAAAAGGTGAACCGGAAAAATGACCTTCAAAAGAGAACTGAGATCATCCTCTGCATCCAATTCATTTGATTTTACATCCCTCCACTTGACAGGAGATTCTCCTCTTATTCTGACCCCATCCATATATGGAGGTGGAGCCGTGTGCCCATTCATACTCCCCCTCTTCGATAAGATTCTCCCATCTTGTTGACTTGCATTTATCTCCTCAGAATATCCATACTCATTGAAACGCCTCGGGGTTGAACCCCTTGTAGTACTAGAGAGTGGTATGCGCGACTCTGTGTTACTAGATGTTGGTACAGGGGCATCCCTGTCATTTTGCTTCAACCAAACCTTTCGTGACTCGGCTGGTGCATCAAAGCTGGTATAATCAATGATCGGTAACGGTGTGGGGCTTGGGTCTCTTAAATTAGCAGCTGAAGATGAGGACGAGAGATCCTTCTTTGAGCTCCCTTTAGAAAGACCCTTTACTCTGCATTAGCCAGAGGAGCAAAAGAGAAAATAAAAAGGTGAGCACCAAACCAACCCAGTAAGTAGATGATACTGAAAGAAATGAGACTGAAACAATACCTGTCAGCATATCTCAACGTATTGAGAGTGTGCTCACATGAGCTTGAGCTGGGAGAGATGCAAGAGATCATGACTGTCTTTGAGTTTCCAATAAATGAATCACGGAGCACTTCAGTCAATTTACTTCCTCTGAAGGGAATGTGAACTTGGTCATTGTCAAGGGCCCTGATGCATTCTTTCAAGGCCAGCAAACTTTTGTTAATCTCTGCACCTTCTATTCTGCAACATTAAAAGAGGTATCCAACAATAAATGTCTTGCACCAACAGCTGAATTTTGAGTGAGCCTTATTAGTGACTATCCTCCAAATCCTAGGTACATGAAACAGATTCCATTAAGGCTATTACTTATTTACCTTGTCTGCTTATCATTATCATAAGTATCAGCACCTCTCTCGCTCCCAGCAAGGTCAATGAAGGAGAGCTTTCCGACCACCTTAGGTGGCTTCGACTCCTTTCCTTCAATCGTTTTTTTTATGACAAGCTGGAGGATTGCGTGGGACCGAGACGACTCCTCGTTTGCGCCAGTCATGCCTGTGCTCCTGCTGGCACTGCCTTTCTCAATCAACTCTTTGATTGTTTCTACATTTGAAACTTTAAATTCTTGGAGACCTACGATGCATACTTGTTGCTTCCCGTCCTCTCTCATGCAGAGTTTCCTGGCAATACAAGGGGATTTAGAGATAGTAGCAAACATAGATATTAATACTCATCTTACCTAAAGAAAAAAAAATGCTAAGAGTTCAGCTTAGTATTTTATACTCAGTGCTGATAGAAATCACCCAACCCTTGCCCACAGCATACAATATAAGTTATATCATAGAAGAATGTCTTAAACATACAAAATGGGTCCAATAAACTTATAGAGGAAGGTGTTAGATACCACATAGGGTGTAAATCCCCCCCCCCCCCCAGCAGTCAGTGGTACCAACCAGACAATGAGAATGCAAGAAAGGTATTACGCACTTCTTTTCACCGAGTAGATCAAAAAGCTTCCCTCCATATATCTCGAAGAAGCTGACGAACAAATGGAACCCCTGGTTTCTATACGTGTAGTTCATCAACCTAAATATATCTTGCGATGCTTTCAGTGGTAGTGGTTGCATTGTGTAGGTTTTTCCACTACCTGAATAAATGCAATCTTATGATAATGTTTCAAGAAGTTGACTCTATTGAAATATTATAGAACTCAACATCTTATTAATTTCATTCAAGTTAGCACAAGTGAAAGTGTCTAAGAGGCAGCATTTAGCCAAGAGATTACTTTACAAGAGTCTATACAAGGTCACAAGTGCATCTAAGTAAAAAGGACAAAATAAATACTTGCTGGCTCTTTTGGTAACTAAACTTGCCTGTTTGTCCGTAGGCAAAGCATGTGGCTTTAGTTCGTTGGAAGATAGCAGGGACAATAGGCTCCACAGTCTCACGGTATACCTTGTAAAGAAAAAAACAAGTCAGATTTTTGGGACATGGAACCAAAGGGATTGATATAAAAGCAAGACTACATCATCAAATCTGCAATACTCCTCATTCTTCAAGAGATTGATAGAAATGTGCCTAATAATGGACAAACAATGTTGAATTGTGATTTCTTAACAGTGTAGAGACCTTTCTGCCAATAAGATAAAATATGGTTTGTTTTGCAAGGTTCCATTCATGTAAGAACTGTACCTCATCATCTAACATTTCGCCAATCAACTATCAAAAATATAAAGGGAGAATTGTACCTCATCATTGGAGACACCTTCATCTAATACTGCATCAAATACAAATTCATGCTTCTCCATGTATTCAGTTAAATCAACCTGATTAGGCCAGGAGTGCAAATTCTTTGAAGTCTTAGATAATGCATTTCACTTTAATACTAAGATGAGAAAATAGTATAACAGTCCAGGGGTTTCAGTTTTTTTCTAATTCCTGCAAATTGGTTAACATCAGCACCAACTGTACCAAACCTACTGGACATGTAATGGGATTTCTAGAATCTTGATATGTAAGCCCAGAATAAACTATAAGCCTCGATCCATTACATAACGGCTAAAGCCAAACTGAACAAAAGTAGCCAACAAAAATTCAAAGAAAGAGTAAAGAGAGATCTTGAAGTTAGAGATGAACAAATACCAAATCTTATATGTAACCGTACTAGAACCAACTTGTACAATCTGGTCTCATGAGTATAAAACATCAAAATATAGCACCTTCCTTGGGAATAAAACATCAAAAATATATAAAGTACACTAACAACCTATAATTAAATAGCACACTAAGAACCCACCTTTAATTTGGTCTCATGGACTACAAGAGAGTTTGTATGAATTGAGATAATATCTTCCTCTCTCTTTGCTATCTCCTTTTTGTTCAGTGGTCTCTTCCTTACCTGCAGAACAGAAAGAGAGGGGAAAAGAAGAAATACAATTACCAAATATTGAACCAATATGCTCTTCTTTTGTATTTTCTTTTTGACAATACCAATACTCAGAACGACATCATACCGCGACTCTGATTTTAGCAACTGAATTAGACTTTTCTTTATCAGTAGAAAGGCCTTTCCCGGTCTGTTTACTAGTAGAAATGGTCGGCTCAGATTCATCAATCATTTGATCCCTTTCATACTTGAATGTAACACCACTATCATCTCCCAACGCATGTATCTGAAAAATGTCATCACAACTAGGTTAACTAAAATTAAAATATATATATATATATTGGTGCTGAAGTTGACTTATGAATAGGGATGTCTGAGTTGAAACAGTATTTGGGGCTCAATTACACAACTAATAAACAAAAAGTCAGACAAAAAATGGAAATTGGAGTTATTTTCATACTTCAGGGAGAAGATCCGTGTCAAAAGAGTGAAGATCCAATAGGCCAGGACTAAGCTCATTTGTGGAGAACTCGTCCTCAATGATACTCCTATTATTGTTGTTTTGCAATGGCGTCGCAGGCTCCCATGATTCTGTCACAAAGCCTCTATTGTTGGATCCCCTTATCATCCTTGAGTACTCCCCCTAAAGATCAAAAGAGATAAGTGAAGTACACAAGAAGTCAAGCACACCAAAGACAAGGGAAGTAAAATATTCAGACGGCCCATCAGGGAATTGGCATAAATAATTGACACTTGGATTACAAATAGGATCCTACCTGTGAATGATCACAAACCATGACAAACAGTTTCCATATCCAACAGTAATAAGCATAAATCTTCTATATCGGTAAGGTACATTAAGTCACAGCAATTAGACAAATAAAAAGTTATGAACTAGAGATTAGCTTCATCATGGGTACCAGCATAAATGTTTCCAATCTAGATTTTGAACTCCTGTACAGCGAAGAATTTTAATTTCAAGCAGCATTGTCAATATTTGGTCAACCTAAAGCAATGCTGTATTTTCAATTAATCCACTGCGAGTCCAATTTGCAGATACATTTTTCACGCGACAAATTGAACAGATATCTTGAAGAAAATCGGTGGTCCAATTTGAAATTCAAATTTTGAGATCGAGTTGGAATGTGGAGGTTTGTTATTTTGCACATGCATTGTGAATTTTTCATGAACCCAATAGAAGACGACTCGCTCAGTCAAACAACACCTTTCCTTCAACCTTACGAAAACTTTGACAAAAAAAAAACCGAAAAAAATCAAGGTCAACCACACCGATTTCTTCATTTAACTACCTGTTGCGAGGAAGAGGAGTACCACCGTCCACTGCCCCCTACACCGCTGCCGCCTCCGCCTCCGCCTCCACCTCCGGACGATGCTGTCATTGTAGAGGGGTCAAACATGAGCTGTTCGGAGGAGTACTGCCGTTGGTGCGATCGCATCTGCCTGATTGCGGCCCCGCTCATGTTTCCTCGATCCGATATGAGAGGAGAAAGGAGGAGGAGATAGAGATTAGAGACAACGAGCAGAGAACGATCAAGCTGTCTGGTTGAATTTATTTTGGAGAGAGAAAGATAGAGAGGAGAGGTGGTTTAAAATTAAATTAAAGAATTAATCATCTATTTAATATCTTAAATATATGACAGAGTAAAGAGAGACACAGCAACAGAGATATAAAGATGGTAATGTTTGATGGATTCTAGTTCTACAGATCAAGGTTAGATTGGGAATTTGGGATTGGTTAGGCCGGGATTTCGTTTTGAAATGGACGATTGTTGCCCGAGGAGCGGGGAGGCTGTCAAAGTGTCAAACAATAGAAGAAGCCGAGTCACGACTCACGACGAGCCGACGAGGGGGATGTCCCATGTCTGGTCCTTTCCTACAAACATCCTCTCCATTTTTTTTAAATTGGAGAGCTCCGTGGTTATTTTAAAATCGAAGGATGAAGTTCTAGGAATTGCACGTTGCACTCGTTTGATGTATATCATCAGTATATGAATGATCCAACGGCTCAAATCGAATGAATTGGCCACGTCACATTAATTGGAGGCTAGAGAGACATTGAGTAGGAGTGTAGGACCACGACTTGCGGATGTTGACCGGTCACGAGAGCCAGATCGTCAGGAATTCGTATCCTCTGCATGACTGCATTTACTCAAAAAGGAAACTTTTGAGTTAATACATCTGGACCGTCTGATTATCTTTAAGAGTCGTGCGAATTAATATTAGAGACCCCTATATTTTAGGGGGGCTGGATGGGCTCAGACGATGCGGACTCGATAGTCAATTATGTGCTCTCGAATTGGAGTACAGAGAGAAAATTGTTCAGATTCAACGAAAAATTTTATTTCCAAAAAATATAACAACAACTATACTGATTGTGATATGAGTTAAATCAGGTCCAGGGTATTTTTTTTATAAATCCAATGTCCAAACCTTAACCAGAGCTACTAAAATTTAAAAATTTAAAATAAAGAACTGAAAACTATTGCATAGATCATGTAAATTATTGCATATATCCTGTAAAACTATTTAATAGATACTGTAACCCTAACCGATCTAGAATGTAAACATAACAAATCGACACTTTAAAACCTAAACAGATAAAAAAGTGCTAAATTTTCAATTCAGATCTAAATGTGTTGCAGATCTAAATATGTCTATTTAGATTCAAATCTAAATGTGTCAATCTTTAATGACATCACTTGCAAGTTCCAACTAACATAACAAATACATCTAAATACGATTATTTTTAGGGACATATATGAAAAAAGTAATGTTGCGTGAGATTTTTTTTTTATTGTTTCTCCACATTTTTGCCTTCCTTTTGTCTTTTTCTTTTATTCACATTCACGCAGGAGATATATCCGAATCAAATTTTATAGAACAAGGCCTATGCCTTCATTTTACTCGTATCTGTTGTCGTTCGTATTCGTTGTCTTTTTCTGTCTTGAACAAATAGAAACTTTATTTAATTTCGATTAAAAAACGATAAATATCATCAAAACAAAAATCGAGAAGGAGAATTGAGTAGAACCTGAGATACGATGAGAGGAAACAACAGTAAGGATCGTACGGTAAGAAGTGTACCGGTCGATAGAGGAGTAATAAGTGGCACAGTAGAGGAAGAGGAGCCTCCGTACGAAGGCGGAGGAGGATCAGAGCATCGTCGTTATTGATTTTTAATCGATCGACGGATCGAGGCCGTGGAGAGAGAAAGAGATGCGGTTTTCGTAAAGGAGTAGAGAATACGGTTATACGAAGGAAGTTTCTTAAATAGGTGAAATTTAAAGATCGACGTTAAAAGCAGTTAAGAAGTCTATCTAAATATTTGTGAAAAAAATGTGGACAAAAAGTTTGTGAACTAAAACCTTTTCTTCTTTTTTAGTTGACAGTGATGCCATTTACAATTCTCACAGCTATGTTAGAACTTTACACCATTAGAAGACCAGTATAAAATGAAAAAAAAAAAAAAACAACAAATTGCGGTGCTCTGGATGGGAATATAGGATGGTTTATCTTGTCGAAGATTTTTTTTCCTTAGCGAGTTATGGTTACGATTAACTAGACGGATATACTATGACGTTTTTTCTATTAATAAATAAATCGTTGGTCCGAAAGTGATTAATTTTAATTTTCTAACCTTTTATTTTAAATATACATGGAAGCGTTGCATTTTATTTCCAGAATCTGTGGCATGCAGAAACTAATTAATTTGAATATCAAGCAATTAAGTTGCTACCAAGTCTTTCAAAAAAAATAATATCAAGCAAGCTCCGTCAATTTTGTTAAGTTTACTTGATGTTCGATTTCGCTAATAACAATTGACTTTTGCTAATTTTGACAATAACTTCGAAATCAAGTCGATGCAATTTTGAAACCCAAGAGAGAAAATTACATACATATAATCAGACTCGATGATTATTTGATACATTCATTGAGAAATTTTTTTAAGAAAAAATATGAGATTTATTTCCGGAAGAAAATTAGCCAGTGATCGTCTAATGCATATGACAGATTTTAATGTCTATTTCCCATTCGCTAGCATGAATTTTATGCATACTTTGTTCATCCTTCACAGACGCATCAAGATTCGTGTGCCCTGGTATAAAAAGCACAATAGCGATTCCAAACAATTTTCTCTTGATCGAGATAGTGGAAGCCGTGTCTAGATTTAATGATTAAATTTATTGTAAACTATATTCAAATTTAAATTTATTCATTCATGGTTCATCATTTTCTGACGCATCAAATTGTACATGCAAATTATACAAGATATGCATCAAAATCCGTGCATTGCTGGACAACTTTTCTCATGTCGATTGTTAACATTTTTTTTTGCCTGAAAACACTCCAAAATACCCCTCCGTCTAACGTCAATAGGGCTACACAAAAAATTCGTGGTTCGTGATTCGATTTGAGTTTGATTTGAAAAAGTTTGAAATTATTTCAAATCAAATTTAAACTGAACCTAGTTTGTTCGAAATAGGTTCACGAACTATTCTAGTTCGAATCTCAAAGTAACGTGAACCGTTGATTTCCGCCGATGACTTATGTTCGCTAATGACTTGAAAGTTAAAACATAAGGCCGTGCAGTCATAAGTTATAGCTCGTTAGTCGTAACTCTCGCTCTTAATTTTAAAATTATAGACGACTTTCACCTCTCGTTTTTGGCGACTACGATTATTTTTCCTTGTTGTAAAAAAAATTCGTAAAAGATTCGAAATTGAGTTCGTAAAAAGTTAGATTCAAAATTAATTCAAATCAAACTCAAACTGGCGTGAGTTTGATTCGGTTCAATTCGTCTGCAGCCCCTAAATGTGAATCATGTTTTTTTTTTTTACAAAAAAAATAAAAAATAGAGCCTCGCGCTCGCACTTGCACTTTTGAAGAAATTACAGATGATTTGCACGCGTGGCAAAATTGTGCTGGAGGATGATTGTTGACCCGTCTCTATCCATTAATGTCATTATGTAATGGGGCTTCATGCGATCAGCAATGAAAAATGATATTTAGAACATTTTCTGTTGCACGCAATCACATATAGATATTCTGTGACGATCATTAAGCCTTCAAGTTTTTTAACCATGTCGCATAATTAATATTTTTGCCCGTCCAATCCGACTGCTCTCCTCTCATTTATATTATAGGATACACGTTCGATATTTCTAAAGTATAATATAATTGAGAAGAGTTCAAATGTCTCTATTTTTTATTTATCTATTATATCTTCATTTTTAAAAAGTTAAATTACTCAAAGTTTAAAACTTAAACGTTAAAATAAGACTATTAGATGTGATCTATGTTATTTTCTCGATGTACCCATAAAAAAATATTACATTTTGATTTTGCTTTTTGTTGAGAAATAAAGGCCTCAGACCCGTGAGGGTATTTTCGTCATAGGCACTTTTTAGAAAAAAATAAAGAGCTCACACTTTAGGAGCTTCAATTTATTTATTTCTTTTCAGGGACTGTAGGGACTGTACCGTTAGGATTTTTTACCGTTATAACTCTGGCTATATAAGCCATGTACACAGTAAAAGAGAATATAAGAAATATACAATATTTCATCACATAAAAGTTCTCTGATCTCAAGTGTTAAAATCAACATGGTATCAGAGCGTTTCTGATCCAAACTAACGCTTCCGCAAAATCTCTTCAAGATCCCTTAACCAAGTAAAATTCAAAAAAAGGCACTGTCAAAATGGCAGAAATCCTTCCAGATCCAAGGGAAACCACCACAATAATCAGGCATCAAGCCGATTTCAATTCATCTCAAAAATTAACCAATATCCCTTTGAATGGAAAAAACTATATACAATGGGCCAAAGCAGCCAGAGTTACTCTCAAAGCAAAAAGATTGCTCGCGTATGTCAATGGCAACAAAAAAAGACCCACACAGGGGGAAGATGATCAAGAAGAATGGGATGTGATAGATAGTCAAGCAATGACATTAATCACCAATTCAATTGATCATCAACTAACCACTTCCTTCTGGGCTTGCGAGACAGCAGCAGAGCTATGGCAAGCCATTGAGAAGCAGTTTAGTGATCCAACAAACCATTCTCAAATCTACCAACTAAAAACCGAAATCGTCAAAATTACTCAAGAATCAAGAGACATACCAGAATTAATCGGACTTGTAACAGCCAAATACGAAGAGCTCAAACTATACAGACCACCAACCACTGACCTTAATGTGCTCCGAGAACGAGAAGAGATGGATAAAATTTACACATTTCTGGCAGCCCTTGATTCAAGCTGTGAAGCTGTTAGAGTTCAAATCCTCCTCTCCAAAGAGAAATTGACATTTGACGATGTTACAGCCCGTATCCGGCAAGAGGCAACAAGGCGAGTTGCAATGAAGACCTCCGACTTGAACCCGAAGCTGGAGGCTCATGCCTTCTCAGCCCAGCACCTCAATGCCAAAGGAAAGGGTAAGGGGGAGACCGAGAGATGCTCGCACTATAAGAGGGACGGCCATACTCAGGAGAAGTGCTGGATCCTTCATCCCCATCTCCGACCCAAGAGAGCTGATCGGACTCAAGAGGCGGCGAAGAAGAAAATTTTCTTCAAAACCCTAGATCCGAAAGAAGGGGAGAGAAGGGGATTTGTCTCAGCGAAAGAGAAAGAAAATGGAGAAAAGAGGAGTAGTGACTCGCGTAGTGAGTCGGGTCGGAGCGAAACAGACAGACTCGACCGACTCGAGTCTATGGTGTATGCGCTACTGGGCCAGAAATTGGGCCAAGGTGAAATTTCGTTTTTCCAAAACAGTAACCTTAAAACCAGCCCAAGTTATAATCAGTTCGGCCCAGAGATTAATTCAGAAAACTTAGTGAACCAACAAAAAACTCAAGGCAGCAAGAAATTTCAGAAGGAAGACTGTACAATTAGGTGTTTAACTATAGGACTTACAACTAAGAATGCACCACAAAATTGTACCAAATGGGTCCTTGATTCCGGTGCCACCGACCATATGACCGGGAATCAAAACTTGTTAAAAAATTATCGACCAATCAATAATGAACAATTGTTTACGGTTGCAAACAATGAAAAAATCAGAATTAAAGGATGGGGCATGGTTAGCATTTTTCCTAAAAAATTTCTTCAAGATGTTTTTTATGTTGAAAATTGCTCCGTAAACTTATTATCTATTAGCAAGCTTGCTAAAGAATTGAATTGTGAAATTATTTTTAAAGAAAAAAATGTTGTTTTTCAGGATCTATTCACCAAGGAGAAGATTGGTGAAGGTTTCTTAGAAAATGGATTATATTTTTTGAATAACAACAAGTTTATTTTCAATACTATGAAAAATGAAGATTTAAGTGAACTTTGGCACAAGCGGGTGGGACATCCTTCCGACAAGATACTTAAACTCATGTTTAATTTTACTAATATTGATTGTAGCAAGTGTGAAGTTTGTAAGCTTGCCAAGCATACAAAACTTCCTTTTTGTAACTCAAATTCTAAGAGTACTGAAATTTTTGAGCTAGTTCACTCCGATGTGTGGGGACCCGCTCCCGTAAATTCTTACAATAACTTTAGATATTATGTTACATTTATCGATGATTTTTCAAGAACAACTTGGATATATTTGATGAAAAATAAAAGTGAAGTTTTCTCTCACTTTCAAACATTTGTAAGTTTTGTAGAAACTCAATTTAATAAAAAAATCAAAATTTTTAGAACGGACAATGGAACGGAATTTGTAAATCAAAATTTCTTGGATTTTATAAAACAAAAAGGAATTATTCATCAAACTTCTTGTGTTCATACTCCTCAACAAAATGGTATTTTCGAGAGAAAAAACCGTCATCTGCTTGAGATGACGAGAACACTTTTATTTCAAAATAACGTTCCAAAGTTTTTTTGGTCGGAAGCCGTTCTCAGCGCAACTTATCTAATAAATAGGTTGCCTAGTGTCATTCTAGATTTTAAATGTCCAATTGAGATACTTTATAAAAAAAACCGAGTCTCGATCATTTGAAAGTTTTCGGTTGCATTTGCTTTGTTCATAAAAATAAAATAGATAAATTGGATTTCACCTCAACCAAAGCCTTTTTCGTTGGTTACTCTTGAAAAAAAAGGGTTTAAGTGCTATGATCCGAAAACAAAAAAAACTCTACATGTCAAGAGATGTAACTTTCCTAGAAAATAAATCATTTTATGATAAAAGTGAAGAAAACCACCCTAATAAATTATTGTCAAATGAGTTTGTTATACCTTGTGTTACTAATCCAGAAAGAAGAGAAATTCTTCTTGAAAATGTTGAGATAGGTAATCAAGAATTTGAAGGAGATGAGCAATCATCGGAAGAAACCGAGGAAAACGAGAATTATGGAGAAGTCCAAACGGAAGAAATACCATTAAGAAGATTTAGTCGACAAACTCAACCTTCAACAAGATTGAGGGATTTTGTCACATATTCGGTACAATATCCCATACAAAATTATATTTCCTATAATAATATTTCTCATGGTCATTATGCATTTTTAAACTCTTTGTCAAAAATAGAAGAACCAACCAATTATGAGATAGCAAAATTGGATCCAAATTGGTGTAAAGCAATGAAAGAAGAACTACATGCTTTAGAAAAAAATCAAACTTGGGAGTTGTGTGAATTACCAAAAAATAAGAAACCGGTTGGGTGTAAATGGGTGTATAAAGTTAAATATAATTGTGATGGCACTATTGAACGGTACAAGGCTAGATTAGTAGCCAAAGGTTATACCCAAACATACGGTATCGATTATCATGAAACTTTTGCACCCGTAGCTAAAATGAATACGGTGAGAATTCTTTTTTCCATTGCGGTTAATAAAAATTGGAATCTACACCAAATGGATGTAAAAAATACATTTCTCCAAGGGACGCTTGAGGAAGAAGTGCATACGTCCTTACCCCCCGGTCACAAAAAAAAAGGAATTTCTAACTTTGTTTGTAGGTTAAAAAAATCAATCTACGGACTAAAACAATCTCCAAGGGCATGGTACGGTAAAATTAACCATTTCTTATTATCTTGTAATTTCAAAATGAGTCTAGCTGATTCATCCTTATTTACCAAGCATAATTCTAACGGTACCACTGTGGTTTTGGTTTATGTCGATGACATAATTATAACCGGAGATAACCAAAATGAAATTGAAGGTGTTAAAAGAAATTTAAAACAAAAATTTGAAATAAAGGATTTGGGCAAATTAAAATATTTTCTTGGGATAGAAATTGCCCATTCTACAAAAGGGCTATTTTTATCACAAAGAAAATATGTTCTTGATTTGCTCAAAGAAACCTGAAAAATAGGGTGTAAACCGGCTATCACACCAATTGACACCAATATAAAGCTCAATACCGAAGATGGTGAACCATTGAGTGATATTAACCAATTTCAAAGACTTGTAAGAAAATTAATTTATTTAACCGTAACTAGACCGGACCTTGCTTTGTTGGGGTTTCGCGCGGTGCTAACCGGAAACCGTTTAGGCTTAAGGTGCGGAATGACCGTAGAACAAAAATTTCTACGGCCAACTTAAGCTCAGGATTAAACGGGGTATGTCAGGAAACTTTCCAAGCCGGTCCACCTTCAGTATTCCTTTGGCATCAAAACCCAATTTAATCCTTTTACAGATCTACTCCATGATTGATTTCTAAAACTTTAATCTACTTACCAATTAAATAGATTAATATAACATATTTATACCTTGTTTCCAAATCACAGTTGGAATGCAGACCGAGCGAGTAGAGCCTCACCAAGGAAGGAATCGACTCGGAGTATCACACGTGTGATACCTCTATTGGTTATCCACCAGGACTAACCAGAGAGCGGTTTATTTCTTCTGCCAGAAATACCGTAAACCGCGGAATTCTGCAAAAACACTATTCACGAGGAAAAGACGAAAACCCGTAAACACGAATTTTCGGTTGCTCAGTTTCATCAATATGCAAAACTGACATACCGCTAAATTCGGTAAAACACTATTCATCGATCCCGTAAATATACTCCACAACAACCCGCAAGATTATACGTCAAGTACGTATAACTTTCTTTTCTCAACCGAAACACTATTTGGGAGAGAAACCGAGAAAGAGAGAAAATACCGATCAGTTTCGACACGAAACCGGTATAAGTGAATTAGTGAATTTCTCTCTACATGCACCCCTCTATTTATAGGCTTTTGAGGAGGTTCGCAAAAGACCGAAATACCCCTCAACTTATGCCTATTTACAAGATATGCCATTGAATGGATAAGGATGACATGTCATGTGGATAAGATCGATGACGTGTCATCTGGATAAGATCGATGACATGTCATGCGGATAAGACGAATCTGAAAAGACCCGAATGCCCTCGGCCCGAATACAAATAATATTCGTATAATTATTCTGAACAATTATATATATTTTCTTGCCGTTGTTGTTTCGGTAATTTATACAACGTGTCCTGCACATTTATAAATTAACCGGTTAACTTTTATACAACGTGTCACACACGTTTATAAATTAACCAATGTTTTTGCTTGTTATTTTTACATAACATTTATAATTTAATTATAACACGTATAATTAATTATAACCATCTTACTATTGATCATAACCAATTTATAATCAATCACAATAAGATTCTCCGATTAACTCCTATATGGTGTGACCCAATAGGATCTGTGTTATGTTGGTAAATAGAGTTAAAACTGTTTTAACTTCTATAATCATGGGTGGCATCTGGCAACACATCATGACCATCCAATTACACAGATGATGCTGTACAGTACAATATCACGATCCAGTAAACAATTTACTTGTGTCTGTTTTTTCTGTCTCATAGCTATCAGATTAGTTTCAAGGTAGATGTGTGTCATCCTTGCTAACTGAATCTTTTCTTGATCTTGAGCAGATTATCAAATATAATTACTCTTGTAATTATACCGCTAGCAGATAATCTTACTCTATCAAGGGGCCCAGTGATGCCATAGCTCGTATAGAGATACGAGGGACAAATAGTATTCTTGGTAAACTATCACTTCCTCAGCTAAGCTATACATATGGAAAAGCTACTGTTATGACTGCTTTTTACGGACAGCGGTAGATAACAATCACACATACATATTTCTCAGTGGGAACGATAAATACCTCATACTGTAGAACGTGACACTGAATGAAAGCATAAATGACACGAACACAATTCTATTTAATGTTTCATTCGGGGTCTGTCAAATACCATGTTCCTAGAACATGTATCTATGTGATTAAAATGACATCTCGTGTCAGGTGGTTTGTAAAACTTAACCATCTTTTAATCCATATACTAACCTTATCGCGGTAATTAGTGTTCCTGCTAATTACCTTGGTCAGTGACTTTTTAAGAGTATATATTATCTATATTATGGAGTTTCACAATTTCAGTCATGAACTCAAAATGATCCATAAATTCAATAATACTCAAGGCAACAAAATGATATTAATCATCCAATTCATGAACAAAGCTTTATGATAAATTATCGTATTATTGACTTCTAGATTATTACACTAACAATCTCCCACTTAAGCTAGGAGCCAATCATCATAGGCCCTACTTATATACAAAACTCTATATTCTCTAAGATCTCGTAGATCCTGAGAAAATCTCACAGCCTATCTTCTATGTGTTCCAGACCCATAGAAGCATTAAGCATCTCGTGCTTGGCTTGAGGAAGAGATTTTGTGAGTGGATCAGCTGTGTTGCTGACTGTGTCAACTCTACTTATCTTTACATCACCTTTATATTAATTATATCTTTTATAATTAATTATAAGCATCTTATGATGTTTACGATCTCTCGTATTAGGTGATAACGTTGTAGACGAGAAACATATCCTTAGTTCTCCTCAAGAACTTAAGGATATTCTTTACTGCATTCCAGTGCTTTATGCCTGGATTAGCCTGATATCTACTCGTCACACTCAAAGCGTACGAGACATCAGGGCGAGTGCACAACATGGTGTTTATGATAGAGCCAATAGCTGAAGCGTATGATACTCTACTCATAGTGCTTTGCTCATTAGTTGTCGAAAGACACTGAGTCTTGCTAAGCTGTGTACCATGATTCATTGGCAGGAATCCTCTCTTAGAATCCTGCATGCTGAACCGATTCAGCACTTTGTCAATGTACGTGCTTTGACTTAATCCTATAAGTCTCTTTGATCTATCTCGGTAGATCTTTATGCCTAGTATATAGACATCCTCGCCCAAGTCTTTCATCGAGAAAACTTTTCTTTAATGAAGACTTGGCTAATTGCAAATAGAGGAATATCGTTTCCTATTAAGAGTATGTTATCTACATATAAGATTAAGAAAGGCGATGACACTCCCACTAGTTTTTCTGTACACATAAGATTCTTCTTCGCATCTGACGAAGTCAAGCCTTTTGACTTCTTTGCCAAATCGAAGATTCCAACTCCGTGATGCATGCTTCAATCCATAAATGGATTCAAGAAGCTTGCATACCTTTCCAGCATTATCTGGATCTTCAAAACCCGTAGGCTGTGTCATATACACATCCTCTTCTTAAATTTCCTTTTAAGAAGGCGGTTTTGACATCCATTTGCCATATTTCATCATCATGAAATGCGGCAATTGCTAGGAGTATCCGAATTGACTTAAACATAGCCACGGGTGAAAAAGTTTCATCAATTCCCATAATTTGTTTGAAACCTTTTCGCTACTAGCCGTGCTTTGTAAATAGTCATATTGTCATCCATGTCTGTTTTCCTTTGAAAACCCACTTGTTAGCTATGGGCTTCACCCCATCAAGTGGTACAACTAGGTTCCAAACCGTGTTGTCATACATGGACTGTATTTCGGATCTCATGGCCTCCAGCCATTTATCAGAGTCAGGCCTATCCATTGCTTCCGCATAGGTCAGAGGATCTTCAGTGTCAAAAACTGAGACCTCGTGCAGTCCCAAGTACTTCTCGGGTGCATGAACTGTTCTCATTGACCTACGTAGCACTTGTTCTTCAGGCTGTCGAACTTGATCCACAACGATCTGCGGATCTAGTTCTTCTTCAACTTGCGTTGAAGTACTTGAGCTCGGGACTAGAATCTCTTCCACAGCTACTTGTGGACTTGGTACTTCCAGATGCTCATCAGCCAAAAAATCAAGAGGTGGGTTAATCTGATCTAGTTCAGATATTGTATTGTGTGATGTATCTTGAATTTCTTCAAGTATTACATTACTCCCACTACTTCCTTTTGCAAGAAACTCGTTCTCCAAAAGTATACCATGACGAGCAACAACTAATTTGTTCTCGAACTGGTAATAGAAGTAATATCCTTTCGTTTCCTTAGGATACCCTACGAAGAAGCACTTGTCAGATTTGGGACCAAGTTTGTCAGACGTCAGGCGTTTGACAAATACTTTGCAACCCCACTTTTAAGATAAGACATATTTGGGATTTCCCAAACCATAACTCGTATGGAGTCTTTTCAACTGACTTGGATGGAACCATATTTATCCTTAGTGCGTGTTCGCTTCTCAGAGTGTGCTTACAAAGTTCCAAATACAACTAATTGTACTTGTTTTTAAACCTTGAATCCACTCACGTCTAGGATTGCAAGTGTACAATCCTATCCGTGTAGTAAAATAAGGTATCGATCCTCAGGGACGGTTAAACTCAATTCTAGACTTTCACAAATCCAAGTTAGGTACTAGAAGTTTGAAGAATTGAGTTTGATTTGTTTATGTTTCCTAATTTCAAAAGACAATTCAATTAAAGGTAAATGAAAGCGATTAAAAGATTTGGTTTTGAATCAATTATAGAAGGTGTTCTTAGGGTTTCAGACTTCATCTCAAACTTTTCCTTCTCTGGACCTATCATACAACTCGCATCATCTCTGATGCGACCTGTGTGATGCGACTCGCATCATCTCTGATGCGGGTCGCATGGCCCTCGAGCATAGTTGACATGAGTTCGTATCTAAGTTGATTTCTTGTGCGAGGCTTCAACCTGTGGCTCTCGCCTACTGGTATCTATCCTAAATTGATTGTCTGGTTAACTAGAAGTATCTATAACCTCTCGATAATAGAAATTTCACCTCTCGGTTACTATTGATCTTAGATCTACTTCAAGTGCTCAATTACAATTGCAAGATACATCAAGGCCTAATTACTAGAAGAGATGCTATAGACATCTAACAGTAGACAATCAAGAATCAATCAAGAAATCACAATCAAGCAAACGATGAATACTCAAACAACAATCACACAAGTTCAACATTAGATCAAAACATCATTCAACTCAAAGAAAAGGTTTAGAGATTACATCTTAACCCTAAGAACTAGAGATCTACTCAAGCATAGCAAAAGAAAACATAAAAGAGAGAGAATAAGCAAATCATGATGGAGCTCGAAGATCCAAAGTAGATTGGAGAGGATCTTGAAATCTTCCCTTCTCTTCTTCTTCAATCAAGCTCCAATCTCCTTCTTCTCTCTTGATCTTCGCTCTTTTTGTGTTCTGGAATGTAGAGGGGGAAAAAGCTCTCTAATTTCTGGCTTAGGACCTCTTTTTATAGGCATTAGCTCTGACTTGGAGCTTATCAGGTCGAATTTGAATTGGGCGGCAACAGTTGATGCGACTCGCATCAACTGGATGCGACTCGCATCAGATGGTCTTCAAGAGAGAGCAGTGAGGGTCGCATCGCAGGTCGCTTTGGGCTTGGATGCGACTCGCACCAGGTGAATGCGACTCGCATCAGAGCTTCCTGAAGTCTGCCTTTTGCCTGATTTCACCTGATTCCTGCAAAGTAGGAACCAAAACATAGCAGTACCACATTCTAGGGATATTCAATGTAAAAGGTGCTATTTGTTGGTTCAAAATATCATTTTCTGTATGGAAACAAGTCAATATAATAGGTCTAATAATGTGACATCAAATTCCCCCAAGCTTAACCTTTGCTTGTCCTCAAGCAGAAATCTAAACATTGGTACCAATCTAAATTCTAAATGCGAGTTTCCTAAATGTAAGAATTTATATGAGTTGTTTCAATTAGGAACTTTAAAAATCATGTTGGTATAACTTGGACTTTCCTATTTAACCTTGATTCTCCACACAAATCGACCAACCAAACTTCAAATTCTGAAATATTTGAATACTTGTAAAGCTGAGCATTTGAATCAATCAAGTTATCATTTATCTATTTAACTATTGTCCTCATTTGTGGAGATTTTCCCTTTTCAACCCCCCCAAGCTTGGAACAAGCTTAGGTCAGAAAGTTGCAGACTTCGCGTGTTGATATGTGCAAAATTTTCTTTCTTTTCTAAGTGGGAGACGAGCTCAAAGGCGCCCTAAAATGACTTATTGCCAGTACTCTTATGTTCTCCGTCTTTTCATTTCTTCTCTTTTTTTATTTTTTATTTTTTTTATTTTTTTTATTTAGGAGATGAGCTCAAAGGCGCCCTAAAAAGGACTTATTGCCAGTACTCTTGGTTTCTCCATCTATTATTATATTTTTATTCTTTTGCACATATCATGAATACACACATCCTTTGATATTCATTCATACCAAATGATATCCCAAACTTTCTTTATCAATAACCCCCATTTCCCTATTTGAGAAGGCACAAGTCAATTTCTAAATGAGTTTCTCAATACATTTCAAGTTTTCATTATTACAAATGGTCAAAACATTCGTCCTCATCAGTTTGTTGGTCAATTATGGGATAGTTCGAATCTCCTAGGGTCATCCTATCAACACCAACAATTATTCAAAAAGTTTCCAATTTACACAATCACACAAATTCCTACCTAAAAATGCAATAAACAAGTAAACATGGCCTAAGTAAGAACGAATAAATCCTAAAAATCCTAAAGTCACCCCCCCCCCCAAGCTTAGTCTGAGCATTGTCCTCAATGCTTCAAGACTCTAGGATAAAGCAAAGGGAAGGGGAAAAGAAAAACAAACCTGCTCAGTCATCGGAGGGGTCGAACCTCCAATCGCGCAGAACATCCTCAATGTCTCCCACCCGGCGCTGTAAGTCGTAGAGAATGGCACCCTGCTCAGACCTCATGTCATAGATGAGGCTGTAGATATCCTGGATAGTGGGTGAGGGAACTGGTGGTGGATAGGAAGGACCAGCATATGAAGTGGAGGGGCCAGCATGATAGGGAGATGGGCCTGCCTGGAAGGTGGATGTGCCTGCCTGAAATGTGGAATCAGGAAGGTGCATAGGAGAAGTGTAAGGGTGGGCAGGAGAGCGAGGGACATCTGGCATGGCGACATCCTCCTGGGCTGGAGAAGTGGTCTGGATAGGCGGAGAAGGTGGTGCTGGCACGTCTGGTAGTGGCTCAGTGAAAAACCATGTGCTCTCATCCTCAAAGGATAAGGGTGCAAGACGGAGAGGCATCAGATGCGAGCCATGACCCTTCAAGGTCCAGAAATACCGAGAACGGTGGCCAGCAGGACCGCGCTCAATCTTGAGAAAAGTGGCCCGCTCGTAGGCCCTGGCATCCAGGGTGAGATGGCCAGTGGAGAGAGTGAGGCCTGCGGTGGAGATGCCCAGCCGATCAGCGATCAGGGTGACATAGGCGCCAATGCGGACAGCGCCACCCACCTTCGTGTTGCGCTGGAGATCCACCCAGTGACGGACCATGAACAACATCAGGTCCGGTCGCACCAACTCAGCCTCAGGACGGAGCATGTGGTCCATAAGGCAAAGGTCCTCCTCATTGACTCGGGCTGCAGTCTCCCCGCGTGCGAAGATAGAGCAGCCGATGGTGCGCTGGATGCACCGCAGTACCGGGTGAGAGATGGCAATGCTGCGGTACTGGGCACTGGTGGCACTCATCATCCCAGTGATCAGACGCCAGAAATGAGCCTTGTCGAACCCCACGCGATGGTCAAGGAAATCGGTATCGGGGTCGCTGTCAAATCCGAACCACTCACGGAGTCGGACCAGAGTGAGCCAGTGCGTCTGGTTGAGCATCTGGAACTTGATGTAGTAGTTACCATGCACATCCTGACGTAGCTTGAGAGAGGAGAGGAACTCGAGGGTAAGCTCGGTGTAGCAGTTACGCTCGATTGCCCAGAAGGCGGGAGTGAACCCGATCCTTCCAGTGAGACGAAGGAATTCCTCGCGAACCCCAAAGGCATCCAAAGTGTCGAAATCGACTCGGCGCGTGTTCTCATAAGTGCGCTGCCTGAGGTAGAGAAAGCGTTCCAGCATACCATGGCTGGAGAGAGTGAAGTGAGGGGCTGGGTAGTCTGCTGCTCGGGGGGTTTCCCTACCCGAGATGGGGTCAGAGTCATCAGAGTTGTACTCTATAGTGCCCAACCCAGCCCCTGCTTGTGCGGGAGAAGGGTGATAGGAAGACTGAGAAGAATGAGAAGAAGAAGAGTGAGAGGAGTTACCACTGGTGCGAGCTGAACTGGCGCCTAGCTGAGACCAGTAGTGGTCCTCAGACTCTGAAGGAGAGGGAGTAGGGTCCGGTATCCCCTGTTGGATATGGAGATCCCTCTGTCGGCGGAGCTCGGCTTGACGTCGCTCAAAGTTATGCTTGGTGCGACGCTCGTTGAATGTGGGAAAATCTGGTGCATCTGACATGGCTGTGATGCGAGTCGCACTGTTGTTGATGCGAGTTGCCTTGAGGTGATGCGAGTCGCACTGACTGGTATCTGGCGGCAGAGGTGATCTAGCAGAGGCGGAAGAAGAGAGAATGAGAGGGTTGTGATCGTGGTGAAGAGGACAATAGAGAAAAGGGAAGTGATAAGGAGGTTTCGGCAGGGAGAGATGGAGATGGGTGTGATCGATGGAGAGGAGGTGAAGGCCAGCGGGTAGAGAAGGGAGAGGCTAGGGTTTTGGGTTGAGGGTTCGGTTGAGGCTCGCACGGAGTTGATTCGAGTCGCAACGAAGAAGAACAAGAAGAAGGAGAGGTGGGGTTCGCTGGGCAGAGGAAGAAGAAAGAAACATGGGGTGCGGGTGAGGGTTATATGGTGAGACTCGCGTCGTTTGGGCGCACCCTTTTGATGCTGCGTCGGTTCGCATTGATGCGAGTCGCATCATGTGGGATGCGAGTCGCATCGAGTGATGCAAGTCGCATCCGAGATGATGCGAGTCGCATCAAGTGGAAGTTGGTAATTCTTTTCGGTAAAAAGGAAAAATAGCTAACTAATCCAACTAAAAGTAAACTGAAGAAGGCTTGGGTTGCCTCCCAAGAAGCGCTTGTTTCAGGTCTCAAGCTCGACCTTCGTTGTGCTAATCCTTTGATGAGATGGGATCGGAGAGGTCCTGAACAACCCGCTCCTGATAGTCATGATCTGCTACATAGTGCTTGAGACGCTGACCGTTCACTTTGAAATTCCCACATGCGTCATTCCCAATTTCAATTGCGCCGAAATGGTGCACCTTTCGTACCACAAACGGACCCGACCATCTGGTTTTCAATTTCCCAGGAAAGAGTCGCAACCTGGAATTGAACAAGAGGACCAGATCGCCTTCCTTGAAGTCGCGAGACATGATGCGCTTGTCATGAATTCGTTTGGTTTTGTCTTTGTAGATCCTCGCATTCTCGTATGAGTGCTGACGCATTTCTTCCAATTTGTGCAAATCGAGGATACGCTTCTCTCCAGCTGCTAACAAGTCCATGTTGATAGCTCGAGTGGCCCAGAACGCTTTGTGCTCAATCTCAACTGGCAGATGACAAGGCTTTCCATACACCAGCTTGAAAGGGCTCATCCCAATCGGTGTTTTGAATGCTGTACGGTAGGCCCAGAGTGCATCACTCAATTTCAAAGACCAATCCTTCCTTGTTCTTGCCACGGTCTTCTCCAAGATAGACTTGATTTCCCTGTTGGAGATTTCAGCTTGGCCGTTCGACTGAGGATGGTAAGAGGTGGAGACCTTGTGCGTCACTCCATGTCGCTGCAGGAGATTGTTGAATTGACGGTTTATGAAATGCTTCCCTCCATCGCTGATGACAGCTCTTGGCACTCCAAAGCGAGGAAAGATGACATCATTGAATAATCGCTTCACCGCGTCTGAGTCAGCACTTCGACAGGCCACTGCCTCGACCCATTTTGAAACGTAGTCAACCGCAACTAGAATGTACTCATTTCCACATGAAGCTGGAAATGGTCCCATGAAATCTATGCCCCACACGTCGAAGACTTCGACCTCAAGAATGGAGTTTAGAGGCATCTCATTGCGATTAGTGATGTTCCCAGTGCGCTGACACTTGTCACATGACATCACCAAGGTTTTCGCATCTTGAAAGAGAGATGGCCAGAAGAAACCACATTGTAAAACCTTGGCGGCCGTTTTGGAGAACGAGGCATGTCCGCTGATCGGCGTAAAGCGCAACACAAGTTTCGGTACGCTTGGGAGCGTACCTTTTAAACCTCGGTTACACCTTCCGATTAGGGTTGCAAGTGCACAACCCTATCGAGGAGTATAATCGGGTATCGATCCACAGGGACGGTTCCTTTATCTAGAATTTTACTTATCTCGACTAAAGACTAGAAGTGAGAAAAAGGAGTTTTGGTGTTTAATTTTCCTAAGGAATCAACTCAAGCAATCACACAATGATATAGAATAGTAAATGTGCAAGAAAAGGTATAAACTGTGTTTTGATTTGGGATAAAAGGTGTTTCAAGGGTTTCAGACTTCATCTCTGATTTGCCTCTAGTGGTACGGCCCTTACCAAGTTGGTACGGCCAGGCCGCACCAACCTGGTATGACCAAGCCGTATGGGGCTTGGTACGGGTAGGCCGCACCACTCTTGTAAGGGCCGTACTGGTTTACCAGAACAGAGCTTACAAGTTCGAGTTGATGCATTTCTTGCTGGTACCTCGTATTAAACTCTTGATAAAGGTTCAATTGACCATACCTAAGGTTCCTAAACCTCAACTCTCGTTTGTTGGTTCAAGATCTAAGTTTTGGATTCAATTCTTCACCTTCTAGGGTTTCTAAACCTCAACTCTCGTGTTTTGGTCCAGATCCTCTAGTTGATTGATTGGAGATCTAAGGTAACCTCTAATCTGTCGATTAGAGGAGAATTCAACCTTTCGGCTTCAATTCGATCAAGTCTACCTAAAGGGATTGGTTTGGTTGAGAGAAGGCAATGGTCACATGACCTTGTTAGGGTTGATCTACCACTATAGGCACACCACATGCAATCACAGCAACACAAAGCAATCAAGACAAGCAAATTCACAATCAAATCAATCACAAGAGTTCATACAAGATCCAAATCAAGAAAAGCAACACAAATCAAGAAAATCCATCTACAAACCCTAGAAACGAAAGTCTACTACTCACAAGTCATGGATCTGTCCAGATATACAAGAAAAGAGATAGAGAAAGTCATGAAAGAACTAGATTGAAGATCGGGAATGAAGAAGGTGTAGATCCGTCGATTCTCGCCTCTTCCTCTTCCTTGATCTTCTCTTCTTGCTCCTTTGCTCTCTTTCTCTCTTTCACTGAGCTCTCAATCTGGAATGAAGTGGAATCCTCGAAAATGGAGAGATCCCCCGCTATATATAGCCTCTGCCAAGATTTGAATTCTGTCAGGCGGCACCTATGTACGGCCCGTACCAATTTGGTACGGCCAGGCCGTACAAGGTGGGAAGAAGGCTGAAACGGCCAAGTTTGGTACAGGCCGTACCAAGTTTGGTAAGGGCCGTACCAAGGTGTCCAAAAACGCCGTTTCTTCGTGTATTTTGCTCCAATCCTGCAGAAAACAAACAAACTCTCAGCAGTACCAAATTCTAAGAATATATCAATGAAATGCACATGGTTTTGACAATTTGGAACATGGATTTGGTATGAAATCAAGTCAAATATAGGCTAAATATGCGAGGTATCAAATTCCCCCAAGCTAAACCTTTGCTTGTCCTCAAGCAAAAAGATTCAAACTTGGATTCGAAGCTAGACAACTAAATCTAAATGCTGTTGCAAATCTAATTGTGAAAACTTACGTGAATCTGCTATGGTTAAGAATTTCTAGAATCATTTTAGTTGTAGTTTGGACATTTCTTTATAAACCGTAATTCACTCCACCAATTGGTCGATTGAACTTCTTATTTTGAGATGCTTTTAATGATTGTAAAGGTTTCATGATTAGGTTTGATCGAAACAATTTTATTCTTTTACCAAATCTATGCTTTTATTCATGGTTATTTTAATTTTCCCCCAAGCTTGAAACAAACTTGGGTAAGAAAATTTCAAACATGTGTTGGTACAAGCAAAATCATACATTTATTTATATATATTTTTTTTTATTCATTCATTTTTTTATTTCCTAGGTTGGGAGGCGAGCTCAAAGGCGTCTAATTCATTTTGAATCAGACTTATTGCCAGTACTCGCTTATTGCTCCTCTTTTCATCATTTTTTATTTTATTTTGGGAGACGAGCTCAAAGGCGCCCAATAGGACTTATTGCCAGTACTCTTATTTTCTCCATCTTTTATTATATTATTTTTTTTATATTCTTTTGCTCATACCAACGGATACTCCAATAGAAAATCTCCATTCCTAAAGGTATAGTTCAATGTATTCAAATAATTTCGTTCGATACAATCCTAAATTTTTCATCTTTTTCAATCATTAAAAACATCTCAACTTAAGCAGTTCAATCAACTAATCATGGGTTAGTTCTAATTCATTCAGGGCTGTCCTAAATACGACTAGAAATGTTTCAAAGTTACTCTTAATTCTAACAGTTCACGCAAATTTTCACCTAATAATGCAAGAAAATACGAAAAAGTACAAGTAAAAATAACGATAAAGTAAACATGACCTACATGCAAATGTCTCCCCCCCAAGCTTGTCCTGAGCATTGTCCTCAATGCTTCAAGACATAAAGATAAAGAATATGTAAAAGCTCGGGTAAAGGAAAGCGAACCTGAGAAGTCTAGGGTGGTGGTGGGCCAGGCCAGTGACCGTGGTCCATGAAGAATCGCCAGTCAGTCATCTGTCGCTCCATACGCTGAATACTCAGGGCCTGCTGAGCGACATCGGCCCTAATATCGAAAATAGCGTCCCCCTAAGCGGCCTGCGTCTCCTGAATGGCGAGCTGAGACTCGAGCAAGCCGGACTGAGTCTCCTGGATGGCCCGCTGCGAGGCCTGAATAGAGATCTGGGTGGCCTGCATGGAGGAGATGAGGGCGTACATCTCGCGCATGGTAGGCTCATGAGAGGGACCAGCTGAGGAAATGGATGGGCCAGCCTGATATGTGGAAGTGGATGGGCCAGGCTGGAAAGTGGAAGGTCCAGCACCAAATGAGGAAAGGCCTGCAGCAGGAGAAGGGAAAGGTCCCTGCGGAGAGAAGAGAGGGACCTGACCAGGAGAGGGAGGCATCTGGAGTGGAGAGTGAGGAGTCATATGATCATCCTGATCCTGAACGGGAATGTCGAGCATCTCCACATCGTCCGTGGGTGGTGGTGGTGGTGGTGGTGGTGGTGGTGGAGGTGGTGCGGGGCCCTGCTGGATACGAGGGGGACGGGTGAACAGCCAGGTGCTCCGGTCGTCAAAGGAGAGAGTGACCGGGAAGGGCATGACATAGCTGGCCTGGTCGCCGAGGCGCCATGCCCAAACACCTCGTCCATCACGTGCTGCGGCTGGTTGGATGAACTTGTAATTGTGCAGGGCCGTCAGAGTGAAATGGCGGGGGCCCTTGCACTCCTCATCTCCGATGATCTGGACACCCAGTCGCTCAGCAATGAGCGTGACGTAGGCGGAGATAGAGACAATGCCACCAACCTTGGTGGCGCGCTGGAGGCCGAGCCAGTGGTGGATCATCGCGAGCATCAGATCGGGCCGCTCGAGCGCGTCGTCAGGGCGCAGCATATGATCCAGCAACTGCAGATCCTCGACATTAGCACGGGTCATCGTCTCGCCACGTGCAAAGAAGGTGCCGCCGAGGATCCGCAGTATACATCGGAGGACGGGATGTGGGACATTCAGCTGCTTGAACTCCGGATTGAATGCAGAGCCCGCTTTCCTACCAGAGATCAACTCCCAGAAGTGGTTGCGATCCAGATCGTCAGCGAATGAGAGGGAGTCCGTCGTCGGGTTTGGTGCAAAACCAAACCACTCGCGCAACTGGGAGAGCCAAACACGGTGAACCCCCTGACGAAGGCGGAACTTGATGTATGGAATATCCTTCTTGTTATATCGAAGCTCCAGAGAGGAGAGGAACTCAAGGGTGAGACCCGAGTATCCTCTCTGGGCGATGCTCCAGAAGGAAGAGGATATCCCAATCCGACCAGTGAGACGTAGGAATTCCTGGTCAAGTCCCAGAGTCTGGAGGGCCGAGAAGTCTACGATCCTCGTATTGGCGAACTTTCTCTGACAGAGGGTCTGGTGAAACTGCGCTGCGCGCTGGGTGGAGTCAGAGACACCCTCATCAGTGCCGTAGGAGTCGGAGGCGTGGTCACTGGAGGGTGTACCAGAAGGCTGGTAGGATGGGCTCTCATGCCCACCTCCAGAACCGGCCTGAGAGGCACTCCTAGACGAGGACTCTCCTCCATCCCGAGACTGCGATGCGCTCCTGGGGCTACTCCGGCCGGAGAGACGAGATGACGTGGGGCCAGAAGCGGAGGGGACGGAGGACTCAGAATCAGACCCGGAAGGAGTGGGGGTGTGCGAGAGTTGCCGACGCATCTCGCGAAGACGCTCTTGACGTTCTTGTTGAGCGTATTTGCGTTGACGTTCTGTGTACGGGTCGGACATGTACGTCTCACACAAGACCTAAGCAGATGAGGGTCTGTCTGGAATGGTACGGGCAGGCCGTACCAACTGGTACGGGTAGGCCGTACAGGCCTTGGTACAGGCCGTACCGGACTTGGGACTTGTACTGGTAAGGGACTGAGTCTGGTACAGGCCGTACCAACTGGTACCAACACCAAACTGGAGATTAAAATGCTCAGGAACCTTAAACCAGGCACAAAACACAAAAATTGGTCGAGTAAAGTAAACAGGTATGCACTGGTACAAGGTCTGGTACCTGTGCTGGTACTGGTACGGGCCTTACAACCTGGTACGGGTAGGCCGTACCAGGGTTAGGGTTTGCAGGAAAATGGCAGAATCGCTAATGGAAGGGAAGAAGAAGACGAAAATGAAAAAGGGAAGGAAGAAAAGGGAAAAGAGAGAAGTGAAAACCACTTACCCGAAGAAAGAGGAGGTGCGGCCTACGCCGGTACGGGGCTGTACTTGGTGCGGGGCCGTACGAGGGAAACGGAGATGGCAGAAGAAGAAGGCGGTGAGAAAGGAGTGGGGTTGCGCGGCAGAGAGAGGGAGAGGGAAAGAGATTGAGGGAGAGAAACGGCTGAGGGAGAGTGGAGGCACGGCTGGGGAAGAGAGGGAGAAGAAGAGGTGCGGGGGGGGTTTAAAAAGGAAAGGGCGGCAGTTAATGCGCTTCTGCGCCGCCCAGACCTAGGTACGGCCTGGCAGTACCAATTTGGTACGGGCCGTACCTACCTTTCTGGAGCCGTGTCAACCCTAGATACGGCCTAACCGTGCCAAGTTGGTGCGGCCTAGCCGTACCAGGGAAGGTTGCTGTTCTTTATTGCCCGTGAAGACTTCTCAATCTCGCTCAGGATGCAGAAAAAGAAAACATGAATGCATGTCTAATTGTTCCTAAGATACACAAATAGGCTTGGGCTGCCTCCCAAGGAGCGCTTGTTTTAGGTCTGGAGCTCGACCATCTCTCTGTTATGCTTCAACTCGGGCGGGATCAGGCGGTTCTGGGCGGAGCTCCCACTTCAGAGGTGTACAGACCGTGTGCTGGTTTGCTGATAAAGTCCTGAGCCTGCATGTGGCTGGATGAGCGCCTATCACCTTCTCGATCAAGTCCTCAATCACCGTTTGCTGAGCTTTCAAATCCTCCAATAATCTGAGGATGCGAGCAGGGTCGAGGTCTGCATTGAAAATCACAGGACAAAAGGTATTTGGGTCTGAGGACTCATACATGAGGTTAGCTGGAAGAGGTTTGAGTTCGGGAGTCAGCGGCTCCATGTGAACCTTGATGCGGTCCGCGTCAGGTTCACTCGGGTCGCGTGAAGACCTCGCGTCAGCTTTATCAGATCCTCGTTCTCTGTTTTCCAAGCCTTCGAGCTGTGGCATGCGACCCGCGTGGGATTCATCCGGTCTGTATTGCCTTCGAGATTGTTCTTTGGCCAATTGATCGACCACACCAAGCCAGCAGCATGTTTCTGTTTCAGAGGGGCACTTCATAACTCGGTTGAGATTAAACTCCACTTTCTCATCTCCAATCCGCAGAGTCAGAGTTCGGTTCTCCACATCAATGAGTGTTCGAGTCGTCTTCAAGAATGGCCGTCCTAGAATGATGGGAATTTCTTTGTCCTCCTCCATCTCCATCACCACAAAATCAGTAGGGACATAGAATTTTCCGACTAGAACTGGCACATCCTCCACTATGCCGAGTGGTACCCTGACAGAAGAATCAGCAAGCTGTAGAGTCATGCGCGTGGGTTTGAGCTCGCCTACTCCCATGCGCTCAAAGATGGTGCGTGGCATGAGACTCACGCTGGCCCCTAGGTCACACAGGGCTCGCTTGATGGTAGCTTTCCCAATTTTGCAAGGAATTGAGAATTTACCAGGGTCTCCCAGTTTGGGTGGTAGCTCGCTGTTCAGAATGGCGCTGCACTGCTCCGTTAGTTTCACAGTCTCATGCCCCCCCAAGCTGCGCTTGTTGGATAGAATGTCCTTCAAGAACTTGGCATAAGTAGGCATTTGAGTCAAGGCATCGGTGAACGGGATTGTGATATGCAGTCTTTTGATCACCTCAATGAATTTCGCGAATTGTGCGTTCAATCTAGTCTCGGCTAATCTCTGGGGGAAAGGAATGGGTGGCCGGTATGGGGGTGGTTTCTCGTTTTCTTTCTTCTGTTGACTCCCTGACGCTTCAAATGAAGGTTGTACAGGTCTTGCTGAGCTGGTACTATCCGTACCCGCTTGAGGTGGAATGGGGTCAGCACGTACTGGATTTACCTCGCTTGCTGGAATCTGCACAGGGGTCAGGGTCGCGTCAGGTGCCGGATCAGCTGTGATGTCACTCGGCATTGGTGGTTCATCATAGTGGGTCCCACTTCTCAGAGTAATCGCCTTAACCTCTCCTCTTGGGTTGGGTTCTGGTTGAGCTGGAAGCTTCCCAGGTTGAGGTTGGCTGGAGGTGACCATCTGGCTCAGCTGCTCCAACAACTTGCTTTGGGCAGCCATCTGAGTCGTCATGCTTTGCATCTGCTCCCACATCATTTGATTCATCTTGCCCTGCTCATGGGTGAAATCATTCACTCCGGTAGGCGCATGTGACTTTGGGAGATCAGATGGAGCTGCTCGGTTGCCTTGATTGGGAAAGGAAGCGTTCTGGTAGAAGTTCCTGTTGCCATTGTTGTTGTTGTTGCTCGAAGATGGGTCGCTCCAGTTGTTGTTGTTGGGAGGAGGGTTGTTCCAATTGTTGTTCGTCCGATTGTTCCATGTGTTGTTGTTGAATGGCGGCCTCTGGAAGCTGTTGTTGTTGAATGGCGGTCTGGAAAAAGAGTTGTTGAACGGTGCAGGGTTGTTCTGGTTCGACCTCCAATGCTGCTGCTCAACTGGGTCTTTAGAATAAGACCGACTGAAAGGAGGTCTCGGGAAGAAAGAAGGTTCGCTGTTGAGAGAGTTGACTTGCTCGCTTTCGTCGTCTTGCTGCGTCAACGGGCACTGCTCGTAAACGTGCCTCTCGTCTCCGCATATGATGCAGGCTTGAGGTTGCTGTTCGACTGCTTTGACGCTGAGCTTGTCCATCGCTCTCTGCATGGCGTCCATCTTGGCGGTGAGAGCAGTGATGTGATCCACCTCGTACTTGCCACCTCCTTGGTTACCTCCTTGGCCTCCTCTTCGTCGTGAGTTTTCACGGCCGGACCACTGCTGGTTCTGCGCCATGCTGTCTATCAAGTTCATGGCCTCTAAAGGCTCCCTTGACATCAGCGCGCCTCCCGCAACAGCGTCGACGTAAGCACGAGTGCTCTCGTTCAAGCCGTCGTAAAACGTTTGGATCAAGAGCCAGTCTGGTATACCGTGGTGTGGACAAGAGTATTGCAATTCTCTAAACCTTTCCCATGCCTCATTCAGGGGTTCATCAAAAATTTGGTTAAAGCTGGTCAGGTCATGTCTTACCTTGGCAGTTCGTTTATGAGGGAAAAATCTGGTCAAAAACAATTTGGACAAATCCCTCCAAGTCAAAACTGAGTCCCTAGGTAAAGATCCTAACCATTTCTTTGCTTTGTCCCTAAGAGTGAAAGGAAATAGAGCAAGCTTGGTGTAATCAGCATTCTCACCGTTGGTCTTGATGGTCGTGATGCACTCGAGGAAAGTCTGGAGATGGGAGTGCGGGTCCTCGTGATCGAGTCCATGGAAGGTGTTCTGCTGCACCATGTTGACAACCCCTGGATTGAAGTTAGGTTGTTGTCCTGGAATGCGCGGCAGCCGGATTGCACCTCTCACATCTTCAGCCCTTGGCACATTGAACTCTCTCAAGGTTCGGGGCATGAAATCATCCATCTCGTGGTCAGACTGATCGGTCAGCTCTGCTTCTCTGTCTTTGTCCTCCTCTCGCTCACGCCTGTCCTCTCTGCTCGGATGTTCGGACATCTTTTCTTCAATGCGGGTCGCGTCTGATGTGACTCGAGTCGCGTCGAGAGAGGTCTGGGCAGGGACAGTGTCGTCTGGAGGAGTGTCGTCAAAGAGTGGCCCTCTGCTCCTCAGTTGGTATTTCAATCTGAACTTTCCTGCAGGAGGTTGTTCGAGAGCCAGTTTTTAGTAATAAGAAAGAGTAGCGTAAAGGAAAAGATACAAGTTAAAATCTAGATTAGTTAAGATAAGCAAAAATCCAGAGAATGATAGCCTTCCCCGGCAACGGCGCCAAAAACTTGATCGGCGTAAAGCGCAACACAAGTTTCGGTACGCTTGGGAGCGTACCTTTTAAACCTCGGTTACACCTTCCGATTAGGGTTGCAAGTGCACAACCCTATCGAGGAGTATAATCGGGTATCGATCCACAGGGACGGTTCCTTTATCTAGAATTTTACTTATCTCGACTAAAGACTAGAAGTGAGAAAAAGGAGTTTTGGTGTTTAATTTTCCTAAGGAATCAACTCAAGCAATCACACAATGATATAGAATAGTAAATGTGCAAGAAAAGGTATAAACTGTGTTTTGATTTGGGATAAAAGGTGTTTCAAGGGTTTCAGACTTCATCTCTGATTTGCCTCTAGTGGTACGGCCCTTACCAAGTTGGTACGGCCAGGCCGCACCAACCTGGTATGACCAAGCCGTATGGGGCTTGGTACGGGTAGGCCGCACCACTCTTGTAAGGGCCGTACTGGTTTACCAGAACAGAGCTTACAAGTTCGAGTTGATGCATTTCTTGCTGGTACCTCGTATTAAACTCTTGATAAAGGTTCAATTGACCATACCTAAGGTTCCTAAACCTCAACTCTCGTTTGTTGGTTCAAGATCTAAGTTTTGGATTCAATTCTTCACCTTCCAGGGTTTCTAAACCTCAACTCTCGTGTTTTGGTCCAGATCCTCTAGTTGATTGATTGGAGATCTAAGGTAACCTCTAATCTGTCGATTAGAGGAGAATTCAACCTTTCGGCTTCAATTCGATCAAGTCTACCTAAAGGGATTGGTTTGGTTGAGAGAAGGCAATGGTCACATGACCTTGTTAGGGTTGATCTACCACTATAGGCACACCACATGCAATCACAGCAACACAAAGCAATCAAGACAAGCAAATTCACAATCAAATCAATCACAAGAGTTCATACAAGATCCAAATCAAGAAAAGCAACACAAATCAAGAAAATCCATCTACAAACCCTAGAAACGAAAGTCTACTACTCACAAGTCATGGATCTGTCCAGATATACAAGAAAAGAGATAGAGAAAGTCATGAAAGAACTAGATTGAAGATCGGGAATGAAGAAGGTGTAGATCCGTCGATTCTCGCCTCTTCCTCTTCCTTGATCTTCTCTTCTTGCTCCTTTGCTCTCTTTCTCTCTTTCACTGAGCTCTCAATCTGGAATGAAGTGGAATCCTCGAAAATGGAGAGATCCCCCGCTATATATAGCCTCTGCCAAGATTTGAATTCTGTCAGGCGGCACCTATGTACGGCCCGTACCAATTTGGTACGGCCAGGCCGTACAAGGTGGGAAGAAGGCTGAAACGGCCAAGTTTGGTACAGGCCGTACCAAGTTTGGTAAGGGCCGTACCAAGGTGTCCAAAAACGCCGTTTCTTCGTGTATTTTGCTCCAATCCTGCAGAAAACAAACAAACTCTCAGCAGTACCAAATTCTAAGAATATATCAATGAAATGCACATGGTTTTGACAATTTGGAACATGGATTTGGTATGAAATCAAGTCAAATATAGGCTAAATATGCGAGGTATCATCCGCCATAGGCGGATGAATGGCAGTGCTCGAGAATGGAACGTGTCTCTTCATGTGGTACACAGCGTCGGAGGATGCTGTCGATCCCTAACTTGAAAAGAAAGGGATCGTCCCAGAAATAGAATTTTGCGTCAGATTTTAGCTTTTTCCTCTGCTGGTAAGTCATGGCGTTTGGTAGGATCCCAGAGGCAAGGTAATTGGCCATGTCTGCATACCAAGGGTCTGGATACCTGCTCAAGTGGGTCGCATTGACTCTCATGCGAGTCTCATCATGATGAATGCGAGTCGCATCACTAGGGTTGCGAGTCGCATCAAGGTGATTCAGGGTTGAAGCTGAGAATAGTTGCTCGTCGGGGAAGGAATCATCAATTGGCAAGTCGGCAGAACACTCGTCATCCAAGTGAAGTCTGGAAAGATGGTCAGCTACTGTGTTCTCGACTCCTTTCTTGTCTCTGATCTCAAGATCGAATTCTTGCAGGAGAAGAATCCATCTTATCAGTCGAGGCTTTGCGTCCTGCTTTTTCAACAAGTACCTGAGCGCGGCATGATCGGTGTAGATGATGATCTTTGAACCAACCAAATACGACCTGAACTTGTCAAGAGCAAACACAACAGCAAGAAGTTCTTTCTCGGTAGTCGTGTAGTTCATCTGGGCAGGGTCTAGCACCTTGCTAGCGTAGTAGATGGCACACGGCATCGTCCCCTTCCTCTGCCCAAGAACAGCTCCTACTGCGTAGTCGCTCGCATCGTACATGATCTCAAAGGGAAGAGACCAGTCAGGTGGTTGCAGGATAGGTGCTGAGATGAGAGCGTCCTTCAAGCTGCGAAAAGATTTGACGCATTCTTCAGTGAAGACAAAGTCAGACTCTTTGATGAGCAGATTGGTCAATGGCTTAGCAATCTTGGAAAAATCCTTGATGAATCGACGGTAGAATCCAGCATGTCCAAGAAAGCTTCGAACTCCTTTGACGCTCGTTGGAATCTCTAGTTTCTCGATCACCTCGATCTTGGCTTTGTCGACTTCTATGCCCTTTGAGGTCACGACATGTCCAAGGACGACTCCTGACTGGACCATGAAGTGGCATTTCTCCCAGTTCATAATGAGATGGACTTCCTCACATCTCTGCAAGATCTTGCACAGGTTGGTCAGACAAGTGTCGAAGCATGTTCCATACACCGAGAAGTCATCCATGAAAATTTCAACCTCTTTCTCAATGAAGTCTGAAAAGATGGCCATCATGGCTCTCTGAAAGGTTGCTGGTGCATTGCACAGACCAAATGGCATCCTACGGTACGCGTACGTACCGTAGGGACAGGTAAAAGTGGTCATTTCTTGGTCTTGTGGGTGAATCGATATCTGGAAGAAACCAGAGTAACCATCCAGATAGCAGAAATAGGAGTGATCTGCAAGTCGTTCGAGGAGTTGGTCAACGAATGGCAGAGGAAAATGGTCCTTGCGTGTGGCCGCATTCAGCTTCCTGTAGTCGATGCACATGCGATGTCCCGTCACCACACGGGTTTGGACCAGCTCGTTCTTTTCATTTCTTACCACCGTTGCCCGTCCTTTCTTTGGCACCACGTGGACTGGGCTCACCCACCTACTGTCAGAGATAGGGTATATAATACCGGCGTCCAAAAGCTTGAAAATTTCTTTCTTGACTACCTCCTTCAGGTTCGGATTGAGCCGTCTTTGGTGCTCAACAGATGGCTTGTGATCATCCTCCAAGAAGATTCGGTGTGAGCAGATGGACGGGCTGATCCCCTTCAAGTCGTTGATCGAATACCCAATCGCGCCTCGATGAAGTCTCAATTTCTCCAAAAGCTTGGCGGTTTGTTCGGGACTCAATTCTGCGTTCACTATAACGGGGAGAGATTGATCTGGTCCAAGGTACTCATACCTGAGGTTGGCTGGTAGAGGTTTGAGCTCAAGAGTGGGTTTCTCTGCCTGGGCTTTGATGCGAGTCGCATCATGCTCCAAGCGGGTCGCATCATGCTCCAAGCGGGTCGCATCATGCTCCAAGCGGGTCGCATGAGTTTGATGCAGGTTGCGTCCATGTTCTCCCAGTTCAGCTGCTTTCACATCTGCTCCACATGCTTCTGAATTTCCCGTCTCACCTTGCATTTCAGAAAGAAATTCGAAGTGTTCGTTCATACTCTCATTGGTCCGCTCAAGAAGGTAGTCTTCTACCAAATCTGTTAGGCATTCTTCGAGCACATCTACTCGAAAACAAGATTCGATTGAAGGATACCTCATGGCGCGGTCGATTTGAAAACACACTTTCTCTCCTCCGAAGTTCAAGGTCAGCGTTCCTTGAGAAACGTCAATGATTGCGCCTGCTGTTCTGAGGAAAGGACGTCCAAGAATGATGGGGACTTCTTTGTCCTCTTCCATTTCCATGACCACAAAGTCGACAGGTACAAAGTACTTACCAACTTGCACTGGTACGTCCTCCACAACGCCAAGTGGTAACCGTACCGAGGAGTCAGCTAGCTGTAACGTCATTCGCGTGGGTCTGAGCTCACCTACCCCCATTCGCTCGTAGATCGTGCGTGGCATGAGACTCACGCTTGCTCCTAGATCGCAGAGAGCTTTCCTGATTGTCGCCTTTCCTATGATGCAAGGAATGGAGAACTTACCTGGATCGTCCAATTTGGGAGGTAGGTCGTTCTTCAGAATGGCACTGCATTGTTCTGTCAACTTCACCGTTTCATTTCCCCCCAAGCTTCGCTTATTGGATAGAATATCCTTCAGGAACTTGGCATAGGAGGGCATTTGAGTCAAGGCATCGGTGAACGGGATCGTGATTTGCAGGCCTTTGATCACCTCAGTGAATTTCGCGAATTGTGCGTTCAACTTATTCTCAGCTAATCGTCGGGGAAAGGGCACAGGTGGTCTGTAATGTGCCAATTTCTCAACTCCCTTCCCTTTCTCTTTGTCAGACTTGTCAGACTCTCTTGATGCGGGTCGCACTGTACCATTGTGGGTCGCATCCACAGGTTCTTCTGGTGTCGATGCGAGTCGCACTGTAGTGGTGCCGGTCGCATCAGTGGTGGTGCCAGTCGCATCAATGGTGGTGCCAGTCGCATCAATGGTGGTGCTAGTCGCATCAGTTAGAATCTGATCAGTTGGGAAAGCTGGTTCATCGTACCGGGTCCCACTCCTCAGTGTGATCGCCTTAGCTTCTCCTCTGGGGTTTGGTTCTGGCTGCGCTGGCAGTTTGCCAGGTTGAGGTTGGCTAGAAGTGACGATATGACTCAGTTGCTCCAACAATTTGCTTTGGGTGGCCATTTGAGTTGCCATCGATTGCATTTGTTCCCACATCACCTGGTTCATCTTCCCTTGCTCGTGTGTGAAGTTCGTCGCATAGGGAGGCACATATGGTCTGGAAGGGCCAGCTTGAGGTGCTCGGTTGTTCTGATTGGGGAAGGAGGCGTTTTGGTAGAAGTTTCTGTTGTTGCCTCCTCCAGAAGAATTGTTCCAGTTGTTGCCAGATGATGGATTGATGAAGGAGTTATTGTTGTTGGTGGGGTTGGTGAAAGGGGGCCTGGGAGCATTGTTGAAAGGCGCAGGGTTGTTGTGATTCCTATTCCAATTCTGTTGTTCCATTGGATCCTTGGAGTAGGATCGGTTGAAGGGAGGTTTTGGAAAAAAGGAAGGTTCATTGTTGATGGAGTTGACCTGCTCGCTCTCCTCATCAGCTTGCACCAATGGACATTGCTCGTAAGCATGTCTCTCATCACCACACATGACGTATGCTTGAGGTTGCTGTTCAACTGCTTTGACGCTGAGCTTGTCTATCGCTCTCTGCATGGTGTCCATCTTAGCGGTGAGAGCCGTGATGTGATCTACCTCGTACTTGCCACCTCCTTGGCTACCTCCTTGGCCTCCTCTTCGTCTTGAGTTGTCACGGCCGGACCATTGCTGGTTCTGCGCCATGCTGTCTATCAAGTTCATAGCCTCTAAAGGCTCCCTTGACATCAGCGCTCCTCCAGCAACAGCGTTGACGTAAGCACGAGTGCTCTCGTTCAAGCCGTCATAAAACGTTTGGATCAAGAGCCAGTCTGGTATACCGTGGTGTGGACAAGAGTACTGCAGTTCTCTAAACCTTTCCCATGCCTCATTCAGGGGTTCATCAAAAATTTGACTAAAGCTGGTCAGGTCATGTCTTACCTTGGCAGTTCGTTTATGAGGGAAAAATCTGGTCAGAAACAATTTGGACAAATCCCTCCAAGTCAAAACTGAGTCCCTAGGTAAAGATCCTAACCATTTCTTTGCTTTGTCCCTAAGAGTGAAAGGAAATAGAGCAAGCTTGGTGTAATCAGCATTCTCACCGTTGGTTTTGATGGTCGTGATGCACTCGAGGAATGTTTGGAGATGGGAGTGCGGGTCCTCGTGGTCGAGTCCATGAAAGGTGTTCTGCTGCACCATGTTGACAACTCCCGGATTGAAGTTGGGTTGTTGTCCTGGAATGCGTGGCAGCCGGATTGCACCTCGCACATCTCCAGCCCTAGGCACATTGAACTCTCGCAAGATCCTTGGCATGAAGACATCCATGTCGTCGTCAGACTGGTCGGTCAAGTCTTCTCTTTCTCTATTTCTTTCTGCATCCCTGTCCTCCCTGCTCGGATGTTCTGACATTGTCTCTGTGATGCGAGTCGCCTCAGTAATGATGCGAGTCGCTTCAGTTGTGATGCGAGTCGCGTCAACCTCTGTGCGGGTCGCTTCAGTTGATGTCTGAGCAGGAACTGTGTCTTCTGGAGGTGTTTCGTCAAAGAGTGGTCCTCTGCTCCTCAGTTGGTAAGTCAGCTTGTATTTACCTGCAGGAGGGGGGATGAAAGCCAGTTTTTAGTAATAAGGAAGTAAAGCAAAAGAAAAGATACAAACTAAAATCTAGATTAACTAAGAAAAGCAAAAATCTAGAAAAGAATTGATAGCCGTCCCCGGCAACGGCGCCAAAACTTGTTCGCTTCTCAGAGTGTGCTTACAAAGTTCCAAATACAACTAATTGTACTTGTTTTTAAATCTTGAATCCACTCACGTCTAGGATTGCAAGTGTACAATCCTATCCGTGTAGTAAAATAAGGTATCGATCCTCAGGGACGGTTAAACTCAATTCTAGACTTTCACAAATCCAAGTTAGGTACTAGAAGTTTGAAGAATTGGGTTTGATTTGTTTATGTTTCCTAATTTCAAAAGACAATTCAATTAAAGGTAAATGAAAGCGATTAAAAGATTTGGTTTTGAATCAATTATAGAAGGTGTTCTTAGGGTTTCAGACTTCATCTCAAACTTTTCCTTCTCTGGACCTATCATACAACTCGCATCATCTCTGATGCGACCTGTGTGATGCAACTCGCATCATCTCTGATGCGGGTCGCATGGCCCTCGAGCAGAGCTGACATGAGTTCGTATCTAAGTTGATTTCTTGTGCGAGGCTTCAACCTGTGGCTCTCGCCTACTGGTATCTATCCTAAATTGATTGTCTGGTTAACTAGAAGTATCTATAACCTCTCGATAATAGAAATTTCACCTCTCGGTTACTATTGATCTTAGATCTACTTCAAGTGCTCAATTACAATTGCAAGATACATCAAGGCCTAATTACTAGAAGAGATGCTATAGACATCTAACAGTAGACAATCAAGAATCAATCAAGAAATCACAATCAAGCAAACGATGAATACTCAAACAACAATCACACAAGTTCAACATTAGATCAAAACATCATTCAACTCAAAGAAAAGGTTTAGAGATTACATCTTAACCCTAAGAACTAGAGATCTACTCAAGCATAGCAAAAGAAAGCATAAAAGAGAGAGAGAATAAGCAAATCATGATGGAGCTCGAAGATCCAAAGTAGATTGGAGAGGATCTTGAAATCTTCCCTTCTCTTCTTCTTCAATCAAGCTCCAATCTCCTTCTTCTCTCTTGATCTTCGCTCTTTTTGTGTTCTGGAATGTAGAGGGGGGAAAAGCTCTCTAATTTCTGGCTTAGGACCTCTTTTTATAGGCATTAGCTCTGACTTGGAGCTTATCAGGTCGAATTTGAATTGGGCGGCAACAGTTGATGCGACTCGCATCAACTGGATGCGACTCGCATCAGATGGTCTTCAAGAGAGAGCAGTGAGGGTCGCATCGCAGGTCGCTTTGGGCGTGGATGCGACTCGCACCAGGTGAATGCGACTCGCATCAGAGCTTCCTGAAGTCTGCCTTTTGCCTGATTTCACCTGATTCCTGCAAAGTAGGAACCAAAACATAGCAGTACCACATTCTAGGGATATTCAATGTAAAATGTGCTATTTGTTGGTTCAAAATATCATTTTCTGTATGGAAACAAGTCAATATAATAGGTCTAATAATGTGACATCAGTGCGGCAGTATCTAGTGCGTGTCCCCAAAATGATTTTGGGAAGGGTGGCGTCACTCATCATGGAACGAATCATGTCCAGCATGGTTTGTTTCATTTTCTTGGCAACACCGTAACATTGCGGTGTCCCTAGAGGTGTGAGTTGTGATATTATCTCACATTCCTTTAAGTACATTTTGAAAACCATAACTCAAGTATTCGCCTCCACGGTCCTACCGTAATGCCTTAATACTTTTGTTCAGTTGATTTTCTACTTTAGTCTTAAATTCCTTGAACTCGTCAAAGGATTCAGACTTATGTCTCATGTAAGTCAATAATTTCATGAAACGTTTTGAGTCTTTTGTTATTGATGTTAAACAAACACGGGGTTTTCCATTTCTAGCATATAAAGACCATTTAACAAGTAAGATGATCCATAATATGTCTCATTTTTATAAATAGAACATCTATTGTCCTTTATAACAAACGAGAAACCATTCATCTCTAAACACGAGATTGATATGATATTTCTAGAAATGGTAGGAACAAAATAGACATTTTCTAGTTCCAGAATAAACCCACTAGGCAAGTACAATTCTATCCTACCGACTGTAATGGCTGCAACTTGTGCTCCGTTTCCAACTCGGAGTTGTACTTCCTTATTGCGTAACGTCCTCTTAGTGCGTGCATATTCGTGCAAATATGAGCACATGATCCGGTATCCAGTACCCAATCATTAAGAGAGGTCACAACATTAATTTCAATAACATAAATACTTGAGACTGAGACTTTTGAGACATTCTCAAACTTCATATCTCCAAGATACTCCGGGCAGTTTCTCTTCCTGTGACCTTTGCTATTGCTAAAATAGTAGTCAGAGTTAGCAGAAACATTTATCTTGGGAGAATTCGTTCCCGGAACCAACTTCCCTTTGCCTTTGTACTTAATAGCCGTTTTTCCCTTTTGCTTTC
The DNA here is from genome assembly GCF_964058835.1 of Carex rostrata. NCBI lineage: Eukaryota > Viridiplantae > Streptophyta > Magnoliopsida > Poales > Cyperaceae > Carex > Carex rostrata. Next base: position 6,592,243 of record NC_135936.1, read on the forward strand.
TTGATCTTCTTCCGACCTTCTTGGATCATGAGGACATGAGAGTTATTCTCGATGTCTTTATCAGTGATCCTCAGCATCTCTTGGGGCTCTTGCAAGCTCTTATCCAACTCTTGCTTATGGGAGTTCACAATGAACTCCGAATAGCTGGGAGGAAATGAGTTCAGGATAACTTCCGTGGCCAACTCGTGGCTCAACGGACAGTTAAGCTTTTACAGTTTCTCATCATCGCTTGTCATACGAAGTGTGTGAGTACTGACATAGCTGCTCTCTACTATTTCAGCAGGGACCGGTGTATTTAGGATATATTCTTTTTTCTCATGTATGTCTACCTTTTTTGAGTAGGGAGCGTAAAAAGAAAGACGTTTCTTTTAGCCATATTTCTACAACGTTTAAAGTAAATATTTTAGCTTTGTTCATGTAATGTTTTATTCCAATAATAAAACTCCCACTGCAAATTTTTTTCTATTCCCGTTTGCAGTAGGACCAAGATCCATATTTTCACTAATAACCAAGGCAGTGTGTGCATATCATGGCTATCAGTTATCTTAGGTAAGCAAACTTGCTAATCACATCTCTTTGTGATTCTTGGTTTCGTTAAAACATCACGTGTATTTAACGAAGACTTTGCCCCGAGCCCAAAACTGTTTTGGAAATCATCGGTAAGTAACCTCACTCTATTTGGTTTGATATGTCGGACATAACCCTCGACCACCAAAGGTAAAAAGCGATGTCTACTGAGTAGTTTACCCATCAACCAATGAACAATGGTTTGAGGAGGATAGAGTGGGAAGAGCATACTACTTAATATTTAATGGGTTGGTGTTTATGCTTAATAGTGCCAGCAATCTCCAAAGGGGTATGTCAGAAAGAACGACTAATGTAATTCTATTCGTATCTTTATAGCGACTTCTTTCATATGCTTCATTAAGCAATTATGGAAAGGAAGCCTTGAATACTGAATGTGATCTCCATTTCTTTTCTTATCTTATGTCAGAAAGAACGATTAATGTGATTCTATTCGTATCTTTGTAGCGACCTCTTTCATATGCTTCATTAAGCAGTCGTGGAAAGGAAGTCTAAAATATCGAATGTGATCCCCATTACTTTCTTTTCTCAGCATATGTAAGAATGACTAAATGTGATTATATTCGTATCTTTATAACGACCTCTTTCATATGCTTCATTAAGCAGTCGTGGAAAGGAAGTCTTGAATACGAAATGTGATCTCCATTAGTTTATGTTCTTGTCAGTACCTCTTTGATACGCTTAGCTTTGTTAAGCAGTCAGTTCTTGTAACTGACTTTAGCTACCGTCTATCTTGTAGAGGTAGTTTATATGGTTTCTTATAAAAACGGTAAATCTAATCTATACGTTTTTATATGATAGCAGTAAATCTGATTTACCTATATATGTGACCGAGTCACGTATATTTCTTTCAGTTCGTAATGTTGACCTTGGTTAGCATTACAGACACGTGAAAGTTGCTTGTCAGAAAAATACCGATTGTGATCCAATTCCTATCTTCCTCAAAGACCTCTTTCATATGCTTCAGTAAGCAGTCGTGGAAAGGAAGTCAGACAGAAAGAATAGTGAATATGATCGCATTTCTATTTTCTTAAAAGACATCTTTCATATGCTTCAGCAAGCAGTCGTGGAAAGGAAGTCAGAAAGAAAACAATGCCAAATGTGATCCCACATTTGTATTTTTCTTCAAAGACAATTTTCTTTCACGGTTCCTTGGAAAGACGGTAAATCTAGTTTTACCCATTTTCATTTTAAAGCAGTAAATCTAATTTACTCTAAGCTGTAAATCTAATTTACTTATATACGGGACCAAGTCGGGTATATAATCTATCAGTTACCAATTCTTTATTTTGCAGCTATGCTCAGTTCTTATTTATATCATTTAAAGCACATAAACAGTTTATATGTTTTAAAATCAGATATTCTTTTCGGTCCATAAAGCAATTTGGTAACGTGACAAAGTTCCTTTTGGGCCAGCCATTAAGACACGTGAAAGGGGCTCCCAGGAAAGATTGGGGTCACGAGGACCGCTTAGACTCAATCTTTCCTAGACAGAACCATCTCTTTCTTGTGTGGAAATGACAGCTCTTACTCAGGTACTTTTATTGCTTCATCACATTCTTCGATGAACTTTACTTATCCGAAGGTTTTCGAAAAGGCAAAAGAGTTACACTAAATTTTGCCATTTCAAAAGCGTTAAAGCAATTTGGTAACGTGACAAAGTCCCCTTTGGGCCAGCTATCAGGACACGTAAAAGAGGGTTAGACGAAAAGCCAAGCCTTTTCTTGTCATTAACCTTGTCTTTTACGGGTGGAGATTAACAGCTCTTACTCATGTACTTTATTGCTTCATCACATTCTTAGATGAACTTTAACGCAATCAAAAGTTTTGAAAAACGAAAACATAAAGAAAGCATAAAATCCTATTTTATCTTTCTCGGTCGGAAAACCGATCCAAGAAATGTAAAATTTTACATTTCATAAGAAAGCATAAAGAAAGCTTAAATCTAATTTAACTTTCTTAGTCGGTAGAACCGATCCAAGAAAATCTCATTTCTAATCGGTTTTGGACTTAAGCTGCAAATGTAAGAATTAACCTGATATACGGTATATGCACCTAATTTGCATAAGTTATAACTTTTAGAAAATCAATCAGCGGGAAAGCCTTGTGCTCTGATACCACTGTTGGGGTTTCGCGCGGTGCTAACCGGAAACCGTTTAGGCTTAAGGTGCGGAATGACCGTAGAACAAAAATTTCTACGGCCAACTTAAGCTCAGGATTAAATGGGGTATGTCAGGAAACTTTCCAAGGCGGTCCACCTTCAGTATTCCTTTGGCATCAAAACCCAATTTAATCCTTTTACAGATCTACTCCATGATTGATTTCTAAAACTTTAATCTACTTACCAATTAAATAGATTAATATAACATATTTATACCTTGTTTCCAAATCACAGTTGGAATGCAGACCGAGCGAGTAGAGCCTCACCAGGGAAGGAATTGACTCGGAGTATCACACGTGTGATACCTCTATTGGTTATCCACCAGGACTAACCAGAGAGCGGTTTATTTCTTCTGCCAGAAATACCGTAAACCGCAGAATTCTGCAAAAACACTATTCACGGGGAAAAGACGAAAACCCGTAAACACGAATTTTCTGTTGCTCAGTTTCATCAATATGCAAAACTGACATACCGCTAAATTCGGTAAAACACTATTCATCGATCCCGTAAATATACTCCACAACAACCTGCAAGATTATACGTCAAGTACGTATAACTTTCTTTTCTCAACCGAAACACTATTTGGGAGAGAAACCGAGAAAGAGAGAAAATACCGATCAGTTTCGACACGAAACCGGTATGAGTGAATTAGTGAATTTCTCTCTACATGCACCCCTCTATTTATAGGCTTTTGAGGAGGTTCGCAAAAGACCGAAATACCCCTCAACTTATGCCTATTTACAAGATATGCCATTGAATGGATAAGGATGACATGTCATGTGGATAAGATCGATGACGTGTCATCTGGATAGGATCGATGACATGTCATGCGGATAAGCACGAATCTGAAAAGACCCGAATGCCCTCGGCCCGAACACAAATAATGTTTGTATAATTATTCTGAACAATTATATATATTTTTCTGCGGTTGTTTGTTTCGGTATCGATGACGTGTCATCTGGATAGGATCGATGACATGTCATGCGGATAAGACGAATCTGAAAAGACCCGAATGCCCTCGGCTCGAATACAAATAATATTCGTATAATTATTCTGAACAATTATATATATTTTCTTGCGGTTGTTGTTTCGGTAATTTATACAACGTGTCCTGCACATTTATAAATTAACCAGTTAACTTTTATACAACGTGTCACACACGTTTATAAATTAACCAATGTTTTTGCTTGTTATTTTTACATAACATTTATAATTTAATTATAACACGTATAATTAATTATAACCATCTTACTATTGATCATAACCAATTTATAATCAATCACAATAAGATTCTCCGATTAACTCCTATATGGTGTGACCTAATAGGATCTGTGTTATGTTGGTAAATAGAGTTAAAACTGTTTTAACTTCTATAATCATGGGTGGCATCTGGCAACACATCATGACCATCCAATTACACAGATGATGCTGTACAGTAAAATATCACGATCCAGTAAACAATTTACTTGTGTCTGTTTTTTCTGTCTCATAGCTATCAGATTAGTTTCAATGTAGATGTGTGTCATCCTTGCTAACTGAATCTTTTCTTGATCTTGAGCAGATTATCAAATATAATTACTCTTGTAATTATACCGCTAGCAGATAATCTTACTCTATCAAGGGGCCCAGTGATGCCATAGCTCGTATAGAGATACGAGGGACAAATAGTATTCTTGGTAAACTATCACTTCCTCAGCTAAGCTATACATATGGAAAAGCTACCGTTATGACTGCTTTTTACGGACAGCGGTAGATAACAATCACACATACATATTTCTCAGTGGGAACGATAAATACCTCATACTGTAGAACGTGACACTGAATGAAAACATAAATGACACGAACACAATTCTATTTAATGTTTCATTCGGGGTCTGTCAAATACCATGTTCCTAGAACATGTATCTATGTGATTAAAATGACATCTCGTGTCAGGTGGTTTGTAAAACTTAACCATCTTTTAATCCACATACTAACCTTATCGCGGTAATTAGTGTTCCTGCTAATTACCTTGGTCAGTGACTTTTTAAGAGTATATATTATCTATATTATGGAGTTTCACAATTTCAGTCATGAACTCGAAATGATCCATAAATTCAATAATACTCAAGGCAACAAAATGATATTAATCATCCAATTCATGAACAAAGCTTTATGATAAATTATCGTATTATTGACTTCTAGATTATTACACTAACATGCTTTTGCCGTGAGTCAAATTAGCAAGTTTATGCATGCACCAAGAACACCTCACTTAGATGCCATTGATAGAATATTAAGGTATCTAAAAGGTTCTCCCGGAAAGGGAATTTGGATGAGGAAAAATGGTACTAATGCAATATGTGGCTATTCCGATGCAGATTGGGCCAGTAGCTTCGATAGAAAATCGACCACCGGTTTTTGCACATTTGTAGGCGGAAACTTAGTCACATGGAAGAGCAATAAGCAAAATGTCGTGGCGCGATCAAGTGCAGAAGCAGAATATCGAGCCGTGGCATCAACCACAAGTGAACTGACGTGGATTAAGCAAGTGTTGACCGACTTGAATGTGAAGGCTAATGAACCAATGCAAATGTTTTGTGACAATCAAGCGGCAAGACACATTGCGGCAAATCCAATCTTTCACGAGCGTACCAAACACATTGAAGTGGACTGCCACTATATCCGAGAAAAAATTCAAGCTCAAGAAATCAAAACTCCATTTGTCAAGAGTGAAGATCAATTAGCGGATATATTTACGAAAGGATTAAGCTCTAAGGTTTTCGAGAATATTTCATGCAAGCTAGGATTATATGATCTCTATAATCCTAACTTGAGGGGGAGTGTTGAGAAATAAAGGCCTCAGACCCGTGAGAGTATTTTCGTCATAGGCACTTTTTAGAAAAAAATAAAGAGCTCACACTTTAGGAGCTTCAATTTATTTATTTCTTTTCAGGGACTGTAGGGACTGTACCGTTATGATTTTTTACCGTTATAACTCTGGCTATATAAGCCATGTACACAGTAAAAGAGAATATAAGAAATATACAATATTTCATCACATAAAAGTTCTCTGATCTCAAGTGTTAAAATCAACACTTTTATCTGAATTAATAAGTTAAAAAAATCAGAAATTATCCACATTAGTATACATTTTTACAAGCTTAAGATGACAACCAAAACAAAGTTGAAATGCCATAATTTTATACATGCATAGATAAAATGATGTAGTTCATATCCAACGGTTTTATTTTAAATTTTAAAATTTAAATTTTGAATTATTAAAGTTTTTAAAAGTAGAGACATGATGGAGGCATTTGAACCCTCCTCAATATAATTTGTAAAACAATACATTTTTTTTTTGGAATTGTTACAATATTAATCATGTTTCTATCTTGTATGTCTTACATATGTTTTTTTTATTCTCAATTTTTTCTGAATGCAGAAAAAATTTCCTTAAATTTTTTTTTATATTAAAAATAAACTTTTTTCAGTGGATATTCTTTTTCGGGTATCAAGTCTGAAATATAGATGTAGTTTTGTAGAATTTTAAACTAGAGGCATTTATAACTTGTTTAGGGCGAAAAAAATCAGACTTACGATAGAATTGTTTCAGGTAGCAATATAATTTGTATTTTTAATTTCAAATGTTTAGTAATTATATATCTATTTTATTAACATATACGTGCTTAAATTATATTAATCGTAGAGAACTAAAAAATATTACTAATTTACGAGTTAGACTACCAGAAAGAAAATAGACAAAATACAATTTTTTTTATTAATAAAAAATATAATAAAATAATATCGGGAAAGGATATCGTTTTGCTGGAAAATCAAAATCTAGAAAAAATAGAATGGTTTATCCCGTCCAGCGATAGTGTTTGGATGGGATAAACCATCCTGTCCAAATTATGAATTGTTTCAGGTCGCTGATCTGATGGTCCAGAAAATTTTACTGTTTTTTACTGTTCACAGCAAAACAGCAATTTAAAAAAATGCTTAATAAATAGTAAAAAAATTCCAAAAAATATAAAATTTGGTCTCCAAGCACATTTCAATATAGATTAAATATCTAACGGTTTGGATCAGTAATTTGGACTTTCAAAATAAAAATACGGCGTGAAGTAGAAACGCGTTTTACTTCGCAACTCACCGTAGCCCATCTCTCTCTCTCTCTCTCTCTCTCTCTCTCTCTATATATATATATATATATATATATATATATATATATATATTTTAAGTTAAATCAGACTATCCCGTCCAACATGTTTTTTTCTTTAAGTTAAATTACTAGTTAGGGTCAAAATTAACAAGACATAATGATTTATCCTGTTCAGATACTGTAGTTGGACAGGATAAACCCGTCCGTTTTTTGTAGATTTTGATTTTTTAGCAAATTGATATTTTTTATTTTCGATTAATAAAAAAATCGGCAAAATACCTGTATGAAGTCTGAACTTACCAGTGTTATCAGAACCAGGACGGACATTGACCCGGTAAACCTTCGGGTTAACAGTTTACTGGTCAGATTGTCGGGTCAATCGGTTCGATTACTGATTTATTTAAATATTTACATGTATATGAATGTATAGTGATTATTATAAAAATAAAATATTTTTACATAATATATGTGAAAAATCGCACATATATATTCAAGAGTGTAATATATGATCAATTTTTCTTTTATTTAGCATCTAAATAAAATAATAATATTGATTTATTAAAAATAACCGAAAGATTTTATGTATCGGAAGAAATATAACAACTCAAAATTTTATTTTTGATAACTTTCAAGAGGTATTTACTTATTTTATAAGAACAATAAATTATATTTTTAATGAAAAATAGATGGCTTTGACAAAAGTTACGAAAAATAGAATGAATGATAAAATAATAATAATTTTTATTTTATGCATAATTGATGCTTTCTTAAATTTCGAAAATCTTTGAAGTCTTGTATGTAAATATTATTATAATATAAGTTATATGAGTCACAAACACCTTTTTGTGGTTTCTCATGTGATCAAGTACGAAACTGAACCCGTTAAAATTTGAACCAGTTACCTTTTATGTCTCTCTCTCCTGTTTAATGGACCAAAAAATATTGAACACTGAACCAATTTGAAAATCCGGTTTTCAAAGAACATATTAGCGATTTGTTTGGTAAAAACCAGTCAAAAAAATCCGGTTTTAACCGATTCATTAACAAAACGGTCTTATAAAAGAACCAAACCGGAAGGAGTGCTGATTCCGGTTTATTTCGGTTTAACGGTCCGATCCGTTCTGATAACACTGGAACTTACAAAATTCAGTCAGAATGGCACAGAGCGTGAAGTAGTGCGAATAAAAAATTTCAGGGTCCAAATTAATATAGACCCAGCTTACCTCTCCTGTAATTACCCGCCACAGAGCGTGAAGTAGATCGGAAGAAAAAGCGCTGAACAGATCAGGAAAGGTGCTGCCTCTCTTTCTATTCTCTCTCTTTCCCAAGGTGGATGTTCAGCCATGGCGAAGCGAGGAAGCGACGCCGCGGTTGCGACGGAGGGAATGGCGCTGTCACGGTTCGGGGTACTGGTGGCGCAGCTTGAGTCGATCGCCGCCTCCGCACCATACCAGCCACCCGATCCTCTCCTTTGTTTTGATCTACTCTCTCAGCTCGCCTCCTCCATTGAAGAGGAACCCAAGGCGAGTTCGCTTTTCCCTTTATGTACATTATGAAATTGCTTAAGTCCGTAGACATAGATAGGTAGAATGAGAAGACGAGACGCTATTTACAAACAGTAAACTGAAGTGGTTTTGTGTTAGACGAGACAAATGTGATATTTCCTAATAGATATGCATGCTTTTGCATCTCCTAAACAGCTCATATCAAGAATTGACTTGATATCACTGGTTCGATTATAGTAGGCTTATAAACATTTAAAATCATGTCCTATTTGAGTTGATCGCTACTAAAGTTGGATCTCCATCTGATTTCTAACTGTGCATAGGTATTGGATTTTTTTTATTAATAGTTAGAATTAGTCTGAACAAAGATGTTCTATCTGATCCCGGATTCCAGGAGTCCATACAGCTATGGCAAAGGAAATGTGAGGATGCTCTCTTTTCCTTGCTGACAATTGGGGCCCGCCGACCAGTGAGGAGGTTAGCATCAGTCGCAATGGGAAGAGTTATTGAGAAAGGGGATGGAATCTCTATTTACTCTAGAGCAAGTACTCTGCAGGGATTTCTGGCTGATGGGAAAAAAATTGAACCCTCATCTTGTGCTGGTTAGTAACTAAATACTTGTCCTGTACAATATCAAGCCGTATCATAATTTACCGGCAATGGTTAATGTTACATAGCAGTACAAGATCAAGTTTTACTGGTACAAACAGGCTGAATGCATCATGGTATAGAAGACCTCAAATAAATCTGAAGTTAACAAAATCAATAAGACGAAAGGAAAAACTCCAGTTTTATATTTCTAAATTCTTTTCTATCTCATCTTAATAGGCGCTGCACAGTGTTTGGGTGAACTGTACCGCTTGTTTGGGCGTAAGATTACTGCTGGATTGGTTGAAACCACAAATATTGTATCAAAGCTCATGAAGTATAGTGAGGTTTTCATCTTGTTTTGCATTACACAACAAGAGTGTGCATACATAATTTTGATTTTTCTTTGAGAATAAATTTTATATATTTGCAATTGGTTTATGGAATTCGATCCATACCAGGTTTTAATATACTTCCCATAGTCCAATTTTGACCTTGATCAATTGCAATCTGAGAATCTGAGATGTTCCAGCTCTGCCTATAACCTTGATCACTGCAGTATTTCAAGGTTCAAGCTAAAGGGTTACCATTCAAAACCACAAGACAGCATCAATCAGATATTATATCAGTGCATTCTACATACTTGCCAATACATGCTTTGCACAAGATGTATTAAGCCCATCATTTCACTGGACAGTTTATTTTTCGTTTTAAATAATCACAGGATTATGTGAGACAAGATGCATTGCTTCTTCTGGAGAATGCACTGGAAGGATCAGGTGGAGGTGGCGTGCCAGTTGCATATACGGAGGCTTATAGAATTATTATGCGTCTAGGTCTGATTGACAAATCAGTTATTGTCAGATTAGCTGCTGCAAGATGTTTAAAGACCTTTGGTAGCATCGGAGGCATTGGGGTAGGAATGCCTGAGCTCGAAAACTCTCTGGGCTATTGTGTCAAGGTAATTTAGGAGTCTGAAATAATAAAATTGCACTTCTATATGGTTTTAGAGTTTACACTGGACTTGTAGGTTTTGAATTTAGGAGTAATAAAAAAAATTTATCTCATTCCATTCAATAGAGTGCGTATAGTGTTGGGAGTTTGGGAGGTTTGGTCAGTAGTAGCATATCCTTGCAAAAAGAGATATCCCAGGTATCTTACAACAATGTTGGATTATATCATCTAAAAGGAGAAAGATCTCTGTTATAGCTCTTTGCTTGGTAAGTTTCTTCAACATTACCTGAAGTAGCATTCATTTTTTCTCTCTCAACAAATAAAGGAGGGTAGAGTAGTAGCACTGGCTTGTTGCTTTCTGGAAACAGGGAGAGGCACGACAGTACTGTTATTTTATATTTCTCCTGAAATATAACTTAGTTACTATTGGGGATTTTACATGACATCTCGAGGTTTCTGGGAATCTGCATGAAAATGCCAAAATAAAAAAAGCAATTTCCTGTATCAGCTTATTCTATTAAGCTTCTCAGTTAGTTATTCAAATTTACCATTTCCAAATTATTCCTTTATATTCATTGAACCTATAATCTGTTTATCGGAGATTTCTGTTGCCAAATAGGGGTTAGAAGATCAGGTTTTACCTCTCAGGGATGCCTTTGCTGATGCCCTAGGGGCCTTGCTGGCACTTTCAATGAACCCTGATGCACAGGTTCGTCAGATTTCATGCATATGATATTTTTTAAGTGACGTTATTGCCTCTTTAGCATTGTTTTTTTTTTTTTTTTGGTGGTGTCCTCAGGGGAAGATGAAAAAGGGTAAGAATCAGACTCCAGTCACAAAGAAATCAGAGGATAGTTTACAAAAGTTTCTTATCACACCTTTTGTAAAAGGTAAAACTACTATTTGAGAAACTTATATATCAACTATCCATTAATCTCTCTAAATCTCAACTTGTTATAAAAATCCCTGGATTTTATTTGGTTCCGTGTACTGCATTTGACACAGCTAGTGGAGTAAATGCAAAGAAACTACGAATTGGGTTGGCTTTGTCTTGGGTGTTCTTCTTTCAGGTACATTCTTTTTATCCCACCTATGTTCTATTTCATTGCACGAAATTTCATTGCAAGATCTTCCTTAAAAATTAATTGGACTATACAGATGTTTGGATGTTTCAGTCACATATGTTTTTTGTTCTGCTAATAATATGTTTCTTGCATTAAGAAAGTATTATTGTGTTTTCAGGTTATTCACCTAAAATACCATTATCCAAACAGCGAGCTTCAAAATTTGGCGCTGAAAGCCATGGAGATGCTTCAAGGCAATGCCTCTATTGACCCTCATGCCTTGGTAACAAAGTTATAATTTTTTCTAATCAATGCAAATATTTAGAATTTATATATCAATTCTGTATTGCAAGAGATGTCAGGAAGTAATTTCCAATTTAATGACAAATTGAATTTTCTTATTGTTCTTTTCTATTATGTGTTTAGGCATGTGTCTTATATATTCTTCGTGTTGGGGTTGCTGACCAGCTAACTGAACCGGCTCAACGTGACTTTTTAGTTTTCTTGGGAAGAAAGGTTTTCTTCTTATTTTCTACAAAAGAAACAATAATGGAACTATAATACTGTTTAATTCATAATAATGTAATCTGCTTTCTTTTTTGTTTTAGTTGGAATCTTCAGATTGTAGTCCTCCTATGAGAGTTGCAACACTGCGTATACTTTCCTACCTTTTGAAAAGCTTGGGAGAGGTATTTGTTTATCTTTTTGTAGGCCTTAATAGCTCATATTAAACTTATTTGTTATTTTGAGATCTGGTACCTTTTGTAGGGTTTGCAGTATCTTCAGATGCTAATATTTTACTGTTGGTTTTTGGCTGTTATGTGGTACTTTATTTTTTTTTCCTAAACAATTGAATACTCGCTACTGTGTATCTTCTGGTGCAGGTGCCTATTGAATTCAAGGATGTGCTTGATAACACTGTTGTTGCTGCATTGACACATATTTCAGTCCATGTATGTTGTTGGTGATTGGTATTATTTATTATTTGCTATAGTAATGTATTTGTTGACTGTTCATGTATAATGCTGTTATTTTCTTGTGGCTTAGGTACGGATTGAAGCGGCATTAACCTTACGTGCATTGGCAGAGGTGGATCCTACTTGCGTTGGCGGCTTAATTTCATTAGGCATAACAACATTAAATGCGGTTAGGGAAATTGTGTCATTTGATAAGGTACACGTACAGCCCCTTGACAAAGAAGAAATTTCATTGCGTTTTCTTAAATTTGTTGCGATACTTTAAGAAGTTATGATATAGCTCTTATTCTGCTGTTCTCATAGTGCGCACCCACGATGTGCAGTTTACCCCCAATATTTTTGGGCTTTTGCAAATAGGAACCCACCATTAAAAGATGGCCAAGTTGCAAGCAACTTTTGTATATTCAATCAAATCTCTTCATAACTGGTTTATAATTAATTTGAAGCTTAAGATCCAATTTTTCTTTTGCTATATAGTGTAACTAAGCCTTAGAAAGAAAGGGCAGAAAAGTTGGGTCCAAGACGGTTGATTTTAATGAAATTCAAGTAAATTGCTAGGTGTTACTTGCAAAATTACCCGTATTTAGTTTCCTAGAGAAGCTAACGCGTGTGTACTGCTGATTCTGACAGGGAAATGACCTAAGTGCGGAGCTTGCAACACTCCATGGTCAGGCCACAGTTTTAGCTGCTCTCGTTGCCATATCTCCAAAATTGCTTCTTGGTTACCCAGCAAGGTTAGGCTTTACCGTGTTCACCAAACTAGCAGTAGCTTACCTTTCCTTTAAAGATTTGTAACGTACCTATCATTTTGCATCTTTTGTCTTATACTGAAAGTAAAGGTAATAGTAAACCTACAATTATTAATTTAGGCACAAAAATAGTTTACAATAAAGAATAAATAATGAAGCCTTACTGTACCCAATTGAAATGTCTATGGCACCGCTTGCACGTCCACACAGTAAAATGTTTCTTGTTGAAATAATTATAATTCTTTAAAACGTTAAATAACATGCACAGGCTGCCAAAATCTGTTTTTGAGGTCTCAAAGAAAATGATCCATACTGCCAGTCGCAACCCTGTAGCTGCCACTGCAGTGAGAGAAGCAGGCTGGCTTCTTTTAGCCTCTCTAGTGTCTTCTATGCCCAAAGAGGTAAATCTGGACTTCTTTTGTTGGATGTTTCACTTCTATATAATTTTGAGGATTTTCATTTCAGACTTCATTGTTGCAACCTTCAATGCCAGTGCATTTTATGTGTTCTGAGTATTTAGCCATACGACAAAATAAGTATACTTTGCAATGACAACGACTTCTTATCTAACTAAGAATATAAGTGTAACTTTTTTGTTCTATAAACTTTAAATGTATATTTGATTGTTTTCTTGAATAAGCTTTACCTTCAATTATGCTCGTCCATTATGAATTTGGCAAGAATATTCTCTTGGGGCAAAAATTTGTCTTTAATCATATTTTACATTTGTTTCTGCCAAGTTTAAGTTAGAATATTCCTTGTTGGGTGCTAATTTGGTTGCATGTACTACTTGTAGGAGCTTGAGGACCAGGCTTTTGACATACTTCTACTCTGGGCTGATTCTTTTACAGGAAATCTTGAACGCTACCTCCATGCAGTTCAGGACTGGACTTCTGAATTAAGGTGTGTTTCAACTCTTTTGCGTTTTTACAGGATTTTCATCAGCACCTTCACACCACCGCCATGAACGAGATTTGTATCGCTTAGTTTCTTTAGGAGTCAGCAGCAAATTTAATTACAATGGTAGAGGTGGTGTGCATTCGGATGTGACATTTGATTGTACTTTTTTCTTTTGGTAGGGTTCTTTCCGTTTCAATGGAGGCTCTTACAGTTTTTATTAAGAGTTTCATTTCTTCAAAAGCGCCGTCTGCTAATGGTGGAATCTTGCTTCAACCGGTGTTAGCATACCTTAGTGGGTGAGTATCGAATTTTTAAATGTATAGCTGTGTTATGACCTTCAGTTTTATACCATTGGGATCGGGTTCTATTTTTACATTTCTTTCTGTAATGATTTCTTATTCTTTTTGGGCCTCTTTTGGGCTTAAATGAGGTTATATTGTCCTGTGGGTTTAATTGGGGGTTGAACAACTTTGCCTATGTTGTTGGTATAGTTGCTTTTTTATAACTATATTGGGTTACATTCACTGCAATTGAAAGTACTTATTTATGTTTTCGCATATTATGTCCTGAATTATATTGTACCTTAGTACTGTAAGTTTGCTGGTACTGGTAATGCTCAATACATATGCCAGTACTGATATTTATCTCTGCCACCTGGTACAGTAATCTGTCTGTAAATGTTACATTTGTGAATAAAGTATCCTTCAATTTTCACTGCCCAAAAATTTATCCTACTTTACAGAGCCCTGTCACTCATATCTTCACTATCTTCCAAGAGACCTCCAAACATGAAGTCAGCTCTTGACTTATTGACAACCAGAGTTTTAATGGCATACCGCTCGATATCTGATCCTTTGGCATATAAATCAGAACAAACTCAGATAATGCGTATATGCTCAGGCCCATTCAGGTACTTGGATTTTGTCTCAAAGTAGCTTTAGTGTTGTAATCTTGGTATACTAGTATCTGACATACTGATTTTGGCCTTTTGTCTCCCAAGTGATCCCTCTGGATGGGCAGAAAGTTCATTGCTGAGGGTCATACTAGATAAGAGGGATGCATGTCTTGGCCCATGGATTCCTGGAAGGTATGATATCATTTCCTTTATTCCTTTGAGATGATTGTAAATTTTGATTTCTCCACCATTTAAGCCCACAGGTTTTGGGGCTTATAAATATAGATGGACAAGATAATAGTTATCATGGAATAGAAATTATAAAAGACCATATAAGATGATATTTCACAAAGTTTAATCAAGCTTATGCAATGTGGTTATTTTGTTAGGGCTGAATATCTTATCAATCATGTCTTTATAGGGATTCATTTGAAGACGAGCTCCGAGCTTTTGAGGGTGCTAGTGATGGCTTATTGCCCTGTATATGGGATGACGATGTTGGTAACTTTCCTCAGGTACTCAACCAAGCATCCTACTTCCCTTTCAATCAGCCGAGGGATCTTTTTGGTTGGCATATGAATTTCCTAATTCACAAGGAGCTCCAGTATAGAGAAAATAAGAAAAAAAATACAACAAAGTTATCACTTGCAAGGAGTGGTCAGCAATTAGTAATTCTGTAATTGTTTGATCGTGGTCGCATCTTTTTATGGTGCTGACATGTTATACTAAAAGCACAGTTCCAACTTTTAAAAACAATGTAATTATTAATTAATTATTGTGAACGAATTGATGATCTCATGTCTATCTTCTTCCTTTTTTTTTTACATAAAGCCAGAGTCAGTCAGCAAAATTATGGTCAATCAGATGCTTCTCTGCTTTGGCACCATTTTTGCTTGTCAGGTGAGCAGTAGGTTTTAGTTTTGAAGCACTTTCCTTTTTTTTTTTCCTGCAACTTGCAAATATCGATAATTTTCCTTTTTTTCCGTAGGATAATCGTGAAAAGATTGCACTCCTAAAGAGAATTGATCAGTGTCTCAAAACCGGGAAGAAGCAAGCGTGGTACTTGTCCTTTGTTACCAATGCATGTGTGGGCTTGTTATCAGGATTAAAGGTACTGTTCATATTGTCCATATTAGTCTTTTGGCTATATGCTTTACCATTTGTTTCTTATTCCTACTGTCCATCTCTGGTAGAATTTAAAATTTTGGCATTGTCATTTGATGGTCAATACTGGCCATCTCTTGTACCTTTTTTATTGGAAAAGAAATTATATTCACATGCTATGTCTTAATTTCCGAGTAAAATCTTTTATTGTAAAATACATTATTTGCTCAATTGGGGGCTTGAATTCTTCAGTCTGTCCCTCCTAAATATGTTGTCACATGTACTAAATTCTAGCTGTCCCTCCTACTTGCAGTGCATTCTTGCTTTCCGGCCGCAGGAATTGTCAGCTGAGATATTAAGCTTTATCCAGTCCATCTTTCAGGTGGGTATCATTTAAACTCTGTTTTGTTGGTCTTCTACCCATTTTTTTTTTATTATAGTTTACAATTTTAAATTACTGATACATCATAATTTGTATTAACAGGCCATATTGGGGGAAACTGTTATTTCATCGGCACAAAGGAGAGCTGCATGTGAGGGTCTTGGTTTGTTGGGACGTGTTGCAAATGATGTGTTCACTGCACGAATGGTACATTGCCTACATTGAAATTCAAATAAGCTTTAAAATTTCTGTTTGGCATGCAATTGATACAAGGTCCAACTATTCCTCTACAAGTTGAATGAGAGAGAAAATACAATGTTATTTGCAGAGTCCCTATTATTATACAAATTTTGAGATTTTTTGTTTTTCTGTTCCTTCCCTAGACCCGCTCTCTTCTTGGAGAATTAGCTCTAGCAGTAGATCCAAACCATTGCGGATCCATTGCACTCTCGCTCGGCTGCATCCATCGTAGGTTAGCTTTTTCACAAACAAATAAAAACCTTAATTAAGATTTTGTCCTCAAATTATTTGCAGTCTTTCACGTCCTGGGGGAGTTCTAACAAAGTTTGCATTATTGATCCTCAGCGCAGGAGGGATCGCATTGTCTGTATTGGTTCCTTCTACGGTCAGCTCAGTTTCTACTTTATGCAAGAGTACCGATTCTACCCTTCAGCTATGGTCTTTGCATGCTTTACTCTTGTCCATTGAAGCAGCTGGTTTATCTTATGTCTCTCAAGTTCAGGTACCTTTGATTACACTGGAGATTCTTTTTGCCAGCTGGTCCTGAAATTTTATAAAGTTTTTAAATAAAATCGGATGTCTGTCATGTGTGCACATATCACCAACATTTTGAGGTTATTTGCAAATTACACTCAACAAATCAAGGTCAAATTTAACAAAATGACAGATTAGCTTCATGCCTCAATATTGACTTGAACCGAGTCATTTAATATTTGAGCATACCACTTTAGCAACCCAACATTGAGATTTACTTGGCTTGGAATTAGTTTAGTCTGGTCCTAGCGGAAATGTGTCCATCATTCATAGAGGCCAAATGTAACATCTTTATTGCATGGATACAGATATGACGATACAGCATTTGTCCAAAACTCAGGATAAGATACATTTTTATATATGTGTATGTTCTTATTAATATTTGATATATAAACCAGCAGCTTCAAATGGGACTATTAGCCCTCAAGTTCATGCTTTACTCTTGTCTGTGTTTGAGAACTTTGTTTCTTGCTGTGGGACTTTTGGAATGCTGTTCTTTCTTTGAACCGGACTTCCCTATTTTGTACTTCTTTTTTGGTCAAGTGGCTGGCGGGCCCTTTAGGTCAAGCTGTCTTCTTTAATTTTCACTAAGCGGCAGGCCTCCAGCTTATTTACTCTTTTTTTTTTTTGGTTTTTATTTGATGCTATTTCTATTATGTGATAAATTGTGCATTCCCTCAGTCGCTAATTGCACGTGAATCTGTATCCGATACGTATCAGATACACTGAATGGCTTGGTTAAGTGATGTATCTGGGTAACCTAGGTTAACATTAGTGGAATGCACCATCTTGAAAACATTAGTATCACGACCCTAAATGTATTCACTGGTTGGGTGTTATTTGCAAATAGCCCAAATATATGTTGTTAGTTGTGGAATTGTTTGGTGTAATTTGAAATAGCAAATAATTATGAAAGCCAGCAAAGGATTGGTGAATGCAGATTGAATGTCTTAGGTGTCTGTTATTTATACAGGCAACTCTGTTGCTAGTTATGGAGATTCTTTTATTGGACGAAAATGGATATCTGGACCTCAGACAGGAAATTGGGCACCTCATTAATGCAATAGTTGCAGTTCTTGGTCCTGAGCTTTCTCCTGGGAGTACATTCTTCTCCCGTTGCAAGGTTTTAAAAGCTATTATTCTCCAGACAAGTTAAAAATTAAAAAGTATTTAAAAATAGTTTAGTTATGTTAGAAATGATATTTAACATATGTAATAGTTTCAACAATTAGCCTTGCGTACTAAATTTTTGGTTGTAATGCTAGCATATCTATTTGCTTAACTAATCAATTCACCTACTAAGGTGTTCTGCCTTATATGCAAACCTGTCTAGGGCTATTTGCGGTTATATATATATATTATCTGACATTATTTTTTAAAATCAGTCTGTTATCGAAGAAGTAAGCTCTAGCAAGGAGACGGCGGCCCTCCTCGAGTAAGAATCCACAAAGTATTTTTTTTTATTCGTTTTTATTGAACTTAAGTTCAGAAAATCTATAAAGCACCTGCATCCATATAAGCACTGTAGAGTACCAGTGCAGGTATACCTGATACAGTGATACCTACTGCCTATCAATTCCTTAAATGGGATTTCAATCCTTGGCTGTAGCCCTGGCAGGTCCTAAATATCGTAGCAACAAAATATAACATTGTTTTTACAGGTCTGTTAGGTTCACTCAACAGCTTGTGCTGTTTGCGCCCCAAGCTGCCACTGTGCATTCTCATGTCCAAAATCTTATCCCAACACTTTCCTCGCGACAGGTATTAAAGCAATACTTAATTATTATTTAAGAAAGGACAATCCAAGGTTTTTTTTATATTTTATTTTGTTGCATTCTAATACTTATTGCAACAGCCAAGCCTAAGATATCTTGCTGTATCAACTCTGTGCCATCTGATTGAACGGGACCCGGTAAGAAAATGCTGGCCATTCAATTTTTTTCCATCTTTTTTCTGGTTCATTAGCCCTGTGAAGTTGGTCAAGTTTAGTACCAAGTTTGTTGATAGGAGCCATTGGCTATTCATCTCATGCATGCATATGAAACTTTTCTTCATTGTTCTATCACAGGTTGCGATGATCAATGAAAACATCGAAGAGAATTTGTTTAATATGCTTAATGAAGAAACTGATTCTGAGTAAGTTTCCTAATGATTGTAAGATTTCTTTTAGATGTATTGTTAGGACTCTCACTCAGTTCATTTTGGGTTATAGGATAGCAAACTTGGTTCGTGCAACAATAAATCGGCTGCTATATTCTTCATGCCCTCAATGCCCCTCAAGATGGTTATCTATTTTGCGCAACATGGTTGGTACCTATGTGCTTTCCTACTTGCCATTGTTCACGATAAATCCTAACTACTGCTTATTTGTCTTTTTTTGTGTTTTATTCATTTGTTTGTGTTTGATTTATTGTGTTTATTTTTTGTATGCTGAACTTTAGATGAAGCTTAGATATTTTTATGTCTCAGTCAGAGATCTAAAACCCATCCCGGTGCCATAATACTTTTGATAGCCAACTTGCTATAAAATATTACCTTTTGTCATAAAACAAATCATTTAATATGATGCAACAATTTTGCCTACCGGGTGATTTTTTTAATGCTAGTCTTAAAATTACCCCCATGTTTTGTTGACAAACTATAAGGCTAGCCTAACAAGTGGATTTGAATTACTGGGAGAAAATAGAGACTCGTACTAGGAGCCCGGTGAGTTCCGGACGCTGTACTTCTGATGCCCTATCAATCAACTAGTTGCCGAGAACTAACACAGGAGACTTTTTTTTTTATGTTATTATAATTACCTCTTGCATTTCTTTTAAGGTTCTTGCAACATCCTCCGCAAGAAATGACAACTCTGGGACTGATCATCTTAACGGTGTCTCTGAGACTGATACATACTATGGAGATGAAGATGGCATGATTTCTAGCTCAAAACAAGGGACCGCTTCAAGCTCTAATAATTTCCTTAAAAGGAACAAGCATTTGAGATATCGTACGAGGATTTTTGCTGCAGAGTACGCTCTCCTTCTTCTCTGTTTATGTGTGTGGAAGTACATGTGCCATTTTTTTGTGAAAGGCATGAAAGTAGAAGAAACGGGTCTATAAAAAAACCCAAAATTCACTAACTAAATAGATAAGAGAACGACCAGTACCATGATGATAGTATGATCTGCCCAGTGTTGGGTTTGCTTTCATTTGATCAATATTATGATCTACATTCTTAGTTATTTATGTATTGATTAATATAAAAAAATGTAGGTGTTTGAGCTGTGTACCTATGGCTGTTGGAACAGAACCTGCGCACTTTGATCTCTCTTTGGCTAGGAATCGAACAGCCAAGGGGCATGATGCAACTGCTGATTGGCTTGTTCTTAAGTTGCAAGAGTTAATTTCACTTTCTTATCAGGTTAAAGGCTTACATTTAGACTCAGATATTTCTTCAAAAAATATAAATGAGAAAACAGTATTCCTAGAGAACTTTGATTCCCATCAAGCAGTTTATATTTCTGCAGATAAGTACTGGGCAGTTTGAAGGCATGCAACCAACAGGTGTAAGGCTCCTAAGTGTCATAATGGATGAGGTAATGTTGACTGACTGAGATTTTTTTTTTTATTGGTCGGATCCTATTATGGTAACAATTCTTATGTTTAATAATTCTTATGCATTCTAACTAGACATA
Source organism: Carex rostrata (assembly GCF_964058835.1). NCBI lineage: Eukaryota > Viridiplantae > Streptophyta > Magnoliopsida > Poales > Cyperaceae > Carex > Carex rostrata. The sequence continues at coordinate 6,612,705 of NC_135936.1, forward strand.
TATATCTTCTTTCAGTTCGGTAGTACCCCGGATCCGGAGTTTCCTGGGCACATTTTGTTGGAGCAGTATCAGGTTTGTGCGCTCTCCTTTTTTTTTTTTGCCTCCTACCAAAAGGACACTGATTCATAAGTAATTGTTTTATCTTTTGATTGTGGTGAGTTATTTGTTTTCATCCATCAATTGCTCATAAATTTGCAAAAAAGACTTTGGGAGGGGGTGGGGTGGGGGGGGGGGGGGGGGGTGGGGTTGCTGTCTGCTTATGATTTTGTCTACTAGATTCTAATGGGTAGTTATTCTACTAGTCCTATTGGTAGACCTGCAAGACCTTTGCTTTCTGTTTCTTTTTTTGGTTCATGTTTATTTTGAGTATGAAATTGACTATATCCATTAGTATATATGGTTTTACTGTTCCTACTGGGGCTGGCCTCATATGAATGGGCAGTACAGAAGTCCTTAAAGCTCCATCTTTACAATCTAACCACTTTGAAATGCAGGCTCAACTTGTATCAGCTGTTCGATCTGCCATAAGCACTGCATCAGGGCCTCTTCTTTTAGATGCTGGTCTTGGGCTAACAAAAAAGGTCTAAAAGACTGAAACACAAGTATTTAATAAGTTTTAGTGTGTTAATACATAATAGTCATCTTAATCCTTGACCATTATTATTTAAATTTCAGATTCTGACGAGTAGTATCATTGGAGAGGACAGGGTCGCTCTTAACCGTTTGTATTTGTTGATCTCCCGCCCACTCAGTGAAATTCAGGATTTGTGCTATCCATCTTTTGCAGATTGGGTTGCTTGCAAGGTACTATTCTGTAGTCATAACTCACAAATTCCTGACTGTATGGTAAGTGTACTGGCCTAAAATAACCTCTGACATTTTTTTCTTACTGATGTTTGGGCTGATGTTCATAGGCCCAACCCAGATTTATGCCATGAAACATCACACACACACACACACACACACTCCAAAATGAAGCAGAAAACAGAATATAATAAAAAAGATCTCACACATGGTATCACAGAGTTACTTGATGGGTTATGGCAGTGTGAACATCCAAACCCTGTGAAGTTTACCTATTTTTGCCTCATAATTATGGCTTGATATACAACATTAATTAACATTTGACCTCTCTGATGTGGAATCTGCTTTGTATCACAGATCAAATTGCAGCTCCTGACAGCACATGCCTCTGTAAAATGCTATGTGTACCAATTCTTCAGGAGGCAAACACATGTAACACATGAGTATTTGCAGATCATACCACTCCTTTCTAATAATTGTGCTCTGTTGGGGAAATACTGGATTGGCGTGCTTAATGATTATATCTATATATGCTTCGGCTTGCAATTGAAGGCTAATGTGAGATTTCTTAAATAAACTCTATTTACATTTGTAACGTTACAATTATCTCGTCTTGAGTTGCGAGTTAAAGTTACTCATAGTGTGTGTTTTGCTGGTCTTGTTGCTTCTGTATTAACCGCATTTGCTCATATGGGCAGCCAAGAATTGATGTAATGGGCTTAATTTATATAATGAACTTTGCATACTGGTTTAATCTGGTAGCAATGTGTGCTGGCTTCTTTTAGTTGTTTCCCTTGATTTGTTTTATGTTGGATTTGGGGTATTTGTATGCATGGGATTATGCAACTGCTAGACTGCAAACAGTAACTGTTATTTTTTTTTTGGTTAATGAAAATTGTTAGTTGCATATTGCCCGCTAACTTTCGAAAAACAAATTTAGTGAACATCAATTATGGCTGAATAGCCTATTAAATTATACATTGCTAATGGAATGTGATATCCCAGTCAATCTGTACCAGTGTATCCCAGCAATTGTTACACTTGTGCAACATGAAGTTCTTGCTAGTTGGTGCCAGCAGTTTTATATTTGTGCAGTACGGGATATATCAAATTCTTTCTGGGTTTTGATTGTTTTGTATAATGTATTTACTGATGTGCCCTTGTTATCTTTTCTCAGTACAAGCCATTCCTTGATGGGATTCAGTCACAACTTGTCTCATCAAAAGTTAAGAAATATCTCAAGGACACATGGCCTCTAATACTAGAATCTACAGTTCTTGATGCTGCACCAATGGAGTTTGAATCCAACGAGAACCTGGAGCTCGATGATGAGGCCTCTTTCATCTCTGGCCGAAGCATGGTCAGGCTAGAAAAAACTGAGTTCCAATTTATTTGGGTGTTTTCAAAGCTTCTTCTCTTTCATAGTAAGGGGCACAACAGTCAGCTCATGGTTGAAGTAGATGGTCAGAAGCTAAGTGAGGTCGTGCTAACTGTGTTTCTTTGCCTGACAAAAGAATTCTTTTTTAGCCAGGAGTTTGTTTCTCTTGAGATGTGCTGTGAATTGCTACAGGCAACTCTCTCTCTCTCTCCCCCCCTCCCCCCTCCCCCCCTCCTTCTCCCTCTGTCCTCATTATATCTATCAACATATTAATATTAAAATTGAGTATTCTTTTGTAGGCTCTTTTGTATGTTGAATCAAGCGCTCAAGTTGTTAGTCTTCTCTGTCAGGTAACATAATCAATACTTTGAAACTAAGTACTTAAAATCTAAAAGTGCACTTGTAATTTTTTTACCAAATATCTTGGTTTTGGGAATGTTACACCATTGATATAGATAAACATGGTATAGTGTTTTTACTCTGCATTACTTTTAAAATATCTTGATTTTTTAATTCAAGCATTTCTTCCTTTACCAACAGATTGTCCAAAAGTGTCCCGAAACTTTCTTTGAAGCTGATGGTTTCATATTTGGTATAATGCAACTCTGTTCTAGATGCCTTCAGACGAATTTTCAAAACAATGATTCTCCTTCATCTTTGTTACCTGAATTAACTACTACATGTGAAACAATTGTGCTGCGAATGAAAAATAAGGTATCTCGAGAAACAACATTTTCTATATACATAAATTTGGGTCTTTGTTTTTGCTTTATTTGATTCACGGAAGCCACTTCATTTGCTCCGTAAACCCTTCTAAAGTTGAGTCACCAAACTCAATTTATCTTCCCAGCTAGTGGATACAATATTGGAAGGAAATATAAATGGACACTGTGTAGGTGTTACCTCTTTTGTAGGTACCTTGCCAAAGATTCCATCTGATTCTCTATTTATATTTAATTATATTGATTAACTGTAAACTTGAATGATTACTATATCTGAAAGATTGTCTTTGATTTCTTCTTTCTGGCAGCACCAATGGAAATTTGCCAGCTCACTGATATCAGTATCTTATCAATCATATGATCAAGTTTCAACCAATTCTTGTATGTCAAAAGTGATCTTGTTTCTCCAAAGTATCATGCCTCTATTGAAGAAGAGGTTCAAAGGTAATTCAAATTGCTACTTGTGTTGCTTTGCTCCCATCATGTTTCAATGCACGAACATTTGTTGTTTTATGGCTTTTGCCTTTAAGATCTGTTTGTATTTTCCAATATAAATACTCAATACAAGGCTAAAATATGCTTCCATCATATAGTGAAAATCATATGGCACCACATCTGGTGCACGAGGATTTGGTCTGAGACTATGATAATATACATCCTTTTTACAAGAGTAGTCATTTGGTGGTTTTACCTATTTTTCAGTAAATTTTCTTGTAGCTCATATATATCATTTTTTGGCTTAGAGTAGAACTTTCAGTTATTTTGAGGCCTTCTGAAAAAAATTGAAGCTGAAGGGTGAAGTTGTCTTTACATTTCTTTTCTTCTTTTTTGTACAGAGGATTCCGAACTTAATGAAGATACAGCACACTCAAAACCCCTGATAGCTACATGGGCCTGTACAATTGCATACCTCTCCAGAGAATGCAGAAAGAGGCTTAATGTCTTAGACAACAGGTCCACCAATTCAAGCAAATTGTATGCAAAAATACTTGTCTTCTGCTTACAAGAGATTGTTTCTCTGGCTGGACTTGTTTATGATGTGAATAGTCTTTCAGAAAAACTATCAAAAGATACTGTATTGTTTAATGGTTTATTGAGTCACTGCGCAGAGTGCATTCGTGATTCTTTACATGACACCAATATGCAGGTACTGTAACTTATTTGTTTGCGCAATTTCACTGATATCCTGAAAAATGTCAAACTATCATGTACAGTTCTTCAAAATGTAGAATATCACATTTATTCCAACAAAATATGCATATATTTTCAAAAAGACTCCCTTCATTTACTTTGAAAAATAGCCCGGTTATCCCTGACTGCTTATAACTACATGAAGGCATGCAAGGAAAGTAAGCAGGTATTATGGGTCTTTTTGAAGAAATGCAGAGAGGGGGTGCAGTTAATAGTCACCTAATATCAGAGGGACTTACATATTTCCAATTTTGCAAGATTATGCATGTTTTATTGTTTGGAGAGGCATGCACAAGTTTACTTCTTTTTTTCCACTGGCTTGAAGTATGTAGTGATTATATATCTTACTTTCCTCAATATAAGTTTACTTAATTGCCTATTTTCCAGGTTAATGTGCTTGGGCTTCATGTTTTAAAAACCCTAGCTCACAGAGAACTTGCTGAAGGAAAACATAAGAAGAGCTCTCTTTTTGTTTTATTACTAGGAGAATTGCTTGGAGATATATTTGATTTACTGCATAATACATTGAAGGTAACTTTTTGTCATTATGTCTTTGTCCAGACAGAGGCTTAGGTCTGGTGGGGTTTTTTTTTTTGTCTTTAATTTACCTTTATCTTTGTGTAGAGATGCAAAAGCAAGGATGAAGTAACAGTTATCAATGAGGGCTTGAAGCTTCTCTTTCTTTTTCACACACTTGTGCAATCCAAGAGCTACCAGAGGGATGCCACCATGCTGTTGCTTGAAGCTTTCCTCCTGGTCTTTACCCTTTCCATAGATGGCCATTCTCAGGTTAAATTTTTGAAAAAATATTATGACCAAATGGATAAAGAGATGATAACAACTAAGATGCGGCACTACACAACTGCACAAATTAAGTTTTGCTCAATTTGTTGTTTAACCTGCAGAATGTTTAAAAGCCCCTCCAAATAAAAATTATCATCAATGTCATCACAAAACACTAGAAATATTATATTCCTCTCCTAAAGACAAATGTATCTGGTTGTACTTGTGCCATTTAATTCATGAAGATGCCCAACCAATGCTATCTTTCTCATGGTTTGTCTATTCTTATATGAGTTATAATGAGGAATTAATTCGGGCAATTTAGAAGAAATTAAGAGGAGGGGCATGTCACATGTGAGAAAAATGCTTTTTGTAGAACCATCACGATGTTATTATTTTTCACAGGGGCGGACAAACTAATTTGTAAAACTTTTCTGTTGACTCTTTTTGCAAACTTTGTTGCCATTGTAGGAGCTTAATGAGGTTAATTCCATAGCAAGAAGATTGGTATCACATTTTGTTCAAATTCCTTCAGCTGCAACACAAATCAAAGATGTGATGCTGTCTGTACCAGCTGAAAAAAGGCAACAGTTTCAGGTACCATATCTCAACTGGTTCAAGGATCCGTTCTAAAAAGGTAACAGTTTTGGGTACCATATATCAGCTGACACAGAGTTGATGGATTATGATATGGCCCAAACTGACCTGTACAAGGATTACTTGTGTCAAAACACAATTGGTATCTCCCCATGTTTTGCTACCTTTTTAATGTATCCACTATTTTCAGACCTCTGATCCATTGTGTCTTTATAGGACATGATTCGAGCTTCGCTTGGTCAAGAGCAGATGGCAGTGCCAGTGAGTTCAAGTACAAAGACAGAAATATCTGGTGAGATACAAGAAACTAACTCAATTGCGAGTCATTCTGCAACGTATAAAGTCAAGGAGAAGGAAATCGAATCAAATGAAGATTACAACAAGAATGATAATGATAATCAAAATAATGTCAATAACAATGATGATGATGATGATGATTGGGATACATTCCAATCATTACCTGCAAGCAGTAATGCAATCAGTTCAGAGGAGCTGGAGGAAAAAAACACTGAAATAGAAGCTGCTGGTGCAACTAGTAAAGCAATTAGTTCGGAGGAGTCGGAGGAGAAAATCACTGAAATAGAAGCTATTGGTAATGCAATAAGTTCAGAGGAGTCGGAGGAGAAAAACACAGAAATAGAAGCCACTGGTGAACCTAGTAATGCAATCAGTTCGGAGGAGTCCAAGGAGAAAATCACTGAAATAAAAGCTATTAATAATGCAATCAGTTCAGAGGAGTCGGAGGAGAAAAGCACTGAAATAGAAGCCACTGGTGCAACTAGTTATGAAGTCAGTTCAGAGTTGGAGGAGAAAATCACTGAAATAGGAGCCACTGGTGCAACTAATAATGCAATCAGTTCAGAGGAGTCCGAGGAGAAAATCACTGAAATAGAAGCTATTAGTCATGCAACCAGTTCAGAGGAGTCGTTGGAGGAGAAAAACACTGAAATAGAAGCCACTAGAAATGCAATCAGTTCAGAGTTTTCAGATGAGAGAAACACAGAAATAGAAGCCACTGGTGCCATGGCTCAAGAAGCCATTTTTACAGAATTGGAAAATCAGGATGATACTGCAGAATCGAAGGATGAAGTGCTTAAGAACCAGGATCCAAGTGTAGATGAACAAGATGGTGTCGAACTTTTTACTGAAGATGAAGTAGGTGTATCTAAGGATGGTAGTAGCATCATGTTAGAAAGTGACAGGTCTAATGAAGATTTAAGTGAGTCCAAGGAAGTACAGGGTAGTGCAGAAGAGTCTAATCATGAACCAAAAGCTAGTATAGAACCTTGAAACACTAGAAACTCATATTGGATAGTGTAAATTTGTTAGAATAGCATTCAGTGTAATATTTTTTTTACCCACAGTTTTGTGAGCTTCCGAAAGGATTCTTTGTTAGCATTCCTATGTATTTGAGGTTTTTTGGTTGCTGTTTGTATCTAAGATTGGTGGAACTTCCTTGTTTACTAGATACAGTGCAAAACTTATTTTGTACCCAAAAAAGTGATTGAAATGTTGAGAGTTGCAAACTTGAGTTTTATTTTCGTCCATCTTGAGGTCATTTAGGGGTATCAGTCTAACTTGATGCCAGCATTGCCAGGCCAAACTCGAACTGAACTGGTGGTATGTAACTGTGTACAAGTAATAATGCACTGCTGCAACTGAACAATGGTGTATGTGATACAACAATAAGGCTGAAGGGATACTTGCCAGACAAATCATTGATAGTTTACGAGGTTGCATTGATTCTCCTAAAGGTTGCATGTTCAAGCTCCATTGGGAGGAACAAAACAAAAGAAAAAGAATCAAATATAAATATTTCAACGAAACAAACATACTGAATTTTGTTTTTATGAAAAACAACTCTATCGATCCCGTGGATTGGTAAAGGCAAAAAGGTAAGCATAGTAGCTATCTCCACCGATCCACATGATCGGTGGAACTGTTTTTCATAAAAAAAAATCCTATCCCCTGAGGGTACAATTAGAAAATTTAGACATTCTTTCTTAATGGTACCCTCAGGATGCCAAGTATCTTCTTAGATTTCAATGCCTCAAAATGAAGAAAAAAAAGACTCATTGATAATTGTTAGTAGTTTATTTTTTATTTTTTTATTATTATTATTAAAGGGCTCGAATACACTCCAGCATCTTGTAGATGCTTTTTCGCGAGAATTGAACCTGCGTGTTGCGTTGCTATGCTAACCTTGCGGTTCATAGATGTTAGAAGTTACTGTGTTCTTCTTACAATTTCAATTGAGGAGTTCAGATTCTTTTAAATTCCGGGAATAGTATTATCCACATTTGAACACTGATCAATAATCACCTGACCTCATCAGAACCACCTGTTGACATCCGATATATTCTTGAAGAAATGCGTTTGGAATCTGGCCCTTGGTTTATCCAGGAAATAGGAAATCATTCCCCTCTTTCTTTAATACAATAATAAGGTACGTTGATGGTTGGGCCTTTTAGAGGTCATTGTAAAGAGATTTATCATTAGGAACCTTTGCCACTTTATCACACTACAAATTTTGATTCTGATTCCGATTCTGCTGTTATTTTACACGCCGCTATCAATAGCACTACTCTATTATTCTGAGAAGATACAAAGTTTCACTACCCTCCAACAATTTTTTTGTTTGTTTGTGGGGGTTAGATGGCTCTAATTTATACATTTTCTTTTCTGTGGCTGTCACCGATCTTTCTGCTCTGAACAATTGCAACTCTTACATGGAACGGTATGTTCATGTAATAGAATCAATTAGGAAACAAATAGAATATTCGGAGTCTCACGACCGATCAAATGTCGCAACCTCCATCTAATTTGGGGATAGCCGTTGGCTATTTTGAACCATCAATCAGCAGTATGCCAATTGAAGGGATGAAGGGCAAAACGGTCAGCAAACCGGTCAGAGCAATTAAAGAGAAGGGAGACACTGCAGCTGGACCCAACTTCACAGAACGGGCTCTCTACAGCTCAATTGAATCACCCTGTCAGTAGACCCCGCAAGACAGAAGGAAAGAGCGAGACAGTTGTGCAACCGCTGAAAGTTAGTTAAGCGGTTAATAGAATAATGGGTCGGATCTTTATGCTGAAGTGTCATTCTGACAATGGTCAGCAAGATCCGAGAACCTGATTGTAAATTTTCTTTCTTTATTTGCATCGCCTATATAAGGCAAACCATTGTATGGATTCGATTTTTATCAAGGAAATAAACAATTTGGTTTTCACTCTTCTCTATTGATCAAAGCATAAGTATTAATACTTAAATTACACCTCTTAAGCCTCAATTGAGGTTGAATCTCATTGTCAGGGATCAGAACCTGACATCAAACGTTATTGAGCAAATCAATACTGGAGATGGGGTGTATGGATAGCAAATTGTTAAAATAAAAAATAAAAAAACGATTATGTTCGTCCGAAAAAAAAATCGTCCAAATATATAGTTGATTTTTTTTTCTTTGAATTTTTTTTATATATTTAAAGATTGAAAAAAGAATATTTTTTTGTTGAACGAGAGATAAGTGAGAATTTCTGAATGATAATTAACATCCCTCAAAATATTATTATTTTTTACAAACTCCTGTAAATAATCTATTTTTTTATGAAATTATTAATATATTACCTACTATTTCCAAAAAAACAAATGAATTTCTTTGACATGATATTCCCAATTATATTTTTAGATATCAGGGCAAACGATCTATTACAAAATTTTAGACTCGAAAAGTGCATTTTTTTAGGATCATGATAATTATCCCCGCATTCCCATCTTCGCATTTATCCCTGCATTAACTTCCATAACTACCATGGAGGACCATAAAAACTCCATCACTGATTTTTCTCTCTAAAGTATTAATACTTATGCATGAAAGTATTTATTCCAAAGAACGAGACTATTTATACCTATAAGGTGAATAATTTTTACATAAATAATTGTTTCTCTAACCAAATATCAAAATATATGGGGGGCCATACATGTTTTTAGAGATGGTTTTTTTTCTTTGTTCAATTTTGTTCACATTTCTGACAATCTATAAGTAATTTTGCAAATCTAAAACCACGAACGTTTTTTACGTAATTTTCTCTTTCAAATGAGATTCATGATAATGTACTTTTGCGCTCATCGTTACACAAGTATTTATACCTCGTCGTGCAAGTATTTTTTCATGTGACACTGATTGACGTATGAAAATATTACTATTAAGTATTACAAGTATTTATACCTATGTAAAAAAAATACTTGAATAATCGCCTTATATACGTTTATCATGATGAATATTTTTTTGTTTAAATACGAGCAACCTTTATCGTGATGGCAAGGTGTTGTCCTCATTTAACGTGGACCCTCTAATCAAATGTTAGCATTTGAGATTATAAATATAAATTAATTAGTGGGGACCAAAGTACAACCTTAATACAACCTTCCTAAGAGTGCTGCAAATATCCTCTTATCTTGTCATATGGAGAAACTACTAGAGTGTTGCAAAGACCTTTAATTGAAGTGTTGTATTAAGGTTGCAACTACCATCTTATCTTGCAATATGGGAACACTACTAGTGTGCTGCAAATACCTTCAATTGGAGTGTTGCAAGTACTATCTTCCCTTACTACCGGGACACACTATTAGACTTCTGCAAAGATCTTTAATTGGAGTGTTGTATTAGAGTTGCAACTGCCCCTCTTCCCTTGCCATATAGAGACACTACTAGACTGCAATAAATACCTTCAATTGAAATGTTGTATTAGGGTTGTAACTACTATCTTCTCTTGCCATATGGAGACACTACTATAATGCTGCAAACACCTTCAATTAGACCGTTGCAGTAGGGTTGCAGACACCCTCTTCTCTTATGATATGGAGACACTACTAGTGTACTGCATAGACCTTCAATTGGAGTGCTGTATTAGGGATACAAGTACCCTCATTCGTTGCCATATGGGAACACTACTAGTATGCTGCAAAGATCTTCAATTGAAGTGTTGTATTATGGTTGCAAGTACCCTCTTCTCTTACTATAGAGAGATTACTAGAGTGTTGCAAAAACCTTCAATTGGAGTGTTGTATTAGGGTTGCAACTACCCTCTTCCCTTACTACTTGGAGACACTACTAAAGTGCAACAAAGACCTTCAATTGGTGTGTTGTATTAGTGTTGCAAGCACCCTCTTCTCCCGCCACACCTTCAATTGGAGTGTTGTATTAGGGTTGTAAATGACCTATTATCTTACAATATAGAAACACTACTAGAGTGCTCCAAACACCTTCAATTGGAGTGTTGTATTAGGGTAGTAAATGCAATATTATCTTGCCATCTAGAGACACTACTGGAGTGTTCCAAACACTTTCAATTGGAGTGTTGTATTAGGATTGTAAATACCCTATTATCTTGTTATCTAGAGACATTACTAGAGTGCTCCAAACACCTTCAATTGGAGTGTTGTATTAGAGTTGTAAATGCCCTATTATCTTGCTATATAGAGACACACAACTAGAGTGCTCCAAACACCTTCAATTGGAGTGTTGTATTACGTTAGTAAATGCCCTATTATCTTGCCATCTGTAGACATTACTAGAGTGCTCCAAACGCCTTCAATTGAAGCGTTGTATTAGGGTTGTAAATGCCCTATTATCTTTCTATATAGAGTCACTACTAGAGTGCTCCAAACAATTTAAATTGTAGTGCTGTATTAGGGTTGTAAATGTCATATTATCTTCCTATATAGAGACAGTACTAGAGTGCTCCAAACACCTTCAATTGGAGTGTTATATTAGAGTTGTAAATGCCCTATTATCTTGCTATATAGAGTCACTACTAGAGTGCTCCAAACACCTTCAATTGGAGTGTTGTATTAGGGATGTAAATGCCCTTTTATCCTACTACATAGAGTCACTACCAGAGTGCTCCAAACACCTTCAATTGGAGTGTTGTGTTAGGGTTGTAAATGCCCTATTATCTTGCCATATAGTCACTACTAGAGTGCTCCAAATACCTTCAATTGGAGTGTGTGTTAGGATTGTAAATGCCCTATTATCTTGCTATATAGAGTCATTACTAGAGTGCTCGAAACACCTTCAATTGGATTGTCCAATTAGGGTTGTAAATGCCCTATTATCTTGCTATATAGAGTCACTACTAGAGTGCTCCAAACACCTTAAATTGTAGTGCTGTATTAGGGTTGTAAATGCCATATTATCTTCCTATATAGAGATAGTACTAGAGTGCTCCAAACACCTTCAATTGGAGTGTTATATTAGGGTTGTAAATGCCCTATTATCTTGCTATATAGAGTCACTACTAGAGTGCTCCAAACACCTTCAATTGGAGTGTTGTATTAGGGATGTAAATGCCCTTTTATCCTACTACATAGAGTCACTACCAGAGTGCTCCAAACACCTTCAATTGGAGTGTTGTGTTAGAGTTGTAAACAACCTTTTATCTTGCCATATAGACACACGACTATAGTGCTCCAAATACCTTCAATTGGAGTGTTGTATTAGGGTTGTAAATGCCTACTTATCTTGCTATATAGAGTTACTACTAGAGTTCTCCAAACACCTTCAATTGGAGTGTTGTCTTAGGGTTGTAAATGCCCTATTATCTTTCTATATAGAGTCACTACTAGAGTGCTCGAAACATCTTCAATTGGAGTGTTGTGTTAGGATTCTAAATGCCCTATTATCTTGCTATATAGAGTCACTACTAGAGTGCTCCAAACACCTTCAATTAAAGTGTCATATAAAAGGTGGTATACGGCCTTTTATCTTGCCATATAGAGACACGACTAGAGTGCTCCATACACCTTCAATCGGAGAGTTGTATTAGGGTTGTAAATGCCTTATTATCTTGCTATATAGAGTCACTACTTGAATGCTCCAAACACCTTCAATTGGAGTGCTGTATTGGGGGTTGTAAACACCCATTTATCTTGCAATAAAGACACATGACTAGAGTGCTCCAAACACCTTTAATTGGAGTGATGTATTAGGGTTGTAAATGCCCTAATATCATGGTATAGAGAGTCAATACTAGAGTGCTCCAATCGCTTTCAAATGAAGCGTTGTATTAGAGTTGTAAATGTCCTATTATCTTGCTATATAGAGTCACTATTAGAGTGTTCAAAACATCTTCAATTGGAGTGTTGTATTAGGATTGTAAATGCCCTACTTTGTTGCTATATAGAGTCACTACTAGAGTGCTCCAAACACCTTCAATTGAAGTGTTGTATAAAAGGTGGTATACGCCCTTTTATCTTGCCTTATGGAGACACGACTAGAGTGCTCCAAACACCTTCAATTGGAGTGTTGGATTAGAGTTGTAAACACCCATTTATCTTGCAATAAAGACACAAGACTAGAGTGCTTCAAACACCTTCAAATAAAGTGTTGTATTAGGGTTGTAAATGCCCTATTATCTTGCTATATAGAGTCAATACTAGAGTGCTCCAAACGCCTTCAATTGAAGCGTTGTATTAGGGTTGTAAATGCCCTATTATCTTGCTATATAGAGTCACTACTAGAGTGCGCCAAACTTCTTCAATTGGAGTGTTGTATTAGGATTGTAAATGCTCTGTTATCTTGCTGTATAGAGTCACTACTAGAGTGCTCTAAACACCTTCAATTGAAGTGTTGTATAAAAGGTGGTCTATGCCCTTTTATCTTGCCATATAGAGACATTACTATAGTGATCCAAACACCTTCAATTGGAGTGTTGTATTAGGGTTGTAAATGCCCTATTATCTTGCTATATAAAGTCAATACTAGAGTGCTCCAAACAACATCAATTGAAGTGTTGTATAAAAGGTTGTAACTGCCATCTTTCCATATCGATACAGTACTAGAGGGCTCAAAACACCTTCAATTGGAGTTTTGTGTTGGGGTTGTAAATGACATATTATCTAACTATATAGAGTCAGTACTAGAGTGCTTCAAACACCTTCAATTGGAGTGTTGAATTAGAGTTGTAAACACCCATTTATCTTGCAATAAAGACACATGACTAGATTGCTCCAAACACCTTCAATTAAAGTGCTGTATTAGGGTTGTAAATGCCCTTTTATCTTGCTATATAGAGTCAATACTAGAGTGCTCTAAACGCCTTCAATTGAAGCGTTGTATTAGGGTTGTAAATGCCCTATTATCTTTCTATATAGAGTCAATACTAGAGTGCTCCAAACACCTTAAATTGTAGTGCTGTATTAGGGTTGTAAATGTCATATTATCTTCCTATATAGAGACAGTACTAGAGTGCTCCAAACACCTTCAATTGAAGTGTTGTATAAAAGGTTGTAACTGCCCTATTATCTTTCCATATAAATAAAATACTAGAGTGCTCCAAACACTTTCAATTGGAGTGTTGTATTAGAGTTGAAAATGCCATATTATCTTGCTATATAGAGTCAATACAACAGTGCTCCAAACGCCTTCAATTGAAGCGTTGTATTAGGGTTGAAAATGCCGTATTATCTTGATATATAGAGTCACTTTTAGAGTGCTCAAAACATCTTCAATTGGATTGTTGTATTAGGATTGTGAATGCCCTACTATCTTGCTATATAGAGTCACTACTAGTGTGCTCCAAACACCTTCAATTAAAGTGTTGTATAAAAGGTGATATACCCCCTTTTATCTTGCCTTATAGAGACACGACTAGAGTGCTCCAAACACCTTCAATTGGAGTGTTGTATTAGGGTTGTAAATGCCCTATTATCTTACTATATAGTCACTACTAGAGTGCTCCAAACACCTTCAATTGGAGTGTTGTATTATGGTTGTAAATGGCCTATTATTTTGCTATATAGAGTCAATACTAGAGTGCTTCAAAAACCTTCAATTGGAATGTTGTCTTAGGGTTGTAAATGCCATATTATCTTGCTATTTAGAGTCACCACTAGAGTGCTCCAAACTCCTTCAATTGGAGTGTTGTATTAAGGTTGTAAATCCTGTATTGTCTTACAATATAGAGTCACTACTGGACTGCTCCAAACAACTTCAATTGGAGTGTTGTATTAGGGTTGTAAATGCCCTATTATTTTGCTATATAGAGTCAATACTAGAGTGGCCCAAAAACCTTCAATTGGAGTGTTGTATTAGAGTTGTAAATGCCCTATTATCTTGCTATTTAGAGTCACTATTAGAGTGCACCAAACACCTTCAATTGGAGTGTTGTATTAAGGTTGTAAATACCGTATTATGTTATTATATGGAGTCACTACTAGAGTGCCCCAAACACCTTCAATTGGAGTGTTGTATTGGGTTTGTAAACGCCCTTTTATCTTGCCATATAGACACACGACTAGAGTGCTCTAAACACCTTCAATTGGAGTGTTGTATTAAGGTTGTAAATGCCCTATTCGCTTGCTATATAGAGTCACTACAAGAGTGCTCCAAACACCTTCAAATGAAGTGTTGTATAAAAGGTTGTAAATGCCCAATTATCATTCAATATAGATTCACGACTAGGGTGCTCTAAACACCTTCAATTGGAGTGTTGTATTAGGGTTGTAAACGCCCTTTTATCTTGCCATATAGACACACGACTAGAGTGCTCTAAACACCTTCAATTGGAGTGTTGTATTAAGGTTGTAAATGCCCTATTCGCTTGCTATATAGAGTCACTACAAGAGTGCTCCAAACACCTTCAAATGAAGTGTTGTATAAAAGGTTGTAAATGCCCAATTATCATTCAATATAAATTCACGACTAGAGTGCTCGAAACACCTTCAATTGGAGTGTTGTATTAGGGTTGTAAACGCCCTTTTATCTTGCCATATAGACACACGACTAGAGTGCTCTAAACACCTTCAATTGGAGTGTTGTATTAAGGTTGTAAATGCCCTATTCGCTTGCTATATAGAGTCACTACAAGAGTGCTCCAAACACCTTCAAATGAAGTCTTGTATAAAAGGTTGTAAATGCCCAATTATCATTCAATATAGATTCACGACTAGAGTGCTCGAAACACCTTCAATTGGAGTGTTGTATTAGGGTTGTAAACGCCCTTTTATCTTGCCATATAGACACACGACTAGAGTGCTCTAAACACCTTCAATTGGAGTGTTGTATTAAGGTTGTAAATGCCCTATTCGCTTGCTATATAGAGTCACTACAAGAGTGCTCCAAACACCTTCAAATGAAGTGTTGTATAAAAGGTTGTAAATGCCCAATTATCATTCAATATAGATTCACGACTAGAGTGCTCGAAACACCTTCAATTGGATGGTTGTATTAGGGTTGTAAATGCCCTATTATTTCGTTATATAGAGTCAATACTAGAGTGCTCCAAAAACCTTCAATTGGAGTGGTGTATTAGGGTTGTAAATGCTCTATTATCTTGCTATTTAGAGTCACTATTAGAGTGCTCCAAAGACCTTCAATTGGAGTGTTGTATTAAGGTTGTAAATACCGTATTATCTTACTATATGGAGTCACTACTAGAGTGCTCCAAACACCTTCAATTGGAGTGTTGTATTAGGGTTGTAATCGCCCTTTCATCTTGCCATATAGACACACGACTAGAGTTGTCCAAACGCCTTCCATTGAAGCATTGTATTAGGGATGTAAATGCCCTATTAGCTTGCTATATAGAGTCACTACAAGAGTGCTCCAAACACCTTCAAAGGAAGTGTTGTATAAAAGGTTGGAAATGACCAATTATCATTCAATATAGAGTCACTACTAGAGTGCTCCAAACACCTTCAATTGGAGGGTTGTATTAGAGTTGTAAATGCCCTTTTATCAAGCTATATAGAGTCACTACTAGAGTGCTTCAAACACCTTCAATTGGAGGGTTGTATTAGGGTTGTAAATGCCCTATTATCTTGCTATATAGAGTCAATACTAGAGTGCTCCAAAAACCTTCAATTGGAGTGTTGTATTAGGGTTGTAAATGCCCTATTATATTGCTATTTAGAGTCACTATTAGAGTGCTCCAAAGACCTTCAATTGGAGTGTTGTATTAAGGTTGTAAATACCGTATTATCTTACAATATAGAGTCACTATTAGAGTGCTCCAAACACCTTCAATTGAAGTGGTGGTGTCTTAGGGTTGTTAATGCCCTATTATCATGATATAGAGAGTCACTAGAGTGCTCCAAACGCTTTCAATTGATGTGTTGTATTAGGGTTGCAAATGTCCTATTATCTTGCTATATAGAGTCACTTATTAGAGTGCTCAAAACATCATCAATTGTAGTGTTGTTTTAGGATTGGAAATGTCCTACTATCTTGCTATATAGAGTCACTACTAGAGTCAGTACATTTACAATCCTTCAATTGGAGTGTTGGTACAAAAGGTGGTATACGCCCTTTTAACTTGCCATATAGAGACACAACTAGAGTGCTCCGTACAACTTCAATTGGAGTGTTGTATTAGGGTTGTAAATGCCCTATTATCATTCCATATAGAGTCACTACTAGGGTGCTCCAAACACCTTCAATTGGAGGGTTGTATTAGGGTTGTAAATGCCCTATTATCTTGCTATTTAGAGTCACTATTAGAGTGCTCCAAAGACCTTCAATTGGAGTGTTGTATTAAGGTTGTAAATGCCCTATTAGCTGTCTATATAGAGTCACTACAAGAGTACTCCAAACACATTCAAAGGAAGTGTTGTATAAAAGGTTGTAAATGCCCAATTATCATTCAATATAGAGTCACTACTAGAGTGGTCCAAACAACTTCAATTGGAGGGTTGTATTAGGGTTCTAAATGCCCTTTTATCATGCTATATAGAGTGACTACTAGAGTGCTCCAAAGACCTTCAATTGGAGCGTTGTATTAGAGTTGTGAACACCCTTTTTTCTTGCCATATAGACACACGACTAGAGTGCTCTAATCACCTTCAATTGGAGTGTTGTATTAGGGTTGTAAATGCCCTTTTATCTTGCCATATAGACACACGACTAGAGTGCTCTAAACACCTTCAATTGGAGTAGGGTTGTAAACGCCCTTTTATTTTGCCATATAGACACACGACTAGAGTGCTCTAAACACCTTCAATTGGAGTGTTGTATTAAGGTTATAAATGCCCTATTAGCTTGCTATATAGAGTTAATACTAGATTGCTCCAAACGCCTTCCATTGAAGCATTGTATTAGGGATGTAAATGCCATATTATCTTGCTATTTAGAGTCACTATTAGAGTGCTCCAAACACCTTCAATTGAAGTGTTGTATTAAGGTGTTTGCTATATAGAGTCAGTACAAGAGTGCTCCAAACACCTTCAATTGAAGTGTTATATAAAATGTTGTAAATGCCCTATTATCATTCCATATAGAGTCACTACTATGCTCCAAACACGTTCAATTGGAGGATTGTATTAGGGTTGTAAATGCCCTATTATTTTGCTATATAGAGTCAATACTAGAGTGCTTCAAACACCTTCAATTGAAGTGTTGTATAAAAGTTGGTATACGCCATTTTATCTTGCCTTATAGAGACACAACTAGAGTGCTCCAGACACCTTTAATTGGAGTGTTGTGTTAGGGTTGCAAATGCCCTAATATCTTGCTATATAAAGTCACCACTAGAGAGCTCCAAACACCTTCAATTGGAGTGTTGTATTGGGGTTATCAATGCCCTGTTATCTTGCTATATAGAGTTAATAATAGAGTGCTTCAAACAACTTCAATTGAAGTGTTTTATAAAAGGTTGTAACTGCCCTATTATCTTTCCATATAGATACACTACAAGAGTGCTCCAAACGCCTTCAACTGAAGCGTTGTATTACGGTTGTAAATGCCCTATTATCTTGATATATAGAGTCACTACTAGAGTGCTTCAAACATCTTCAATTGGAGTGTGGTATTAGAGTTGTAAACACCCTTTTATCTTGCCATATAGAAACACGACTAGAGTGCTCCAAACACAATCAAATGGAGTTATGTATTAGAGTTATAAATACCCTATTATCATGTTCTATAGAGACAATACTACAGTGCTCCAAACACATTCAATTGAAATGTTGTATAAAAGGTTGCATACGCCATTTTATCTTGCCATTTAGAAACACGACTAGAGTGATCCAAACACCTTCAATTGGAGTGTTGTATTTGGGTTGTAAATGCCCTTTTATCTTTCTATATAGAGTCACTACTACACTGCTCCAAACTCCTTCAATAGGAGTGTTGTATTAGAATTCTAAACACTCTTTTATCTTACTGTATAGACACGCGACTAGAGTGCTCCAAACACCATCAATTGGAGTGTTGTATTAAGTTTATAAATGCCCTATTATCATGCTATATAGAGTCAATACTACAGTGCTCCAAACACCTTTAATTAAAGTGTTGTATAAAAAGGTTGTATACGCCATTTTATCTTGCCATATAGAGACATGACTAGAGTGATCCAAACACCTTCAATTGGAGTGTTGTATTTGGGTTGTACATGCCATATTATCTTTCCATATAGATACACTACTAGAGTGCTCCAAAAACATTTAAATGGAGTGTTGTATTAGAGTTGTAAACACCCTTTTATCTTGCTTTATAGACACACGACTAGAGTGCTACAAACACCTTCAATTGGAGTGTTGTATTAGGGTCGTGAACGCCCTTTTTATCTTGCCATATTGACATAGGACTAGAGTGCTCCAAACAACTTCAATAGAAGTGTTGTATAAAAGGTTGTAAATGCCCTATTATCTTTCCATATAGATACACTACTAGAGTGCTCCAAACATCTTCAATTGGAGTGTTGTATTAGAGTTGTAAACACCCATTTATCTTGCCATAAAGACACATGATTAGAGTGCTCCAAACACCTTCAATTGGAAAGCTATATTACGATTATAATTGCCCTATTATCTTGCTATATAGAGTCAATACTAGAGTGTTCCAAACGCCTTCAATTGAAGCGTTGTATTAGGGTTGTAAATGACTTATTATATTGCTATAGAGAGTCACTACTAGAGGGCTCCAAACATCTTCAATTGGAGTATTGTATTAGGTTTGTAAATGCCCAATTATCTTGCTATATAGAATCACAACTAGAGTGCTCCATAGACCTTCAATTGGAGTGTTGTAATGGGGTTGTAAATGCCCTATTATCTTGCTATATACAGTCACTACTAGAGTGCTCCAAACACCTTCCATTGGAGTGTTGTATTAGAGCATCTCCAACAGTGATTGCTTATGGATTGCTTATGCTAATGTGTCCATTGTTTTTGTAATTGCTGGGTTGTATGGCTATTGCTTATTTAGCAATTATTGAAAAAAAAATGCTTAATAAGAAATCCTTTTCTAAAGATGAGTTGGTCAAATGTTTAATTCTTATTGGCCAAGTGTTTAATTATCAATTGTTTGATTGATTGTACCAATGTAGGAGTGAATTGCTTAATTTCTAAAATTTTCATAATTGTTATTTAGCAATTAATTTCAATTGCTGGATTGGAGATGCTCTTAGGATTGTCAAAGCCCTATTATCTTGCTATATAGAGTGAATACTAGAGTGCACCAAACACCTCCAATTGAAATGTTGTATAAAAGATTGTAACTGCCCTATTATCTTTCTATATAGATTCACTACTAGAGTGCTCCAAACACCTTGAATTGGAAGGTTTTATTAGGGTTGTAAATGCCCTTTTATCATGCTATATAGAGTCACTACTAGAGTGCTCCAAAGGCCATTAATTAGAGTGTTGTATTAGGGTTATAAATGTTCTATTATCTTGCTATATAGAGTCAATACTAGAGTGCTCAAACACCATCAATTGAAGTATAGTATAAAAGGTTGTATACACCGTTTTATCTTGCCATATAGAGACACAACTAGAGTGCTCCAAACACCTTCAATTGGAGTGTTGTATTAGGGTTGTAAATGTCATATTATCTTGCCATATAGGGACACGACTAGAGTGCTCAAAACATCTTCAATTGGAGTGTTGTATTATGGTTGTAAATGCCCTATTATCTTGCTATGTAGAGTCACTACTAGAGTGCTCCAAACACCTTCAATTGGCGTGTTGTATTAGGGTTGTAAACGCCCTTTTATCTTGCCATATTGAGACACGACTAGAGTGATCCAAACACCTTCAATTGGAGTGTTGTATTAGGGTTGTAAATGCTCGATTATTTTGCCATATAGAGTCAATACTAGAGTGCTCCAAAAACCTTCAATTGAAGTGTTGTATTAGGGTTGTAAATGCCCTATTATGTTGCTATTAGAGTTACTACTAGAGTGCTCCAAACACCTTCAATTGGAGTTTTATATTAGGATTGTAAATGCCATAATATCTTGCTATATAGAGCCACTACTAGAGTGCTCAAAACACCTTCAATTGGGGTGTTGTATTAGGGTTGTCAACGCCCTTTTATCTTGCCATGTAGACACACGACTAGAGTGCTCTAAACACTTTCAGTTGGAGTGTTGTATTAGGATTGTAAATGCCCAATTATCTTGCTATATAGAGTCAATACTGGAGTGCTCAAAACGTCTTCAATTGAAGCATTGTATTAGGGATGTAAATGCCCTATTATTTTGCTATATAAAGTCAGTACAAGAGTGCTCCAAACATCTTCAATTGGAGTGTTGTACTAGGGTAGTAAATGTTTTTTTTATCTTGCTATATAGATCACTACTAGAGTGCTCCAAAGAATTTCAATTGGAGTGTTGTATTAGAGTTGCAAACACGCTTTTAACTTGCCATATAGACACACGACTAGAGTGCTCCAAAACATCATCAATTGGATTGTTGAATAGGAGTTATAAATGTCCTATTATCTTGCTATATAAAGTCAATACTAGAGTGCTCCTACTTCATAAAGCACCATAGTCCAACTTTTTTTAAATTTACATATTTCTAATAAATATAATATAGCGGTGAAAGTAATTAAAACTATTCAAGAGGTTGACTAAATAATATAATTCAGGTATAGTTATTAAACTGCAGACCATTATTCAGAGTAAAAAATATATTTTTTTCAATTGAAAACTATCTCATAAAATTCAGTTGTTTAATCTGATATTGTTTTAGATCTAATGTTAGGTATAATATTGAAGACGATAATATAAAAAACACTTTTTTTAGTTTCTTTAAGTCTCTTTTAGTTTTTTTAGTCAATTGATTTTTTAACATCAATTATTTAGCATGAATTAAGATCATCTCTTCTAACTTCTTTTTGTCTTAAAATCTCAAACTATGTCCCACTACATCTGAAGTAAAGTCTTCTTAATCTCTACTTATGAATTAAACCTCTTTAAAACAACATAACATAAACTTTTCAATATAGATTAAAATTTAATCCTACCATTGTTTTTGAAACATTCTATTAAGAGAGGCTGCTAAATTAATCCTACCATTGTTACCGAACAATCCTAACTATTAATGTTACGAAGAAAAAGAGCAACAGATAACGGACCGAAAATGGGAGAATAAAAGTGGAGTGCAATCTGACAATCAGCCAAAAATATACTATTAGATTCACATTAAAATTAATACACTTAACAAATCATAAAATTATCCGTACGACTTGATATTTTCCATTTCATATGAAAAACCCAACCCGTCCCATTATAAATCACGTGCACAGCACGTGATCCTTCGGGACGGCAAGTGGCAACAGCGAATAGTTTCTTTTTATTTCTTTTAGGTACATCTCTTTCTATTTATTACATACAATATACTTACGGTAGGGTTGCAGACGAATCAAACTTACTTCAGTTTGAGTTTGAATTTAAATAAGATTTAAATTGAACTGGTTTGATTTGTTTTAGAATGAACTAATTTCAAATCGAATTAATTACGAACTATAAATTTTTCGAATCGAAGTTAATCGAATTATGAACTATAATTTTTTTTGGCAGTCATATTTATACCGATAGATTATGTATTAGTTTTCTTCTCACGGAACAAAATTCACACGATTTTCATTTACCTTTTACGAATTCATACTGATGGATTATGGGCCAACTCAAGATTCTCTTACCTTTTACACTGCTGGATTGATTAAAATCATGGCATAAACTTAGTTAAATGAAACTTATTTCATTGTTAATTTGTTACGTTGTTGAAATATTTTTCTATTATAAGTTACCATTATATTAACAATTTTGAGCTCTGATATAAGTTTGGTTCCTACATTATTAAAAATTGATGGTTGAATCCAAGGTTCTAAATAGCGATTATAGCGGCATATCGGGGAGACCAAAAAAAAAAAGCTATTGCGAATAGCGTAGCTATAGCGGAAGCTATCACACATAGCGATTTTCCCTTTTCAAACTTTATATTCTATATTTCTACTAATTATCAACATAATCAATATTAGAGAATTAATGTAACAACTAAATGACAACTAATCTAAGTCTATACTTTTTATCAATTACGCAAATAAGAATGAAAAAAATCTAAAAAGTAACATTATTTAATAGTTTATACTTCATGGTATTACATATTATAATGACAAAGAGCAATTAATTTTATAAGGTAAATGAAATCAATATACATATTTAAATATTTTATAATTATAATAATAATCAAAATCAGCTTTCAATTGAAACGAACGATAATAATTTTACAAACGAATACTATAAAAAGAGTAATCAAAATGAATAATTAGTATTTGAATATTTCTCGATATATAATGATAGAATAAATCACAAATAAAAATAGAAGCATATAGTTTGGTTTAGTATACTTATCCTAGAAGACCATGTAGCATTAGAAATAAGAATAGAAGTACAGAAGTCCATATAAATTGCAAAAAAAAAAAACCATGTAGCATAGCGGTAGCTATAGCGGGTCTCATATAGCGGTAATAGCGGTCAACTATTATAGCTATAGCGGTCGTAGCTGAGTTAGCGCAATTTTATCTCATAGCTTAGCGTTTATGGTCCGAAAAAGCTATAGCGTAGCTATAGCGCCGCTATAGCTAGCTATTTAGAAGCCTGGTTGAATCCATTAGTTGCATTATTTGAGATTCGAAACTAAATAGTTCGCGAATCAATTTCGAACGAATTATACCCAGTTTGAGTTTGAATAAGATTCGAATCGAATTGATTTGATTTATTTCAAAACGAACTAATTTTGAATCGAATTAGTTGTGATTTTTTTTCGAATCAAATTCAAATCGAATCACGAACTACAAACTTTTTGTGCAGCCCTAACTTGCAGTAACAACGAGTTACTATTTTTCCTCGAAAAGAAAAAAAACGAGTTACAATATTTTACCAAACCAACTTGATTGCTTTTGTTTTTACAAAAATCATATATAAGAATCAAAATGCCATTTCGGTCCGAATTTTTTTTGCGAGACCGAAATGTCATTTCGGTCCAAGCCATTTTCACATATTTCGATAAAAAAAATGATGACAAAACTTGCGAAAACATCTTGGACCGGAATGATATTTTGATCCCGAAAAATAAAAAATTTGGACCGAAATAATATTATTTCAGTTGTTATGATTTCTGAAAAAAATCACAGCTGGTCTAGTAAAATATTATTTTTTTATTTATGGTTTTTAAAAAAAATTCCTTCTCTTTGTGACCTTTGTCTTTTTCAGAATGCACTCTCTTTCTAGCACTGTCCCTGAAGTTGTAGACCTGTGGCTGCTACGACTCGCTATGCTTCAGCGTGTCTCCTGTTTATCCATCTCAAATTGTTTTACGCTCTTTTCAATGCACCAACAGTTTTGCTAATAGCACTGCGGACCCTTTTGCAAATTTAAAAATAAGAGAAATGTTCATGTACCCCGAGCCACCAAATCCGAGCCCGTCCCCGAACTGGTTTAACTAGGTTTAACGGTCCGCTAATAACGGTAATTTATTAATTTGCCATTAATTAATGAATTGTTGTTTTAACGCATTGCAGTTTTACATTGATTGCTTTAAATGTTAGCTTTGCATGCTTTTGTCTTGCGCTTTAATTTCGTGGACAGTCTGTTAGTTACAGTTATAATCACCAATCCCTGAATTAGTCCCCCAAATTGTTAACGGTCTTCTAATCATTAATTAATACTTACTTGAACGTACTTTAAAGTACTTTGAAGTACAATTTAAACCCAGTTAGCTCAGGGACGCGATGGGAGATTGGTTCTAATTTTAATTATGCAAATTAATAACTTTTGATATTTAATAACTAAAAATACAGTCTTCATTTTGAACAAATATTCGATTAAATAAAGAGTTTTCAATGTTTGTAAACACAGGTTTATATGCTTTAAAATGTGTTTGAAGAATAAGCTTTAAAATGTGTTTGCAAACACAGGTTTATATATTTGTAACAAATTTTTCAATGTTTGTAAAAACAGGTTTATATGTTTGTAATAAATTTTTCAATGTTTGTAAACACAGATTTATATGCTTTAAAATGTGTTTGTAAACACAGGTTTATATGCACAAATTTTTATTGCTTTGTTTATGTTGTTTTCTTGCCAGTATATATTGGTTTACTTGCTTTACACACAGGTTTATATGCTTTAAAATATGTTTGAAGAATAAGCTTTCAATGTTTGTAAACGTTTACATGTTTGTAACCACAGATTTTTCAATGTTTGTAAACACATGTTTATATGCACAAATTTTTAATGCTTTGTTTATGTTGTTTGCTTGCCAGTACATATTGGTTTACATGCTTTACTTGTTCACATGTATTGTTGTTTGCTTGCCAGTACATTTATTATCATCCCGATTGGCAAAGGATCTGCTCATCATATCTAAGCTACTCTCACTAACACAACAACTCCTTAATACCAAATGCATGTGCATCAGTTTTATGGATAAAATTTCAATAGCAGTGAAACTGAGAAAGAAAGGAATAAAAACAATAATTGTAGATGCTCAACTTGAATAGCTGGTACCAAAGGAAATGGGGGAAGGGGTGGGGATTTGGTTGCATTACTAAATTATATATACACAAAAATAGTTGGGCACAAGAAGGAGCAATTTTTAATGGAAAATGAAGTGCTTTTAGGGAAAAAAAATTGATTGTGGTAGAACATATCATTTCTGACAGAAAGATGAGATCCTCATAAATAATTAACGTTTCTGGAATTTCAAGTGCTCCATCTCCAATAGATAAATCATATGAAGCTATCAGTCCTCTTCCAGCTCCTTTAAAGCCTAAATAAAAAATAAAAACATTATGCACAACCTGAATAAATGAAAAAAATGTTTAACCACCCTATGAACCATGGATATATGAAAAAAATGTTTAACCACCCTATGTTTGTAAACACATATTTTTCAATGTTTGTAAACACAGGTTTATATGCTTTAAACACATGTTTATATGCTTTAAACACAGGTTTATATGCTTTAAACACAGGTTTATATGCTTTAAACACAGGTTTATATACACAAATTTTCAATGCTTTGTTTATGTTGTTTGCTTGCCAGTACATATAGGTTTACATGCTTTAGTTGTTCACATGTACTGTTCCTGGTACATTCTGCACAAATGAAAAAAAATTGTGCTTGGGGACGCCCTCGGGGATTAGTACAAATTTAGAGTTGTAATTAATTTCGTGCTCGGGGACGCGCTTGGGGATTGGTTCAAATTTAGAGTTGTAAATTTTTGCTCGGGGACAAATTCGGGGATTCGTTTTTGTTTTAAAAAATGAAAAAATAACTCATTTACAATGAAAGTTAAACACTTGAATGCAGTTGTTTAAACGCTTTCCTTTATATGTTTAAATTATACGATTGTTTCGCTGCATTTAGCGGTACTTTTGTTAATTTTTTTTAACAGAGCGTTTTTCTCTTCAATTTTTTTGTCGCTGACATTCTAGAAGGTTGGGGGACGCACGCGGGTACTTTGTTTGGGGTACAATTATCAGCTTCCTAAAAATAACGTTATTTATGTACTATTTGAAATATATTTGTTACTAGAGGAAAAGTGAAATTGCATGACAATAATAACGATAATATTACTAATAACTTAAAATAATAATAATTGAATAAAAAATTATTGTTATATATAATTATGATAAAAATATAATAAAATAATGCCAAACACTAATAACACAATAAATAAATAATGTCGTGCCATGTAAAACAATAAAATAATTATCTTCATCCCAACACTCTAACCCCTCCTCTGTCCCTGCAGCAACATTAGAGGAATGTTGTATTATGGTTCCCACTAAATATACAAATCTCCTTTTTCCAGTCCCGTACTCACCTCCACATCAACATTCATAGATAGAAATACTGCTTACAAAGTTTCGATATAGCAAGCTATACCTTTTAAACCTTTGTTATACTCTGTCAAATCAGATAGCAAGTGCACTATCCTATCGATGAGTATTGTTCGCGTGAAAGTGCAACGCAAGTTTCGGTACGCTTGGGAGCGTACCTTTTAAAACCGCGGTTACACCATCCGATTACGGTTGCAAGTGCACAACCCTATCGAGGAGTATAATCGGGTATCGAACGACAGGGACGGTTTCTTTGTCTAGAATCTACTTATCTTGACTAAATACTAGAAGTGAGAAAGAAGGAGTTTTGGTATTTAATCTTCCTAAAGAATCAATTCAAACAATCAAACAATGCAATAGAATAGTGACTGTGCAAGGAAAGGTATAAACTGTGTTTTGATTTAGGATAAAAGATGTTTCAAGGGTTTCAGACTTCATCTCTGATTTGCCTCTAGTGGTACGGGTCTTACCAAGTTGGTACGGCTAGGCCGCACCAACCTGGCCCGACCAAGCCTTGTGGGGCTTGGTACGGGTAGACCGCACCACTCTTGTAAGACCCGTACTGATTTACCAGAACAGAGCTTACAAGTTCGAGTTGATGCATTTCTTGCTGGTACCTCGTATTAAACTCTTGAGAAAGGTTCAATTGACCATACCTAAGGTTCCTAAACCTCAACTCTCGTTTGTTGGTTCAAGATCTAGGTTTGGGAGTCAATTCTTCACCTTCTCGGGTCTCTAAACCTCAACTCTCGTGTTTTGGTCCAGATCCTCTAGTTGATTGATTGGAGATCTAAGGTATCCTCTAATCTGTCAATTAGGGGAGAATTCAACCTTTCGGCTTCAATTCGAACAAGTCTACCTAAATGGATTGGTTTGGTTGAGAGAAGGCAATGGTCACATGACCTTGTTAGGGTTGATCTACCACTATAGGCACACCACATGCAATCACAGCAAGACAAAGCAATCAAGACAAGCAAATACACAATCAATACAATCAAAAGAGTTCATATAAGATCCAAATCAAGAAAAGCAACACAAATCAAGAAAATCCATCTACAAACCCTAGAAACAATGATCAACTACTCACAAGTCATAGATCTGTCCAGAAATACAAATAAAGAGAGGCATGATAGAACTAGATCGAAGATCGGGAGTGGAGAAGGGGTTGATCCGTCGATTTTTGCCTCTTCCTCTTCCTTCTTCTCTCCTTGCTCCTTTGCTCTCTTTCTCTCTTTCTCTGAGCTCTCAATCTGGAATGGAATGGAATCCCCGAAAATGGAGAGATCCCTCGCTTTAAATAGCCTCTGCCAAGATTTGAATTCTGTCAGGCGGCATCTATGTACGGCCCGTACTAAGGTGGTACGGCTAGGCCGTACAAGATGGGAAAGAGTTGGATCGGCTAAGTCTGGTATGGCCCGTACCAAGCCTGGTAAGGGTCGTACCAGGGAGTCCAAAAACGCCGTTTCTTCGTGTATTTTGCTCCAATCCTGCAGAAAACAAACAAACTCTCAGCAGTACCAAATTCTAAGGATATATCAATGAAATGCACATGATTTTGACAATTTAGAACGTGAATTTGGTACGAAATCAAGTCAAATATAGGCTAAATATGCGAGGTATCAAGTATGCTCAGGTATCGATCCACAGGGACGGAAGAAAATGGCCGGACTCGTCTTAAAATTACTTGATATTCTAGAAGTGAGAGAAATTGGTTTGGTTTGGTTCTTAACAATTCTAATGATTTATGACAAGTTTAAAAAGCAATAAAAGAGAATTAAAGTTATTTTCAATTGATAAAAAGGCGTTTCCAGGGTTCAGATTTCATTTCTGTTCAGCCCCGAGGCATACGGCCCGTACGGATTCTCGTACGGCCCGTAGGGGACCCCGAGTTAATGTGCAGCTACTGTTTTCTGCGTTGGTGGTAATGTTTAGGGTTTCTATCGATCAGATCTATATACCTAACCTCAACTTTCGCATTTTGGCCTAGTACCCGATTACCGGACTCAAATACTTCCTTCTTAGATGCGTTAAACCTCAACTTTCGCATTTTGGTCTAATTTATCTAAGTTACTTGTTGGTTTACTAAAAGT
Source organism: Carex rostrata (assembly GCF_964058835.1). Taxonomy (NCBI): domain Eukaryota; kingdom Viridiplantae; phylum Streptophyta; class Magnoliopsida; order Poales; family Cyperaceae; genus Carex; species Carex rostrata. Next base: position 6,641,402 of record NC_135936.1, read on the forward strand.
ATCCAAGGACTTTCGCCTCAAGGAAAGTTTCACCTTTCGGGTACTCCTTGGTTTCACCCTACTTCATATACTTTATTCGGTTGGATTAAATGTCATAGACTTGGCTCCTAAAACTTAGATGTGCGCATTCATCTAACGGGATGACTAATCAATTCAAGCAAGCACAAATAAAGCAATCAAAATACTACTCAACAAGGTAAAAACAAAGCATTCAACACAAAATCCAAGTAGCATGCAAACAAAACCAAACTAGAAACTACATCTTAACCCTAGAAACAAAGTAAATTAGCTACTCATGTTCACAAGATAACACAAATAACAAGAAATGAAAGAGTTCATGACAAAACAGTGGAAAAATCCGAAGATCCGTTGCAAACTCGCGTTTTTTCACTTCTCTTCCTCTTCTCCTCCTCTTGTCTTTTGCTCCAAGAAAGGTTGTCCAAGTTCCAGTGGTGAATCCCCCTTTTTGGTGAGGAAATATCTCATTTAATGCCCCAGATCGCGCCCCCAGAGGCTTCCTTTTCGGCCTCCTTAAATTATGCTCATTTCAGATTCCAGCTGGATTTTCCGAATTAGCGCCCTACGGGCCGTAGGGGACCCCGTACGGGCCGTATGCCTGTGCTTTGTCTTGGAGACTTTGTGCCTCTGTTGTGGAACCTTATGTGCAGTTGGGCAGATCATGTACGGGCCGTACAAAATGTCATACGGGCCGTATGAAAAGTAGTCAGATCCAGTTTTTCGCCCTTTTTCCTGCAAAATACCAAACAAAGCATAGCAGTACCATATTTCATCGAAATATAAGTAAAAAGTCCACATTTATAAGCTTTAAAGCACAGGTTTCAGTGTAAATCAGGGCTATAATTTAGATATAATATGGAGATATCAAATACTTAAAAGATATGATATTAATACTTGAAAACTAAGATATTAATACTTTAATGCGTAATTTGTTATGATCATTTCTTTTTCAGTCCCCTGTCAATCTTTCTCTAATGAAATAGTGGTCTCCGCGTCAACCTTCCTCTAACAAAAATAGTTATCATCATAGGAATAAATACTTCAGTGCATAAGCATAAATATTTGCAAAATAAGATATTAATGAGAAATTTTATAAATTGTCCTATTTTTCAAAATTTTCAAACAAAATACCTCTCCTCTAAAATAATTAACAAAATTTCCTTGTGAAGCCCTCATTTCCCCTTCTGTCTCCTCTTTCCCCCTCCCTCCTATTTACTCTCATAAAATTTTAGCATCTCCTCTTTTATTGTATTTTAATTTGCGTATAATAGTGGCAACAAACTTTTTAATTTGATAATTAATATATATTATCAGATGTATGTTTTTCAATTAGGCAATAACCAATGCCAATCAAAATAAAATATATAGATATGATGCTATACCGGTATGGGAGTAGAGAATAATCAAATCATAACTACATATGCATATATTTATACTTCATTTTAACTTTATCTCTCTCATATAGAAAGTTCAAAATAATATTAAATTACTGTACCAATAAAATAAAATAGTACAAAACATAAAACATGGATATAATTGCAAATGCAACTTTTATATTTGCATTTTTGGCTACTTGATTTGACAAATGCAACTACAAAAGAAATGCAAATTATATTTGCACGAGCCTTGATCTAGTAGTTTACCTATAAACCTATCAGATTGTACCCGTCATTACGAAATAGCTAATTTAGTAGGGATTGAAAACAACAAACTGTAACATCAGTTTGTTTTACAATTGACTATTAGAAGTTTATATTATCTCTGAAGCAAACTAAAAGTACTTGAAAATATATTAACTAATTAAAGCCGAAGATGTGCTAAAATTTTATGAGAGTAAATGAGACGGAGAGGGAGAGAGAGGAAAGAAGAGGGAAATGAGAGTCTCACAAGGACATTTTGTTAATTATTTTAGAGAAGGGGTATTTTGTTTGAAAATTTTGAGAAGTAGAGTAATTTATAAAATTTTCCATTATGTTGTATATAGAAGGAGATGGTCTATAGATCTGTCTTTCTTTTAATTTAAAGAAAAACAAATTCATATTAATTAACTTTGATTTATATATAAACTCGTATTGAATCTTCATATCATACACAACCCTTCCAGTTTAAGTATATTGCATCCAACTCAATACACAAAATTTAAATATACAACCCATCGAATGAGATTGAAATGTTTACAACACAATTTTATAATCCTCAAGTATGATAAAGTTTATATTTTATATCATATAAATTTTGTTATTTAGAATACTAGAAAATAAGAAAATAAATGTCACCAGTAAAGATTACAGGTCACCACATAAATTTACACGCACTGCTAACATTGACATTTTAATATGAACTTTCATGTACACATGGCATAGGACCACCGTTTCCTTTCATTTGGTTTTATCCCTGCGAAGTGGGTCCCCGGGCGTGGAAGCACCCGCAAGTGGATGTAGACTGTAGAGAGAAATAGAGTCAACTTTTTAAGTTTTACAACAAAATCTCCTCACCCCTTTGACCTTTTAATTATCAATTAGTCAAATGGAGCGAATACCCAGATCTCAGACCCGGACCCGCCTAAGTCGACATCCGATTTTCTGTATTCGCCTTTTTAGGCAAAAGTAACGAAGTATCCAATGCCTCTACCCTCGTTTTACCTCACGAACAAAACCCAAATCCCAATTTCTTTCCACTGTTAATACATTTCTCTCTCTCATAAAAAAGTCAGCGCCGCTCTCTTATCTTCCCTCTCCACCGTCCAAGACAGAACAAAAATTCTCTCTTTTTCCTCTCTCTCTCTCTACTTCCTCTCATGGAGCAAGAGCATGCTTTCAATAACTGGGATTTACAAGCGGTGGTGCGAGGCTGCCGCTCGACACCACCGCCACTGGGTCCCACCTTTTCAGACCCTCTTTCTACTCTGCCTCTGGCGACTCATCCCGTGTTAAAGGAAGAAGCCTCAAGTTGGTGCTTCCCGGATTTAATGGCTGCGCCGAGTGGGCTACATGAGTTAGAGGAGCTCTGCAAATCTTTCTTTCCCAAATCACCCCTCGGTGGTGGGGTCACTGTGTCAGAGACTCTGGTAGTGCGGCCCACCAGTCAGCCTGCCTTGTTGCCACCTCCGCCGCTCTTGGTCCAGAAGTGTAAACCCAGCCGCCCCCTTGCGCAAACTCCAAGATCTAAAAGAAGGTAAAGAAAAAAAAAGTAAAAAATAAAATAAAATAAACTCAAGTGTAACTTTTTTAATTTACCAGTGGAAAGTAGTACACACTGTGATTAGTCGTAAATTGGATATATTTAGTTTGAAATAATTCTCTTTTTTGTGATTATTATAGGAAGAATCAACAGAAGAAAGTAGTGTGTCACGTCCTGGCAGACGGTGGCTCCTCTGACATGTGGGCCTGGCGGAAGTACGGGCAGAAGCCAATCAAGGGTTCTCCTTACCCCCGGTTAGTATAACTCGTCCCTTAAAGTTACCACCTCCATTGTCTCTTTCAATAGGAAGCTCAAATAAAACGGTTTGTTTTTTTTTAAATAAAAAAAAACAGAGGATACTACAGGTGCAGTAGCTCAAAAGGGTGCCTCGCAAGGAAGCAAGTCGAGCGCAGTCGTACTGATCCTGGTTCGCTTATCATAACATACACAGCTGAGCACAACCATCCTGTACCGACCCACCGTAACTCTCTTGCCGGAAGCACGAGACAGAAATTCCCCGCCGCTACCACCTCCGCCGAGACCGGAGGCGAAGGAGAAGGAGAAGGCAGTTCGCCCATGGCAGGGCTTTCACCGAACACACCTCTGACGGCTTCCCTGGAGGAAGAGATGTTGCAGGAAGAAATGGAGAACGAAGAGGAAGAAGAGGGGATGTTAGTGGTAGAAGACATGGAGATGGTAAGAGAAGACGAGTTTCTGATTTTGGGGCAGGAGGGGGAGGATACTGGAGGCGTCCAATTGAAGAAGATCGTAGATAATTTCTCCGACTTGTTGGATGACCCGTGCTTCAACTCGCCATGGATTGTTAGTGGAGGTAACAACACCAACACAGCAGCGGTGGCCGGAGCAGGATCAAGTTGACTTTAGTTGCTCTGTTTTTTTTTCTTTTGTTTTTTTTTTTTTAAGAGAGAAACAGGGAAGAGGGAACAGTAGAGGAGGTGTGAGAGAGAATCTGATCCGTCCATTTGCTGATTATATAGCTAATAGAAATATATCTAGGAATGTAACAAACTGTTGCTTTTGGTTTTCTTTTCGCTTTTTTGTTTAGTTTAATTCTGTACAGTTATATAGACTAATAGTCGCCTCTTTTAGTTGGTTTCTGGATGGAACCCATTTGGTTTCCTTTTTGTTGAAATAGCTTCAGTTATTTTATTGTCTAATGAAGGAAACCAAAGAATCACGAAACATCCAATCAAAAACTTTGGTTTTGCAAAAGATAATCAAAAGCTCAATAACGAATCACGAGATTCAAGATCTTTCTGACAATTAGCTTAGAAAGACTTGTTTGTAAATTCATCTATTCAGTGGTGTGAGTGAAAAAAAAAAAAAAAAACATTCAGATTTTGTCTTATCTCGGTGCAAAGTTTACAGCGAGGCAGAGTGTTGCCTTCTGAGCTCAAGCTGCGTTCTTTCTTAATTTTTCTTTTCCGACTGTTTCTTCGTCCTGCTCCGACTTCTTTTTTGAAGGTCATCGCATGGGTTGCATGAGAGAGAGGAAAAGGGGTCAACTCGGATTGGTAGAGGACTAGAGGGGCAGAAACCGTTTAGCACTTTGTCTGTATATGATTTTTTAAGTGGCACTGGACATGGACAGTGCACTAACACTGGGATCCTCATCCTTTTAGAAACTGATTTGTGTGCAACGAGATTTATGTTATCAATAGTATAGTGAACAGTATTTTGGTTTGTTTTCTCCGGCTGGGTATGAACTGCTACACAGATATTTGAGAGGATTTGGTACAGAAAAACTGTAATACCTTACTGCGAACTTCATGTGCCTCTTTGATGCGTTACTGTTGTCTGTTGGGTCGACAGAAATGTTTGAAAGCTCCATTTTGGCAATAGATGAATGATTTTATAAGGTGAATTCTAACATTATCAAATCCTCTCACTGTGAATGTAAAATCTATATAAAGTATTCATGTTACTTATTAAAAGAATTTATTCTATGAGTCACCAGCACCAATGATGGTCGATTTTATTCGCAAGTGAACTTTGCTTTAAATTATGGAATATGTTGAATTAATTAAATAATTAATTTCAGATAACTAATGGTGTTTGTGATTTTAATGAGTTTGAATCATGTATCCCAACAACGTTTAAAAAAAAGGTTTGAAGTGAAATCTATACCATTCAAAGATATCAAATATGTGGTCAAATTACATACCACATTTCACTCTTATGAATGGATGATTCATCTCAAGATTTGGTCCACATCCTTCAAAGATTCAATTCACTTTCAAAGTGCTAGTTTTGTTTCAACAATTTTATAAATATGTAAAAAAAAATTACCAATAATGAGACAAAAATGAAATTACTTTTATTGATCCTCTCTTATGAATTTGGAAATTAATATAAAGTCCTTCAAATAATGTTAATTTTTCAACGGCAAATACTTTATAACTTCCCTTCTTAAATAATAATATTGCGTATGTTTTGAAATTTAACATGGTTTATTATTTATAACTTAACAAGAAATAAACGATTTTATTGTGTTTTAATTAAGAAACGTTGGTTACGACCTTTATATTTTCTTTTTATTTGCAATCTCAGTACTGTCCTCGTTTTTTTTTTTTTACTTCTGACTCGGGTGCGATATAAACAATGAAGACTAGTCAATGACACCCATTTACCATTTACTCTATTCGTATAGTATTTGATAAGATGGGTATAGGTAAAAAAATATTTCATTAGCTTATTGGGCATGGGCTTGGATAAGGATATTTTTTTCGTTAGATAAATATGTATGGGTACGAGTAAAGAGTATTTTGTACCTATTGGGAAACGGGTAATTATATAAAATAAATTATATCATGAAAAAATCTATGTATTTTATTGTAAGAATAATATTATGCTAAATATTTTACTTTTTTTATTTGAATGTTTTGTTATTTAGTTAACGAATTGAATTTGTCGGAAGAGATATTTGTAATTTTGTTTTTTTTTCTTTGTAAAAAACTATTAGTTAAAATTGATTTCATATTTGTATTTTTAATTTTATATTAGTAATTGTGATTGTATATATATGACATGATAAATTTTGATAGTTTATTAGTAAAAATAATAAAATTCTTATATTTTTATATTTGTTATTTGTCTGCTACCGTTTCGTTATCCGTTAATCTTAACGGATATAAATAAGATAGAATAAGATAAATTAGGTATGTACAAGATATGAATAAAGCTAACTTTTAGTGGGTACGGATATAAAAATAGTTTACTCGTATCGTAGCTATTGACACCCTAAGAAGTGTTGGAGTACTTCTTAGAGTTCGATAGCAGTAAATATTTAATTTATCATTTAAGAAGGTAGAGAGAGATCTTGGCATCTGGCAATTGGCACCTTCTCTTCGTATATACAGAATTTACATAGCGTACTGGCACTTGTCGATCGAGACCGCTATTTTAGTTGAATACTCGAAACCGTTAATTACAGAGTACACATTTCAAATCCGACAGCCGATCGAAGCAAAGTATGAGATGGTTTAGGACTGGAACGGATCCAGGATTTTCATGAGAAGAGAAAAAAAAAATATTGAATCGGATTTAATCTATTAATTAATTTGATACTCGATAAAAAAATAATGTTTTTACTTGTATTTTTCAATGCTCTGACTTATAATTTCAGATCTTTTAATTTATAATTCTAATTATTAATCATAATTTAAAAAATTTATTATGATTTTAACACTAAATTTAACTCGAAAGCTTCTGATCTATTCTGAGTTCCCCCTGATCTACTCTGAATTCGCCCCTGGTTTAGAAACTAATAAATTGAAGTTGGAGCCGAATAAGGACATTTTTTTCATTAATAGGCCTTATTTAATTAAAGTGAGGTGTTATTAGACAGCTTCCTTTAATGCTATAACTGGAATCAAAATCTGCTCGTGGTGAAGTGGGTCTGACAGTTGTCTCCCAACTCTACCACAGCCTATGTTCCCCACCTTTTCCGGGGTCCACATGGATAGTGCTAGGGAATTTGGGAATTTAAAAATAAAAGAATAAAATAGAAATTTTTTATTCATAGAAATTATAAAATTCGAACGAACATGAATAGAAATAGAAAGAGTATATCATTTGTATCAAATGTAGTAAGATCAGATTTATTGACGATCTATAGATTTTTTTTTTTTTGAACTGTGGCAAAGGAAAAAAGAAAAATTTATGGATCAGTCTCAATTAGTGGTTTGCAACTCGGGCGGGTACGGGTACCCCGGGTATACCCGTCTCGGGTACGAGTACCCCGGGTATACCCGTCTCGGGTACGAGTACCCCGGGTATACCCGTCTCGGGTACGGGTACATCTCGGGTACGGGTATACTCAGGTACAAGGGTATTCGGGTATGGGTATGGCGGGTATAATTTTCAAAACCCATACCCTACCCGTCCTATACCCTTACCTGTGTACCCTTGACGGGTAAGGCGGGTACGGGTACGGGTAGGGCGGGTACGGGTATTTTTTTTTTTTTTTGCTGTTTTTTTTTCTGGTTTTTTTGTTTTTTTGTATTTTTGTTGGTTTTTTTTTGTTTTTTTTGGTTTTTTTTTTGTTTTTTTCTGGTTTTTTCCTATTTTTTCTGGTTTTTTTTGTTGGTTTGGGGGGAAAAAAATCAGATTTTTTTAATTTTGAAATGGGATGAACAGTGGTCGGGTATACGGGTACGGGTACTCGGGTAGTCGGGTACGGGTAAACTCGGGTAGGGTATGGTCAGGTATTGGTCCAAAATAACGGGTCCGGTCCGGTTTTTGCCCGTACCCGCGTACCCGAGTACCCGAGTACCCGACCCATACCCGAGCTCGGGCACGGGTACCCCGGGCGGTGGGTACGGGCGGGTATACCCGACTGGGATAAAATCAATCCACTAGTCTCAATGATTCCGATCCATAAAGGGATTGATTTTCTACAACACAAAACTCTCGGTAATCATTGATTTTCTACAGATACAGAGGCTTTTGTGCCGTAAAAAATCAACCCCTTTATGAATCGGAATTATTGAGTTAGATCCATAAATTTTCTAATAGATTTTCTGCGACACAAAACCCTTTGTATCCGTAGATATAGATGGTTCTGTGTCACAGAAAATTAACCCTTTTATGGATCGGACTCATTAAGTCTGATTCATTTTTTTTTTTTTGAAAATTCTCTGTGCGGTTTTTAAAAAATATATATATATGGATCGGACTCAATAATTTCTTACTACATTTGATACAAACGAGGTACTCTTTTTATTTATGTACGTACGTATTTTATAATTTCTATGGATAAAAAATTTCCGGATAAAAGTCTCTAATTATGATGGAATTATAATACTGTTGTGCCTAAATCTAAACGTATTGAAAATCAAGACAACACATGATAAAATAGATATAAAATAAGGAGGAGGGATCTCTTGGTAATATTTTATTTTGACAATCTTCAATAATAAAACTTCTAAGTTTGATACTCAACGAAATTAAAGAGTTCATGTTGCAAAACACAAAATGTTCGTGAGGCAGGAACGAAATTAAAGAGTTTGATGTTTTAATTTGAATATAAAATAATGTCCGGTAATAATGTACCCAATGGAGTACTGTACCTTACTGTTCAATGAATGAATAAATTAATGTAATATGTTCTCTTATTTTGTAACAGTAGAGACCAAAATATTTTTTCTATTCATGAAAACTTGGGTATTCTCGTACATATAAATAAAAATTAGGTTTGATAATTTCTTAACATAGAAAACATTTATTTGTCGCATTAGTTCCACACTTCCACTTCAGATATATTTATGTTATTTATAATCCATACATTTTCCCAAAAGATAATGAGTGCCTGATTATGACTTGAGCAATCACATGCAAGTACGGTTGCATCTGTCGCATTAATAATTGCACGTGTGCAGCTAATGTTTGCTTGAAGAAAGATTTTTTTTTTTTTGCTTCAATGAAGAAAGAATTAACTATAGCAAGAAGGTTCTAATCCATGTTCTGAGAAGAATATTTAAATCGTACGGATGGAAATGGGAGAGACAGACTGCAGAAAATTAAATTATTTGGTTATGTTTGGTTGTGAGTAAAATTAACGAGAATTAAATTGCTTATTTTATTTTACTCTTTATTTTTTACACTTCGTTTGATAGTTTAAGTTATAGTTTAAATTAATCTTTTACTAATTCATCTAGAGAGATGAAATAAGTTTTTTTTAAATCGTCACTAAAGTTGTAAGGGAGAATAATCTTTGAGTAACCAACAATCTTAAAATTTTTCTTCCAGCCAACTGTGCTACCTCAAATAAGTTATTTTTATTATTTAAATATGGATTTATTTAATTATTTAAGTGTGAAGGTCTTACTCATCTCTTACTCTACAATCAAACATGACCTTTAAAAAGACCTTGTAACATGGGTGCTCATATTTTGCCGGTTTGAGACTTTTGAGATGGTAATGGTGGATGCAGTATTTTGCATCGTTTAAATTGAACTTTTTGGCTAATGCTTGCAGAGATGGAAATTTGGGTCAACTGCTGGAAGGATGAGTGGACTAGTGCATTGAAAACGGGTCGGATCGGTCCGGTCCGGATTCGGCCGGGCCACAGTTTCTACGGTCCATAGGTCGCATAGATCTACGGGTTAGCATGAGTCGGATTCGGTGAATCTAATTTGGAGGAGTTTGCTCAAACCCTTGCTAGATCCATGGTTCAAAATTCACACGAGTTGGGTCCGAGTCTTGGTCCGGATCTTTTTTTTTTAAAATAGCGGATTGTTTTTGGCAGGAACAACACTATTTTTGGCCGAAAACTGGTCTGTTTCTGTTTAGTCAGGTCTGGTCCGGGTTTGGTCTGGTCCGAGTCTAGGCGGGTCTCGGGTTAGTCCGGTCGGGGTCTAGGCGGGTCTCGGGTTAATGCGGGTTGGGTTTGGACGGGCCTAGTGGAAAAATCCGGTCCAAACCCTTGCTAGGCTCGTCCCTTGAGTTAGTCCGGTTCAGTCTGGAGGTCTAGCAAGGATCGGGTCGGTCCGAGTGCGATCCATGGTTGGGCCAGTTCGGATCTAGACCCCCGGGTTTTTTCAATACACTAGAGTGGACTGGTTTTTGTTGATAAGGATTTAATGCATAAGCTTCAAATGTGTGAAACTTCAAATCTTGTTTTCAGTTTTGTTGCGTGCTCTGTTGGAAGCATATCCGTGAGATATATATTTTGCTAATAGACATGTTTACTTAGTTAGACTTGTGGGGTTGAATTTATAGGGAAAAGGTCAAGGATGCAGAGTGGATGCGTTGAGAATGAGACTTTTAGCAGCTAGCTCTATGTAGGTTTGGATGCACTCTAGAATAGCTAGAATAACTATTATTTGAGAATAGTAGATGAGAATAGTGATTTTTGAAAGAGTGTGAGAATAGTGTTGATGTGGTGCTATTTGGAATAGCAAAAATGTTATTTGGATTGAACATTTAGAATAGCGATGAAGGGATTGAACATTTGAGAGAGCACCAATTGCTATTCTGACTTTTTGTAGGAATAACGGAACATCGCTATTCTCGCTGTTCCGAATAGCAATTGAGTATGTTTGGATGGATCGGAACAGCGCTATTCTCGCTATTTCGCTATTCTCAGTACATCCAAACATAGCCTAATATTTTGGTACAGTTGTAGTCGGCTTGTTGACTGTTATATCTAAGAAGCGGGTACGTGTGCAGATTTAAAATGCACATGAGAGAATCGTTGTAGATATTAAATAGTTTGATGGTTTGAACTCCAACCTTTACTAACAAAAAATTATATATTGATATCTCAAATCAAGTTTAATAATCTATCGCTGTGATCTAGGGTTCATGACGTAATGGGATTTATTTGTAAAATATTTCATACTTTCCAGGTATTTTGTACCTTATTGTTAGCTAAAGCAATATGAATAAGAGAAAGGTTAATAGTACAAAGTGTAAAGAATTTTTCTCCATTCATCACAATAAAATACTGGTTTTTTAGCTGGCCAAGAGGAAGACCAGTTCCCAGACAACTCATTTAAGTCTAAAAAGAATTTAAATTCAAGACGAGAAAAGGCTAACTTCAAAGTACCAGTTTAAAACTACAATCACGCTATACAGTAATACAATATACACACTCCCAAAACAATAGAGAGCATTCAAGAGCAAAAGAAACCAGCATAGACATACTGTACTCTTTTCAGTTGGAAAAATTACACTAGTAAAACTATAGCCGATGTACACTCTTATACCGTTCTACGTGACTCAATAAATGACTATGTAATGATAGTTTTGACAATTTTGACAATACTATCACTGAAAACTATGCTACTTACAGATAAAAAAAAAACAATATTCACTGCCTTGCCTATAACCTAGCCCGGCTTACTCTACTAGGTCGTGTCTTTATTCTTCAATGAAATCTGAGGACATGCATCTATCTTTGAGTTTTCCCTTTTTTTTCCCTCTGCTTACTTTCATTATCTCATCAACACCTCTCTTTTTGGGCGGTGATTAGGTTTTTTATTCCTGAAGGCTGTGCATAGATTGATTTTATGACAATTGAAAAGTCCCCAAATCCTGACCATGCCGAGTGAGCTTTACAGCTCTAGAACCAACCCATTGAAGACGGTATGATAGATCAAGATTGTGTATCAATAATCTCATGTGGTCTGCTTCACTAAGCTCGCATGTTTTATCCTATCAATACCAAACAGCGATTAATTAGACTTTGAAACTCATGAACGATTATGATACAGTGTAATTGGTTATGGCGACATGAGGATTTTACCAGCTTCCATACAAATTGATTGAACTTTCTTTAGTGCTAAAGAGAATTTATACGCATATGGCTTAACTAGACTTTGAATCTCACCAATCATTATAATACAGTACCAATTGGGTCAGGTGAACAAGGATGTTGCCAGCTTTATATAGATATATTGTTTTTTAGTTTTTACGTATCTTTAGGGTTGAAAGAGAATACACAGAGGGATCATGGCTAAATTTAAGACTATATGTCAAGTTCTGCCTCGAAAAACGGCCATAATTCATCTGTTAGTTAGGTCAAGTACTGGTAGATGTCAGACGAATATGTGGCATATTAGCCAACATGCACAACATTGGTTGTAAATTAATCCATGGAAGCAAAATAACGAGGGCAACTTTGATGACCCAACTTTGATGATCTTATTCTAGTAATAACACCATAAGAAGGAAACAACTATAAGAAGGTTGAAAAAAAATAAAGAGCATACTTCCTGATTGGTGCGTTTATCATGTCCTAAGATGCTATTCATGATACTTAAACGGGACGAATTTGGCGAAAAACTCTCCCAAGGAGGAACAAAAATGAGCTTAGTGCACTGGACTGGTACAACACTCTTAGTGGTGAGCCTCTCCCACCAAGCAGATCCAAGGGACCACCATCTTATCATCAAACCATTCTCAGAGAAGGCCACCAACCCCTGATTTAAGAACAACGAACATCTTGTAAAAGAAAATATAGGAAAAAAAAAAAAAAGAAGAAAGCAAGCAATGTACAAAGGAAAAAATATATATATACAACCTCCCCATCCGGTGAGAAGCTAAGAGCTGATATGGCAGTGGCAACCTTTGTATTAGAGGCCCCTTCAAGCAAGACAGGAAAGCCAGGTGGTGCACTTGCATCTAAAATCCTTATTTTTGTCACGCTGTAAATAAAAACAAGATGAAAGATATTATTGTAATTCGATAATAAAAGCTGGAGGTGGGCATGTTATCCTAGGCCACCCTGACAGCTACAAGAGAAAAATGTTCACAGCTAGATTGGAGGTTCTATGGCTTTCAGAAGGGCATGGACCAACTTGACTCCTTTTTGACCAAATCAGACGTGAACTAGTCTGAACCAACCTGCAGATTTCTAGGTTCCATCTGAATAAGGTTTTTTTTACCTGAGTTAAAATATTATTACAAAGTTACCCTATTTGACCCATTGATATGCATCTCTGCTGAAAATTGACTAAATTGATAACAGGAACAGGTCAGTAAAGTACCTTTCCATGTCATATACATGTATACTGGTTTTACTAACATCTCCTATGGCATCTCCTACAGCCAACCGTGTCATGGATTCATTCAGAGAGACCATTGGAACAACACGTGCAATTTCTCTCAAAGCAATCACAGACGTGGCTACACAAGCTTTGCGCATGACCAAATTGGTGGGGTCCATTGTATGCAATATATAGCTGACTACCTGTATTGTAAAAATATAAGTTAAACTAGTTGGAAAATAATCAATATATTGCTAAAAGTGCAATAACATGCATTTAACATAACAGGTATAGGTACTGGAATAGCTTCCAAATTGGGAATAATAAAAAAACTGCATTCTCCCCACTGTGCACCACACCCCGCCACCACCAAAAAAGAGGAAAAAAACAACAACAAGGGAAATTAAAACTTCATCAATTCTGATCTAAGGTGGGCACAGAATGAAAGATTGGTTTCCATTGAGAAATGAGTAAATGCCTGGCATAATAGCAAATTAATAAGATTGTTGTACGGAATAGGAATAACAAATTAAACACAGGTAACTAGAGTTATATCTAAACCTTTTCAAGGTAAGGAGCCAAAAGTTTGGGAGACCCGCGAACTACTCTTATAATAGCCTTTAGTGACACAAGATGCACTGGAGAATCAGATGCAGTGCCCCAAATCTGACCTTCTACAACACCCAAGAACCCTTCTACATCAGCCATTGCCAGGCTGGGAAGAAGTACACCAATTAAGGAATCTCGCATAGTAACACTCTGTACTGAACTTGGGTTTCCACCATGTGAACCACTCAGACACTCGATCTGGAACAGCACATCTCCAATGAAGTGCGTTATGTCCTGGCCTAGACAATTTTTCCATACTTGATCCATCCCCTCAGCCAGTAATTCGGCAGCTGTTGGGCTATACCGGTCATTCATAGACATAAGGAGCTTTATTAAATGATTTACGACAATACTTGCAAGTGTGTCTTTTACTATACTAGGATACCTGGAAAATAAAATTATATTATGTAAGTATGATGTATACGTAGAAACTTGATACAGACAGGCAGTGTCAGTAGACAGTGCAATTTGTAGGATATATACTCTTGACTACAATGATATATAATAACCAAAGAAATCAGGTACCCACTATCCATTAACCAAAAAAATATTTTATGACCAATCTCAAAATCTTAAATTCAAGTTTCAAATTACAGTTTTGGTTTTGATTTTTGAGGGGTTTCAAGTTAGATTTTGGATGTTTTGGTCTTCTTTTTCTTAACTTCAGAAGAGAGAAATATTAGGTTGCAAATTATAGAAACCAATTAGGATTTCCCACTCAGATACAATTAACCAAGGATAGAAAATCTCAGATTTCACTACTGGTATGTACAGTTCTTGTAACTTTTTTATCTACTTGTAATTACCTTGGCTACATGTTGTGATTCAGTATTACTAACACAAGCTAAAAGCAAGATAAGGATGTGTACACCAGGATTTCGCAACAAACTACACAGTAGCAATAATCTAGCAATAAATTACCAAACAACCAATGCAGCAGCGACAATTATATTAGAGGCCATGGAGTCTTGGGTAGTTGCATTGATCCAAGAGATCCAGTCTTGATCTTCAAATGCATCCAGCCATGTCATTATACTAGATGTTTCCAATTCTTTATCTGTTGATTGCTTGGCTGTTGGAGATGTGATTTCTTGCGATAGGTTTTTCTTTTTGGGTGCAGCTAGTGGTTGTGGGATTGCACGTGGGGCTGCACAGTGGAACAGAGACCTTGCAGCCATTCGCACGTGCTCACACGGGTGTTGCCAGAAGCTCACTAAAAGCTGTAAAATATTTAATAAGTATACTTATACACAAAGAAAAATCTGGTGACTGGTGGTGTCCAATTGTTTGTTTTTATATAAATTTTGACTTTGTAATCCATATAAAGAGGTAGTCTATGAAGAACCTGAAGTAAAGGAGGCTTGACGTCTGGAACTTTCTCTGCAAAGTTTCTTGTGTAAAATGCAGCTAATGCACTACAATGAAAATTTAACAGAAACCAAGAAAATTAATAAAATATTGCCAATAAAAACATCTGCAGATGTGCCTTGTAGGCACAGAAGAAGCTACAAAGAGGAAAATGGTTTACCTGCTAGCATTTGCGCAGGAACGAGATAAACTGATCATGTGTTGAGCGAGTGAAACCATGGTTAAAGATCTCATTGCACAAAACTCCGGAGAAGAGCGCCAAAGCTGAATATCATACAAAAATTTTGTTCTAAGCAACATGAGTATTAAAATTTCAGAGAGAAGAGAGAGAGAGAGGTACAGTGCATACTCTGAGTTCACTGTACAACATCAGTATGGTTCGGTACCAGTTAATACCAACCAGGTCAATTTTGACTCCGTTGCTTTCTAATTACAGCACTACATGCTCTGAGATGAACCAGTATGAGCCAATTCATCCAGGCAGTGGACAGAACATCCAGTTACCAGCCCAATAGCTCAAAACAAAGATTCTATCATGGTTCAAGACTATCTAAACCATAATCAGCTCATGTTAAGAATTTACCTCGAGAGTTGGCTCTACACCAGGAAACATCAAACTCATTGCGCCTCTATCCCCTATAATACCAGCCGTGATGTGACACACATCTGGTTTACAAACATTCATCTCTTCTACTAACAATCTATCCAATTCGGTATCAACACCCCACAAATGCAGAAAACACAAACTAAATCTTAACAACCTTCCCTCTGGTGACTCCTTTGCAGGACTATCCACCTCTTCACCTTTTCTAAATGCTGCCTCCTTTGATAAATGGCAAGAAACATGAGCCAAAGGAGACATGAGAGCAGCAAGGTCAAACCGCAAGCTTGCTATTCCTGGAAACGGGCATGAGCATTTAATAGGAACCTTCTTTTTTTCTTGGTGAGCCTTTTGAGAAGGTCCATGTTGTTGCTTGGCAGAGTTTGACCCTAACCTTAACCCCAACATGTCATCACGTATGTCATGAGTTGACCTCAAAACTGGCCCCTTTTGTTGCACATTCAAAATGATTTTGTTGGCTTTTTTAGAGCTTTTTGGGTCTTTAAAAACAGGCAACAGCAGAGAAGATGCTGAGGTGGTACCACCTAATATACCACCAGCAATTGTATTCTTATAAATATTGTTACAAAAGTGATCGAACATGGAATTAGAAGCTGCCCCACGAGTAACTCGTTCAAGGGCCCCGGTTTTCAGGTCCCATATGTACAGAAGACTAACAGTATCAGTATTAGGTTTTAGGTTTCTACACAAACAAGCAATGTACCCTTTATTTCCATCCCAGGCCACCATTGATGGATAGTAAATGTGACCTGGGAAAACTCGCTCAACCCGCAACGTTTCCAGAGAGACGAGAGCAACACAGTCATCATCTCCTACTGACAAGAAACAATCATTCCATGGCTGGTAAGTCCATTCTGGAGGCAGTATGATTTGCCGTACAGATGCCACATGGTGGTGCATGACTGCTAATAAGATGCCAGTATCTAAGTCCCACACTCGTACAGTACAGTCCTTACTTCCTGACATAAGAGCACGTGTAAAGCGGCCTTGTGTGTGCATGTTATGGCTCGCTAAGCAAAGAACTGGACCTGTGTGGCCTGAAATTATGTTATCAGAAATATGTGGAAATATGCCTCCAATACCAGTCATAGACTCCAAGAAACGGATCACTTCTATCTCACCAGTGTAGAAGCCATATACTATGGCATATGGTACAAACGAATCTTCAGAAAGAACCATTGAAGATGATACAATCCTTCCATTTGAGATTGACTTTTCACAGGGAAATCCCCCTTCTAAAATTTTCTTGCTCAAATAAGAGCTTGAATAGAGACTTTCAAAAGACCACGTTGAGATGTAAGGTTGCCAGAGTAAGGATTCTCCAACTGTAATGCATTCTGATTCTATGCGAACAAGGAATTCATTAAATTGGCAAAAGGAAAATATTTCTCTTCTCTCTACTGTACTGGAAGTTGGTGGGATTTCACATACAGGTTTGTAATCAAACAAATTGCCCACGATTGAAATGCTATAAAACATAGCCGTACCATTATTACTACACAGAGCAAGGCTTCTAAATATACCATCATCTCCGGTATCTCCTACATTGAAACTTGCATCTGGTAGAAAAATGCCAGTAATAAGTTTATCATTTGACTCTTCTCTGCAAAGAGAAGAACCAACTATAGATATCTCACCAATAACATTTCCTTCAGCCACCCATTTTAACAAACACCTAGATGCATACACCAGAGCTAATATCCTCCCCTCTTGATCAGATGCCACCGCTTGAATTAAACCCTCTGAATTCTCGCCTGTGCTCATAGACCCAGCATCAGAAGAAATGCTAGTAGATGAAACTACGCTCCCTTCAAGGCCGTCCATGTCTTGCGACTCTGATACATCCAAAAACTGGATCCGTCCGTTACCGTCTATCAACAAAACCTCTGAACCAAACAAACCCATTTCCAATGGAGATCCAATTGACAAGCCCCCATGAAACACACTCTTCACCACATTGAGGCTCACACAATCAACAACCATCACAACGTACTTCCTCAAAGGTTGGGGATGGGACCCACCGTGCTCCGCAGACCCGCAAAGAACAAACACGTGGCTGGACGACAGTGGATCTGACTTGACGATCAACGGTGTGCCAGACCATGGTGGTAACTTTCTCCTCCTACGACACCGACTGGAGGCAGTACCGGACCAGAGGCAGAGAACACCAGCAGTGCAGGTGCTGAGGAGGGAGAAGGTGGAGGTGGCAGTGAGGGAAGAGATGGAGGCGGCGTGGCCGGAGAGGAGGCAGATAGGAAGGATGGATGGGGCGGAGAGAGACCACCGGATAATGGCGCCATCGGATCCTCCGGTGAAGAGAGAGAAGGCGGAGGGAAGCACGGCAGCTGCGGTGATCTGGTGCGAAGGTGGCGTTGACGCCCATAAAGCTGCCACAGACGGGCACTTCATTTTTCCTTAGTTACGGAGTGGGAGAAAATGGGGTCGCGGCCACAACTGCCGGTGCGACGGGATAGCTAGCTCATGGCGAGTCCGCATCGTCTGCATTAACTCAAAAGAGCATCTTTTGAGTTAATGCATCTCGACCGTCTGATTGTAAATGGAGCCCATCCGGCCCCCGACAATAACTTAGGGGAACTTCAATATTAGTGCGGATCTAAATATACACGAATTTTAAAGTTTATTGGACAGTTAAGATACATCAACTCGAAAGATTCTTTTTTGAGTTAATGCGGAGGATACGAATTAGCTCATGGCTGGATCAAGATTTTGCTATGATGTACTAATTGATTCATCTTTATTTGTTTGTTTAGTTTTAGGGCCTGTTCGGCCAGATCACTATTCACGTGGGAAAAAAAAAATTCAGTTCAATTAAATTTTTTTTTTCTCACGAAAACAGTATTTTTCAGTTCAAATCCTGTGCCCGCGCCCATTCTCATTTGTCGGCCGAACAGGCCCTTAAGTTTTAACGAATGGGCTGGTTTGTAAATAAGTAAAATAATTTTTTTGATGTAGTTTCAAATTGGATTTAAATAATTATGTATTTAATTTAACATAATTTTAAAATCATTTAATCATAGAGTGAAAAAAAATATTAATAAATTATAGTCGTTTGATGACCAATTAGTTTTTAAAATTAAACTCAATTTAATACAAAAGTCATATAAATTATAGAATAGATATCTGTAATTTTATTTTATTTATTTTCATAACTTGATCACCTTTGTCAACCAAATTTTGATTTTTTTTTTTTTTGAAAAGCAGTGATATGACCACCGATTTCATAGAAATCAAGCATACTTAATTTGGTACCCAAAATAGATATCAAAACCAAATACAATAAGTCTTACAACAGTTTATTATCAACATCAAAAGATATAAAGAAAACAAGTAAAAACAGTATCACATCAAAATCTAATATCCCAACAAAATGAATAATAAGCAAGTAAAAGCTCAAAAGGCAACCCGTCCCTAGAAGGCTACTCATCCAATAAATCATCATCTGTCAACTCATCTCCAGACATTTGACATGGGGGGCTGCCAGCTCCAAGAGTCTGGGTTGACTCATCTTCCTCCTCCATTATCTGATCTGGGAGGTCCTTAACATCACATGGAAGTATTAGACTTAATTTCAAGTATGAATTTTCAGATCTAAATTTATACCAAAAAGTAGCTAAAGAAATTATCTTAAATCCTAATGATTTAACAGAAATAAGAGTAGTATTATCATTAAAAATAACTCTATTTCTTTCTAACCATACATGCCATGAAATTGATCCCCTTAACAATTCGACAAATAATTTATCTTTTAAGGGTATAGAAGCATTGTTCACTCAAAAGTATAGAACAAAGTTTTAGTATAGCAAGCTATACCTTTTAACCTGGACTACACTGTGATTCAGACTGCAAGTATACAATCCTACCGATGGTATGGTCAGGTATCGATCCAGAGGACGGTTGAAGTATTAACTAGATTTTACCTGAATTACTTAAAAAATAGAAGTTGGAGAAAGGTTGGTTTTGGTGTTTATGTTTCCTGAACAATTCAATAACACGGATTAAAAATAAGAGAGTAAATAAATTGGTTTAATTCAGAAATAAAAAGGCGTTTTCAGGGTTTCTGATTTCATCTTTAACTCTGCCTCTCGATACCTGACGCGGGCCGCGTATTCTCATACGCAGGGCGCGTGGCCCTCGAGTTAATACAGCAGCTTGTTTTACCCTAAAATGTGATACTCAAATAACCGTACTTCATACAACTCGAGTGTTGCAGGACATGTCTAAAATGTCACCTATTGTACAAAAAAAAAAAAAAAAATGATACAGTACAATGCATCAGAAGAAAAATATCGAAGACAAAAAATATATATATATAAAGTATAAAAAAGAAATATGCGAGACTGATGGTTACGTGTGAAAACTAAGCCGCCTCTTGATCCACCTTGACTTACCATTGCGATTATTATTCTAAAATATATAATAAATAAATATAAAAAAATATATACAGAGAGAAGTCCCTACTGGACGATACATTGCAAATCCAGATTCGTTACTGGATCAAAGTCTTTTTCTTTTTTTTTGATGTGATAATCCGATATTTTTTTTATTTATATATATAATGGGCTTCGGATAAATTCTATTTTAATATAGATCACAAGCCTTTCATGTATTATGGGCCACCTTATGATTGGATTTGTTCCAATTTCGTAGTCATCAAACCACATCGTTTATAATGTTGATAAAATTATGAGAATCCGCATTGTAACGGTGCACATTTATAAGTGGTAAAAGCTGTCCAAATTACTCATTTGAGTTGAATGACTTTAAATTATGATCGCCACCATTGTAATGATAATAATATACATGCGGCACCGTTACCAATTTTATTAATAGCAATCACTCCTTTAGCGGTATATCATGCCCAAATCATTCTTGACTTAAATATGCTGACAATCTTTCGTCATAAATTATACAAATACGAATGGGTTCACTAAAATTTATTGTGTGTTCCAGTCTAGCCACATGTGCTAATGTGATAAGCATGATGCCCAATAAAAAAAATTAGCAATGAAATTGAGATTGATAAAATTAAAAGACACCACCTTGTTATAACGGTGCATATTTATGTCCACATGTGCCAATAGGCCAATATGATAAATACAAATTTAAGTTAGCATATGATGCTCTCATCAAATTGGGATCAATAATTAAAATAAGACCACACTGCTTTACCGGTGCAAAGGATATATATATTAATTTACATTGTAGCGGTGTAATGTTTTAATTGGTTCTAAGTACGTTGAATCCACACCATCAAAGAAACTGAAACGAACAATCCGGAGCATAATACAATGAAATTAAGCTTGACGTTCACTGTTATGATGATGATAATAGCATAATATCTGGGAATTAAAAAATTGCAAGATTGGCTCATTTAATTTGAAGATGGCAAGGTTGGCCGGTTTAATTTGAGCATGATTTTTGGCAGCAATAATACCCTCATGCTCTATAAAAGAAAACTCAGAAATTCAAGAAAAAAAAAAGGAGGGAGATAGAAGGAGGAAAGACAGAGGAGAATACACGTACCCATACAGAGAGAGACACCGAGAGAGAGAGTCAAAATTATACACATTAAAAATAGTGAGAGTGAGGGAAGATAATACAAAGGAATATATACTCCAATCTTCCTTGACAATCAAAAAGGTAAAATAAAAGAGAAAGGTTTCTGCATTGCGTGAAGTGAATTTTATTCCTGATATCTTTTCTCTTCTTTTGGATTTCGTGAAAATATTCTAAAGAAACACAACACACTTGAAACAAAACACTCGCTACTTCCGGACTCGAAGCACTCGGTGCGCGTAGGGTGCCGGTTGGGCAAAATTGTACAAACACTCGCTACCGTCGGACTCGAAGCACTTGGTGCGCGTAGGGTGCTGATGGGGTGATTCAATGGGCTCGAAGCACTCGGTGCGTGTAGGGCGCCAATAAAAAAAAAGGATCCGAAGCACTCGGTGCGTGTAGGATGCCACAATCATGCTAATGACGAGTGCGAATGAGACAGAAATGCTGTCGAAATTCCCTCTTAATTAGACATGCAAAATAATATTCAAATGAAT
This sequence comes from Carex rostrata, assembly GCF_964058835.1. Taxonomy (NCBI): domain Eukaryota; kingdom Viridiplantae; phylum Streptophyta; class Magnoliopsida; order Poales; family Cyperaceae; genus Carex; species Carex rostrata. Next base: position 6,663,286 of record NC_135936.1, read on the forward strand.
CAAATTGATAAGCCGAGATGCTGCTAAAATTTCAAAAGGAAAAATAAAGAGTATGCGGTTTTTTGATAAATGATAAAAAAAAAGACATGTCATAACAATATTGAAGCCGGTTTATATATGGAAAGTAAATGAAGGAACAAAAAAAACTAAAAGAGACGTATTGCTAAAATGATGTTATTAGTGAAGTCTGTGCAAATTAAATAAGGAGTCAACAAGGAAAAATAACCAATTGAATAAGTGGTCAAAATGAAAAGAGATATTAATGTACACCATTATACAACGGAGATATACATGATACAAAATAGAAGTGTTCTCACTGTTATATAACAGTGGCATATACGAAACAAAATAAAGGAGATGCATAAATTGAATAATTAGCGATCGATTTAAGCATATGAATAAGGGATATCAAGGCACAATCCTTTTGAAAAGAGACCATGATCTTCTGCCGAATATTTATGCCACAGTTCAAACTCACTTTGATAATCAATCGATCTTATTCTTGCTCAATCCTAAGCCAAATGAGTCTATCCTCATACGAATCGCAAACTAGTGCATTCATCCACAACCAAAACCAAACCTACAATAAACCATGACAAGTCCATGTCAAAGACTACTCAAACTCAAACCAAACCCATATAAAATACGAAGCTCTACCAAATAAACCAAGCTCACTCAAATATGAGTCAAAGAAACTCAAAGCGAACGGAAACTAACCAAATAAACCCAAATCACAATCAAGACCAAGGAAACCCAAGCCTAAATAAATCCAAATAAAACCAAATTCAAATCAAATCCAAGCAAAATCAAGCTTAAACTCGAACCATGCCAAAACATAAACCAAACATAAGTAAACCCGATGCACCAAAGTAAACTCAAATACAAAGGCGTCCACGCCACCCAAATCCAAAGGCTTCCACGCCAACCAAATTCAAAGGCTTTCACGCCAACCAATTTCAAAGGCTCTCACGCCAACCAAATCCAAAGGCTTCCACGCCATCCAAACCCAAATAAAGGGCTCTCGCGCCAACCCAAAATAAAGGCTTCCACGCCACCCAAATACAAAGGCTTCCGTGCCAAACCAAGTCAAAGGCTAAATGCCATCAAATCCAAAGGCTTCCACGCCACCTAAATTCAAAGGCTTCATGCCACCCTAACAATACATAAATTCAGCTAAAGCCCTTGCATGTAACAGGCACCCCAAGGGAAGGAAAACCCTATAGATGCCACGGGCACATGATACGCCCTGGTCCAAACCCTCTGCGCCAGTCCGACCTGTAGGCTGTCGAAGTGTTCCAGACACCTACTCAAGTGGTCCAGTGTCGCCCATGACATAAATTCAGCTAAAGCCCTTGCATGTAACAGGCACCCCCAAACAAAAGCCCTAGAAAATTCTAGGCACCCTCAAATCAGCTAAAGCCCTTGCATGGAACAGGCACCCCGAACAAAAGCCCTAGAAAATCCTAGGCACCCTCAAATCAGCTAAAGCCCTTGCATGAAACAGACACTTCCAAACAAAAGCCCTAGAAAATCCTAGGCACCCCAAAACCAGCCAAAGTCCTTGCATGTAATAGGCAACCCCAAATTAAACAAAAGCCCTAGAAAGTCCTAGGCAAATCCCAAATAAAATAAAAGTTATAAAAAATCTTAAGCATACACCATTAGTATGCTCCTCGAGGGTTGAATCAGTACTACCCCTCTGATTCAGTATCACCCTCTCTTTTTAAGTGTACTTTCGATACCCTACCCTAATCATGTCATTCCGTCCAGCCCCTTAATCGGAGGTTCCTGGGTACCACCCAGGGTAATTAACGGCAGGGGCTTGCGCCTGTCGGAAGGAAAAGAATCCCCACAATCAAACAATAAGCTTCCTCCCCTTTTACCTACTCAAGGGAGGGAGTGTATCTGCAGAGACGTTCGCCCCGGTCTACACCAAAATAACAGGCCGACAAAAATGCCTCAACACAGCTGTCTATTTCTATGTCGAAAGTTATGTGTAGGGTTCTATTGACCGTACTTGATGTTCCTAAACCTCAACTCTCGTTTGTTGGCTTAATAAACTTGGTAACGGAATTGCAAGTTTTGCCCTCTTAGGTTTTTAAACCTCAACTCTCGTTTATTGGTATTCTACCTAAGTTACTTGTCTGGTTTACTAAAGGTATCCGCCATCTCTCGACGCATGGAAAGTTCACCTCTCGGCTATTAATTGGTTTTACCTCTCGGCTCACAAACCTACCTCATGTACTTAGTCTGGTTGAGAGAAAGATCAAGGCCAAAAAAACAAGAAAGATGTTGCAGTTCATCTAACAGTAAACTAAGAATAATCCAAACAATTTCAACTAAGCAATTAAAATACTACTCAAACAAGCAAACACAAATATCAACACAGATTCAAACAACTTGCATATAAAACAAAGTATTTGACTACATCATAACCCTAGAAACTAAAAGATCTACTCAGACATAGTTCTAAAACAAATAAAACAATTAAAGATAAGAGAGTTCATGGCAAATCTCGAAGAACGAAGAAGAATCGTCGCAAAACTCGCGTTTAGGGTTTAGAAATGTTCCTTAGCTCTAGAATGAGGACTATAGTACAAGAAATCCCGCTTATAATCTTTTCTGACCAACCTTCCTTCAATTAGCCTTATTTTCAAATTATGGATCTGTTTCTGGAAATGCTTGACACAGCCTGCGTTCCTGTTTCTCTGACTCAGATTGTAGATCTTCTCGCAAGCTTTCCGAAAAGTGATCATACACTCAAAATAGAGTTACGAGTCAAAAGTTATGACTGTTTTAAGTTCAGGTCCTGAAATTTCAGCATCGTATACAGGTCGCATCAGTGGTCAGGTCAAGGTGTGATACGGCCCGCATCAGATGTGACGTGACCCGTGTGAAGACCTTTAAATTCCATATTCTTCCCTGATTTCACCCGTATTCTGCAAAATAAGAATAAAAGCGCAGCAGTACCACATTCTATAGATAAACATGGGTTGTGTACAACGAAGTTAGCAATATTGTCGATCGGGGTGCTTTAGGTCAGATGTGACTCCACCAATGGGTCAAGATAATCCAAATGTGATCCAAACCCATTTAAGCATACAATTTATTAATATTTTTGCTATGGAAGAACCGACATTTGTCAAATTATATCAGAAAGACTCTTAATTTAGCCATCAGTTGTACAAGTAAGCCTCAATTCAGATCTAAGTTTCTCCAATTTAAACAGAAACATCTCCAGTTTAACCCAAACAAACATAATTCTACTGGGTCAGTATCAAGCCTAACCAACTTCGTAATTGACTTCATCAGCAACATTGAAAACCAAACCAAGCAAGAAACTCTGATACATATAGAGAAGAAAATGATCATATACATGGAAAATAAGACGAGGATTTTGTAAAATGACACTGTATGGCAAGTTCGAAAAGGGGTGTACCGCAGCTTGGTAGCGCATTTGTTTCACAGGTTCAAATACTGTCATCCCTACCTATTACTTATCTAATGGAAAGTGAAGAGGAAATCATTAAGATCGTAGATTTGCGAATATTATATGTTTAATAAATGTTACCCATGTGTAGGTAATCAATTCTTCCTTTGTAGTTTGTCACTGAAGTCAAGTAGTTAAAGTTTAGGCCCCATTTAAACTAAAATTTTCAGTTGTTTTTGTCTCAGTACATCATAAAAAAAATAGAAGAGTGCTACCAACTGGTAGAGTCACAGTGTAATAGGATTTGTCATGTTACCACTATTTTCTGAGACCAACGCGTTCCACAATAATTGAAGCTTTAGAAGAAGATTAGAAGTATGGTTAATTAAGGTAGGATGTCTGGTGGGTCCTGTAATACCACGTATTTTAAGTACTAAACTAAAATAATTATATATTTTATTCAAAATACAAGATCCGATTTAACATATTGTTTTGATAAGTCCAACATCTATTTAATTATAATAATTACTGAAATTAAAACAATAACTTCCAAAATAACCACCGCAATTAGCGACTCTTCAGATTAAAAATAAAACTATCCCTCTGTTATAAGGGCGCAACCCCGCTCCCCATTTTAATTTTAAAATATGAAATCCGGATAACCGCCTCTCCTCTATTTAAACAAGATTCATTCATTTTGTTTACATCAAATCTGAATCCTCTGTCTTATCTTCCTACCTTATTAAGGAGCTTAATGTCTAGATCCTGCAAGGGTCTTGATTTACTGTTTTTTTTTGTGAAATGATGCTCAGCCCTTCAATCAAATGATCTGCATTCCTTTGATTAAATACATTATTTATACGTGTAGAAGTCTAAATTTAGTTAAAATTAGACCCGTTACACGTATCGCCACATGTATAACCACAAGTATTTTCTCTCTGCACTGTTGGATTTGAATTAAAAATCGTGCAGATTAAATCCAACGTGTGTAAAATTTTTCGCTGGAACTCGAGCGCTGCGCCTCTTCTCTTCTCTATCCTAGATCTAATCTGCGCCTCCTCTTTTTCACATCCCTTCTCTTCGTTGCGCCTCTTCCTCCTATGTTGTTTTTTCCCTTCTTCACATCCCTTCTCTGGCCTATCTGTTCGACTCATCCTTCTCTTTGTCGTTCTTACGCTGAGAGAGAGTTTGTGATAGAAAACCCTCATGGCTTGAGTCGAGTTGTGAGAACTCAGAGAGGAGAAAGAGAGATTGCGAGAGGGATATTTCATCGAAATCTTAGAGGGAGAGAGAAAGAGACCTAGAGGAAGGGGCTCAGGTCTGAGCAGGTACGGTCTACCCTCGCGTGCACGAAGTCATCGCCCGCGTGGAGCGATTGCGTGCGAAGAGACTTGGAGCAAACCCTCAAGCCTTTCTACGATAGAGCTACGGAGGCCGAGGTACTTCCCCTCTCCCCTTCCCTTCTCAATTATTCACAAATTTTGTTTAATTTCTGCCAGAATTTCGTAGTGATTCTTGCTTTCAGTGGAGGGATTACGTTTGTAGGGAAGAATTTTAAGAAAGTTTAGGGCTTAACAGTGGTGGATTATTTGCTTTTACTGCAAATCCAACTTAATTTTTATTTGGTGCTAAAGTTTGGTATTGACAGGAATTGTCTAATTATAGGATATGCTAGCAAAGTTGGAAGAATTGCTCATTAAAAAAATAGTTTTCATCAGTCTGTTTCTTTTCCTCTTTAAAAGTGTTTTCAATTGTTTTCACTTTGTTAGTAAATCACGAAGTTATGGTTATTCACAATATTATTAAATTCAATAGTGCAGAGATTACATCAGAAAGATATTAGGTTACTCCTATTGTGTTAATTTTTCATTAATTATTCATGACAATAAAGTTACCATTTCCAACTGATCGGCCATACAATCCGATTAGTCAGGCATCTGTTTTTTTACAACACGGGATTTATTGACTGAAACTTCAGGAATAAAATTAATAAAATATTGGTTGTTTCTTCATCATCTTTTCTTAACTTTCCTTCTCATTAAGTTTATTTTTAAAGGTTATTATAAAAAAAACAGGGAATTTTACCATAAAGCTGAATATAAACCAAGAGTCTTTGGGATGACTACTTCTTCAGTCATTCAAAAAGGTAAGTGTTACTCTTCGAAGTGCATTCCTAATACTTCGATACCATATTGCTCAAGTTCATACCAATATCATCTCCCTTTTTGAAATCTCTCATTCTTTTTCACCTTAATTTTTATTTCTTCTTTCTTGTTTATTGAGATTCTATGCATGGGTTGAACCTTATCACGAGGGTCCCCATTCATTTGGTAATGAATGAGATGCTGCTATACTGTTTGACAACAGTCATCGCTGGTACAGTGGTACTGGAAGGTATTGATATGCTGGTTACAGCCTGCATGGTGATCCTTTTGTACTGGTATTGGTCTTTAGGGTACCCATTGTTGCCATCATTTGTTTGCCGACATGATGCAGATTAAATCAATTTTTCGCTAGAGAGCTCGTTAGAGGCGCATGTGAAAACTAGCACAATGGATCAAGAGTTTCCTGCCTATGTGACTTTTGGCAGCACAAGCCTGAAGGTAATTCGACATACATTCATTCAGATTATAATTTCATTATAAACATAGTTAAGTTCATTCATGCCAAAACAGAAAAGAAATGAATTTTGTTAATTCATGCCAAATCAATGGCTAATATTAAGCATGTAGCCAAAACAGTAAAAAATGAATTTTGTTAATTCATGCACAAGAGATATGTATAGGACTATAGGTTAATCAAGTTGAATAAAAAGCAAGTTTTCTATACAAAAGTTAATTTCTTTACTGTTTTGGCTTTTCTTTATTTTCTTGCATGAGAACCAGGGTGAAATCAGCACCTTTTAGCACCAACAATATATAATTGTTGATAGAGGGTTTGCCCTTTTGAATAAACAAGCTTCTTGCATTTTATCAAATAACAAATAAAATAAGGGACTTAGTTGTAAAGTAACAAACATATGGTCCTTATTGCAAAAAAAATTCACAATGCCTGACAAGATTAAATTAAATTTTCATAAAAATAAAGTGTTTAATGCTTGATCTTTGTATTTCCTCTTTGCATATGCATATAAGCCACTGTGTTGAAATCCTAAAACATGTTTATACCAACGTTAAGGTACCTCAAACTGGTCCCTAAGTACACCCCAATCACTGTACTCGGCAACCAAATGAAAAAAAGCAAAGTGAGATGCAACAGGTACCAAACAGCCCAAAGTTAAACAAATTTCACACTTATTGGATTTTTCTACAATTTCTGGGAGCCTTTTAAAGTTCATATTCTGAAATTTACAAAGACTGGTACCAGAGCCAAAGCTGGTATAGAACTGATCATCATTAAACTGAAATCCTGACATAACTAGAAGCTTTAGAAAATTCTGAAATTCATTGAGCTTGAAATAAACAATCTCCTGGAAGTTTATATACCAAGAATACCAAATCTGACCATGTGATCTGTCCTGTACAATTTTTACAAAAGACTGTTCAATAAACCCCCAATTTCAGCATGTATGTAGAACCAGTGGAATTAATTAGTAAATAGGTTATAAAAATTATATGTAAGACAGAAAAAGGTATTTACATGACTTATATACACCCTTTTTGGATAAAAATATGAATTGAATATGAAATGACACAAATCAAAGTTTGTAGCACCACTGCACCTAGGCTATGCATTTCCAGTAAGAACCACTTGATCCAATGAGCAAATCCACAGTCAAAAACCCTTTGAACAAATGCTTATATTTTGGGCTATCATGTAAATAATCACATTCATGTAGTAAATAGGCTGAGTTTTTTTGCATCATGCATTTAGTGTTATGTTGCAGGAATTAACAAATTAAGAATATCAATTGAAAATAGCATAACACATTTTGTTCCAAAAATAATAATTTCCATTTTTGTTCTTTTTTGTGCAAACAGACAGTTGGGAGGATTTTTACTGATTTTTCGGCTAGCGGTAGCCCGATGGAGCGAGGCGATAGAAGAAGTCAAGGCTGTCATAAATGCCTGGTCTCTCGAGATACTAAGTTATACACGACATTATTTTTAAAATATCAATTAATTTGTCAAAAAATATTATTTAATTGAACCAATACCAGAAGTAATATTATTTATAGATGGGTTTGGCCACATGTAAATATTAATTAAAATTTCTAATTTTATTATATATGTGTTCAATTTGAACAATTATAATCTACTTTTTCATATTTTATTTGTTCATTTTTAGAAATGTTGGACTACATTGAAGAGGATCAATGACAATGACGCTTTAAGAATTTTTTCATGTTATATTTTGTCTTCTTTTTTTTAAAATTTATTGTTGTTTCTTTTATTATTATTTTTTATTTGTCTTATCTTTTATTTTAATTTTTAATTTTGTATGAATATCAATAACAAAAAAAATTCATATTTTACTCAATTTTATAATATGTCTCCGTCGCAACGCACGGACACGATAAAGTGAAACTAATAAAATGAAGAAGTGCTCACATGCTGTCGTGGAGATTTAAAGTTTGTCTGTCACTTTTTTTAAATGTGATTAATATAATAATTAGTAGTAATTACATTATTATAATTCTTTACTTTCAAGAAATATGAAAGACAATAGTTGAAGACATCTAATTTGACAAAATAAAATGAACTTAACATTTTAGATTTTAGTTACTTTTGTATTAATGTATTTTTTTCAATATGAGAAATTACATACTGATACATTATTTTATATTTTAGGAATTACATTTTGGCACATTCACCACACACCATACATTGTAGCATTATTTGAAACCTTCAAGTCACAAATTGCGTTAATGAACTTCATATTCATTTGAAAAATAAAGCATAGATCATCTCGTGGCAATTTGTCTGGCAATTTGTCCTAAATTCGATTTTTTTTTTTTTTCCCCAAGTGAAAACGCCCTTAGGCATATATATACACGAAGAGTATTACATGCATATATATACACGAAGAGTATTACATAAGTATAAGCAACCTCCTGTGATATAAACATAGCAAAAGAAAACAAAAAGGTGGTGCGTGGTGTATGTGAGAATATATATGAGCAATGGGTTTTCCAAATTCCCATGCAATGACCATAACCTTTGTAACAAATTTATATCTTTTATGTTTATTTCAAATTTTAAAAACTAAATGTAAACTAAATAAATAAAAATATTTTGCAGATAATCATTTGCTTGCCACAGATATTTTCACTAGATATTTTCACTGTCCATTTTAATCCCCAAATGCCAGAATATGAAAAGTTGAGACTTAGGTACTTCTAAAATTAAAATATCAAAATACTCTTTGTCTTAAATTAATCAATATTAATCAACTTGAAGTTCCTTGATTAAAACAATTTGTTTACTATGTGCAGACTCAACATGCCGTGAGGTGCTACCAAATGTGGTGTCAGCGTATTGAAATTACTTACTTCAGTAGCTTTTAGGTTGTTTATTTTGTTTTAGCTTTGTATGTTTATGGTTTTTATTAGAGAATGCTATGTTTTTTATTCCTATATTCAATTCAGAAATAATATCTTTGGTTTACATTCAGCGATATTTATTTTCTCTATTTTTTTATGAAAAAAAATACTTTAATAAATTAGGTTTTCTACTACATAATTTGCTCCCGTTGCTGTGCACGGACACGATTACTAGTGATTATTTAGGCCCTTTAATGATATCAAGAATCCTGCCATATCTCCTTCTCTTCCTTCCCTTACGGCCAATTAAGAATATCTAAAAAAAAAAAAAAATTACTCCATTGTTAGTTGGTTGGTTGAACCCCTTCTATAGTCTGGAAATTTATGCTTTAAGGTATTCTAAACTATGATATTTTGTTTATAAATTGATGTATGAATTTCTTTGATTAGAATAGATAATTAGATTGATTTAATTAGAATAAATTGTTGTTCTTAGATTCGAGAAATTTATGATTAATATTTTGTTATGTTTAAATATGAAAATTTAAAGTTATTAGTAAATATTTTTATTATAATCTAAAAATTTCATTTGTAGAACCCTCGGATTAAAATTTGAGAAACTTGATTTATTTCATGAATATCAATTCTTCTATTTTTTATTTTACATGATTAGTTTATTCATTATATAAATTCTGCGTTACATCTGTATTATATTTATAGTATTTCTTTTACATCTCTTATATGTATTTGTTATTTACTTTTAGCACATGTTTTAAATAAAATAATGAGTTAAACAAGTTATTCCCAAATAATTTATCAAGTACCGTAATATGTTAATTATACAATTTTATGAACATTACGAGGTTTATACATATATCATTTAATTGCAAAATTCATGAAACTTTGTATGTTCAGTCAGAATAATTATTTCCATTGTAAGAGTTTAATTGTATTATTATTTTATTAAATGATAATTTTTCACCGATAATTCTAAATATTTTTTCATCGATAACCTTAGAACTATTTTTATTACAAAGGAGTATATTCTAGAACCTTATCAATACTTTAATCCCATTCCTCATGACAAACAAAATCCATTATAATTGTCAGACCACAAGTGACTAATATATTTATGTTAAATCTTAAGAAGTGCATAAATTATATTATATTTCTAATTATATGGTATCAAATATATTTGGTTTATATTTAATTAACAACAGTCAAATAGAAACATATAGATATTAATTTAGAAATCGTGTTACTTAGGAGAATAATTTCACAGTCAAATTTATAATTAGTGGAATTGTTATCATTATATTAATTCCAAATCCATGTATACGTGGTTTAGGCTTTCGTGCAAGGAAGTAAAGTATACGTGAAGACAATTGTTAATTACCCTATGATCACAGGTGCGGGTTTCCTGGACTTTGTGAAATTATTACTTATCGTTTTGTGTGCATTTATTTTTCATATAGATGAATTATGCATGTTGGATTCGAACAACCATTTGACTTTGTTAGGAGATATTAAGATAGGATTATTCGTTTGATCAAAGGACTTATGTGAATAGGATGTGTTGACTATGACATGAGTGATGTGTTAAATGAATGAATGTGAAATGAACAGATAATTAAAGTGAACAGGGGCTAATATACTTGTGTATCGGGATGTATACATTAGGTCCGGTGTTCGATTAGACCCCTCGTTAACGTGATTGTAGGCGAAAGCGGTCATATCACGGATGTGATTGTAGGCTGATGCGGTCCTCTCACGGACGTGACTGTAGGCGGAAGCGGTCCTCTCACGGATAAGATTTAGCGGAATATTAATTCGCCGTCTAGTGAGACAAATAAAATGGATTAACATAAACTTGAAAGTGATTAATGGTTTAAATATGTAGGATTGCATTGTATTAGAGGTATTTATGCATTTATTTTTATCATATATTATCTATACCATATTTGTGATAACTAAGTAGATTTTACAAATTCCGGGCTGGAACTGAATCCCGCATTGAGAGAATGTTCGAATCTCTCACCCGTTCCATATTTATATGGGTTCCAGGTAATGAAGAGGCGCCAGAGCAAAAGTTGTGAGTATAGCAAGCGAAAAGATCCAAGTTTAGATGAAATGTCACTTATGTTTGCTTTTGTATCGTGTGCTTGTTTTCCATAAAAAAATTGGTACATTTGAACATGCATGGTTGTTATCGTATTCTAACCATGTCTGTCGTGACCACTGCTAAACTGCTTATATTATTATTGTAAGACTTGATTTGTGAAATTAAATGTGGCATTCATGGATGTTATTAATAATGTATGTGATGTGTGTACGCCTTACATGTAAACACGTGGCGGGTTATCTCGGGGTGTGACAGGTCCCATGCAAGCGGAGATGAGGGTGAGCAGAAGCAAAACAAGTTGCTTTCTTTGGATTTAAGTGCAGAAGGGATGAATGCAAATCAAGTTTCATATGAGGTTTTAAAGGTACGATCTAAGGGGAAGCACGAAGAAGCTGATGGACTAGCTGTGAGTATCTTTGTTATCATGCTTAGTAAATTACTGTATTTCAAATAGCTTCCCTATTGTATTTGCAGCCAAAAAATGTTTTTAAAATACATGGGATCTAGTTCTTAGTTTTTCAAATAGCATCCATATTGTACTTGATACATTTTAGGTATTCTGTTTAGCTCTCTTTTTAAGGTGAAATTGCAGCAAGTTAAGGCAAGCATGTTACACTTCAATTTCAATCTTCCATTAATTGTTTATTGATGGATAACATTGTGTTAATATGTACGGCAGATTTTAGAGGTTCCTTGACTAACTCATAATTAAGAAAAGTTGGGTGATTTTTACTTAGCTGCAAGTACATTCAATATATGGCGGGTACTAGAGGATGTGTATTTAGTAATATGTTTTAGTTACAATTAAAGATCATGTTCTGCTTTTATATTTAAAAATATCTTATTGGCAGGGTCATATTTCGGTATGTGGTTTGCGATTGTGTATCTCTAAAGAATAATTTCAGGGATAATTTGAGGGACTAGGTTGTAAATGTGTCACATTAAGCTTGATTGAACTATGTTATGAAAAAAAAAAATCTATAGTTTATGCTTACTTTTCAATCCTGATTTTGGCACACAATTATTTTGTTCGTTGCCAGTGTGAAGATGGAAAAAATTAATATTTTGCTATTTTTTAAATTTACAGAAGAAGGTAGCATAGAAAAATGACAAATGATGTTTGCATACCTTTATTTGGGGTGCGATTTCTTGCTCTTACCCTACTAGATTTCAGGTACACTGAAATTATTCTCATTTTACATCTATAATTTGCATATTTATTTTTTAAATTAAACCCTACCTTCTATTTTATTCGCAATTACCAATCACATCAAAAGGTTTTCCTTCCAGTCTAAACTAAAAACATTTAGAGTTATATTATATCTTTGATGCTCCAGATGTCAGAAAAATTATTTTATGTTGCAGAAGAATTAAAAAAAATGAATTTGTGCACTAATTTAATGTATTTTAACATGCACTACTTTCCTCCTGATGCATGATGTTATCAATATTCATCAAGTTCTTGATCGTAAACAATGAGTTGAAGACGTCTTGGAAAAAAAACACATTTGTAGTGATCCATCAACTGTAGCTCAATCGGTGTCTCTTTTCCTTTAAACAAGGTATAAAGTATGTACCAAGTACTAACAGTCTAAAAAGGAAAGTTGCAATATTTGCCTATTACTTGTCATGCATTTAGGTCCCTGGACATAGAGGTATCTTTATTTAACTTCTCATCAATAAATCTTTCATTGCATAGTAGCTAATTATTTTTTATGTTTCTGTTCAATAGAGTTACAATGGGGTTGTGGGGGGTTTCAAATTGTTTCATTATCATAATTAAAGAACCTCCTACTCGAGAACTCTAAGGCTATTCAACTTCTGAATTTTTTAACCTAGAGTTTGTAATTTATTTTAGTGAAATTACAGGTTTTGATGTACGATTTTCTTGAAGATGAAGGGACAATATCTCAAACATGAGGGACTCAAATTCTGATTATGCACATTATGGAGAATGATGATGCGTAACACTAATTGAAAGTTTTTTGAACTATCAAGGTAAGTTAGCACCTTCAAAAAGGAATAAGAAATTTCTTAAAAAGGTGGAGCCATATGCTAAGTTTAAAAAGGTTGGGCATAGCCGGAAATGAAATGGAGAGAGAATTTGATAGTTAGAGGTGAGATAGAGAGAGATTTCTGATTGTTAGTAGTTATCTTTTCTAAGTAATTCTTTGATTCACATGTTTTTGTTTCAAAGTTAATCATCTATGTTTCTCCATGTAGTTTGAAGTTTAGATTGGACTGCTTTACAAACATACTTTACTATACTGGTAGATAAATAAGACAATATAATTGGATTTAACTTTAACTTTTAACTTCTAACAACACGTTGGAAATCTCTGATGGCGAAATGTTGTTGTGTAACAATTTAATAAACTTTTTCAAGAAATATTAATTCAAGTTCTATTTTTTCTTTTAGATATTTCTCATAAAATTACTCTTATGCGTCGATCCATGTGTACATCTGAATGTATATTATTGTCATTTGACTCTTATTGTTGCCACCATACATAAGAATGGAAAGAAAATGTCACAATAGAAAAATGAAAAAAATTGATACTTATGTATACCAACATACACAAGAAAAATGGTTGCGGCGTAGCCGCAACAACGACGCACCTAGTTATAATAACTTTTCTATAGGTCGCCATTTATAACATTTTTCAATGCACATCAACACAGTTTTTATTTTATTTTATTGATCTATTTTGGCTTTACCTTTTTTAAACTGTTATCTAATTTTTTTTCTTAGCATATTCGCACTCTATTAGTTATGAGATTTATGTTTGCTACTCATTAGAGCATCAAAAATTGAATACGTGGTCAAGGGAGGGCTTAAGTGAAGCCAGGGGCAATTGTCTTTTTGAATTTTGAAATTTTACAAAGATTTATAGGTCCGGATCAAGTTTGTTTCTTTCTGGAATTTTTTTTGTCCAATCTGGAATTCTTATATGTATTTTGAGTTAAATTTAAGATTAAAATTATAATAAATTCTTTGAATTCGGATTGGTAATCAGAATTTTTTTTGTCCAGCCTGGAATTCTGATATGTATTATTATATGAGCAAAACTAGGGCGTGATGTGTTTAACAAGAGGGTTTGGTGAGCATAACTACAAAAATATATCGGATCGACTTCAAACGTCAAATCCAAGCCGTTAAAGTCTATGTACTTAACGAGTGATATATGTACATGCAAAATTTTGAAAGCTTTGAATTTATTTGCTACAAGATCAAGCGGTCAAAGAAACAAACCCTTTTCTCATCTCAGTTGTCTAATCCGACCGTCCGATTGTGTCAAAATCCGTACTAGCTTAACTAAAACAATTTTTTTCTATAAATCCATCCGTTCATACACGCACGTACGGTGTGCGGGAGGGACCCTAACCACAAGCACTGAATACACGAAAGGAAACAGCAGCACAGCAGTCGAGAATCTTGTTGAACCGACAGTCCCTGCCCAGATTTTCCCCAATTTTATCAGATTTTTCACAATTTCGTAATCAAATTCGGTCCACCCTTCTTCATTTCTGAAACCCTAATTTCTCCTCCCCGTCTTCCTCCGTAGCCACCATGCTTCTCTCGCCCGGCCACTCCCCTCGCGAGATCTCCTCCCCATCTCCCTCCGTAGCCCCTTCCCCTTCCCCATCCACCCAAACCCTAACCACCACCTCCGCCTCCGCATCTGCCCCCACCTCTCGCAAGCGCCACCGCCCGGCCGTTCTCGACGAAGACACCTATGTCGCTGCCATCGAAAAAATTATCGAGCGGGATTTTTTCCCCGACCTGCCGAAGCTCCGGGACCGCCTTGATTGGCTTGAGGCGGTACGAACCGGCGACCCGGTTCTGATCCGCGATGCGCAATTAAAGATCTTAGAGCGCCGCGCTTCCAAAAATCAAGCGCAAAACCCTCTCGACACTTCTCGTTCTCGCTCAGGATCCCTCTTCCCTTCATTCACTGCTACCCCTGTCGGCACCGATCCCACACCTTCAAACCCTAATTTCACTGAAAAGAACCAAACTTTACCCTCCCAAGATCGTGAAATCGACTTGACTTTGTCTTTAGATGAATTCCTGAGCCGGTACACTAGTGAAGATAATGAGAGCTTTTCTAAAATAATAGAAAAGGTGAACCAAAAGAAGAGAGAGAAGTACGCCCATTTGCTTGAAGGCGAGAAGCAGGTTGAGGCCATAGAGTATGACAAGAAGGACCGCATAACTGATGGCTATGGCACATCAGGCCAACCACCAAGTACACTTGAGGGATGGAAGTACACAGCTAAGAATCTACTAATGTACCACCCAGCTGACAATGGTGAGGTACCATTAACCCCAGAAGAGCAAGCTGAGAGGCTCAAAGGATTAACCAAGGAAATTAATCGATCAAATACCCGGCTCCACGGTAAGAGCTTATCGGATTCTAATTACCTAAAAGAGGATGAGGCAGCAACAATTCTGTATACAACACTTGTTGGATCTACGCCGGCTGGACCTGCACCCCGTGACTCAGATAAATCCCTGAAGTATGATTTAGAGGATTTGAGAAGGACCCCAAATGCTAACCCGTTTTATGTGGAATCGGATAAGAAAGCAGATAATGGATACAGCTTTGTCAAGACCCCCTCTCCTGCGCCCGGGGTGGATGAATCACCTATTATGACTTGGGGAGAGATAGAGGGGACCCCGTTGCGGTTGGATATGGATGATGACACTTTGGGCACACCTGGTAGTGGAAATGGGCCCCAATTTAAAATTCCTTTTCCGCCTGCTAGGGATGTGAAGGCCCACTTACTTTCCCGAGAGGCAGCCAGAAAGATAAAAGAGAGGAGGAATAAATTTGCACCTAAACCTCCTCTGCCTTCTCCTTCTAGAAGTGGGAGTATGAGCCCTGGTGCAAGAACTCTTTCACAGGCTGCCCAAAAATTTGTCAGAAATGCAATGGCAAAGTCATCTCATACTGTTGATGAAACACTTCGTGCAAGTTATCGTGGTGGTACGCCAGTCACTGGTACACCTAAAGCGAGGTCGAGGTTTTCAAGGGACATCAGTGCAGGGTCGAAATCTCCTTCGTCTCAGCATGGGTCGGGTTCTCCTTGGTGAATTTAGATGGCTCTGGTAAATTTGTGTTTTAGTGGCTGTGAAAATGCAATAGATACACATGTGATGCTAGTTTCATGCAATGGAAAGGCTTGATTGTTAATGTATAACCATCTCTTCTCTTCTCTGTTATGTTATAGACGAGTTGCAACAATGGAAATCTATTATTAATCTGAGTTTTTAATTGCACTTGTTGCTTTTTTTTTTCTTCTCGTACTTGCATGATAAGGTGATTGCTTAAACTAGACCGAGGAATATTTATTTATTCTGTAAACATTGTAAGCTTCTTTGCAAGTCATTTAGTTCCGTAGTCTAACCCTATAATACATTTACATTCATGCCGAGGCCTTTTTACCTGCAGTTGGGCTTACATGATAGTGTCCTGCTAGTTCTTATGCTAGTTTGAACTCATCAAGGCTGAATTGTTGCCCTGTTGTTTCTTGTAAAATAGGCGGCCAATTTCCTGTGTAAGGTGCAACCTTTTCATGAAACAATTGACGACATTGATTTGATTTACTTAGGCTACTTTGAAGAAAAAGCTCAGTAAAAGTAATGGCATGCTTGCAAATCCAAGACATGCAAATGTTCTACATAACCTGTTAGAAATAATCCAGATGTTTTTCCATAATTTATTTTTACTGTGATCTGGTAACTACATTTGTAATTTTGTGGGGTTGAATTGTATTCACTACATTCAATTTTCGAGCATTGCTGTCGTTCACTACATTTAACATAGTACGAGGCTGAATCATATCTTTAATATTTCAATTTCTAAATTTCAGTAGAAAAAGATAAATAAAATAAAAGAAGAAAGAAATCCTTTCTGTCCGGAAAAAAATAAACCCACACTATCTTTTTTTTTTTTTTTTAAATCCTTGAAGCAAACTGGTTTTGCCATTGTCTCAACTTGTGGCCAGTGCAAAGTTTTCCAGGCATGGAGATATAACTGTGAATGGTTTATGTAGATGTTCTTTTAGAGGAAAACAAGATCGATCAATGAGAACGATGCTCTTTCTGCTCATTCTCGTGCCGCGGAGAGCACTTTTCTGATCTGCTCAAAGTGAGTGCGCTGGCCAGAACTCTGGCGTATGATTGCTTCTCTATATTTACAAGGTTTGAATGACATGGTGACATCATTGACTCCTCCTGTTGGACTTAGTTAATCAGGCATGTACCATTTTTCTTTAGAACATTTGCCGTTGTTCAAGCTAGCAGGTCCATGTTGATCCTGACTAGGAATTGCAGTAGCTAGATACCAATTTTGTAGTAGATTACTGTCTCTGCCATGCTAGCATTTTTTACTGGTGGTACCCTGTTGGGGGTATGCATATTGACACCACACACATTTATATTAATACAACATCTTTAAAAAAAATTAATATATGGACAATTTTAACTCTCTTTAAATATCTTTCTAACTACCATATTTTTTTTCATGATGTAATTAGTACAGTGACTATCTATTAATTATTTGATTTCCTTAATTGCTAGATATGTTTTTCCTTTTTTTTAATTTTATTTTACATTGAGGTATTCCTTTTCGACATCTTTTTTTTTCCATAGAAATATACATAGTTACAAAATTTACAAAAAAACACATCAATTCAATTGAAATTTCAAGCACCGAACCATCAAGTTCTACTCAAACCAGATTAAGTCAAGGTATGCATTTAACGTTTTTTTAAACTTGTTTTTATATGTAATTGATCGAACTCAAATATATTGCTTAATTTTATATTTTTTTTCTCTTAATTTTGATACTTATAATCTATATATCAATTTTAATTAAAATTGTCTGGAATATTTTATCAATTTAAGTCCAATGCAAATAATTTATTAATTTTAGCATGATTGTTGTAATTTTATAAAAGTAATCATGTCTTTTTTTAGTGGTTTGTGTGCGCAAAAAAAATATAAAATGTTAATTGAAAAAAATATATAGTAGATTGTTAAAAAAATATGAAGATGGATAAACTAAATCGATATATACAATGATAATAGATTGTAAAAATATAATAAACTCATTCATGGTTGTAATTCCCTTAGAAAATCTTAAAGATCCAATAAAAATAAATAATGAATACTTATTATGTGAATCTAACTTTTAAGGAAAAAATCATATAATAATATGAGGAGGGTTCAAATGCCTCCATTTTTTGTGCCTCCATCATGCCTCCATTTTTAAAAACTTTAATAACTCAAAATTTAAATCTTAAAATTCAAAATAAAACCGTTGGATATGAACTATATCATTTTATCTATGCACGTGTAAAAAATTATGGCATTTCAATTTTGTTTTGATTGTCATCTTGAGCTTGTAAAAATGTATACAAATGTGGATAATTTCTAGACGTTGATTTTTCAACTAATTGATTCATATAAAAGAAAAATCAAAATGTAATAATTTTTTATGGGCACATAGAGAAAATAACATAGATTACATCTAACGATTTTATTTTGACATTTAAGTTTTAAACTTTGAGTTATTTATGTTTTTAAAAATGGAGGCATGATGGAGGCACAAAAAATGAAGGCATTTGAACCCTCCTCTAATAATATATGAAAAAGAAACAAATTTAAAAAAAAAATAATATACTTTATAAAAAAATAACTTTTAGGAAAAAAAAGTTATGTGGATATGCAAGAATCAATATTTAAAAGAAATTCTTAATTAAGGATAAAATTGTCTATATAGTAAAATATTTTGATAGTGTTGTGTTAACAAAAAAATTAGTATTTTTAATATCATCACCCCCCTGTTGGTAACATTTGCTTTGCTGTCAGTCTTAATTACCTGTTCTTGTTGGCAGCTTAGGCATTCAATTTTACATTGAAACATGATATAGGCTGGAGTGACTCAAGTTTTGGCTGAATAAGAACATGAAAACTAACCATACAATTTTAATCTTGGTATGACCCACTGCAAACCAGTGGGATGTATTGGTACCAGGTGCAGTACTTTTCCCAGGCCAGAATGTGCTCGTACCAGATTATCCTGTTTTCTCATTCCTTGGCTGAATCTAGCAACCAGGGTTTAAGAAGTATTGATCTGGAATTTTAGTTTCATAAATTTGGCATTATTGGTCCATACCCCTTGGTTTACCTAAATTCATAATGTCCGAAATCAGCCTGCTCACTCAATTTCTGCAATTTTGCTTCAGTGTGAATTCTCGTCTTAAATTAGTGTTATGTTGGAGAAGTTTAGTTTTGTAGTCTTGTTTCAAGCTCTCAATTAAGCCATAGTTCTTGGAAAAAAGGAAGAAAATTTGAGCCAAATAAAAGAAAGAAATTTTTTCTTTCTACCTTTGTGTCATGTGATGCCCGGTGCCTAGTAGAATCCTCATTGCACCTCTCTTTTGTCTATGTGCAATTTCTGTGTGGCATTGCACCTCTTCTTTGTCTATATGCTACAGAGATGGTATGGTCTCCGCGTCATGTTACCGGCCATGACAGTCTTGCTTATTGTGTGGGGTCCCTATGAATTGTTCACACTCAATTATCCATGGTGTGGTTGTGATTTACCATCTTCGTGCCACTTGCTATCACAAATGGCAGCAAAGGATTCCAGCAGTTTTTAGTGAAGGTAGTGTACGGCCCGAGCTTCTGGTGGACAAGTACGGCAGGATGTGTGTGCCAGTGGCAGAGGCTCTGCTAAAATCACAGGAAAAAAAAAAAGGGTTTTGTGTGCAAGTCAAACCACAGTAAATTTAGTTGTTAGGTATCAGTGAAGTTCCCATTGTCCCCCACCACCTCAAGTTGAACTTTTCCACCTAACAGAAGATATGCACTCGTAAATATTTTAACAGAGTAGTTTTGGCGTCATGCAACGCACAAACTGTAGAATCAAAACAGTGTTGTTTATGGGTTTTTCACTGCATCAAGCCAAAACTGCTTTGTTAATAGCTTTACCCGATAGGCAACAGAGCAAAACGAGTTTCTCTTTCTACTTTCCATATGAAGGTTTAATCTACACCATTCGTAGAAAATGGATTCAGACTTATCAATCAACTTAAATGGTCTGGAATTAGACAACAAGGCCAATAATTATGCTAGCGTGGCAAAAAAAACCGTATTTTGCCAGAAGTTCGCAAGACCACAAAAGCTCATTTTTTTATTTTTTTTATTTTTTTATAGTTTTCAAAGTGAATTCCTGAAAGCAACAGGTGGTGAAGTTTCTACATGATAACGATTTTTTTATATTGACCATGTTTTTATTATGTATTCTTGTTTGAAAAAACAGGATGCTTTATTATATGTTAGCTGTGCTTAGTCATTGACGTGATACCCTACGGCATTTTTATTTAAATTTTCCTCAAATCTGGTAAATTGTTGATGAATTAAGGATTGACTACCCAGGGGCGGCCCCAGAATAGAACCAGGGGGCAGCCGCCCTCCTGGATTTCGAGTTTTAGTGGTAATCTATCGGTACTGATCACATTTGCTTTTTCAAGGAAATTTTTTTCCTCTCTCTGTGTGTTTGATTTGTAATTCGGATTAAATTTAGTGTTAAAATCAAAATAAATTTGTTGAATTATGATTGGTAATTAGAATTATAAGTTAAGTATAAGAAATTATAAGTCAGAGCATTGAAAAATATAAGTCAAAGCATTATTTTTTTTATCGAGTACCCAATTAGTTAATGAGATTATATCCGATAAGCTATTTAAATCCAATTCAATATTTTTTTGCTCTCCAACAAAAATCCTAGGTCCACCCCTGTAACTAGCTCTTGTATATAGTGTTGAAATAAGAGAGAGCAATGCAACTAATGTAAATGAAAATAAAAATCTTGGACCGACAGGTAGGGGTGTTCAAATGGTTTGCTTTATTTGGTTTTTAACTGAACCGAAAAAATTCGGTTCAAATGGTTCGATTTTCTAGTTTAAATGAATCGGTTCAGTTTAATTCGGTTCAAATGGTCGGCGATAGGGGAGCCTTACAAAACAAGAACTGTGATCTACTATTGAAAACTGTTTGAAACTTCAATTTTTGTGAATTTTGCACTACATCTTAATCTTATTTTAAACAAATCACATGCCTTCCATAAAATATATATAGAGAGACCACGGTTTAAGTGCCTCCATTTTTTGTGCCTTCATCATGCCTATGTTTTAAAAAACTTTAACAACTCAAAATTTAAATCTTAAAATTCAAAATAAAACCGTTGGATATGAACTACATCATTTTATATATGCATGTGTAAAAAATTATGGCATTTCAACTTTGTTTTGGTTGTCATCTTGGGCTTGTGAAAGTGTATACTAATGTGGATAATTTCTAGACGTTGATTTTTTAACTTATTGATTCACATAAAAGCAAAATCAAAAAGTGATAATTTTTTATGAGCACATAGAGAAAATAGCATAGATCACATCTAACGGTTTTATTTTGACGTTTAAGTTTTAAACTTTGAGTTATTTAAGTTTTTAAAAATGGAGGCATGATGGAGGCACAAAAAATGAAGACATTTGAACCCTCATATATATATATATATATAAGAATATGCTAGCATACTACGCGTAGCATAGAGGCCCTCCGTGCAACGACTCAATATTCAACTTTTCAAAATCCTAACGGTCGATCCGAACCGTTCATCTTGTTCTCCATATTAATATGTGTTTGGAGACCAAATTTTACATTTTTTGGAATTTTTTTACTATTTTTTTAGATTTATTGAAAATCACTGTTTTCAGCAAATCTGGACCATAAAAAAACAACGATTTTCAATAAATCTAAAAAAATAGTAAAAAAATTCCAAAAAAATATAAAATTTGGTCTCCAAACACATATTAATATGGAGAACAAGATGAACGGTTTGGATCGACTGTTAGGATTTTGAAAAGTCGAATATTGAACCGTTGCACGGAGGGCCTCTATGCTACGCGTAGCACCGTAGTTGGTTTCTATATATATATATATATATATATATGAGATGGGCTACAGTGAGCCATGGAGTAAAATGAGTTGGTGCTCCATGACACTATATTTTTATTTTGAAAATTCAAACGATCGATCCGAACCGCTCAACATGATCTCCATATTGAAATGTGCTTGGAGACCAAATTTTACATTTTTTGGAATTTTTTTACTATTTATTAAGCAATTTTGAAAATCGCTGATCCAACGGTCCAAAATTTTTTACTGTTTTTTATTGTTCATAGCAAAACAACAATTTTCAAAATTGATATTAATAAAAAAATCGGAAGAAAAGTGTGTTAAAAAATCTCTAGTTCAGGAATCTGTCCTTGTCACTAACAAGTGGACGTCGTTGTACATGTCTTGTTCTCCAGTCTTCCATGTACTGGACCAACACTCGACCTATAAATATAACCGAAGTTCCTTGTATGAATAAATATCCATAAAAATTCAAGGACACAAAAAGATAACAAATATCCAAAATTTAGAGTATAACATATCGTTTGAATTGGTATGATGTCTTATAAATTATTCTACAAAAACATTAGATTGAAATTTAATATATTTTAAACGTTCATAAGGTTTTCAACAAATAATTAGTACATACGTTACGTGGGATTTTTTTTAAAAATAGAATCAAATTTAATATTTTTAACAAAACAAACACCATTGATTTAGATTCTACAAAACACAACTCCACCGATCTTGCGAATCGGTGGAGACACAAACATTGGATCGGTGGAGCTATTTTATGACACATCTATACAATCTGACCACATAAATCAATAGTAAATAGCTCTACTGATCCTGTGGATGGGTGAAGCTGTTTTTTTTATAAAAATCAAATCAACGATTCTTGATGCTTGTTTTGTTAAAATATTTAAAATTAATTATATTTAAAAAATAATCCATTACGTGTCTAGGAAGTGATTTAGTATTGGAGTTGCGATTTCTTTTTTCTTTAAAGCTTGCTTTTTAAATTCGGAAGAAAAATAAATATTACATAACAAATAAAATAATTTTCATCCTTCTCTTCCATTTCAAGTCTTTAAATTTAGAATTAGATGACACTTTCACCATTTATTCTTTCCTTATTCTCTATATACCTCATTTTTTATAACTCTATTTAACCTTCTGTAGGCAATTTTAAAGAAACTTCTCTTGTAAAGCAAAATAATTAATTGGATGTAGGCCTTTTTAATTAAAAAAAACGTCAACCTCAAAATGCTTGTAAAGAAAATGACAAGTTTTCAATTTTGACATGAAAAAAAAATTCCACGTGACAAGTTGCTATTTGTATAGTGATATTTTAAGAAAGTTGGAATCAATAGCAAAACAAAAAAAATTCTCTAATTATATCAATGGGAATTTAACAATGTTAATTTTTTTTTATTAAAGTCGTGAAATGTATTTATCTAATAATTTTCTATATATTTTTGTTATGAGTCCGATAGCTTCTACTCTCTTTTTTTAGAAATTTGTTAAAAAAAATGCGGAGTTGCCAAATTAAATAATAACAAACTAAGTAAATAACATTAATATATTTATAATTGGTTTTGCATTTATGGAAAGATTTTTTTTCATCGTTTAGTTCATTCATTTTTTATTTTGCATTGATTGCAAGATCCTATACATTGTCTTAAATTTTAAATTAGCATTGTTCTCGAATCTCACTGATTAAAACAACGAAAGAATTGCTAATACATGACATCGTTAAACATCATACATATTTTAATAAAAAAATAATGTCATAAATATGACAATCTATGGGTTTCATTTCATTAGAAAATGACTATTTTTCATAAATATGACAATAATAATAATAATAATAATAATAATAATAATAATAATAATAATAATGAGGTCGCATTAGTAAATCGTTCAGTTAATATAAACGACCTTTCTTTTATAAATAGAATCAAATTTAAATATTTCAACGAAATAAGTATATTAAATTTGTATTTTATGAAAAACAGATTGGTGGAGGCAGTTTAATATGTCAGCAGCAAGTGTAATGTAGTAAAAAAAAATTCTATCTCTACTGATCTACAGAATCGGCAGAACTGTTTTTTATAAAAATCAAATTCAACGTGCTTGTTTCGTTGAAATATTTAAAGTTAATGCTATTTTGAAAAAAAAAAAAAAAAAATCGTCTGTGCTTGTAGCCTTGTACACTAGTTATTTAATGGAGTCTCCAAAAGAGAGGACATGTTTTGTCAAAAATGGAGACAGTAGAAGAGACTTATCCTATTTGGCTACAGAACTCCTGGTACCACCTCAAATCGTGCCACGAAGCTAACAAAGAACAGCAGCATGCTCGAAGCACGAGATGTATCCACGGCGTTCGCGGTTGAAGAGGTTTTGGCATAAACTTGGTTTATATTTTAATTCGGTAGAACGGTCAGTACGATGTACCCATCGAATTTTATTATTCCAAATCAAGCTGACATTGTCATAGTTCAAATCTAATTATAATAATATAGCATAGCAGCCATAGCGGCTTTTGACCGAAATTTTTTTAAATACATAATAAAAAGAAAATAAACCAAAATATCTTCGTTATGAGGAATTTCAACTTTATTCAGCCCCACTTTGCATGTTACAACAATCTAAAGCACTTCTTTGCGGCCATTAAGTGAGACCGCAGATTGGCTCTGCGGTTCCTCCAAAATGGAACTGTAGATTGACTTTGCGACCTGGGTATAGGTGAAATTCCCTTAAAACATAGATGTTTTGGTTTTTATTTTTATTTTTATTATGGTATATAAAAAAATTTCGGTGCTTTAGATACTTATTCACAATTTTTTGATTTCCAATAGAAATTAAAATAATAATAATAATATAACATAATCTTCTATGATAAAAATTTCGAGATTAAATATTAGTTCCAATTAATAAAGTAGTTCAATATTTATTGAAAAAAATATTATTGGTTAAACGACTCCAGGCTCCAACATACATTAGTGCTAATATAGGCGTAAAAAATAATAATGACCATATTTTTTTTTGTCATTTTTTTCTGCATATATGTAGTTTAATTGTATAGGATAAAGAGACGAAGAATTCAAGCTTGATCCTCCTCAAGATGATAAGAATGATATTTGAGTTGTTTTATTTTTGAAAGATTTTATTTGAGTTAAATGGCAGGACAAGATCGATAATCTTTACGTTATAATGATTGTTAATCGGTGATTGTTCGATGTAGATTCAAACTATTCATTTTAATAAGAGCATCTAAAATGACTTGCAAATATAATTGCAAAGTTCTTATTGACATATTCATTTCTATTTTTAAAAATATTAAACTCTTTCAAAATTTGAAAGCTTTCATATTATGAAAGCCTTTTCATTTGAGAAAATGAACAGTTACTATTATTTAAAAAGTGAAATTTTGTAGTTACTATTCTTTCATGAATGCATTTATTTTGCAATTAGTGGCTACTTTTAATTTGACAACTGTCTTGCAATTGCTAATTAACTGCAGTGATGAAGATGCTCTTTTTAGACTACTAAAATTAGATATGACTTCTTACTACTAAAACTTGATAAGTCTTATTTAGATTGTGAAGTAGATATTCGCTTAAGGTACTACAAAATTTTAAAAAAACAATCAAAATTTATCTTTGACTACGTCTAATAAATTATTATGAACAAATATCATTATTGTCAACTTATTATACATTCATAATAAATTTGTGCAACACAAAAATAATAAGTTAAATTATTTTTCTTTATTCTTGTTATTTCAAACAAATAAATTATATTGTAATATTTTTTATTAAATCTTAGTTGTTAAAAATGAATATTTGATTTCAGACGTTGCATTTGATAATATCAAGAAATATTAATGTTGTAAGTATAGGGGTGGCAGTGAGCTGACTTGTCATGAGTTGGGTCCAACTTGAACTTGTTACGAGCTGACTCGTCCGAGTCACGAGCGACCTGATTTTAGGTGTTCGAGCTGAAATTTCAGCTTGAAATTGTCACGAGCTAAATCGAGTTAGCTCGCGAGCTGTCAAGCTGGCTTGCTAGGTGTGACTGGATCTTGTTTTAAGAAGAAAATAAATTATACAAACTTTTTGGACCGAGCTGGACAGTATAAAATGCACACAAATTTATACAAATTCACAAATTGATGTCTAGCCAAGCTAGCTCGTGAGCTGACGAACAAGTTAAGCCTCAGCCTGAACTTATTAATTATGAATTGAACTAGTAGCGAACTGGCTCGCTAATAACTTGCTCCAATAATGAGCGAGTCAAGTGCGAATCACAATCGAGGCACGAGCTACTAATTTTTTTTGCCACCCTAGTAGTATCATAACAAATGAGCAGTCCGTTATATTAAAAAATGTAAATTTGAATTTACATGCCTCTCTGGCACTCTAATTATTGCAGAGTCCTCCTCCTAATAGTAGACCGTGCCTAAGTGGACAGTAATATTTAGATCGCACTAAAACAATCCGCTACGTAGACCTACCCACTTCGGCTGCAACGACGGCCCCACTTGAGTTCATTTCTCTTGCTTTCATACCCGGTTTACAGTAGACCAGTCACACCACTTTCTAGTCAAGCTTTCAGCACCATCTCACACAGACCATATAAGTGGGTACCACAATGCAGGGACATCAGATACGGCTTATGTAGACCTCGTTCGTTTAGTTTTCTTCTCATTGCCGGAATATTCCTTCGTGACGGCACGTTTTGTATTTTCCCGAAAACTATATATACCTTTCTCTTCTAATCACAACTTCTCTCTCTACCCTAAAAAATCGAAAACCCCATTTCTCTTTCTCTCACTACGCGCCGCCTCTAAATCCAACCTCTTTTCTTGCAGATCTGTGTCAGATCCGCAATTTTTGGTATCACATCGCTGAGATCGAACCGGAATTGGAGGGGATTGAGGTTTTCGATTTGGCTTCCGGGAGAATCAAGATCTTATGTCTTTTGAGGGATTTAGGCTATTAGAATTGGGAATTTGAGGATTTCTTTGGGGGATTTGAGATGGCCAGGTGGATGTGGTTATAGATTTGATTTGTAGGGTGATTGCAAATTTTCTCCAATTTCTGAAGATTCAGAGGTCATTTGGGGCTTAATCAGTGTTGAGCTGGATGGTAAGGATAAGAGTGATGGGTCTTAGTCTGATTTTCGAGCGTTAATTTTAAATTTGACGCAGATCGAACAGGTCTGGTTTGTCTTCAACTTCGAGGAATAATTTTAAATGAGATTCTTGAATGAAACCCTCTTTCTGAGGATGGGAAGGAGATAGGGCCTCTTCTTGTTGTTGTTGTTTTTTTTTTAAATATTCATCACGACCTATTTGTAATTATTTGGAGACCAATTTATGCTTGCCATGGATGCTGTCGAGTTGCCTTTGCCTACTAGTCTAGTAAACCCCAAGGTCGTTTTGCAAGATTTGTCTGGCCGAGCTGTGGGGCCTGAGATCAGGGGATCGGAGAGTACAGATGGATTAGTTACTGCTAGAGGTCGTGATTCAGCTTGTAGCTCATCTCGTAGCGGTACAATTTGAACTCTGAAATCCTCTTTGATTTTTTTTTTCTAATCTCTATAATATTGCCTTTTCTTTTCTTTTTTCCTAAGATTGACCTGAGATTTATTTAGGCAATAATTGTATAGTCATCTTTAAAGATTCTCTGTCTTTTTTGCTGCTGGACATGATTTTATTTGCATTGGATAAATGGTTCAATCGCCTTATGTTCAGTTGAGGAGCTTTTTGGAATTTTTTTTTTCTTAAGGTTGTTCTAAATGATTTTAACTGCATCACATTCAGGTATTATCAATTATGATTATGTTTTTGTCTATATTGAAGAATTAGGTTTTTCTTAAATAGGCTACTGAGAAATATCTATGAGAACTGCATATTAATAATTTTCCTTGCTAGAAATATTACTATGCTACTGACTATGCCATGAAGCAGTATACTTGAATTATGTAAAATTAGGTCTTTTAAGTTTCAACTCGCAAGGTTAATTGCCGCATACTAGCTCGTGCACTTGTCAGTTGTTAATAGTAACTTTTTTATAATTAGTACCTGTATTGTTGCTAAGGAGTATGCAATTGCTCTTTCACCTTTTCAGATGTCAAGTACCCTCTTCAATCTCCTGATCGGTTCTCCAAAAGACCTTCTGACTTATTGGTACCACTGAAACCTGGTATTAACTCAACTCTCAGTTCCAGATCTGAAACCAGCTCAAGAAGGATTTTAAATGGCGAAAGCAGCATGATTCTCTCTTTGCCGAAACAAGATGGTAAATCCCTGCAGAAGAGATCTGTCAAGATGCTAAATGTCTTACCATGTTCTGCTACTGGTAAAAGACCAAAAGTTGAGCATGGTGAGGTGGCATTCAACATGGAGATCGATGATGCGAAGATTTCTGGTACAGTAATTTGTTTTTTTAGTTAGCGTGCTAGATCATCCTCATATCTTACCATTTTTACAATTTAACTTGAATAGAACTGTGACTTATGGTCTGTTATGTACATATACAGTGCTGGTATTTAGTTTGAATTTTTTTTTTTTTTTGCATGTCTTAATATATTTGTAATCTACAGAGAATGGACGGGTTTTGAAGCAAAAGCGCTGCATTGAAGGAAAAAGAACAGACAGGAAAGCCCTCAGAGGTGGGATAAGATCTAAGCACGATTTCTCCACTTCAAAATCTGGCTTCATTAATTTTGATTCTACTTTTGGAGGAAACAGCATTCTCGGTATGTCAGCCTTCTGCTAGCTTATACAAGTCCAATCAACTTTTCTTGTTCTAAGAGGCTGCAACTCGAACTAATTGTGTCCAGCGTACTTGTGAAATTGGTGATTTGTCCCTCTTAAGATCCTTGCAAAATACTCTGTTGATAATATGGGTTCTCCCCTTCTACTTGTATATACATAGTTTTAAGTGGAAAGTTTAAATACTTTATGGAAATGTATGAAAATTAGCGCGTCGGAAGTATGAGAGGTCACTTCTGTTCTTTCTTTTTTTCTTCTCTGTTTCAAATTAGATATTCGAGCATTATACTATAACTAAAGTCTAAAGGTATATTGTAAATTACCTGATGCTTTAACTTCCCATTCAAAATGTTATTCATGTTAACATAATTAGGAGGTGGGCAGCAATATATAATGGGAGGTATATTTTATGTTTTGGTTTTTTCCCCCTTCAAGGGGGGGCGGGGGTTACAAGTGTTTGGGAGAATTTAAATAAATTATCTTTAATAATCTTTTTCTATTTTCACTAAAACCTCTTGATTTCAGGAATGTATGGCCTGAAGTCAGATTCTCATGACATAACCAAGAGTATGCAAGAGCCATCCCTTGAGGAGCTTCTAGAAGGTGCCGAAGGCACCAGCAAGTATAATACTAATGCTAGCCGAGACAAGGGAAAGAGACCAGCTGTGTGTACAAAAGACGAGTTCTTGATCTACATTCGGAAGTCCTACTCCATGCTTCCAGTTCCAACAGATAGCAGTGTTGGAAATAATAAAAAAGATTTAGGAGCTGTTTCAAGCTTTGTTCTAGGCGAGGCTGACAATAAGGTGCAGAATTGTGATGAGCCTGTGCTTTTGAGTAAGGTAGGCTTGAGGAGTCTTTCTCTCTGTTTTCTAGTTGCAAATTTTTCTTGCTCGCTTGAATACCATGAAATTGCCTTCATGAAAGACCCTGGTTTTTTTGTTTGTATTTTTTCCTTAAACCAGGATTCTTCTCAAATAAAACTAAAAAATATTGAACTACAGCAGCCGAAAGATGTTCTGGATAGATTGACACTTCCTCAAGATCGCAACTTAAACTCCCTGTTCGTGAACTTGAGCATAACAACTCCTTGCTTGAACCCCATAAATCACACTCCACTTCGTGGTAGCAGCTTACCACCTCTTCCGTGGTCAACGACTCAAGGTGGGACCCATAAACCTATTTGCGACTCTGGAAGGGTGCCATGGGTGAAATTAGGTGGCGAATTCACTTCCCACGAACTTGCTTTCTCTTTGTTGGATTTGGAGAAGATGGAGAAAGAAATACCTTGTGAAGAAAAGATACTGGGGTTTTGTGGCGACTTGACTTGTAATAAAGAACAACCTGACAACTGCCGTACAGAAGCTCGTGACAACATTGCTAGTGTCTCTGGCCAGTCAACTAGACAAGGTACCCTAATATTGCATTAGTGTTGTTAGACTTTATACATACAAAATAGTATCTGACATGATTAACATACCAGCACTGGTTACTTTTGTTTGTGAAATGTTGAAATTGGAAAATAACTAATAAAGGAGAATTACCAAATAGAGCATGCAGGATAGGTGTTTGATTTTTCCTTTTCCCTTTCGTAGGAGCTTACTGACATGTATCCTTTATTTGATGAAATAGTTCATTCTCCTACTACGTTGCGAGCAGCTGAGATATTGTGCGAATTGGCTAGTAGCCCCGACTCGTGTGGTAAACAAAAGCACACCAACGGAGCCATTAAATGGCCCAATTCTCCATTGCAGGTGACTATGAAGGCACACAAGCCTTTACCATTCCCAGCTGCTAGGACAGATAATACTAGCACTAGTTCCTTGTCACCTTCTAGAAACTTCGATTCCCCTTCTAGAAGCTTCTCTATCCAACCATCGAAGTACAAGGTGCCAATAGATAGGAAGAATCATAATCATGATTTGTTAAACAACCGCACTAACAGCCCCACAAGAGGAGCTATTAGGTGGCCAGTGCCTATTGATCCAAGGCAACAACAGTCCCGTGGAAATGCTACGAGACCCCAAAATAGCCCCTATTCATCCCAGGCGCGTCTGGAGAGAGATTATGAAAATCAACAGAAGATCAAGAAAGCAACATTAGCAGCATCCCTCGGCACCACTTCAGGTTTTGGGGATTGGAATCGACCTAGGAATAAGAGGGTTTAACTTGTAAATTGTAGGCAAAAAGGAAAAAAAAAAAGCAAATTGATTGCGTCTTTTATTTTATTTTTGTAGCAAGGTGAATTCTGTAGGGTATGAATTGTAAGTTATGTCAATTAGTATTGATAAAAGCAGCTCGAAATTTGTTCAAGCGGTAGGTGTCAAGTCGGCAAACAGGCCGTGCATGTATATTATTTATTCGAGGGCTGATTTATTTGTACCCATGGTTCGATGCTTTTGTGCTGTGTATTTTTGAGTGTACTGCTCTGTTTCTGCATACAACGATGCAGATGCTTGTTTTGTCAAATGTTGCCTATTTTTGTCAAGTACTGTTGATAGGCTCAGATAACCTAGAAGTTTTGATGAAATATTGTACCTAACGTTCTAGATTAGTCCGTCTAAGCAAATAAATATTGATGATTGATGAAATAATGTTGTCTAGTTAATGGGCTGAATAACAGAAAATGGGCTATATATACTACTGGACCCTTCTCTGGTGACTGATCAGAAGAATTAAAGAAGGGTACACAAGGAGTTAGGCTAATATGACATTGGTGTTATTTCAAACTAAATAACACCACATCTTAAACCGTTAGATCTGCTTTAATATTCGTACAAAATAAAGTGCTTGAACAGTAAAAGCATATTGTACGAATATGAAAGCAGATCTAACGGTTTAAGATGTGGTGTTATTTAGTTTGAAATAACACCAATGTCATATTAGCCTAACTCAAGAGGAAGATATCATACTTGCGGTTGCGGGTCTCATATTATATGAAGAACATATAGACTGCCAGAGACAGCGCTATGCCTTTTTATTTCCCTACATTTCTAGTATTCAGGAAGCACCACTTGTAGAAAATTCAGATAAAACTGAAATTAACACACACACACACACACACACTTCGTTAAAAAAAAAACTTTGATTGGTTATTAGGATTATAATAAATTCATGTACCATATCTAATCCAAAAGTAGTCTTGACTTCAAAAGTGGTCAAGTATCAAATAATCCCATAGTTATGAAAAAAAATCAATTTATACTAAATTGTCCAATAGATAACATATTATTAAAAGAGTGAGTCTATGGTACTATGCATATCACGGGTTGTTACCGTGCTACGGCTCTATATTCGAGTTTTCAAATTCTAACGGTCGATCCGAACCGTTCATCTTGTTCTCCATATTAAAATGTGTTTGGAGACCAAATTTTACATTTTTTGAAAATTTTTTACTATTTTTTTAGATATTTAGAAAATCACTTGATCTGAAAATTCTGGACCATCCAAAAACAGTGATTTTCAATAAATCTAAAAAAATAGTAAAAAAATTTCAAAAAATGTAAAATTTGGTCTCCAAACACATATTAATATGGAGAACAGGTTGAACGGTTCGGATCGACCGTTAGGATTTGAAAACTCAAATATAGAGCCGTAGCACGGTAACAAATCGTAATATGCATAGTACCATAGACTCACTCTTATTAAAATGCTCATGACATAAATGGCAAATGAAGTCTAGTTTCGCCAAAATCTTAAGATCTGTAAAATAAAAAAAACTTATTGAATACAAGTGATTACAGATCAGGTGAGATTCAAATAATTTACCTACAGTAGTTTTTGGGTGCAGTAACAACTGTCCGTGGATATTCTTTTATCAATTCACGTAACATTCATATCAAAAAGAAGGAAACTTCATACAAATGTTGCAAATATCATTTAATAGAATGTAAAGAGCTTATGGTTCCGATTACATTCAGAAAAAGGCAAAAATATGAGGTTGTAATGCATTGATAGGAAGGTTTTAAATAGCGATTATCGTGTTATATCGGAAAGACTAAAAAAAAAACTATCACAAATAGCGTAGCTATAGCGAAAGCTATCCTATATAGCATTTTTTGTTTTAAAAAAATATTTTTATTTCTACTAATTATCAATATTATCTAAAGTCTTATAAAGCAATAAGTAACACAAAATTAATTAATGAATTAGAATATTCATATTGAACCAGTACAAAGTATAAATTGCTATTCAAAATATCTCTAATAATATCATAAACTATCTATCTTTTTTTTATTCAAAATAACCTAAGCATCATGACATAAATTGTATATTTTTTCTATTAAAAAAAACCTAAGCATCATGGAATAAACTTACTATCTTTTTCTATTTTAAAACAAAATCAATCTGGGCCTTGAAAGTATTGATCTTTAAAATTAATTTTCAGTTAGGCTTTTTATAAAAGTCTATGTAGCATAGCGTGTAGTGCAAATAGTGGAGCGTTATTACCGCTATAGCGGTCATAGCTGAAATAACGCATTTTTATCCAATAGCTTAGCGTTTGAGGTCCTAAAAATCTATAGCGCCGCTATTGCATCATTATAGCGTGCTATTTAGAACAGTGATCAATAGTTAAATTACAACAAGTTTTTTTAATATATTTGTGGCCTATTTCTGCACAAATTTGACCAAAATTTATAAGATCTCTGGAAATTAATGTCATTTAGCTTAATAGAAGAAAAATGTTATAAATTGTAATCGTTTAATGTACAAAAACCTTGAAATACATGTAATCAATTCATGTAACAAATCACATATTAGCATATCCTAACTTGGCATTTTGTAGACATCTATTAACTCTTAAGAATCCTTTGATTCAGAATCTTTAGATCAATGAACTTTTCTACTTTTTTTTTTTTTTAATAATTGGTGGCGAAGTTTGCCACCAACAATATATTAATAAAAATAGTAATATTTACATATTAACAAAGAAAATGAAAAGCTTCACACTCAAATTGCTAAATCCTATACCTAAGTAGCGTAGACTGCCACTAGCAAAGTACACAAATCTATAAACATTGGTAGTCCACAAAAATATATCAAGAGTTGTATCATTTATTAATAAAGACACCGGTCGCCTTTTGTTGGAGAATAACCTCCTATTCCGTTCTCTCCATAACGCTCAAACTACGGCCACCCAGAGCACTCCTCAGTGATTTTCATGCCGTGTGAGACTGTCATTTTCCTCTAACTTAGTCTAATAAAGCAAGTTTAATTAATTTATTGCAGTACACTTTCAGTTCCGGTATCATTGGAATTCACATGCATGTTAGAAATGCTAGATATATGTTTTTTTTTTATTCTCATTGATTATTTACCTCCATTTTTATATTATGCACGTAGATGTTCTGATCCGCCAACGACTACGATTAAAAGATGAAATTTCAAATTTAATATCAACCCTCCAATCAAATAATTTGTCTTTTTTTTTATTAAATGCATCCGCTTTATGTATATAAATCTAAATTTAGTTAATAATATATTCACTACACATATTGCCACATGATACGTTACAATTAAAATAACTGAGCACATATTTTTTGCTATTTTTCTCCGTTTGTTTCCTTATTTCTCCGTTTATTTTCTTAATTTCGCCTCTTTTAGAAGATATATATTTCTTATTTCTTATTTCACTATATTTCATATATTAAATAGAATGGAGATATCTCCATTTTCTTATTTGTTTGTTGTCTTATTCTTTCTCCTTCGTTTTTATTTTATACAGATCAGCCACAACATAATGGAAATTGATTTTTTTCTATACAGATTGCCGAGGGAAATCGAGGCGAATTAGGAGCTTGATTGAGCGTGATTTCTGTGAGCTTGAGATTAATTACTTCAAGCGAGGTGAAATTCCACTCCAGCACGCAATTTATTTCCCCTTTTATCTCGTTTGTCTTTTTGTGCGGGTATTTTGCTATTTTTCTTCTGATCAAGTAATTTGTTGCATTGGATTTTCATAACCATTCATTTGAGGTTATGCAGTTGCACTAATAGCCTTCTTGATTGGGATAAATGAAGGGTTTGAAACTAAAAATCCACTGGAAAAGTCAGGGATATAATATTTTTCAATCTATTACTAAAATTATGCAACCCTTCTTAAATTTGTCCACTGAAAAAGTCAGGGATATAATATTTTTCAATCTATTACTAAAATTCTGCAACCCTTCTTAAATTTGTCCCTCTTAAAAATCCTTCTTAAATAATTAAGATTAGCTTGATGATTTGTGTTTAAAAATATTTCTGATTACAATATCAATTATAAGTTGAAGTCAGTAATTTAATTAGTGCAATGAAACTTGTAAGTTCAAGTTAGTAATTTTTGAATTGGAGTTATATTTGATGAATTCTCCTTTTTTATCTCTGTATTTGATGTTTTTCTTTCTTTTTAATGTGCAAGTTAATCACTACATAACTCACTAGGTACTTTTACATGACAACTAAATATGTCTTGATTGTTGATTTTGAATCTCATGTGAATGAATATGTCACTGATAGCAACCTACAATCCAATATTGTTGAGCCATCTGTCACAATTACTATAGGAGAAGATGAACTAAGTGGGAAAAATAAATTTACAACAGAAATTAAACTAGAAAAGAAAGAAAATGAGAAAGATGAACTGTATTTTGGCATTACGAAATTTCAAATTAAGAAGATTTTGTTATTTGTCTTTACTTATTGTTCATGGTCTCTATTTCATCATCTATCTTTGCTTATCGTTCATTTATTTTTTTTGCTTATATTTTCTGTTGGAAAATTATGTTGGGTCAGTTAATCAGTTAATCTCTCTGCCACTGATATCAACTGTACATAATTTTAAAATTGACAAATGGAATGCAATTGATATTTCTTATTTCATCGAATATCCCAATGTCCTATACAAACTCTCTTTTTTTCCGTCCCTTAATTTTGTTTCCATTTAATTATATTTGGTGAAAACTATTTGTTTGAAAGGCCTGTGGTGTTGTTTCTTTCAAATTCCTTGTTGATCTCATAAATAATATTTATTAAAAAAAATTCTCTACTTTTTTAAATCATGAAAAATATAATTTGAATCTGACTCGAACTTTACTAAAAAGATGCTACTACAGCGCCAAAAAAAAATGCACATCCCTGGTCTGTTAATTGGAAAAGAAGACTCAATACTTCTTTTTATAATAAACTTTGTTAAACTAAAGTGTGTTTCATGTATTTGACAGGTAAAACCTATCTATACAAAGCATTACTAGCTAAAGTGCGTTTCATGAATCTTATCGCACCGGCAACTACTTCATCAGGATCTGCAGCAAATAACATGCTGGGGCCCGGGGGGAAGAACCGCACATTCTCGGTTTAAAATTCCCTTGAAAATTGAGAACAACTATGTTTGCGATATCAAGAAGCAAAGTGGATTGCACAATTATTACGGATGACTACTTTGATCATATGGGATGAAACATCAATAGCAAAGTGACAAGCAATTGAAGCACTTGATAGAACAATTCAAGATATAATTGAAGAAATTTAACCTTTCGGCGGAAAGATCATGCTTTTCGGAGGTGATTTCAGACAGGTAAGGCAAAATTACTTATTTTATATTATTTTCATTTATTTTATGTTATTTTAGGGAAAAAAATATATCTCATACATAATTAATTTAATATTTCTAATTTTATTATATGTTTTCAATTTAAGCAATTATAATCTATTTTTCATATTTTATTTGTTCATTTTCAAAAATGTTAGACTACATCAAAGAGGATCACACTGACAATGATACTTCAAAAATATTTTTTCATGTTATATTTAATCGGGCTTTCATTTGTTATTGTTTCTTTTAATTATTATTTATTATTTAGATCTTCGTTTTTTTTTTCATTTGTGTCTTTTATTTTAATTTGAATATATTTTTTCTTATTTTGTTTGAATATCAAATAAAAATATTTCTTCATATTATATTAAATCTTATAATATGTTTCCGTTGCAACGCAATTACACAATACTAGTAATAAATAACATATTTTGTTTGAGAGTGACTACCATCACCATTTGAATAAAGTGTTGAAGATTGGAAAAGCCATTTGCTTGGCAGGATAAGTTGACAGTGACTACCATCACCGTTTGAAGTAAAACATACCATCTACATACCATTTGATTATTTTAGACAAGATCTTTAATTGGCACTTGGCAGCCGCTGCCAATTCTTAAAAAAAAAAAAAAAAAAAAAAAACGAAATTAATCCTTCAAAATTCTTTCAAATAAATTACAAGGACAAGAAGAGTTCACGTGAGAGAAACAGGGGGTTGCACAAAATACAAGGACCCGTGATTGGCAGGATCGATAAGTTGGCATTAATTTTAATTTTATCTATGCCAACCATACAATAACATACAGACATGACAACAGCCAAAAGTTCCTCTAGCCTGAATCATGAGAGGTAAATAAAACATGTGGAGGGTTCAAATGCCTCTGTGTTTTTGTGTCTCCATCATGCCTCCATCTCTCTTCATCATTTTTAAAGTTCAAACAGTCGATTTGAACCGCTCAACCTAACCTCCATACAAAAATATGTTTGGAGACCAAATTTTATATTTTTAGGAATTTTTTTACTATTGTTTAGATAGGTACAAAATCAGTAAATCTAAACCATCTAAAAAACAGTATTTTTGTATCTATCTAAAAAAATAGTAAAAAAATTCTTAAAAATATAAAATTTCTTCTCCAAACATATTTTTGTATGGAGGTTAGGTTGAGCGGTTCGGATCGACTGTTTGAACTTTGAAAATGATGGAGAAAGATGGAAGCATGATGGAGACACAAAAACATGGAGACATTTGAACCCTCCTCATAAAACATAAAGGAATAATTAAATTAAGCCTTACTGAGTTCTGGCTGACTGGCATGGCATTAGATTGAGCATTTACCAGAATAAATTCTGTTATTTCTGGCTAACTAATTGCATTAATTGAATTATAATTTGGAATTGATTATGATCCCATACAATCATCACTGTGTATACCTGAAATAGCCTGTACGGCTGTATGTGATCAGAATTTTAGACAAACTTATACATATTTAAATTCTTGAAGGTCTGTTCGGCCAACAGAGGTTTGATGGGATTTTCAGTGGATTGTGATTAAATTTTCTACATGTGTTCGGCTGTCAGTTTATTTCCCATAACTTTTCCATTTTGATCCTATCTCAGTTTCCACACCAATTTATTTTGATAGGAAAAAATTACGGACCTCAGATTGCATTTTCAATTTCCCAACTACTCTCTCTCATCTCACTAATTTTAGTTTTCCACATACGGACCCACTAATTTTAGACACATATTTTTTCTGTTTTTCTTTTTGCTCGGTCAAACATTTTGACAATCAAGAAAAAATTCAATAGTATATATTAATAAAGGTTAATCCCGAAAAATCAAACAACACATCATTTTTTTTAATTATTATTATTATTATTATTATTATTATTATTATTATTATTATTCTTATTCTTATTTCTTTTTACAAATTAAGTTGGGATGTGACATGTACGAATATAATTTTCATGAAAAATAAAGAAATTACAAAACATGAGATAAAAAAATACCAAATCTCATTAAAAACATCTTATTTAATTATAACGAATAAAATTTGTATTTTATATAATAATAATTAATTAATATTGTTACTTAGAAAAAAAAATAGGATTTCCCACAATTAATCCCACCGTACAACTGAACACTCATTTCAACATATTATCCTGTGTGTTCTCGCACTCATTGGTTTCTGTTTTTTTAAAAGTAGATTTCCATCCCGTCAAATCCCATCCCATATAATCGTGTGACATCTGAATAGATCCTAGCACACATTAATTTTTTATTTTTTATTTAAAGAAAAAGCACGGATATGCATGTTAAAAGTTATACAACTTGTTGCTAGTAAATCTAGCTCGATGGTATTCGTGAAAAATGTAAATGTCGTCGGCGAACCCTTTTTGCTTTGCGTGACATTCTTTGAATCCGGTTGATTTTACACTTTATAGAGAGATGGGAACCAAAAAGTCTGAAACAATTATAATCCATTGACCTTATGAGTAATATAAAAGAGATATGTCCCCTGATCCTGATTAATATGCTTAGTTGTTTCATGAATAAAATGCAAATGTTAGTTAGTTCACACACACACACACACACACTCTTCTTTCAATGGAGAATGGTGGACATGTTCACTTTTTCCAAAAAAAGAAAAAAAAAAGTATGTATACTTCATGCAAATTTGATGAATGGAAACGGATATTGAGACAACTGTCAATGATAAAAGTAATTTTTAAAAAATTATAAAAATTATTTCTATGGTAATAATTAATTAGGTTTTTAAATTTAATGCATTTTAATAATCAGTGTTCACTGATTAAATATATAGTACAGGCAAATGCACATAAAATATTACAAGTATATATATACATTAATTAAGCAAACTCAATCGAAGCGTCTATATTTCAAAAGAGAGAAAATCAAACTTAAGCAAATCAAAATTCTAAAGAGAAAATTTAAGCATTCTTAAATATTCTATGACCTCCTTAATTTCAAATAAGAACTACCATTTTTTTTTTTCATATATCTCAAAGGAAGACGATCGACTCAGAAAGAAATAATTACTGATAATTATTTGCCAGAATAATAATTATCTCGATAGTATATGAACACTTAACACATAGACTTCTAAATAAGTATATCGTTTTTCCTTAATTAACCATACAAAAATCCAAGTATAAATTAAGGTTGAATTATAAATCATCTATATACGTTCACTTCTTGGACATGGATGCTCTCCTGCTAAGCACCACCCAATAGAGCACCCGATAGAGAACGAATAACCCGAAAAGAACCTGTAACCCGGTCCATTTCTCCTCTTCAATCAAGCCTCTTGCTTCCAACACCTCGATTCCTCGATTGGTACACTCGCCATTCTCTGACGATGCAAAGCATCTATGAGCCGCGCATCCATACTCATTCGCAAGCAATGCATCAAGCGCGTATTTGTACGGCGATAGATAATGCATGAATACCCAATACACCGGCATACTATCTTTTGTCAGGAAGTATCCTGAGAACAGAAAGAATCCGGCTAGAGATACTATGACGAGTGAGGTACCCGCAATGTAATCGGGTGTAAATGAGCTTATGAAAAGAACAAACGAATTTGCAGTGAGAACAACTGCCCATGATATTATGACAAACGAGAAAAATGCCGAGGCTTTGCAACATAATCCTACGAGAAAGTATACTGACGTCGAGTAGATGATTGCAACTGCTAGAAGGAAAGGAAGAAAAACGAATGTGGCAGCAATTACATGAGAAGAGAGGCGGTAGAGGCCAGAAGAAGCCTCACATAATAGTATGGGTCTCTCTGAGACGAAGACCGGTAAGGTTTCGGTGGTGGCTGAGAGAAGGAAGGTTAGTGTGAAGGCAAAGAGGCCAAGCCTTTTATGAACTCCTTCTTCTGTGTAACCGGCATTGATGTATATTGTGCCGAGGAGAAAACCAACTAGTAAAGCCTCGATGAAGCTAATTAGAAGGAGTTGTTTAGTACGGTAAACAATCTTCCATGAACGGCTGTACAAGGTCATGATTTCATGAACTCTTGAGCTGGTGTAGGCGGTCTCAAAATTGCAGAGCTTATTCTCTTTTGCGAGGTTTAATGTAGATGATGGAGTGACCGGTTTGGGGGGAGGAAGTTGGTCTAGAACCTCCATTGCATACTCTAAGGGGTTGAGGTGTGATGGTACGGTGAATCCGACAGATAACAGGTATGCATCAAGAGATGCGAGTGAACCGTGGTGAAGTACACGACCTTTCCATAGGAGAAGAAGGGAATCAATTGCTGATAATAGGCGTGAGCTCGGTTGGTGTATGGACAATACCACGGTGGTGCACCGTTTTGTGGCGATTGAACGAAGCGACTGCAGAACCAAATGAGCTGATGAGGAGTCTAAACCGGAGGTCGGTTCATCGAGCAAAAGAATATGAGGGTCTCTAAGGAGTGACAAGCCAATCGAGACACGACGGCGCTCGCCACCAGAAAGAAGGGTAGCTGACACAAACGTGTGAGCGACATGTGTCAGACGCAAGTCTGTTAGAAGCGAAGAAACCGCTTCAGATGCTGCAGAGGTTGAATCAGGGAAAAGTAAAGAAGCAGCAAAGAAGAACGACTCGGTTACCGTTAGTTGAGGCAGAGCAAGGTCAAGCTGAGGCAGGTGAGAAGAAATTCTTCGAAAGGAGGAGACATGAAGAGGCGATGAGTTGAGCAGGAGGTAACCTTGCGAAGGTATAAGGCGAGCTGAGAGGATGTCTAATAGAGTTGATTTACCGGCACCACTCGGGCCGACAATGGCAAGGAGTTCGCCTGGTCGGGCAGTGAGCGAGATGTCTTGGAGGATGTAGGAGGAGGGAGAGGGCGGGCGGCATGGACGGAGCCAGTTTGTTATGGCAGATATCGTGGCTGATTTTGCGTAGTAGATCGAACATGCGGATAGCTCGTAGGTTTTCAGCGGGTTTGTAGGCGGTGGGGTCTTGGTGATCTCGTCTTCGTCGGATGAGGTGGCGGCAGCGGAGGACATGGTGAAGAGATGGTGTTTTGAGTTTGTGAATGAATTGTATGAATTGTTGAGTGAAGGAGAGGGAGCACTTGCATGCATGTGTTTGTGTTATATTGTCATGACAATTAGGAGCAGCATATGGGGACGCATAGTGTCATGCATGGTGAAGGGGTTGGAAATTGAAATGGCACGTACGTAGGAGCTAAATGACAATGAAATGGAGGGATGGAGGGGAGATGATTGGGTTATGGACCGGGTTTGGTTCATTTATCATAAGACAAATGGAAGCGTCTAATTGTCCACAGTTTTTTGTCCACCATTTATCTACAGCTTTGACTTGCGTAAATACTGTAAAATTATACAATATATCACATAAAATATATCAGTTAATTACAAAACATCCAGCAACTATTAGAAAAAGATTGCAACTTGCACAACAGGACAAAATAAATGTACTTTCAAACTATACTTTCGGAAATTACAGTTATAGGAAGTTATTGGCAGTTAGAGTTAGTTATTAGCGGTTATTGGCAGTTAGAGTTAATTATTAGCGTCTGCACTGGGTTGAATCTTGTATATTGTAAAATTGAATCTTGTATACTGTAAAATTGAATCTTGTATACAGTAAAATTTTCAATTGAATCTTGTATACTGTAAAATTGAATCTTCTACACAGTAAAATTTACAATTGAATCTTGTATATTGTAAAATTGAATCAGCAGAACTGTAAAATTGAATCTTGTATACTGTAAAAATTAAATCTTGTATACATTAGAATTTTCAATTGAATCTTGCATACTGTAAAATATATACTGTAAAATTAAATCTCGTATACTGTAAAATTTTCAAATAATACTGTAAATTTTTCAAATAATACTGTAAATTTTCAATTGAATCTTTTATACTGTAAAAAGACAGTTAGATGAGAGTGGATAAAGTTGTGGACAAATAGTGGACAAAACTCAGTGGACAGAAACCTTTTCTCAAGACAAATAGAGAAATTCACGAGCGATACATATCCGATGGTGGAAATAAGAACCCTACAATTCCAAATCTACCTTTTTATTTGTTTTGAGATTGATGCTGAGAAAATAACTACTCTGAAATTCGTACCTTCCAAAAAAGATATGATCAGATTTGAAATTGTAGGGACCCTACGATTCTAATTAAAGAATCGCAGTATGATATTTTGATCATCTCTGCGACGCCCAACTTGTTGCTTTATTGACAAAAGTTCAAGTAAAATTAGGGTGTTACTAATTTTATCAGTTTTTTTTTAAGTTCAATTCCATTGTATTGATTTCAAATGACAAATTCAAATTGTTAAATTTTTTTTTTTTTTACTTTTACGAGTTATGCAAAAATCTTAAATTTTCAAATTAATTTTGTATAGAATCAAGTGATAAAAAAATATTCCAAAAATAAATGCATTAAAATTAATTTAAAAATCTTATAATTTTGACCTCTTGACTTTACACTAAATTAATTCGAAAGTTTAAAACTTTTGCATGTAGACGCATCACATGTAAAATAGAAGAATTTCAGCAATTTAGATTCGTCGTTTAAAATCAATCTAATAAATTTTAGAGTCGAGTTCACAAAATGGCTTGATAAACTTAGAAACACATTTAGTTTTACTCCAAAAGTTCATCACAATATATGAAAATTTCATTATAAGAAAAATGTATGGAATTGTAAAGAGTACAAAAACGCTAATTAGCTCTATAATATCATTGTGCGAATAGCATTTTATTAAATTTCATTGCTGGTTGGATTCTAATGAATGTAGATAAGATCAGAATTCACAAGGTCACATTTTTTTTATAAAACTGGGCAATTGTTTTGCGGAACTATAATTCTTCGGTTTTGATTTGATTGTTATTTTGGGATATAAATCTGCTGTTATTCCAAAGAGATCACAGGACCTTGTTATTCCTATCTCAACCGTTCAAAAATTTTCATACGCAAATCTCAAAAAAAAGTTTTTTTTGTGCCCGAATCTCAACAACAGTCAACGGCTGTGATTGGAATAACAGGGTCCTGATCCCCTTGGAATAACAGCAGATTTATTTCTGTTATTTTTGGGGTATATTAGAAGGCAATGACAGAGCTTGTGTTGGGACCTAGCTGGAACAAAGGTGCGTGATTGAGGTCGGACTTTGTCGTATTGTACTGGACTGTTGTACTGGACTGGGCCCGCAAAAGATGAAAGGGTTTTGAGGCCCGTGACTGGTTTTTGTTTTTGGCATCACAGTACGGACATTTGCCTACTTTTATATTTATTTAACAAACTTTTTATAAAGTGCTTTTCAGTATCCATATAGTTTGTCATTATATAGTGAGAAACAAAATATGAATGCATATACAGTAAGGTATGAAGTTTGTTAAGCAGTATTTTATATCCAGATGATGATTAAAAAGTGGCACGGCGGAGTCGGCTCTGTCACAAACGGTACAGTCATGGTATGGAACAACACGGTATGTGTGTCGGTTACGTGCCGTGACTCGCGTATCTCATACTGTGACCAATCGTGTGTCGTGACCATCTTTAGAAAATTTGACACGACACAATATGCGAAAGATTTAGTCACAGTACAGCACGGCACGCGGTCACACGAGTCATGTGTAATTAGGACCATTAGATATTGACCAAATGGTCAATCTTGATTCTTGAATATACTAACTAAAATTATAATCAAATGGTCACACAAGTCACGTTTGGTCACGGCACGTTTGAGAACGACATAACTCACATGACGTAACTATTCGCTTGACGTAACTATCTATTGACTTTTTAATCATGACACAACACGGCACACTTTTTTCACTCTAGATAACCATCCGACCGTGTAAGTTTTGCATAATTTCGGAGATCAATGCCATACATTTATATTTTGAGTGATGCTTCTGTGCATACAAGGACCTATTTGTAAAATGAACATATTTTTATTTTCAAAGTTCAAACAGTCGATCTGAACCGTTCAACTTGTTCTCCATATTAATATGTGCTTGGAGACCAAATTTTACATTTTTCTGAAATTTTTTACTATTTATTAAGATGAGTACAAAAAATATCAAATTCAGACCATTGAATTTTGTACTCATCTTAATAAATAGTAAAAAATTTCAGAAAAATGTAAAATTTGGTCTCCAAGCACATATTAATATGGAGAACAAGTTGAACGGTTCGGATCGACTGTTTGAACTTTGAAAATAAAAATATGTTCATTTTACAAATAGGTCCTTATATGCACATAAGCATTTGCCTTATATTTTATTTTCTTAACGTTATTAATAAAAAAATCGCTTATCTATTCAGCACGGATACTGTGTGAACAATAATCACGTGATTACAATTTGGGCTCAAGTAAACCCATTTATGGCCCATTTCTGGCCCATTTCTTATTACCAGTCAAAAGAGCTTTATGACAATCAGGGTTAGATTGGTTAATTTTG
The DNA here is from genome assembly GCF_964058835.1 of Carex rostrata. Classification (NCBI taxonomy): domain Eukaryota; kingdom Viridiplantae; phylum Streptophyta; class Magnoliopsida; order Poales; family Cyperaceae; genus Carex; species Carex rostrata. Next base: position 6,708,099 of record NC_135936.1, read on the forward strand.
ATTGCGCCTGACTTGATGAGGTGCATAAATTATTAGGTTTCAAAATGGCCCAATAGGTACCATCCTACTGGAAAAATAAAAAAAAGCTGCAATTGTTTTTTTTTTATTATTGCTAAGGAAAGAAACTTAATTTTCCTCAGTATACTATTTTGCTTCCACATATAAGGCTGCCATAATTTTTTTTTATATAACTATTTTAAAATTTTAAACCCATACATATATTACATGAGCTATGGGAATAAATTTATATCTGCTTTGTACAAAATTAAACAATAAAAAGAAGAGGAGGGTTCAAATGTCTTCATTTTTCTTTTCCTCCATCATGTTTCTATTTCTAAATATTTAAATAACTCAAAATTTAAAACTTTAAAAGTCAAAATAAAACTGTTAGATATGACCTAGATCATTTTATTTATGCGTGTGTAAAAAATTATGACATTTTAATTTTATTTTGGTTGTCATCAACAGAATGGAAAAACATACTAACGTGGATAATTTATAGATATTTATTTTTTAACTTATGGATTCACATAAAAACAAAATTTAAACGTGATAATTTTTATGAGCACGTGGAGAAAATAATATAGATCACATTTAACAATTTTATTTTGATTTTTATGATTTAAAAATGGAGTTATTAATGTTTTAAAAATGAAGGCATAGTGAAAGAAAAAAAAATGGAGGCATTTGAACCGTCGTCTAAAAAAAATGAAGATTTGTTAAAATTAAATTCATGTATTTATATATTAATAAAAAGACAGCTATTTAAAAAAAAACATAGGAGGTCTATTTTGAGATTCGTGTCAAGTTAAAATTGACGATTCAGATCTAATTGTACTCAGTCAGGTATTGCACCGGATCAAAATTTATCTACATCTTTTGCACTTCGATTTGAGAAATTGAGAAGGTAACATGATTTATATGAAGATCGGAAGGGTGAAATCATCTCCTAATTTTATCAAATTTTAATTTAGTGCCAAAAACAATATAACACTTTCTGTGTAGAAGATCGTAAATTCAAAACTCAAATAATGTTTTTTTATGAACATTACCATTTGAAAAACTGATCTCCACTTCTCTCTAAAAAAAACCTCTTAGATGGTCATGGCTATCATTTTTTTTAGTTCAAATCTTTCTAGAACATATTTTAAATGAATATATAAATTTTTCACGACACTGAAAAAAAATAGTGCAAATTGAATGGCTATTACTTTTTTTTGAAAATTTTCACATAAGTTGCAAAATACTCTCAACCTTTAAGTACAACTTTAAGTACAACAGTTTTAGAACTCTTTTTTTTCTAACTAATTGTCATACCTCCTCTTTCTCTTGCCATTGAAAAAAGTCCGACAATCTTGGAATGCACCAGATATTTCCAGATTTAAAGACTAATTAAAGAGGGAGGTTTAGACTTAATTTACATCATTAAATTAAAAAAAATAATTCGCTGAAGATCTGGCATGGGCTATAAAAAAGTAGATCTGAAATGGACTATAATTCTTATTAGTTTATGGTAAGTCAGCATAACTCAGTAGGGGTGCACAAAAAATTCGAGATTCGTGATTCGATTCGAGTTTGATTCGAAAAAGTTCGAAAAAAATTCGATTCGAAAGTAATTCGGTTCGAAATTAATTCAAACCAGTTCGATTCGAAATTAATTCAATTTCGAATTCGAATCTGGGTAGATTCGGTTCGATAGGTTCGTGAATTTATAAAGGTTCGAAACTCCGACTAATATTGACCGTCCAATTAATTTACGTCGCCAGTATTCTTTCTCCATCTCTCTCTCGCTTAACCTAAACGCCGAATTTCGCTCTTTCCCAATCGACTTTTTTCTCTCTCCGATCAAAGCGCTGGTGCATACAGCGAAGGTTTGGAGCTCTTTCCCTAGTCGAAGCACGATATCTCTTCCTTTCCAAACCCCTCTTCTTCTTCGCCTTCTCTCTTGATTGCAATATTTCAGCCAAATAATCCAAATCACAAACTTGCTGTGATGATTTTGCACGACCTAGAAGGACAAGTTTCGATTCCTCTCTTGGTGGATGTGGTCTTCTGGTAGTTTCGAGGCCAGAAGGATTGCAGATCTGATTGAGCAGCAGTCAGCATCAGAAATTTCGAACTAATTTCGAATCAAATCGAACTAGTTCGAATTATACCGAATCAAATTCGAACTGGCCTTTTAGGTTTGAAATTGATTTCAATTTCGATCTGGGTTTGATTCGAAATTATTTCGAATTCGAATTCGAACTAGGACAGATTCGATTTGGTTCGGTTCGTTTGCAGCCCTATAACTCAGTATTAATAATTACAGAACCAAGGGAAGATTCGGAGAGCAACCGAAATTTCACATTCTAACCACCAATCAAGTCGGTTCGTCAAAATAATAAAATATAGAAAAAAAATATATAGAGCGAGACATGACTAGCTGCCCTTGCTGGTACTTTTAAGAACTTTTTTTAAAAATCATAAACAAAAAAGAATATTTTATCAAATCAACTTGATTGCTTTAGATTTTAGAAAAACTATAAAAATCGAAATGTCATTTCAGTCTGAATTTTTTTTTTGAAACCGAAATGTTATTTCGGTCCGAGCCATTTTCACAGATTTCGATGAAAAAATAATGATAAACTTGTGAAAACACCTCGGATCAAAATGACATTTTAGTCTCGGAAAAAAAAAATTTTGGACTGAAAAAAATCAAAGCAATCAAGTTGGTTTGGTAAAATATGTTTTTTATTTATGATTTAAAAAAAATCTACTTTTAGCATTCTTAATTGGTTGCACTCTCCAATTTATCAACATAAATTAACACGTCCAATTTATACTTAGAACATCATCTATAAAGTTAATTAGATCCATCTAAAATTACTAGACATGTGATTGTAAATGAAGCTTAAATTTAAAATAAAATAATTGAGGTTATGACTTAATTGATGGATGTGTCACATGTATAAAAAAATTGTAAATTTTATGCATATATTATTGTTTAATGAAAATAACTTTTAAAAGTCTAAAATTTTAATGATTCTTGATGTATTAGTACTTTAATCATATTAATTACATTAATAGGATATCTGGAATTGATTGAATTGGGTTGTTATTATCACCGCATAGCATTCTTCGTCGATAGATACATATAAAAAATGTTAATAGTTTAATGTTTAAACACATCAATTTTCGTTAAATTCATCATTTATTTTCATTAAATTCATCATTTATAGCTAGATATACGAACGAAGATTTAGTAATTTAACAAAAAGACGGTGATCCATTATTGTTCTTCAGCTCAAGTCTTTTGATCGGAGACATTCAAGGGAGGGAATGTGTATCCTCAACATTAAATTAAAAGGAAATCTTTTGAGTTAATTAATGAATTTCACCCGTCTGATTTTAAATGAAGTCAATCCAACTTCTGCTTATAACATAGAGTTTCCTTTAATATTAGCACGAATCTAGTTTTTACGAATCTTAAAACAGATCGAAAGGTTAAGATGCATCAACTCAAAAGATTCCCTTTTGAGTTAATGCAGAGGATACAAATTCTGAGGGGAGCTCAACACTCCAACTCCCTCCTTTGCTCTCCTTTGAAAATTATTTTAGACCCCTTCTTAATTGAAAGCATTGAAAACTAGAATTAGAGTATTGAAAATTAGAAGTCAAAATATTATCTTTTTTTAATCTAGTACTCCGATTCGCTATTTTATTGTCCCCCCTCTCATGAAAATTTTGGATCCACCCCTAACTTCAAAATCTATCGAAATAACTTCAAACAACAAATCTAAACCATTGAAACCGGTCTACTTCACAAACAATGCGTTTAATTACATGTTAAATTTTTTGATCGGTTTCAACGGTTTGAATTTGTTATTTGAAATCAATCCGATTGATTTTGAAGTGGAGCTTACAAAGAACATGATAAGCTTAAGAACACCGTAATTCTACTCTTATCTAAATTGTATGACACTTGGTTCTAACTCAATTCATTCTTTTAATTTTTTTGAGAGATCAGAATCCATGAAACCAGACGTATATTTTTATTCTATAACTACATAGATAAAACATGCAATTAGAATTCAAGTCTAGATTCCCTGTGCTAAAATGGAGAGAAGACTTCTCAAATAATTGAAAACTTTCCACAACACTAAAAAATGTCTCTTTCCTAACCAACTGCTAATAGTTGTTTAAAGGAAAAATAATACCAACTGTTAATAGTCTAACACATAACAAGTACCCCTCTCCTTCCTCCCAATTTCTTCCAGTTCTTCACCTCTACACTTCTCTTCCTTCCACTTCTTCTCTTTTTATCACCATTAATTAACATGCCTCAACCTTCTCCAAGCCAAGACCAAATTACGCCATTAGCCATGGCTGTAGCACCTGAATCTCCCTTCTCCACCAAAACCCCTCAGAGAAGCAAATTAAACCACCGCCGACACCAATTCCTCCTCCTTTGTTTTGGCACATGTGGCATCTCACTTGCCATTTTCATAGTCCTTCTGACGATCGGCCTCACAGTTTACAAAGTCAAAGAACCAATCATGACCATGAACTCGGTAGCTCTTGAAAACCTCTCCGCCAACTCAGCTGCCTCATCTTCCCTTAACATGTCAGTGATCGCCGATGTGTCAGTTAAAAACCCTAATGCTGTTTCGTATCGGTATGGATCGAGCATGACTTCAGTTTATTACCATGAGATATTGGTTGGTCAGGCTGAGGCGCCGCCAGGTGTAGCACTGGCTCGACGAACGGTCCGGATGAATGTGACAGTGGATCTAATGATTAGTCAACTGACAAGAAATTCACAGTTTGTGCAGGATTTGGTGACAGGAGATGTCAGGTTTAACACATCAACCCAAGTTGGTGGCAAGGTCAAGGTTTTCGGAATGGTACAACACCATGTCGACGTCGTGATGAATTGCTCGATGACAGTTGATGTGTCGAATCTTTCACTTAGAAACCAGAGTTGCTCACAGCATGTCTGGCTGTGAAAGGAGAATAGTTTGGAGAGATCTTGGTAGGAGATGGATAGATAACTGGAAAGCCATGGGACGAGAAAAGTAGAATCAGATTAGGAAAAGAGGAGGTCTATTACAAGTAGGTTAAAAATATAGATTGGGAGTTGACTACATACGGTATATTCCACATCCACATGTGTATTTATTTACTCTTTTATATGTATTTGTATTCTATAATTTTTTTTTCCAGAATTATATCTGTTTTGGGTTGTTATATATCAATTATTGGTCACGAATTTTGTGAGGGGTCCTTGTGTGAAGAATAACTTTGTTAGGGTCAAAGGACAATGCACTTTTTGTTTTCTGTCTTTTGTAGATAGCTGATTCCGTGGAGAGATGCTTAGGGTGTTGTTCCGCAAGGATTTTTTTAAACCTCCTAAGGAGGCTAAAGGAAGGAATAGAGGTGTCTTAAGACCCGGACAAAATGAGGCTAAAGGAGGTAATCTTAATCCGTGCTAAGGAACCGGTGTTTGGCAGGATTAAGCGACTAAGAAAGCTAAATGAGGCTCCTTTAGTCTTAAGGAGGCTTAAGGAAGCTTTGCCGAACAGCTCCAAAGGAGTCTCTTTTAACTTTTATAGTCACTTAATTCTGCTGAATATGAATTATTTAGTGTGAATTAAGAAAATCTTCTTTAGCCTCTCCTTTTATCCTTATCTTAATCTCGTGCTTCTTCTTTAAGGCATCTCCCCCTTTTATTTAGTTTCCTTTAACTATCTTAATCTCCTGTCTCTTCTTTTAGCTTATTGAATAGCCTCTCCTTAACGCAGATTAATATTAATATTAATATTTAATCTCCCATGTATTGCTAAACAGTCCCTAGACCAGTTTAGTTCTCTTTCAAAAAGTGTGTGTGTGTTTATATATAAGTTGTCTTTGTTTTAAACTTTATTTACTTGTGTAAAAAGGATGAAAGATACCAATACAATGGCAATATTGAAATATTATTTATGAGTATTCCTTAAATTAATTTAAATGAGCATTGAAAATAAGTTATTATCTGAAAGATGTAAATGTACGTTGTTAGATACATAAGTATAGTATAAACCGAATTTCATTTAAGTTGAATATTTTTTAATAATACATTGAAATTTGCTCAATTTAGATGCCTTTCTTTTAAAAGAATTTCATAGTTTACCCATAAGTACCTGAAAAGTTATTCTATTATTTATGACCCCCTTAATTACAATTTTATATTTTTAGTACAATCATTGTATTAATATTAACAATGCAGATGATACTTGATCCTCATTAAAAGATGGTTTTAATGTGCGTCGCTGAATGAACGAGTTCAGAATAAAAATAACTTAGCAAAAACTTTTTTTTTTGAGAAAAAATTGCATGAAATAAAAAAATGCAAAAAATTCTACAGAATGGTTTTTACTAAATCAAAAGTAAAAGAAAGAAGAAAAGTAGAAAACACAAATTGAACTAAAATATTAAAAAAGGGAAGCTGATAATTGTACCCCAAACAAAGTACCTGCCCGCGTTCCTCAACTTTCTAGAATGTCGATGACAAAAAGATCAAGTTTTACTTCATACAGCGCAATAACAATACAAATCTTTCTTTATTGTATAGAATTTCGCTGCATGAAGAGAAAAATGCTCTGTTAAATTTTTTTAACAAAAGCAGCCAAATGCAGTAAAACAATCATATAATTTAAACATATAAAGAAAAGCGTTTAATAAACTGCATTCAAGTGTTTAACTTTCATTGTAAATGAGTTAAATTTTCATTTTTTTTAAAACAAAAACGAATCCCCGAATTCGTCCCCGAGCAAAAATTTACAGTTCTAAATTTGAACCAATCCCCAAGCGCGTCCCCGAGCACGAAATTTATAACTCTAAATTTGTACTAATCCCCGAGGGCATCCCCCAACACATTTTTTTTCATTTGTGAAGAATGTGCCAAGAACAGTACTTGTGAACAAGTAAAGCATGTAAACCAATATGTACTGGCAAACAAACAACATAAACAAAGCATTGAAAATTCTCTGATTAATATCAATACCTGTGAATTATTTCATGTTCTAAGACATGCCTAACACTAAGACTAATACTTGTGAACAAGTATCAATAAGAAGTCTGCAATTTTGTACAAAAGTTTGCATCAAGAAGAATGTTATCGGGTTTGGACAATTTCATCTCCTATATTTATATATTTCTAGAAATATGAACAAAAAAGAAAGAAAATTAGAATACAAAGAAAAAAGAAAATAATGTACCTCCAAATAATGGATTCAATATAAGAAATGTCGAAGGCACGAAGAGAATGGAGTCAGTTCTGTAAGCCAAAAAAAATGCAGACTTGTATACGAATGTGTCAGGAACAGTATCTGTGAACAAGTAAAGCATGTAAACCAATATGTAATGACAAACAAACAACATAAACAAAACATTGAAATTTTGTGCATATAAACATGTGTTTACAAACACATTTTAAAGCATATAAACTTATATTTACAAATATGAAAAAAATATGTGTTTACAAACATATAAACCTGTGTTTACAAACACATTTTAAAGCTTATTCTTCAAACACATTTTAAAGCATATAAACCTGTGTTTTCAAACATTGAAAAATCTTCATTTAATAGATTAATTGTTCAAAATGAAGACTATTTTTTTAGTTATTAAATATCAAAAACTGTTAATTTGTATAATTAAAATTATAACAAATCTCCCACCGCGTCCCCGAGCTAACTGGGTTTAAATTGTACTTTAAAGTACGTTCAAGTACTTATAACTAGTTTAACTAGTTAAAGTACTTAAGTAGTTAATTAATGATTAGAGGACCGTTAACAATCTGGGGGACTAATTCGGGAATTGGTGATTACAACTGTTCCTAACAAACTGTCCACGAAATTAAAACACAGTACAAAAGCATGCAAAGCTAACATTTAAAACAATTAAATTAAAACTGCAATGCGTTAAAACAGCAATTTGTTAATTAATGGCAAATTAATAAATTATCGTTATTAGCGGACAGTTAAACCCAGTTAAACCAGTTCGGGGACGGGCTCGGGTTTGGTGGCTCGAGGTACAGGAACATTTCTCTTAAAAAAAAAAAAAAAAAAAAAACAGAAGCCACCTGAAGACGAGCAAAATCTTGAAATTTTTATTAATAACATGAAAATCAATCAAATTAAAGAAAATGTCATCATTATTTGAAAAAATTCAGATATGACATTTCCGTTGGATTATCTAGCGGAATTTATCGCCAATTTCGCTGGATTATTCAGCGGAATTGTATGAATCCAATTCCGTTGGATTATCAGCGGAATTTTTTTTTTCTTAAGTTCATTCATTCCTACCCTTAAGAAAAACTAATTCCATAGAATAATCCAAAAGAATTGGCCATGAATTTGCTGCTAGATTATCCAGCAGAAATGTTGTTTATGAAAAATTCCAGAAAAATGATGTCAGGTTCTTTAATTGATTGATTCTAATATTATTAATAAAAATTTGGAGCAAAACCTATATAGCTATGGCTACAATAATGTGCCCATTTATCTAAATTTTTTTGGTGAAATGTTCAAAATTACTTTTTGGTTGTTCAAACTGAATTCACATCCCCTCATGTTACCTGACTGATCGAGTACAATTAAATCAGACGGTCTGAAATTGGAATTTTTAACTTGGCACGAATCTCAAAGAACAAATAATACTGCCCCCTAACGTCATCCCGAGCACCTACCCGGATGAAATTAAATCTGGACCGTCCATTTCAATTGTGTTGAGTCAGGTACCTGGGAGGATACGGATCCGCTCAAACTGCAGTCTTATTTTTTTTTTTGCTCACGTTAATGAAATTTTACAATTTTTGCTTTATTAAGCTCAACATGATAAATATCTTTCTTATACCATGAAAGTAACATTGTTGTTATAAGTCGAACATTACTTGGCATTGACAAACGGACACATATCTCTTTCCATATTGCGAATGAGATTTTTAGCCAGGAAGTGGTTAACCAATTAACTGATGTTTTAACCGTTTTGAGATACAAAAATATCTTCTATGAATGATATCGATATTATTGTCCAATACTGTTTATATAGCATTGCGTATTCAATCTATTAATTTGTTATTTTGGTTTTATCTTTTATTTGAAACTATCAACTTGGATTGACAACGAAAAATATTTTGGAGCATCCAGTAATACTGGATTAATGAAATATTTTTCTGAGGCCCCAGGCCCAGGCCCAAAGCATAAAGCCCAAAGCCCTGGGTCACTGAACAATTATGCTAAATTATGACTCATTTTCTTGGAGCTAAATTAAAAACATGCTAATGTTAACTTCTTAAAATTAGAAGCAATGTCAAAAATAATTTGGGTCAATGCAAAGTTGGAAATAAAGATTCCTTTTATCTATTTATAATTTTATATAGTTTTCTGATGAAGAAAATAAAAAAGGTAGATTGAACATGTTGTTATCGGAAATTTGTCAGAGGAAGATGGAAAATTAAAGGTTTACAAATTGAAGTACCAGAACTTGGTTCAACTTTTATATTTTCTGTTTTGAAGTGGTATATTGATCAATGATCTCTCCTGTAGCAAACCTTGGTTATATTTGGGAGAAACTTAACAACAAAGGGGAATTTGAACTTGAAAAATAGTTTGCTAGTTGTAGAACATATTTGGTGTTTATAGTAATTTTGTTATCTTTTCATAACAATCCTATCATACCAAATCTTGATTATTAATAGTAAAAACACTGCAATGGAGATGATAAGTGATAAGAAAAGAAACAGTATTTTTGGAACTGATTTTTACTCTATTCTGGGAACTGTTTTGGTTAAGAGTCATCCAAAAAAAATGAAAAAAACGAAAGATATTTCAAGAAAAACAATAACCATTCCTAGCTATATATAAGAGCACCTCAACCTGAACAAACTCATCCGAGTCGATAATTTCCATTGCAATTTCTCGTAAACAAATTAGCATGGACTACCCACCCCGAAGCAAACGCCCCCGCACATGCTTCATATGTTGTGCTGTATTTGTAGCTTTGATTATCGTCATTGCAGCAATCTTGGCCGCTCTTTTTTTAACGGTTTACAAGGTTAGAGATCCTACCATGAGGATAAACTCATTTTCTTTCGAAACTCCTCGAGGAGAATCTCTCCTTCCAACTACCATAATAACAACCACCGATGCGTCCGTGAAAAACCCTAATATTCTTGCTTTGCATTACCATAATCCTAACATCACCGCATATTACCACGATCAGCTAGTGGGCCACTCTGTGGCCCCACCAGGAGTAGCACCCGCCCGAGGGACGGTCACGATGAAAACTAAGTTGAATTTGAATGTTACAAAGCTGTTGGATGATCGGCAATTTTCGGATGCGTATATGAAAGGATTGATCGAGTTAAACACAACTGTATCCGTAGGCGGTAAGGTTGAGGTTCTCAGTGTTTCGCACCATGTTGATGTAGTGTTTAATTGCACAATGACGCTTGATGTGATGAATTTTTCATTGAAGAACCATACTTGCTGGCAGCACATGTGGTTTTGAAGAGGGAAGAAAAAGAGGGGGGGGGGGGGGTTTCATTTTTCATTTCTTTTGTCACAAAACTTTGCTAATCTTTTTCTCAATGATATTAACGTAATGCTATTTTCAATATAATAATGTTGTTGTGCTTTGTCAATGTTTACGTAATGCTATTTTAGATTGATATATATATATATATTTTGAGAAGCAGATTGATAATTCTTTGTCGAATAGTAAAAGAAACAACCAATCAATCCAAAATATAAAAGATAAATAAATAGGCAAATTAAAATATAGTGAAGCTTTCGTCTAGTTAATTAGCAAGTCTATAGGTAATTTATGTGAAATGGTTAACTCTTCAAACAAGCAAAATTGCACAATGAGAATCGAATGGGAACAAAATGTTTATTGGTTCCATACTGGGGACTCTGTTGTTTCCATGTAAAAATGTTTTAACTGTTAGGTATTCTCTAGGAGAAATATTTATCAGTTAACCAATTCGTTTTATATATATTTCATAATTTTTTTCTTGCAACAGCGCTCATGCTTTGCGTACAAATAGAAAAGGAACACATGAACAAAACAATAGAAAAATGGATCTGACATGCATTGACATAAAATACTAGCGGCATGTAAAAAATAATTAAAATGTTTAGGCAAATTAATTAATAAGATTAAAAGAGCCTAATGACAATTATTTAGATGATATTGAAAAAACAAGATGCAAATGTTAAATATTATATTAAATATAACATTAAATAAACAATCATGTCTTGTACATAAGAAAGGACTAGTGTACCAATTTTCTAGGATACACCATGAGAATAAATATTTTTACATCAATAATTGAGGTTTTAATTAAGTTTCAAATAACCCTCCTCTTTCAACTAATTATTGATTTTTTTGACAAATTAAGTTCCATACTAAACGAGGCCCGTGGGCTGCTGTTGGGCCTGCTGTGCAAGTTGATCATTTGTAATAAAAAAAAAAAGAGGAGGGCTAATTAATAGAGAAATTACAGCTTGGAAATTGCACTTCAATCTAAAGCAACTTCAAAGTCTCACTTGGGAAGTTTTTTTTTTTTGAAGGACAGTGAGGACACTGTCAATTTCATTGATATAAAAGATTATTTACAAAACTCACTTGGGAAGTTAGTAAAGATTCCTTCTAAATGAAGTTACGTGAGCAACTCCCAAGGTTTTAATTGATTTTTCTAATCTCACATATTAACAACCACATGCTAATGTACACTAGACATCTATCCTCTCTCTCTCCTCAAGTCTCAGGTTTGAAACTTTATTTTTTCCCCATTTCACAAAAAAGAAAAGTATGTCCTCACCTTTTGTTTTTTCTTGGTCTGATAATATATCATTAGTGTTTTAGTGCCAGGGATCTGAAAAGTGTTGTGTTGGCTGCTTATAAGTTCTCTTTGTTGTAGAGACTTTTGCGAATTCAAAATGAGAAGACACAATTTGTGCCTTCGTTCCGGGCTGAAAAGGTGTGTTTATGCATTTATGTTTATCTTCTTTAATCTAGCAATTCTTCTCAACATAAGCACGCTTAGTAAGTTTTACGCTGATATCACAAATTTTAGCCAAGCCAACCTTGGTTTCAACAAAAATAACTATGAATCACAAGAAAGTACTCCAAACAAAATTTTAGGCACTATCATTGAAAAACTTGGAGAGGAGATTGAAAATCTACATGACAAATTAAAAGGTTCAGGAAAAGATCAATCACAATTGAAGAATGAAATGCTAAAGCAAGCTTCCTTTTTAACTGAAATTCTAAGCCTAACAAGCTCTCTGAGAAATCATCTAAAAGCCCCATTTGGAAAAGACGATGCGAGTAGCCGCTATTCGTTATCAAAGAACAATAAACCATATGATGAAATATTAGATTATTTTCTGATAGAAGAGATTCGAAAATATGTCAGAGTCAAACCAAACAGGCTAGGGAAACAAAATTTCATGGGGGCTAATGGTACATTTACAAGCATTGGTCATGCATGCTTCTCTATGAAAGAAGAACTAGAAGAATACATGGATTATGATGTAGGTGATATATGCAAGGATGATTGGAAATTAGCACAAAAGCTGATGGTTCACGGGTGCGACCCGTTACCGCGACGGAGGTGCTTTTCTGTGGCACCAAAGTTGTACACAAAACCATACCCTATTAATGAATCGATTTGGAAGCTTCCAGATGACCAAAATGTGCGTTGGAGTCAGTATAGGTGCAAGAATTTTACCTGTCTGGCCAGGAACAGTACAGGAAAGGGCTTCTTTAAGTGCACTGATTGCTTTAACCTAACACACCATGAGTTGCCTAGATGGATTGAACCCAGTTATGGGGACCCAAAATCAAATTCGACTTCAGATTTTCTGGTTCAAGATATATTGCGCCTTAAACCTGGAGAAATAAGAATTGGTTTGGATTTCAGTGTCGGTACTGGGACATTTGCTGCTAGGATGCGAGAATACAACATAACCATAATTTCTGCTACTATAAATCTCGGGGCACCATTCAGTGAGATGATTGCCTTGAGAGGTCTCGTACCATTGTACCTGACCGTGAATCAGAGACTACCATTCTTCGACAACACGCTCGATATTATACACACTACACGGTTTCTTGATGGGTGGATAGATATTGTTTTGTTGGATTTTGTTTTGTACGACTGGGACCGGGTTCTTCGGCCAGGCGGATTGTTATGGATTGATAGTTTCTTTTGTTTGAAGGATGATTTGCATGATTATTTGGAGGTGTTTAACATGCTAAGGTACAAAAAACACAAGTGGGTTGTGATGCCAAAGATTGATAAAGATGGTAACGAGGTTTACTTCTCAGCTGTGCTTGAGAAGCCACCGAGGCCATTCTGATGTAATTTTATATCTCTTTTTGTTTGTTTCAAGATGACTTGTTATTTAATAGTTCTTCCAAGTTGTTTACTTTTGCTGTATTTTTTTCCCTTTTTACTTGCTTTGCAAAAGGAACCTTGTCATTTACAATCTATATTGGTGATATGTGATTGTGAATCATGATTTGGACATACAATGCTCGGGTTTTCATTCAATTCCGTGCTATACATCACATAACATCAGGCTCCTCTAGAAACTGTATCATCTAGGAATTATTGTGCCTTGTTAATTTGGCCTTTCACGCATAGGCCATTGATCGGTTCATGAGAAATTGAGAATGCAGTCAATGACCTTACTGGGATCAAGAAAATTATAAGCCATCTCTAAATGTTGTGTCAATAGAATGGCTAAGAGAAAATCAATTGATCATTATAATGGTCTCTTATGACTAATTTCATCGATAATCTACCGAAATTTTTATATGTAGCATTAAAAAAAAAATTAAACCAATAAACGACAAATATATGGGAATTCGAAATTTAGCACCGAAAGGGTGGGCGCAACTTCATGTTGAGTCCACTAATTTTTTGTTTTTCTCCAACTCACATCATGTAACGTGAAAAGCAGAAATTGGGTCGGCCCCACATTTTTTGGGCCAATCAGATTCAATCAAACCATTTGAAAGGTCAAAGTTGATGGACTCAACGTGAAATTGCATGTGTTAAATTTTAAATTCCACAAATCATGGTTTTTTTGTTTATCATTTTTCATTAATGGTAAAAATAAAAATTTCGGCATAATCTAAAATGCAATGTGCTGTTTGCGAGTGGGTTGACAACTGCATAGCTGCAGCATACACAAATTTATAGAATTTCTCTTGAAAAATAGTTTTAAAACTTGTAAACTAAATGAAAAAACTTAAAAAACTTTAGCCAAAAGTAAACCATATACTAAAATATTTGTCCAATCTGGTATTTATAAAAAAAAAAAAACTGGGGCAATTTTTTATTTATAAGAACATCCCTACACAAGCGATAAACATAATGTAGGAGAAAATATTCAGTCATGTTAATATCATTTTGGTATATTCTTGCTTCCTACGATTCAGACATCAACTTTCAAAAATTTAGATCAAAGTTAGAAAAAAGGGACATCAGTAATGAATAATGATAACTTCTAGTCTTGTAGATATCACGCTTTATCTGCACAAAGTGTGTAAGCACTCAATTCAGTGGTACTGGTAGAGAAATGTACCAGTTTTTGTTCAGCTTTTATTAGCTCTTTCATTTCACTGTACGTTGCAACTGTTGTATGAGACTTTTTAAAGTTCAATGAATTACACATAAGGGTTTCTAATAAAAAAAAAAACAATTGCGAAAGGCACTGCTATAAAAAATAACTGTCATCTGATACTACAAAAATTAAATATAACTTGCCAAATACAAATGACAATCAGAATGACAGGCTTCTAATCAGAAGACATCCCGACAGCTACTAAAAGACTAAAAAGACATTTGTCTAGATGAAAGAATTTAATAACAAAGTGAAACTAACAACTGCAAAAAAAAATACTCAAAACAAGTACCGTCAAAATTTTAGGCAGAAGCACCCTTGCCCTTCTTTTTCTGGAGCTTCTTCATATAGAATTCCAGCTCTTTTCCTTCCAAAATATACCTGCCAATGAAAATTTATAATTAAAGTTTTATTTGATATTATTGCATGCATTACAGACCAATAAAGTGAAGGTTTTCTAAATTAGAATAATACTGAATGAACTACCACAAGCTCTTCCATAGCTCCCTAATTTACTGAATGAACTACCAGTTGACTTCTGCTTGGGTCCGATGCCCATTGTAAAAGCATATGGGCATCGGACCCAAGCTGAACTCCTACCAGTTCCCTATTTTACTAACCCAAAAAAAAAAAAATACCATAACCTCTTCCATAGTTCCTTGCCATAATCCAAATTACTGCTCCAATCTCTCTCTCTCTCTCTCTCTCCAGAGATGAAATATTTAAAATTTGCAAGACTAAATGGGGCAGCAAAACAAAATGAGGCTAATGAGGTCTCTATTTATATTTCACACCAAAAACCAACACAGTTCCAAAAGCATACGTAATCAGAAGTAAAACCAAAGAAGAATGGAGCAAGAAAATGGATTAAAAATAGAAGGATACCCGTCAGCACGGCCGCACTGGCCAGGACGGGAGGAGATGCAAGCTAGGAGACGGCCTCCGCCGAACTGCTCCTCGATGTGGGCATCGAGGGTGCGGCCCTGCTGCCTCTTCTCCAGCTTCCTCTGCACATGGTTGCTCTTTGACACCGTCTCAGCTGCTGCAGCTACCCCTTCTCCCTCCTCGGCACCTTCCTTCTTGCCTGATGCAGCAGCCTTTTTTTTGCGGCCGATGTCGATACCATAATGCTGGAGGTACCACTGCTTGAATGGTGTGGCATCAACCTGTCAATATAGTTATGCAATGCACAATTATTCATAATAGGTTCAAATTAAGAGGTCGATGGGGACAATCATAATATGATATTTTTACGAAAGTTAAAACTAAATCTTAAATCAAGTTTGAAAGAACATCTGCAGGAACCATTAGTTTGCAAAAAAAATCACACAACTTCTGGTAGAAGCCTACCTTCATGAGATCAGAATGTGTTTAGCAGTCCAATAAATTTACTTTTTGCTATATTTCAAAACTATCCAATTCATTTGCTCTAAATCAACCCCTTTATTAAAAATACAAGGGGAAATTGGGAATATTATGCAAAGGTTTAAATAGCGTTTATCGCGTCATAGCGGAACGGCTAAAAAAATGGCGCTATAGCATGCTATAGCACCATAGCTTTTATGGTAAAAAACATTATAGCGTCGCTATAGTGCGCTATTTAGAACCCTGATATTGTGTGATCAGTAGTACTGTAGTAGTACCTGTACAATGGCACTCTTCACAAGTGTTTGGGTCCTGACAAGTTCATTGTTAGAGGCATTGTAGACCACATCAAGGACACGGGTCTTACGGGTCACAGACTCACTACCCCACGAGTAGTTTCCGGTATCGAGACGAAGTGCTCTCCACTTGACGTTGCCTCCCCTGACACGCACCCGCCTCACTGTCTTGTTGCTTGACAGCTTGGTGTTGGCTGGCTGCCGTCCCAGCTCATACCTTACAAAATCATAAGATGCCAAGAGTTACATTTGCAGGAACACCCTATGTCATTGTTCTCCTATTTAACTGTTATAATTTCAGAAAATAGAAATCCACTCTTCCATGATGTAAACATGCTTAAAGGGCTTCAGCTAGCAAAATTTGCCGAATGTGTTAAATAAAAAATCAAATGTAAGATTTAAATATTTTTCATGTGTAGCATTATTGAAACGCAAAGATTTCGCAATGAAACACAGCGTACATTTCTAAAATAAAGGCCAACAACCGTAGATCAGGAAAAATAAGGTGGAAACAAAAGAAAAATTAGTTTAGAACGTTACTTTCTCTTCTTCCTCCAAGCCTTCTTCTTCCCTCCCGTAGCCCTCCTCTTGTGCATAGAATCACGGGAGATACCTACACAAAAGATAATCAAACAACAGTCGATAATATATATGTATATAACTATATGTCTATATAGATATATATCTTCCATTAAACGAAAACGTAGAAATTCAGATCGAGGTAGTATGTTCTCTTACCCATTTTCTCCGAACGAAGAAGACTGACTGTCTCTCTCTCGCCTACGTCGTGCGCCGCCTAAAACCCTAGTAGAGCTTTATGTTTCAGCGACTATTTGGAATGCGATCGGTTTCGGGCGGATTATTTTGGGTCCGTAAAGCAATCTTATAAAAAGAGTCCAGTTTCTCTGTTCCGAACTTCCGATTCGTTGGATTGTTCCTGTTAACTACGGGTTTTTACCATAATGTTTCTCTCTCAGGTGCTGTTGTGTGAGTAATGCGTATCCTCAGCCCGAAATCTATTGCACACGAATCTTAAAACAAATTGAATGGTGAAGATGCATTAACTGAAAAGATTCCCTTTTGAGTTAATGCAGAGGATACGAATTCGTTGTGTGAGCCCCTCCGTCAGTTAGTTGTAACAGGAAAATTAACAAAAATTCTGAGATAAAGGTTGAATTTATTCTCCTTATCGGATCGGGTCAACTATTCGTACTAA
The DNA here is from genome assembly GCF_964058835.1 of Carex rostrata. Classification (NCBI taxonomy): domain Eukaryota; kingdom Viridiplantae; phylum Streptophyta; class Magnoliopsida; order Poales; family Cyperaceae; genus Carex; species Carex rostrata. Next base: position 6,725,639 of record NC_135936.1, read on the forward strand.
GATTTTAGGCTTGCTGAGGTGCTGTGCTTTTATTATGTCTGGGCTGACATTTCATCCGGGCCCAATAGATTTCTTTCAAATTGGGCTTGCTGAGGTGTTGACCCGATTTTTTTATTAATAGAAACTAAAAATAAAAAATATCGCAAAAGAGAATCGTTTTGGTGGAAAATCAAAATCTAGGAAAGACAGGATGGTTTATCCCGTCCAACTACAGTGTCTGACGGGATAAACCATCTCATCCCGTTAATCTTAACCCTAATTATCGATTTTACTTAAAAATATATATATATATATATATCGATATAGATTATCGCATTCGGCACTGTAGCATTTTTTTTTAATTTTTTTTTCATTCTCTAAGATGAAACAAAAAAAAATACTACAATGCTGGACGAGATAATCTATCACGTCCAATTTTTTTTTTCTACGATTAGCGGAGCACTAATCTAGACGGGATGGTTAATTCCAGAAACTATAGCTGAACGGAATAAACCATCCCATTTTTCCTATATTTCAATTTTTCAAATAAACGATACCCTTTTCCGATATTTTTTTATTTTATTTTTGATTAATAAAAAAATCAATTTTCAATATATATTTTATTTAAATATGATTATTTTGCCTTTATAGAGAGTAGAGGAGGAAACGAAGACTGCATTTCTAACTGGTATGAATCGCACAAGAAAACAAAGAAAAGAGACAACGGACTCCATCTTATTATTTATTATTTTTATTTAAACCCGTAGGTATGCAGTATGCTTGTCATTAATATAAAGATCAAAGATTAGTCTTAACATCCCTTAAGACAATAGAGTGAAAGTAAAAAAAAACAGACATTACAGAAGTTGATCCATGAAATACCAGTAAATACCAGTATGTGGCCTATTACTTCTGATAAGAAAGAAATCATCCTACTTTACTACTTTCATAAGAAAACATATATCTAGATTAATATTACATTAAAAGTACTTCTAACTTGCCAGAGTATTGCTTCACTCTGAAACGCTAATTTTCCAGTTTGTAAACTTGGTGGTTGTCTGAAGCTGTACCTCCTGCATGAATCTAGCACTTAGATAGCCGTTTAAGTTTCCTTCGGTTTTTTGCCCCCAGTTTGCCAGCATGTGTGGTTCCTACCCTTCCTACATGTTGTATAATCATTCTCTCTTTGAGCTGTTGGAATGTAGTCGCGCATTGAGCAGCTGTTTGTGCTGCCTGCCAGTAGGTAGGTCTTGTATATTGTTAGATAGGATTTTACGGTCTGTGTATATCACATATTCCTTCTCGTCATCTGAAGTGGCGGCAGTTGAGATGTAAATCCAAAACCAAATTGAGCACCAGGGCCTCTGCTTCTAATGAGTCACTTGTGTGGATGTGGCATGCCTGCACTGTCAGTAGGAACCCTAATGGATCAAAAATCAACGGAAGTGTAAAGTGAATCTGAAAAATGCAAAAATGCAAGTAGACCCCTAATATTTAATTTTTTTTTTTTTTGCTTATTTTGTTTAGCTAAAGTGCAGATGCAAGTTAAAGAGATTCAAAAGGGGAAAGAATCGAAGCTATAACTGTTTATACAAAAGATGAACTATAACAAGGGATTCACATCTTTCTCTTTTATCAATTTTTACCGTTCATTACTAGGAACTGGATCTGCACTTTGGGAAGTAGCATATGACAACTTTGGCATATGAACAGAAAACAAAAATAATTCTCAAACCCAAATAAATATAATAACATCAGAGAAACTAAATTGTCTCCGAACTTACCCAGCCAGCCGAGAGAGAAAATGATAGCCAACAGCGACCACCAAGAGAGACAAAGCACCACCGAAAGAGGAATACCCAGACTGAAAACTTGCTCGTTTGCTTCTGGGAGGGAAAACAAAAGAGGAAAACGAGAGAGGCGGGAAAGGGGTAAATTACCCAGGCTGTCTTTCCCTTCCTATTTCATTGTGACCAGTTTGCCCTTTTTCTTATAATGTAGTACCTGTTTACAATAAAATTGAATCTGTACCAATGGTATTGAGATGGTGCGTCAAACTGACCCATTTCACTGAGCTTGGTAATTTATAGAATGCATATCTTGCAAATTTAATAATCATCTTATGCACAATATGAAGATAGAGTAATCATCATATGCACAGACTATTGTCATGATTTATTGCGTCTGATTCAAAATCTAAATCAATGTTATCATAAAAAAGGAATCAGAAACCCTCGGTAATCTGACACAAAATTGTGATTTCAAAAAATTAAGTTTCATTTAACAAACCTTAACTTCTTATACAAGTGAAAGTCAGGTTGACTTGAGCCATACATTGGTACCAGTACCCCGTACCAGTGTTGCACATAGCTTGCAAATTTCATTTATTATTTTTTCTTATGGTGGTATACAACCAGCGATTGGTTTAGACTTATTTCAAATATGGAGAATGCTAAAGGTTGTGAAATTTATGCTTAGATCAACAAAAATGCATTCTTTCCAATTTTAGTTCAGATTTACCTTGAATTTCCAAAGTTCATTATAGTTCAACACATATTAGCAAACTCGATTGCATTTCGTAATGAAGCATGTCAGAAAACTTATCTACAATCCAACACAGAAAAACTTACCAGTTATCATATTTGCAAATAAGATAGAATGCAAACTAAAATTTCCAATTTTACCCCATATTTCAGCAGAATTACACCCAAAAACTATTTTTTTTAATTTTACCCTAGATTTCAACAGAATTACACAAAACTGCAACCAACAGATGTCCATGAGACCATGATGAACTGTAGAAAACAATTTCCATCTACTGTTTCTTTGTTCATCCATCTGATAATAAGAAACTATCAACATATTAACAACCAACAAACTTGCAACTCCAACATATCCGAATACTGTACATTAGCAACATGTACAATGTACCACTTGTTACACAGTATTACATCCTAAATAACACACCTAAAAAATAACATAAATTGGTACCAACAATCTTGAGTTCATAAATTGGTACCAACAGTACATCAGCTTGTACTATAAATACAAAATTATCAAGGAAAGCATGTACCAGAATCAGCTTGTAGCATTCTCCATTATTTAATAAAGCTAGGTATTCATTTTTCTGTAATTAACAAAAAATATATTCACCTCCGTACAAGTACGTCTGTTTGAAGAATTGACTATATGAATTATTAGATGTCTGAATAGAATATTTTCAAAATATATCAAATATTATGCATATGTTAGAATTGACCAACTTTTTTAATGAAAAGTTGTTACCAATAATTTTTTCTTTTTAAATAAAGCTAAGATTTATAATGTAATTAATTTAGCCCAACAATTTGTGACGCTGTGTACAATTGAAGCTCATTTCTTCCGTCTGCTTCAGTGGCGAGATTGGATGCGCAATTATAATTCACTGATAAATATTCTAGAAAAAAATAATTGTTTCAATTAATGAGGAGATCGTTGAGAGAGTGAATATAACTTAGAAGGAGAACTTACCTGACCACACTACCGATGGAGATCACTGAGAGAAAAAGTGGAGATCGCCATTACGGAGACAAAGCTTCGAAGGTGATTTTCGTTTGTTTCTGCGAGGGAAGACGAAAGGGAGAAGTACACGGAGGCGGGAAGAGGGTAAAGTTGGTCAATTTCACTGGTGGACCCACTTTTCCTTCGGCTACAACCCAAATCAGGAGTGACAATATTCGGTCCTCCGAAGTGAAATGCTCACCCCGATCTGTCTTTCTCTTTCCTTCAGACTTTCCTGTGGAGCAAGTGAATCTTATAAAGTTTCCACACCCTCCCTATCCTCTCCTCCGCTAACCCTTTCTGGAGCTGAGCCTAAAAATTGCAATTGAGAATAATCTAGCAGCATAGGTAAGATGTGAAAAACTAAAATGTGCTCATGCCAAAATTGCTTAGATCAACTCTTTTTTTCAATTTAATTTTTTTAGTTACAGCAGTTTTTTTATCTGATGAAAGACTAATAACAGCCCAATTTTATTACTATGAGCTATCAGTGACTTTACAAAGTGTTATATCTATACTAACTACTTGTAAAAAGTAAAAAGAGAAACCTTGTACAAGAATCCCCATGAGTACCCAAATTAGTCTCAATCACACACACCCTCCTCCTTAACTAGCTACTGTAAATGACCAACTGAACTAGTCAGCAGCAAGGTTCTTTTTCATTTTTTTCGTTTAGCTATTTGTTTGCTAATCCACCACTGTTTATTACTAGGGTTAGCTGATGACTGAGTGAACTTGAAAAGTGAGCTTTAACATGAGAAATGGGCATCTGAAATACCCCCCAGCATAAGTTATCAATTATAAGAAAAGAGCTTGTCACAATTCAGCTTTAAAAGTAGGTACAGTAAATTAATCCAATTATAGCAAAAATATGACAATAATTACATAAAATAACTACAAAAATCATGACAAGCAAGCGACAAATCAACAAAATCAAGTTGTTTGCTTACAAGCTTTATTTTTCAAAAAAAGAAGGAAAGCAACAGAAAGAAATTAAACCTCTGGAGCCTGTGGAACAACAGTAGTGGTGCCAAGGTATAGAAATCCAGTATAATTAAATAAATCAACCATGTTGTATTCTAACAAAAGATAATATATAAGATTGAGCTCTTCAAGTAGCTTTGATTTTTTTTTATATAAAGCAAAAGGAACATTAAATAAAAATAAAAACACAAAAGGAACAAATTAATGCATTTACCAAACTGACCCTACCGGTTCACTATCGACCTCCCCAATAGCATTGAGAATAGATGAGTATGTGATCAAATCATACTCAAACCCCACCTCTTTCATCTCCTTCATCAAACGTGCTGTCTCCTCAAACAAACCAGAGCGACTCAATGCACCAATTACTGTATTATATGACACTGCATCAGGCTTGACATTAGAGTGTTTCATGTTACACAACATCTCCAATGCACGGTGGGGTCCACCCACCCGGGCCAAGCCATATAATATTATATTATACGAGTTAATATCTGGTAGACAACCTTCCTCCTGCATTTTTCTTAACATGGTGATGGCTTCATCTACCATTCCAGCCCGTACCATACCAGACATGATAGCATTGTATGAATATTCATTAGGGACACATCCGAGTTTCTTCATCTCTTCAAATAAGTTTATAGCATCATCCAACCTCCCGCACTTGCCCAAATGCTTGATCATGACCGCATAAACTCTAGCGGTTGAAGAGCCACATCTCTCTCTCAATTCTTGAAATAACTCAGCAGCAATATCAGACCGTTTTGCCTTTCCAAGTGCATCAATTATGCTACAATAAGCAGCAGGGCAAGGTGGGAACCCTTTCTCATCCATTTCTTCCAGAAGAATCATTGCCTTATTTAGCCTATTAGTTTTGCAAAACCCGTCAATTAGAATTGAATAGGTGAAAGCACTAGGATCAATTCCTTTCTCTTTCATTTTGTTAAACCATAAAGCAGCCTCTGAGGCACGTGATTTTGATTCAAAATGGGACTTTATAATTGTGTTGTATGTAACCACACTGGGTGTGCATTGCAACTTCTCCATTTGACCAAAGATTCTTATTGCATCATCTAAACGACCGGCCTTTCCTAATATATTTATCATATTATTCATGACGACAGTGTCCGGTTTACAACCTTCATGAAGCATTTTGATAAAATAATCATATGCCTCATCTACCCGACCGACTTTGCCGAGACCCCTTATCAGCTCAGTGTAGGTATAAACATTTGGTAAACAGTGTTGGTCTCTCATCTCTTTAAACAATGCAAGAGCCTTGTCCACATCCTCCATTTTGAAATACATGCAAATTAAGGTGGTATAAATTCTTGTCGTAGGTTGCATTCCATTTTCTTTCATCTCCTCAAAAAGTCTAATTGCAGAACTGTGACGACCCAACTTCACAAAAACCATGATAAGGGCATTATAGGTTACCGTATCAGGAAAACAGTGATCCGTATTGCACATTTCATTATAAATTTCATGTACTTTCTCATACTGCCCTTCTTGCATAAGCATTAGTATCATGCTATTATAAGCCTGTGCAGTTGGCTGGCACTTGCGGGACTTAATTTGGTAAAAGATGGAGCATGCCTTGGCAGTCATTTTCGCCTTTCCCAAAACCCTTATTACCTCAATCAACTCGGTTGGGGTGATTAAGCAATTAGGGTTTCGAACCATGTCTTGAATGGCCCGCCACATTTCACCAAACAGACCCGATTTCTCCAAACTATAAATTAAGGCCATATAAGTGGAGGAATCATGGTTAAAGTTTTTCTTTTTACTGGCCCATTTGAAGAATTGAATTTTTACCGAAATTTCCACGTCAGTTTTCATGATCTCATGAACCAACCAGTGGTCAACACGTAGCATGAGCACCTCTAATGCCCTCTCTGCATCTGGACCCCACTTGAATATTTTCAGAATTCTAATAAATCGTTTATCCAGTACACGTGCAGTGCGTTCATATTTTGAAATCCTGGATGGTGCCGCGGTGTCACCATTTTCTCTGACAGCTGGGAGCTTGAACATTTCAACAATCTCACTCTCTGTTAAACATCAATCAAACAAGAAGTATTAAAACAACTTTGATCAAATTGAACAGGAAAGAAGTGCTCATAGCACAGAGAATTGGAAGTCAATAAACTATATTACTTCACTATTTACAATCATGCTATCTGTAATTTGCTTCAACCATGTAGTACAATTGTACAAAAGAAGCAAAAGCATGAACTGGAGTAGCATTGAAAAACAAAAAAGGTGAGGCAGTGCCCATAACCTGTTTGTTTTAATCTCCGACTGAGATGAGGGGAGGAGGTGATGTGCCTTTGAAAGAAATCGCCAGCCCAATAGGTAACCCTTCGCCATTCTCTTCGTAACTTCTGATGGTGCATGAGAGAGACAGCGAGAGATGAATTTATCGCGCTTGAGTGTGAAGGATCAATTGGGGAGGAGTTGGGGGCGAGAACCAGTTGGGATTTCTGGATAGCGCGTAAATAATAGAAGAACAACAGCCGGAATGCTTATGCTTCTGTCCCGAACGCTCGTGGTTAAAAGAGGGGACGTTTACGGGGCTTGGAGTTTTCAGGGTCGGACTTCAGCAATCAGCACTGGGGATGGAGAGCTGATCGGCTGAGAGGCAGTGATAGCAATGTTTAATTCCGGAGATTTTAATGCGTGAACCGGGTACATAGGCTGACGTTCCTTTCCTTAAGATTATATTATATTTTGATGTAAATGGCTCTCAATGGCTCTCAAAGTAAACTTATATTGGCTTAGTCCCGTACCTTTGGGTTATTATTAGGGGTGTTAATGGATCGGATATTATCCGATTTCGTCCGGATCCAAATCTGGAAAATAATCTGTATCCGTATCCGAGATTATCCGTAACTGTATCCATATCCCGAAAAATTATAACGGATAAGGGTACGGTAAGACTTTTAACTATCCGTATCCGATCATTAACAATTTTAAACCACAATAAATGTGATATATATTCTTAAATTGATTTATTAAATTACGTATTATACCAATAATTTATTAAATTGCATATAGATAGGGGTGAAAACGGAGCGGATACGGAGCGGATAATGCTGATACCATATCCGCATCCGTCGGATAATGAGCGGATACGAATACGGATACGGATAGTAAACGGATATCAAAATTCAAAACCAAATCCGCCTTAAACGGATACGGATACGGAACGGATATTCTACGGATACGGATTCGAATACGGATATAAAACGAATAATGATCGGATAATTCATTCATATGAATAATCCACTCAAATGATCAACTTGTATAATATAATTCAAGTATTATAATAAAAACCGATTTTTTTGTAATGCAAAAAAAAGAAAAGAAAATAGGAACTAACGTTAGAAAAATCACAAAAACGAAATAAGAAAAAAAAAAATAGAAAAAAGAAGAGGTGTCCATTCATATGAGAATGGAGAAGAAGAGGAAATATTATTTCTTGTAATAGCATTTGATATTTGACAGGTACAGGCTACAAAAGTTAAAACATAAAAAGGAGTAAAAACATTCATGCGCTGCTTGGGAATCGAACCCCAGACCTTGTATGAGTTAACCAAAGCATGTACCAATAAACTAATTATTCAATTTCGTAGTCTTCCGATACTTTTTAAAAATTATTAACTGTAAAAGTTGTCCGGCATGGTCTAGCGGTGCGTTCTCTTAGTCCCACATTAGACATAAATAAATTCAGAGAGCGGTATATATACCCTTCCGTATGTCGCTTAATCAATTAACATGTTTGGATGAGAGAACGTGCGGAGGATGCAATATGCAGCTAGATATCGCGGATATCCGTTCCGTTTGCAGGCGATCTGTATTATCCGTATCCGTTTCCGGGTAATATGAAGGTAGGCCGTTATTATCCGGATCCGTATCCGCTATTATCCGTATCCGTTTGATAATCCGGCTCCGTTTTCACCCCTACATATAGATATATATTTTGATGAATAATATAATACATAATTAGTGACTAATATTTTAATAATATAATAGATGTTCTGTAATTAACAAGCTAATTATGAAAAATATCTGTATCCGTCCGATATCCCAATCTGTATCTGTATCCGTATCCGTATCCGAAAAATTATAACGGATACGGATAAGGTAAGACTACTATCCGATCTATATCTGACCGTTTACGCCCCTAATTATTATACATTGTATAATCAGAGCATAAAGTATAAAGTAATTATAAAGAATGACGTGATAATTGATTTTTTTTGATGAAAAATAGGAGTCTAGTCCATATTTGATTGAGATAAAATGTTCTGTTACACTGTTGGCGTAACTACATAAAATGAAAATAGAAAAGGCTCAAAACATTTGAGCCGGACTAGGAAAATATGAAAAGCAATAAAACATAAAGCAATTAAATGTGAAAAATAAAAATAAAATTATTGTATGTCCCTGGTGTGCTTTGGTCACTGTCCCGTTATTGGTGTTGCTGCTGGTAAAAAATTGCAATTGCCCTAAAATTTCTGGTTTGATGTCGCAGACTTCTTTACTGGCCTCTGTAAATGTTCTAGCACAACGTTCTTTCCAAAGAACGAACTGTGCTATCAGCATAGTTCCTCGTTGAGGCTTTGGTATCTCTGTGCATATCAAAATTTCTGTTGGAGACTTAGTGGTCTGCTGAGTTGGCATCTTGCTAATTCCAAATAAACCGATCTTGAGAAATTGCAATCATCGAGCATGTGTTTTACTGACTCCCTCTGATTTTTGCACAATACGCGCGCATCTATTTACCAGAGACCACCGTCGTCTATTTAGGTTGTCAATGGTAAAAAGTCTATTTGATAACACCAGCCATCCAAAAACTTTGATTCTTGGTGAGACTTTTAATTTCCAAATCATGTGAATTAATGTTGATTTGTATTCTAGGCCTATCTTGCATTGCACAGTATCCTCCTCTGACTGTGTAAGTGCCCGATTCATTCCAGCGCCAAATTATGTCATCTTGTGTTAACGGGTTTAGTGACAGACCCGTTATCATTTGTTGTAGCGGTATTCGAGAGAGAGTATGGCTGTATGGGTCTGAACTCTGAAGAGAGAGTGGAAGGCTGTAGCATGAATTGCTTCTTGGAGGGTGATGGTTGTGTCCAGTGCATGTGTGTACAGTGTACATGTCAGGGAGGTGATTCCCTCCCCAGTTATTGTCCCAGAATTGTAGTCGCTTAACGTTACCTGCCTTGTGTGTGTGTGAAGGACATGTGGCAAAATTGCATGGATTTCCTAATGGCCAATGTGAAAATTGGAGAGTCTGGCAATCCATCTTGACATAGGTGTTGTTGAAATATGGGTTGATAATTGAAATTTTCATTTATGTCTCATACTTGTCTTTTTTTTCTAATACAAACTAGTCCAACGTTGAATATGTTTTGCCTCTATTTTTATTGTTGTCTATTTCTTTCGGTGATTGGTCCTCAAAATATATAAATTGTGTCGAATTTAATATAGAATCACACTCTTTTTTTCGTTCTTTCGTCGTTTTAATTCCTATAAATTCAGTATTTTACACATCATTTAAATATATGGACATTGATCTCTCATCAATTTCCCATTTTTAAAGTTAGAATTAGTGTATATATTTGAAAACATGATTTTGTTGTCATATTTGAGACACAATTAAATATATTATGAAATAGACTTTAGAAAAGATTAGAACGATATTGATATAATTTGTGAATTCTCCTTGTTCCAAGTTTATTTAATTGTTGAATTGCTTCATGTATTAAATTTATAAAAATAAAAAAAAAATTCGCTTTAGTCTTACACTGGTATTATCAGATATTTTTTATAACAATGACATATTCTCAAATTTGTAGCTCTTTAGAGTTCTTTTTGTATAAATTTTATTTTTAAATAATCTGGATTTATGCATCGTATTACTTTTGTATTTTTTTTTTAACGTTAATATTCATCACCCATTATTGAAATGATAAGACTTATCTTGTTAATCTCAATTAAAAAGCTAAGATAATTTGTTCGTCGTAGACAGGAAGAAATTTCAGTAAATATTCAGGCCTGGTGAAACTACCGAACTCTCCAGTTTTATTATTTCAAGCAGACATCTATTATTCCATAAAAACTACAAATTAATCGATTTCAAATAAAAAAAAATGAAGATAAATACTAAGGTGCATTTGGACGGAGCAAAAATAGCACTAACCCGAGAATAACACTATTCTTTTGAGCTATTCGATGTTTGGATGGAGCAAAAATAGCACTAACCCACTATTATTTGTTTGTCTTATATGAGTTAGCTCATTATTCTATTAACCCAATCAAAAATTGAATTAGCTACTATTCTCAGAACTTGAAATTAGCTCTAATTTTTGCTCTAAACATTGTTCATGAAGGAATTCTTTGAGGATCTAACATTGTTCATGAAGGAAGCAATTCTCTGAGGATCTTTATTAATCCCATCAGGAGCACAAATCCCACTACTTACATCTACACCGTCAGGTCTAAGTAGAGATACAGCTTCACTGACATTGTCAGGATGGAGGCCGCCTGCTAAAAGCCACCCATTCTTGCTTTCAATCGGTGGCAATTTGAACTCTTTCCAGTTAAATCCTTTGCCACTGCAAACAACAGTTAGAAAAACACAAATCTTATAAGTACACTCCGTCATTTTGAGAAAATTTGTCAGATTTCTAGTAGGAGATGCAAATAATAAAGATTTTTGCAAGTAATTGTAAAGTTTGGGTGCTTAGAAATAAGGGTTTAGAGTTTAACACTTAGAAGTCGGTTAGGATTTAGTCCATCAAAGCACAAAAACCATTTTATCTGATGCTAAACCATTTTATATAATAAACTATAATAACATCTGACCTGCCACCCTTCGCACTGTCAACAAGAAACCAATCAACAAGCAAACAATCTTCAGACGGCGCATTGTTTATAAGATTACCACCATCATCAGCATGAAGTACATATATGATTCTACTTTTTCTTAATAGCTGGGGAAGCGACGCACGAGATTCATCTCCATGAAGCTACATGTTAGGAAAAATATGGAATAAAGCAAACTGCCTATAAAAGAATATCACCTACAAAACAGAAACAGGATTTGCAGCAATTTCACAAGGATTATTTTTTCCTATTATTTCTTCATAGAAAAAAACTTGTTAGGGGTTTGGAACCAAAAGAATTCTTGTTTACATAATTCCAATTTTGGCCAATAAGTACTGACAATAGACCTGAGCAATAGATGTCAGACCAGTAAGTTACAATTTTCCTAATTTAACTACAGATGCAACTGACCTTTAACTGCCATCAACTTAATCAAACTAATTACAGTTTAGCCTCAGTGTACAAAAAGGAGCATTAGAAAATAAAGAGACCAAAATAAACCTGAATGAATTCAATGCCAGAAGCATCAGCAACGCGCAAAATAGTATCCAAATCATCATCAACAAAAACTCCTACCGGCTCAGCCCCACATTCTCTTGCGACTTTTGATATCTCCTTTGCTGCCTCTAAAGAGACAGATCGCTTTGATTTGGGCCAGAGGATCATACCAATTAGACTTGCACCGGCTCTTGCAGCCGTTTCTGCATCTCTGGCTGATGTAATGCCACACATCTTTACTATTGGTTCTATTCTTTTGGCATTGGTATCTGTTGATAAGGGACGTTGATTGGTTTTGAGACATGAGGCATTAACTTTTGAAAGCTTTGGTTGTTCCACATACAAGACTGACAAGTACAAAAGCAGAAAAATATAAGGTTAGAGAGAGCACCATTTTCAAAATCATTTTAGATCATATTTGAGGTCAGGAATAAGGATTAAGGAAATTTTAAGTACTCGTGAAAAATATTTTCACAACCACATTTCAAAAATGAACCAACCAACCAGTTAAAAGTCCGGCCTACCAAAAATCGCCACTAGTAAGTTAGAAAATTATCAAGGAAAGTTCAGAATCAGAAGATAGAACTAAAGGCTCTATACCTACCCCTATTGCAAAGTGCAGGAACTCTTTGAACATGAGCCAAGCAAGATGACACCATCTCCAAAACTACACGACAAAATAAAAAAAACTTGTACAAATTGTTGTTCTTGAGAAGAACTATTTGGTTAAATTTACACGATTTTTAATTCTTTATATATGTAACAAGTACCTCGGCAAAAACCACAACTTGAAGCTTGAGGGAGCATAAATCATGAAAGACAGAGAGAGATAGAATGTTTCCTCGGGATGATCGCAAGGGAGAAGCTCGAGCTCTGCACGGAGCGGAAATAGTTAGAGGAAGAGAGAGAGAGATGCCACGAGGGCAAATCCGTGGGTAGAGGACAGCCTCTGATGTAGGCCTGCTAATGAGCGGGTTTCAGTCCATAACCGGCCCGTATTGAAATTTGAATGATAAATGTCCAGTCCATAACCGGCCCGAACTTGAGGAGTTTTGGACCATGTTCGGTCCATCCAACTCAGATCATTACAAACCCCAGTTCAAACTAGCCCTGTTTGGACAAAAATATATGGACAACCAACGGGCTTTGTGTGGACAACATATATGGACAATTTAGATAGAAGAAAAAATTATTAAAACTTGTGCTTTCTCCAAAGAAGAAAAAGTTAGACAGATTTAAAGATATAAGCCAGCCAATTTAAGTATAGCCAATAGCCTGTAGGCTTCAAAAATAATAGAACTTGGAACTTTAAGAAAAAAATGGCATTAACACGCTATATTTGCTCCTAAACCCTAAACATGCTATAATTCCAAATATTTTTAGGGTTTTACTCGTAAACCCTAAACCCATGGTTAATGCCATTTTGACAATTTGAAGGTTTTGGAGTGGCATTTTGATAATTTTCCCTATAAAAAATATCTGATAATACTACAGTGTAAAATTAAAACGAAAAAAAAAATTAATAAAAATTTAATACATGAAGCAATTCAACAATTAAATAAACTTGGAACAAGGAGAATTCACAAATTATACCAATATCGTTCTAATCTTTTCTAAAGTCTGTTTCATATTATATTTAATTACGTGTCTCAAATATAACAACAAAATCATGTTTTCAAATATATACACTAATTCTAACTTTAAAAATGGGAAATTGATGAGAGATCAATGTCCATATATTTAAATGATGTGTAAAATACTGAATTTATAGGAATTAAAACGACGAAAGAACGAAAAAAAGAGTGTGATTCTATATTAAATTCAACACAATTTATATATTTTGAGGACCAATCACCGAAAGAAATAGACAACAATAAAAATAGAGGCAAAACATATTCAACGTTGGACTAGTTTGGATTAGAAAAATAAGACAAGTATGAGACATACAAATTAAAACTTCAATTATCACGTTATTCTTTATAATTACTTTTTACTTTTTAGGTGAAATGAAAATGCTCTGATTATACAAATCAAACCAGTTCGGTTCAAATCTTATCCAAATCAAACTCAAACTGGGTATAATTCATTCGAAATTGATTTGCAACTAATGGATTCAGCCATCAATCTTTAATAATGCAGGAACCAAACTTATTCAAAACTCAAATTTTTTAATATAATGGTAACTTATAATAGAAATTGAGTGGAGAAAAAATCGTTCTGATCAGATTCTTCTTCCCTCCCCCTTCTCTCTCTTTCTAGAAGTGAGTGTGTGCTTGGGTGGTGAACATAGACTAATTGATCTCATGTTCAGAGAGTTATATTCAATATAGACAAATAAAGCCCCGACCCCGAGAATGCATCTCAGGTTCTAAGTTACAACCCTTTTATTTTGGTTATCCTATTTTATTTTTCTACTATTCTAGCAAATGTTTAAATTCATTGTTTAGTATTGGTCAAAATCCAAGCAATTCAAACACACAAATCATGTAAATCACGGTCTGCAAATCCAAGCAGGTCAGGAAATTTGCGAGAAATATACTTCAAATCAAAGTTCAGGTGAGGATATTAGGTCAAAATCCAAGCAATTTTGCGAGAAATCGAGGAAATTCGGTTAGACCTAAACTCCCGTATTACAGTAGAAGGAGATTTACCGAACACTACAGCAGTCGAGACGGGATGGCACAGACGGAGGTTGGAAGAGGCAGGCACAGGCGGGGCGGCGATCCTTCTTCTTCGCGCAGGCGCAGGCGGAGGCGACGGTCCTCCAATTTTTTTCTTTTTTCGCGTTTTGCCCCTGGCTGCTCTGCCTTCGGCTCTTTGCTAGCGGAGGGTTGAGACTTGAGAGCATTTTTTTTCGCTGGTCTGGGCTCTGAGTTCCGGGCTTTGGATTCTAGGTTCTGGGGTAGGCAAATTAAAAAAAACTGAGGTAGGCAAACCCAAAAAGAGACCCGGTTCAAAATAAATAAAAATAAATAGAGTGAGTCTATGGTACTATGCATATCACGGGTTGTTACCGTGTTACGGTTCTATATTTGAATTTTCAAATTCTAACCGTCGATCCGAACCGTTCATCTTGTTCTCCATATTAATATGTGTTTGGAGACCAAATTTTACATTTTTTTGAAAATTTGTTACTATTTTTTTTTAGATATTTAGAAAATCACTTGATCTGAAAATTTTGGACCATCCAAAAACAGTGATTTTTAATAAATCTAACAAAATAGTAAAAAAATTTCAAAAAATATAAAATTTAGTCTCCAAACACATATTAATATAGAGAACAAGATGAACGGTTTGAATCGACTGTTAGGATTTGAAAACTCGAATATAGAGCCGTAGTACAGTAACAAATCGCAATATGCATAGTACCATAGACTCACTCAAATAAATAAATTCCAGGGTAGGCAAGTCCCTACACGAGTGATACACTGCCTTCGCCTCTGCTATGGTTGACACTTGACAACAGAGGTTGACTAGATTTTCCAGGACAATAATATATATTCCCAACAAGCAAGCAAATTAATAATTGTTTTTTATTGTTTCATAATATAATCTGTGAATAATCTCTAACCTCTCTATTCCTCAGCTGCTGATGTATTGTTATGGAGAGACAAGAAAAGCGCATTAGGAGCCCTTGCCAGTTCAACTGCTATATGGGTTTTGTTTGAACTGCTCAATTACCGGCTCCTAACACTTATATCTTACTGCTTTATGTTTACCCTTGGTGCACTTTTCATAGTTTCCAAGCTCATGAGCTGGATCAACAAGTGAGCTTATCATATTTCTTAAAATTAATTGTCTCAAATTACTCCATTACTTTCTAGTTTATTAAAGACTTCAGGTTTATTAATGTCTTGTTTACTGAATTCGTTTTTTTGGGGATTAAATCACAATTTTTAGTTTCGTAGTTTTGTAACGTGCAAATCAAAAGAGAAGGTTTTATTCTGAGTTCCTTTTGTTGTTGTGTGACGGGTTTGTTGATTTGGTTTCTAAATTTGTACTATGGCCGGTCAAGTAGGGTAGAATTGAAAGGTGGAGAGATATGTGATAATTTGATGTTATGCTTGTCGAAACTTACGCAAATAGGAAAATACAGAGTCAAATTTCTGTTGGGCCATGAATTTAAATTGCAACTTGATTTTTCTGTATGACGGGACACTGCCAGGAATACCAGAGGTGCACATTTCTGAAGAGAGAGCTCGACATTCTGCCTTCGCTTTGCGAAATGATATTAACAGGGTTCTTTCTTTGCTGAGGAATGTTGCTTTAGGGCGCGACCTCAAGAAGTTCCTTATGGTAAGTTGTTATTACTTTACTGTGTCGAATTATGTTGTATTTGGATTTAGATTGTTGTATTTGGATTTAGATAATTGCAAGTAATAAGAGGAAAACTGTTTCCAGAGAAAAAGAACCTTCAATAGTTGCAACTATACTGGTAAAAGTTTTGTTGGATCAAATTTGAGTTGGGTCAACAATGTTTTATTATTTTCCTTGAATGGGTTGGAGCGGACCTAACTGGCATCTGACCTGTCAGCTCATGGCTTGGTCCGAACCAAACTGTTTTGCCTTTATTTTAACTTAGATATATATTTGTTACTGCAATGGGCACAAACAGAGGCTGTGCTGGAGATGGGGAGTTCCGATTTGCAGATGCATTGACTTTAAATTTTCTCGAATGCTTTTCTCCCCTTTCCGGCTCAGTTGAGCAAAACATGTTTATAGCCTGTTAAAAACAGCAGAACATAGAAGGAAAATACGAAAATGGATTGGGTTGTGTTAAATGAGTCATGACCAAACCTGACCTGACAATGTGGGCCTGAATCCAACCCACGCAGCTATCCGTCTGGTTGTAGGTCAACCATTGCCACCCCCTGTTGCAACATACCACAGTAGATAGCAACTGTGTAGTTAGGTCAAATTTGCAAGCTCGAGGAGAACACTTGTGCCCCTATGATTAATTGTTTGCATATTTGAGCACAAAAGTGCTGTGGTTTCAGGGAAAACTATTTGTTATAAATTATAGTCTGTTCAGTGCAGATTTTGAGGCCCCTTACCTCTGTCCAAAACTGAACGGCCATTTTTATTAATAACCAAAAAAAAAAGTTTTTTACAAAAGTAACTCCAAAATCTGAGTTTTTCCAAATATAACCAAACCGCCAGGGATGCTGGCGGTCCAGTTCCTTACCAGACCGCTAGCGTTTTGGGTGGTCCGCTTTTTTTTTTTTTTTTTTTTTAGAGATCTGATTTTTTTTCTTAATATTTTCATTTGTGAAGTTTTAGTTTTTTTTGCTTAGGGTATTTGCCAAAAAATAAAACATTTGATATATTTATAAGTGATGTCGTAACTCTTTATAACTTTCAATTGAGTTGTCAGTTGGATATCACGAGTCTAAAGATAACACTAATTAAGGACTTGGTCTTGATTCACAACTTTTTTTTTAAGAGAATAATTGGAGAGCGAGAGAGAGAATAATTGGATTATTCACTAGTGGAGAACTTGGAATTAGTGTCGGCTGTTTATGGGTATTAGTGTCGGACATTAGGCGACACTAATCGGGCTGATACTAATACTTTGTAAATAGCCGACACTAAAAGTAAGGCATTAGTGTCGGCTATTTATTAAAAAGTCGACACTAATAAGTATTAAACATAAAAGACATGACGTCTGTTTAAATACAAACCCTAAAAACAGAAAATACATAAAAAAAAACATAAAAGACCCTAAAAACTCTAAAATTATAAAGAAAGGTCCAAAAGTCCATGAAGGAAGACTCGGATCGCGAATCTGAGCCCAAAAATGGGCAAAACAAATCATAGATTGTTTTGGATCCGGTTTTGGGCTGTGGAGTTCCTGTCAAAATTTCAGCCCGATCCGACGGACGGATCAAAAGTTACGCCATTTTCGTGAAGCATGCGCATGACCATATTGCATCACATCTTCTGGTATTTGCCTAGAAGAAGCGGCTAGGTTTGAGAAGATCATATCGGAGAGAAGCGTGAAGCGAAGTGAATGCTATGTTTTAAACCCTAGGCGTGCGTTTGAAAGAGGTGCGCGGGACTTAAAATGAAATTTTTTTAGCTTTAGTGTCGGTTGTTTATAAATAGGCAACACTAATAACTGAGAATTTTTTTTAGGTTTAGTGTCGGCTGTTTATAGATAATTCTTGAATAATCTCTTAGGATTTTAACTAAACAAAATACCGATCGTTGTACTAAAACTTAAACTGCATTTTTGAGGCACTAAACGATGTTTTTTTTTAATTCTGATGCTTCGGATGCTCAGGGGTTCTCCCTAAATGACGTTATTTTTTTGGCAAATACTCTAAGAAAAAAAAACTAAAACTTCACAAATGAAAATATTAAGAAAAAAAATCAGATCTCTAAAAAAAAAAAAAAAAAAAAAAAGCGGACCGCCCAGAACGCTGGCGGTCTGGTCCCTACTGGACCGCCCAGGTTCCTGGCGGTCTGGTAAGGAACTGGACCGCCAGCATGCCTGGCGGTTTGGTTATATTTGGAAAAACTCAGGTTTTGGAGTTACTTTTGTAAAAAACTTTTTTTTTTTGGGTTATTAATAAAAATGGCCGAAAACTAAACAAAGCTATTCAAAATCATCCGATTTCTGTGACTCCCTTTCTCTGGTTTCATGGACTTTTACTTGCTCTGATTGTCCGTGGGACCTGCCATCTTTTTCTTAAAGTTCAAAAAGATCTAAATTTATTGATTTCTGATGTTTTGAATTCTCAATAGCCAAGTATAGATTCAGAATCGATTTCATCGTATTCTCAGCGGACAATACAAAACCATCGCCACTAGTCTACTATGTCCGAACTCAAAGCAAAGTTTGTACCTTGAGGGGAGAGGCGGTGGCGACTGAGGGGAGGCGGTTAATACAAATCAATAACACTCCAACAAATATCTATAGAGTAGAACTAGGGTGTTCTTAAGCGTTTGGTAAGCTTAACTCCAAAATTCATTAAATTAGTTTCAAATGACGAATCTGAACTGTTAGAATCCGCCTATCTTACGAGTGATGCATGTGAAAATTCTAAACATTCGAATTAATTTATTATAAAGTCAAGCGGTCAAAAAACGTTCAAAAAATAAATGCACTAATTAATTTATTAATCTTCTAATTTTAACCGATTGACTTTATACTAAATTAATTCGAATGTTTAAAATTTTCACATGTACACGCATCACTCGTAAGGTAGGCGGGTTCCAACGGTTCGAATTCATCATTTAAAATTAATTTAATGAATTTTGGAGTTAAGCTCACCAAATACTTTGGTGAGCTTAAAAACACCCTAGTTCTACTCATATAAACTTTTTAAAAATCTATATACAATAAAACTTCGTATTTTTTTTAATTTATATAATATAATTTGATATCCATTTTATATATATAAAGTTGGAAGGGTTGGGCACTGTTCATTAAAGTGGTGTCATCTTCTAAACCGTTGAAATTTGATCCAACGGATTGTGATAGATTCAGATCTGTTAGAGTCACATGTGTTCTTCTTTCGTTAATTCTTCTAGATTAGCCCTCTTCTTCGTTCATTCCTTCAACCCTCCGTTTCGCCTCCGCTTCCGTCTGACCTAAATCTGCGCCTCCGCCAGACCTAAACCCGCGCCTCCGCTTCTAGATTTGCAAAGGACACATGAGCCTACAACACTCTTACAATTGAGTTGCGCTAGAAAGGTGAACCTTAGAAGGCATTCAATTTTCAACAAATAAGTTAACTGGTTCAAAAAACAGTTGAATTGTTATAATTTTTTAGTAGGTTGGGTATACCCTTGGTGGTGACTAGCATAAAATGCAACTCCGGCTTTGATTAGTATGAGATTAGTGGTAAGCACAATATGTTATTTTCTTGCCAAAACTGTTCCTATACTGTTTTTGGTATTATCACCTTGCCATCTTTTGTGGCACTAAAAGCTGTCTGAAAAACAATTGTTGATATTTACAAGATTAGTTTTTCATGTTTTATCTGAATTCTCCTTGCTTCTCTTCTCTTGGTACGATTTATGAAATCTATTAGTAGCTCACCTTCGCTGTACAACTCATTCATGTTTTCGCATATCATATAAAATACAGAATCCTATATGTTGCCTTCTCAGTTTAACTTTGCAATTATTAGTTTCTAGATGAACATTTTGTATAATATTTTGTTTAATTTTCTTTCTTAACTTTCTTCTTTCTCCTGTGCGGCCACACCTCGCTCTCCAATCGCTACCTCTCGGCCTCCTCATGCTGCCTCAGCTCTGGTCAGATTTCAGTTTCCTCTTTTGTTTTTTTGAAGAAAACTACTAATCAAGGTCTTGCAAGGTGTGGTTCCTTAAGTACAGATCCGGCACCAGTATTTTTTAACCTCACTGACATTATAATCTAGCACCTCTGATAAATGTTGTTCTCTTATAGTGTACTACTTTGATTCTTTCTTTAGGTGTTGGTGTTGCACATTGTTCTTAGAGGAGAGACTTGAATGTTTGCGCAGGCTCAAGTATGATTAGGAGACTAATCCACCATTATATGATCTAAATTATGTTTCAGTTTCTAATTTGGTATTGTACTTATCAATATGTTGTGAATTGATGTGTATACTTCTTTTTTTGTGTATGTATGTTTTGCAGAGGACAAAGGATCTTGACACAATAGAGGTAATTCGGTAAATAAAACCAATGTTTATGCCATATAAGGGATGGAATATTCAACTTTTAGTGTTAGTTCCCAAATATATAATGGTACGCTACCAAAGGAACCCAACTATGCGTGCGTGCGTGAATTGTTCTTTCAATCCGCTTAGAAGCTGAATTTGCTTTCAATTTGGCGCAGGATGGCAGATGCATTGCTCTATACCATTAATTGACACTAAATTTTTTGGTACGCTTCATAAATAGTCTCTTATGATAATTAACTTTTGAAATTGTCTAAATGGTCTGATTGGGCTTCTTTCCTTTCATTTAGCTAATTAGTTCCATAATTACGTTCTACCACCAGTCATTTAAATTTATTAAGTTTTAAATACGTTTGCACGAATCTCAATACAAATCGAACGTTTAAAGAATGACTTTTAATGAAATTTTGTCGAAAGCCTTTTGGGCAAAACCCAATCCAATATTTTATATCATATAATATTTTAAATATGAAGTGGTCCTCTAAAATTACAAAATTGTGTAAAACTTCTGATTTTCAGCAATTATATATTTTCTTTTTATTTGAAATCAAATTGATGATCCCTTTTAAAAAGTTTATTAAAGTCTAATCAATAAATAAATTTAGAACCTGAGATGCATTCTCGGGGTCGGGGCTTTATTTGTCTATATTGAATATAACTCTCTTAACATAGACCAATTAGTCTATATTCACCACCCAAGCGCACACTCACAGCCAGAAAGAGAGAGAAGGGGGAGGGAAGAAGAATCTGATCAGAATGATTTTTTCTCCACTCAAACAAGAAAAGAATTCGCGTCTGGACTCTCTCCAGCGATCGGAAGAGAAAAGTGAAAGCGAGACGAATCGAACTGGCAGGATTTGAAGAGGTGAAAGTCGCGTTAAAAAATCTCACAAATATAAGAGTAGTTTGGCGCGAATCGATTCTGCTTCTTCTTCGTTGTTTTCTTGCGAAGTACTGAAGGCTTAGCTGCATAAAAGAAAAACAGAAAATATCGGCATTGTAAAATCTTTATTCTTCACATGCTTCCTATTCTTTTGTCCCAAATTCTCATTCTCTTTCGATCTGTCTTTTGCAGGATGCCAGGTAGCCAAAATGGACGGTCTTCCAGTGAAATGAGACCTATTAAAACAGAGACGATCCACAGCTGCGCGCGAAATGGATATCTCCATGGCCTTGAGAGAATGCTCCAGGAGAATCCCTCTCTTCTTAATGCAAGAGATTCAGTGGTACTTCGTCCCTCTTATAGATTCTAATTTAATTTTTCATTTTTACTGATTTCACATTGTGTTTTGAACTTGATCATTTCAATCATTTCTGTTGTTTGATGTTTTACATCCCCAATTTGATTATGCTATACTTTTTTCCTTTTTCTCTGATTCATTTATTCTGGTGTGGAACCATCTTATCTTGAATGTGCGGTCCTAGGTCCAAACATTTGTTCTTTTGTTCGATTTAATCAATTAAATTGTGATATTAGGAAATTTTGATAGCATGTGTTGTTCTTTCTTCTTGTTTTCCCTTTTCAGATGCGTGAAACACCACTGCACGTGGCTTCAGCCAAAAACTATGTTGATGGTTTGAAGTATCTGCTTGATTGGACGGGTCCTGAAATGGCAGAACTGGAGGCGAGGAACACGGTAAATCAATTTAATCACCGTAATTTCTCCAGGCATGTGCATTCTATATTTCATTTATATTTTTAAATTATCAAATGCATAAATACGACAGTTTCTTTGACAGTATGGAGAAACACCTCTTCACGTGGCAATAAAAAATAGTTGTTGTGAATCTGCCAAATTGCTTATTCAACATGGAGCAGCTCTTGAAGCCAAAGCCGATGTAAATTTACTTGACCCTACTAATTTCAAGTTAAATGACTTACTTATGCATGTACTTGGCACATCATGAATTGACA
Source organism: Carex rostrata (assembly GCF_964058835.1). Lineage (NCBI taxonomy): Eukaryota > Viridiplantae > Streptophyta > Magnoliopsida > Poales > Cyperaceae > Carex > Carex rostrata. The sequence continues at coordinate 6,748,127 of NC_135936.1, forward strand.
CTGGATTTAAAACACACTGACTTTCTGGGGCTTGGTGCTCTTGTTCAATTCTAAGACAATATTTCATTTACAGCTGGATGAAAAAGATGAACCTTTAAATGTATCTTCCAAAGTTTGACTATTGGTTTATTCCTTTCCTCTTTTTTTTTTTTTTTTTTTTACATATTGCAGAATGGCATGACACCATTGCATTTGGCAGTTTGGCATGCAATCCCTTCAGGCGACTGCACTACTGTTAGCATGTTACTTTCCCATAATGCGGAATGTAGCATGAAGGACAATGTACAAGCTTGATTTCTTTTAATTAGAATTAATTTATGTTATCATGTTTGAAAATGTTTGCTAAGTCCTGTCCTAAATTGAACACTCCTAATCAGGAAGGGAAGACTCCAATAGACCATCTGCTGGCGGGTCCCACTTACGAGAGATTGAGAAATTTGCTTAATCAACACCAACTGATGCAGAGGAAGAGAAAGGCACTTGAATCATGTCAAGAGGCAGAAGCAATGGCTGAGTTTGACAAATCTATTTCTCATGTTATTGGGCTGAAAAAGATGAAGTTGCAAATGCGAAAGTGGGCCCGGGGGATGCTTTTGGATGAGAAGCGGCGGGCCATGGGCTTGGACATTGAAGAAAGAAAGGTTCCACATATGGCTTTCTTGGGTAACCCAGGGACCGGTAAGATTTTACTCCAAGACTACGGAAACGCAATTTGTTTTTATAGAGTACCTTTTTTTTTAACTTTTCTGTTTATCCTGTAAAAGAGTTGAGATTGAAGTTTTAATCAGGCTAATACATTAATATTTTTGGTGTCAGGTAAAACCATGGTAGCTCATATCCTCGGCAAGCTTCTGCATCATGTAGGGATTTTACCTTCAGATAGAGTAACTGTTGTGCAAAGGACAGACCTTGTTGGTGAATTTGTGGGGCATACAGGACCAAAGACAAGACGAAAGGTAGATAGATGCCCTTTTTTAAATTTCTGATCTACTTTTTGTCTCAACTAAAAAATGTCACTATTGATGTTAGAATTGATCCTTAGAAATTAGAATGTGCCTGACATTACTTATACAGTAATGTAAGGTAAGGTAAGGCAACCTAAGGCATTTCAAGTCTTAATTGTACTGGTCATGTTTTATTACATATGCATTAAATCAACTCGCCAATAAAATCATACCAGAATCAATAGCCAAGGAACATGCGCCAACTGACATGATGTATTAATGCATTCAATTACCAAAATCCAATGTTTGTTTTATTAAATTGAACTAAACCAATCCATACATTCAAAGATAAAAGAAGCAGAAGGAGGAATACTTTTTGTGGACGAGGCATATAGGCTGATACCGATGCAGAAATCTGACGACAAGGACTATGGGATAGAGGCGCTCGAGGAGATCATGTCAGTCATGGATGAAGGCAAAGTCATCGTCATTTTTGCTGGATACCGCGAACCGATGAAGCGCGTGATTGACGCAAATGAGGGTTTTCGCCGACGGGTCGAGAAGTTTTTCTACTTCGATGATTTCACCCCTCTAGAACTTGCTGAGATTTTACACCTGAAGATGCATTGTTTGAAGGGGTACAAATTGCACCAGTGTTGTACTATTCACGCACTTGCCCGGCTTATTGAGAAGGAGACGACCGAGAAATTGAGGAAGGAGTGGAATGGAGGTTTGATTATACCCTGGCTGAAGAATGCCCGGGATAATTTGGACGAACGGCTAGATTTTGATGTGGAGGATACTGAGGTGATGGTGACTATTACTTTAGGTGACTTGGAGAAGGGACTTCATCAGATTTCAGAGGAGAGTCCGGATGAAGTTTGGAGAGTGTAGTGTTGTGCTGTGTCTAGATTTGAATTACATTTGTTTTGTTTAATTCGTTATTTTTATTTTGGAAATGTCATTAAATCAATTTTCAAAGTTCAGAATGTCATTTATAGCATTCCCTTTGAGCAATGCATTATTGATTTTGTCATGGATGCCTTGGTAGTTAGTACAAAACATGGGTATGGATTCTTTTGCCCCTCTAGCAGTTTCCTGCAAAAATACCGAACTACTATTATAATTGGTTCTCTACTTGAATGGGTTATGGGTGTATGTATATATTTCTTATATTTTAGTGGTCATATGAGCATTTGTGTTTTTTAGGGATATAGATGGTATTTTGAATTTAGTGTCCCTGAAAACAATTTCTCGATTCTTTAATTTTTGGTGTTCTTTTGATGTGAGGGTATCTAGGAATTGGGATCAGGAACTGGCTTCAATTTGTTGGCGTATAATCTAAAATGCAGTTTTCGTTTCTGCGGCATCTTTAAAGTTCGAACTGGCATTTTTGTGACTTAATTTTTTTGTGACATCCATTTGTTCCCCTCGTAGGCCGAAATGCAACGGGCAAGGTCAATGGGAATCTCAGATTTCTCTTTTCTCTTCATGTCCAATAAACTCCATCACGGCCCATTAACTTGGGTTAAAAAAGAAATGTCACCTGTAATATGAACTTTTTGTCAGAATTTACTACATACAAATTTGCTGTTTTACTGATTGATTATCAATATAAAACTACACAAGTGAAAACGAAAAGAGAGATGGTTCATATATATATGTTCTTACATAATTCTATGGTTCATATGAATTCCTTAGTTCATTACCAGCATTCCTTGTCCTTTTCTTTTTGTTAAAAAAGGCATTCAAGCCCATTGCATTACCAGAATCAATTCTAAATTCATCTCTACCCTCCGACAGCATTCCACAAGTAAACACCCTTCGGACAATCCAATCACCCCTTATTTCCCCTCCCCTCCTCTCCTCTCCCCACCTTTTGGAGCACACCCTAAATGAACAAAGAAAAACAGCCATTCTGCCTATGGCAGACTTCCCTTGCTGGAACCTTCATTTTAATTTTTCTTCATCCTTAATGGGGCTAAACATCTCTACAACTTAGATCCAGAATTAACTAATTAAGTGGCCATATTAATTCATTACTCAATTTAGTGGATCGCTTATGCTCCTCAACTTATTGTTTCACTTTATGGTATGTTTTTATTGATCCTGGACTTTTTTAAAACTTTATTCCATTAAGAAAATTTTAAGAAGGAAAAAAATCTAAGTATTTTTCTTTAAAGAAGTTTTTATTCTTATTAATAAAAATATGTAATAAAATTACCTGCACAATATCCTCTTTAATTAGTTTTGTCATTGATTTATAGACACAATATACATTTATTTAAAATATCTATAAAATCTTCATATTTACAGAAGTGTCAAAGACTCAAAGTTGATTTATCTGACAAAAAATAATTCGTATGTAGAAAGATAGAATATAGTATACATGTAGGCTCATTTTATCTATGATTTTTCAATAATACCATATTTTTATCGTATTTGATTAAATTTAGTCGTCTTTCCCCTGTACGACATGCTTAGGAGAAAATTTAAAAAAAAAAAAAAAATTGATGTCACGATTTTTTATTTATGAGAGTCGGATCTTAAATTGAATGATGGTATTATTACAATAATTAATTTAAAGAGCAGAATTAGGGGTTCTTAAGTTCATTAAGTTTCTTTGTAAACTCAATTCTAAAATCTATCGAATTAGTTTCAAAGTCGAATCCGAATGGTTGAAATCTATCTATTTTACGAGTGATATGTCTATATATAAAAATTTTAAATTTTAAAATTAATTTTGTATAGAATCAAGTGGTAAAAAAACATTTGGAAAATGAATACATTAAAATTAAGTTATGAACCTTTTAATTTTGACTTGTTAACTTTATACTAAATTAATTTGAAAGCTTAAAATTTTTCAACGTAGACATATCAGTTGACGGTTGAAATCTATCTATTTTATGAGTGTTATATCTACATATGAAAATTGTAAATTTTAAAATTAATTTTGTATAGAGTCAAGTGATAAAAAAACATTTAAAAAATAAACGCATTAAAATTAAATTATGAACCTTTTAATTTTGACTGCTTAATTTTGTACTAAATTAATTTAAAATTTTAATATTTTCAGACGTAGACACATCAGTTATAAAATAGATATTTCAATGATTCGAATTGATCATTTAACATCAATTTGATCCTATAGGGGTTGTTCGGCAAGGCTTCCTTAAGTCTCCTTAAGACTAAAGAAGTTTCATTTAGCTTCCTTAGCCGCTTAATCATGCCGAACACCGGTTCCTTAGCATGGATTAAGATCACCTTCTTTAACCTCCTTTTTGCCTGGATCTTAATCCTCAGCCCGAGTCTTAAGGCGAATGCGTATCCTCTGCATTAACTCAAAAGAGAATCTTTTGAGTTAATGAATATGAACCATCTGATTTTAAACGGAGCTAATCCGACACTTGCCTACAACATTAGGAGTCTTTTAATATTAGTGCGGATCTAGTCTGCAAGAATTTTAAAACAGATCAAACGGTTGAGATTTATTAACTCAAAAGATTCCCTTTTGAGTTAATGCAGAGGATACGAATTCGTCTTAAGACACTTGTACCCCTTCTTGTAGTTTTTTGAACTATTACTTCCTGATTAAAACAACCGAATATCGATTCCTTAAGTTTACTTAAGACTTAATCCTAATTTGAATTAAGAGGTGTTACCAAACAACTCCAATTGAAATTGACATAACCTAACCTATTATACTCTACATTCCTCGGATTTTTATTTTCTATTTTTTTTTGCTTTTCCTCTCCGTTTCATTTCCTTCGGTCTTTACTACCTGTCTACCCTGGGGGGTTTCCTCCATCGGAGATCCCACCGATTTGCTTCACGGCTGGTCGGTTCTAGGCCCAGAGAACCACACGGTTGTTGGTACTCTTTCTCCCCCTCTTTCAGTTGTGAATTACGGTGTCAATACCTGTACCGTTATAACAAGAAATCTAAGATTTTTTTTTTTTTTTTTATATAATGTCATATAGGTTGATTTACTATATTTTCTGGTCTCAACTAATGTTGAGTTGCGTTTGATTTTGGTGAGATTGACTGTCTGGATATTCACCAAAATATCAAATGTCTACATTCTGTAGCATACTCTTTTTTTTTTTTTTCCTTTTTCCTCACTGCATTTATTTACTACCATACAATTATTCTTACATTAATAGAAGTCTATTTTGTTTCCGTTTATAAAACTTATAACAGTATGTAACTCTACATTGGCTGGGATTAGTTTTGCAATCAAATAGTGAAATAAAAGGGATGTGTATTGGAAAATTAAAAGGCTAAATTTAAATGCTTGTGAGAATATCGACCACAGATGCGTGTATTTTATGGCAGACTTGTACATACTTGAGGTTTTGATAATTATGGTCACATCTTTATTAATTGGATATCACACATCCACACTGCAAAGAAACAGAACTCTGATGATGGCTTGTTCATTGTGTTGGTTATCCCAGTGGTCAGGTCTAGTAGCAGTATACTGACAAAAATTGTGATCTAGTAGCAGCATACACTTAACTCCGCCTGTGTAGTTTCTACACAGCCTGTCCCAAGCCAGGAAAAAGGAAGAGGGTTCGTGATAGGCTTGGCGAGCCAACAGTAAAAAAACAGCATCTTTATGGAAATGAAACCCTCACGAATTGGGCATGAGTAGTACTATGATGGGTGACCTCCTGGGAAGCCCCTGTGTTGCTGATTCCGGTTGGATTTCATTTCTAGCCTACTCCAACTTGTTTGGGAATAAAGACTTTGAAGAAGAAGAAGAAGAAGCAGCAGTAGCCTACACTTCTTTTCTTTTGTTATTTTTTTACCTGTCTTTCTAAAATGATAAGAGAATTACTATAGAAATTGACCGTAGTTAAACCCTTCGTAGGAACAGTTTGAATGGAGAATGAAATTAGTGTAAACACTATTTCAAAAGAACAAAAAAAAAAAGAGAAAAAAAAGAGAGGAAGTCACTGCAAATGAATGCGGGGTTCTTACATTATTGTGCATTTAGTTCCAATTGGCTAAAAATTGTATATACAAAAATTTTATGAGGTGGTCCATCAGTGTCATTTACTTGATCTTGCTTTGTTTATCCTGTGGTTAGTTTTAATTTATATTTATTGTGTAAAATGTTTTTTTTCATAAAATCTTAAAAAGAACAAAAATGGAAATTTATGTCTGGGCATCGAGGAGACGAGGTCCTTGTTTCCAGAAAAAAAAGAAAAGAAGTACATTGTTGATGATCTTTTGCCAGTGCTAATTCAGAAAATGAAGTAGTTAAATATAGATACAAAGGTAATAATAATATAAAAACTGATTGCAAATCTATGTTGGTTTGGTAGAGCTGGGAGAATTGATTGTTTTTCCTTTCTTTCCTAACCTGTTCATTTCTTTTCTGCACTTGATTAGATTAACTTTATTAGTTGTTGTCGGCTTTTTTCTGAGCCGTTGATTCTCATTTCTTCTTCAATTGTAAAGCGTTGATGTTCTTTCTAGGGTTCCATGGCTTTAAAAGCCCATGGGAGCGCCGCTTTCACTCGAAGCTAACATTTGCAAGAGGTAGGTTTCCCTTGCCTATGGAAGTGTGCACATTGTCGAAATTTGTCAATGGTGCTCGCAGTACTGAAATCTGAGACTGGTAAGCTTGCTTCTCTATGGTTAGTCTTCTCTAGTCTTACTCCTCTTAGCCAATTTGCACATTTGTTTCCTTCATTTCTGTGTACAAATGATGAATTATGAGTGTTAAGCCATTGTTAGGTGTTTATCCATTTTTTCCAACAAAACCTTCAACAGAATTTCTCTCGTGTGCACAAACTTTTGCAGATAATAATTAGGAAAACAGGGGTTCTATTGAGTTATATGGACAATTTCTCTTATGTTTTCTTTTTTCCCCTTTGCGCAACTTAGAATATTAACCAACTTGTTCTATCCTGAAAACATGAAAACAAAAGGATAGAGAAATAGAAAACCCCAAAGATTTAAAGCTTTGTACGAGTCTGGTCTTTTTAAAGGTAGAAGATGGTATTTGATTCCTAATTCATCAATTTTGCCCTTTCCTACCTTTTTTAGGATAATTTCTTTACATGTATATATGAATTTGAGGAAAAGTTCACCAAATGTTTAATATGGTTGTGTTATTATACATTGTAGATGAACATAATTAATTTCAATGAACCAGCAGCACTACTAGCTCTGGTAAAAAACTTTGGATTTCGAACCAGCATTTGGTTCAAGATTCAGTGGATACAGAAACAATTGGCCTGTGCCAGCTAACGGACGAGGAGTGTTCTAAAGTGGCCCCAGCTCTATTTTCTGACATCCATAAATCTAAATTGTTCTCGAAGGTCTTGAGGAGAATCTAGCTAGAAAGGTAAATGCCGTGAAGTAGTTAATCATCTCCCACATAATCTACTTTTTTTTTTTTTTTTAATTTCTCTGTATGATTTGCCGTGTTTGTAAACAAGGTAAAATGATATTAAAGAAACATGAAAAATCTGTAGTCCAAGAAGCAAAAGTTCAAGTATATGTCTCTGTGTAGGATAAAGGGTTGGGCTGTGGATGTGCAAAGGAGAGATGTTAGCCAAGAGAGCTGTGATCACGTGTACCTCTTCGACAACGACAATGAAAATGCAATGGATAAATGTGGCAAGCCCCCCGAATTTGGTTAATGATTTTATCATTTAAATTTCTGTTTAGATTAAGAATCATGTTTTGTAATTTTGTAAGATGAAATTAAAAATTAATTAATCAGAAATAAATCACTACCTATTCATGTGAATTAATTTACTTTATATTTACTCCTGTTTGGATGGACGGAGAGTAAAAGAAGGAATGAGAGGTAAAGAATAAAATGAAATGGAATAGAATAGAAAGGAAAATTAGCATATTTAACTTCTTTGTGTTTAAATAATTAATGAGAAAAAATAAATTTAACTTTTCTTTCAATCTTATTTCTTCTTTGATTGATTAAATTGTTTAAAAAATTAAGTAACTATTTTAGGATTGAGAAAAAAATAATATAAGAATTATATAGGTAAAATGTAGGGTTGAACATTTATATTACTTTTTTTAAAATTATTTGCAACAAAAATTATTTCCATTCATTACATTAAAATTAGAAGGAAAATCGATTCTATTGATTATAATAATACGAAGTTAAAACCTTTCACTTCCGACATAATTTTATCAACCAAACACGATTCATTTTTCTTTCCATTCCCTCCCTTCCTCTCCTCTCCATCCAAACAAGGTGTTAGTATAATCCACTTTTATAGACAATTTTTTATTTTCCAACATTTTAGAGGAGGGATTAATTTAAACAATATTTCATGCTATCAAATAAAATATAAAATATGAAAAATAACATATACTATCAAACAAGATATAAAATATAAAAAATAACATATAAAATCAACAAGACGTGGATTTAGTTCTGTAAGGGTTGTATTTATTCTAAGGATTTGTTTTAGCTGAAAAAATATAAAAAATAATATGGAATAAGAAATTTAATCCTCGTTAACTTCACTTCACAATTGAACATGGCCTTCATTTTTATTTTAATATTAAGTGGTTCCCTCCCAATAAGAAATTAACTAGGTTTTCTCATCGTGCTACACAGCTTGTCTAGCCAACAAAACGAAATCAATAATAAGGTTCGTTAATTACTGTCAAGTACTTACCAGTACAAACCAGAGGAAAAAAAAAAAAAACATTCATATGTACACTGCCCAAGAAAGGAAAATTACAACCAACCAGAAACTTTCTGCTTCAGAAACCACACCAACAGTGTTCATGAGAACTTGACATATGAAGCCAGCAAATATATGTTCAAGATACCAGTAACCCAGCCTAAACAAAAGCAAAAGCCATTACATAGCACAAATTACTGCACCTTCTTAGACTTTGAAGGACCTCTGGGGATTTTACTAAGTACTTTAGTATCCAACAGCTTGTAAAGTTTGTTGATCTCAGTCATGCCCCTCTCTGCCAATTCATCAATTTTGTCGTCGTACCTCTCATACAATGCTGGCACAGTTTGCAATATTACGAACCCTATCCACAAAAAACAGAAACATAAGTATCTCTGCTGCTCTTCCATTGAGAAACAGCATGTTAGATCAGGCTCCAACCATGCCACGCCAAGGAAAGAAAACCTATTCTTCCTTTATAGTACACAAGAATGCGCAGTTATGTTTTGAGAAACCAACATTACACACGGAATTTTCATGAGCGGGAGAGAGAGAGAGAGGAATTGATATTTGATGTTTTTACCAATGTAAGACAAGGTCAAGAAGTCGAACCAGCTCCCCACAACAGAAAGAACCCACAGCCCTGCAATCACCTGTTAGAGCAACAAATAGAACACATTATCATTGCAAGTATAAAGGTCAATTAACAAGCTAACAATTGAAATTTCTTGATTGGTGTTGGTAAGGGCCTGTTGTCTCGCAAAGCGTTAACAAACCTGCACACAGCCATCGACGCATGAAGCTGTACTTAAAACATGAGAAGCCATGGTTATAGATAGAAGGGTATTTGAAACAAGGCTGTGGTTCTTTGACTTCTGCTACTTAGTTCTTGTTAATTATGTTAAAAAAAATTAACAAGTTGTTAAATTATACCAACAATCTAATTATGTTCTAGAAGAATTTAATTTTTTAAGAACATGAAATCTAATTCTTGTAACTAGAAAGCACTATAGTAAAAACAATCTTTAGAGCATACAAATTTAGCAATTTTTAATATGAATTTAGTTGCATTTTACGGTAACATAAAGATCATGTCTATAAAAGACAGTTTAGAAAATGAGAAAACAAATTTTCGGCCAGTGGGACACACATATAGAAATGAAAAAGGGCATAGTGCAGCTGATATTCTACCTCAGCATCTCATTATTAACTTTTTTTTTTTTTTGGCAATGTCTCCTTAATCCTATACCCAATATCAGGAGTTCAAAAAAAAAATATAGGTTAAGCATGTGAGCAGATGGCAGGTCCCACGGACAATCAGAGCAAGTAAAAGTCCATGAAACCAGAGAAAGGGAGTCACAGAAATCGTATGATTTTGAATAACTTTGTTTGGTTTTGGACAGAGGCAAGGGGTCTCAAAATCTGCACCAAACAGACTATAATTTGTAACAAATAGTTTTCCCTGAAACCACAGCACTTTTGTGCTCAAATATGCAACAATCATAGGGGCACAAGTGTTCTCCTCGAGCTTGCAAATTTGACCTAAGTTGCTATCTACTGTGGTATGTTGCAACAGGGGGTGGCAATGGTTGACCTACAACCAGACGGATAGCTTTGTGGGTTAGATTCAGGCCCACATCCTATTACTCGATGCATGTCAGGTCAGGTTTGGTCATGATCCATTTAACACAACCCAATCCATTTTCGTATTTTCCTTCTATGTTCTGCTTTTTTTTAACAGGCTATAAACATGTTTTGCTCAACTGAGCCGGAAAGGGGAGAAAAACATTTGAGAAAATTTGATGTCAATGCATCTGCGAATCAGAACTCCCCATCTCCAACACAGCTTCTGTTTGTGCCCATTGCAGTAACAAATATATATTTAAGTTCAAATAAAGGCAAAACAGTTTGGTTCGGGCCAAGCCATGAGCTGACAGGTCAGATGCCAGTCAGGTCCGCTCCAAGCCATTCAAGGAAAATAATAAAACATTGTTGACCCAACTCAAATTTGATCCAACGAAACTTTTACCACCATAGTTGCAACTATTGAAGGTTCTTTTTTCTGGAAACAGTTTTCCTCTTATTACTTGCAATTATCTAAATCCAAATACAACAGAATTCAACACAGTAAAGTAATAATAACTTACCATAAGGAACTTCTTGAGGTCGTGCCCTAAGGCAACATTCCTCAGCAAGGAAAGAACCCTGTTAATATCATTTCGCAAAGCGAAGGCAGCATGTCGAGCTCTCTCTTCAGAAATGTGCAACTCTGGTATTCCTGGTAGTGTCCTGTCATACAGAAAAAATCAAGTTGCAAATTCAAATTAATGGCCCAACAGAAATTTGACTCTGTATTTTGCTATTTGCGTAAACTTAAAAGTTTTGACAAGTATAACATCAAATTATCACATGATAAGCATAACATCAAATTATTGACAAGCATAACATCAAATAAACTAGAAAGTAATGGAGTAATTTGAGACAATTTTAAGAAATATGATAAGCTCACCTGTTGATGCAGCTCATGAGCTTGGAAACTATGAAAAGTGCACCAAGGGTAAACATAAAGAAGTAAGATATAAGTGTTAGGAGCCGGTAATTGAGCAGTTCAAACAAAACCCATATAGCAGTTGCACCGGCAAGGGCTCCTAATGCGCTTTTCTTGTCTCTCCATAACAATACATCAGCAGCTGAGGAATAGAGAGGTTAGAGATTATTCACAGATTATATTATGAAACAATAAAAAACAATTATTAATTTGCTTGCTTGTTAGGAATATATATTATTGTCCTGGAAAATCTAGTCAACCTCTGTTGTCAAGTGTCAACCATAGCAGAGGCGAAGGCAGTGTATCACAGGTGTAGGCACTTGCCTACCCCTGGATTTTTTTTTTTTTTTTTTTTTTGAACCAGGTCTCTTTTTGGGTTTGCCTACCTCAGTTTTTTTAATTTGCCTACCCTAGAACCCAGAATCAAAGCCCAGAACTCAGAGCCCAGACCAACAAAAAAAATGCTCTCAAGTCTCAACCCTCCACTAGCAAAGAGCCAAAGGCAGAGCAGCCAGGGGCAAAACGCGAAAAAAATTGGAGGAACATCGCCTCCGCCTGCGCCTGCGCGAAGAAGAAGGATCACTGCCCCGCCTGTGCCTGCCTCTTCCCACCTCTGCTTGTGTCATCCCGCCTCGACTGCTGTAGTGTTCGGTAAATCCCCTTCTACTGTAATACAGGAGTTTAGGTCTAACCGAATTTCCTCGATTTCTCACAAACTTGCTTGGATTTTGACCGAATTTCCTGACCTGAACTTTGATTTGAAGTATATTTCTTGCAAATTTCCTGACCTGCTTGGATTTGCAGACCGTGATTTACATGATTTGTGTGTTTTAATTGCTTGGATTTTGACCAATACTAAACAATGAATTTAAACATTTGCAAGAATAGTAGAAAAATAAAATAGGATAACCAAAATAAAGGGTTGTAACTTAGAACCTGAGATGCATTCTCGGGGTCAGGGCGGTATTTGTCTATATTGCAAATAACTCTCTGAACATGAGATGAATTAGTCTATATTCTAGTGTACAGAGATGAACTAGATTGAATTAATTATTTGAGAGCTTTAATTATTTGAGAGAGAATTGTGGTTAGGGTTCTTAATTATTTGAGAGCTTTCATGGGTACTGATTATGGTTAGGATTCTGAATTGTTTGAATTGTTTAAATTGCTTGAATAGCTTAAATTGTTTAAATGAGGACTAAGCTCATTTTCTAGTTCTCATGTGGACCAATTAGTAAGGTAACTCTAATTTTTTCTGTAACTTTGTAAATAGAGAATGGACGGATACTACAAGATGGGACCTAAATTTCGAATTGATTCATCTTCACAAGAATCACAACAAATAGGGTCTAGCTCAGACCCTAATCGTTTGAGGCAACTGGAAAAGGAAAATAGAACAACGAATAGGTGTATTTGAGGAAATAGAAAAGGATGCGACGCTTCTAGAACAACAAATTGAGGTGACTGGTATTTTATTTCATATTCAATCTTTTGATTTTACTTTCAATTGTCATCTCATGAGCCACTGAATGTAGCCATCCCCTAACAAAATATTTTTGCTTTCAATTATCTATTGGTATTTTAAATTTTTTTTGGCAACTATATATTTTTGCCTACCCCTAACAAAATTCCTAGCTTCGCCACTGAACCATAGAGAAGTTAAAATTGAAACCCCCCTAGCATAAATAGCACGTGTTGACACAAATTGACTTGTCAGATACATACTTAAATTAACAGAAAATATACACGTCTAAAATAACTAAGCTACTATCTTTTTTAATACCACAACCCAAGTAGAACAATTACCAACTAAGACTTTTAATTAAATAAACAAAACAGAATAAGAGCCAATTTGCCTTTGGACCTCTGCATATTAAATAATTACAAAAGCTAAAAACACTATTCTGATAAAGAAGGGTAAAGGCGTACTTTTACCACCACCAAGGACCTGATGAACGGGTTTCTCTCTCCCAAAAAGCCGACGGCTTTTTGGCTGGGAAGAATCAACAGAGGGTATGGATCTCTCTACAACCTCAGGCACGGAAGGTGGCGATGAGTCCACGTCATCAGATTTCTCAGGTGTACTCTCCTTTCCAGTTTCCGGTGGATCCACCGTTACGTTCTCTTGGACTGTCTCCGGCGACAAGTTCGTTTCATCCGCCTTATCAGCCATGACTGGTTTATCCTACTCCGCAGGAACAGCTTAACACTCTTGGGATGCGGGAAGGAGTGCTTTTTTGAGTGGAAGTTCAACAAGACAAGCGATCGGACGTGAATCCGGATTTATACGGAAAGAGATAAACTTTTACGGCTAGATAATGATGAGAGACCGTTGGATGAGAATTGGACCTACTTTTAGGTTCAATTAGCTCTAGCACCGTACAATTAGCATTAACATCTGTGCGCACGAATATTGATAAATACACATACGGAATTTAATACGGAGCGCACGAATATTGATGCAATCGGATGGTCACTACACCAATCGAATCAAATAGGTACGATGGACATCGGACCTACTCTGAACACCTCTAGACAATACTGCAGACACATGGCACTATGGCAAGCTCTGGCTGAAAACTACGGAGTAACCCTTTTTTCTTTTTTTGGATTGGCTTTTGATTTTACCAACTTTTCGCCTACGGGCTTCAAATAAAAAAAAGGATTTTACCAACTTTTTACTTCTGCACATCAGCACATGTACCCTTACACCCTTACAAGTGCATATTATTATTTTGGAAATATTTTATGTTTATTTAAAAAAATAGAAAATTATACAATTTTTTTTTAATTCATATTATCAAATTTATCTTCCTAATTTTTAAAACTCACAAATTTATTTAATTTATTATTATTTTATTTTACTCTTTAATTAGAAAATAAAAAATATATGTAGAGTATGTGAGGAAAATATTGAGTCTTCTAATTGATCGGTTTGTATGAGCATATAATTAATTTCTCAAATTATGATACACACGTAGACGTAAACATAAAATGTAACTGTGTACGCATGCACAAGTAGAAACAAGAAATTTACTATCACAAACCGACTAATTAGAAGACTGAATTTCTCTTACACATTCTAAAATTTCATTTTTAAAATAAAGGATAAATTGAATATTTATAAATTTAAAATTAGTTTCAATAAAGAAGAAAATAAATTGATAAATTAGTAGTTTTCTAAAAAAAAAATAGAAGGCTAAAGAGAATATTATGAATTTTAGAATAAAAGAATACATAATTTTGAGATTTTTAAATAGTAAATATGAAATCTCTCTATTATTTTATAAGTTGAATCCAATTTCCAATATAAACACTCTTGTTCTTTAAATAAGTATTGACAAAATTAAATTATATACAATTATTTAAATTAATTTTATATGAATTATATATTATGTGTAAATGAAAATTAAATTATATTAATTTATTGATACACTGAGAATTAATAAATCAACATACTAAAATTTAATGGTCGTTAAAATAACGTTATAATTTTATAATTTTTATATTTAGGATGTGTGAAACATGTCCAGCAATTAAAACTATATATTTGAGATCGTTTGATTATAACAACTATGACAATTAAATTTCCTTTATTTTAAATTAGATTAACTGAATTTGTTGAACTTTATCTTTTAATATCTAAATTGACGAGAATCTCTTATTATTGGCTTTGTACCTTCACATCATTTTTTTTAAAGAAGTCCCCGTTTACAGAGTTGTCATTGTAATTACAGAAACAACAAGGGGTCTATGTGCAAAACATTTAAATATTTCTTTTTTCCTTGCGCTCTGGAGCTCGGTGAACCGTCCAGCGAATGGAGAAATAAATCAACAGCGGAGGACTCAGACAAATAAATATGAAAATCAATTATATAATTTTTTATTGAAAACAAAATAATTTATAATATTATAAAACTTCACTCTACATTATATATAATATATAATTATAAAAAAAAATTATATACCATGAGGTTAAATTGGCTCGTCGCTTCAATTTAAGGTGCCGACACGGTTAGCGGGTCGGGTCGGCTTCATCTATGTGGCGGATTGTAAGAATCGCACGTTGCACCTGGAATTCACGGAGGAAGCTGGTTGCGACACGTGTCTAGCTAGAGTCCTGGTCAATTTATGAGGGGATACTGAAGCAGAATGTCGTATTGTCGTTTGCTGGAGGTCTGTGGGCTGTGGCTGTGACTCTGTGAGCACTGAGCAGTGACCGAATAAATGGACACCGCGCTCGTAGTCTCGTACAGGTGTTAAATTTTATTCGTCGAAATCGGCATGTGGCTGTTAGACGCCTTTGTTATCCATTCTTTCTTTCTTTTTTAATTAAGAGAACCTAGAAGTATCGATCTCTAGTTCTTTATGTACGCTCTTCTTGTATGTTCTCCTGTCGGTTCTACGAAAGTACAGAACGCGTTTGAACTTTTCTTCTAGTATGTCCTCTTTGAGTAATGGTGTCAAGTTCTATTATAATCATGTGTTGGACTTCTAACTTGTACTGTATATATATATATATATATATATAGAGTTAGGCTGGGGTGCTATGGATAGCATAGTGGCCTCTATGCTACGGCTCAATATTCGAGTTTTCAAAATCCAAACGGTCGATCCGAACCGTTCATCTTATTCTCCATATTAATATCTGCTTGGAGACCAAATTTTACATTTTTCTGAATTTTTTTACTATTTATTAAGTATTTTACAAAATTGTTGATCCAACGGTGGCTGCACAAAACAGTAAAACCGTTGGATTAGCGATTTTCAAAGTGGCTTAATAAATAGTAAAAAAATTCAGAAAATTATAAAATTTGGTCTCCAAGCAGATATTAATATGGAGAATAAGATGAACGGTTCGGATCGACCGTTTGGATTTTGAAAACTCGAATATTGAGCCGTAGCATAGAGGCCACTATGCTATCCATAGCACCCCAGCCTAACTCTATATATATATATATATATATATAGAGTTAGGCTGGGGTGCTATGGATAGCATAGTGGCCTCTATGCTACGGCTCAATATTCGAGTTTTCAAAATCCAAACGGTCGATCCGAACCGTTCATCTTATTCTCCATATTAATATCTGCTTGGAGACCAAATTTTATAATTTTCTGAATTTTTTTACTATTTATTAAGCCACTTTGAAAATCGCTAATCCAACGGTTTTACTGTTTTGTGCAGCCACCGTTGGATCAACAATTTTGTAAAATACTTAATAAATAGTAAAAAAATTCAGAAAAATGTAAAATTTGGTCTCCAAGCAGATATTAATATGGAGAATAAGATGAACGGTTCGGATCGACCGTTTGAATTTTGAAAACTCGAATATTGAGCCGTAGCATAGATGCCACTATGCTATCCATAGCACCCCAGCCTAACTCTATATATATATATATATATATATATATATATATAGAGGATCAAGTTACAATAATTTTTGAGTTAAAATAAGTTACAACAAGTATTTTCTATATTTTTAAAGTTCAGATCGTCGATTCAAACCGTTAGATGTAATCTCTATAATAAAATGTGCTTGAGACCAAATTTTACATTTAATTGAATATTTTTTTTACTATTTATTAAGATGGGTACAAAAACTAGTCAAATTCAAAACATTGAATTTTGTACTCATTTTAAAAAATGTAAAATTTGGTCTCCAAGCACATTTTATTGTAGAGATCACATCTAACGGTTTGGATCGACGATTTGAACTTTGAAAATGTAGAAAATGCTTGTTGTAACTTGTTATAAGTAAAAAATTGTTGTAACTTGATCCCTCGTCATATCTAATTTAGGTTAAGTCAAATTTGATGGAAGAACTTTTTAAATCAATTAGTTTCTGAACTCAATAAAGTTTAATCACTTGATATAATTAATTAATTCAAGAATGAATGCATTCCTTGTTTTAATTTTCGGAAATTAAAGAGAACGTTGTTGATTGATTTTATGGAGCCATCCTTATCCTCTACAGTAGCTGTCGAAAATCTCAAGGCCTTTATGGCGCATCACACCGAAAGAAGAATCGTCTCTTTCAATAAATGAGAACGATTATTATTATAATTTTTATTTTCTTACTTTTGTCCTTTCCTTAATTATATTTTAACTTGAAAAATAAACAAATATAAACCTTAGTCGGTTGAAGTTAGGGTGGGCAAAAAAGCTAATAGTTCATGGATTGATCGTGACTCACATCTGACTCGCTCGCTAACAACTCGTTTGTTAGTGAACCGAGTTATTAACGAGCTAGTTTATTATTAGTTCAATAAAAATTTTAACAAATTTGAGTTGGAACCTAGCGAGCTGGCGAGCCAACTTGATTCAAATATGAATTTGTGAATTTAGTATACATGAATTTATTTTGTGAACTATGATTGTATGAATTTGAAGATTTAGTATTTTAGTATGTATGAATTTAGTTACAAACTTAATTTATGATAAACTTTATAATACATAATTTAATACATTTTGGCTTTTGGCTCACGAGCTTTCATGAACTGGTTCGGCTCACTCGTTGTCAAAACAAGCGAGCCACAAATCACATTTTCAGCTCAGATCTAATTGTTGGCTCGCTCATGACTCACTCGTTGCTAAAATAAACGAGCTATAAATTTGGTCTAGCTCGAACCGAACCGGCTCGTTGCTGGTTGAAGGTAAAAAAATTATCTCCATTAAATTTATCCTCCAATTAAAACTTCAATCAAATAAAATTTCTACGTTCTTTTTTCCTCTTCTTCTCTCTCTTCCTGTATTATCGGGAGTTTAATTCAAATAAGATATATATCAGTGTGCATTTTAACCTCCCTCCCTAATATTATCAGGAGTTTAATTTAGTTAACAAGCAATCCTTATATAGTCTTATTTATGTTTTTTCATTTAACATTAGTAGATTTTTTCCATTAATGAATTTTATTAAGACGATTATTTGCTACTTCAAACCTTTCATTTTTATATCAAATCGAAATCACTTGACCGGTTATAAACTAGCTTTTTTGTAAGAAATGGGCAACAATAACATTAATCATTTAAATTAATAACATTGATAAATGAACAGGGTAGAAATTTATTCTAGGTATCTATTAAAATTGATTTTGACATACACCTGCTATACAAAAAAATTGGTTTAAAGAAAGATCAACTGAATTTACAACTTAATTATTTGTCAGCATACACATTTAATTACACAACATTAAAGATATGAAAAGAACAAAAATAATGCAACAAAAACACTCAATTGGTGAAATTTTCTTTTTGATCACCCCGTTAATTAATTTCTATAAGGCAGTATTTTATTGTTCCCATTGATTAATTTCTGCCTCTCATGCCGAAACTCGATCGGCTAGATCGTACCACCACATCAGCCAATGTCAATGTCTGATACAGACAAGGAGGGTGTTCAGCAGCCCTCCTTAAGAGATGAAGGATTAAAAATTTAATCCTCGCTAAGGAGCACTTGTTCAGTAATAAGAATAAGAACTTAGTATGATTAAAATATGTGTTACAATATGTAAAGACCTAAATACACTTCTTCCTTCTTACGTATTTCTTATATATGGTACCACCCGGTACATACAAAATTACAAAACATGATTCTTAATCTAAACAGAAATTTAAATAATAAAGTCATTAACCAAATTCAGGGGGCTTGCCACATTTATCCATTGCATTCATAGTCGTTGTCGAAGAGGTACACATGATCACAGCTCTCTTGGCTACATCTCTCCTTTGCATGGAGATATCATTGGCTAGATTCTCCTCAACACCTTCGAGAACAATTTAGATTTATGGATGTCAGAAAATAGAGCCGGGGCCACTTTAGAACACTCCTCGTCCGTTAGCTGGCACAGGCCAATTATTTCTGTATCCACTGAATCTTGCACCAAATGCTGGTTCGAAATCCACAGACCAAGTTTTTTACCAGAGCTAGTAGTGGTGCTGGTTCATTGAAATTAATTATGTTCATCTACAATGCATAATAACACAACCAGATTAAACATTTGGTGAACTTTTCCTCGAATTTATATATACATGTAAACAAATTATCCTAAAAAAAGTAGGAAAGGGAAAAATTGGTGAATTAGGAATCAAATACCATCTTCTACCTTTAAAAAGACTAGACTGGTACAAAGCTTTAAATCTTTGGGGTTTTCTATTTCTCTATCCTTTTGTTTTCATGTTTTTAGGATATAACAAGTTGGTTAATATTCTAAGTTGCGCAAAGGGGAAAAAAGAAACATAAGAGAAATTGTCCATATAACTCAATAGAACCCCTGTTTTCCTAATTATTATCAGAAAAAGTTTGTGCAAACTAGAGAAATTCTGTTGAAGGTTTTGTTGGAAAAAATTGATAAACACCTAACAATGGCTTAACACTCATAATTCATCATTTGTACACAGAAATGAAGGAAACAAATGTGCAAATTGGCTAAGAGGAGTAAGACTAGAGAAGACTAACCATAGAGAAGCAAGCTTACCAGTCTCAGATTTCAGTACTGCGAGCACCATTGACAAATTTCGACCATGTGCACACTTCCATAGGCAAGGGAAACCTACCTCTTGCAAATGTAATCAAGTGCAGAAAAGAAAGGAAAAGCAATCAATTCTCCCAGTTCTACCAAGCCAACATAGATTTGCAATCAGTTTTTATATTAAGATTACCTTTGTATCTATATTTAATTATTTCATTTTCTGAATGAGCACTGGCAAAAGATCATCAACAATGTACTTCTTGTTTTTTTTTTTTCTGGAAACAAGGACCTCGTCTCCTCGATGCCCAGACATAAATTTCCATTTTTTTTTTCTTTTTGAGTTTTTATGAAAAAATCATTTTACACAATAAATATAAATTAAAACAAACCACAGGATAAACAAAGCAAGATCAAGTAAATGACACTGATGTACCACCTCACAAAAAATTTGTATATACAATTTTTAGCCAACTGGAACTAAATGCACAATAATGTAAGAACCCCACATTCATTTGCAGTGACTTCCTCTCTCTCCTTTTTTTTTCTTTTGAAATAGTGTTTACACTAATTTCATTCTCCATTCAAACTGTTCCTACCAAGGGTATATGTTTCCATATGGACAAAAAAGTCTAACATGCATTAGTGACTACGGTCAATTCAATTTCTATAGTAATTCTCTTATCATTTTAGAAAGACAGGTAAAAAATAACAAAAGAAAAGAAATATATGCTGCTACTAGATCACAATTTTTGTCAGTATACTGCTACTAGACCTGACCACTGGGATAGCTAGCACAATGAACAAGCCATCATTGGAGTTCTGTTTCTTTGCAGTGTGGATGTGTAATATCCAATTAATAAAGATGTGATCATAATTATCAAAAGCTCAAGTATGTACAAGTCTTCCATAAAATACACGCATCTGTGGTCGATATTCTCACAAGCATTTGAATTTAGCCTTTTAATTTTCCAATGCACATCCCTTTTATTTCACTATTTGATTGCAAAACTAATCCCGTCCAATGTAGAGTTACATACTGTTATAAGTTTTATAAACAGAAACAAAATAGACTTATATTAATGTAAGAATAATTGTCTGGAAGTAAATAATGCAGTGAGTCAATCCATATGCATGGACAAGGGATAGCTTTGGTGGATGACACGGCCAGTTCAAGCTCCTCCGTATCCTCTATCAATTTATAGTCTTACAGGGTCTTTTTTGAATATTTGCATATATATATGGAGTTTTTGGTGTTGTTGTAGGCTGTTATGCTTTTCTTGTTGATTACTTGCTTTGGTTATGCTATGATGTAGTAGGTTTATACACATTGTCTTATTTTGTTGATGTACCGGTTATCAGCCGATTGGTACCAATTGAATATTGTATGGTTTTATGTTATATGAAATCGGTGGCTATGCCACTTCTTTCAAAAAAAAAAAAAATAATAATAATGCAGTGAGGAAAAAGGAAAAAAAGAGAGTATGCTACAGAATGTAGACATTAGATATTTTGGTGAATATCCAGACAGTCAATCTCACCAAAATCAAACGCAACTCAACATTAGTTGAGACCAGTAAATATAGTAAATCAACCTATATGACATTATATATATAAAAAAAAAAATCTTAGATTTCTTGTTATAACGGTACAGGTATTGACACCATAATTCACAACTGAAAGAGGGGGAGAAAGAGTACCAACAACCGTGTGTTTCTCTGGGCCTAGAACCGACCAGCCGTGAAGAAAATCGGTGGGATCTCCGATGGAGGAAACCACCCAGGGTAGACAGGGAGTAAAGACCGAAGGAAATGAAACGGAGAGGAAAAGCAAAAATAAAAATCCGAGGAATGCGGAGTATAATAGATGAATTCGGATCCTCTGCGTTAACTCAAAAATCCGAGGAATGCATATTGATATGAGAGACTGCATATCATTGCGAACAAAAATAGTATTTCAACAAGACGAGGAATGCTGCCGGAGGGTAGAGATGAATTTAGGATTGATTCTGGTAATGCAATGGGCTTGAATGCCTTTTGTTTCAGAAAAAAAAAAGGACGAGGAATGCTGGTATGAACTAAGGAATTCATATGCACAATAGAATTCCGCAAGAACATATATATGAACTATCTCCCTTTTCGTTTTCATTTGTGTAGTTTTATATTGATAATCAATCAGTAAAACAGCATACTTGTATATTGTAAATTCTGACAACAAAAAGTTCATATTACGGATGACATTTTTTTTGAAAAACACAATTAATAATAACCCAAATTAGTGGGCCGTGATGGAGTTCATTGTACATGAAGAGAAAAGAGAAATCTGAGATTCACATTGACCTTGCCCATTTATGTCACAACAATGCCAATTCGAACTTGAAGATGCCGTAAAAATGAAAACTGCATTTTAGATTATACGCCAACAAATTGAAGCCAGTTCCTGATCCCAATTCCTAGATACCCTCACAACACCAAAAATTAAAGAATCGAGAAATTGTTTCCAGGGACACTAAATTCAAAATACCATCTATACCCCTGAAAAACACAAATGCTCATATGATCACTAAAATATAAGAAATATATACATACACCCATTCAAGTAGAGAAACAATTATAAGAGAGGTAGTTCGGTATTTTTGCAGGAAACTGCCAGAGGGGCAAAAGAATCCATACCCATGTTTTGTACTAACTACCAAGGCATCCATGACAAAATCAATAATGCATTACTCAATGAGAATGCTATAAATGACATTCTGAACTTTGGAAATTGATTTAATGACATTTTCAAAATAAAAATATAATGAATTAAACAAAACAAATGTAATTTAAACCTAGACACAACACTACACTCTCCAAACTTCATTTGGACTCTCCTCTGAAATCTGATGAAGTCCCTTCTCCAAGTCACCTAAAGTAATAGTCACCATCACCTCAGTATCCTCCACATTAAAATCTAGCCGTTCGTCCAAATTATCTCGGGCATTCTTCAACCAGGGTATAATCAAACCTCCATTCCACTCCTTCCTCAATTTCTCGGTCGTCTCCTTCTCAATAAGCTGGGCAAGTTCATGAATAGTACAACACTGGTGCAATTTGTACCCCTTCAAACAATGTATCTTCAGGTGTAAAATCTCAACAAGTTCTAGAGGGGTGAAATCGTCGAAGTAGAAAAACTTCTCGACCCGTCGGCGAAAACCCTCATTTGCGTCAATCACGCGCTTCATCGGTTCGCGGTACCCAGCAAAAATGACAACAACTTTGCCTTCATCCATGACTGACATGATCTCCTCAAGCGCCTCTATCCCATAGTCCTTATCGTCAGATTTCTGCATCGGTATCAGCCTATATGCCTCGTCCACAAAGAGTATCCCTCCTTCTGCTTCTTTTATCTGTGAATGTATGGATTGGTTTGGTTCAATTTAATAAAACAAACATTAGATTCTGGTAATTGAATGCATTAATACATCATGTCAGTTGGCGCATGTTCCTTGGCTATTGATTCTGGTATGATTTTATTGGCGAGTTGATTTAATGCATATGTAATAAAACATGACCAGTACAATTAAGACTTAAAATGCCTTAGGTTGCCTTACCTTACCTTACATTACTGCGTAAGTAATGTCAGGCACATTCTAATTTCTAGGGATCAATTCTAACATCAATAGTAACATTTTTTAGTTGAGACAAAAAGTAGATAAGAAATTTAAAAAAGGGCATCTATGTACCTTTCGTCTTGTCTTTGGTCCTGTATGCCCCACAAATTCACCAACAAGGTCTGTCCTTTGCACAACAGTTACTCTATCTGTAGGTAAAATCCCTATATGATGCAGAAGCTTGCCGAGGATATGAGCTACCATGGTTTTACCTGACACCAAAAATATTAATGTATTAGCCTGATTAAAACTTCAATCTCAGCTCTTTTACAGGATAAACAGAAAAGTTAAAAAAAATAAAGGTACTCTATAAAAACAAATTGTGTTTCCGTAGTCTTAGATCAAAATCTTACCGGTCCCTGGGTTACCCAAGAAAGCCATATGTGGAACCTTTCTTTCTTCAATGTCCAAGCCCATGGCCCGACGTTTCTCATCCAAAAGCATCCCCCGGGCCCACTTCCGCATTTGCAACTTCATCTTTTTCAGCCCAATAACATGAGAAATAGATTTGTCAAACTCAACCATTGCTTCTGCCTCTTGACATGATTCAAGTGCCTTTCTCTTCCTCTGCATCATTTGGTGTTGATTAAGCAAATTTCTCAATCTCTCGTAAGTGGGACCCGCCAGCAGATGGTCTATTGGAGTCTTCCCTTCCTGATTAGGAGTGTTCAATTTAGGACAGGACTTGGCAAAATTTCCAAACAGGATAACATAAATTAATTATAATTAAAAGAAATCAAGCTTGTACATTGTCCTTTATGCTACATTCAGCATTATGAGAAAGTAACATGCTAACAGTGGTGCAGTCGCCTGAAGGGATTGCATGCCAAACTGCCAGATGCAATGGTGTCATGCCATTCTGCAATATGTAAAAAAGCACAAAAAAAGAGAGGAAAGGAATAAACCAATAGTCAAACTTTGAAAGTTACATTTAAAGGTTCGTCTTTTTCATCCAGCTGTAAATGAAATAATGTCTTAGAATTGAACAAGAGCACCAAGCCCCAGAAAGTCTGGTGTGTTTTAAATCCAGTGTCAATTCATGATGTGCCAAGTACATGCATAAGTCATTTAACTTGAAATTAGTAGGGTCAAGTAAATTTACATCAGCTTTGGCTTCAAGAGCTGCTCCATGTTGAAGAAGCAATTTGGCAGAATCACAACAACTATTTTTTATTGCCACGTGAAGAGGTGTTTCTCCATACTGTCAAATAAACTGTCGTACTTATGCATTTGATAATTTAATATAAAATGAAATATAGAATGCACATGCCTGGAGATATTACACTGATTTAAGTGATTTACCGTGTTCCTCGCCTCCAGTTCTGCCGTTTCAGGACCCGTCCAGTCAAGCAGATACTTCAAAACATCAACATCGTTTTTGGCTGAAGCCACGTGCAGCGGTGTTTCACGCATCTGAAAAGGGAAAACAAGAAGAAAGAACACATTCTATCAAAATTTCCTAATATCACAATTTAATTGATTAAATCGAATCAGAGAAAAAGGGAAAAAGTATAGCATAATCAAATTGGGGATTTAAAGCATCAAACAACAGAAATGATTGAAATAACCAAGTTCAAAACACAATGTGAAATCAGTAAAGGTGAAAAATTAAATTAGAATCTATAAGTGGGTTGAAGTACCACTGAATCTCTTGCATTAAGAAGAGAGGGATTCTCCTGGAGCATTCTCTCGAGGCCATGGAGATATCCATTTCGCGCGCAACTGTGGATGGTCTCTGTTTTAATAGGTCTCATTTCATTGGAAGACCGTCCATTTTGGCTACCTGGCATCCTGCAAAAGACAGATTTTGCAGATCGAAAGAGAATGAGAAATTGGGACAAAAGAACTAGAAGCATGTGAAGAATAAAGATTTGACAATGCCGATACTTTCTACTTTTCTTTTATGCAGCTATGCCTTCAGTACTTCGCAAGAAAACAACGAAGAAGAAGAGAAGCAGAATCGATTCGCGCCAAACTTCTCCTATATTTGTAAGATTTTTGAACGCAACTTTCGCCTCTTCAAATCCTGCCAGTTCGATTCGTCTCGCTTTCACTTTTCTCTTCCGATCACTGGAGAGAGTCCAGACGCGAATTCTTTTCTTGTTTGAGTGGAGAAAAAATCGTTCTGATCAGATTCTTCTTCCCTCTCCCTTCTCTCTCTTTCTGGCTCTGAGTGTACGCTTGGGTGGTGACACAATTGAAATGCACGGATCAGATTTACTCTCAGCCGGTCGGGATTCGGGATGACAGGGGGGCAGTATTATTTGTACTTTGAGATGCGTGCCAATCCATTTTCGGACCATCCGATTCAATTCTACTTAGTCAGGTAACCTAAGGGGATACGAATTGGTGAAAAAAATGTCTTGGAATCTTTTCCTCATGGGCTTCTCTTGACTTTCGAGTTTCGACCATTTTCGGTGGCATACTGGCATTTATACTATTTTGGGACCCACCAACTGGCTATGACCGTCTGGAAATTAATATGCTGTTATTCTCAAGGAATAACAGTGACCTGTTGCGTGATGAAAAAATTGAACGGTTAAGATAGGAATTACAGTTTTTATTCCGTTGGAATAACAACAGATTTATTTCCGACCCGTCTTCCTATTTTTTTCACTGGATCCCTATTTTCCTATGGCGTATACTCGTCTATAATAGTGTGTGGCGGATCGTTATGAATGAAGCAATTACACTGACGCAAGGACAAAAGTTATTAACTTGTCAGGGACTTGGAACTTTTTTTTTTACATGTAGAAATACTTCAGACGTACAAAAATACAAAGATTGTCTTATTTCTAATAAATATAAAATGATTGGATTTATTGAGTCCGATTCAAATATTATGGATCAGACTCAATGATTAAGATTCAAGTTTTTCTTTTGTCTTTTAGTTTGGATTCGAACCGTTTAATTAGAGAAGAATATCTTCATTATCATAAGACACAAGCGATTAAACATGTTTCACTTTTTCTTTTCCTTCTTTCGATTAGAAGTACTTGTATTCGTAATAGTGGGACAAGTTTTATCTAAACGCAAAGTCCAAATCCATGACACCGAGAACTATTACTATGTTCTCATGTCAGAATTTGAAGTTGGTTCCATTCAACATAAAAAAATATTGTTTAGGCCTTTAACAATGCTAACTGAAAAATCACGAACTAAAAATCACAAAGAACAACACTAATAAAAAATATGAATTTACAAATTACATTCAAATAAAGGTCCAACTTGCTAAAAATATATGAGATGTTTTCTTTTTTGTTACTATACACACGAATTTCACAACCAGGTAAGTTCCTAGGTAAGTCAGGGATCCCTAAGGATACACTTCGAATTTCGACTTGCCTAGACAAACTTTTCTCGACATTGTATGAGACTTAAAAACCATCTTAAAACCAAAGTATCGGTTTTCATTAAATGACTACCTTTGAGTAACGGGTCAATTTCTTATGATACTTTGGCGCAATAATAAAGTACTGATAGCCTAGAACATACTGAACAACATGCCTTTCTTTGGGCCGACAATGTTGACATATGTGTAAAATTTTTGGTCATCACTATACTTTATTATCACTCACTTGCACAAATAATTTTTGTAACAATTACCTTTCTTTGAGCCGATAATGATTACATCCATTAATTGCAGCTTAACTTTATTTTGTAAAATGAATTTAAATTAATCTTGTCAAAAGAGGTACCTTTGGATACAATTAGGACTCAATTAATTCAATTCAAGATACATACAACTTTAATGCCTTTATAAGAATTATAATTTATATCTTAGCCATAAAACAAAAGTGCAATTAAATAAATAAATATAATTGCATCATAATAACTGCAATTTTAATCTCAGAAAATATTATGTAATTTTTCAGAGAGTTCTATGGTCCCCACGAATTTTAGTGCGATTGGCCAATTTGAAAAAGGTATTTTGTGCATTTGCATCAAAAACTGTGCATTTTAGTGTCGAATCTGTTTTCTGAGTAGTTGTAAAACTACATTTATTATGTTTGAAATTGATTCATGATCTAGAGAGATTTCATAATTTTGGAAGCACCTTAAGTAACATTTGAAATTTAGAAATTTAATTCCAAATCTGTATATTTTGTTTTAGGAAATTTATCAAAAATTAATTTCACCAAAAACCAAAAGAAAATCCATAACTGCCTATTATAATTTGCCAATAAAGACTATGAGGAATTTTGCGTAGCCTCTGTGAGTCCACACCGAGGGTTGTACAAAATCTGCCAGGACTAATTTGATTAAAATTTTGCGATTTCAAATGAAAATCTTGTACCAAATTTTAACCAACTTAATAACTGAAAAATAGGCAATTTTGGCAGCAAATTTTTACAAGTTTTGTGTTCTCCAAACCAAAAGTTTCAAATCTAAAATAATCAAGAAAACTTCAACAAAAAATGATGAAAAAATCATCAAGAATTTCTTATTCTCTCTAAATCCTAAAAGACTTAATCCTTTAGCATAGGAAGACTTTGATACCACTTGTTGGGGAATCATAAAGGCCAAACAATTACGCACCTTAACCTAAGGACCGTCCTATGCCAAAGAGA
This sequence comes from Carex rostrata, assembly GCF_964058835.1. Classification (NCBI taxonomy): domain Eukaryota; kingdom Viridiplantae; phylum Streptophyta; class Magnoliopsida; order Poales; family Cyperaceae; genus Carex; species Carex rostrata. The sequence continues at coordinate 6,775,984 of NC_135936.1, forward strand.
CCCAAAACATAAATCATAAGTGCGGAACATAATATCTGAATCCATGTTGTTTGTCATGAAATAACCAAATCCAAAGTAGAGCAAGCTGTCGCCGTGAGCACGTGACAAGTCTTCAATGGCAAGAAGTCTTTCTCGCCTTTTGTCGTCGGATCGAGAAATAAGTCTTCCAAGACAGTAAGGTGTGGCCCTTGAGAAATTCTCTCCATATTTTCTAATGGAATTCTTTTCTCTGTTCTTTGATGGTGGAAGAAGAAGAGAAGTCCACAAAACTGTGTTTTTCTCTATTCTTAAGAGAAAAACATATGTTCAGTTTCTGTGTTTTTATTGGTTACTTTGTGCCTTGGGGATCAATTCTTATATATAATAATCTTTATGGTTATCTGCCAAATTGAAAAAGGTATAATGTTATGTGCATCAAAAACCGTGCTGGCGCATCAAAAGTTGTGCGATTGCATCAATATCCGTGTGGACAACACAACCCTCCATAAAGGCAGATTGACCTCTGAAAAGATAATTTTCTGAATTACAAATTTCTAAATCAGTCCATCAATAATTTGATCTTTGCCTAAATTGTTCTACACATTTATAGACCATATCTTAATGAATATATTAATTGTCTACTACCTTATTTGATCACTTTAATTGACAATCATATATGACAGTAAACAATCCATAATTAAATTACATATACTCAATGTTGATATTAAATCCAATGAAATTGACAATAAATCTAACAAATTATATTTAACAATGGTCATCATATTTTGATTACCAACTTCAAATGCAAGGAATGACCCGCCAATAAAAATTGTCAGTTGTCTACTTCATTATGATGCTTTTATACAGGAATCAATTTATCAAACATTGGGAGTAAAAATAAAAGTAAAATTTCCTTCTTGTTTTTCTATCATTTCCATTTCAAAGTCCAAAACAGAGCCTCCTAAATATGCATGTTAAGCAGATTATGTTGCATTTCTAGATAAATACTGCTCTGGTTTGCATATAAGAGATTCCTTCTTATCATATTCAAATTGATTAAATAACAATCATTTTCTAGAAACCTAACATATATATAGTTAAGACCTTTCCAAATACTTCTTTGACAAATTAAGTACCCTGCTCCCTTAGTTTCTTATTTATTAATAACATTTATGTAAAATATAAATGGGTGTTTTCAGCACCTTTCCTTCCAATTTTTTTTTTGTGGGTGCCATACACGCGTGTTATTCCAATTCTTATTGAATACAAGAGAAAAACAAGATAACAAATATAAAAATGAAAACAAAAGCATATCAAGCAAGCCAAGCAAAAGAATATCACTGGCACATCAAATCAAGATGACTCCTCGAGAAAAGGGTAGTCGGTGTAGCCCTCGACCGGATCGGACGTATAAAATGTTAATCTGTTATACTTATTAAGAGGTGCATTGAGCTCGAATCGTCGAGGCAAATCAGGGTTAGCCAGGAATAGTCGGCCGTACACTACAAGATCAGTGTACCCCTCAGCCACTACCTTATTTCCTTCTTCTCTTTCGTAGCCTCCTGCGGCTACAAATGTACCGTTGAAGGCCTTTCTCATCGGAAGAAGCCTATGTGGGACTTGGTACCGGCCATCTACAATGGCCATCCTAGGCTCAACCATATGGCAGTATAGGATGTTGAACTTGTTTAATGATTGCACCATGTATAGGCCCAGGGCTTGTGGATCAGAGTCGAAGCATTCCATGTAATCTGTGAAGGGCGAAAGCCTGATCCCAACCCGGTCGGGTCCAATTTCATTAGAGATGGCTTCCACAACTTCTAGAGCAAATCGACATCGGTTTTCCAGACTGCCGCCGTACTTGTCAGTTCGGTTATTTGAGCTGTCTTTCATGAATTGTTCAATTAAGTAAGCATGTGCCCCATGGATCTCTACTCCATCAAATCCTATAAAGAAATATCTCAAAGTTAAAAATATTATTTTGATATGTATTAGATTTAAGCTAGTGAATTGCTTGAAATGATTCATTTCTTGCTCATTAGTAAGTATCTATCATATAAAAAAAAGAGGAGGGTTCAAAGGCCTCCATTTTTTGTGCCTTCACTGTGTCTCCATTTTTTAAAACTTTAATAACTCAAAATTTAAAACTTAAATTTCAAAATAAAACCGTTAGATGTGATCTATGTTATTTTCTTTGTTCTCATAAAAAATTATCACATTTCAATTTTGTTTTTATGTGAATCAATAAGTTCAAAAATCTAGAAATCATTCAAATTAGTGCGTTTTTTACAAGCTCTTGATGACAATCAAAATAAAATTGAAATGTCATAATTTTATACACGTGCATAGATAAAATGATGTAGATTATATCCAACGATTTTATTTTGATTTTTAAGTTTTAAATTTTGAATTATTAAAGTTTTAAAAAATGGAGGTATGATGGAGGCATTTGAACCCTCATAAAAAAAAGTATATATAATATAATATAAGTCAACTACATCTTCTTTACAGTGATGTTAACAATATCATATTAGTTCAAAATGAAGTCATTCCAGTAGTCCTTTTGAGAAAGAAAGAATTGATATTAGTCAATTCTTAGTTATTGCTTATACATTTAAAATATATGTACAGAAAATGACAACAGCGTTGCACTAGACCATATCAAGTTAGCAACTATTATATTCCTTCAATCCACACCCAACAAAAGTTCTATTCTGTATGTTTAAAATTATTTATTACAGAAAAAAATGCCACCCATGTTTTGATAATTGGTACTAATTGGTACACTCAAAGTTCTTGTAGCGCAATAATTTTGGGAGTTAGTAATTTACCAGCTTCTATAGCATTCCTTGCTGCAAGCCTGAAGTCATTCACAATATCTGGTATTTCTTCTGTCTTTAATACACGAGGAGGCGAGTATTCCTCAACGGTACCATCATGCTGCGTCTGAGGTGGTATTTGCTTGTCAGTGCTTGAGATCGGAGCTTGCCCATTTGGTTGATACTCTAAAAGAAAGAAAAGGTTAAGCAGGGCTACCAATTGAATAATAAAGTACAGAATCCAAGATTGTTTCAGGCTCTGAAATTATGTGGGCAGAAGATTTTTATTTTTTATCACCGCTTAATAGCTTAAATGATCGAAATTCAAATGTAGATTTGAAAACTGTTAGTTCATTATTGTATTAAAGTGTCAAACAACCAACAATATTACGAATTACAAATTGAAACAAAGGAGAAGAGACATACTGTAATGGGAGACCCTTCCGCAATGCCATATCTGGCAAAAGAAGATCCCGCCTTTCTCGTGCACCGCATTGACGATTGGTTTCCATGCCTCAACGTGCTCCTTAGTCCAAATGCCAGGGGTGTCAGTGTAGCCCTGAGCCGTGTCAGACACTCCAGTGGCCTCTGTTATCAGGAGGCCTCCTTTGGTCGCTCGCTGCGAGTAGTATAGAATAGCGTGCGGCTGTGGCACGTTGCTGTATGATCTTTGCCTCGTCAAAGGAGCAAGAACAACCCTAGAACAAGCATGGCCAATTAGAAAAACATAAGGAAAGATTGAAAAAAAAAAAAAGAACTGAAAAATGAAATGTGCGATTAAGAATACCATTTCGTACCAGTGATTACTGATAATTACCTTTCATTCTTAAATTTATACATTTACACTTTTACCCATAAGTCACAAAAACACCAAATCATTTGAATTCAGTTCAAATTGATCTCAACAGCAAAACAACAAAACACTTACCAGCAAAATACAAATTCGTACCAGAAAGGTTGAATAAGCTAAATGAAAATAAATGAAAAGCTAGTAGAATTCTTCTTGTAGAAGCTGGTTTAAAATGTGTCTTTTTCCTTTTTTTTTCTAATATACCCCAAAATTGGAAATTCCACTTAGTCGCTGAGAAAGAGCGACCAGGAAAACCCCAAATCTAATCAACGCAAGGGAGGGGGGAGAGAGAGAATAGTAGTGGCAATTAATTACCTGTGAGAAAGGTCAAATTTGCCCATTTTGTAAGGGGTCATCAAGGGAATCGGCTCCATTTTGATTATTGTGTATCTCTTCTCCTCATTTTCTTCTTTGTATCTTTAATAGTTAGTGGTAAATGCTTCTGACGAAGAACCTAAAATGGTGTTATTTATAGGAGTCGCCATTGCTGGACCATGGATCACCAGTGCTGCATCTGTTCCCGCGGCTTTTTATTGTGACATTAGTGCTTACGTAATGGAGGCTGCGGCGAATTCACATCCTCTCCAAAACCTGATAAGGGAATCTTTTACGATTACTAAATCTGAACCGTTCTTTTTAACTTGGAACGAATCTCAAAGCTCAAAAATACTGTCCCCTATTGCGACTCGAATCTCAAACTGTAAAGTGAGAGTGATCTTCTGCAATACCGGAGAGGATACGGATTCGGCTGCGGCTGCCAATAATTTGAGTGTAGAAATATTAAAAAGTTAAATCTCTCCGAATCCACACTCGCTATTCGTTGGGAGTATTTAGCTCACTGTTCGTTGGTCAAAGATGAGAGACTGGGAAAATCAGTGGCGGATTTAAGGAATTTTTTTTTATAAATCATAATTAATTAAATTAATTTTAGCAAAGCAGTATAATTATTATTTTTTCGGTCTCCAAATTTTACTTTATGGAGAGACCGAATTAGAGATTCAGTCTCCACATTTTCCTCTATTTCAGCCCCTGTTTCGGTCTATTCTTGCTAGGAACAGGCTCTGTTTCGGCCTGTTTCTACCAGGGACAGCCCCTATTTTTTTTTCCACATTTTCTTCTATTTCGGCCCCTATTTCGGTCCTGTTTCTGTCAGAAATAAGTTGTTTCAGCCAGGGACAATCTCAGTTTCTACCAGGCATATATACATTACTTACCTTTTTATTAACACAAAATCGTCAAAACATTTAAATGTTTGGACAATTATGAAATAAGGTAATAACTATTTTGTACTTGTTACCATAGTGACATATGAGCTATTTGAAAAATGTTAGAGAGGTTAAAAATTTGTAATTTGAAAATAATTTAAAATTGTATGTTGAGTTCGAACAAGATATTTTAGTCCTACAAGAGAGAAAAAAGTTTGAGAATAATTCAAAATACCATCTAAAATACTTGATTTACCACAATCAATAACCATACACTGCATTAATCAAGAAATTGAATACAAATTTAACCATATATCATCAACACCAAAACCACAAGAAATTAAGAGGAAAAATAAAATATATATATATATATATATTACGCATGATAAATTGAGCAAAGACAAAAGCACAAGAGAGCAATACGTTTGGATGGAAGTTAGAATAGCTAAAATAGTAAGATTTAAAAATAAATAGTGATTTTTAGATTAATATAAAAATAGTACTATTCAGATTAGTAAAAATGTTATTTGGATTGTAAATTTGGAATAGTGAATAGCTGTAACCGATAAAAAAATAGTGTTAACAAGGTGCTAATTAAGAGAAAATATAGGCAAGTGGAGTCTCAAATGAATTGCTATGACATGGAGATAACAGAAGTTGTGTCAATTTTATAATTTCGGAATTGTGTTAGCGGAAATCCGAGAAAGAAGCATTTTTTTCTCTCTTCACACTTTTGAATAGTAGTTATTCCAACATTTACAAGGAATAGAGAATAGTAGTTATTCTAACTATTCTGAATAGCAAAATTATTGTTTAAATGCACATTATTATTCAGAATAGCTCCTATTTTAAAATAGCTCTCTATTTTAGCTATTCTCATGTCATCCAAACATACCTTTAAGAAAACATGACATCAGGCCATAGTCATAATTGGTACCATAAGTACCATGCTTCCATCCCCAACAACCAAGCAAAAAAATCTCCAAACACCAATTCTTAGCCAACAGTCAAGCAAAAAAAATCCCAATTCACCATATACACATGTTTGATTAAACCACATGTATCTAACGGCCTATACACACTAGCTCGTTATGGGTTGAGCTAATTCGATCGGAACTAAGTCCTAGCTCAGCTTATTAATTCTGGATTGAGCTAATAATGAATTGGCTCGCTAATAGTTTGATCTATTATCGAGTGAGTTGTTAATGATCGAGTAAAAGACGAGTCATGAGTGATCCATGAGTTGCGAACTTTTTTGCCAACCCTATCTTGGACAGACATTTCAGATATATATCCTATATAGGTAGAATTCTACAGCATTTCAGATAAACATTTGTGGTATTCCGTTTCACACACTTTAATATTGGTAGAATTCTGCGGTATCTCTTTACGGGCCACTTCAGATAAATATCCTACTTGAATCTGTCAGCGATATATTTTTTCTTATGAACTATGGTGATATTTTCATCACCAAAAAAAAAAAATCAATCAACCATGTCAGTCCATTCAGCCTCTGTCAAGCATAGTGACAACTTAATAGTTCGGGAAAGGTTCAGCAGAGTCAAAAATTCGTGATTCGGGTATAATTCGGATATAATTCGGAAATAATTCGGAAATAATTCGGAAATAATTCGTTTTTGTAAACACCAAATAAGTATAATTCGAGTATAATTCGGTACAATAAAGAAGCAAAAAAAAAACGCCTAATGAATGCTGATACAAATGGCTACATTGTAAGTTTATGGAGAAAATCTTATAGACATGACTCTAATAAAAAAAAATTACCTTCTCATCTGACATGGAGAGTGACAGATTCTGAGGCGCACATGGTTAAACCAAAAGGGTAGTTTTTCTGAAAGGAAAAAACCTTGGAGGTTTGAATAAAACAGGAGGGAGACGAATTTTTCGAATAAAACGCGATTTATACGGAAAATTCGTATAATTCGTATAATTCGCGAATAATTCGCGTATCAATCGTTTAATTCGCGAATTACCAATAAAAACGCGGATTGATTCGCAGGATGTTCAAATCCGAATTATTCGCGAATAATTCACGAACTGTGTTACTATGCTGTCAAGACACTACAAAATAAGGCTCGTCCCACAATATACAAATCTGTTAAAATTCTATGCGAGTGAACAATATTTGTTTTTTTTTTAATTCAATCGTCCAATTGTTTGAGATTTATGTACAAAAAACTAGCTGTTTTGAGATTCATGCATAAACAAAAATTGGACGGTTGAATTTAAAAAAACATAGATTTAAAAAATACAGTTCAATCACAGAGAATTTCAACTGATCCTTTCTCATCCCACAGTATACATAATAGTACTTATTCGAGACATAATTTTATTTATTGTGCCAATTATTTTCAATATTTTACATATTAACAATTTAACCGTTTACCTCACATTTCAAGACATGAATAATTAAGGACATTTTGATCTGTAAACTATATTTTTAATATTTAATAGCACATTGTATATTGTTTGTTCAATACTACATCTAAATACTACACCTTATTTAATTTTCATCTATGATGTGCTACAATTAAAGCACCTCTTAGATGAAAATATATCACCAATTTTTTAACCCCCCTCCTCTCCCTTTTAACAAATGAAGTAAAATTAAAGCGGAATCGAAGTTAAAAAATATTTTTACTCAATTTTAATGAATTGGTGTTTGGTAAATTGAATTTTAGAATCCAGGTAGAGCATCGTCTATGCTGTATCTGTCGAATTCACATTCTCTCCAATACCTGATAAGGGGATCTTTTACAATTACTAGATTTGGACTAGTCTTTTTAACTCAGCACGAATCTCAAAGCCCAATAATACTGCTCCCCTATGGTGACTCGAATCTCAAACCATAAAATGAGGATAATCCTCTGCAATACCTGAGAGAATACAAACTCGTATCCGCCCTGCACGGAGGGTGTTTCCGAAATATCTGCGCTTTCCTTCGGCATAATCTCATATAATGCAAAGTAGTTTGAAGCTTCAACCTAATTATCTAAGATAAGATGCAAAGAACCGAGCTTTTGTTTGAGATGAATTACTGGCCTTTTTAGCAAAAATGCTCAGTTTGCCAAGTTAATATCTGATTTTGTCTGTTTTTTTTTGCTCTCACAGTAATTTTTTTTTTTTTTTTTTACCATTCAGGTCTTGTAACTGCTCTTAGCCTCTGGCTTTGAACATTTTGAAATTTTGCCTTATATTGGAATGATCTATTATTATTGTATGATATGTTCTTAATTTAGTGAATCACTTTATTAAGAAAATCCAATTAACATTCGTTTTGTTCTCTCTCTTTCATTATAAATTGATATCCATAGAGATAAAATTAATAACACAACTCAAATTAAGAGAAAGAATTTTTTTTTTCTCTCCTCTAAATTGTAAACCTGAATTAATGGCGCAGTCTGTATCTTACTGCATTGTTGTTACTGTTGTTATTTTGCTATTCATAACTTCCACAAGTGCTCCCCAACGAGGCATGCTTTCTTTCTTCCTTGCTCGGTCTCGCTCTCGCTCTCGATCTAGAAAATTTATTTTATTTTATTTTTTAAGTGAAGCGTTTTGTTAGCTCACCCATGTCAATTCAGAGCGAATCACATGTCAATTATGTTTCTGTCAAGTGCCACTTATATTGTTAATTATATCCAAATTATTTTGTTAAGTGTGAATGTTTTATAAATTTGAATTTGTCAAAGTTGAACACTATTGCCATCTTTTTTTAGAGTATAGCTATGTTTTCTAGTTAATGTCCTAGCTGGAGGTAAATATAAAGTCCAGTTAGTGTAATATTAGTGTCATGTGATGTTGATTTTTATTACTTTTTTATTGAATACATTTTAAACGATAAATTCAAATCGTTCAAACCGACCTACTTCACGAGTGATGTATTTACATGCAAAGTTTATAAATTTTTGAATTAATTTAGTATTAAGTCAAACAATAAAAAAACTAATGAAAATAAATGTATTAAAATATACTTAAAAAACCTCACATTTGATCACTTGATTTCATATTAAATAAATTCAAAAAATTATAAATCTTGCATGTAAACACATCACTCGTCCAGAGTTTAAACGGTTTGGATTCATCGTTTAAAGCCAATATAATTGATTTTGGAGTTAATGTCATTTAAATTGAAATAACACCGATATTATACTAGCTGGACTCGTAAATATATTTCAGTAATAATTGTTAGCCCTTTTTTTTTTTTATTAAACTGAGGTTAGATGCATTATAAAAAGATGTTTAGTTAACCAATTAATTTTGCTTAAAACTTGGCAGTTTTAGGATCTGAGGAAGCAACACCTTCGGTGGATTTTCCTAAGGTAAGCATTTTTTTTTCCTTCGTCGTAATTAAACCAAAAAATATATGTGCGAGTCACGAATCTTTAGTCGATTAGTTTGAGATCTCATTATTAACAAGCTTCTAATTAATTAATTTTGGTTTTTTAGGTCCAGTCTTTATTATAGGATCCTATTTAATGTGTATTCTTATAACAAATATTTTTATGATTTTCTGTTTTTTAAATATTTTACATAGTTACATTACATATGTTCGAGTTTTTTTTTAAATCATAAATAAAATACAATATTTTACCAAATCAACTTGATTGCTTTGATTTTTACAAAAACCATAAGAACTGAAATGTCATTTTGGTCCGAAACTTTTTCTTTCAGGATTGAAATGCCATTTCAGTCCGAGCCATTTTCACAGATTTCGATAAAAAAATGATGATAAAACTTGTGAAAATACCTCGGACCGAAATGACATTTTGGTTCTGTAAAATATTCATTTTTATTTATGTTTTAAAAAAAAATTCCATATGTTCCCTGGATTTTGCTTATTCATTATATAATCTTCGGCAGTTTCTCATTGTTACAGTATGCTTGTATAGTATAATCCAGATCTGTTTATCACCGAGTCTTCTCATGCCGAAATTTTTAAAAATACCATTTTATTAAAATTGATAAACCAAAACACCAATCTGGGTCGGAATTTATATAATTCGCATGGCCGCTGTGACAGGAAGCGGGCGCTTATTTGGGCCGATTCTGGGCCCAGCGGGCTGGGCCGTTTTGAGGGCCAGTGGCCACAATGGATTTTGGTTTTTTTTTTTCTTTTTTGGAAAACAGATTTTTTTTTGTATTAAAATATTAGAAATATTGAATATATTTCTTTGAAAATAGATGAAATACAATATAATTTGATTTATTAGAAAGACTGCAACAAATAACCCGGATTAATATTTTTCAGGCCGGATTTTTCGCGGCTGTAAGAAAAATTAATATATTTCTTTACGTGTTATTGGAAAATAATAAAAATACTTAGATTCTGAGTTATTGATCCCGGTTCAAAATTCACTTCTAGGTAATACAAAAATTATTATGATCCTTCTAGTACATTTAATTTTTAAAAAGTTGTATCTATTTTTGAAAAAAAAATAAAAACTTTAATTTATTTAATGATTGTTTTTCAAAAATAATTCTCAAAATAGATATAACTTTTTATAAATTAAATGTATTAGAAAGATCACAATATTTTCTGGATTACCTAGAAGTGACTTTTGAACCGGGATCAATAACTCAGAATCTAAGTATTTTTATTATTTTCCAATAACACATAAAGAAATATATTAATTTTTCTTACAGCCGCGAAAAATCCGGCTTGAAAAATATTGATTTGGGTTATTTGTTGCAGTCTATCTAATAAATCAAATTATATTGTATTTCATCTATTTTCAAAGAAATATATTCAACATTTCTAATATTTTAATACAAAAATAAAAAAATTCTGTTTTCCAAAAAAGAAAAAAAAAAACCAAAAAACCAAAATCCAGTGTGGCCGCTGGCCCCCAAAGCGGCCCAAATAAGCGCCCGCTTCACCTCGCAGCGGCCTCTAGCTGGCCGCTTCCCCTCGCAGCGGCCATGCGAAATTTAACAATTCCAGTCCAATTTGGTGTTTTGGTTTATTAATTTTAATAAAATGCTATTTTTAAAAATTTCGGCTTCTCATGATAGAGAGATTTTAAGAAGTTCATTCAATAATAAATATGAAAATATTTACATAAATAATCAATTAATAACGATGAAAATGGGGAATTCTTATCTTATGTAATATCATGTTGTAATTATAAGTTGTAGATCCTTTATAACGTAATATCTCAATCAAGTTATTTCTGCTTAAATAAGCTTACTTAACGGAATGAATTATTCGGGTTCAGTTTGGCGAGGTCAAAAATTCGTGATTCGGGAATAATTCGGGTATAATTTGGAAATGATTTGGATCAGGGATCTCAGTCATGCAAGAGAGCAAAAAAAAAAAGTTATGGGAAAAATTAGCGAATAATTTTTAAAATTTGAAAAAAGTTCGTAAAATTCACGAATTATTCGGATTTAATTCAATCAATGTTCGGTCAATCGAATAATTCGGCGTTCAGTTCGGCATTATCAAAATAATGAATTATTCGGATTTAATTCGCAAATTTTGTGACTATGCTGATTTGACATCAGATTTGATATTAATAATTAACAATCTGGTTTAGGTGAAGACAAGCAGGGAAGCAAAACCAGAAAGGATGGTTCCAACCGGGCCGAATCCTCTCCACCATGAAATTCCCAAGGCCCCATTAGCCTTCTCAACTAAGAAATTTGGGCCCAAATATAATACCAAGAAAAATCTAGAAGCCCAAATTCCTTGAGCTTATACATATACCCCCCTAAATTCAGTTAATTTACAAAAATATATATCTTCGGTTAGGTTTTCTCCCCACATTAGTTCTTTTGTTGTTACCTGAGCATGGTAGTGATTAATAAGGATTGATGCTTCTGCTGTAGATGTTGTGCCTATATTATTATGGCATCAGATAGTGCCGTGACATGATATAAATTGTTTAATTTCTTAGAATTTCGTTGCCAGTTTTTTTTTTTTTTTTTGCATTGAAAAAATAGTTATTTTAGTATTTAGATAAAGATGTTAATGTTACTAATCTGTTTTCTATGTACTCTTACAAAAAAAAATGACTTTACCAATAACCGCTTTAAACTTTAAAGCCACATGTTTTCTTTTCTTTGGAAATACTCTTTTTTTTTTTAAAAAAAAACAAAATTTGCTTGGTAGTGGCTACCAAGTTTTTCTTTGAAAATACTCAAAATATGAAAGTTGTAGAAATTGTTTACTGAATATATGTAATTTACTCAAATTGAAGTTATTATGAGAAAATTATGATTAAAATACTAACAATTGTCCATTGCTTACTAGCAATGAATTCGTATCCTTTGCATTAACTCAAAAAAGAATCTTTTGAGTTAATACATCTGGACCGTCCGATCAGCTTTAAGATTCATGCAAATTAAATCTGCACTATTATTGAAGATCCCCTATGTTTTAGGCGAGAGCCAGATGAGCTCCGTTTATAATCGGACGGCCCATATCTATTAACTCAAAAGATGCTCTTTTGAGTTAATGCAGACGATGCAGACTCTACTAGCAATAGCATCAGTTCGTTGCTTTTACACCTAGTTGGAATGAAGAGTAGAAGTAGGGAGAGAATGAAAATAAAAGGAATTTTTTTCACGAATTGTGTTTAGTTGATAAAATTATATTGGAAGTAAAAGATATATATAGGAGGGAAAAAATTTAACCTTATATAATTGTAATCAATATAATAAATTTTCCTTCCAATTTAGAATGCAACGGATGGAAAAAAAAACATTGTTGCAAATATTTTCAGAAAAAATGACACAAATGCTCAAACCATCTTACCTATATAATTCTTATCTAATTTTTTTTGTCACAAGCCTATAACAGCTACTGGATTTTTCATTAACTTCAAAATTTAAATTAATCAAACAAAAAATAAGATGGAAAGAAAAAATAAATTTATTTTTCCTCATTAATTATTCAAAAATAAAGAAATTAAATATATTATTTTCTTTCTATTCCATTCCATTCTATTCTCCACCTCTCCGCCCTTCCTCTGCTCTCCATCCAAACAAGATTAATAATGGATGTATTTAATAAATATATATTGACTTCTACGTACAGATTTAGGGAAAATTCAAAATATGGAAGTTGTAAATCTCTAAATCAGCTTGCTAAATACATCTATTTTACTCCAATTGGAGTTACTATGAACAATTTATAATTAAAATATTATCAGCTGCACGCCATTATCTTTCTTAATCATTTAATTAATTACTCCTGGTTTTTAAAATTTGTATATTTTTAAAATATTTTAAATACGATGCCTTGGGATTATGTAAAATCATATAATGAATTTTCAAAACAGAATTATAACTTCGGTTCGGTTCGGAATTTTCAAAACCGAAAATAACTGAACCGACCAAACTTTTATATATTATAAATTTGATCCGGACCACTTCAGTTTATTTCTTAATCAGTTGCTTTAAATACTTCCGTTTATTTTTTAATATTCCAATTTATTTCTTAATACTCCGGTTTATTTCTTAATATACTTCGATTTATTATAAATTAATTATTTTAAATAAAAAAATAATATACTTCGGTTTGAACTGAATAAACCGAAATAAAATTTTGGTTCGGTTCGGTTTGGATGCAATGCTGAATCGGTTCAGTTCGGTTCTATTTTTGAAACCGAATTATAACTTCGGTTTGCCTAGTTCGGTTCGGTTGAAATGAACACGGTGCGTTTGGATGAATCAAGGAATAGCTCGGAATAGCAGCTATTCTTGGGTTCGGAATATCTACTAATCCTGGGTTCGGAATAGCTGCTAATCCAATATTTCATAGGAATAGCAAAATAGTAGCTAACTCGAACTATTTCTTTGTTGAGAATATCATTTTTTTTCACCCAAAAATATTGTGTTAAGAATAGCTCGCTAAAAATCACAGCTATTCCTGAATTAGCGCTATTTCTGTGTTATCCAAACGTATTTGTTTTAGCATAATGTTACGGTTCTAGCAAGCCCGGCCCAGTCAGCCTGCTGTGTTCTCTGCTTTAGTACCCCAAAAGGTTGCTCTGGAAAAATAGGAGGGAAAATGGTGGCCACACTTGCTCTATCTTCTTCTCTCCTCTCCAATCCGATCAAAGGTACGATCTTTTCTTCTCTAACACTAACAGGTATTGAGATCTTTGCGGACAACAGCTAACTTATTTGAATTATCTGATTCTGACAGCAATTTTCCAGGAAGTGAATTCATACGCATCAAATTATTTGCTTTTTTATTTTTAATAAATGTGACTTGTATAAGTTCATCAAATTATTTCCAGGAGAATTTCATCATAGAACATTGGCTGGCTTGAGTTCGCAATGGAGAACAAATCAAATTGCCAATGCTTTTAGTAATTGGAGGAGTTCTCGCAAAAGGCTTCCATATGGTGCTGTTGCATCTCTGGTCAACATAAGAACTTTTCTCTAGTTTGAAGTTATTTTTGTTTGGTTTTTCCTCCTTTTTAGGACATCAAGTTTCCTTTGCTTTCAATTACAGTTTTAGTTATTTATACTAACAACTTAGGTGCTATAATCTTGATTTTTCTTAAAGCGGTGACATAAAAATTTGGTAATGATTTATTATTTTTCTTTGATATTCAGCTTGGAAGAAAGCCAAAATCTGTCAAAAGGGAAGTTGTGATCCCTGAACCAGACTTTCGGTTACCTATTGCTATATTTGGTAAGATATTTCATATTAGAACTTGAAAAAATACGGATAGTCCTTTTTAAAGAACATCTTCATCCTTTTCTTATTTGTAGAATTTCTGAAATGAGAAATATATTGTCTTGTGCCAGGTATAGGTGCTGGATTTGCATATGCTGACAATTTGTTGGCAGCTGCTCCTATAGGTCTTTTGGGACTTCTTCTATTCTTCCAGGTTGGCTTTGCATAATAAAGTACCATCTCTTGTCTGATCAGATTAGCACTGTTGTAGTAATTCCCTTGTAAATTTATTTCATGTGGATAACAAGGTGATGTTAATCAGTTCGAAAAAAGGTTAATAAGCTTATGCGGTATTTTTTATTTTTATTTTCAGACAACTAGAGTGAGATTTGTCTTTGATGATGAGGCATTGGTATTCCTTTTCTACTATTTACTAAAAGAAATTCGTATAAATAAAATTATGTTTTCTAGTGATTAGGAATTAATCAACTTGTGTGCTTAACCAATTTAGGAGGTAAAAGTTGGGAATCAGTTGGAGGAATCCGGTGAAAATGTATTTGTTGGTGGGAAGAATCGTTGGAAGTAAGCATGCAAAATTTCACCTTATGTTTTTGTTATAATTTTACATTTTGTTTTCAAAGTTAAATTTTATGGTAACTTCAATAGATACTCTACATTTGTGAATTGGGAGCTATGGTGGCCGCAGTTTCCAATTCTGGTGTATTTCAAGGAGACACAGACCAAGCCCGAAGGACAAATTCACTTCTTTCCAGTTATATTTGTGAGTTTCTTGAATACCTTTTCAAAAGATCTTCTTCTTCAAAGCCTTTATTCCCTAACAAGTTGGGGTAGACTAGAAATGAAACCCAACCGGAATCAGTAACACGGAGACTTCTCAGGAGATCACTCATCTTAGTACTACTCCTGCCCAATTCGTGAGGGTTTCATTTCCACAAAGAGACTATTTTTTTACCGCTGGCTCGCCAAGCCTATCACGAACCCTCCTCCTTTTTTCTGACTTGGGACAGGCTGTGTAGAAACTACTTAAAAATCAAATATTACTAAAGATTCCAAAACCATTGCACACAGTATATATAGTACTGTTATAATGGTAACAGATTGGATTGGGTCAGGTTTGACTTTGAGCATGTCTTCCAGGCTAGGTCAGATTTTTTGCCAGTTCTGGAAACAACAATAACAAGCATGCTAAATCTTTGATAGTTAATAACTTTTTAGTGTTTTCTAACCACCAAAATAATCAACCAAAACCTTGAGAACAAACGAGCAATGAAAAGTGCAAGGATAAGCAGATTGATGCCTGATACACTGAGATGGTGTCTAGATAAAATGCTTTCTGTTTTAGTTTCTTTTAGCGGGAGCTTATTTGGGTTGCTTTCTTTTTCTGTTGTACAGAATGGAAGACAACTATATGAGGTAATGGTAGAAAGAGCGGGCCCTTCAAAGACGAGTTCTCCAAAATAACTTTGTCAATATTTAGCTTCTCTTTTATTTTTCTCTAATCTTAAAGCATTAGGGTTTTGAGTCAAAGATGCTTGAGTAAATGCAAATGTCTTTGTGCTTGAGGTGTTTTTTCTAAACTTGTCTCGATTGTGTAACTATAATCAATTTATATATAGAAGCAATAGTTGAGAGGGAACCTTGACAAAGTTGTACTGGCCATGCACCATACAGTGCTATTGTGTTAATGTCCTAGGAGGCTTGTAGCCTCCAATTCTAATGTTAAAGAACTATATGGTTGTATATACAAGTCATAAAATGGCTCCACTGCATACCGATCCAGCGGATCGGTGGTGCAAACATCTTTGTGCTTCCATGGAGTTGTTTTTTTTGTAAAATCCAAATTAATGGTGCTTGTTTTGTTGAAAATATTAAATTTTGTTCTATTTAAAAAAAAAAAATCAACTATACGAGTTAATGACTTATGAGAGCTGTTCACTCTTAAGTCTTAAGTGTTTACTTTTGCATATCTTTGACAATAATTTTGTTGCGTTTAATACGTATTCATCGAAAATGTGTGTATGACTATTTTAAACATTTAGTATTTCTAACAAAAATTATCCTAGTCAATATTTAACTAGCTTTTTAAAATTTATGAGTGCTCCTTCTTTTTTTAATTTTCTTTGCGTTCTTTCTTCTGATTTCACTTTCTCTGTTTGGTTTTCTTGAATTTCTTTATTTTCTTTCAATTTCTAATTTTCAATGATTCAACACTATTGAGACTTTTTTTCAAAGTTTTATAACAGGTTTCAGTTTGAAGCCAACTTGTAACTGATACTAGCAACTTATTTTTCCTCCAGAAATTTACGATTGCTCCTGTCAGATTTGGCTAACGATAGTACGGAGGTAAAATGGTAGGTCAGCATTGTACTTTTGTACGAACACTAGGTATGATTTGAAAAAAAGTAAATGTACAAGTGTTAAAGAGAACTATATGAATGTTAAAAAAAAAAACTTTTGTTAAAAGTTAACTCGACAGCATTCAAATTCACAAGAAGCTCTAATGAATATATTCTTGCAACTGAAAGTAACAACATTTTTCACAAGTAGGAATTGTAGCCACCTCCAAGGGGTACTCTTGGTCTAAAATCAGCCTCCACATTTATGCATGGACAGCATCTGAAGCCAACACTCTGGAAAAATCAATGAGCTAGCGAGTAAGAACACTTGGCACATATTCATTTAGTTACCAATTATGCAGAGCAATATATAACAAAACCAAATAACTTACCGGCATACTTAGTATCAGATCTTGATTATTTACAACCACTGGTAGAGCTCTTCTTGCTGAAGCCGGGATAAATCTCAGAGCTTCAAGAGCTTTTGCAGCAGAAAGTACCATATAATCACTAAATTCAACCTCTGATTTGTTAAAAGATGTACCAGGATCAACACCTTTTTCAATATAATGGCTTCTATAAACTCGCCCAAGAAACAGCCAATCAGCATCCACCATGTGGCGGATTGTGACTTCCTTCTCACTGCTAGTCTGACAGAACTGACAATGATGGTCTACATTTTTGTTTGAAGTACTGTAGTATACTCCATAAGTAATCAAAAATCTACTCATGAAATGACATGCATGTCCAGGTTCTAAATGCATGCTCAAAGCGCCTTCAGAAGTTCTTTTATGAAACTCACCTTTACCAGTCTTTGCTTCATTTGAGCTAGAGAACCTATTTTGCTCCTCTAGTTGCAACAAAGAGAGCTCCTTTAAAGTAAAATCACCAATTAAGTTGATCTTCTTTGCTTCGTTTAGAATATCCATAGGTGATTTTGCATGTACAAAAGGTACACTGGATTTTTCATGAATCGGTAAATTAGAACGTAAATTTAGCTCACTAATTATGTCCCCAGTTTCAGTATGTAATCTGCTTTCTTCAAAATGAAAATCTGACAAACAGTTGTACAAAGTGGATGCATTCTTTGATGAATCAAGTGACTCAACAGAAAAGGAGACATCGATTTTTCTTCCTTTTGATCCTGGAGCAGGGGAGAGGTTGCAACCAGCCACAGTAAGAGAACTCTGCACCATAATTAATAACTAAGTAAAAAATATTACTCATTCAATTGGAATAAAAGTTAATCAAGTAATTTTACCTTGCATGGCACGCCACGAGTGTAGTCCAAGAGTAAACGGGAGGACCTACCACGAACTGGCCGATGCTTTTGGGCTATAAACTGTAAACTCAAAATTTTTGTACTGCTAATTGTGGTGTTGATAACAAAAGCAAGATTCAGTCAATATTTGAAAAATCAGCTGTATAAAAAAGAGTTCAATTGACCTGTATGACAGTGGTCATGTATTGAGTGAGGCAGAGGTCATCAACCTCTGTAGGATTGAGCTTCTCTAAATCAATGGTAGCATAGCCAAACTGAAACAAATTAACATCCAGCTCAATTCTTCTCAAACAAATTTATGTACCAAAAAAATTATACAACAAAATGCAGAAAAGAAAACAAAAGAATTACTGGTGTCAGGACACACCAGCCAATTAGGAAGTAGACTTTTATCTCTCATAACCTTTATTTTTTTTTTTTGCATTTTGCTTGCTAATTTTGTTCTTTAGTTTCTATAGTATGGTGGAAATACTTTAGTCGTGCAAAATATAAAAAGAGGCCCATTTAATAGAATTTAATGGTGCTTGCTCTGGGCTAATATCAAGCTTTTACTACGCAACTTCAAAGAACTAGAGAAAAAACCTCACTGATTGTCAGAGATTGACTTATCAGCTCTCGGCAAACTTTATCAACATAAGCTCGTGTTAGCCGGCATGCAGATATAAGACTCTGCACTTCTGACCAAAATGAATCTGAGATATCAAACACAACATTTCAGAGAAGAAACTAATAAATAAATAAAAAACTACGAAACATAAGACTAAACTTACATGATGACAAGCTTGCCAGTGATGAGCGAATTCGATTTCGTGCAAACATCATGCTTTTATTTGTCGGATCCTCAACCCATTCTAGATTGCTTCCTTGACAAATCTTAAGATAATACACTACTCGTTAAACTATGAATCGCTGCCTTGGTAAGCCAGGATATTGAAATGTCCAAAAAAAAAAAATGTTGTTGAGCTTGCTTACTTTATAGATGTCATGTTTTGAAAATTCAAGCATTGGTCTAACAAGTAATACTCCTTGGTTTGGAGAGATCTGCTGTGGAAATAATTGTGAAACAAAGGCCATTCCTGCAAGACCCATAACTCCACTATTGCGAGACAGCCTCAGAACCAAGAGCTCAGCCTGCACGAATAATTTTCATGAACTTGCAGAAAAGCAAAATAGAAGAAATATTGGATATCTACCTAGAAACCACTCCTTGAATACACCAAGTTGTAAGTGTACCACTTACAAATACACCATGTTGTAAATGTAAAAGTTATGCAACACAGGAAGCGGAGATATAGCAGAAAAAAAACCTGGTCATCAGCATGATGAGCAATAAGCAAGATGCTGAATTGTTGCTTAATGCAAAGGTCTACAAAATGTTGATACCTGCTTGAATTAAAAAACCAAGATAAAAATATTATTGTAATAAATTGGCCTTGAATGTGCAAGATATTTTGATAATAAATTAAACTTGTTTGTGTTAAATTTATATGCAAACCATTTAAAAATAAAATGCAAAGAGATAAGCTATTGCATTGCTTAAGAAGAAATTACCTCATTTCACGAGCAGCCTCTTGCAAATGGCCTTGCTTCGGCCGTCCATCAGGCCAATCACAACAAACAATCTCACATCTAACACCTAAAGAACAAATAAAGTAACCAAATGTTAAAATTAAAACCAACATTGACAACACAAATGCACCTAACCACACAATTTGATTTCTTACACATTTTATGAACCCTATCTCGCACCAGATTTGCCTCATCAGAGCTCTCGGGCCGCAACCTGTGGTCCACCACAATCCCTAAAAGACCATCTACAAATCCTGACACATCATTCTTCTTAACCGAGCCGTCAGATTTCCATCCAGCACTTAAGGCACACAACGCCATGCTGTCGGGCCCACCAGAGACTCCCACAGCTTCCAAAGGAAATAGCAACAGATTTATGAACAAATGTAAGTTTATTTGAGTAAAAGAGAGAAAAGAGAAAAACACTGATGTAGTACCGATTCGGTGATGGGGCTTGATGCCAGCCATGGCCATTCGACGAGCGAAGGTTTCCTTGTAGGCTGAAATATCAGTAGCTGACATGGCACATCGGTAGATTATACGGCGGAGAGGGAGACACGGACTTGCGCGAGTGCTTAGAAGCATGGATGCATATGCCATCCCTCCTTTTGCTCAGCTCGCAGTAGTAGCAGAGTACGGCTGGGGAGACGGGAGAAACTATAATCTCATTTGAAGATAAACTGGGCCGCAGATAAACTGGGCCACATATCAATAGGAAAGGCCCACTCTTACAAGCAGAGACATAGTGGGCTACGTGGTATTATTTTTGGGTCCAGTCTGGTTTTTTTATCAGGGCCCAAAAAATACGTCCAGTAAATACAAAATGGATCCCATAGTGAATTTCAAGCAAAATTGAAATCTCTTTACAGCTTCTCCAATTTCTTACAATGTCCGGTCGTGGAAACCGGAAAGGGAGGCGCCAAACCAGCGATCTGACGGTTGGCGAGGCGTGGTGGCGTCAAGCGTATAACTGGGTTGATCTACAGTTCTACACTGAGCACGCTAGGAGGAGGAAGACTGTAACAGCCATGGACACGGTGTATGCGCTCAAGCGCTGGAGAGGATTTCAGAGCTAGGGTTTCACTGGTGGAGGAATTTGGGTTAATTACGAGTTGGATCCAGTTCTTTTTTTTTTTTTCGGGCAAACAACCCGTAAGCTAGTTGCTTCCAGTTGGACTTGGAGTCTCATTGCTTGCAAATATTTTGTACGGGTTTTGGTTGAATTCGTATCCTCTGCATTAACTCAAAAGGGAATCTTTTGAGTTAATGAATCATGACCATTCGATATGTTTTAAGATTCGTGCAGACTAGATTCACATTAATATTAAAAGGTCCCAATATCATAAGCAGTGGCCGGATTGGCTCCGTTTAAAATCCGACGGTTGAGATTTATTAACTGAAAATATTCCTTTTTGAGTTAATGCGGAGGATACGCATTCGTTTTGGTTAGAGGGACAATGGACGAATTCTTATCGGACTGTTCGTCCGTGTTGAAACGAATATTAAAGAACACATTTTGGACCGAGTTAGCTCGGATCCTGAACAGAATCCGACGGCTGAGATGCATTAATTCAAAAGTTGAGTTAATGCAGAAAATGCGAACTCGACAATGGACGGACTTTTTTCATAAACCATAATTAATAAAAGGTTTTTTAGGGAATCAATATGATTGATTTTTTTTTTTCAAAAACCATAAGGACCGTGGGAATCCCACGGTCTCAAATTGATTTTTTTTTTTTTTTTTTTTTTTAAAAAACAGATTTTTTTTTTTCAGACCGTGGGGTTCCCACGGTCTTAATTTTTTTTTTTTTTTTTATAAAACAGAATTTTTTTTAATTTTTGTATTAAAATATTAGAAATGTTGAATATATTTATTTGAAAATAGATGAAATACAATATAATTTGATTTATTAGAAATATTGCAATAAATAACCCGGATCAATATTTTTCAGGTCGGGTTTTTCGCGGCTGTAAGAAAAATTAATATATTTCTTTATGTGTTATTAGAAAAAAATAAAAATGCTTAGATTCTGAGTTATTGATCCCGGTTCAAAAGTCACTTCTAGATAATCCAGAAAATATTGTGATCCTTCTAGGACATTTAATTTATAAAAAGTTATATCTATTTTGAAAATTCTTTTTTAATAACAATTATTGAATAACTTAAAAGTTATTGTTTTTTTCAAAAATAGATACAATTTTTCATAAATTAAATTTACTAGAAAGATCACAATATTTTTTGGATTACCTAAAGTGACTTTTGAACCGGGATCAATAACTCAGAATCTAAGCATTTTTATTTTTTTCTAATAACACATAAAGAAATATATTAATTTTTCTTACAGCCGCGAAAAACCCGACCTGAAAAATATTGATCCGGGTTATTTATTGCAATATTTCTAATAAATCAAATTATATTGTATTTCATCTATTTTCAAAGAAATATATTCAACATTTCTAATATTTTAATACAAAAATTAAAAAAAATTCTGTTTTATAAAAAAAAAAAAAAAAAATTAAGATCGTGGGAACCCCACGGTCTGAAAAAAAAAATCTGTTTTAAAAAAAAAAAAAAAAAAAAATCAATTTGAGACCGTAGGGTTCCCACGGTCCTTATGGTTTTTGAAAAAAAAAAATCAATCATATTGATTCCCTAAAAAACCTTTTATTAATTATGGTTTATGAAAAAAGTCCACAATGGACCTAATCTTAAATTGGATTCCTGAACCGGTTGACCATTGGGATCTAGCTGTCAATAGAACCAATTCGAATTGGATTCAGTTTAGATCAATAAATAAGATAGGTATTTTAAAGAATTATATGTCAATTTTTGGAATAATTATTGTCGTACTCATAAAAAACCTTCTAAATATTCAAACATCCATAAAAAAAAAAATTGCTTGCTTTTCTACTAAAATTAAATATCTTTTCTCATTTTCTTTTTCTTTAATCCAATTGTAAGATTTTGTTTGATTAATTAGAATTACCTAATTTTTAAATTTTTAAACTTTTATTTCATTTTAAAATTTTAAACTGCTTACAAAGTTTCTTTCTATCAATACAAATACAATAGCTAAGCTTGCATATTAGCATTGATTGATTATAATGGAAAATTATATTGATTGTAGTTGGACAATAAGAATGTTCGTTTGAAGAGAACTACAAATTAGTTATTTTATCTTAAAATAAAAAATATAATAAGCTTAAATAAAATTTTAACTAGATAATGAAAAAGATTATCTATTATTAATAGAAAAAAAATAATTTTGAATTTTCGAGGGAGAAATTAAATATTTAACTTTTTATGTGTATGACAATAATTATTCTAATTTAAAATGACAAAAAAATTGAATATTTGATGAAAAAATAATTAATGTAGAATATTTTAATGGGTATTACCAACAATTTTCCTTAAATTTTATGAGTTATCAATATGCACACATGTAATTATCATATACGTTCTTTTAATCTATAAACGAATTTATTTATACAAATTAAAATTAAATTATCCAATTATGAATATCCGTTGAAAAAAAATGAGAACTCGACCTCGTAATTCGGGTAAAGATTTTAACAGCGTAGTTTTAGCGTCATACAGCGCACTAACTACAGAATTAAAACAGAGCTGCATATTGGTTTGTGCGCTGCATGAAGCCAAAACTAATCTGTTAAAATCTTTACCCCGTAATTCTGAGTGGAACCTCCACTTATCCTTCTCTTCCTTGTTAAGGCAAGCTGCGCGTGGAGGCATCTCAAGAGAGAAATGTCGTCTCTCCAGTTTCTCTCTTCAACCTCCCGAAACCCTAAGCCCAAGCTCACCAAACACCCTTCTCCTTCTCCTTCTTCCTCTCTGACCTTCTGCTCATCCCTCTTACCCTCCAAAACCTCCAATTCCATCTCCTCGCGGACCCATTTGAGTCTTCGCTCTCCTAAAGCTCATTTCTCCAATCAAGAGCCGACTTTGAGCCAAACCCGTTTAAGATTTCACGCGAGAAATGGCAATCTCTCTAGTTTGGGTCTCACCGGTAGAAGAAAGAGCGGCACCCGGTGCAGCCAAGGCAATGAGGTGACTGATGCGCCACAATTGGTAGAGAGGGAGAGTGGTGGAGGTGGTGATGGAGATGGAGGGAATGAGGGAGGGGGAGATGAGGAAGAAGGGGAGAAAAAGGAGAGTCTTTTGCCAGAGTGGTTTAAATTTACCACTGATGATGCCAAGACTGTGATTGCTGCTCTGGCCATTTCTCTGGCTTTTCGAACTTTTGTGGCTGAACCCCGGTTTATTCCATCTCTTTCCATGTATCCTACTTTTGATGTTGGTGACCGAATTGTTGCCGAGAAAGTATATGCTTTCATTCAAAGGAACTATTTTTCCATACTGTGTTAAAAATAATAATTGAAGTTTGGTATATATTGACATGATGTTCTCATAACTTTCAGGTCACTTATTACTTCAGAAAACCAACTGTAAATGATATTATTATATTCAAAAGCCCTCCAGTACTACAGGTCCTTTTCCTTGTCTGATATTTCAACCCTATTTGCCAATTTTTTGCCATCTCCTTTTTTTTTCTTGAAGTTTCTTGGGTATTTCTGTTTCAGGAAGTGGGATATACTGATGATGATGTGTTTATTAAAAGGATTGTTGCAAAGGAGGGAGATATTGTAGAGGTAATTGTTTCTTCCTTGTTTAAACCATAAAGGAGAAATACTGACAGCAAAATCAGTTATTACCTAACTTCTCGGTAATACTGTAATAATTTTTTTTAAGTAATCTGTCATATCAATCTAACTTTGTCATTAAAATTTACTGTCCACTTCATTGTTCAGGTTCACAAAGGAAAACTAATTGTGAATGGGGAGGCTCGAAATGAAAAGTTTATTCTGGAACCACCATCTTATGACATGAATCCAGTGGTAAGAATTCTATAGAACTACAAGCTTGCTTTGGTACATTGTTGTTATTAGTGAACTTTTTTCACCTGGTTAAATTTGAGATCAATTGGGATTTATATAATTGGGTTTGGACATTTTTATGGAAAAATTTGTCAGTTGTATACAACTATATTGAAATGGTACCTGGTTGTAGTTGTAGCGCAAACCATGGCACACAGCCTTCTATGTGTTCTAATTATTTATTTATTTTGACATAATTATGTTAAAGGTGACCTCTTCTGTTGACAATTTCAGCAAGTGCCAGATAAAGCAGTATTTGTGATGGGGGACAACCGCAATAACAGTTATGATTCTCATGTCTGGTAATAGTCTGCTACCTCTTGCATCTTATTTTTGTTTTTCATTTACAATATGTTTTTCTGATTCGAGTTTATAATTCTCAGGGGTCCTCTTCCTTCGAAGAATATTTTGGGGCGGTCAATTTTCAGATACTGGCCTCCCAATAGAATTGGTAGTACCATCATTAGTGAGGAAACCCCAAAGCCCGTAGAGATGTTACCACCATCTAACATAAATGATACACCTAGCTCAAAACTGAAAGATAATTTGTCGATTCCAGAGGCAAAGGAGAATGAAGAGAGCCTGCAATCAAAGGAAAATGTACCTGTCTCAGAAACAAAAGAGAATGTACCGGTTGCACAATCAGAGGAGAATTCACTGGTATCAAATGAAAATGGTGTCTCAGGAACAAAAGAAAATGTGCTGGTTGCACAACCAAAGGAGAATTCACTGGTTGAGGTGAAAGTAAAATAGTGATATAAGGTCGGGTCCCATTTTAGGACCTCATATTTTGTTTTTTGTCTGTTTCCTGACAATTCAAAATTTTTGGCATCGAAAGTCTTTTGGAATGTTGCGGTATTAGGTTACAGTAGTGGATTTTTGTAAACCAGTAACCAGTACTCGAGGCCTGTAGGAGAAATTTGTGAATTCTACAATTCTTTAGATTTATATTTTCTTATGCTGATTCTTGAATTTGTTACCTGTCTTATTTTTAAGAAAACTGCTCGCAACTATGCCTATTGCCTGGTTTTGAAAGGTTTTGTAAAGCTATGTCTACCTTCAAATTGCATGCGGGGGACGAGTGTGTGAATGTGTGCAGTCAGTCCTGGTCTCTGTGGCTATGCAAACTGCTGCATGTTGTTGCACACAATTGTTGCCGCATGCATGCAAAACAAAATAGCTTTGTGAATCATTTTGAACCAGAAATAGCTTTTATTGTAATTTACTTTGGAAACTGAAGGTTGGTAGGATAATAAAGATAGGGTCAGAATGGCATAAATGAGCTTCATGATTATTAAAAGTAGATTTTTTTTTTTGAAAAAAAATGTACTCTGATGGATTCCCCAGACTTAACGTGGAAGAGACAGAAATAACACAGATTTTATCTAAGATGAAATAGTGAAAACAGAAAAGCAATGACAAAACTTGAGAATTTCATTTGCTGTATAATTTACACTTGTACTGATAAAATGTAGGATTCACAAGATAAAGTTGCGAAGCATGAAAAACAGCAATACATTCACATAACATAGCTAATAGTCAGCTTATTTTGTCCTCAGCTTCTACTAGATCGCCTTCTGTTAAATTAAGTTCCCTCTTTAAATTACTGAAAGAACTTGAGGCATTGACATTCCACCTGAGACAACAATCTCTACACAAGAAAAACAAAATTAATAATAATAATAAAAAAAAAGTACCTTAAAGCTTGTTACAAACTCTGATAAAGAGCCATCAAAGTTGTGATTCAATTATAACCAAAAAATACGGCATGGCTTACCGATGCCTTCACGAACTGACAAGTTGGGCTTGATCACATCTTTAGAGCTGACAAGGAACATGTCGCCAACAAAGAGATGGTTTGTTGGTATGAATATACAACATAACTCTTCCTCAACAGAATAGCTCTGATAACATGATGAATCAAGCTATTTTAAATAAATGCATATATACTAAGAGTTTTCAGGCATGATCTGTATAGATATTGACCTGCAGAACAAGTGTAGATGTAATAAATCCAATTGCATATTCGCCTATTCTAGGATGCCTTATGATAACTACTTCCTTGAAAGCTTGGGTCTTCTGATCTACACTTTGAATAATAATAATAATAAAGAATAAGTCCTTAAAGCAACTAGACCAAGGATTAGTGGAGAACCATAAAACATGCCATGCTGTATAATATTGGTAAAGGAATAAAGCCTGGATCAATGTACAAAAACAATTCTGAAAAGATAAGTTTCAAAGCAAGATAAGTATTTGACCTTCTCTCAAAAAAAAATTTCTCTCTCAAAAGATAAGTATCTGACCAGTACTTTGCTAAAATTGAGCAAACCAAATATAAAGGGAGACTCATTACCAGGTGAAATTGCAGAACTAATTTGCTTAGATGCATTGTAAATATGGCAAATAAAAGGCATGTGCTTGATAAACCACTCTCCAAGCTTGAGAATTGATGCTCCCAACCAAGAAGACATGAAAACTCCAACAAAAAATATAAATGCTATTGATGTTACAAAACCAAGACCTGAGAAAACATAACGGAAAAATATAACTAATCTTAATGAAAATCAACAACATAAAATTTATGTGGCAACTGCGGCTACGAGATAAGATAAGGGTCGAGCATTATTACCGAAAATGTTGATCCCGGTATGGACATAGATAGGAGAGAAGAAATCAACAAATTGGATCAACCACCAGGTGGTGTAGAAGGTTATTGCAATTGGGAGGAGAATTACACTGCAAGACAAAAGGGTTGATCAGAAAAGCATAATTCATGTTAAATTATAAATTATTATTTAGGAAAAAATAAATAAACTCACCATCCTGTCATAAACTTTTTTGAAGCCCAGCTACGAAGAACTTTGTAGAAAGTCTACACAATGAATTTTTTAGTGAAAAGTTGCTAC
Source organism: Carex rostrata (assembly GCF_964058835.1). Lineage (NCBI taxonomy): Eukaryota > Viridiplantae > Streptophyta > Magnoliopsida > Poales > Cyperaceae > Carex > Carex rostrata. The sequence continues at coordinate 6,803,562 of NC_135936.1, forward strand.
CTTTTAATTATAAAAATGAGTATGAAATTCTCTAAAAAAAGTTGAAAGGAAAAAAAATCAGATTGAATTTCATGTTTGACCTCTCGGCCTGAGCGAAGGTGAGAGGAGCGCTTTGAATCGGAGTAATGGGAAGAAGGCGTCGATGGCGCCTCATCATCTTTCTTGCTGCTAATTGGTATCGCCATGGATGGATTCAACTTCACAGCATCTCTCGGTTCACCCTCATGTAATTTACTTATCGCTTCTCCACGCCTTCCATGATTCCATTTTGAGTAGTAATTTATTCAATCATTCTCTTTTGGTTTAATTTATGTCTTCGTTGAGTAAACGGAGCACAGCTTGGGGAGCTGCTGTTTTTATTTCGCTAGTAGTCTAGTAGCAGATCCGTATCCTCCCAGGTACCTGATTCAATACAATTGAAATGGACGGTTCAGATTTACTCTCAGCCGGCAGGATTATTTGTGCTTTGAGATTGGTGCCAAGTTAAATAGAACAATTTTGGACCGTCTGATTCAATTGTACTAAGTCCGGTAACATGAGGGGATGTGAATTCTCTAGTAGCTATTAAACAAATTTTGGGCAGAGAAAAAACAGAAACATTACAGCACGGTCTACATAGCAGAGATAAGTCGTAGATCTGGTCCGAAGCGGAATGAACGGAGTCCGTTCCTATTTCGTGTCAAAATAGATCAGACGGTCCAGATCCAAACTCAAAATTTGGATTACTTTAGGGTATCAGAATTCAGTTGGGCTGGCCCATCTGGACTAAAATCCCAGTTTTACTTCATAATTTTTTTTAGTTTTGTGGTAGGGGTCCAGATCGGGTTATTATTCAGTAGCCCATAAGTTACAAAAAACGACGGTTCTAGTACTTTATGTCTTTCATACCTCGTCATATCTTATATTTTATATTTTTGTTTCTAAAGTTTAAATTATTAATTCGAATTGTTCAACATGATATATATACTAAAATATAGGTAGAGATAAAATTTTATAATTTTTGAAATTTTTTGTTATTTTTTAAGATGGGTAGAAAATCACTGTTTTTCTAACGGGTCAAAAACAATGATTTTGTACCTATCTTAAAAGATAGTAAAAAAATTTCAAAAAATATAAAATTTCATCTCCATGCATATTTTAGTATAAATATTATGTTGAATGGTTCGGATCAACAATTTGGAATTTGAAAACGAAGATATAAAATATGAGGTATGAAAAAGATGAGGCATTGGAACTCTCCTCAAGTTAAAAACATGGCTCTGCTAAATATATTTTGTCAGTTCAATTAAACAGGCTTAATTTGAAGCCGATTTGACAGATTTTAGACTTCAGTTCACCTAGGAGTTTGGTGAACTTAAGAACACTCTAGTTCTACTCTAATACTTGTATAATTAAGAATAGTTTGTTTACTTGTAATAATAATATGAACATTATCAAGTTTTAATAAAGAATAAATAAATTATCCAAATAGTTTATGAATAATTTGGTATGAAAGTACGTACTATTTTAATAATTGGCTAATTTATCTGCAAATGTTGGTATGAAAGTACGTCCTATTTTAATACGATGTATATTAAAATAAATAACTAAATTATAAACAAACAAAAAAGTACATAAGATATTAAGAATATCATAGTAATTTCCACTCAATGTTTACTTTAAAGCTGAAATATAATTTTGAAGTAAAATTAATTTGTTTGCAGTATGAAAGATTAACAGTCATATTCTATTTTGCAAATTAGGCCCTGTTATTGAAAATTCAGATTTTTTTTCCAAAATTAAAACCTTAGATGTCATTTGTCCCAATTTTTTTTTTTAAATTAGTATTTGAAAAAATAAAAATTCAAAGTTGGCATACCTTTTGTAAAAATGCTAATCTTGTCCTGAACGTAAGCATTGTCTATGTACCACAAAACAATGCTGCGTGCTCCTAAATGACCGACATTTTTTTTTTACCATAATCATAAAAAATAAATAAATCAAAACACTTTAAATTTTGAAGATTTCTATATTAATCCAGGCCACACAGCCAATCTGCGACCCCCCATAAGGAGGCCACAGATTGACTTTTAGAGGTCCTTCAAAAGCACAAAAAATACACAATAATATTGAATATATTTAAACTTTGGAAACCCTAAGCCAATCTGTGCCCTCCTATAAATGAGCCGCAGATTGGCTGTGCAGCTCAGGTAAATATGGAAATCTCCAAATCTAGGGTGTTTTATTTTTTATTTTTTATTATGGTATTTAATTATAAAAAATTCGGCCTAAATGATGCGCATGGAGATTTCTAGTTATGTTTTTTTTTAATAGATTTGAAGAAGAATAAATGAGATGAAAATATATTATACTTTACACAAATTAGTAGTATTCGAATTTAAAGAATAGCATGTTGAACAAAACTTTTTTTTTGAACGAAAAAAATTACTCATATAAAAAAAACATAAAAATGCATTGCCTGCGCATTAATCAGAGAAGAATTACCTATGTGCCACCTCTGATTAGTTTGCGTTCCGGTCAAGATTGAAATTTTCACAAAATTATGTCAACTTTGAATTTTTATTTTTTAAAAAATGCTAACTAAAAATAATTCGGTTATTTGTCCCGTTGGAACAAGTTCGGGATACGCAACGGGATGACCGGACTAGAATTTTTTTATAAACCATAATTAAAAAAAAAAGGATTTTTATGAAATTAACATGATTATCTTTTTTTTACCGAAAATCATAAGAGCTGAAATGTCATTTTGGTCTGAACATTTTTTTTTATTCGGGCTGAAATGACAATTCAGTCCGAACATTTTTTTTCCGAGGTATTTTCACAAGTTTTATAACATTTTGTTTTTCCAAATATGTGAAAATGGCTTAGCCCGAAATGACAATTCGGTTAAAAAAAAAAAAATTCGGACTGAAATGACATCTTGATTCTTATGTTTTTTCGTAAAAACCAAAGCAATAAAGTTAGTTTGGCAAAATATTTTTTTTTTATTTATGATTTCTAGAAAAATTCTTCCGGATCCAGATTACAGTCGAATTTACTGAATTATGCACTGCTTGACATTTATTAGGTCGTTTTTTTAAGTTTCGATTTTGATGATCCTGCCATAAAATTGCTGCAGCGCATTAATATATAACTCTAACATCAATAATTAATTGCATGCGTTCAGACATCTAAATATCTAATTGCCAAAATTAATTGCTCTAATAACAACCATCTTCATAACTTCACAATACTTAAATTGAGCGTAACATAGTAAGTAGTATTGTAGTAACATACATGAATTGTGAACTTACAAAATTCATAAATAGTAACCAAAAGCATCAATTGCAAAAATTGAAACCGTCATCCTTTATTTTACCCTATAAATATCCTACCATATATCTTCTCCATTATGTAGCAAATTACTACAACCTTTCAAACAAGAACCTTAGTGCAAAATCAAATCCAACACTTCAGCAATAACCAAATAGCTATGGCACGATCAGCAATGACCGCGTTCATTCTTCTTCTTGTTCTCATAGCTACAGCAACTACTTCTACTGCTACCATGGCATCCACGTCAGCATCTGCACCGTCTCCCTCTGCAGCATTGCAAGAAGACCCATTGTTCTTGATATTTCCCCAGGGAGGTGACATTGCACCATGTTTAAAATCTATCATGAAGGTGGAGGGATGCGCCATAAGCCTTCTTACTTCAGTGTTGAACAACCGTTTGGATGTCAGTAAGCAATGTTGTCATGCTATTGTAAGCGCCGGTGACGTGTGTCTCCCTATTATGAACTCTTTCTTACGTCCTCATCTCCAGTTTTTCTGCGGTGTTGCACCGAACCCGGCACCTCCTCTCAAGTAAACTCGAGAAGATCGGAAAGGAACAATAGATAAACTAGAGGAAGTTAGAAATGAGATTCATTAGCAAAGTTGAAAGCCTTAATTATTTGGCTTCCTATAGGATGTCGATTTGTTCATTTTCCATTTTTCCTTAATAACACTGACACAATTTGAATCTTTGAGAGACTATGTAATAAAAATTGGCCTCTAAATATATTGATGTGTTTAGCTTTGAAGTTGTCATTTTAACATATAAAGATTGCATTGAATGCTATGCTGCTCAAACTTTAGATCGGACGAATCAGATCGATCACGAAAGCGACCTTGCTTTCCAAGGCAAGAAAAGCAGCATAGACACTGTAAGAACCAGCTGTACTAATCTGCATGTTTCTGGAAAAAAAAAAAAATAGTACTAATCTGCATCTCAAATTATGCGTCATACCTCATACCTTGGAAAATCAATTCCACCATAAAAAATGAGATTTGTATCATATCACATGGCTTATTGTATGATGGTCTGTAGCTTTTTTAATGTCCACAATAAAATGCAGCTTGTAGGTTATTGAAACAAAAGTTTAAAGAAAGAGGCAACTAAAAGTGTTAATTAACTGATAGAACTTACAAATTACTCCGTTAATCTTCGTGCGGAAGCGGATCTTGCAAGCGTAGCAGTATCACTGGTTCTACAAGGAATCACAAGTCGAAGCCGGAAGCCCTGCGTTTTCCACGACCTAAGACCTTCACCTTAACAGAGTGCTTTTCTCTCTTTCTTGACAGTCTCTAATTTCAGATTTATTATCAGATGAGAGTCAGAGAGAAAATGATATGCATGGTTTATATAAAACCAATGCACATTTTCTTAATGGATTGGCACCTATTCATAACGGGTCGGATTTTGAGTTTTCCATAATGGGCGTACCCTTTATTAAATCCAACAAAAAGTAATATGAAAAATTAATGAAAATTGAACATTAAAAAAAAACTCAAATAAAATGGAATCAAACAAGGATTAAACTTAAAAGTTAAATGGTGAAATCAATACAGCAACTTATCCTTTTCATCCCTCTCTACAGTACCAAAGTACGGTACTAACTGCAGGTACCATGTACTAAACTATTAGTACAATATGCTACTGATGCTAAGGGAGAGAGGAGGAATATGTAGACAAATAGAACTAGGAAAACAAAATATATATAAGAACAATTAAAAAGGTAAAAGAAGGTAATCAAAACACAACTTAAAGAATTGAGCTCCCTATGTGAAATGGTACCAGTCCTGCACCTGTTTATGCCTTACAAAATCAATCGCAGTTGCATTGACACAATAAGTTTATTGACAGGATCAAACTCAGATAGTTAATTAGATAAGTAACAATAAAGTAATTACAGATCCTTCTTACAGTGAAACACTAAGCCTAATACATATATTCCCTCTGGCTCTCTCTGATTGAACTTAATTATGTCCAGAAATTTGGAAATAAATAAATGGCAACGCATTAATCTAAAAAGGTTTATTCTACCTTGAAATTACAGAGAGACAACGAATCTGCTATCTCTGTATTACTCTGCTACCAATTTTGTACGAGTAAGGCTGCTTTATGTTGGCCGCAATTATACTGAAGAGGCAGAGCAATCGTTATGTCCGTTTCAATTTGAAGTTACTACTTACTACTAGATAAGACCTGTTAGGGGTAATTGATTACAATGCACGGAGGGTATAAATATACTGATGAACAAAAATGAGAGATGAAGCACTTGAACATGATCACGTATGACAGTTATATATACTAACAGAAAGTTCATGCAACTGGGAATAGATTTGTTATGCTTGAGGGTATAAATATACTGATGGGGGAATCTGCATTTTCAAGTCTCTCAAATGAAACTCGGACATTATATGATCGATCCGGACAATTATGTGTCTAGCTTCATCCAACTGATATCTCTCAACTAGTATTCCGAGCCACAAAGAACTAATAGTTAACCAGATAGAAATAAATAGCAGCATCTTATGTTGATGAATACCTTATTAGATGGAAACCTGGTCAGATGGTACCAGTAATGGAATCAGAGTAATTCGTTGAATTTTTTATGAAGATTGATATCTTGCAAAATTACGCCTTAGTTACCGGGATGTGGTACTAAATGTTGAATTCTACAATGGTGTATATATTAGGGCTTTAGTATTGTACTTGGTAATATTAATTAGTTTTAATATATAATTGTAAAGAAAAAAAAAGTTAGTTTATTTATATGGAAAAATAGTGATGAATATTGGAGGCTTCTGGAAGAGTTAAATGTTGTAACGTAGCAATAACAAAGTTGAATTTCGTTTATCATGATTTCTTAACATTAGCGGTCATGTTCACACACAACTAGCATGAAATTAGTAATATACGAATGTGACCGACTTTATAGTTGTTTGTGAATGTTATAAAAAAAAATAGTATAAAATGGGGAAATCATTATGATTGTTATAACTCTAAAATTAAATTAAAATAGATTCATCTTAAAATTTAAATTCGAAACAAGATAAATATTTTCTTTCTCATGCAGTTATATGTTAACCTTCCCTATATAGACTTCAAAGCACATTCTAAGAGAAGCCAAATTTCATTGTGGATTTCAAAAGTCTAGTTAATTTTCCACCATATACACTTGTGACTTGCCACAAATTGCTGCACAAATTTATGCAGCAAGTAACCCAATAATCCTGTTACATCCTCGACGATATCCGAAGTTTGATTTCGTTTAAACCAAATTTCAGTATTTTGGGATTATCTTCGATCGTTATTATAACCACGCATCAAATAATATCTGATGGGAAATTGGGGACCATTAAACTAGAAGAAAGTGACACTGTAACATGCTATCAAATTTCTTTCGTGTTTTCTTCATTTTACCATTTCATTTCTTGTCACGATCGTTCTCCTGTTAATGTTTTCTCTATATCTGAAATTTAACTGGAAGGTAATACAAAAAATGCCATCACTGATCATCACTACAGAAAACTTTTATTTTATTAATTTCTTCAATTTTTTTGCTGAAATGAAAATATTTTTATTCCGAACTTATCTACAACATCTCTTGATCTCGTGCTTTAGTGTACGAGATCGAATCCTCTGCCTCCTTGGGGGCAGGAATTTCCTGCCCCCAGAATTACTGTTAGTGGATCCCAAATTAAAAAATGAACAGTGACCGGTCTCCTTCAAAAGTGATCGATATCAGTTGCAAAGGTAGAGAGAGCAGGTAATCTGCTCTCCTAGTGTACCTGAGGTACAATTGAAAATAATGGACGGCCCAAATTAATTACAGTTGGTCTAACTCATTCCGGAACCGGTTGGAACTTGGAACTGTAGGGGTCTGCTTTGAGATTCGTGCCACATGAAAAGAACGGTTCAGACAGTGCCACGTACCTTTATTCAGGTACCGGGAGTGGAGTGATGCGGATTCCTAGTGCCATGTTGTTGACATCATACAGTGCCACGTTCCTTTATTCTAGTGGACCCACAATATTCCCGCTTTACTTTTTTGTCTTTTACCTCGGTCTTCACTAACCATCACTCCGCTACTACTCCCATCGAAATTGACTTCCGTGCCACTAAACTTTCCCTTTGAAGCCGAATCCACAGCTACAACTCTGTTACAATTCTATAACAAAATACTGATACTGGGGTCCACAAGCATAAAAGGCCCCACCAAAAGAGAGGTTGTAAATTGTTGGCTCACGCCTGTCATGATGTCAGAGATTTATGACAGAGTTTGTTTCATACAAATGAAAACAAAGGACCCGATCACATTTGCTTTCCCATCTCCAAAAGGAATGCGTATCCTCTGCATTAGCTCAAAGAGGAATTTTTGAGTTAATAAATCCAAACCGTCTAATTTTAAACGGAGCCAATCCGGCTTCTGATTATTACATATGAGGTCTTTCAATTTTAGTGCAGATCTAATCTGCACGAATCTTAAATAAATCAGACAGTTGAGATTAATTAACTCAGAAGATCTCCTTTTGAGTTAATGCAGAGGATACGAATTCCTCCAAGAGATCAGTACAAGGTACAAAGCAAGATAGACACGTTTAGATAGAAGGAAGAGATCAAGAGAAATAGAAAGATAAGATTCAACAAAGAAAAGAATCAAATAAAAAATGTTGGAAGGAAAAGCTAGGATCCAAGACACCGACATGCCATTGAAGATGCAATCTCAGGCGACGTCGTGCGCCTCCTTCGCGCTCGACCTCTTCGATGTCACCGATTGCAAGAGCATCGCCGAGCACATCAAGGGGGTTTGTATTTAGTTAACAATTCTCTGCTTTGGCTTTCTGATTCAATCAATTTCTTTTATTTTTTTTACTTCTTTAGTGCTATTGTAGGAATTTGACAAGAGGTATGGGCCCGGGTGGCAGTGTGTGGTGGGGTCCAATTTCGGGTGCTTCTTCACTCACAAGCAGGGGACTTTCATCTACTTCTCACTTGAGAAGCTCTGTTTTCTTATTTTCAAAGCTTCCGTTTTCCCATAGGCTAAACTAAAGGGAAATGTACTATTATCAATTATCATGAAGGTTTTTGTTGTTGAGGTGCTTTTGAAGCTTTTTGTTTGTTTGTTTGTAGATGTTCGATGGTGTTGGTGTATTAGACGGCGAGCACAAGATTTGCATTTTGTGTGATTTGGTTGTACAAATGGAAGTTGCGAAAAATATAAGGTGAGGTTATCCTCCTGAAATTGCGAAATATGATGCTTGCTTTTTCTTTACAGTTTAAATCACGACTTTTGCCCATTGTTGTTTGATTGACAGAGAGAGAGAGAGAGGGAAATACGTTGTGTGAATCAGTCAAGTTACGTCATGCCACAGTATAAAATATATAATATTAGTCAAGTTACGTCATGTCACAGTATAAAATATATAATATTAGTCAAGTTACGTCATGTCACATTATAATATTAGTCAAGTTACGTCATGTCACATATAAAATATAAAATATTTAATGTTTTGATACGCACAGAGTATTCAGTTTTTTTTTTAATTAATTTTGTTTTTTTTTGTACGCATAGAGTATCCGGGTGTTTTTTAGTGTAAATTTAGTGATATTAGTTCTCATGTATTATTAATTTTTATTTTATTTAGTTTAGTCTAATAAATATTTGTAATTTGAATTTTTAAAGTAATATCAGATGTTTAACGGATAACAGTCTTTTATTAAAAAAAAATTTTTGCAATGTTATTTACTTTTTTTAAGTTTTTTAAAAAACTTCATTTTTTTATATTATTTCTGAATTTTCAATAATTTAAATTAAAATATAAAAAAAGTTGACATGAATAATTTACAATAAATTATGTCACAGATGTGACTGTCCATTATTATTTTAGTCACATCACATAAAAAAAATTTGGTCACGGCATGGCATATCACGTATTTTATTCTCTACGTAGGAAAATAAATGAAAATGGAAAGCTCAGAGTGCTTCCCTTGGCTAATAAAAGAGTCTCTCTTGTTTTTTTTTGTTTCCAACTCAAAATTAGTTGATAACTTTTCAACTCCGCAATTTTGACAATCGTTATTAAAATTAAAATACAAATTTAATTTATCAATATAATTTATATTATACATACAAATTAAATCTTATTTATTTCTACTTTATTAAATATGATATGAATTGGGTAAATGGGGTTTGTTGACATCTCTAACCGGGATCAGGTCAAGTTTGAAAACAATCCAAATCGAACTTTGAATCAGAGCTTGGGAGTTCTGACCTTATAACGTCAATTATCATTATATAAAAAAAAAAACCTTTTGTCCGGAAAAAGGAAAAATAATTGGGGTCAGTGTCTCGGTCAATCTGTTTCCCAAAATTTGTCTTTTAATTTTCCAGAAATCTAAATTCGAACTCAACTTTATTAAATTGCAAAAAGTTTGGTCACAAGATGAATATTAGATTCGCAGATCTTTTTATTGAGGAATCAAATCTGCTCCATTTCTTTTAAGAATCATATTTTTCTTCTCTTCATTATTAGAGATATAAAAGAAGAGATGGGAAAAAAAGGGAGAATAAAAGGGTTTTTTTTTTTTTCTGAAAAGAAGTGCAGGAAAAAAAATGGAAATCATCGAAAGGATCCAATTTGAGTCTAATGGCTTCTCCGCCAGTTTGATCCGTTTTAATATCCGTACATGTATATGATGGGATTCGAACTAAATGCATTATGTACCAATTTCCTTAAGATAACCAATATCATGCCATTAAAATAGTACTAAAACATAATTAAATTCACCAATACGAGCTTATTACAATACAAGAATATTGCTTAATTATTTATTTAATCATGTGCACACTCATCTCCCTCTCCTCCGGCCACTCAAACAGGGCTCTCAGCTATTGAAGGATTTGGAGAAGTTGCATTGCAGTGATTCTTCAATAGAGGAGCAAATACACCGCCAAAAATGGAGAAACACTTGGTACTCACATCAGTAATCGCAGTGCAACAGTCTGCGCTTACACTGACTTTGAAGCTTGTGATAGATTTTATGAGTTCAGTGGCACATCCTTCGACCTTTGCTATCGATAACCAACAGCTGGTAAAGTTGAACCGAAATGGACACGAGTCCTCTGTCAGTGACTGTCCTTTGGAAGGCGCCGTTACGGGTGCTTCGACTGTTGCGGCTACTATTGTAGTAGCAACATTGGTAAGCAAGACAATAAGGAGGACATAGAGGGACAATTTGGCCATATCTAACCTTGCCTAAAATTTTAAAATTTGAATTTGGTAATATGTATTGTACTGTAGTTGAATTTTTGGATGAGATGGATGAGAGAGATGGGTATTAGGTACTTATAGAATCAGATAAAATTAAGGTTTCTAAGTGTTTCATCAATGCTTTAATTAGCAGCACCAGTTTCCATCAGGGTGTTTCATGCTGTTTTTATAATGTATTGACTGTGCAATTAATATTGTCGTTTTGAGTTGATAAGGTCTTTATTTAATAAAGTCAAATTTAATGGCATTAAAGAAAGGAGGAAATTATGCATATTGGACCTCCTAAAGCTTAAATTAATTTTCTATATGTTTTATGGTTGGAGCGAAGGGACCATGCTGGAAATTTATTAGAGATAATTATTTTGAAGGCGATTAAAGCTATCAAGCAGAATTAGTTACCTTATAGTACAAAAATGGTTCATTTGATGAAGGGAAATTAAATGGCTCGATAAAAATTAAATAGATATCTGATAATCTCTCCGAGGTTCTTCTTTTGACATGATATAAATTTGCAAAATTAATATCCGTTGTTACCTGAAACTGATTTTTTATTTATTTATTTATTTCCAATTGCTTTGCTGTATGCTCAGAAGATAAATATATGAAACATGTAGATAATATATACTTTCTGTTCTGCATGATGAACACTGTAACTATGTAAGTGTGCGTTTGTGCATATCATTAAATGCAATACCACCTGACAGCTTTTATTATGGCATTTAAACAAAAAACATGTAGATAAACTTTTGATTACAAAAATTAAAAGTAAAGTTATACCGAATAAGATTTTAATTAAAACTACTTTTTCCGCAATAGGTCTAGCGGTAGCGATCAAGTTTTATTCAAAAGAGAAATGTGGACAACTGAAGAGGTAATTTTCTAATTTCAGAAGCTATTTGTGCATACTTTAGCTTGGAAAAAAATTTCCTTTTAAGAAAATTTTTGTTTGCAGGACAAGTTATTGCAAAATGCAGTTCTGGAAAAAGTTCATCTTTTCAAAGAAAGAAGCTGGAAAGAGATTGGTACATTTATGAGTATTTAGTACCTTTATATAAAAAGTAGCAATGGAGTTGTAGATTGATTGTAAGAAATGTTGCAATCGGTAGAGATCGGGACGCTCCGATTGACTCTCTCCTGAATTTTTTTTTGTCCCCTCTAAATGTTTAATTTAGGGTTGAAATAAAATAAATCTCTTAAATTATGATTGGTAATTAGAATTATAAGTTAGAGAATCAGAAATTGAGCATTGGCAAGTATAAGTTAAAGCATTATTTGTTATGGAGTACCTAATTAGTTAATGAATTTAAATCCGATTAGCTATTTAAACCTGATTCGATATTATTTTTTGCCCCTTCTGACGGAAATTCTACACACACACACACACACACACACACACACACCCCCCCCCCATGTGAAAGCCCAAGACTTTTTAAGTGGCAGAGCCTTGCATCAACAGTGCTTTGGTTCAGGCCACCTACGACAATCAACGCATACACAAATGTTTTTGATGGGTGTGAAAACCCTAACTCATTGGCCCTTTTCACATACATCTTGAAAGCTTCAGGCTTAGATGCGATCAGTCTAGGAGATGATTTAATTAGTTGGGAAATTTTATGAGTGGATAAACCGCAATGTTCTTTAAGGAATGTTATGTTGGGTATGACAGCATTATCAAGGTTTAGTCCTAGAAGGTACACACTTTGAAGGCACACAACATTTTCTTGACAGAGCCAAAAATCCCCAACCAGAACTGAACCTTTTGCTTCAATTTGGTGTAAAGGAACATGCATGGACAAAATGAGAAGAGAAGGGAGATTTCAGATGGTGAGAAACCAATCTCCTCCAGCTCAGAAATCCTAGGTTTCAAACACTTCTCCACATGAAGGACAAGGAACCGCGGGTCCCGGCACGCAGCTACTCTGATGTGGGGCTCGGTGATTCCAGTCTGCCTCATATATCGGAGCACGGCATCGGGTTTTTCTGGGGATTTGATGTGATATATATACCTGGAGGCTCGGATTGCTTTGTCGGAGGGAAGGCCGCAAGATCCGATGAGGTATTGAACCGCAAATTGAGAAGTGGGAGATGGGGTTTCGTGGAGCGTCGGAGCGGAGAGGAAGCGATAGACGGAGGAGGTGAAGGCGGTGGCCCAGGGAGAAAGGCGGGGAGTAAGGGTTTTGCGAAACAGGAGCATCGCATTCCCCTTGGCTGGAGGCCTGGAGCTGCTGAGCAATAGAACTGAGTGTGAGAAAGAGAAGAAAGCGTCGCACGCACTCGGTGTCTGAAGAGAAGACAAACGTTAGTATGACAGTGGGTCCCATCGAGTCAATATTTTTCTCCCATACATAACAAGAATGATTTAAATGTTAAAAATTGCTAGTTCACTTCTCCAGGATCAGGTAAATTTTATTTTCTTCTTATTTCTGATTTTATTAATCTATTAAATAAAAAAAAAGTCAAACTTGTGATTTAATTTGCAACAAAAATTCTACCTGTGAGTAGGGGGCGGACCCTGGATTTTTTGGTTCCTGTTTTTACTTGAGAAAAGCAGCAGATTTATTTCCCAATATGCTTATACTTTTTTTTTTTTTTCTCTATCTCATGTTTAATTGCAGGATCTAAAAGGGGTTGATAAAAGAAGACGAGGGTAATTTATTCTATTAAATCGACTTAATATCCGTTGTTACCTGAAACTGATTTTTTTTTATTTTTTATTTCCAATTACTTTGCTGTATGCTCAGAAGAGAAATATATGAAACATGTAGATAATATATACTCTCTCTTTTGTACGATGAACACTGTAAGTGTGCGTTTGTGCATGTCCTTAAATTCAATACCATGTGACAGCTTCTATTATGGCATCAAAAAAGAAAAAGAAAAATGTAAATAAACTTTTGATTACAAAAATTAAAAGTAAAGTATACCGAATAAGATTTTAATAAATCTACTTTGTCCGCAATAGGTCTAGCGGTAGCGATCAAGTTTTATTCAAAAGAGAAACGTGGACAACTTAAGAGAAAATTTTATAATTTCAGAAGCTAAATTTGTGCATACTTTAGCTAGGAAAAACATTTCTTTTATGAATTTTTTTTTGTTTGCAGGACAAGTTATTGCAAAATGCAGTTCAGCTTTTCAAAAAAAAAAAAAGAAGCTAAAAAGAGATTGATACATTTATGAGTATTTGGTACTTTTTTTGTCCCCCCTGAATGTTTAATTTGTAATTTGGGTTAAATTTAGGCTCAAAATAAAAATAATTTTTTTGAATTATGATTGGTAATTAGAATTATAGGTTAGAGAATCAGAAATTAAGCATAAAGCATTATTTTTTATCGAGTACCTAATTAGTTAATGGGTTTAAATTTAATTAACTATTTAAATCTGATTCGATATTTTTTTTGTCCCCTATGACAAAAATTCTGAGCCCGGCCGCCCCTCATAGTACATGAGAACATATAAATTTCTGAATGTTAGATTAATCGAGTCATGTAGCTAAAATATACAGTCATAAACACCATATATAATAACAGTTCCCATATCATGCTACAGCACTTTCGAATATTCTTAAAATTCTACTTATATATAAATTTAGTTTCATGATTTTGAAACCAATATTCCATTTTGGGGAAGAACATTCTATATTATATATTGGAATATTCCGAACTGAGCTTAACCATCTAGTTTTTACTTTGGTCAAAACGAAAATAGTTCAAAATTAGAAAACACTTTTTATGACCAGTAGTTAGGAATACTCACGAGAGTTTCTAGAATCCTAATTGAACGTGCCACACACACTTGTGACACATGCATTCAAATTTTATCAATATTGTTACGAGCTCTTTTTCTTCTGCATTAAGTATAGAGAGGAGAAAATTTCTCAAAATGGGGGATAGACATGCGAAAATTTCTGGATAAAAGTGGGTAAATATTTTAACAGAGTAGTTTTAGCTTCATGCAGCACACAGACTATAGAATCAAAACAAAGACGCATATGGTTTTTGCGCTGTATGAAGGTAAAAGAGCTCTGTTAAAATATTTACTCATAAAAGTTGGGCCCAACTAACTCCGATCCTAAGCCCAAAAAAGAAGGTATGATTCGCGCAGATTTCCCGGGCTTCTTGCCTCTTTGACCCCTTCAAAACCAAGTAAAGTGCTTATCACCTCCCATTCATCCCTTCTCTATCTCTTTAACCCATTCTTTTAACACCCTTCCCCAATTTCCTTTATATATAATTAATTTTAGTCTACTTGCCATCCACCAAAGCCTCTCTCTATATCTTTCTTTCATGCAACCACGTTTCAACATTTGAAAGAAATAATAACAAAGGCACAGACATCCCCCTCAATTCCTTGCCCTCTGTCTGTTTGATTTCTTGCCTCATTACACCAAACCAACTAACAGATCCACTTTCTTTGCATTGAAAGAAATACATTGTAAAAGCCTCTCCCTTCCATTATACTCTCTCTCTCTCAACCTTTGGCCTCTAACCTTCCATACTTGTAAATTCCCAATTCTGAATTGTAAGTCAATCCCTAATTAGAAAGGAATGATTTGGGTTGCACCCAATTTCAGCACTACATCTTTTAAAAGGTTATATGTTTGATGGTTCGATTCGGTCGTGGAAATAGCCTTGAGAGGTTTATTAGAAGGGTTAGAAGCTTTGACAGGTCCTCATCAGCGAGTGAATTTGAGATGTATGAAATGGAGGGTCGTCAGTCGCCAGGACCACAGTATGACGGTTCTGGCAACTCAAGTTGGTCGATTAACAAGTCTGAAAGAGCCCCGAGGTCTCGGTTTGCCTCCAATGTGAGCCAACAAGATGGAGCACCATCGGGTAATTTTCAATAAAAAAACATCAGAAATTCATATAGTCAAAATGATATTCAATTTGTTAAACCAGGCCAACATTTAATCTAGTAAATAATGATTTTGCTAATTTGAGCTTGGCTTCAATGTCTTCAAGTTATTGAATTATGTGACTTTTCAAACGGTGTTAATTTGTTTTTGTCAATTCAGACTTACAGCTAATGAAAGAAAAGTTTGCGAAACTGCTTCTTGGAGAAGACATGTCGGGTTCTGGTAAAGGTGTTTCCTCTGCCCTTGCTCTGTCTAATGCTATCACAAATCTTTCAGGTAAGCTATTGGTGTTTCATATCTTTCCAAATTCTAATAATTTGCAACAATCCATAAATGCATTGGTTTTGTCTTCATTGTGCAGCTTCTGTGTTTGGTGAGCACCGCAAACTCGAGCCACTTCCCCCAGAGAAAAGGGTGAGGTGGAGAAAAGAAGTTGATTGGCTTCTAGCTGTAACCGATCACATAGTTGAATTTGTTCCAACTGAACAAGTGAAAGATGGCCAAAGCATGGAGGTAAGATCAAATTTCTTGTTGGTTCTTTAATTTCTTTTAAATAATATAAAGTCAGTTTTTTATACATTTTAATAACCACTATCTTTTCTATTTTTGTCTATTTTAGGTTATGTCTACTCAGCAGAGGAGAGATCTCCACATGAACATCCCCGCGTTGCGTAAGCTTGATGCAATGCTACTCGTAAGAGAAAATCCATCATTTCAAATTTGGAATCTCACTTCTAGACAGGCTAATTTTTCTCAGGGAATAATTTTGTTTGCATATACTTTCAGAGTTACCTTGAAAATTTCAAGGACCAGCAAGAGTTCTGGTATGCATCCAGCAACGACTCTGTCAAAGGGATGGAAGCTAGGAAAGATGATAAATGGTGGATGCCAACGGTTAAAGTACCACCGAGCGGGCTTTCCATTGTATCTAGAAAATGGCTTGAGTACCAAAGAGAATCAGTGAACCAAGTGCTAAAAGCTGCTATGGCTATAAATGCAATGGTTCTTGCAGAGATGGAGATCCCTGAGGCCTACATTGAAGCACTCCCTAAGGTACCATCTCCTGATTTAGACCTTATTTTCACAATCTTTCTCTTGTCTACATTCAAACATACAAGTTTACGAGATCCCTGTTAGGATGTATACCTAATATATATTTAGTAAATGCCAAATATAAAGAAGATTAGATGATCCGCTTTTTAGTAATTACTTTCTCCTTTTTGACAACAAAATGTAGAATGGAAGAGTGAGTCTTGGGGATGCAATATATAAGAACATAACTGATGAGTACTTTGACCCAATTAAGTTCCTCGAGTTATTGGATCTATCGACTGAACATAAGGTAGTCGACCTAAAGAACAGGATCGAGGCATCATGCATAATTTGGAAGAGGAAAATGACCAACAAGGACACGAGATCCTCTTGGGGGTCCATGGGATCGATTGTGAGCTTGGAGAAAAGGGAGCAATTCGAGGAGAGAGCTGAGACTATTCTCCATCTCCTCAAGCAGCAATACCCTGGTGCACCCCAGTCACACCTCGATATTAGCAAGATACAATATAACAAGGTAAGCATCTCTTAGATGCATTTGCACAGTATGGAACTTTCCATGATCCATAATTATAGGCATATAGTCTGAGAATTTATGGTCCTGATAATTGGTCTGAAAGTAGCATCGGCAACAAGTAAAAATTGTATATCCAAGTCAATTGGCTTAATTAGGTCAAGAAAGTATGCATTCTATAAAACTTAAGAGGACATATTAGATCAAAGGATGTCTATTAGCTAAGAGTTGTCCAATATTGTTGTTAGTTGGTGCCAAGGGCAGACCCAGAATTTTCGTCAAGGGGGCAAAAAATTATCGAATTGGATTTGAATAGCTTATTGGATTTAAACCCATTAACTAATTGGGTACTCGATAAAAAAAATAATGATTTGACTTATATTTTTCAATACTCTAACTTATAATTTTTGATATTTTAACTTATAATTCTAATTACTAATCATAATTCAATAAATTTATTTTGATTTTAGCATTAAATTTAACCCAAATTACAAATTAAACAACCAGAGGGGGTAAAAAAATTTCCAGAGAGGCAAAGTCAATCAGTATCGATAGATCACCACTAAAACTCGAAATCCAGAGAGGGGCGGCTGCGCCCCCTGGTTCTATACTGGGTCCGCCCCTGGTTGGTGCAGTGAATTTTCTGGGAAAGCCATTATCAAAGGGGATAAAGAAAAATCACATGTCGTGGCTTTTGCTTCTTACTTCCCTTGCTGAATTCATGAGACATCGTTCACCTTACAATCATCCAGCTATGCTATGCTTGTTTAATTTGGATATAAACTAATGCGTGTTATTTAATTGTTTTTTAGGATGTTGGATATGCTATACTTGAGAGCTATGCTCGAGTTCTAGAAAGTCTAGCCTTCAGCGTGATGTCACGAATCGAAGATGTACTACACGCAGATAACGTTGCCAGAAATCCATCTCTGAAGGACTCGAACAGGAAGAACAATTCAGATACAACTACCGGGGCAGTAAAACTAGACCCGAGGGTAGAGTTGGAGAAATTAAAAGGAGCACCTACTTCCATGACTCTATGGGACTTCATGGGATGGCAACCTGATGAACTCGATATGAAAACGAAGGATGCAGATAACTTCGATGACAGTTTGATCAAGAAGCCTCATGTTGTTGCAGAGCCAAAGAAATTTTCTTACACAGAGAAGGTCGAGACGGGATTGAGGAGCCCCACGGCCCGCCACTAAAAAATGAAATGAAGAAAGGGCATGAACTGAGTAGGAGGCAAAGACTACGGGCTCGCATGTAAATAGACGAGAGGCGTGTTAGAATCACAGTAGAAAATGGCAGTCTCACAGCTTGAGTTGGTTGGTGTAATTCTGCCTTTAGAGAAACAAGTACATTTTTTGACAGCCACAAGGGTGTCTTGATTTGTTTGATTTTTTTAAAATATATTTTGTACTAATGATTCTGTCTACAAATCTGGTGTAATAAAAATCTCTTTTTCAGATGCTGGGAAAATTTAAGCCACTTTTGCTCAAGTTAAGCTCAAAATGTCGTAAATTCATAATATTTGATTAATCTTATGTATGCTTTAGTAGCTGTAAGAATATTGTCAAGAGATCATGATGCATATATATATATATATCAAACACAAAGCTATGATTTAGAACAAACCTTCACATTATGATTTAGTATTATTATTCTTAATTCTTGCTATGATTTATCTGACTCTGCTTAGCGAAACAGAGCAGTAACTAGTAGTTTGAAACAGCCACATAAATCATAGCAAGAATTATGAGTAATAATACAAAAAAAATAATAATGGCATAACAACCCTTTAAGCAATAAAATAACCCAAGAAGTAAATTAAGTGCTATACCAGATAGCAATTTATGGCACTCAACGATCCTTTGACATGCCCTCCACTACTTTTTATAGATTGTTTATTCCTGAAATTCAATTAATTAAATACTTCTTAAAGAAACATTAGAGATCAAAACTTGTTATCTTTAATAAAGTGGTTGACATGGGTACCTTAATGCGTCTTATTATGATATTATATATAGTATAAGTTGAGGGGAACAAGAAAACAATAGTATCCACAGGTACTTGACAAAGAATTTTTTTTAGATATTATAAAAAAAAGATTTTATCAAATCAACTTGATTGCTTTGTTTTTTTACAAAAACCATAAGAACCGAGATATCATTTCGGTCCTAGACGTTTTCACAGATTTCGAGAATAAAAATACATCGAAATTTTTTGAAAATACCTCGGATCGAATTGCCATTTCGGTCCAAAAAAAAATCAGACCGAAATGGCATTTCAGTTCTTATGGTTTTTGTAAAAAAAAAATAATTATGTTGGTTTCATAATTTTTTTTTTAATTATGGTTTATAAAGAAAAATTCCTTGATCAGCCTAAACAACTGGTATGTGATACGCACGTAGGGATTCTGAAAAGAATTAACTAGAAGTTCTATTAAAATAAAGCTAGGAAGCTGTTACGCCTTATCCATTGCTTTATAACAACCAATTAAATGCATACATGTTTTAAGACATTATATTTGCAGTTGAATTTTATTATTGTGATCTGCAAAGAAATAAAGAAATAATAATTTTATGATATTATCACAGACAAATGTCAACTTTTGCCATCAGCGAATCATATTATTAAATTGCTCGATGCAATTTATAATTATTATTGACTTATAAAAAGATATTAGCATTTGAAACAGCCACATATTGACACTTATATTAATATAAGCACAGCTATAAAATATTACCTATAGAGTTTTTTTATTTTTTTAATCATTCCGTTTTTTTTTAATTAATGTCTGAATACATGTTTTTGAAGTTTTTAAGAAAAATTTCTATAAATACGAGATGAAAAATTAATTTTGAATGCATGCATTCAAAATTATCCAAACATGCATTGCATTGTTATGCATTGATAGTCATCATGTCAATAATATTACCATTATTATTTTAAAATATAGGATAATAAAAAAAACTTTTTCTATGAATAAATTAATTAAAGTTTATTAATCTTTAAATATCGTCCTGACGAGGATCAATTGCTTCAAAATTAGTGTCTTAATCCTGCCTTTTTTAAAAGAATAGTAATTAAAAAGCACAAATTCAACTAAATAATAAAATAAACAAAAGATAACGTCAACTTTTACGCTTGCACTTAATGTCATGTTTCTGTTCTATAGTTTTAAGGTATTTTTTTATATACATTTTAGACTTGAAGGACTTCTATTACTTATATATAATATATATATATATATATATATAAAGAGAGAGAGAGAGGGAGATAGGCTAATATCAAAACGTTTGCACCAACTCCTCCCGTGCAACCAAGTGGTTTTCCGATTTTTAAAGTCCAAACGACCGATCCGAACCGTTAGATGTTTAATCCATATTGAAATGTGCTTGGAGACCAAATTTTACATTTTTTGGAATTTTTTTGCTATTTATTAAGATGGTTTGAAAATCGCTGTTTTTATTAAAATTCTGCACCACTGAAAAACAGCGATTTCAAACCATCTTAATAAATAGCAAAAAAATTCCAAAAAATGTAAAATTTGGTCTGCAAGCACATTTCGATATGGATTAAACATCTAACGGTTCGGATCGGTCGTTTGGACTTTAAAAATCGGAAAAACACTTGGTTGCACGGGAGGGGTTGGTGCAAACGTTTTGATATTAGCCTATCTCTATATATATATATATATATCTAGAGGTAGTCTACGGTGAGTTGCGAAGTAAAACGCGTTTCTACTTCACGCTGTATTTTTATTTTGAAAGTCCAAATTACCGATCCGAACCGTTAGTTATTTAATCCATATTGAAATGTGCTTGGAGACCAAATTTTACATTTTTTGAAATTTTTTTACTATTTATTAAGCATTTTTTAAAATTGCTGTTTTGCTGTGAACAGTAAAAAACAGTAAAATTTTCTGGACCATCAGATCAGCGACATTCAAAATTGCTTAATAAATAGTAAAAAAATTCCAAAAAATGTAAAATTTGGTCTCCAAGCACATTTCAATATGGAGAACAAGATGAACAGTTCGGATCGATGTTTTGAACTTAAAAATCGCAAAATATGAGCATGAAGTAAAATAGTCGCTTTACTTCGCAACTCACCGTAGCCCACCTCTATATATATATATATATATATATATATATATAGAGTACGGCTAACGCGCTTCCTCTAGCATATGGGCCGAAATGCTTCCGGTGGAAATTTGAAATTTCAAAATCCAAAAAGTCGATCTGAACCGTTCATCTTCTTCTCCATATTAATATCTGCTTGGAGACCAAATTTTACATTTTTCTGAAATTTTTTACTATTTATTAAGCCACTTTGAAAATCGCTGATCCAATGGTTTTACTGTTTTGTTAAGCCACCGTTAGATCAGCGATTTTCAAAGTGGCTTAATAAATAGTAAAAAATTTCAGAAAAATGTAAAATTTGGTCTCCAAGCAGATATTAATATGGAGAAGGAGATGAACGGTTCAGATCGACTTTTTAGATTTTGAAATTTCAAATTTCCACCGGAAGCATTTCGGCCCATATGCTAGAGGAAGCGCGTTAGCCGTACTCTATATATATATATATATATATATATAGAGTTAGGCTGGGGTGCTATGGATAGCATAGTGGCCTCTATGCTACGGCTCAATATTCGAGTTTTCAAAATCCAAACGGTCGATCCGAACCGTTCATCTTATTCTCCATATTAATATCTGCTTGGAGACCAAATTTTATAATTTTCTGAATTTTTTTACTATTTATTAAGCCACTTTGAAAATCGCTAATCCAACGGTTTTACTGTTTTGTGCAGCCACCGTTGGATCAACAATTTTGTAAAATACTTAATAAATAGTAAAAAAATTCAGAAAAATGTAAAATTTGGTCTCCGAGCAGATATTAATATGAAGAATAAGATGAACGGTTCGGATCGACCGTTTGGATTTTGAAAACTCGAATATTGAGCTGTAACATAGAGGCCACTATGCTATCCATAGCACCCCAGCCTAACTCTATATATATATATATATATATATATATATAGGGTCCGGCTAATTTTCTGCCGGCAGCATTTTAGCCGAAGGTGCTGCCGCTGTTTTTTCTATTTCTTGATGTTCAAATGACAAATCTAAACCGTTAGATGTTTAATCTATATTATAATCTATTTGGAGACCAAATTTTACATTTTTTGTAATTTTTTTACTATTTATTAAGCTGGTTTGAAAACCGCTGATTTCAGTAAATTTCTGCAGCACTGAAATCAGCGGTTTTCAAACCAGCTTAATAAATAGTAAAAAAATTTCAAAAAATGTAAAATTTGGTCTCCAAGTAGATTATAATATAGATTAAACATCTAATGGTTTAGATTTGTCGTTTGAACATCAAAAAATAGAAAAAAAAACAGTGGCAGCACTGCCAGCAGAAATGCTGCCGGCAGCAAATTAGCCACAGCATATATATATATATATATATATATATATATATAAAGAGAGAGAGATATATATATATATAGAGTAAAGCTAGGGTGTGATGTGCTCACCAAGAGAGTTTGGTGAGCACAACTCCAAAAGTTCATTGGATCGACTTAAAACGTCGAATCCAAACCGTTGAAATCCATGTGTTTCATGAGTGATGCATGTGCATGCAAAATTTTGAAAGTTTTGAGTTTATTTGCTAAACGGTCAAGCGGTCAAAGAAATGAACATTTTATTAAGTTAATTTATAAATTGTTTTATATATTCAATTTTTATTATTTCTTTGACCGCTTGACCGTTTAGCAAATAAACTTGAAACTTTCAAAATTTTGCATGCACATGCATCACTCATGAAGCACATGAATTTCAACGGTTTCGATTCAGCGTTTAAAGTCGATCCGATGAATTTTTGGAGTTGTGCTCACCAAACTCTCTTGGTGAGCACATCACACCCTAGCTTTACTCATATATATATATATATATATATATATATATATATATATATATATATATATATAGATAGAGAGAGAGAGAGAGAGTAACTAATATGCATTTGGTAGCATATGGGCCGATATGCATACGATTCAAATTTGAAATTTCAAAATCCAAAAAGTCGATATGAACCGTTCATCTTGTTCTCCATATTAATATGTGCTTGGAGTCCAAATTTTACATTTTTCTGAATTTTTTTACTATTTATTAAGTCACTTTGAAAATTGCTGATCCAACGGTGGCTGCTGATTTTACTGTTTTGTTAAACCACTGTTGGATCAACAATTTCAAAGTGGCTTAATAAAAAGTAAAAAAATTCAGAAAAAAATGTAAAATTTGGTCTCCAAGCACATATTAATATGGAGAATAAGATGAACGTGTGTGTATATATATATATAGAGAGAGAGAGAGAGAGTGTGTGTGTGACTAATGTGCATTCGTATGCATATGGCCTGATATGCATACGGTCCAAATTTGAAATTTTAAAATCCAAAACGTCAATCCGAACCGTTCATCTTGTTCTCCATATTAATATGTGCTTGGAGACCAAATTTTACATTTTTCTGAATTTTTTTACTATTATTAAGCCACTTTGAAAATTGCTGATCCAACGGTGACTGTTGATTTTACTGTTTTGTTAAGCCACCGTTGGATCAACAATTTTCAAAGTGGCTTAATAAATAGTAAAATAATTCAGAAAAATGTAAAATTTGATCTCCAAGCACATATTAATATGGAGAATAAGATGAACAGTTCGGATCGACATTTTGAATTTTGAAATTTCAAATTTGGACCGTATGCATATCGGGCCATATGCATACGAATGCACATTAGTTACACACACACTCTCTCTCTCTCTCTCTATATATATATATATAATTATTTTTTGATATACATTCTAAACTTGAAAACTTTTTATTACTATATTATCTATCAAAATAATTTAATATCTTTAATTAACAGGATGGAGCCAGTGTGACAGGAAGAGGTAGTCTTGATATAGAAAAACTGCATAAGAACCTTATTTTTAAAAATTGCTCTTTTTGAAAAAAAATTACAATAGTATATTTGTAATTCAAAACAATTGTAAGCCTTTCTTACCTTAAATATATGTTCAATGATAATTTTTTTTTGTTAAAAATCATTTAATCATATCAACTATATAATTAATTATTCCGGAGAACTACATTTGCAAAATATAAGATTGAAGAGCCATCTCTACTTTCCATTTAAAAAAGAAAAAGAAAAATGTAAATACCTAATTTATTTCCTAATGCTATATTCATGTGCTTATGTTTACCAGTAGCATCACATCACCATGCAAGAATTGCTTTGGTGTGTGATCACAGCTTCAATCTGCCCAAATTGCAAGCTCAGAGTACCAGTGTCATGTTGTACCGGTTTTTAATTGTATACCAGATTTATATTAGATTGTACCTATTTTATTAGCTTTGTCTTTCAGCTTTTAATTCAGGGGTACTGGTAGAGATATGTACCAGTTTCTAAATTCAGCTTTGTATTAGCACTTTCATTTCACTGGTACGTTTGGTTCAATGGATTATACCTACGGGTTTCTAATAAAAAAAGAAAGAAATCTGCCGGGTTTGTTAATCATAAAATAATAACACACAATCCAAACTGCAGACCTAAGCCCATAAAAGAACCCAAGCAAAGCAAATTTCTCTACTGGTTAGTTACATGTATAATAAGCTAGCTATAAATCGTGTTAGAAAATAACCTTAGCCACCCATTTACATCGGGAAAGAAAAAAAAAAAAAAAAAATCCAAGGAGGCCATTTACACTGAAACTAACCTGAATTTACTCTATGAACATACAGCTCACACTCTGAGCTCATCAGGAAGGTCAAAAATGGGGTCACCATGCTCTAAATAATCATCAGGGCTCTCGTCTTCATCGTCAGATGAAAGAAGTGACGAGCCCATCCACTGTTTAAACCCGTCATTGATGCGTCTCTGCATGTCAGGTGTCATTTCGTTTATCCCTTCCAGCATTTCCAGTCCTAGTATAAAGAACACAGAAAATAGTAAAACTAAATAAATCTCTCTTATCACAATTGTTAATATTGAAACATGAGTAGAACTAGGGTGTTCCAAAGTTCACCAATCTTCTTTGTGAACTCAACTCTAAAACCTATCGGATTGACTTCAAATGACGAATCCGAACCGTTGAAACCCGTCTACTTTACAAGTGATGCGTCTACATGTAAAAATCTTAAACTTTCAAATTAATTAGTATAAAGTCAAGCGGTCAAAATTAGAAGGTTTATAAATTAATTTTAATGCATTCATTTTTTGAACGGTTTTTGACTGCTTGACTCTATACAAAATTAATTTTAAAATTAAAAATTTTTGCATGTAGATGCATCACTCGTATCGTAAGGTAGACAGGTTTCAACGGTTTTGATTAGTCATTTGAAGTCAATCCGATAGGTTTTTAGAGTTGAGTTCACGAAGAGGCTTGGTGAACTTAGGAACACCCTAGTTCTACTCTTGAAACATTTCATTTCTTTTAGTTGCATCCATTTGTGACCAGTTATGGAATAACACCTGACATTTCAAATATTTGGAACTGACCAACAATCACCAACATTTCCTATATATCATTAAGACCTAGCTGTTGAAAACCAAGGGCTTATAATTAACACCTGACATTTTTTCTCAATTCAAGAGAAAATATTGATGTTTCACCCAACGTTTCCTAGCTAGCAACTAACTCCTTATTTGAAGACCAAATCTCATTTTTAATGATTGCAAAAATTGCTTGCTACCAATTTGTTCAAACATATAAGCTAAAACCTCAATCTGGTTGACTTGATTTTTGTTCAGTTTGAGCTTTGGGAAAACAAATACCAAAATGATCATATTATGGATTAAGACATCCAGCAAAATTACTGGAATTTATGGTCTCTATCATAGTATCTAACAGTGCAGTGTTGTATATATACAATCAAAATTTGGCTGCAATTTGCATAAAATATGATAACTCCAATTTTGATAGTAATTTCATACAAAATGGTGTGTTAAGATATATAACACTCCCAAAAATAATAAAATCTACACCACTAACTTTTACAGCAACTAGTTGGTGAACACTTGATACCTAGATTATGGCCAGCATAGTTCCCCTCGTCAAGCACAAGTGCAGCCTTCCTTTTAAGGAAACATGCAGTTCCACCATAAAGGATCACCAGACTCCAGGATGCAATCTCGTAACACCAGAACAAAGATATAGAGCAGCTGCTACCCAGGGTTAGTAGGCTCGAACCGAGAAATAATGCCATGAGGCTGAAGACTATGGCAAATATGCTGTTAATAATTGCTAGGCACCGGACCCCACCTGATTATTGTACCCAGTGTTAGTTGAGTATAAGAGTACAAAAGCTTATTATTATTAGATTTGGAAGGAACATATGTATTGTTTTAATTTGCAGAGGGAGTTCATATCTGACCAAGATTACAGGACCTGCTTTTCTGGTCCGAACCATCCGATCTAAAATAAGTGTGCCAGATCAACCTCATGACATCATTTAGGTACATTAGTTTAGGTTAGGTCGGACCGGAAAAGGCAGGTCCTATGATCCCATTCAGGAATAACAATGAAACAAAGGCAGTGTGAGGTTCACATGTTAGCCTGACCACATGGAATCTGGACTCATTTTTGCATGTAATATGACATTACTTTGGTGAGCAATAATTATAAATCCATTGCATAGCTGATGCTAGCAGTGTGTAGGTTACTAGATGTATATTAGTCTAATATCAATTATGTTCCTCTTTTTCCTCCTTTACTTCCAACTGCTGTTCAAATTCTAAGTTAGTGTCATTTTAAGCATTAGATATATTTTCTTGCTAAAGGAATATAAAAAGTCTGGGCAGGATTGTAAATCTGCTGGTCAGGGTAAGTACTAGTCAGTAACAATAGTTCTCAAAAATTAGATCCCTTCTGGCCTTGCAAAGGACAGTGCAAGGCTGCATGCACCAACAACATTGATGCAACTGAGAATATTAGGATCTTCGGATAGAGAGGGGAGAGAGTGACTTTAAGGCTTCTCTCAATTTTCTATTGCTCAAATCTGAATACAGTAGATTTTCATATCATATGAATATACTCCAAGCATCCAACAAAAAAAATTGATTTGTAATAGGTCATTTCTAAGATCTAAGAGAAAATATTACCTCTTCTAGAAGCGCAGAAACCGTTTTCAACTACTAGGAGAAGGAAATGCCTTCTTGGGGCAGTGTAAGTTACAGCCATTCCTAGAGTGAAACAAAGAAAAAAAAACAGAAGATTATGAAAAGCAGTGATTGATCTCGGAAAA
This sequence comes from Carex rostrata, assembly GCF_964058835.1. Lineage (NCBI taxonomy): Eukaryota > Viridiplantae > Streptophyta > Magnoliopsida > Poales > Cyperaceae > Carex > Carex rostrata. Next base: position 6,830,874 of record NC_135936.1, read on the forward strand.
AATTATTATAGTAAGCAAGAAAATACACACAAAAAAAAACACTATTTGCATGTCCTACTTTTTAATGTGATTCTAAGTTCCTTACTACAAGGAAAATAGCGAAAAAGGAACTTCTTCAAAAGATAATTAGCAGATCAATGGAGCTAATATTTCCAAAACATTATAATGCAGGGATTCTACTTAAATTTGGTGATCTTCTAGAACTTAGTATGAAGTTTCACTCCCAAGTTGACATAACTAAGCCAAGGATCGTAGTACAATTCAGTACGGTTGTAATCTGTCTGATACTGAGCCTAACTGACATAATGAATTCCCCAATACAGAAGGCTGCACTGAATTGAGTAATCCAACCATGTTTTATCCAAAATTAAAGAGGTACAACCTAACTAACAAAGAATTGGTATCATTTGCCTGAAAACAAATAGATGCTGCCTTATAGTTCTCTACCAACAGGTACCAAACCTGATCAGCCTAACTGCAAACTAGACGAAATGTCAGTTCCAACTAGCCATTTTAGTTTACAGAAGTGCAAAACTGGCACGCACCTAACAGTCTAGACAAAATCACATATTGCCTAGGTAAGGCACTAGTACAAAATCAGGTACCACCTTACCAGTATAGTACCAAACTACCAATTGGTAACAGGCAAGGTATTTACAAAAGCCTAATCCCAGGAGAGAAAGCACCACCAACCTGCCATTAAATACAAGACCGAGGCAAAGAAGACAATTGCCGAGGGAAGGAACACAACCAGCCAATAGAAATCGGCTGCCTCCTCCTCGGTTATATAGAAGGTGCCACCTTGGCTCCTGTACAGCTCAGGTTGCTCGGTCGAGTTCACAGGCAGCGCCTCTTCAAGCTGTCTCCTTGCCCGACAGAATGGCCGCTTGCTCGGCTCTGAAGGGAACACGATGTGCAAGCTTATGACCGCCGGGATGAGAATGGAGAGAAACAGAAGAATAGAAACGGAGAGGATGAGAGGCTTTTTGAGCCGGGACCATGTGCGATTCTCCTCGCCGAAGGTTTCATGCCGTTGGTTAGGTACGAAGGCTTGGCGGAGCGCGTTACTGATCAACGCCATTTGGCGAGGAATTGACAGTTGATTGCGCCTTTTGTTTAGTCTGGGATTAGCAAGTGTAGGAATTAGAAAGGGAACTTAGCGTGAGAGAGAGGAATCGAGGAAACCGGATTGATCCAGTAATCGGGTTCACCTTGGTCCTCGGACAAAGGAACTAGGAATGAATGAAAGCGGATCGTATAAATATATCCGTGATCCGATCCTTATTGGATACGAATAGTTCTATCTATTGGATTGGATCACCCCATATCCAATATTTAGATAGTTGTAGACTGACCCCTGTTCTTCCGTTTTTTTTTATGTACCACCCTAATAAATAAGAATTAAATCAATACCATCCGTTAATTCCGAATTAAGATTCCGCCACGTTCGCACAGTAGATCTGCGAACGGGTCGCTACCCGTTCGCGTAATAGATAAGCGGCCTGACCCGTTCCCGACGACCCTTTCCCGACGACCCGTTCACGACGACCCGTGCGCGTAATAGATCTGCGGACGGATGACCTGTTCCCGACTTGACCCGTTCCCGACGACCCGCTCCCGATGTGACCCGCTCCCGACGACCCGTTCGCATATCAGTTATGCGTACGTGGCGAATCCGGATAAATACCGCTGCGCAGTGGTTTTTACAGAAGCCCTGTCGCTGTCCCTGTCTCCGCACCGCCCAGCACAGTAAACAGGTAATTTTTTTTTTTATTAGTTTAATTTTGTTAAATAATTTAATTAGTTTAGTTTTAGTTAGGTAAAATAATAATGACTTGTTTTAGGTAGATCTGACAGTGAATGACTTGTAAACGAGGCAGATCCGGAGTATTTTTATTAGTTTAATTTTAGTTAGGTACCAAAATAATTGTATATTGTAAATTAGATTAATTTTTTTTTCTAGTTTTAGGCAGTTTATTTTTGTTAGGTACCAAAATAGTTGTATATTGTAAATTAGATCAAATTTTTTTTTGTAGTTTTGTAAATATTTGTGTTAATTAGATCAAAATAATATATTGTCTATGGTTTCTCATGTGTAATTACAATATGTTGATATTATAGTAGTATTATGGTACCAAAATAGACATTTTTTTCCAATGAACAACATAGTAAGCAATCTGATTAAATAGTAGTATTATAGTAGTATTATGGTACCAAAATAGACATTAATTAAAATTGTCTATGGTTTCTCATGTGTAATTTATAATATACTATTATTTGTGTATAATTTTTATTAAATAGTAGTATATTGTAAATTACAGTAAAATAGTAGTTTAGTTGGGTACCAAAATATTTGTGTATTTAAACCAATTTAGAATTGTGATTGTATGTAGAATTTAGAAATTATATTTAGAATTTAGAAATGTACCTATTTAGAAATGTACCAATTTACAAATTGACAAATTTAGAAATGTTGTATTTAGACCAAAATAGAGTATAAATGCACCAATTCAGAATTTATTTTTTTCTGAATTAGTGTAGATTGTAATATTTTTTACCGATTCATTCAAGAATGGTGATATATTATTGAATTACCATAGATATTTGTAGTATTGTTAGATTTGTACTATTTGAAATTATCAATAGAGGTCAAAATTGATAAAATTGTTTAATTTGTTGTTAGTATGGCGTCAACCAGCGGTACCAATCAAAATCGGACGCAAGATGATTTACAGTTAGATTTATCACTGGCCCGTCACGTATTTCCAAATATGACGGAAGAGAGTATCAGTCCTCTTTGCTGGTATAAATTCGAGAAGCACAAGATGAAAAACGCATATGTAAGTTTTTGTTTTGAGAAATGCAAATAATTTTCATTTTCATTTAGATAAAAATAGGTAAGTTATATGTTTGTTTGTTTTGAAATTGAATGTAGACTCATACCTTGACGAATACGCGGAACAATCAGATGAGTATCCTCTACGACGACCGATACGCTCCCGTGTTGAAGAGTTTGGGTATGTGGCATGTCTCACAGCTGACCCCCATTGTCGCAGATGTCGCTCTTCTATCTGCGTTGGTCGAGAGGTGGCGGCCGGAGACACACACATTTCACATGCCTATCGGAGAGATTACGGTGTCTCTCCAGGATGTCAGTTGTCTCTGGGGACTGCCTATTACTGGACGGGCGGTGACGGGTGTGGAGTACAGGGACTTCACAAAGGACGTTGAAGAACTGTTGGGACCCAACCTGATGAATGAAAGGTCCCTCAAGAGGTCGAAGGTTGCATCGAAGAATGACATCAGTATCCCTCTTTTGCGGGCGGCATTCAGGTAAGCATTTTTTTTGTAATAGTAAGTATTTGATTGTGATGCTTCATACTCTGTACTAAATTAGTTCGTACATGTAGTGGAAAATTAGAAGAAGATGCGCCTGAGGAGAAGATGGATCGGTGGACACGGGCTTACATAATGGAGCTGTTCTCTTGCTGGTTGTTCCCAGATTCCTCTGGGAACACCGTCCCTGCTTGTATGCTGCAGTGGCTGAGGGACTTGGATGACCCTCCACAAATGAATTGGGGTGCGGCGGTCTTGGCATGTCTGTACCGAGGCTTATGCATTGCGTGCCGGGTATAAATTACTCTCTCTTCTTATTGTAAATAATTTGTTTTCTCTTATCGAATTTAAAAATAAATGCAAATTGTATAAAAATAGGTCGACAAACAAGGTCTGTACGGACCGATTGGTCTTCTTCAGCATTGGTCGTGGACGAGATTTCCATTTGGTCGTCCACAACCACTAGACGAGGGTTGGGTTCCAGACTGGGGTCGTCCGGACGGGGAGACCTGTCCTGCGTATGCTTAGAGATTCTGCGCTAGAAAGACCTTTGTCGTGACCCCTCACGGCAAGCCTTCGGGAGTTTTCTTTTTCAGAACTCAATTCGAGCAGATGACTCCAGATCTACATGTCGAGTGGCGACCGTATGATTTTCGCGTCACAGTGTATGAAGAAGATGAAGAACCTTACTCTTTCCTCACAAAACTTCCTTCGATCTGCAGTCGCGAGCGAGAATACTGGTTTGCTCAGGTGCGACTAGATTTTTTTTATTTTCTAGTTTACAATTAATAAACATATTGTAGTTTAAAATTGAAACTTAGACACATAAAATATTTGCAGGTGCCGCTTATCTACTACCAGGTTGTTGAGCATTATTACCCTGGACGGGTAATGAGACAGTTTGGTATGGCCCAGTATTTTCCAGTCCCGGATCCTATCACAAAGGACGACTGGTATGATCTTCACCAACCATTATGCACTACGGTCATGAAGGATTGGCGAACGGAGCACGCCTTGCATGTACAGCGACTGGAGGCTATGAGTCCGGATGACATGGTTCCTGATATGTACCAGATTTATGCTTTCGAGGAGTGGGACCAGCAGTATCGACAGTGGTACCAGGAAAATTGTGCATTCACGGTGTACATGTTCGGTCTCATGTCAGAGGTCAATAGGAAGCCGCTTCATGTACCACGCGACACGACTACCCCCCAGTATGGTTTCATCCCTGGCAGTGGTCCGGCTGCACAGATTGTAAGTTTTTTATATTTTCTACTATATTATTTCAATACAGTTATGGTAATCATCTTTTGAAATATTGATGAAATGGTTTATTCACAGGTACTCATGAACATCAAGGCAGTTCTGAAAGCTGCAAGATATGGGATCACAAGAGGCTGGAAGAAGGTGGGGAAGGTGATGTTGTGCATATCTGCACCTCCGGTGGTCGTCGCGGGGTACAAAGACCAGCTAGACAAGATCCTGCGGCTAGCAGATCTTCCAAGATACGAGGATTTGGCAAATATGAATGATGAAGATTCTGCAGAGCAGATGAGCACACCAGAGCCGGATCTTTCAGAGATCTTGTCTGCACCGACGCCTGAGGCAGCATTTCAGAGTTTTGGAGATCGAGTGGTACGTGCATTTTTCTAATAACCTACTTATTGAGAAACCAAATTATTCATTTATTAACAATCTATTTTCAGGGAGATGAGCCCCGGTTCGAGCCATCACAGGATTTTGAGCCGACTCAGCCATCGCAGGATTTTGAGTTTGACGTGGGTTCGACATATGATACCATATACACTCAGGGTTACTCTTATCCTCAGTTTCACACACAGGATGATCCACCACCAGAGGACAGTGCAGCAGTGTACCAGACGGAGACAGCTTCATCCTTAGCAGAGACTGCTGTAGCTTCTATTTTTGGTCCTGTTCCTAGCTCACCTGAGGAGGTTTTGTTTGGACATATACAGGAGGAGACCCCACCACAGCCATCGCGGCAGTATACGCCTGCTTTCAATTTCTTAGGTTCGGAGATTGAGGAGGTACCGGAGGAGTTGGGGCGCGGTAAGAGACATAAGATCAGGAAAGACCCGTACACACCATCGACCAAGTAGTTATTCGGACTGTTATGGCTATTTGGACTTTTTGTTCTATTCGTACTGTTTGGACTGTTATTTAGTTATTATCATGTTATTCTGACTGTTGTTTGGTTTATGCTTGCTACTATATTATCTAGTTATCATGTTATTCTGACTGTTATTTGGTTTATGCTTGCTACTATATTTCTTAGAATTCGAATAACGAAAAAAACACAACTTCTACTACAATAAAAAAACGGCATAGGTTCGGATAAAAAAAAAAAACACAATTCTACAATAAAAAAAAACACACACAATTCTACAATAAAAATTAATATATAAATTCCTGGCTAAAATCACAACTTCTACTACAATAGAAATACACAACTTCTACTACAATAAAATCACAACTTCTACTACAATAAAAATTACCCTATTGCGTATTTCCTCTCGCATCCCTTCTTCTTCTCGCATTCCTCTCGAGAGTTTCTCTACTGGTTCGGTGACCCTTTCGTCATCCTTCCAATACATCCATCCACATTTGGATCCGGTTGTGTCGTCTCCTACCCAATTTTACCAACCGATGCTCTGGAACTAAGAGATCTCCTTCGTGCACCGGCCAATCACATTGATTGTCATACACATGGAATTGACCACTCCATGTGTCTATGAGTGTTTGAATGTTGTAATAATAATTGACGAAGTCATTTGGATTCAAGTTCCTATAATGTTAACACATTAGTAAGTAGTACCGTCCCTAATATGAAGTTTCAAATTAAATAAAACATAATTTTACCTTAAACGACACACCGCCATCACATGAACACATGGTATTCCGCCCATCTGAGGCTTCTGGCACTGACATTCCACCTCATGATCGTTTTTCAGAATTACCTTGTACCTGCAGTCGCTAGACGTGTGTACCCATCTGCCATTCTCCATGTCAAAATTAATCTTTTCGCCATGTGAGGTCACCATAAATTCATTATGGCCGAATGCAAGCGTTGACATTTTTTTAGTCTTCTCAATGTGCTTATCCAGCTTCTTATGCACGCGAGTGGAAAAAAGCTGACCCGCTGCTTGCAATTGCACAGCCGTCTCACTTCTTTGCTCAAACCAGCTGACACACTTGTAGAATGTCTCCTCAATGATTGCAGCAACTGGTAATCTATGAGAAAACAATAATAAAACAATAATTAAAATTACAACTAAGTGCAGAAAATAATAATAAAAAATAGGAGGATTACAAAATACAAACCTGCGAGAAGTTTTGAAGACATGGTTGAGCGATTCGGAACCGTTGCTAGTCATTATTTCCCAGCGAGATCCATCATCCATAGCTTGATACACCTTCCATGGTTTAGGCAGTTCTTCCTCATCATTTTCATTATATTTGCCACATGTATCCAAATAAGCCAACCAAGCAGGATTTCGCCTCCCGATTGCATCAAGTCCTTCTTGCAATCTTCTTCTCTTCTTCTTTTTAACCATAACCTTGAAAAAAGTGGAAGCTACCTTATCCTTAGTGTGCTTTCCAAAATTCTCAAACACATGTTGAGAGCAGTAGCGGTGAGCACACTCTCCTTTCTCCTCACACCAACCCAAATCATCTTGAATAAACACCTTTTTTATGCCCTTATGTCGGTCAGATACCACACACATGTATCTATTTCGCCCAATTACAAACTCCCGCACCCACTTCATGAACCATCCCCAATTCTCAAAATCCTCGTTCTCTACCAGTCCAAATGCTAACGGGATTAACTGATTCTCTGCATCATATCCGGTTACAATTAACAGCTTACCCTTGTATCTGCCAGACAAGAAACAAGCATCGATACTGATGACGGGTCTGAGGTGACCGACTGCGGCAATACATGGTCCCCATGCCCATGCTGCTCTCATGAAAAAACGATACCCTGGCTTAGTGGTTGGCTTTGAAACAATTTTATATTGGGTTCCCGGATTTGACCTTTTTATTGCCTCCAACAAAGGGACAATCAGCCCGTAAGACCCCTCCCAACTACCAAAGGCCCGAGCAATTGCTAACTCTCTACCACGCCATAATTTGTTGTACTTTGGAACAATACCCTCGTACCTTTCAGCGCATAAGTCAGCGACTGCCCGGATAGAAATATCAGCATTTTTTTCCAATGACAATTTTATACAGTTGGCGACCATAGCGGACGTCAACTGTGCATGATCTAACCTGGATGCCGATGCATGACATGTGTGCTTAGCCACATTCTTCGTGATGGCCCAAGTATTACCAAAGCCTGTAGCCCTCGCAACCAACGCCCACCTGCACCGGGCGCTAACACACTTGTACCTCAACCTAGTGGTATCGCTGTGTGTATTTTTAATCTCCCTATTTTGTTTGATGTGCCAGTGGTTAATTGTATCTTTCATCTTATCCTTGTTGTCATATGTCATCCCCTCTGACAATTCATGTCTTTCTCCCTTTTATTGTACAAAAGAAACAACAAAAAATAAACAACATCAATTTAATAACAACATTTTAATAATTAAATTAAAATTAAATATAATTTAACAAATATACCTCACAAGTCGCAAAAAAAGAGCTATCGGCCTCTCCAAACCCTGATGTGTCATGAAATTGCTCAAACGGATGTCTTTCCCCACGATCCACTATAGGCCACTTCCGTCTACCAAGCACAGGAATACCAGTATCCTCATCACTGTGATCTGATACCCCACCGTCCCCATTATCATCCCAATTAGCCTCTGCCTCCATTTCTTCAGGATCATCGTACGTATTGTCAGCATAATAAAGCCGTTCAGGGGTTTCAGATCGCTCCCTTTCAGATTGGACTCGGCTAGAGGACGAGGATGGAATCTGAGATCGACCCCTGTCAGATTGGACCCTACTAGGGCCCGCTACACATGGGGCCCGACTAGGACCCGTTACAGATTGCTCGAGCCCCAAACCCTGAGTCAACTGCAACAATTGCCTAGTATTCTGTCTGGAGTTATGTCTAGAGTTTTGTCTGGGGTTGGCTACAACATATAACTCCAGGAACTTGAAAGTCATATTCATTGTCATTTGGACATATAACTGCCAACTGCTATCGTCTTGTACCGGTAGCTGTTGGAACCAGGTTTGATTGCCTTGGCCAATATTAATTCTTGCGGTAATTATCAGTTCATAATTACGGTGGTCAATACCGAGTTGTTGGTACACTTCCCTATTTAAACCTCTAAAATCCAAATCAGGCCGAATATTAAACATTTTCGGCACTTGGTGGCTATAATAAGCGCCATTTGGTCCTTGTAATACTTCACCATCAAAATAACAAGCAATTCCAATCATAATTTGTTGAATAAACCTAATAATAAAAAATAACTAAATTAAAACAACTACAAAAAATAAATTTAAAAAAAAAAGGATGAAAAGGAAAAAAAACCTACCTATGCAGCAGCTTCGGTGAAAATGAGGGTGTAGAATGCTCTGCAGAACTGATCTTCTATATAGGGAGAATCTGCCACGTGCGCAGATCAATAATGCGAACGGGTCAGTCCGCCGATCTATCACGCGCACGGGTCATCCGTCCGCAGATCTGTTGCGCGCACGGGTCGTCGGGAACGGGTCGTCGGGAACGGGTTAGTCCGCTTAGCTATTATGCGAACGGGTAGCGACCCGTTCGCAGATCTACTGTGTGAGCGTGGCGGAATCTTAATTCGGAATTAACGGATGGTATTGATTTAATTCTTATTTATTAGGGTGGTACATAAAAAAAAAACGGCCTGTTCTTTTCCTTTGGGAGTACTAGAATTCGTATCCTCTGAGATATCTCATATTTTGCGTGACTTTTTGGAAAATCTCAACCGTTTAAATAAGTTCTACACGAATCTCAAAGCTCTAATAATAGGACCCCTGCGCTATCCCCGAATAGGCACCGGACACGTCGGTCACACAAAATATGAGATATCTCAGAGGATACGCACTCGGAGTACTAAAATTAACACTAGTTTAAAAAGTGCCAACTAAAATTATCGCTAGTTTCCTTAAACAAATAGAGTTTGTTGCTTCATTGGAAAATCCAGCAGCAACAGCAACCACTGCACAATTACTAATTCCACTTCTTCGTTTTCCCCTTTCTTCGTTAACTAGAGAAAAGGAAAAGAATAATTCTTTCTCTTCTCTGAAGAATATAATTGACGATGGCCTCAATCCCTGGCTTCGCAGGGCAATCCATGGTTGGAGCACGATCAACAGATACGATCAGATCTCAAAGATCATTTTTTCTTGTGGGAAGTAAAAGAATTGCATTAAAAGGCGTCGAAATGCCTCTGCGCAAGTTTGGATCTCTTAAAAGCTCTGATCGGATGGGTAAGTGTTTAGTTTGGTCACTATTTGGTTAGTAGAATCTTGTGGTTTGAAAACGGTCCGGTCCGGTCCAAACCCGGCCGGGCCACGGGTTCAACGGGTCGGGTCACACGGGTCCGGTTTTTTTAGGCCAATCCAAACCCCTCAATCCTTGGTTCCCATGGTCCACGGTCTGGTCCAGTCCTAGGTCCGGTCCAGAGTGTGTGTGTGTTTTTTTTGGGGCAGGGGGCAAGGAATTGGTAGCCGTTTTAAAAAAAAAAAAAAAAAAGTTGAATTCTAGGGGTTGGGGGGTTGGGAAGGGTTGGAGGGGGTTTAGTACGGGTTGGAGCGAGTTGGAAGGGTCAAGTCCGGTTTAGAGCGAGTTGGGATGGGTTGGAGCGGATTTAGTCCGGTCCGGGTTGGGACGGGTTAAGTCCGGTCCGGTTCGGTTCACGGGTTGGAACGGATAAGGTTTAGCACGGATTGGCTAAAAAAATCTTGAACCGAATCCTTGTTAGACCCGTGCCTAGCAAAGGAGCAGTCCAGTCCGGGTTTGAAGGACGGTCCGGTCCGGTTAGAGTCCGGTTCACGGGTTGGCTGGTTCGGTCCTAGACCGGGCGGGTTTTATCACAACACTAGTAGAATCTAGTAATTGCAAAGTAACCCAATAATCATATTTTATTCTATTTTCTTCGTTTCTTTTATTTATATATATATTGTTTGACCTTACAGGACCTCCACAGGCTTGTAATACGTCAGTTGATCTTCCTCTTTTATCCATGTCTGAGGTGCTCGCTCTGGCTCAATTAATATACTATTGATTTATTTATATCCATGAATTTATTTGAACAGTGCTCAATTTATATACTATTGCTTACATGTGGCTTTTCAACTTAAAAATATATAGTCGTAGTAATCATCTATTACTATTAATCAGTACTAATTTCTGATAAGTACTTAACCTTATGAAGTACAAGTTATTTGAAGTACTTCATTTTAATCTCTGCTGATTGAGTTACATCTAAATTAAGGTCACAGAAAGACTTGCGGCCTTCCATGTAAGTGGGGCCCGCAATCAAGAATACACTGCCATGTACTCAAGCATAGTCGGTGGAGTGACTACAAATCCTGTTGCAATGGTGATACCTATGGATGATCACATGGTCCATAGAGGCCATGGAATTTTTGATACTGCTGCTATTATGGATGGGTAATGATTATTAACAGTACTTCCATAAATGTATTTAAAAAAAAAAAAAATAGGAGGGAGTCATTGGTTCAGGAATTAATTTGGGTTAAAGTGTTAAAATTTGGTCGTGAAATAAAAAAAAAATTGAGATTTGGCTAAAAGCTTTTAGTTTCTTGCAATTGAGATATCAAAATGTTTAACTTGTGCAATCATTGTAGCATTATAATCTCTTAGCTATTTATGATGATTTTCTGGATGCTTGTTTCAGACTCTTATGTTTCATCATTACAGCCACCTCTATGAATTAGACCAACATCTAGATCGGTTTCTTCGTTCTGCATCAATGGCCAAGATTCACCTACCCTTTGATCGGTCAACTATGAGGAGCATTCTAATCCAAACTGTAAGTATGTCTAAATGCAAACAGGGTTCACTTAGATACTGGCTTTCTGCTGGGCCTGGTGACTTTCAACTCACTCCTGCGAGCTGTATGAACCCGGCTTTCTATGCAGTTGTGATCCAGATCCAGTCCCTTCCTTCCCCTGCTGGTTGTAAAGTCATAACATCTACCATCCCCATGAAACCACTAGAATTTTCAATAATGAAGAGCACTAACTACCTCCCGAATGCGCTCTCCAAAATGGAGGCTGAGGAAAAAGGCGCTTATGTTGGGATTTGGTTAGATGAAGAGGGATTTATAGCAGAGGGACCCAATATGAATGTCGCATTTGTGACCAAAAAAAAGGAGTTGATGATGCCGAGTTTTGACAAGATTCTTAGCGGGTGCACAGCGAAACGGGTCTTGGAACTGACAGATGGGCTTGTGGCAGATGGGAGGCTTACAGGGGTGAGAGTAGGGAATGTGACTGTTGAAGAAGGGAAAAAGGCCGAGGAAATGATGCTTATTGGAAGTGGGGTAATTGTGAAACCAGTTTTGCAATGGGATGATAAATGTATTGGTGACGGTACGCATTTTGATTTTTAAACTTGACTATTTTCTTCAATATTGAAAGCTTAAATTTCAGAAGGTTACTGGTAGACAAGCTACTGATAAGGGTTAGTGGAAAATCCAAAAAATGCAAAAGGATGTTTGCTAATTCAATTAATAGCCTGAGAAAGAAAGAGCTTGCTACCATAATGCTTACCATTGAAAGTCCAGCAATGACCATCATGTACCAGTACTACTGGTACTGTCAAACTGAGATTTTATAGTATTTTATAATGATTTTCTATGACTTCTTTATGACAAAGCAGGCAAAGAGGGGCCAATAGCTCGAGCACTTTACAATCTTATTGTTGACGATATGAAATCAGGTCCATCTACAGTCCGAGTACCTGTTTCTTACTGAGGCCGTCAGATTCGAATCTATGATATTTTTCTTAAATAAATATCCAAAATTTTCTGGGGACACAACCTGCTGTGCAACATAAGCAGTGCATTATATAATGTTCAATATTTATGACTTATGAGCTCGGTGTAATTATTGAGCATGCATGATTGAATATATGGCTCAATTTTTGTATTATACCCAACTAATTATTAGGCTCATACTCTGCCAGATGACCAGATCCCATTAACCTTGCTTGTGTAGTTGGTGCCTGGTGCTGTGGTGTTACTATGTTAGTATAATTTTTTTTTTCTTTCCTTTATGGATTAGTTGTGTTAGTGTATCGAAATTGTGACATGCGGCCATGATATCTATGGTTTTATTTTAAATAAAAAATATATTATTGTTGGTTTTGCAGTCCGTTTCACATACATATAAAGGTCCTTAAGGTAATATTTATTTAAAAGTGATTCTAGCACACATCCATTTTATAGTACCAATTAATTTGTTTTACAACTTTTGTCTAGTTGTCTAACTAGGAAAAAAAGGTTGTAGATGTGTATCAATTGAATTTGGGGTATATCAATTTTGGTTGAATTTGAAACTTGTTTGGCCGTCCATCAAATTGATGTTAAAAATTGAATCCCAAAACTTCCAAATTGTTTGATGGAAGGCCGAAAAGTTGCCGAATTTAATTCAACACTTAATACATTATGTCTTAATGATAGAGAAAGCACCACTAATTCTATTTTTCTTTTGCAATTCAGAAAACATTAATAAAGATAATTGGATGCATTATAAAGAATTAAATCGGATTTAATCTATTTTTTTTTAAATGTAGTGGATGAACAATTTCGAAGTTCATGTTTGCAGTGTGGATGGTGCTATTGCTTTTTATATCGATTAAATTGTGGACAGATCGCAATAGATTTCTCTTAATTAAGGAGTAATTAGTAAAATATCAATTCTCATCAAATTGAAAAAATTAGTCTGATAAACCTTCAGCTATTTGATTTTGTTGAACACACCGGTATCTTTATATGTTTTTTGCGACAATTGAACATGCATCTCTCTGTAGAGAGAACTCGTATCACTATGCTAAGTCCTCAATTCTTGAGCTATTTGATTTATGAATTAAATATTTGATTAACATACTCGCTTGATCAAATTTACTAAACTCAGTAAATCTGATGAACACCAGGTCCTCTGCTCTTTCTACATGTTGTTATCTGACCCAGTTCATTAAATCAGTAAACGAATGGTTCTGATGGCTGCCCAAAACTAGGGGTGTTCAAACGGTCGGTTCAGTTTAAACCGAACTAAAACCGAACCGACCGAATTAAAATGCCAAACCGAACTAAAACCGAACCGATTAAACTGAACTAAACTTCGATTTGTTTGGTTGAACCGAATAGAGAAATTCAATCTCAAAAAATCAAAACTCAATACATAAGCTAATACATTCATAATTTCATAGAAATGAAAATTAAAATACCATTACACACATGATTCAATTTTATACAAATATATTGATGTTCTAAAATATCCAAAGTTCTAGATTATATTTATTCTTGATTTTTAAGTCCAAAATAATTCAAGTAACCAGTCGGTTCGGTTTATTCAGTTTTGAGAAATTAAAACCGAACCGAACCGAACCATTTAAATTGAAATTCTCCGATTCGATTCAAAACTAAATAAACCGAACCATTTGAACACCCCTACTCACAATTGTATGTGGACCATCTGATCTGTGGGACCCTGTTGATTGAATCCTCCCTCATCTGATCATCTCCCTCTCCGAGGAACCAAGAGGTGTGACAAGTACAAACTGATGTCAAACAGTCTTATTTGATTGATATTTTATTCATTATTTGAATTTATCTTGTTTCATCTTATTTAATTTCTCTATTATAAAAGATATTTTATTCATTATTTAATTTTATCTTGTTTCATCTTATTTGATTCCTCCGTTATAAAAAGATATTTCATTATTAGAATTTATCTTGTTTTACGTTATAAAAGATATTTTATTCATTATATGTCTCTCTTTTTTTGCAAAAAAAATATATGGTGAATAAGTATTCGTCGAGTAAGGCTACGGTGCTATGGGTTGCATAGAGAGCTACGGTGCTACGGCTCAATATTCAAGTTTTCAAAATTCTAACGGTCGATCCGACCCATTCATCTTGTTTTGCATATTAATATGTGTTTGGAGACCAAATTTTATATTTTTTGGAAATTTTTTACTATATTTTTAGATAGGTAGAAAATCACTTGATCTAAAAAAAATCTGTACCATTCAAATATTTGATTTTCTACCTATCTTAAAAAAATAGTAAATTTTTTTCAAAAAATGTAAAATTTGGTCTCCAAACACATATTAATATGGAGAACAAGATGAACGGTTCAGATCGATCGTTAGGATTTTGAAAACTCGAATATTAAGCCGTAGCACCGTAGCCCTTTATGCAACCCATAGCACCGTAGTCTTACTCAGTATTCGTCTTAGATATTTTCCTTCTAAGATAAGATGCAAACAATCTTGTAATTTTGTTGCTGAGCAAAATCACTATAAGGACCTTACTCTCCATTCAGTTCATTTTTAGTGCTTTCAAATATTGTGAAATAATTAAAACCAAATTTATATCTGGATATTTGTCGGTTACAGATGCAAATTCGAACATTTGATGCAAGTCCGGCCCTGACTCAGGGTATCATCGCGCTGGGTCCCAAAATCTAACAGGGCCCCGAAAAAAAAATTGTATATGTTAAAAATCATAGAACGAAAAAGATGAATTTTCGATGGGTTAGAATGCTAGCTTTTACCAACAATAATATGAAACAATTATTACTTCTCCGTATGGAATTCAAGTTAATAAGATTAATTGACGAAAATATATGAAATGGAATTTCAGATTAATCTCTCACTGAATTCAATTTTCTTAGACAAAATTCATCTTTTGTCATGGTTTATTAGAGAAAAGGCCTAAATGGATTAACAATTTGATCTGATGCAGAGAAAGTTGAGGAAAAGTAAGGAAAGAAAAACTCTCCCAATGAATTCTAGAATCGAAATTTTTATTTATACTCTTTCAAAGAAAAAATTCAAAACGCTTCAAATATGGGAAATTCAGAATTCCACATTTACCCGGCCGCCAAGTCAATCTGCGAATTCATTCATGGAGGAGGGTAGATTAATTTGGAGGTCCTTTAAAAGTTAAATATATTTAATATTACATTGTAATTTTTGGATTTTTGAGGGATCACCAAGCCAATCCCCCCCCCCCCCCCCCCCCCCCCCCCCCGCCCCTCCCACACGCACACATGAATGGAGCTGCAAATTGACTTGACAGTCCGAATAAATGTGAAATTTCTCATATTTTTGAAGTTTTTTTATTTTTTTTATTATGGTATAAATAAAAATTTTGGATTCTGAAAGGTGGTAGAAAAAAAGTCATCGAACTATTTCACCAATGATCATGTCGCCATTCCTATTCATCTTGTTCTCCATCTCTAAACACATATTAATATGGAGAACAAGATGAACGGGTCGGATCGACCGTTAGAATTTTAAATGTACTAGAAGAAACACAATATTTTCTTTACCTACTTAGAAGTGATTTTTGAAAAGGGATCAATAACTATCTAAAACATTTTTATTTTTTTCAATAACACATAAAGAAATATTAAAAAAAATTATAGCTACAAAAAACCCGATCAGAAAAATGTCGATCCAAATTATTTGTTGCAGTCTTTCTAATAAGTCAAATTATATAGTATTATATATATTTAAAAAAATATATATAAAAAATATTTCTCATATTTCAATAAAAAACTTCACAAAAATTTCTTAAATAAAAAAACTATCAATCCAAAGTAAATAAGAAAAAAATTATGTTATTCGGTCACTGAACTTCTCGGCAGCCTAGAAAAGAATTTAGTTGTCGAAATTTTCGACAGTCCGGACATTTTTATAAGAGCATCTACATCCCTGAAACTATTAGAGTTTATAATCTGACGTGACAGTTTCTAATCCAGTTTCAGAGATGTGGGAGAGTTTCTTATTTAGAAACTATGCAGGAAAGTTTCTTATTAAGAAACTGTTTATAAACTCTATGTTGGCCAAATGATTGGCTCAAATTGTTTCTCCTTTTTAATTTGTTGCTGACATGGCTTAATAGAAACTCTAAAATGAGTTTCAGGAATGTGAGAGTTAAAAACTTTAAAGACCATAATTTCTAAAAAATAGTTAACAATTATTTAAAAATCCTTTTGAGTTTTAGGGATGTAGATGCTCTAATTCTTCAAAAATCATAGTTATTTCTATTAATTTTATTTTAATGTTGGATATTAAAAAAAATGACGGGCAGAGAATATCACTTCGTGTAGAATTAGTGTGGAAAAAACGTGCCGTGCCTTGCCGTGTCGTGACCAAGTGAACAATGATCCGTGTCGTGCCGTACCGTGACCAAAATGTCAAGGGGTGGTCACGACACACGAGTCACGCCGTAACTCGCGTGCTGTGACTATTTGCATGCCGTGTCCAAACGTAACCGGTAACGTTTCTCACGTTTAACTATTTTTCATAATTTAAGTTAGTTTATTCTTGTTTCACTATTTGATTAAGACCTAACGGTTCTAATTATACGTGACTCGTGTGATTATATGTCATGCCGTGCCATGACCAGATCTTTTGCATGCTATGCCGTGCCGTGACCAAAATGTCAAGGGGTGATCACGATCGTGCTGTAACCGTGCCATTCTGTGACGGAGCTGGTTCCGCCGTGCCATTTTTCCCACACTATGTAGAATTCCAGCAGCCATTTTTATTAATATCCTTAAAAAAAAATTAATTTTAAAAATACCCTTACATTAAATTTCTTTTTAAATATGCCCCAATCGCCAGGCCCACGAGCGGCCCAAAACAAAAGCGGACCGCCCGTGCCACTGGCGGGTCACTTTAACTAGCGGGGCGCCCGTGGCACGGGTTCACTGTTCACAATTTTTTTTTTTTTTTTTAGTATTTTGATTTGAATAATTTTGTGAAATTTTTTTTTCTTATTTAGAGTGTATGTCAAAAAATAAAATATTTGATATATTTACGAAGTGATGTCGTAAATCTTTATAACTTTGATTTTTTTTTATTTCTATTTTTTTGGTAAACTTTGATTTTATTTGTCAGTTGTATATCACAAGTCTAAATATAACAATAATTAAGGACTTGGCCTTTATTCTGGTTTTTATAATATATATATAATATACACATATACATTTACACATACACATATACACATGTAGAGCATTCAAAAATACACATAATTGATATAAATTTCAACTTATTTGCATTTTTCTACAATTAGTTAAGAATTTTCATATATATATATATATAGAGAGAGAGAGAGAGAGATGGGCTACAGTGAGTTGCAAAGTAAAACGCATTTCTACTTCACGCCGTATTTTTATTTTGAAAGTCCAAACGACCGATCCGAACCGTTAGATGTTTAATCCATATTGAAATGTGCTTGGAGACCAAATTTTACATTTTTTGAAATTTGTTTACTATTTATTAAGCATTTTTGAAAATTGCTGTTTTGCTGTGAACAGTGAAAAACAGTAAAATTTTCTGGACCATCAGATCAGTGACTTTCAAAATTGCTTAATAAATAGTAAAAAAATTCCAAAAAATGTAAAATTTGGTCTCCAAGCACATTTCAATATGGAGAACAAGATGAACGGTTCGGATCGACATTTTGAACTTTAAAATCACAAAATATGAGCGTGAAGTAAAATAGTCGCTTTACTTCACAACTCACCGTAGCCCATCTCATATATATATAGGATTTGGCTAATATGCTATGGGTAGCTAAGAGGCCTCCCGTGCTACAGCTCAATATTTGACTTTTCAAAATCCTAACGGTCGATCCGAACCGTTCATCCTGTTCTCCATATTAATATGTGTTTGGAGACCAAATTTTACATTTTTTGAAAATTTTTTACTATTTTTTTAGATTTATTGAATATCGCTGTTTTTTATGGTCCAGATTTGTCTGAAAAACAGCGATTTTCAATAAATCTAAAAAAAATAGTAAACAATTTCCAAAAAATGTAAAATTTGGTCTCTAAGCACATATTAATATGGAGAACAAGATGAACGGTTCGGATCGACCGTTAGAATTTTGAAAAGTTGAATATTGAGCCGTAGCACGGGAGCCCTCTTAGCTACCCATAGCACCGTAGCCAAGTCCATGTGTATATGTGTATATGTGTATATGTTTATATGTGTATGTGTATATGTTTATATGTGTATATGTATATGTATATATTATACATATATTATAAAAACCAGAATAAAGGTCAAGTTCTTAATTAGTGTTATATTTAGACATGTGATATCCAATTGACAAATAAAATCAAAGTTCACCAAAAAAATAAAAATACAAAAATCAAAGTTATAAAAATTTACGACATCACTTATATCAAATATTTTATTTTTTTGGCATACACTATAAATAAGAAAACTTTTTTTTCACAAAATTATTCAAATCAAAATACTAAAAAAAAAAAAAAAAATGTGAACAGTGAACCGCCCGTGCCACGGGCGCCCCGCTAGTTAAAGTGACCCGCCCGTGGCACGGGCGGTCCGCTTTTGTTTTGGGCCGCCCGTGGGCCTGGCGGTTGGGCATTTTTAAAAAGAAATTTAATGTGGGGGTATTTTTAAAATTAATTTTTTTTTAAGGATATTAATAAAAATGGCCGGAATTCCAGTAATAAGCCAAGCAGCTAAGGAAGTTGTGAAATCTAATTGGTCATCATGGTCTGATGATTTTTTTTTTTTTGCAGCTGACAAGTGACAATAAACTGTTTTTAATTTATTCAACAGGATCTAGAAACCTTAACTCGGATTTTCTGTGGCGGTCCAGACAGATTACACAACAGGTTGCTCTATATCTAACATAAAGAATCCCTGACTGTTCAAATGCTCCCTTTTTTCCATTCCGGCATTATATTTTTTTAATTAATAGCCCCTTACTATGTTTTCTGTTAACAAATTCCGTTCAAGGCAAAGAAAATATTTTATTAATTAAGAACAATTGTTCTTTACTCAAACTTACACTAAAAGAAGAATCTATATATATCAATGAAGTTGTTAATTAATGAGACTAGTTTAAAGCTAGAACAAAATCAACCGTCTTTCCAACTCTCTTTCTAGATATCTTCCTTTGTTATCTCTTATATCTTCCTAACTTTCTCTTCTCCAACCGTGTGTCTGTCTGGTTTTCTAATTAGAACATGGGGCAGGAGTTGGTGGATCGAGCAACAAGCGATACATTGATTGCTCCCGATTGGGTTTTGAACGGTGAGATTTGCAACGATATCAACCAAGATGCACGGTAAGTTCTCTCTCTCTCTCTCTCTCTCTTTTTTAGTTTTTACAAGTTTATTGTTTAGAGAGTATTCCGCGCCGAAATTTTTATTGATGAGAGATGAAAAAAAAATAATAAAAAAAGCTCTGGTACAAAAATTTCTATCAATAAAAATTTCAGGCGTTCTGCGTGGTGCAACTTAAGTTTAAAAAATAAAAATACATGTTTTGTTGATTAAAATGAGGTATAAATATGAGTGGAGATTTATTGTCAACAAATTAATTTGACAACTTTAACGGCTATTAAAAAAATTAGGGGAAATTGGATCTATGACATCCCAAAATGATGAATTTAGAAAAATGTCACCTCAAAGTTTTTCTTTTGCTAAATACCACTCCAAATCTCATTTATTAAGAAAAATGTCACCCTTAATAAATTATTATACATTTGTAATAAAAAATAAACAAAATATATTGTATTTTGAGTGATATTTTAGTATATTCCAAAAATACCCTCACCATTTCATTTCTACACCCTTCATGGGTCCGATCCTTTCATTTCTCACCCGTCTCCTCTCTTCCCAGTTGCAGCCACTTTCATTTCTCACCTGTCTCCTCTCTTCCGTCTTCTCTCTTCCCAGATGTACCCTACGGCTTTTTCTCAAGCTTTAGTTCAACTCATTTTGTACCGAAGTTCGATAAGAAAGACAAAGAAGAATAAAAAAAGATAAAGATAAGCAATTATTCAGGCTTGTAGTATCATTTTTGGCAGCACTCGCTACTCAAAAGGTCATGTTTCTGATTGATACAGTAATAAATAACTTTATCAGCATAGGATCTATTTCTATACGACGCTGTATGTTCTGTTGCCTCTTTGATCTTGCTAATCAGTGCCCTTGCACTCATGCCTCAACATATCCTCTTGGCAAGATCTATCACATTTTGTGAGTAATTTCAGTCCCCATTTTGCGGGCCGAAGGTGGAGGCGAACGGAGAGGAGGCGAGCAGAGGGTTTAGGGTTGGCGTTAATTTGGAATTCTGTTCATATATGTTAATTTTGAAATTGCATTTCTAAGGAGAATGGATCAAGGTTATTTTAGTAATTTCAGTTATTATGTAAATTGTTAATTTAGAATTATACATTAATATGATATTTGTGGCATTTTTCTTAATAAATGAGATTTGGGATGACATTTAACAAAATCAAAATTTTGAAGTGACATTTTTCTAAATTCAGCATTTTGAAGTGGCATGGATCCAATTTCCCCAAAAAATTATGATTTAAAAAATTCGGCAAGTAAAATATAATTTATATTTTATACAAATCCTATACATGAAAAACGATGAAATTTGATGTAAATTTAATGGTTCATCAAATGACATAAAATTTACAACGATCCATATTAAACGATATTTGATGAACAACAAATAATTTTAGAATTGATTAAAATTGATACACAATAAACAATATGTGTATACTTGTTCTACTTTTAAAATTCTTTTGGCATTTTGTGATAAAGCGATGTTAAAGTTGTCAACACAAGGCATTGTCAAGGTATCCTATAATTCTAGTGTACATCCAACTATTACTGTACATTCATTTCATATCTTGAGAAATATTGTTTAAATTTAAAAAAGAAAGTAAAATTATAGATTTATTTTCATTTATTTAGATAGAGCGTGCATCAAATTGACATCTAAAATTTTATTTTTGTAATTTAAACATTTTTTAATATTAAATGAATTATATAAAAATTGGATGTGTGCTAGTACCAGTGTTGTAAAATGCGGTTTTGTTCATGCAGGCGGAGACGTGCCGCATATGCGGATTTGTATGCAGAAGTACATATGTGATTTTACTATGCTTTGTTAAAAAAATATAGATAAAATAAAACTAATTTAAATCTAAATACTTATTTAGTCTAGTAGCTAGTTTGTGCTCTTTACCATATTATAAAGGTTAAAAATTATAATTTCCTCCACCGCAAAATAAGTTTTAGGTTTTTTTCAAGTCCGCATAAACTGCATATGTGTCAATATATTCAAAACTACATGAACTTGACTGCATGAGATTTTATATGCAGAAAACCACTGCATAAGCATATGCAGATCATGCGGCCGCATTTTACAATACTGACTAGTACTACACTACTACCCAATAAAATATAACTATTTAAAAACAAAAACAAAAATTTGGTAAGAAAAATAATAGAACTACAGCAAATTTGTCAAGACAAGCGACTCCTTCGCAAGGTGCATTCATCTTACATGCGAGATATATTACAGTTACTAAAGATGCTTATTATATTTTTCTTTAGAGAAATATCCAAGAAAAAAAAATCTGACGGAGACTAGATCAATATCCTAGCTAGATGATAGTGGGGCTCTAACTATCATCTAGCTAGGAAATTTCGTCTATCTATAACCCTGTGGCTGTGGAGGGTTCATCTTTTATTGGCTTTAAAATTCATGTATGGTTCACCCTTCAAATATACAGGAGAACATGGATGGATCCGGACCTATACTTTCGAATTATAGGGGTCAATTATATAAAATTTTTATACAGAGAATGAAAATTAATTTTACAGTACCGTAACATTTTACTCTAAATTATACCTGAATACAATTTTTTTTTGCTTTTCATGGAGTCAATTGACTCTCATTAGTCCTTCAATTCGCCCCTGTAGGAGAGCAGAAAAATAGCGAGTACTCGACAAAATATGGATGATTTTCCTTGGATGAACAAAATCACAACCCAAATATATAGAATAATTATTTTTTCTAGGGACAAAATAGAAGAAAAGGATTTCCATGTATTCTATTAATTGATCTCGACCTCACGCAAATGAAATTATAGGGAATATTTAGCCGTTTTTTTTAATTAATAGAAAAATAAATAAATAAATATCGAATTAGAGGTAGGATGTCGTGAAATTTCGAAATATAAGGAAAACGTGATGGTTTATCACGTCCAGCTTATCTAAACCATAAATACCGCACTTGCTAATTAACTAAAAAAACAAAAAAAAATTACTAGACGTGATAGAGTATCACGTCCAGCCACCATGCAAACAATTCAAGAACTATGTGCATTATTTTTGTTGAAAGTATGTTGGACGTGATTAACTATCATGTCCACTAATTATTATTTATGTTTATTTTTTTAGTTAATTAGCAAGTGCAAGTCGGGGAGTTACGTACGATTTAAATATTGGACGTGATAGTTTATAATGTCCAGCGGACGTGATAAACAATCACGTTCTTTTTATATTTTTGAAATTTCATAAAATCCTGCTCCTATAAATAAAAAAAATCGGGAATATTTAGACCGTATGCTCGAGAGAGCTGAGTGCTCTGCACTGATATGATGTTTATTGTAATAAAAAATATTATCATTCAATTGGAGAGATAATATTTTATGGTCATTTAGGACTTTAATATGATAATTTATTGAGTTTGTTAAAAAATGGATAGTTAGAATGGTAATGGTAATGGTAAAATAATTACCTATAATGCTATTAAATTTATATATTTTGAGTTTTAAAGATATTTTGTTCTGGCATTTTACACCTCTGCCAAAATAAATACATTTTCTTCAAATTGTTAGTAGGCATTAAAGCCACTAAATTTTTAAAAAAAAAAAACATTTTGTTCAGGCAAAAGTAAAGTTGGATAGGAAAAAAATTTGGATGATTGCTTTACCAGCATTTTTGTTAATAATTATTAAGAAGAGTTTACTGGTAACTCTAAGCCTGATTATTTTTCATAATGTTTTTATTTAATAGACTAGTGAAAGATGTGGTAAAAGCACTGAAAAAGCGTATCGGGCACAAGAATCCAAAGGTCCAGATACTTGCACTCTCGGTAAGAATCAGACACATGATTACTGTTAATTGTCAACTCTTTATACCGTCGTTTGCCATCTTTGCTTCTCATTTTTCCAATTTGGTTGTATTAATGTGAACTTGTCGGTGAATGTTATCATACTTCAGTTGTTAGAGTCGATGATTAAAGAATGCGGGGAAGTGGTACATGCATTTGTAGCTGAGAGAGAGGTTCTGAAAGAGATGGTGAAGATAGCCAAGAAAAAGGTAAATTTCCATTCGACATATAATATGTCATCCTGTTATTTTTCATTCTTTTACTTATAGTGTTAATTGCATTTTTTTGTAATATTTTTAGCCCGATCATCGTGTCAAGCAAAAGATACTTTTATTGGTTGAAACCTGGCAAGAAGTCTTTGGTGGACCGCTTGGAATGTATCCTCAGTACTATGCAGCATACCAGGAATTGCTGGTATATTTTTCTGTTTAATTTATTTGGCATGAAAAGTTGTTTTAACCAATTAGAGCTCAGCCTGTACTGTTATGTAAATGTACTTGGTCAGGAGAAGTTTGATGATCAGTGATATGAACTTTTGAATTGAAATTTTAGTTTTGGCCAAATTTCTTACAGGCTTGTAGACAAGGTTAAATGTGTATCCTGGTACATTACTAGCTAACTTTGGTTTTGATTAAGCATTTACCTTAAGAAAAGAAATGAAGAGACATAATTTTTTTAATTTACAGGGGTGTACATGAAATTATACCTATATTTTAATTGTTTAACTTTCTTAATGATCTTAATGTATATGTGAAACTGAATATTTACACCTTTTATTCAGAACTCAGGTTTTCTATTTCCTGAAGAAAATGTATCTACAGCACTTGTGGTTCATCCACTTTACCAGCAGACACTGCCTTTACAAAATCACTCTGCATCAGAGCACTCAGAGTATCGCGACAAAGATTCCTTACCTCCTGCTAGATCAAAAGATACTTCTCTGGTTATGAGGTTTGCAACTTGAAGCATTTTGGTTTTGGATTGGGCTTGAACCTAAAAAATATTTTGGTTGTCTGGTACTTGTCATCCCATCCTCTTTACTGAAATTGTACCAGTACAAAATTGATAATGCAAAGTTAACAGAAATTCACAAACCAAAAGCTATAACAATATTAATATTAGCTACTGGATTATCATAAAAAGCTGTTATGCTATTGGGGGTGAAGTTAGTTAATCACTATGCTGTCTAATAATGCATATACAATTTGCCTTTTGCTCCTAGAGTTAAATTTGAATTTTATTCATTGCAGCATATCTGATTTTAAAGATGCTTGTGATGTCATGGACATGCTTTCTCAAATGTTAAATGATCTTGGCCCAAGAAACAAAGAAGTAACAACTTGACTCAATTCTCCAGTCTTTTATTCAAACTCTAATTAATAAAGATCTTACTGCAAAATTAAAAAATGCTAAATCAGAGCTCTGACAAACTGCAGGGACTTAATCGGGAAGTAATAATCAACCTTGTCTGCGAATGTCGTACTAACAAGGAGCGGGTTGGAAAGCTCCTCGATTCTACCTCGTAATTTTTTTTGCATCATTAAGGTTGAATTAATAGAACTTTACATAATGCCTTTGTTGCTGGTTGTTCTTATCGATTAATTTTACAAACTGTTGATTACAGGGATGAATATATCATTTCTAAAGCAGCTGCTTTGAACGACAGCTTGGAGAAAGTTTTAGCTTGCTACAAAGCAATTTTAGCTGAACCTGTAGTTATAGAGAAATCTTCAATACCTACTAAACAAGAGAATAACTCTGTTGAGGAAGAAACAAGAAACGAGGCCAACATTAGCAGGTTGTACAACAGTAACAGTATGCATAAAGTTTTGTATTTTGAATTGATAGATGGTCTTCCAAACACAAATTAAACTGTTCTAATCAGATATCTAATCTAACGTCACAGCTTTCCTGTCGTATTTTTACTTTCCTTGTAGATCTGTGGCAAGCAAAAGCAAAGATGATAAACCGCCAGCTCAGCAACCGGCACCTCCAGACACATCTCCTGATTCTACTGCCACCCCACCAGCTCCAGCAAAGGTAGAAGAACCTCTTATTGACCTTTTAAGTGGCGACGATCTTTTCCAACCAAAATCGGATGAACCTGCACTGGCAATTGTACTTTACGAGCCAAATCACACTGCCTCAAGACAACAAGTGTCATCTTTAACCGATTTGTTTGCCGGCCTTCTATCTGGTAACCCAAATGAAAATCATGGACTGCCTTCTAATACCAGTCAAAATCCAACAACATTGCCATCAGTACAGCCTACTGTTTATGCCAATAGAAACTTGCCAGATCAGCATCTGCCTGAGAGTATGCCTTGGCATGTGAAACCTACTGTTCATGCCAATAGAAACTTGCCAGATCAGCACCTACCCAAGACGGTGCTTTTGCATGAGGAGCCTATTGTTCATGCCAATAGAAACTCGCCAGATCGGCTACAACCTGAGAATATGACTTGGCATTTGGAGCCAACATTTTATGCAAATGGTGGCCACCTCAACTTGATGCAGGAATAAATCATGATTCCCAGTTCCAAATGAACATTGCAAGCAATCAATGGGATCCTACAATTGGTATGCTTTACTTGACACTTGGGGCCCATTTGTACCAGTTGGGTCCCTATAATTTATATATTTTTTTCTTTTGATGAATTTCTCTAACAAGCCAATTTTGCAATTAATTAATGAATACCTCCTTTAGCTACTATTTCTGATCGAGATACCTTATATTCCATATTTATTGTTTTGCATACTCTATGTTAACAGGTAAAAGCGATAATAAGGAGTCTCTACCGCCTCCGCCTTGGGAGTCCCAAGCCAGTGACGATAACCCATTTTATGATAATCAAATGGGTTTCCAAACAACTTATCCAACCCAACAGTCCCAGCTGTACCAGACTCAACTGCCCCAGCAGTACCTGATCCAACAGCCCCAACCGTACCCCACGCAGCAGCATCAGCTGTACCCGACTCAACAGCATCAACCATACCTGACCCAACAGCCTCAACAAAAACAGGTTAAACAGAGTGGGTTTGTAAATGGTCAAGACCTCTCTTTACAACCCATGGAAATACCTACAAATTCTCCTTATTCACAAATGCAAAATGCATCACTTACAAATCAGCAACCAATGTATGCCGCCCACTCCGATCCTTATTACAATCAGAACATCTATACATATGGGGCCTTGAACCAAGAAAATATCAGTATATACAACAGCCAGATGCCTACTTCTATTATACAACAACCAAACAAATTTCAAAATCTTTGGAGTGGAGGCGGTTTCTAACCATGTTACTGTGGTAACGTTCGCTATATAAATCTTGTTTATTTTCACAACACTTTGACCATTCATTCACCTCTTTATCCTTGATAGACACTGAAGCTAGTTAATTCGATCCTACTTTATAATATCATAAGAGCACTGCTTTCTTTGTTTGCCCTTTATTGTGTAACTATGTAAGAGAAGCGAAAAAATGGAAATGCATCAAGGAAGAAAGAGAGGAAACAAATGCCAGGTTGCTTAAACTGCAGAACACTTTATTCCATCATTATCCTCACCTCTTTTCTGCGTTACCTTAGAAATTGAGACATATGTATGTCGAACTTTTTTTTTGGTTTATTTATTTTATTCTAGCATATGTGTTTTAATTTCTCTTGTATAAATGAATGTACTTGCATTCCATGCTGCAATGTTTTTTTTTTTTTTTTATTATTGTAAATAGTAATCAATATAAAGAATGATAAAAGGTGATTTTTGTCTGATGTCACTTTTAGATAACCCCTAATTTGGTGTCAAACATGTCAATCTTTTGTAAATTACTTCAATTGATGGTCATTGCATCCTATTGCCAGATAAGATGATATAAAAAGTCTCAAAATAGATATATTAGCTTTTGTGTGAGGATATTTTGTTTCCCATTTTTAAATAGATTTTATATGTAGGTAGTATTTACTTTTTCATACATATTTTTATTTTTTTTCTTGGAAATGTTGACATAATGTTTAAACATTTGGAAGTTCAAACATCAAATTATATTCAATCAAGAAAATCAAGGATAGATTTTTTTTTTTTTTATCACAACATGAATACAATTAACCATACACAATTCACCAATGATATGACTTACAAAAGAAATAATAAACTGGTAACATAAACAGAAAAACATATTAATGTGTTTTCGGAGGATGATGATATTGTAGAACATTGTAAATTGTTTGAATCAGGGTTAAGAAAATAACTAATGTGGCTGCGACAAGAGAAATTAGCGCCCATGGGCTATGGAAATAGGTATGCCTCAGACTGGCGAACCATTTATTGCGGCTCTTCATGCAGTACTCATTGAGCTGGTACCAGATTTCTATGAGCTTGCTCATTGGATCAGGAGAGGCTTCTTTGGCTAAGGTATTGAAAAGCCTTGCAATTGCCTTGTGGCTTCCCAGTTCATTCTTTATGATTCCTTTCTCCTACCAGAAAAGTTTTGTTAGGTTCAAAACTTCAAATAAAAGACTGTACATGACATTTAGATGATTTGCATTTGGTTTTCGTTAAACAATGTTTTTTCGAAACCCAATTCCTTCAGAAAATCCCAATACAACAAACAAGTGAGATATGATTTAGATTAATTAATTAATTAATTAATTAATTAGATGATTAATACTAAACTATACCTAATTAATTCTACAAAATTACGAGGTGGATATCTTAAATTGACAATACCTGCAGTAGTTTGACATCATCTGCAGTGTCAATGAGTTCATCCATGAAAACAACAAAAGAGGTGATCTCTTTTCCTGCGCCGACATGCATATGCTCGTAAACAACCATATTTAGAAGCAGATGCTCTGTGGCATCATGGATGGACAGAACAGGAAGGCTGAGCTTTCCGCTCTTACAGTCAAAATCAATCCCCATCAGGCTCTTCTCATTGCTCCATACAAAATGGATACCACATTCGTGGAGTGCTGTTGCTGGTCTGAGATCATCCCGTGGATTTGTTCGAGGATTTCCTTTGACAGGAAGAACACAATTCGGTATCAATGACATCTTGTTGATTATCTTTCGCATCCTGCTGTTGCTGAGGGTGAAGCAACCCCTGCTTTGAATGAGGCTCGTTCGGTACACTTCCAGGGGGTGGCGTCCTAGCATTCGTAATCCGTCCTCTAGGTTATCTCCACAAAATTTTAGCACTAGGTTGTTTATGTACTGGTCATCCTGTACAGTAAAAGATAATATTACATGCAGCTTTAGTCAAAAAGGACAAACATAGAATGATAAAAAGAGTCAATTTCATAATTTATATCTGGAGAAATTAATTTTCGTTATAATAATTCACACGATTGCAAATAAATATAACTCCTCAAATTCACAACAAAGTGACAAAAATTGTCATACTAGTTAAAGGTTTAATTAATTTCATGATAAACTGCAAAAAATGC
Source organism: Carex rostrata (assembly GCF_964058835.1). Classification (NCBI taxonomy): domain Eukaryota; kingdom Viridiplantae; phylum Streptophyta; class Magnoliopsida; order Poales; family Cyperaceae; genus Carex; species Carex rostrata. The sequence goes on from NC_135936.1 coordinate 6,859,829, forward strand.
CTAAAAATAATTAATTGGTTAACGCTATTAATTGACTCGTAATTTGCATTTTTGACAATATTATTTTTGTATACGGTACTCCAGCAGTTAAATGATCAAAATGGTTAGGAGGGATATTGTTCTCTGTACTGTGGGGCCGCGACTCTCACTTTCAAGGAGCAGCTTGAGTACCAATACTGGCAGCTGATTCTCTAGCAGAAGCATGTCCCTCTTTATGTAAGGGATCCTTGAGTGTACTTTCTGTAAGCCGAAAACTGGATCATTACTGGCATAACCATTTTCACCTTCTTTTAGACGAAGCACCTCAATTATGAAGCATCCATCGAGAATTAAAGCATCATTTTCAAAAACTTATCTGGGTTTTCTTTCCAATCTCGGTCAAGGCCCTAGCATTCAAACAAACAAAAAAAACTAAGCTGATCTATCTAGTTAAGCTTAAAAAATGGCAATTAGAATACAATGAAGAAGTTCATAATAAACTTGCAAGTAATTAATACAGGAAGAATATAATAGCTGAGAAAAAATACCATTGTTTTTTTTAATAGCTGATAACTATTGGCAGTACAGTCATATAACATAGTGATTCAGGAAATTGCAAAAGTTTTTTCTTTTTTGTGCATTTAATTAGCTCATGGAAAAATGACTAACAAATTAAGAAGATCAAACATACATTGTACAATTCTAGCAGCTGATCCAAAACACTCCTCAATTTATCAGCAAAGAGCTCCAATGGCTTGGCTGACCTGTTAAGGAAATAGCAGAGTGCAAGGTGCTTATGCTTCTCAAGCGGTACTAAATCCTTCGAGCCATGGTGAAACGGCCCAAAGGACACCACATGCGGCTTGAAGGCTGTCACCTTCTCACACTTGATGAAATTTGGCACGCGATAAATTGACGTCTTCTCCCATTTAGCCTCTTCTTTAGCGACATCAACAGCTGTAGCTGCTTTGTCTACATCTATTGCCCATTCGGTGAATTCATTGTGAGATGGAACCATTTTCAATGTCAAGCATGTCTTGATAGGGTTTAACTATCACATTTATATATACACAATAACAAATGTAATATTTTCTGTTTGCTTCCTTTACAAGCAAGGATAAGAGAGCTAGACATTACTGTAAAGTACAGTGGCCTAACTTTGGAGTCCATATCCTCGGAATGCGTATCCTCTGCATTAACTCAAAAGAGAATCTTTTGAGATAATGAATTTTAATCATCTAATTTTAAATAGAGCCAACTCGGGCTTATAACTTAGGAGGTCCTTTAATATTAGTGCAGATCTAGTTCGCACGAATTTTAAAACAGATCGGATGGTTGAAATTCATTAACTCAAAAGAAAATCATTTTCTTTTGAGTTAATGCAGAGGATACGAATTCGTATCCTCGGAGATATCTCAAATTTTCAATTAATCTAATGCCGGACCAAATATCATTTCGGTGCCTATTCGGAATTCACTGGGCCGGTATTATTGTGCTTTGAGATTCGTGCAGAAAGGATTTGAACGGTCCGAATTATTATGGCAGTTTGGTTCCTTCTACATGTTGAATTTAGGATGCAAATAGTATGTAGTTCAAACATATAAAAGTGCAAAAAAAAAAAAAAAGATGCAGGCGAAAAAAAATTATTAAACGAAGAAAATTAGTATATAAGAGATGCATCTCTTTTATGGGGAAAGAAGCATTTTACACACACAATTAGGAATAAACTTAGGTTGCATATATATAGGAAAAATTAAGCGCCACTGGCCCAGTAATTTCTTGATTAACATTGGTCAAATGATAGTTTACATATTAGAAATGGAGTTCGTTATTTTGGAGATCATCCTAATTATTATCTTTGAAGTTACTAAGTTACCATTACTAGTGTAGACTAATATAATATGTCATCTCATCTATAAATATTTTCATTGTCACTCAACATTTACAATATGTAGGATTACATATTCTATGTATCACTGAGAGAAGTTAGTTATAATTTTTTCCTTTCTAAAACTAGTCCTGTATTACTCCATTAGTCCAATAGAAACTGGGGTCCGAAATTTTTATTAATATCCAAAAAACTAAATAACTTTCACATTATACCCCAGGAATTCGAAAAATGACCAAACCGATCACCGGTTCTATACAAACTTTCCGGTTATTTTCTCACCAGTTTCAGAATTTGGACCGGTGAGAATCTTGCCGATTCGAGATAATTGGACCAGTGAGAATTTCACCGGTTCCTGTCCGGTTATTTTTTCGCCGGTTCGAGATTCAAAAAATTTGGTTATAAAATCGCACTGCATTCTCACTCTCAGGGCGCATTCGGATTCAGACAGAAAAGAAGAGGAAAATAAGAAAAGAAAAGAGAAAGAGGAGGAAGAAAAAAAATCAGATTCGAGAGCAAATTTTTGTTTTTTTTTTTTTATAAAGAATTTGTAAATTATTATTATTTTTTTTTTTTTGGGTATGAATAAAAATTTCGAAACTGGGGTGCTAATCCTGAACAACGCTGGAACCATTAAATGTGTGTCTTTTGGAAAAGAATGCGGTGCGATTTTACAGTATCCATGAGCCTTTTGATATAACAATACATACAGTACAAACAGGCAAATAAATGTGTCTGAATTTCATGTATAACTCCTCAACTTGAGGAGGGTTTCAATGCCTCGTGTTATTCATATCTCATCATATCTCATATTTTATATTTTCGTTTTCAAAGTTCAAATTGTCGATCCGAACCGTTCAACATGATATATACACTAAAATATAGTTAGTGATGAAATTTTATAAGTTTTGCAATTCTTTTACTATTTTTTAAGATGAGTAGAAAATCACTATTTTTTGCACGGTTCAAAAATAGTGATTTTGTATCTATCTTAAAAAATAAAAAAAAAATTCCAAAAAATATAAAATTTCATCTCCATGCATATTTTAGTATAAATATTATGTTGAACGGTTTGGATTGACAATTTGGTTTTTGAAAACAAATATATAAAATATGAGGTATGATGAGGTATGAAAAAGATGAGGCATTGGAACCCTCAACTTTCAAAAACCTTGAAATTACGTACTTTCCCTCTAAAATTCATACTTACCCTTTAAAATTTTAAAAACTCACGAATTAACCCTATTTATTACATTTTCTATTAAAACTAATTTGAATTTATAAAGTTCTTATTTTTATACTTTTATTAAAAAAATAAAAATATTTAGTATGTGTAAGAAAAATATTTGGTCTTCTAATTGATCAGTTTTTTAGACAAATAATTTATTTATCTACTTGTGAGTTGTGACGCATACATAATGATATTTAGGCATGCTCACAAATAAGAAAAATGAACCATTTTTCCTCACAACCGGCCAATTAGAAAACTGAAAATTTTATTAAACATGCAACATGTTTTTTTTTAACAAAGGGTAAAATGAGTATTTTATAAATTTAAAATGAGTTCAATAGAAAGACAATAAATTGGATAAATTTGTGAGTTTTTGAAATTTAGAAGGGTAAATATGATATTATTATTTTTTTAGATTAGAAAATTTCTAAATTCACAGTTTTTGAAGGGTATAATAAAATTTCTCTTAAATGTGTTGATATTAAGACATTAAGAATCGGAATGACCAGGTTTCTCATAAAATTTTCAGTTTTTTTAGTGAGAAATTGCTGGTTCGAAATCCGAATACAAATATTTTTATGAATATTGAATAGTTGGATCACTTGACCTCCGATTTTAATTAAAAAAAAAAATTAAACTTTGCTTTAAAGTGCCAATTTAAAATGTAATTACATGTTTTCAAAAGAAAAGAAAAAGGAAAGTCAGAAACGCAATTGTATTTGAACAGTGCTTCCTGTCTCTGACTTTCTGTCTTTATTCAAGTAGAAAGTGTATTTGTCCATTAAATAGAAGTAGCCAGTAGCTTTGCTGCTTTAAATTAAGGCTGAGGACATTCGCCAGGGAGTCTGAGATATCTCAACTTTTGCGTGACCGACGACCGACGTGTCCGGTGCCTATTCGGGGGCGATGTAGGGGTCAGTATTATGTGTGCTTTGAGATTCGTGCGGAGCGTATTTAAACGGTTGGGATTTTCTATAAAGTCACGCAAAGTTTGAGATATCTCAGAGGATACGAATTCTTCGCGAGGTGTAAAGTCAAGAAATAGTTAATTAATGAATAGTAACCTTAGCGATACGGATAAGAATAAAGCAGTATATATGCTCAGCATGTGCAAAAGAAGTCAATAAATAACCGGAAAACAAATATATTATTAATTAAAGAGGATTGAATTTGAACTGCCCGTTTCCACGCCTCCAGCCTCCCTCGCAAAACAAATCTGCTGTGATTCCAAAAGAATCACAGGACCCTGTCATTTCAAATCCACCTCTTAATTTTCTGGAGTGCACGAATCTGGAAAACAATTGTTTTTATGCACGAATCTTGAAACAAATAAATGGATGGATTTCAAATAACAAGGTCATGTGATTCGGCAGATTTATATCTGCCTCCCGATACACAACATGGTTACACGCATGATCCTCTAATTTATTAACGAAGAGGATTCAAATGTCTCTAGTTTTTGTGTCTCTATCATATTTTTATTTTTTTTAAACTTTAATAATTTTAAATTTTAAATTTAAAAGTCAAAATAAAACCTTGGCTGCCATCAAGGACTTGTAAAAACCATACTAATGTGGATAATTTTTATACGTTAATTTTTTAACTTATTGATTTACATAAAAATAAAATTAAAATATAATAATATTTTATGAGTGTATATAGAAAATAACATAGATCGCATCTAATAATTTTATTTTGACTTTTAAGTTTGAAAAAATAAAGATAGAAAGTGGATGCACAAAAAAATTGGAAGCATCCAAACCCTTATCTTATTAATTTCGAAAATGTGTTCATTTTGGGCTTCTATCTAGAGCTTGATTGGATTAAAACAAGGCCATGGATTGGGCCTTTAAGTCTTTAAGCTTTCTAGAAAACCAGACATAGTAGCCCCAGGAATCCGTATCCTCTGAGATATCTCATATGATGCGTGACTTTTTGGAAAATCTCAACAGTTTAACTACGTTCTGCACGAATCTCAAAGCTCAGATAATACTGGCCCCTACGTTTTTCCCGAATAGGCACCGGACACGTCGGTCACGCAAAATATGAGATATCTCAGAGGATGTGCACTCGTAGCCCCAGGACCCTGGACAGTAACCACTAACCATTAATTAATTGGTGGCGCCAAAAAAAACCTGATTCCGGATCGTTTGTGACAGTTGTTACAAGAATATCAATTCCCTCTGAAAATAGGTGTAACATATAAATCAAACCAGCCTTGTATTTACATAATAATACAAGGTTTCTGGAGAATATTAGTATGATTTTTTTTCAGTACTTTTCTGAATTATTTCTTAATTTGACGAATTGTATAATAACACGATATTTGTCTCATACTATTAATAAAATTTACAAACTCCTCTATTTGGCATGTACAAATAAATATTTAGGACCCATTCATTTGTCACGGAATTGTGCAAGATGTAATTTGATGAGATGGGAATCCACTTTTTAAAAAATGGGAACCTATGAGTATGGATACACACTGAATTAATTATAGAATGTGCTGAAACCGTGAGATTAGTTATGGAAAATTATATTTTTATTTTTAAAAATGCTTGATATTATACAATATTTTATTATTAAAATAATTAATAGTGCAATTAAATAACATAACATTACTTATTAATTAGTGTTTTATAAAACATAAACATTTAAAAAAAAATTAAACATGTAAAATATGTAAAGTGTTGCAATATTCATTGAATTTTTTTTTTTACTGAAATTGAATTAAATGTTAAACGTGACTATTGTGGCTTTGACTTAAAGTTCAAACAAACTTGATCTAGGATTGACAAAAGATTGTAAAATTCAACCCATTTTCACCCAATTCCCATGAATACTAAGCATCTGAACATAACTTTATATTTTGGTATTAGCATAATTTACGAATTATTCTCAAATTATGCATATTAATTTATATTAATTTAGTCCCGAATTCATCAGTATGTTGTATTTAGCTGTGGATCTAAGATTACATATTTCATCTTTTCTGCCACAGAAGATCCTGACAACCGAACTCCTTCCGACCTTCCGTTATTTATTCCGCCAAAGCGTCTTAGAGATAAAAGACAAGCCGCCATCGTAGGCACATAGACCAAAACGAATTATGTAATCTATGTGGCAGGTATGCGCCAAAACGGTGTCGTCAGCGTTACAATTTTGTGGGCCTTTTCCTGTTGCCACCTTGCCAATACAATATACATTCCTCGGTTCTTGTGACTTGTTACACGGAGTCTACTTCTGCATCGTCCCAAGAAATCTGGATTAGACCAAATTCATTAGGAGCCGATGAGCGCGAGTTTCTTTTTTTTCTTTATTTTGAGTCAAAAGAATAGAAAAGTGCGTTGTTTTTTTAGCAAATTCCGTTGAAGGCAAAGAAACGTTGTTTTAATATAGGTTTGTTTAAACAAAGACGCTAAAACCCCGAGAATTTTCTTATAAGAAAAAACAACTCCCCTTGAGCTTCGTTTCTCCTCTCTCAATAGTTTATCTTTTCTTTCTTTTTGTGTCTTCTCCAATTGAGTCGGGTTTGCTTTAAATCAAACATGGGGAACGACTTGGTGGATCGGGCCACGAGTGACACGTTGATTGGCCCCGATTGGACACTCAACCTTGAGATTTGTGATATTCTCAATCAGGATACGCGGTTAGTTCAATTTTGATTTTTAATTTCGTTTTTACTTATTATTAGTAATGAAATCTTTGTATCTGTTTGGCGCGGATACCAAAAATTGTTCTCTCTCTCTCTCTCTCTCTTTTATTCTCTTTTCGGGTTTAGGAGTTAAGCTATGGAATGGATGGGGTATCGAACTATCGATTACTCAAATGATTGCTTATGTCTCTACTTTGATATTGGGGTTCAGTTTTTAAGAGGGTTTATAATTGTCTGCCAAAAGAACTTATGACCCAATATGTTCTGTTACACACAAGCTAAAATTAGATAAGGACCTTGATCCTTGAGGAGGTATTTCTGTGAATTGTGTATTAATAGTTTGTCAAAATATTTTTATGAAAAATACAAGCAAACGCGAAGAAAGATAGTTTGACAAACTTCTAAGAACCGTTGATATATTTTTGTTATTTTTATTTCTAATAGAAAAGCCAAAGATGCTATAAAAAAAATCAAAAAGCGAATCAGTCATAGAAATCCAAAGGTTCAGATGCTCACACTCTCGGTATGTTTTACACATTTAGTAATTTTCAGGAAATTTCTTATCTTTAATTATTTTGCATCATATTTATTCTACTTTTGCAATTTATGTCAATTTATTGTTTATTTGGTAATTGTTATCATATTTCAGTTACTAGAGTCAATGATGAAAAATTGTGGTGAAGTAGTCCATGCTTATGTAGCAGAAAAGGATGTTTTGAAAGAGATGGGGAAGGTTGTCAAGAAAAAGGCAAGTTTTTCCTTATTGGATAAAGTTGTACTTCTTATATTTTATTTATTTTATTTTGAGCAATAAATTTGAAATATAATCCTTTTTCCTTCTCCAGCCTGATGGCCGTGTGAAACAAAAAATTCTTTCATTGATTGACACCTGGCAAGAAGCTTTTGGGGGCCCACTTGGAAAATTTCCTCAATACTACGCAGCATACCAGGCCTTGGTGGTAATTTTCTGATTGATGCTTAATTGAAGACTCTTGGAACATTGTCTTGAACTATTGTAGATTAAAATCTCACCTTAAGCTTCTATAATTAGATATATGGCCCAAATAATAAAACTATAAGCCTGTCATGCTGGGTTGCAGACTTCCTGGTGACTCACTGGTATTGTACCAGTATAATATTACTTTAAAGAGATCATTGAGCATTTATTAAAAAAATGTCAAGAAAATAATGATAAATTTGGACCAACTAATGTCACCCTGATCATAGCTGTACCATTAACACTGATATTGAATAAAGATTTACTGATGTATTGGAATAATTTTGTGCCCTTACAAACAACCAAACACCATTTTTACCCTTACAAAAGAATTAAGTTTACATTTGAAAAAAAAATGATAACATCACATAGACCCTTTCTCTTAATTCTATTGAAATGCCAAAAATGACCCCCTTCCTTTTGTCCTCAACTTTTAAAGATATTTAGATAGAGTAAGGAGTGTAGTTTGGGGGATCGAATCTCAGGGGGGCAGGAATTTCCTGCCCCCAGAGTCACTGTTAGTGGGCCCCACCCACCCTAAACCCTAAACCCGGCTCCACCCACCCTAAACCCGACCCCACCCCACAGTGACTGAGGGGGCAGGAAAATCCTGCACCCCGGGGGGCAGGTGATCTGCTCCAGTAGTTTGGGCATTTTTCAGAGCAAAATATGGAAGTAATAATTATGGAGCATATATTTTCTTATGTAATGTTTCTTATACTCCAATACTTGATAGAGGGGGTTAGAATATTTTTTTGCTGGGTATGCATCAAGTTACTCCTGAAGCAACTTGACTTTCGTGATGAATTTAGAGGGCATAGTAAAACTGGAAAACACAAGTTTTGTTTTACCTTATTTTTTATTTCTTTTATCAGCATGCCGGTTTCCTGTTTCCTGAAAGAACTGACGGCTCAGAAGCAATTTTCACACCTGCACAGACACAGCCTTTACAAAACTACCCAGCATCTGTGCGTGCAGAGCACCACGACAGAGAATACCAGGCTTCTGCCAAACCAGACGAGCCCCTTATGAGGTTAGTAATAGCAAGCATCATGAGCTGTGTGTTGTGTGCCAATTATAGTAGTTGGATTCTAGTGTATTATTACTGGCATATCCAATAAGAAAAGACAACTTGGTTCCTCAGAAATCACTACTGCATTAACCAAAATCATACTCACAGAAAATTTTGGTACCAAAACTTATTTGACTGGTACTGATATATTGGTCAATGACTGATAGAGTATTAATGTCTGAATAGTAAAATTTTGTTCATGTTCCTAGGGGTAAGTTTGAATTTTTCTTTTCTTTTTAAACTTCTTTCAGTGTAACGGAGATTAACAATGTGCTTGGCATTGTCGATGTTCTCATTGAGATGTTAAATGCTTTAGAGCCAGGAAAGAAAGGGGTAAGCAACAAGTTAATTCAGCTTTTTTGATGTGTTTGCATAACTCAAAGAATTACAAGAATGTTAGGGTAGAATTGTCTTTTGCTTGCAACTTCACTGACAGTTTTTTTTTTCATTATAGATTCAGGCAGTTAGTCAGGAAGTAATAGTCGACCTAGTGGAACAATGCCGTACTAACAAGGCGCGAGTTGTAAAACTTGTGGATTCCACCACGTAATTTGCATTTTTTTTGCATTTGTAAAAGATATCTTGTTTGCTAAAAAGTTAGTTAATTTTTTTTTTTTTTGGAATGTTTATGACAGGGATGAATACATTCTTTTAAAGGCACTAGCATTAAATGACAACTTGCAGAAAGTGTTGGCACAACATGATGCGGTTGCAGCTGGATTGACAGTTAGAGATAAACCTTCCCTTCCACCTATACAAGATAATGACTCTGCTAAACAAGAAAAATTTAACAGGTTAGATATTAGAAGTAAAGCCTATGAAAAGACTACTCAGGCTTATATAATTGCGTAAAAATGATTTTTGGTATGGACAAAGTCAGCACTCAATCCAATTATTTAATTATATGGAAAACTTTTGTGTGTGCCCCTAGAGAAGTTCTGTCCGTCATTTTTCCTTTTTGAATATAATGCAAAGGGACATGTCTAAGCCATACTTTTGTCGCACAAACTTCCTATGTTTTATTGAGGTATGCATTATGTAACTTGCATTGCAGTGGCACTTTAAAATTTGACTCATGATTTCTACAAATATTCTGTTAATGTGCATAATTTTATGTGATGTAAATACTAACAGTTCTGGGGCTAGCACAAGCAAAGATGAAAAACCACCACCTCAGGTGTTGGCACTGCCAGCCCCACCTCCCAAATCTACTGCCAGTGCACCACCTCTAGTGAAGGCTGAACCTATTATTGACCTTTTGAGCGGCGATGATTTTTACAAACCCGAATCAGACCAAAATTCAATGGCCCTTGTACCATATGATCCAAATATCACTGCCTCAGACCAAAATGTGTTGGCTCTAGCTGATATGTTTGATGACTTGCACTCCGGAAATAACAATAGCAACCAACATAACAACAATAGTAGACCAACTTTTCAAGCTAATAGAAATCCACAGCGGATGCAATCACGACAGCCTACTTTCCGTGCCAGTAGAAATGTGCCAGCTCAGCACATGCCACAGGCGCGCCCTCAGCATGTGGAGCCAACTTTTCGTGCAAATGGCGGTGACCCTAACTCAATGGCAATGACTATTTATGATCCAATGTCCCAAACAAATAGTACAAGCTACCAACGGAATGGTATGATTAGTATTACCTATTTCTTATAAAGTTTGAGATGCATTTTTGGGAACAATGGAAAAACTTATGGTTACCAAATTAATAATTGTCAAAAATTTGTGTGCTTTCATTGTTTTCGTCTTCTCACCAAGTCAGCCATCATTGTAACATTTTATTGGTTCTCGTTTTCTTTTATTCAAATTATTTAGTAGGCTTTTAGTAGGTTCAAAGCATACCTTCTTTTGAGTTGGTCTACCTTTTCTTGTGCTGGTACAAAATACCTTTTTGACTGAGTATACATTTTTTTTATGTTAACAGGTTCAATCAATCAGAACGGATCTCAACCCCCTGCACCTTGGGAAGCTGTTAGCACCAACCCGTTTCAAGAAAACCAAATGAGTCTCCAAACAACCTACCCAACCCAACAGATGCAGTCATACCCGACCCAACAGCTGCAGCCTTACCCGATCCAACAACCCCAACCAATGCAAGTTACACAGCCTGGGTATGTAACTGTTGTACCTCAGCCAGTGATATTTGGCCAGGTCAGCAATTTACAACCCATGGGAACACCTGCATATTCTCCCTATTCCCAAATCCAAATGATGCCTATTGCAAATCAACAAACTATGTATGCTGGTCAGATGCCGCAGATGTATGTTCAAAATACGTACGCATATGGATATGGTACTTTATACGGGACTTCAATGCAAGAAAATATTAGCTTGTACAATCAGACACCAAGTATGAAGGTCCAGCAATCAAGCATTCAATCCCAGCCGAAAGACAACACGTTTGGTGATCTTGTTAATATGAGCAAATATAAGCAGAGCATGAATAAAAAAATTGGGTCTTTGTAATATATGCGAGTGGCAATAATGTTTGGTTATCTTATTAAATCTTTGCATTTTCATGGGGTATGTGGTGACGCTTTTTACACATGTATTGTATGTATGCATTTCGAGCAGCCTTGAGTTTTCTAAGGCATATATTAGTTTACTGTTGCATATACCACTCATATAGAGAAACCATTCATTATCATGTTGAATTATTTTTCCATGCCTTTATTAGTTCAGATTAGGTCATTTGAATGAGATCCAAATTAAGATCAGGATTCATATACCTTTGCTTTGAATTCGATCATCTGGATCCCCCAGATCAAATTAAACCAATCTTAAAAACAAAATGACGCGCCTAGTTATTCAATCAAACACCAGATACAAGAAAAGTGAGTCTCAACATTATACTGTCATGATGGTTGAAATGCCATTATTTTTTGCATCTCCACCATATTTCTAAATTTTTAAATTTCAAAAAATAATAACTTAAATTTTTTTGTTGCCTCCATCACCTCTATTTAATCTATATTATGTCTACGTGCACATAAATAAATTATTATTTTTCGTTTTGTTTTCATATGAATAATTAAGTAAAAAATTCAACATCCAAAATTTATCCATATCAATCAATGTATTTTCACAAGCTGTTGATACTAATCAAAATATAGTCGAAATATCATAATCTTTTAATGTGCATAGAAAAAACGATATATAACAAATCTAACAATTTTATTTTAATATTTGAGTTTTAAAATTCATGTTACTAACATTGAAGCCGTGATGGAGGCACAAAAAATGGAGGCATTTGAACCCTCCCCTTATACTATTAACAGGCCAGACCAGATCAGTTTTGGTTTCCAATACAATAACCCTCGTAATACAAATGAAGGATAACAAAAATATGTGAAGAGCATACTTTAGAATTGCATAGTCCAATTGCAGGTGCAGAATTTAGAATCAATAGTTCTTCCAGGGGTAATTTGTAATTCTTACAGCAAGCCTAGAACTGTGTAAAAGAAAACTACTCTCATTGTGTTGTCAACACATTCAGGGTTATAACAAGAAATTGAAAAATTGAAAACATAGTCTCGAAATTCAGACAACTTTTATCATCTCCAAGAACTCTGAGGTGAGGACATAACTAAAAGCAAAGAACAAGAAAACATGAAATTTAGCAGAAAAAAATAATAATAATAAACATTTAGACAGGCTACTCCATGCCTGTCATAAAGGCGTCGAGTTGCCTGCACAGAAGACAAGTTTGATTGGAATCAGCATCTGCAAATATCTATTATTTTCTAGAAAAGTAAAACAGATTAATAATCTAAACTTTGCACAAATTATGGTAGGATTAAAAACCCTATATTAACCCCCCCCCCCCCCCCCCCCCCCCCCCAATTAAATCGCCAACTCCACACCATAAATTAAATTTAAGTATGCTGTTATTTTAATTTTCAGCTGTGTTAGATTTTCTAAGCAATAAAAAAGGAATCTCTATTCGTAACTTGAAGGTATAATATTGTTGAGGGCATTACAAAAAACTTACTTCCATATGGTATTTCAACAACTTATAATTTTGATTTTCTAAGCAAGAAAAAAATATTATTTGAGGGAAGATTCAAGAGTTCTATTTATATTCCAAAACCATGTTTTAAACAAAGACCAGCTTCCATAAATATACAAACAAGGACTAGATTCTTATTTTTCATCAAAAAAAAGAAGAACCAAAGACCAGCTTCAGGATTCAAGCAATGTTAAACATTTTCATGGGAGGACAAATCTAAAACAACTTATAACACTAGGCAGTATATACACACACCTGTACCTTTGATCCAGTGCCATTGGGATTCAAATTCTCAGTTCCAGATTCTCTGATATTGTTCCAGAGTGAATTGACCCATTTATACCATTGGCATGGTGATATTAATGTTGCCATGGTAATATCAATGTAATACACATTGTGTTCCTTTGGTCAGAACTTAGTTTGAGGCACACAAGTGTCAATTAAATTCTAAATCTAGAAATGCACCAAGATTATGGATCCAATAGTTGCCATCTGTGAAACAAGTCTGATGTTTAATTCAGCTAATCCAAATTTTCTAAAAAAATGTTCACCGAGACCGTACCTTGTGGAATCAAACCCCAGCTCTGTGATTCTGCTGAAAGGATTGATTTAAGACGACATGAGGCAATTGCACTGTGAAGAGGTAGCGATGATAACAATCCCACCGAAATTAGTGGTAATCTACAATACAAGTTCCAAATGGTAAAATTAAAAGGAACAAAACAAAAAAGGAGAGATTTGTTTGTAGGGTCTTCAATGGATGAAGGTGGGGAGGGACGGAGGGAAGCGAACCTGTGAATGGTGGAAGTGCGACGAACTGGGCGAACAACTGGAGGCATCTCAAGACCAGTTGAAATCTTGGAGATGGAATCGCGTAGAGAGGCGGAAGCCTTGCGAACTAAAGCTCGGGATCGGAGCATGAGAGGCGGAGCCGTCATTTTTTAGCAGTCGCCTTTCTAAACAGAGGAGTGAGAAAGAAGGATTGAGGCCTCGAGGGTTTTGGCGTCGGGATCAGAAACCCGATCAGGGGTTCGGGCCGTTTGTAGGGGTTCGGTTTGTTTGGTTTTCAACCGAACCGAACAATTTGGATTTAAATGGTTCGGTTTTCCGGTTTAAAGGATCGATTCGGTTGAATTTTTGGATTATTTCGGTTTAAATAGATCGATCCTGTTTAGAATTTTAAAACCGATTAAATTGAACCAACTGAATTATATTAGTTAAAATATGATTTATATTTTGTTTGGTTCAATCATTGCGTCATTTTTTTCATTTTAGTTTAAATATTTTAAAATATCAACATACGTTATATGGAATTGAACAACTTGTGTATGAACATGTGTAATTTTCATTAATAATAGCACCAATAAGTTTACTTTGGTTTGAACCGAATATTCGGTTCGGTTCTTATTCGATTTATAAGTTTAATCGGTTCGGTTCTATTTTTGAAAACCGAAAAAAAGTTTGGTTTGATTATTTTAGTTCGGTTTCAACCTAACCGACCGTTTGAATTATTGTGAATTTGAATGAGATGGCTCCAATTTAAAATCCAAAAATTGAATTACTTCATTGGATCTGAATTCCTGATCTTATATCCTCTAAATTTTTTGACCCGATTTATTTCATCAAGTTTTTTTGAATTTATTTTTAAATTTATATTAATTAAAATTAAATTGCATAAATCTTCATTCTTATACTAAGCATGTAGATGTCTAATCCGCTAATGATTGTAATTTAAAGATAAATTTTGCATTAAATATCAGCCATCTAAGCAAATAGTCTGCATTCTTTTGATTCTATGCATTTTTTTATGTTTTTTTACATGTAAAAGTATAAATTTATTTAGACATGTACACGCTACATGCAAATTGTATCATGTTTCTAATTGATCCTGATTTATTTTCATCTTTTAAATGTCATTTAAGAAAATTTTATATTGATTAATAATTAATTGGTCATGTCTTCATTTTTTTTATATCTCTTAACGAATGTTATTTGTCCTTCAATATGTCATTTTGTATAAATTAAATAGTCTGCATTTTAACGCATTCGGATCTAATCCGCTAACAGTTGTAATTAAAAGATAAAATTTTGCATTTAATATCATCCATCCAATCAAATAGTCTGCATTCTTTTGATTTTATGCATTTTATTTATTTATTTTTTACATGTAGAAGTATAAATTTATTTAGACACGTAACACTACATGCAAATTGTATCATGTTTCTAATTGGTCCTAGTTTCTTTTCATTTTTTGAATGTCATTTAAGAATTTTTTAAATTAATTGATCATGCATTCATTATTTTTATATATATTTGCCTTAAATATGTCATTTTGTATGAAATTTTTGTATAAAAATATATCAAAAAGAAAAAAAAGTGTCATTTAAGAAATATTATTTAGAAATGTTATTTAATATGACATTTAAAAATATTATTTGTCATTCTATTTAATTTTTTTTTAATAAAAATATATTATTTTATATGAAATTTGTTTTTGTTCTCTTATAATATTTCCATTACAACATACAGACACAATACTAGTAATTAAATAATCATGTTATAAGAATCGGATCAGACCATAACCCATTCGGATCAGGCCAAATCGGAAAATTAATAAAATAATATTTTATCCGATCCGATCCGAATCGAGCCTGATTGTATTATTCGTTGGCATATCAATCAAACGAAAAGATTATTTTGTATACCATCAAAAATTTTGTTATTAAACATTTGTACATCAAGCAAAAGAGAAGGGTTGTTTCATCTCGACTTCAGCCTATTTAATTTTTTTTTTTTTTTTACTTAGCACAGAGGCAATTTGGACTAATTAAAACATAGTCTAGGTTTTACATGGAAATAGATAAAAATGGAAACCAAAATAAGAATATTACAAGTAGATTTTGCTCCCTATCTGCTCCTGTTGAAGTTCATGCGTTGTATATAATCTCTGATGTTCAATGAAGAATCCTTTTCTGGACTTCTGAATCAAAGATTTTGTTTATTTTATCATTACTGGTGTTCAATGAAGAATCCTTTTCTAGACGTCCGAATCAAAGATTTTGTGGTCAAATTTGTTAATTTTACCTCAAGATCACATAAAGTTTTTTTTTTTTTTTTTCCTCTTGATATCAAGTGATAATTCGTAGCTTTTGCCATTTCAAAAATATCCACTTACAAACGGGAACACCTGGCAAAGTATTTTCTGTAATTTCTTCAAAAAAAAATATATATTGAAGAAATTGTATTGCTTTTTTTTTGTCATTTTTCCCTTCTCTTTTACTGCTTGTGCATCTGCGGGAGTCTTGCTCAGGACGGATTCAAGATTTTCATCGGAGGTAAAACGAATCGGATTTAAACTCATTAATTAATTGGATATTCAATAAAAAATAATGTTTTGACTTATACTTTTTAATACTCTAACTTGTAATTTCTGATTCTTTAACTTATAATTCAAATTACCAATTATAATTCAAGAATTTATTTTAATTTTAACCGAAAATTTAACCCGAATTACAAATTAAATGCCTCAGAGAGAGGCAAAAAAAATTCAAAAAGAGCAAAATTGATCGGAACCACTAAATCAGCACTAAAATCCAAAATCCTAAAACTCAAAATCCAGGAGGGACTCCCCCCCTCCCCCCAAATCGCATCAAATCAGTGTTCTAAATAGCGCGCTATAGCGTTTTTGGACCCTAAATGCTAAGCTATGGCATCAAAACGCGCTATTTGAGCTACAGACGCTATAGAGATCTGCTATAGCACATAGCGTGTGGCGCAAATAGCGCGCGCTATGCAACATGAGCTGTTTTTTTTTTTTCCTTTTCAATTTATATGGGCTTCAAATAAAGGCTCAGATTGGATTTTAACCATGAGTTTTTTTTTTGCCATTGACGTACTATGCTTTATATTAAACTATTAATTAATAAATTAGATATCCATCAAACAAAATCAAATGAGGAAGCTACAGCGCGCTATGCAACATAGCTATTTTTTTTTTCCTTTTCCAATTATATGGGTTTTAAATAAAGGCTCAGATTGAATATATTAAGATATTTCTAGAAGTAACAAAATGATACTTTCTTTTTTTTGACGGTTGACAGCAATTGCTGTCAACAAATATATTAATAAAAGATGATTTACAAAGATGTTTTTGAAATGAGAGAGACCGTAGCCATTCTCATAATTACACCAATAGCCACAATAACCCTTACTCTTCACCCCTCCCCCCTATATTGTATTTTAAAAACTAATTACAAACTATTTCTCCACCTCTCAATTTCCATAGCTGTGTCATTAATCAGGTAATGTACAGCTCTCCGTTTATTTGAGAAGAACCTTTTGTTCCTCTCTCTCCATAATGCCCATGCTCCTGCCGCCCACAGTACATTCCAGAGCATTTTCTGTGATTTTGATAGTTGTCTGCCAGTTTCAAACCACACTCGTTGTATGTCAACTCCTCCTAATGCCCTTAGGTTGTACTGTGCCAGCAGCCCTCTCCAAAACCTCTGTGCATACGCACACTCCCACATAATATGGTCTCGTGTTTCCATTAGGGCCACCTCGCAGAGGTGGCACCCCGATTGCACATTACAGCCTCTGTAAGTTAAAACATCCTGAGTTAAAATTTTCCTATCCAGCATTAGCCAGATAAAAATTCTGACTTTCAGTGGGACCTTTATCTTCCATAATGATCTGTGATACAGAGATAAGATCCCCGTATTGTGTAATCCTCTATATGCAGAGGCACATGAAAAGATTCCAGAGTTCGTCCATCTCCATTTTGTAACTCCGCCTTGCATTTTTATCGAGCTTGAGTAGAAATGTTTGAGTTGTGCCAGTTCTTTGATGAAAAAAGAAGCTCTATTTCCCAACGCCTCTAACTGTGAAGCTGCAGTGACTCCATACAACGAGCCCATTGTTTTCGCCCATAGCCCAGCCGGATTATTGTCAATAGCCCACGACCATTTGATCAATAATGCGTCATTCTGACAGTTGAGATCAATTATGCCCAAGCTCCCATTTTCTTTTAAGTTACAAACTCTTCCCCAATTCACCAAACAGTTAATCCCTTTGCAGGTCTCCGTTCCTTTCGACAGGAAGTTCCTTCTCATAACAAAATGATACTTTCTATATGGTAGTTTGAATAGTTTGAATAGATTAAGATAGTTAATTATGCCATGATGTATAGGTTATTTTGCAATTTAAATATAATATGCTATTTTGAAATTTAAATAGAAAAAAGATAAATTATGTCATAATGCTAAATATATTTTGAAAAGAAAAAGATCGATAGTTTATGATATTAGTATTACTATGAATATTTTGAGTCACAATTTGAACTTTGTATTGGTTCAATATGAATATTATAATTTTTTAATCAATTTGATGTTATTTATTGTTCTATGAGACTTAGATAATATTGATATTTAATACAAATATATGATATAATTTTTATAAAAATAAAAAAAATACTATGTAGCATTTTTCACTATAGCGGCGCTATTCGCTATAGCATTTTTTGTAGACTTCCCGCTATGACGCGATAAACGCTATTTAGAACCTTGCATTGAACATTATCAGTATTTATGAAGCTAAAATAAGATATGAGGAGAATAAACAGTAGGAAACGGGGGAATTTTCCAAATTTAATATGACAGCAGATTGTCAATTTATCATCACAGAAAATCAATCTGTAATGCATAGTGTAATCTTGCAATAATTTGAAATATTATCTCACAAAACCAAGTACATAACAGAATTATTACAAGAATATTCTTTTAATTTTTCTGGATTTCTTTTGATTCGTTACTACAAAGCAAGTAATTGACCTTCAAATTACAAAGCAAATAATCAACTCAATGCGAGTTTTAGTTAGCTGTTTCATCGAAAGTGCTCAGGAAACCACCCAAAAATCCTGCACCGTTGCAATCTCCACATAATATCTCCTTCCTTCCCCTGCAAAGCACGAAATACACTTGATTAAATACAAAATCATCAAACAATTATAGCACTAACTCAAGAATAGCACTATTCTTTTGAGCTATTCGATGTTTGAATGGAGCAAGCACTAACCCACTATTCTTTGTTTGTCTTATATGAGTTAGCTCACAATTTTACTAATCCAACCAAAAGTTGAGTTAACTACTATTCTCAAACTTGGGATTAACTCTATTCTTGCTCTATTCCTTGTTTCATTCAAACATACCTAGCAAATTTATTCTCATTCATGCTTCAAACTGAGTATACCCAATTTGGACTATTGACAACAGTAACAAACTAACAATAGTGGTTTAAATATAAGGCGTTGGAGTGTCAAATTTGGCAGAATATCCTCAATTAAGCCCCAATTGGCCTCAAATTTTCAATTAAGCTCAGCATTTTGAGAATTTAGCCTTCAATCAATTCAACATTGCTCTTAAATAACCTCACAGATGCCTCAATCAGCATTCATTGCAACTGAGTTCCACCTCACCTTCCCCTCAGTAGCACAACTCAACAGAAAAATGAACCCAACTAGAAATAAAACAATCAAACTAGAAGAAAATACAATACTAACTTTTGGTTACTGGAAACTAATAGGACAAATACTTCTGTTCTAGAATGGGAATGGATATGATACCTGCACAGCCAACATAAACCGCCTGCCTTAAACCGGCCATTGAAGTGGTCTTCTGTATTGACCGCACTTCCCTCGCATTGACTGCACAACTTCACACCTATATTACCATTTTCAAATAAGAGGCATAAGTTAATATCCATTAATATGGCGAGAAATTGAAAAAATATATATATATAGATATGGTGAGAAATGCACTTTAATGCTAAATAGTGTTGCAAGTGAATCACATCAGCTTCTCGGTAGGGTTGTAAGTGGAACCCAATTAACTTGACTAATTCGACCGAACTAACCAATCCAACCCGAAAAAATCAAGGATTTAGATTTTGATTGGTTAGGTACATATTAGGTTTGATTAATCCAACAAACAAAATTTAGATACGAATTTCATAAAGTAATTTGAGTAAGCATTATTTTCCTTAGAAAATATTATCCAGATTTATCTAAAATAGTAATGTTAACATAAAAATAACGTGTTAAATTATTATTTTAAAATTTTAAATTAAAAATTGCTTCATTTATTGTTGGTTGGAATTTGTTGTATTCTTTATCTGTATCATGAGTCATGACCTCTTTTTCCTTTCATCTTGAAAAGAGAGAAACTGGTATTTGAGGTGTATTACATAGAAACGAATGGGGTTTTCATTGTATACATCATTTTCAGAGCTCTGTAAGCTCAACTCTATGAATTAACGAATTCAAAAGGCTAATACTTAAGCCACAAAATATGGCCTAATTCAAATAGCATATATAGTTGTTGAACCTATTCCAGTATACATGCTGGTTTTTACTTTAAAGAGAGCAGTATACTACAACCAGAGGGTTGATAAGAATAAACAATAAATTGCTACTTATGTTTTATATAATAGACGAAACCCAACCCAATTATAATGAATTGCATCAACAATCTAGACAAAACCTAACTATATTGTACAAGATTTTATACTACAATAAATGGATTTTTAAACAGAGAGTTATATACTTGTATTAAAGTACTTTTAGAAGCTAAGAGCCTAATTGCAACATAATAGCAATGCACTACCTACATAATAGCCACATAAGTTCAAACAATAAGTTGTGAAAAAATTAATGCATAGTTTACCCACCATTTCCTTCACAATTTTGGCAAAGTATGGAAGATTTCTTCACAGCTGGCGTACTCTCCTCGCTCGGGCTACTTTCCTTACTTTCAGCAGCCTATTTTATCGACAAACAAAAAAAAATGCATGTCTCAAACTCGAACAAAATAAAATTTATACCGTAATTAGAGCAAAACAGAAGAGAAAAGGAAGGCTGACCTTGGCCTTGAGGGACTTGGAACTGAGATTCCGACTGGAAAGTGAAAAGAGTCTTGGTGGTGCGTGGGAAGAGAGACTATGGCATCGGGAGGAGAGAAGAGATGAAGCAGCTGCTTGCTTGGGGATGGGACACATGGAGGTGAAGCTTAGAGCGTTCGCCATGGCTAGATAAGAGCGCGAGTGAGATAAGATGAAGCAGGTGGTGTATTTGAAAGGTTTCGGTGTGAGATAAGATATTTTAGGATGAATGCACATCCCCTCAGGTTACCGGACTGAGTACAATTGAATCAGACGGCTCAAAATTGTTTTATTTAACTTGGCACGAATCTCAAAGCACAAATAATCCTGCCCCCTCTGTCATCCCGAATCCCGACCGGATAAAAGTAAATCTGATCCGTCTGTTGCAATGGTGTTGAGTCAGGTACCTGGAAGGATACGGATCCATTTTAGGATACAGAAGAATTTTATTATTGTCCTTGTAAAACCTCAAAATATTTCAGAGGTCTATTATTAAATTAAAGAAAGCCTAAATTCTTCAGAAATAAATCTGCTGTTATTGAACCTGCTATTCTGATCATGGTGACAAATAAATTATCCGGGTTCGGTGAGGTGAGTTCAAAAATTCATAATTTGGGAATAATTTGGATATAATTTGGGAATGATTTGGACCAGATATATCAGTCGCGCAAGAGAGCAAAAAAAAAACTAAAAAAAAAAGAATGTCCTAGGAAAAATTTAGAAAAAGTTCGCATAATTCACGAATTATGCGGGTTTGATTCGGTCAACCGAATAATTCAGCGTTCGGTTCAGCATCACCAAAAAAATAAATTATTTGGGTTTAATTCGCGAATGTTGTGATTATGATTCTAATTTCCGCCGTTCAAATTTTTTCATGTGCAAATTCTAAAAAAAATAAAAATATTTATACATGAATTTCAACGGATCAGAGTAACATATTCCTGTTATTCTTGACTTTTGAGAAGAGTAAGGCTTGGGTGCTATGGATAGCATAGAGAGCTACGATGCTATGGCTCAATATTCGAGTTTTTAAAATTCTAACGATCGATCCGAACCGTTTATCTTGTTCTCCATATTAATATGTGTTTGAAGATCAAATTTTACATTTTTTTGAAATTTTTTACTATTTTTTTAGATAGGTAGAAAATCAAATATCTGAATGGTGCAGAATTTTTTAGATCAAGTGATTTTCTACCTAGCTAAAAAAATAGTAAAAAAATTTCAAAAAATATATAATTTGATCTCCAAATACATATTAATATGGAGAACAAGATGAACGGTTCGGATCGACTGTTAGGATTTTGAAAACTCGAATATTAAGCCGTAGCACCATAGCTCTCTATGCTATCCATAGCATCCAAGCCTTACTCTTTTGAGAATAACAGCATATTTATTTTCAAATTCTTCAGAATCTATAGATTCTTAGATTCATCCCACTTTGGTGTCTGTGGACGTTCACTCCTGTGCTATATTATTAAAATAAATTTAAAATTTTCTGTGACACCTAACAGAAAATAATTATAAAAAACTAGTGATAGTATTGATAAATTTAGTGACTAAAAAAAAATTCGAAAACTATCAGGAATTTTTGGGAAAAAAAAAAGACAATGTATAGCTAGGATTAGGGGTGTCAATGAACTGGGTCGGTTCGAGCTTGGCTCTAGCTCAGCTTATTAATTCTTAACCGAGCTACAGCCGAGCGAGCTGGACCTAGGGTATCCGAGCTGAAACCTCAGCTTGAACTTGTGACAAGCCAGACCGAGCTAGCTCGCAAGCTGACGAGCTAGATCTGACTGGATCTTGTTTTAAGAAGAAAATAAATTCTACAAATTTTTTGGATCGAGCTGAGCCGACCTAAACATTATAAAATAAGCACAAATTCATCCAAATTCACAAATTGATGCCAAGCAGAGCTAACTGGCGAGCAAGCTAGGCTCTAGCTTGAACTCGTTAATTCTGAACTGAGCTAGTGGTGAGCTGGCTCATTAACAACTCGGTCCAGCAACGAACAAGCTGTTAGCGAGCGAGTCACAATCAAGCTACGAGCTACGATCTTTTTTGTCACTCCTAGCTAGGATAAGACATTTTATATGTTTATACTTATACGTAATACAGAAGAGGTGATAAACATAATTTAATCTGAAAAATGAATCAATTCGATTCAAGACGATTCAAAATACAAGGCTACTCAAAATGATTATTGATACATCTTATCTTTGTAGGGAATTCGTATCCTCTGCATTTAACTCAAAAGGGAATCTTTTGAGTTAATGCTGAATCATCTAATCTATTTTAAAATTCGTGTAGATTAGATTCGTACTAAAATTTAAGAATTTTTGCGTTAAAACCAGACGGTTGAATTAATTATGTTTAAAATCAGAAGGTCAAGATGTATTAAAATTCCTTTTTGAGTTAATGCAGAGGATACGTGTTCATTTGTAGGAGATTAGGCCGTAGTTTGTGAGAATAGAAGATAAGGTGTTCGACTCTTTTCTATAGACATTCTGTGTGAATAAATTTGCTAGTTTCTGATTCGGCTGAGTTTAAATCTTATATTAGATCAACCCATAACTGTCGTACAGGAGCAGTTACAAGAGATCGTGGCTTGCATAAGAGTGTCCGCATAAGAACGATCACCGTCCGAATTTGAAATTCGTTTCAAATTTAATATTTTTTCTAATACCTTATTACCTAGAAGTTACTCTTAAATTGCTATCAATAACTCAAATTTAAAGTATATTTTTTTTTTTCAATAACATATAAATAAATATATTAATTTTTTTCAATTGATACGAATCCAAATGAAATATTTTGAACCGCAAACACAAAACGAAATGGATCCGACCCGAAATTAATAATGCCTCGTCATTTGTCGAGAGCGACACGTGACACTTTCTGCAGAGGTTGTCCGATAAGCGTTTCCCAAAAATTACACTTCAAGTCCTCCAATTACACTTTCTGCCTCAGATTCAGACTTCGCGTGATTTTTTATTCATTCTTCCCAGAAATTTAGATTTATGTTGTGAGAAATACATACATGAGAGCTTTCCTTTTTCTTTCGCTAGTTCTCTTTACGAACTTCTGCTACAGGTAAGTAGATATTTCTACTGCACTTCAATCTTACAGCATATTGCAGTTATTCAATTCCTTTTTGAAACCTATTCAATTACTTAAGTGGATCTTGCTTAATAGAATGGTTTCTATCATATTTTTGTAATTGCAATTTAGTGAGAAGTGTAATTGTATATATCCACTTGTTCAGTTTGTGCTTCAATGAGGTAGTAAACTCATACCAATTGATATGTGTCAATTTAAGGGGATGCTGTAAGGCAGGAGAAGAGCAGACCCTTGCCAGATTTCCTCCAAGGGGATGGAATTCGTATGATTCCTTTTCATGGATTATTGATGAAGAAGCATTTTTGCAAAATGCTGAGATTT
This sequence comes from Carex rostrata, assembly GCF_964058835.1. Taxonomy (NCBI): domain Eukaryota; kingdom Viridiplantae; phylum Streptophyta; class Magnoliopsida; order Poales; family Cyperaceae; genus Carex; species Carex rostrata. Next base: position 6,884,046 of record NC_135936.1, read on the forward strand.
TGGCTCAAAAGCTTTTGCCATATGGATATGAGGTTGATAATTAAATAATTTGGTTTTCTTATTATTATTGCTTTATCGGGTGTATTTGGAAACTAATCAGTGTATTTTGTTGCACGAAATGTGGTTATCTGGCTTATTGGATGCAGCAGTTTTACATAGGGTTATATTTGTAATTAGTGCATGATTGTAACAAACAATTAGTTACAGATTAGTTAGTGGCTGTCTTATGTTATGGCACTCTATAGCTGATTACTGTGAGGTGTGTTGGTTATAAATACCACACAATTGTTACAATCATGCACTAATTACAAATATAACCCTATGTAAAACTGCTGCATCCAATATGGCTACTTAAAAAGTCAAGGTTCTCTGATACAAGCAATCTGCACATTTCTTATTACAAATCACTGGCTGGTGGGCCTGTCAGGTTTTAATTGTTATGAAATCCTTGTAGGACTATGATTCAGTGGCTTGTAAAAGGAAGAGGATTAGGATTCTTATTTAGTAGGTTCTAGCCCAACATAAGTAAATTGCCACATGTTTTCAAGAAATTACGAAAAAGGCACCTCTTCTGCCATAAAAATAGGAGGTTTTAACTTATAATGAAAATGTGACAGTTTTTGGCAAATGTGCTTGTTTGTCTAATGCACTTTGGCTACAAAAACATAACAAAAAAAGGTTGTGCATGTGGTTCAGAAAAGGGGAGTTCTGTCTTTTTTAGAAAAGAACAAAGAAAAAGATTATATCAGTACTGGCAAGGTACTGGCACCTAGCTGTTTATACCTTAAGTTTGAAGTTTTAATCCTTTCTTACTTTGTACAATTGTAGTATGTAGTGGTTGACTTCCTCTGGTACCGGAAGAATGTAGATGGTGCGTATGTAGATTCCTATGGCTATGACAGTATTGACAAGTGGGGCCGTCCGATCCCTGACCCTGACAGATGGCCTTCATCTAGTGATGGTAAGGGTTTTGCTGAGGTGGCAAAGAAGGTTCATGGAATGGGTTTGAAATTCGGCATCCATTTAATGAGAGGAATAAGCACAAAAGCAGTTGATGCTAATGCACCTATTTTGGACGTTCACACGGTATTTATTTTCAGCTTTTTGGATGATCTTTCCTTGACTTGTCCAGTTGTGAAATATAACAACTGCGTATGCAAACCTCTTAAGGGGAAAAATTAGAAAGATTTGCTACTAAATGAACAAACCAAGTTACAGCAATTATTTTATGATCTTTATCTATTGCTTGGAGCCTTCATAGAATACTCAGCATCTCAAAATTAAAATGAAGTTAAACAAAAGATCGCTGCCCCTAATATTTTTGTATCAACTCCACCAAGTCTCTTATTAACTATTTCATATAAACTAACTCAGAACTGAATTAATAGATCTGCTTGGCTTGATTTTAGTTCAACTTCTGGTAAGAAAAATGGAACCTAAAGGAGATAGTCTAAACCCTGAATTGTCAATACTCAATACTCTGTGGTAAAAATTGTGTATGAAGTTTCAAAATATCTCATCTTGTGTTGCTCATTATTGTTAGGAATGTTGTGCATTATCTGCAATATGAAAAGATCTGAATGTTATTTTCCAGAAATGCAATTATATATGTCCTTTTGTTATTAGTACCAATGGTCATTATGGTTACATCACCATTCCCTTATACGGGAGAAACTGTCAGCATATCTGAGCGAAAACGACTTATACGTCATATATTTCTTTAAACTATTGATTTTATTTTTTTTGTTTGAAGGGAGTTGTGTACAATGAGGATGGCAGAAACTGGACAGCCAGAGATATAGGTCTCACACAAAGAACATGTGGATGGATGCAACATGGTTTTATGAGTGTTAACACTGATTTAAAAGCCGGAAAAGCCTTTCTAAGGTCCCTTTATCACCTGTACACTGAATGGGGTGTTGATTTTGGTACAGTTAACTCTTTAAGATGATCTTGCTTATATTCAAATTACATGAATTATGAATAAGAGCTAAATTTATCCAAACACTCCTAATGACTGAGGTCAATGTTTAGTCAACAAAAATGGCTAAGTTGCACCAAGGTAGATCTTTTAGCTCTATGAAAATTATTCATGATTAATTCATGCTAACTTGGAAATCGTAAGTTGAGTCGACTCAGTTCTATATAATCCTGGCTTGGAATTAAAAAAAAAAAAAAAAAAAAAACAGTAGATAAGGGCAAATTTCAAAATTGATTGCCTGAATTTAATGGGGTTTTGTATCAATCTAGAAAAGGTTAATTGTTACTTCAAAAATTATAGAAGTTCGGATAAATTTTGCAATGAAAGATACAAAAACATACTGCTAGTGAGAGTAGAACTAGAGTGTTCTTAAGCTCATCAAGCTCCATAGTGAGTTTAACTCCAAAACCTATCGAATTGGCTTCAAACGACGAATCCGAACCATTGAAACTGATCTACTTCACGAGGGATTTACATGCAAAATTTATAAAATTTTGAATTAATTTAGTTTAAAGTCAAGCAGTAAAAAAATTATAAAAAATGAATGCATTAAAATTAACTTATAGACCTTTCTTTTTACCACTTGACTTTATACTTATACTTTCTTTTTTTTACCGCTCGAATTGGTTTTATACTTTGTACTAAATCAGTTAAAAAAATTATAAATTTTTGCATGCAAACGCATCACTCATGAAATAGATCAATTTCAACGGTTCAAATTCATCATTGAATCCAATTCGATAGGTTTTGAAGTTAAGCTCACTAAGTCCCATGGTGAGCTTAAAGAACACCCTAGTTCTGCTGCTAGTGATCCTATTATTAAACATAACCAAAAGAGATATCGAGTAATATTGGTGTCTACCTTCTATATATCTTTATCAGTGAAGCTTGATTGTGTCTTTGGGGATGACTATGATCCGAAGGAAATAATCACTGTTTCTCAGGTACTGCAATATCTAGTAATTCTGCTTATAGTTATTTTACATTTTAGCTTTGACCATAGTTGCTGAAAGGGGTAATTCGCTTGTTCCCTTAAAGAATTTAGAGTGTTATCACTTGGATCTTTCTCATTTACTTTAAAGGATACCCAATATTCCCCTCCTTCCTGACAGTGTAAATAAGGGAGGACTGAAGGGTAATTTGGGCAAATTTCAAGGAGGGGAAGTTGCATACTTTGCACTTTCCATGTTTTAGATGTGCATATTGGATGTTTCTGTGGATTTTGAACAATATTTGTTCTTTCAAGGGAATATGTTAATTGCATGTGATTCTTCTGGAAAACTCTGCTTTGAATTTTGATGAATCTCTAGAATCAACATTAACTATGACAATGATTCTATCCAGGTGCTTAAGGAGCTTGATCAGCCAGTGATCTTGTCGATTTCTCCTGGGACCCACGTGACACCATCAATGTCGGAGACCATCGACAAGTATGTCAACATGTATAGGGTAACAGCTGATGATTGGGACACATGGTCTGATGTGGCATCTCATTTTAACATATCAAGGTTATCACAGATTAGTTCTATTTTACATGCCTCGTTTAATTATATGATGCTAAATCACAGCAGGGAGGAAGTTTTTATCACAAGTCACAGCTGAAGATTACATATGCCACCAGAATTTCAATCTTGGTTTTGTCCCTCTTTCGCAACAACAACAACAACAACAACCAAGCCTTTAGTCCCAAACAAGTTGGAGTAGGCTAGAAATGAAACCCAATCACAATCATAAAATAAAGATAAGTAATAATAATAAGCTTCTGTTAGAAAATTAAAAAAATAAGCTTAATCTCTTGTCCACCATTTTTCTATTTTGGATTCAGAGACTTTGCTTCTGTTAGAAAAATTGGAGCTGAAGGGTTTAGGGGAAGGTCATGGCCAGACTTAGACATGCTACCCCTTGGTTGGCTAACTGATCCAGGTATTGCTGGTACAGTAATAACTGTAGTTGGCATTACAATTTATTTTCAAACTATAAACAATGTTAAGTAAACAGAAAGATATGTGATATTTTATAATTAAATCTAACAGGTGTACGGCAAGGCCCTCATAGGAAATGTAATCTAACTCTTGATGAACAGAAAACCCAGGTTGGTGATCTTGCTTTGTTGTCCCTTTTAATTGGTTAAAAAAATTACAAAACTCTTAGTATGGATGCCTTGAGTTATTTGCAAATAATGAACCACGGATAGAAAGCTCAAGTCTAGCAAATGATGACTAGAGTACTTCTTATTTTTAACATTAAATTAACCAAAACTCTTGGTCAATACTTCATAAAACTTAGCCAAACATATGAATCCACTGAGTTTGCTCTTAGTCATTTATAGCTCATGGGTTAGGAAAACTTACTGCAGTTGCGAGAAAAAATTATCAAAAACTTAATGAGGGTTGGTACAGATTGCAAACATCTCAAAATGTGTTGTTTCTTAGCTTTATTGGAATTATTGAGTGTTAGTAGCAAATACTGTAAACTATTTAATGTTATTTGCAAGGGGGAAATTCAATGTCCCTTTTTATCAGATTCAGCTTTTTTTTAGGTCAGCAGGCAAAATGCCCACAAACTATTTGTTTTAAGGAATAAAAAATTACAAAGTAGTTAAATAGTACAATCTCATTATCAGCTTCAGCTTTTATTTGAGAATATATTGGTTAGCGTGATGGAGCAATTTAATCCCACCAATCGACTCCTTTGGTTGACATAATTGACTCGTGTATTACCATGCTGATAAATTTTTGCTCGTTTTATATCTTTGTTTTTGTGAAATTGTGCAGATGACACTTTGGTCAATGGCCAAGTCTCCTTTGATGTTTGGAGGTGATTTAAGAAACTTAGATGGAACTACACTAAGCCTGATCAGCAACCCTATCTTACTGGAGATTAATTCTTATAGTTCAAACAACTCGGAGGTAAGTGTTTAAATTATTTCTGCTTTTAATTATTTTATTGAATTTGGCCTAATTTTTTAACTGTTTATCAGTTTCCCCATGTCTACACAACTAAGAACTACCTCAGAAAGAAAAACCATATTTTTTTCAAGTTCAAGGAGAAGATGAATCAACAAAAGCCTGAAAAGAAATATTTTGATCTGACAAGTTGTAACAATGAAAAAGCAAAATGTTGGAACGCTACCTTGCAAACAGGGAATCCTGATCAGATTTGTTGGGACTTGAAAATGAGACGAAATGATAACTTCTCATATTGCCTTCTCAAAAGGAACGTGCTTTTCTCAAGGTAGATAGTTGGCCCATGGCCACATGTTTAAAATGTTTTAGTTAAAAACAAGCACATTTTTGAATGAAAATTTTACAATTTTTGCTTGGTTGAGACACTTATTCCAAGTAATACCTTTCAAACAAATTATCATTTTGAATGATCCACCGTTGTTGATGTAATCATTAATTGCAAAAGATAACTTTAACTTTTAAATATGGGTGTTTTATCATCATCTCATAATTAACCACATTTTTCAAAAAGGACCTTTGGATTTTCCTTGTTGCAATATATATTTTTTTTTAATACAGAAAATATGGCTCTGTGCGAGTTCTTTATTATTTATGGTTCCTTTGGAATAAATATGTAAAATTCTCCATGAAAAGTAGTGTATAAGAAAATTTATTTTTTTCTTTGTCAGTGATAAGGATGTTATATATCAAGAACACAGAGAAATTTTCCATCTTGTAGCTTCTCAGAGAGATGATTATTGTTTGGATGCATCTCCAGGAAGAAAAAGGATAGCATCAGACATACAAGACATTAGATTAACCAGTTGCAAATGGCATACTAGCCAGGTATATACACTAGTACCTAGTAGGTTGCTAATTGCAATTTGTTGAAATTGTTCTTTTGTGTTGCCTAAAATTGCAGATGTGGAGTTTAAATGATGATGGAACCCTTGTAAACAGCTACTCAAACATGTGTGCAAAAGTGAATTCTAACGAAGGTAAGTTAATTGATGATTCTGTAATTTGAGTTTGTTGTAAAGGACAAAATCAACATTTTCTCCCAATCTTCCGTCTCAAATTTGGTACTGTTGTTTCTAACTTTTATTCACTAGAATTTTAATATCTAAATTATGCTGCAATTGTGGATCCTATATTTCTGTCTTTGTTTAATTTTAAGTGCCGATGTTGGGTGAGAGGCTCCTTTTTAGCAGTATGAGCATGTTCATATGGTGTTGCTTGATTTTTCTAAAAACTACAGAATCTGACTTTATCTTCTGGTGCAGTGAGTACCACCAGTGGAGGGATTAGGTCTTGGGTAGCCACTGGTAGAAAAGGTCAGTGTTGAACTTCTTTTTTTTTTTTACATTTTCTCAAATTTGTCTTCTTTATAGTTCTACAACCTTGTGTGTGTGTTTTTAGACTGCTTCATGATTAGTCCAAGAACGATAATAACTGGCAGTCTGAATCTAAATCTAAAAAGATATAGCTACTACAGTAGCTTAATTTAATTACATATTAATTGTCACCAGCTAACTGATGCCAAGTAAAAGCTGCTGGATACTTGTCTGGATGGGTGTAACAAAATAGATCTAAGTGTTACCTGAGTCATAGTTAAAGCCTGATACTAATGAAATAATAACCGGGATGTATTCATAGCTGAGTCAGCTTCGTGCCATTAAGTACCAATCTGCAATGCTGGCTATTTTTTGTCAGTGCCATGCTGAACACCAACATTTTGAGAGCCAATTTATACATTGTTTTCAATATACCAATAAATATGTCAATGTCTTAGTGACAATTAAGATTCTTACGAGGTAACTAAAAAGCATTTCTCTTTCTTTGGTCCACACTTGATAAGAACAAAAAGAAGCCGATTTGAAAAATTATTCCTAGCGAATTTTCCCCCATCTAAAGGATATGGATTTCTTCCTGAGGTGCAAAGTTTGATAGCCTGAAATAAATAAATCTATTGCTGCTTATGTCAGGAATAAAATTAATTCTTTGATCAGAAGTATTTTGTTGGTGCATTTCTGAAAGACAATTGCATTGTTGCAGGGGAAATCTATCTTGCATTTTTCAACCTTAATCCCACAGCAACGCACATAACTGCTAGTGTGTCAGATTTGCAAGACTCCATAGGCAGTAGCTTCTTCAAGCAAGGTTCCTGCAACTGCACAGAAGTTTGGAGCGGGAAGAACATGCAGCCTCTTAAAACAACTATTTCTGCCTTTGTTAATTCCCATGGTTGCGCTCTTTTTGTTCTGAATTGCTAATGAGTTGCTTGTTTGAATGTACAATACTATCTGAACATAAATAAAATCGAAAAAAAAAAAAAGTTGGAACAATTATGGTGCAAATTTCTCATTTTGATCATGTGCGATCTGCCTTCCCTGTTATGAAATTACAATACCGCAGAGAAGTAAATGTTAACACAGAAGTCCAAGATTAAAAAATATGCGCTTTTACTTCATTTATCAGAGACAGAGACGAACAATTCGTGCCAAAGAGAATGGCAGTATTACCGAATAGAAAATCAAACAGGCAAGGAATATGACCAGTCATCTAACTGGACTTGTACCCAAGGCGTAATTATCCAACAACAGTTGAAATGGTAAAGAAACAGCATACACTAGACGACAATCAACGGACGTGGAAGCAAACCATTTGAAAATCTAAATCCAGAGAAATTGCTCCAGCTCCAAATCATTTGCAAAGCAACAACCCTAAAATCCCCCCACATAACTCGATAAAAGTACAATAACAAATTACCAACAAATAATATAATTATCTCACAGTTTAATTGAGACTAAATTTTTTTGCCTCTAGTAAGCATTACCATTCCTACCACGGCCGACAACTCTCCCATCACCCCGGCCGACAACTCTCCCATCACCCCGGCTCCGCCTATTAAAGGAATCACCACGACTCCTTTTAAAGCCCGTGCCAAAATCCCGATTACCCCTAGTGCTCCCAACAAACTTGAACTTCCTATCTCCAATGGGTGACCGGCTTCTCTCTCGCAGATCCCTAGTAAACCTACCGCGCACGGGTGAAACTGACCTTCTACCCCGTCTTGTCTCCAGTAAAAATCCATCTCTGACACCTCTCTCTCTCCTAGGAAACTCTTCATTCCCTTGCCAACCCATCCCACCATGTATTTCCCTACATTCTTCTAGTAAATCAGCACGGACTAATCTCTCCCCGCGTGGGTTAAAAGGGCCCGCGTCCATGGCCCAATCACGTGGTGGAGAGCGAGGAAACCTCACGGGTTCTCTATGTAACACTCGTTCAGGTGGAGGGCCCAGCATCCTGACTGGTGGGGACCTGTGGAGAGGTGGTGGGGACCTGTGGAGAGGTGGAGGGGGGGAGAAGTAGCCCCGTTGTGGGCTTAGGCTACGATTCTGTAGCTGATTTGCATGCCGGTGCTTGTTGCAGATGTTACAGTGGGTTCGTCTAGCAAAATTGAGGTTGCCACAACTAAAATAAGGAAAAATTGTAAGCATAAAGAAAAGAAAAAAAATTATGCATAACCCCAGAAGCCTCAAAATATCCTTCTGGAGTGCTGACACCATATAAATTTCCTTCTGAATATCAATGAAAACCAAGAAATGCCATGAACACCATGTAAAACATGAAAGTATCACCAAATTCTATGACTACCAGTTTTTGCACAAAAAGAAAAGAAAAGGACGAAAGAAACTAACCCTCCACTCTCCTTGCCCCACCAAGAGAAAAATAATGATGAGTCAGCAGATAGTTGAATAAAATGGGGCACAGAGGTGGAGTGAATATTCCTTACCTCAGAGGGATTACATGACAACTCTAGTTTTCCAAGACTACTTGATAATTTAGAGAGAATTTTGGTTGTCCCTAACTGAAGGTTAGAACTCTCTGGAAATTTTGATAATTCCTAAGAGAAATATCTCCTGGAAAACATGTTACCTCGCATTCTGACATATCCAATCGCCTTCCCTGGGAGACAAGTTGGGATCATTTCTAAGCTCATAGTGAGGAGCGGGTCCCCGTGAAGACTGGCCCTGTCCTCTGCCACCAGCACCTTTCTCTCGACCATTCAGCAACAGACTATCCCGGTCCTTCAACCTCCCATCTTCCCTCCCACCTCGAAATCCATGCCCATGCCGTGAGGGGCCAGCAGGCCCGTCAAACTCCATGTCAAACCGTGCCTCGTCAGACCTGAGCCTGTGTGGGGGGGATATTGGACCAGCATGCATGGGATATCCTAAGGAAACAAAATCAGTGAAAACTTGAAGATAACAGTAGGCAGATTGACAAAGAAAATAGAACTCCACCTGGCAAAGATTTTTTCCTTCCATGAGTCATAATAAGGATAATGTACAGTAGAACCATTAAGCAAATTCCAAAAGCATGAACGTCGTGATTGTGAAATCAACTGTATTACCTCATTATGTTGGACAGAATTTAAAACAGATTCAGTTTTTAATTGGGTGTCCCAAATAGCATTTTTTTTTCTGAATTTCCAGTCCTCCGAAGAAGCAATCATGCTGCCAGAAGGACTCGAAGACAGTACCAGACTACCAATAGTTATGAATGAAAAAACAACCAGGTTTGCAATTACCAGATTTTGTTAGGGAACTAGCAACACAGTTTGTTAATAACCAAAAGTAAGTGGCGCTTGTTGACAGCGACCTTTAATAGACTTGGGTAGCTTTATTGAACAAAATCACTATGCTTTGGAAGTATATGAAGAGGCGCATCTAAAAAGAAAGAAAAGATAGTTCGCAGTTTCATGGAGTCATGCCATTCACCATCACCAGTTCAGAAGAGCTTTATGGATTCTGTTAGCTTCAACTATTGGAATGGCTAGACATATCACCAAGGTTCCAAAACCAAATGATTAAGCCAGAAACAATCTAAATTTCCCTTGATGTTGCAGTTGTAATGCATCAAGCCCCTCCAGAATTCACCCGACTAAGTTTGAGGATCTCCTTGAATTTAAGAAACACGTGGATTCCCTTTGTAATTCAAGGTATGTTTTTCAGTCTCCAAGAATCTTGAAACATGCGGTAAAGCCCAAAACACCCACTTTACCTTAAGGACGGTTAATTAAGTTAAACTCCTGACCAATTTGTAAGCAATATCCAATAACTCAACAATGCATAGAAGGCCATGCTGTTTCCCAAGCAAGGCTATTCCGTTTGAAGCTCTTTTGAAAGATATATAAACCATGCAACGCCAAACTACATTTTCATTTAAGAGCATAATTTATATAGATCCCATAAGCCTGACAGAGGATTTACCGCTAATATCCAAAATCCCTTACCTAAAACCTAACACAAAAGCCCATGCATGATTAAGCACCTAATATAACATCTCCCAGAAATTCCTCATCTGGACTTACTTTATCAACCTGTACCCTTGTGTTGTCCCAAGTAGCCATTATAATCCCTCAAAAAGTTCCTCAAGTCTCAAAGTCAATTGCGAAAATTCCCCTCCACTAAGAGAGAACCTTAACCAAGTCAATCAACTTGGAAGACATTATATCATTAAGTCAAATTCATTCTTCATTTGGCATCTATAGGAGCTCTTATGCCTGAGTGCAACAATGAAGATATTAAAAAAAGGATAGAAATCCAACAAAGAATGCCATTTTGTCCAATGCAGCTATGATTTAACAGAAATAAATATTTGCATTAAATTCACAGCATATTAATTATTAAGCTAATGTGTGCAATAATTTATTTATTATTTAAAGGAATTACGTACCTTTTATTCTTTTATTTGCTTGAAAACAGACTGCATTTATTTTTTCAATTTCACTCATTATTTTCTAGTTTAACTTCATCCACGGTATCAACTTTGCATTGTAGAAACATTGATGGATCGACCTAACAGTTGCTATTTAATTGGAAACCCTTTAATTTTGCAATATACTACTGATTACTGACATACATTAAACATTAAGACTTCATAGTAGATTTTTTCAGATCTTCAAAACATAATATCCTAAAACGAAACTTTGTACGCACCCTATTGACACCACAGAATACCACCCAAAACTATATTCTAAAATAAAAGATGACACGTCAGCATATTTGTACAAAAGAATAAGGTAATGCGCTGTTGATTTTTCATAAAAATCTAAAGCACCAACTGACATGAATTACTTTTTAATTATAACTATAATCATACATACGTGATTCAATTCTTTTGAATATAAATGCCCTACGGATGTTTTAGTCTGCCTCTGGCCATCTATGCATTATTCAACCATCCACTAGACCAATGCAGCAAGAACTATATCAAAAGGACTTGCAGCATATAATCCTGATATTAATTACTATGTTTATGCCAATCTATTAAGCATTTAGTGACAAAATGTAAAAACTAAAAAAGTGAAATGGACCAAATGAGCAAGAGACATTAGAGGTACGAGCATGAATTATATTGAAAGAATAGATATAACTATTTACTTATATTGTCTCTGATTTCATAGGCTCTGCTGTTGGATTCAGATTAAATAGTCTTCTTAAATTGTCAGATACCCGTGCAAGAAATAACAAGCTGACTTTGATGCATTATTTGTGCAAGGTATATTATCTAACTTCTCCGGCTCTTGATCTTCTTGAAATCTGTTCTAAGAACTTTACGTAATTGCTGATTTTAAAGGTTATTCCAGCTAACACATAGGCTTCATTTATTACTCTATAAACAAACCTATGTACCACGTAAACAACTAAACTAAACATGTTGGTTTTCTGAAAGGACCAGATGTTTAGCCCTTCGTCTTACATTGTGATTACACAAACACAACACTCACAAACCAACAACTACAAATTAACACTAGCACTAAGATTTAGGAATACAACAAAATGCAGGGTTTTTATAAAACACATACCTCGATCACCAGATCCGCGACCATAGGGATGTGCATCTACCATCAAAGGGGATCTGTGCCGTCTGAACTCTGCCAGAGGTGGGGACCCACGCCGCCTCACTTCTGCTAGAGGAGGGGACCCCCGGCGCCGAAATTCTGTCATGCGAGGTGGGGACCCCCGGCACCTAAATCCTTCCAGAGGCATTCCTCTGTGAGGGGGAGTGCGCCTCAGTTCTCTAAAACCATGGTTCCCATGCCATGCACTTTCTGTCAGAGGGGAAGAATTGTGCCCCCTCCGACCAAATTCTGTTAGAGGAGGGGATCTACGCCGCCTCCGGTTGAATTCTGCCAGAAAAGGCGATCTAGACCTGCGTCGATTCAATTCTCTGGGAGGTGAAGAGCCGCGCCGCCGAAAATCCGGCGATCGTCGGGATCCTGCTGGAGGAGAAGCGGGGCATCGGTCAGACGGCAATGATCCGCTCCTGCGACCATCGGGAGGCAGAGGTTCTGACATGAGGCGGTTAGGGGAGTTGGTAGTGGTGGTGGAGAGAGGCTCCTTTGGATCGGCGGCGGGTTCAGAATCGCGCGCCGCCATGCTGCTCGGACCAGCGCCGTTGGTCGGAGAGACCTGGGACGGGGTCTGAGGCGGTGGCTGGTCGGCGGACAGAGCTTCAAGAGACGGCGGAGGCGGCGTTGGAGTTTCCTCGTCGGTCGTCTCTGTCTCGCGAGGTCTCATCGACGGGTTTTAAAGTCGTATTAAATTCTGTGTCGGACTCGGAGGCGAGGGAGTTGTGAGAAAAAACTGGGAAACAATAAAATGATCCCTAAACTGGGAACTTCCTAAATTTGGAGTCTGCGAGTCCGTGATTGCAATTTTCTGGTTTGGGATATACGAGAATATGAGATATTCTGTGTCTAACTCTAAATGGGACATATTTTTTTCAGTGTGACGGGGCCTGCGGCTAAGGTGAAGCCAGCTGGCCCAGAATGCGTATCCTCTGCTTTATCTAAGGGAATCTTTTGAGTCAATAAGTCTTCATTAATTCAAAAAAGAATTTTTTTAAATAATGAATCTCAAAATTTTAATCTGGGTCAATTTATCTCCTCCTATAATATAGGAAGTCTTCACTATTAATGCAAATATAATTTATACGAATTTTAAAACATATCATATAGTCAAAATTCATTAACTCAAAATATTTTCTTTTGAGTTAAAGACAGAGGATACGAATTCTCTATGAGAGCTGATTTTTACTTATATTCAACATTAAATATAAAAATATAAAAATGTCCATATTTTTTTGTATTTTTAAAACTACCCAGACTGTCAGAAGCGACCATTATTTTAAAGAATTTTAATTTTTTTCAAGACATTTAAAAATTCTGGGGTCATGTAATTTTTTTTTTTTAGATGTGTTTATTTTTCTAAAGTTTAATTGACAATTCGATGATGAAGAAAAGAGAGATAAAATTGACACAATAAAAATATGATGGTTATTTTTAAATATTGAGAAGGAAAAATTTAATGTTGAACAGACAAGAGAGAGAACCCTCTCTCATCTACAAATGATGATTTCACAGAGCAAGGCAATTGTGAAATTGGTTTAGAATGTCTCAATATAAAGAAGGAAAATTTATTTTAAAAAAGTTCTCAACAATATTGAATTGATAAATAGGTCAATGCATGTACTCATGGTAGCATGCTCTCATTTAGCTGTTGAGAACCAATTGACACTCAAAAACCACTGATCTTATGTTAGCAAGACGTGTTACTTATTAGCTATACATACAGAATCACAAACCATTGTTGATTGATTACCAAATAGAAGCCTACATTAAACTTCCTTTATCATAGTTCTTTGTGTATAGAACCAACATTAAACTTCCTTTATCATAGTTCTTAGCATCAATAGAACCAACATTAAACTTCCTTTATCATAGTTCTTTGTGTGGGTCCCTCTATTTTAGTGGGATTTGCAATCGAATGATTTCTATGTGACATCAATTCTTCATGCGGCTCAACCATTTCTTCCTTATAGGGTCCAATGTGATATTAACACTTTTGTTGACCATAATGTCAAATTCATTTTTTAAAAATATGAACACATCTTAAAAAAAAGTCCCGGGACCATCAGAATTTATGACAGTCTTGGATTTTTTTTTTTTTTTTTTAAAAGATCGCCAAAATTTCTAACGGTTTGGGCATTTTTAAAAATACCCATAAGTCTTGGATAATTTTGTATTTTTTATTTATTTTTGGATATTAATAGAAAAAAATCAGCTACGAGAGGCCTTAGCTCCTAATAACTATGATATAATATGTCAGAAAGTAATTTTGATATAATACGTCAGAAATTTATAATTATGATATAATACACATATAATTCAGAATTATTTTTATTTATCATATTCTTAGATAAAAATATATTCAGTTCATATATAATACGATATTTCATGACATATTATCATATTTAATATTTATATTTCTTAGGGTTCTAAATAGCATATTATGCCGGTGTTATAGTATTTTAGACCATAAAAACTATAACGTTATAACAGTGCAATACTAAAATAGTGCCGTTTTCTTAACCGTTCCGCTATGATATATTTTTATTTTATTAGGTTCTCTAAGTCTTTTAATAAATACTTTTGATTACAAAAAATATTGTTAACCTTGTTGTATACAATTCAAGATTCTAAATAACGATTATCGAGTTGCGGGAAAGTTAAAAAAAAATATCACGAATAATGCAGCTACAACGAAAGCTCCGACATTTTTATTTTTACTCCATTAAAAAAATATTTTAATAATAATAACCAAAGTTTAGTAATAATTTTAAAAATACTCCACCCGTGGAATTTTAATTCCAATTTTTTTTTTTAAACAGAAATTTGTTTTTATTTTTTATTTTTTGTATTGAAATATTATAAATGTTGGATATATTTCTTTGAAAATAGATGGAATACAATATAATTTGATTTATTAGAAAGACTGTAACAAATAATCCGGATCAATATTTTTCAGCCCGGATTTTTCACGGCTGTAAGAAAAATTAATATATTTATTTATGTGTTATTGGAAAAAAAAATGCTTAGATTCTGAGTTATTGATCCCGGTTCAAAAGTCACTTCTATGTAATCTAGAAAATATTGTGATCCTTCTAGGACATTTAATTTATAAAAAGTTGTATCTATTTTGAGAATTCTTTTTGAATAATAATTATTAAATAACTTAAAGTTTTTGTTTTTTTTTCAAAAATAGATACCATTTTCCATAAATTAAATGTCCTAGAAGGATCACAATATTTTCTAGATTACATAGAAGTGACTTTTGAACCGGGATCAATAACTCAGAATCTAAGCATTTTTATTATTTTTCCAATAACACATAAAAATATATATTAATTTTTCTTACAGCCGCGAAAAATCAGGCCTGAAAAATATTAATCTGGGTTATTTGTTACACTCTTTCTAATAAATCAAATTATATTGTATTCCATCTATTTTCAAAGAAATATATCCAACATTTCTAATATTTCAATACAAAAAATAAAAAATAAAAACAAATTTCTGTTTTAAAAAAAAATTGGAATTAAAATTCCAGCCCGTGGAAAAATTCCACGAGTGGGGTATTTTTAAAATTATTACTAAACTTTGGTTATTATTATTAAAATATTTTTTTAATGGGGTAAAAATAAAAATGTCGGACGAAAGCTATCCTATATAACATTTATTTTTTGCAAGATTATATTATATAATTATAGTAATTATCAACGTTATCTAAAGTCTCATAAAGCAATAAGTAACACCAAATTAATTAAGAAATTATAAAATTAAGATTGAACCAATAAAAGTCCAAATTCCTATTCAAATATCTCTAGTAATATCATAAACTATATATTTATTTTTTTCTATTCAAAATAACCTAAGCATCATGACATAAACTATTTTTTGTCTATTCAAAATAACCTAAGCATCTTGTTATAAACACATTTATTTTTTTATTCAAAAGCAAAAGCAGTATGGACTTAAAACAAATTTTGTCCTTAAAAGAAATTTTTAAGTTGGACCTTAAAATATAAGTCTATGTACCATAGTGTGCGCTATTTACGCTACATGCCACTATATTGTTATTAGTGCTATAATAGTCGTAGCTGAAATAACGCACTTTTATTCCATAACTCAGAATTTAAAGTCCATAAACGCTATAGTGCACTATTTAGAATATTAATACAATCCTATCAAGTACAATTTTCTTTTTCTAACATCTAATATATTGAATTCTTAAATATCTATTCAGCTTGTCAGTAGGTCACTGATGAGGAGGAAGTTATACCTTTTTAGGTGAGATTTATCTCCTTCTCGCATTATAGAAGTAGAGGTATTTTAAAATTGTTCGGGTTAGAATTTTAATTTATATACTTAGCTTCAAAACAGTTTGAGTCAGGGTCTGAATACTTATCTAATATTTCGGGTTCAGTTTTTCAGTTACGGATAAATAGATACTCATAACTTGTTTGTGGATTATCAGGTTCGGTTCGAATCCGAATCAAATATTAAATTATTAATTTTGTAACTGTATTCATAATTTAACGGGTTATATTTTTTTCAACCATACCCTATCCAAATTAATCGGATCCGAATCAGTTCCGAATCAGCTCCGAATAATCAAGTAAAAATAACACCTCTACACAAAAGTTCAAACATATTAATTAAAACCAAAACTGAGGAACTATATTATTAAAAAAATTCACGACTGATGAGCGGTTTATACGTATAATTTATAGATAACTTATGTATTAAAAAATAATTAATTTTTCAATCATATTCAGAAATTTAATACTTCGTACATTATTCGCAAATCTTATTAAAGTGTGAGGACACCTACAACAGTATTCAAGTTCGCATATAGCCATCAGCCTAGCTACATTAGTTTTAGAGGAGGGTTCAAATGCCTCCATGTTTTTGTGTCTCCATCTCTCTCCATCATTTTCAAAGTTCAAACAGTCGATCCGAACCGCTCAACCTAACCTCCATACTAAAATATGTTTGGAGACCAAATTTTATATTTTTAGGAATTTTTTTACTATTTTTTTAGATAGGTACAAAAATACTGTTTTTAGATGGTTCAGATTTACTGATTTTGTACCTATCTAAGAAAATAGTAAAAAAATTCCTAAAAATATAAAATTTGGTTTCCAAACATATTTTAGTATGGAGGTTAGGTTGAGCGGTTCGGATCGACTGTTTGAACTTCCAAAATGATAGAGAGAGATGGAGGCATGATGGAGGCACAAAAACATGGAGGCATTTGAACCCTCCTCTTAGTTTTATTTCAGCCACAGTAGATAAACAGTGAAAAAACGCACCAATTATTTGTGATACTGTTTTAGACTTCTCTGGCTTTTAGATGTTTGAATTTCTCTTAAAGATCGTACATTAATATAACTTATTAAGGCTGCTACAATTTGAGTTATCTGATTAGCTAGGAATAAAGTGTGTTTTAATAGTTTTGAAAAACCTACTTGTAAAGCCTTAGGTTCTAAATAATGAGTGAGGCTATGGTACTATGCATATCACGGGTTGTTACCGTGCTACGGCTCTATATTAGAGTTTTCAAATCCTAACGGTCGATCCGAACCGTTCATCTTGTTGTCCATATTAATATGTGTTTGGAGACCAAATTTTACATTTTTTGAAAATTTTTTACTATTTTTTTAGATATTTAGAAAATCACTTGATCTGAAAATTCTGGACCATTCAAAAACAGTGATTTTTAATAAATCTAAAAAAATAGTAAAAAAATTTCAAAAAATGTAAAATTTGGTCTCCGAACACATATTAATATGGAGAACAAGATGAACGGTTCGGATCGACCGTTAGGATTTGAAAACTCGAATATAGAGCCGTAGCACGGTAGCAAATCGTAATATGCATAGTACCATAGACTCACTCCTAAATAATTGCCCTTACTTCTTTTTGGTGCAAGGCAAATATGGATGATTCTTTTTTTAAAATAACTTTAATTTTGCTTATAAATGTTACAAATTTAAATCAGGCAGGCAATATTATTATCCTGTCGAATTCCAATACCCAGGGAGGGGAAAGTAGTCCATGGGATTCCGAGGAGGATCCAGCTTTTGGACTCGAGGGATCAGATTTATTATATGAGTGAGTCTATGCTACTATGCATATTACGATTTGGCACTGTGCTACGGCTCTATATTCGAGTTTTCAAATCCTAACGGTCGATCCGAACCGTTCATCTTGTTCTCCATATTAATATGTGTTTGGAGATCAAATTTTACATTTTTTGAAATTTTTTTACTATTTTTTTAGATTTATTGAAAATCACTGTTTTTGGATGGTCCAGAATTTTCAGATCAAGTGATTTTCTAAATATCTAAAAAAATAGTAAAAAAATTTCAAAAAATATAAAATTTGGTCTCCAAACACATTAATATGGAGAACAAGATTAGCGGTTTGGATCGACTGTTAGGATTTGAACTCGAATATAAAGCCGTAGCACAGTAACAACCCGTGATATACATAATACCGTAGACTCACTCTTTATTATATTATCTTAGATTCCGAACTGAGGCTGATGCCATCGATGCTGCTTTTTTGGATGCTGCTGATTCTTCTAGTTCTTCTCTGACTAATACTTCTACTTTTCCATAGACTTTTGGTTATTGATTCTAGTACTATTGGTTGTTTTGTTCTGTAATATTCTAGTACTTCTACTGTCATATTTGTATGTTTTTATGTTCTTAGATATCCCCATGTAGTTTTCCAACTTGTGGATTAGTTCTTTAGATGTTGTTATATTCCTCTATGTTATTGGCTATTTTGTTTTTGAGAAAATAGGTGGGCACTCCCACTTTTGTCAAAAAAAAAAAAAAAATCTAAATTAAGTCCCCAACTAAGAAAGAATCGGGAAGTCCAGCACGTAATACATAAAACTTCAGTTTCCGGCCCAAAAGCCCAAAAGCCCAAAATAGGAAGACAAACTGAAATTGCTACAAAGGAGAGACTCGTGCAGATCAATGACCTGACATGACGAATGGATTATTAAAGCTCAATTGGTGATCTGCCTTCCCTTGTTGAGGACATGCCTGGTCCAGCTTGCGCGGGCCCACTTCTCAATCACCTCAATAGATACAAGTAACATAAATAATTAGCACACCTTGCATTTCGTCTGCCAATATTATTATTTGAAGTAAAAAATATAAAACAAAATTTGGTAAACTGATTTTCATTTCGGTAGAGAAATCTGAACAAGTTTGAGTTGACTTTCTCGGGAGCTGATTTAATCATGTTTGGATTCGAATCCTCCAGAACCAATTCATTGCAAATTGCAATCTACAAAAGCGAGCACATGCTGCACATTTTATCTTGCGTAGTCCAATTTGCAAGTCACATTGGTGCTTGTAAGGACACGTGTCTATAGAACTAGTATTTTAATATTCGGTTTATACTTCTACGGATATTATTTGTTCAGATCAATAAATAACAGAGTACAAAAGAAGCAATAAAATATATTATAATGAGATAAAAAAATACAACCCAAGAAGAACTAAAAATAATTATTGTACCTCAAAATAAAACAATTTTACACCGTAGAGTACCGCACTATATCTAAACTCTAAAATCCGCACCGTATCTGAGCTCTAAATATCTGCACCAAATCACCAACTCAGGACTTTGGCAAAACCAGCGATGAGCTGAGCTGTTAAAACGACAAAACCACGATTTGTAATTGTCCTCGTCCGAGCTAATAACTAGCCGGTGATTTCGAGAGAGCCACGTGTTTGGTTGAAGATTTAGGAGCACCAACTCTCCTCAATTCTACCGTGCACACGGAGCAAGAATAAACAAGACGACGGTATTATGAGGAATTCAGGATAAACCTCCATCGCAGCATCACAAGGAATTTTTTTTTTTTTTTTACTACCACCCTGATAAATCAAAATTAATTGATTACCACCCATATTTCAAAATTTACCACCCACATGAACTGAGGATACGCACGGATCCCAATCAGTTCGCAGACTGAGTCTGTGAACCATTCGGTGTGCAGATTAAGTCTGCGAACCCACGAACGCGGTTACCTATGTTAAATCAGTAACAATTTTAAATTTAAAACACAAGCCTATCTTTGATCTTGACGTTATTTACATCCTCTACTCATGCAAGATGTAGCATCTGACAACCACTGCTGTTGCATCTAAAACACTGAATATTAAATCTTTAATATTCAGCCGTTGAAGTGTGAACACAGTCCACATAACTAATCAGCCTATATTTGTCATTTCAATCCAAACCTAACTGTGTCACATGTGTCTGTTTTTAGTTTATTAGAAAACTGTAAGTGGCAAAAAATAAAACAATCAGTGCACAGACTGGGTCTGCGAACCGATTGAAATTCGTGTGCATCCTCAGTTCGCGTAGGTGGTAATTTTTAAAATTTGCCTTGAAAGATGGTAATCAATTAATTTTAATTTATTAAAATGGTAACAAAAAAAATTCGGAGCATCACACCATCGCCCCTGGAGGCCTGGATCAATGCGGAGAAGTGTCATTCATACGGCCTTACACCGCGTGTAGACTGATATTACGGTACTAGATTTATGCTCAGGAGTCAAAGAAGACGGAACAACCTTATCATTTGATTCCTAGATTTAGGAATGCGACATTTAATGATGGTACCAGCTTATTAATTATGATAAAAAATGCACCAGAACTATGTTTAATAGATTATGCTTCGCGCAAAAATATTTTTTTTTGAAAACTTGGTAGTAGTTACTTCGCGCAAAAATATTATTAGACTAATTTACAACACATTACATATGTCGTTTCATACCTCTAATTTATTATGAGCATTCAGGGGCAGATTTAGTGTACTCACGGAGCAGTTGCCTCTCCTGAATTTTGAATTTTTATACAAATTTATAAATTCGGTTCGATTTTGTTCCTCTGTAGAATTTTATTCGTCTCAGTCTGAACTTTTGATTTGTAATTAACGTTAAATTTAGAGTTAAAATTATTATAAATCTGTTGAATTCTAATTGATAATTAGAATTAGAAGTCAGAGTATTGAAAATTAAAAGTTAGAACATTGAAAATTAAAAACTAGAGCATTGTTTTTTTTTTATCTAATATCTGATTAGCTAATGAATTTGAACCCGATTAAATATTTAAATCTGATTCGCTATTTTTTTGCTCCTCCCTGATAAAAATCTTGGATCCGCCTTGAGCATCAATCAATTAATCAGGTCATTTTAACTGTCAACTTGATAATTTAATTACTGAAATTTTATCAATCGTTTGTGAAATAAATTTGATTTGTTTTAATTTGAAGAGATATATAAACTTCTTTAAAATATTTGTTACAATAATGCATTTATAGTTATGTACCAGTGACTTAAAACTTATAAATACGCTTGAAATAATAGTTTTATTAGCTCAAAGGTTTTGAGTCATGAAAACAATATGTCAATTGCTCAATTTCATCAAGTTCTTGCAAAAAATAAATCAATTTGTAATTTGCAACATGCACTGATGCACACTGACTGAGTCTATTAATTTATTTGCGCCTCATTCCAAGTCAATATGACACTAAATTAATTGATGAGGAGGGTTCAAATGCCTCCATGTTTTGGTGCCTCCATCATGCCTCCATCTCCCTCCATCATTTTCAAAATTCAAACAGTCGATCCGAACCGCTCAACCTAACCTCCATACTAAAATATGTTTGGAGATCAAATTTTATATTTTTAGGAAATTTTTTACTATTTTTTTAGATAGATACAAAATCAGTAAATCTGAACCATCTAAAAACAGTATTTTTCTACCTATCTAAAAAAATAGTAAAAAAATTCCTAAAAATATAAAATTTGGTCTCCAAACATATTTTAGTATGGAGTTTAGTTTGAGCGGTTCGGATCGACTGTTTGAACTTTGAAAATGATGGAGGGAGATGGAGGCATGATGGAGGCACAAAAACATGGAGGCATTTGAACCCTCCTCTTAATTGATATGATCAAAACATAATAATGTAACATTAGACCTATATAAACCACTCCATCCCATAAGGTCATAAGGTAAAGATCTTAACACCAACTACACCTTGATGAAACCATAAAAATTGAGAATTAAATTAGCTAAATTCTATCCAAATATTGCTTAAGCTCAACGATGTTGCAAATAAATCTCATTTGTACATATTTTGGGTTGTAATAATACTTGGTAGAGCGGAAAAAAAGTGATGTGTCGTGCTGTGATTAAGTTAATTTTTCACATGCCGTGACTAAAATGTCAAGGGGTGGTCCCGGCACGCGAATAGTCACGTCATGTCCAAACGTACCGTGATCAAACATAGCTCGCGTGATCATTTAATCATAATTTATGTTAGTTTATTCAAGATTCACCGTTTGATAAAGATTAAACAATCTTAATTACACGTGACTTGCATGACTACGTGCCATGACTAGATCTTTCGCGTTACGTGCCGTACCTGTCAAATTTTCTAAAGATGGTTACGACACGCGAATCACAGCACGTAATCGACTCACGTGCCATGCCGTTCTGTGCCATAATCGTATTGTTCCGTGACAGAGTCGGCTCTGCCGTATCATTTTTCTCAGTCTAGTACTTGGTACAACTTTTGCAGCATAAAAAAAAAGTAAAATGAAAATTACGAGTACTAAATTAAGCGGGAAAAGTGTAATTAGAATTAGAGTGTTATTAGGCTCATCAAGTTTTTTTAATAAACTTAATTTCAAAACTTATGAAATTAGTTTCAAACGATTAATATAACCGTTGAAACTGATTTATTTTATAATTAATGCATTTATATGTAAAAATTTATAGAATTTTGAATTAATTCAGTATAATGTCGAGTTATAAAAAAATTATAAAAAATTAACATATAAAATTAATTTATAAATCTTACTTTTTTAACTGTTTTATTTCATATTAAACTAATTATAAATTTATATAAGAAGATTTCTATTTAAAAACCATAAATAAAAATAATATTTTATCAAACCAACTTGATTACTTTGATTTTTATAGAAACCATAAGAATCGAAATGTCATTTTCAGGACAAGGTGTTTTCAGAAGTTTTACTATCATTTTTTTTATCGAAATTTGTGAAAATGACTCGGACCGAAATGGTGTTTCGGTACTTATTTTAAAAAAAAAAAATTAAAGCAACCAAGTTAGTTTGATAAAAAAAAAAAATTATTTATGGTTTTAAAAAAAAAAAATCGTTTAAGAAGACCTAGTTCGTACTAAAAAGAATATGCAAATACGCCGATGTCTCTCCACATCATTCAGAATTCCACCAATAAAAAGGAAAACGAATTATTCGGAATTTATTTCCAGAAGATTCTCCGAGGTTCTGGTCCAAGAAGCCCATATCATCTGCATTTTCTGAGTTAATGCATCTCGACCGTCTGATTTTAAATGGAGTCTATTTAGCTTCCACCTATAACTTAGAGACTGTAATATTAGTGCAGATTTAATATGCACGACTTTCAAAGTTGATTGAACGGTCTAGATACATCAACGCAAAAGATTCCTTTTCGAGTTAACGCAGAGGATACGAATTCCGGCCCAAGGGTATCGATTGAAAGAGACCACCGACCGAATTCAGCGCACTGCCGCTGCGCAGGTTTGACTATATTTATAAATAATTAAATTATACTTTTTTTATGTATTTATTCACTTCTCCTTCCTAGTACCTCCTCGTTTGACTATATTTGCAACACCTGCATCCTGGGATCATGCCTCAACCCAAGTCAAGCATGTGATTCTATTAGAAAATTTTGCCTCCTGTGGTTTGCATGATACCAGTGGTCCTTTGGGTCGGCAACTTCTATTTATTAATATTACAAAACTAAACAGCTCATCGAATTAATCAAATATATCCCAGTAAAATTAAGAAATCTAGTTACCTATTTCAAGCAATTGATTACAGAATTAACAAAAGATGATGGGCCTATAATTATATTTTGCATTCCAAAAAGTTATTCATTTTGACCGGTAGTAATTGTTAGCTGTAACAAATTAAAATGTGATTTTGTTCATGCATGCGGATTGCAGAAAGCCACTACATATCTGCATATGCGGTATGCGGGTGTACATGCGAAAGTACATATGCGATTTTATTATGCCTTGTTAAAAAAATATAATAAAATAAATTTATATTTAAAGACTAGTTTAATTTAGTAGTTTGTGCTCTTTATCATATTATAAAGGTCATAGATTCCAATCTTCTTCGACGCAAAATAATTTTTAGACTTTTTTTAAGTTCGCATTGATTGTATATGTATCTGTATATTTAAAACTGAATAAACTTGACTGCATGATATTACATATGCGAAAGACCACTGCATAAGCATATGCGGAAACACTGTTTTTATTAAGCATGTCTATAGACAATAACAACAGCGAATTTTTGTCACTTTATTCTTTTAACATATTATATGCAGTTTTTAATTCCTCACTTCTAACACCTCTTAAATAAATATGTATTGATATAACTGTCAAGTGTGCTATGGTGTGATACTTAAGTTTGTATTGGATAATAATAATAAATTGTATATTTTAAGGAGTTTGACAAACGAGTATAAAGCTAAATGTATTTTGATTTGATAAAAAATGCGTAATAATTGTCAACAATTGTATTTACATCGAAATAAATAATGTACATTGATATTACACATGGATCAACTTAATAAGATTGAATTGCATACATGAACACAACAGTTTAATCACTAATACATCTAAAATATCTACTCATGTGACAAACATAATTGAAATAGCTTGAAATCGTTAAATCCAAACATTACTAAAATTATATATTTTTTATAATGAAAAAAAAAAGATTGGCAAAAACATCGCCATCCTTGGGACTGTTTGTTTTGACATGTCACCTGTTCTTCAACCTGTTTGGCATGGTGTCAATTATCAATACTATTTATGATGCTTATTAAACTTTTTTTTGTGATTGTTATTAAATCTTTGTACTATTTTCCATAAGGTAACATATTGGATCGGTTAATTTCGATTTTTTATAAATCATAATTATAATTTTTTTTTTATGAAACCGACATGATTACTTTTTTTTTTTTTTACAAAAATTATCAGAACTGAAATGCCATTTTGGTTCGAATTTTTTTTTCTCGGGATCAAAATGGCAATTCGGTCCGAGCTACTTTCACAATTTTTCAACATATTTTTTTATTGAAATTTGTGAAAGCGGCTGGACTGAAATGACAATTCGGTCTAAAAAAAAAGGACTGAAATGATATCTCGATTCTTATGATTTTTGTAAAAAACAAAGCAATCAAGTTAGTTTGGTAAAATCTATTTTTTTATTTATGGTTTCTAAAAAAAATTGTTTTTTCTATGAAGTAATATTTGCAAGGGTTTATTTCTTTCATTATAACTTGCGAGTAATCGTATGTTCAAATTTGCGGGTTTCTTCGTAAAATATCAGAATTCTAGGGTCATAAAACAAACACTTCTCTTCTACGAATTCGTATCCCCTCAGGTTACCTGACTGAGTAGAATTGAATCGGACGGTCTGAAAATGGACTGACATGCATCTTAAAGCACAAATAATCCTGCCCCTTTGTCATTCCGAATCCCGACCGGCTGAGAGTAAATCTGAACCGTCCGTTTCAATTGTCTTGTACCCGGAAGGATACGGATCCTCTAGTTCTATCTTTTGTGGCTAAAATTAATGAAATAAATAACACAGAAAAGCCTAGAAAGCAGAATTGGAGAAGGAAAGCCTTTAAAGCTCACTTTCATTTTTCGACAAGTTTAATAATAATAAAGTAGCGGCAAACTCGCGGCTCTGCCTCTAACCAAAGCAGCTCTCCCTCACTCAAATAGAACAAGGCTTACAATCGCGTCATCTAGTTCGCCTTTTAATTGGAATAGCGAGATCTGACGAACAATCTCATCTCTTTCACCCCTTCGCATGGTTCCTTCAAGGTAAAACCTAAATTAACCCCCTTATTACTGTGTTTTGTCCATGTTACCAAGTGGAGAAAGCGAATTTGAAGTGGTATATTGGAATTTTCTAAATGCAGGCGAGTTCATATGCATGTAAGTGGAGATGCGTTGGAAGCTTAATTCCTCGGTCTACAAGAGGATGTCGTCAAAGGAATTAACTAACGGGCTTGATCAGGACATTGAAAACTCAGGTTTTGATTTGTTTTCTTCAGCTTAATAGTTTTTTCTTCTTTGATGTTCATCTAATAATACTATTTTAGATTTGTGAAGGTTGTCTCTGGCTTTTTAGGTTACAAAATATATATTGTTTGATCGTTTGTTATTCGGTGGCAATGATCTGGTAATCGGAGTTTGATTTGTGTTCAATGTTGTTGTTTGATTTTTCAATACTTTGGATGTCGGTTTGGTTTTATGCATGCAACGTATTCCTTTATTTTTTTTAACGAACTTGCTTTCTAACAGACAAGTGGTATTTCTCAACATGCAACTTTTATATTACGATCTAATTTATTTATTTCGTAGAGAGCTTTTAAATTGTCTTGCAACTGTTTCTGATATTTCTTTGATCCAAATTGTTTATGTAATAGAGATTCTCTCAATTGTTCCTGATTTCTTGTCACATGCCGCATTGTGCTTTGATCTGGTCAGGCTATTTTCCTTTTTGACGAGAAGATACTTTCTGATCTTACCTCTGCCAATGATCTGAACCCCATAATATTGTTTCTTGTTTGGATTATTGCTAAAATTTGCACAAATTTAAGGTTCTCTAATAGCAAATAATATCCCTTTTTGTGCAGTGAAAAGTGCTTTGTTAGAAGAAAATGGAAATCCTCCATGGAAGCTTTCTCTGCCGCATATATGTGTGGCCACACTCGTCTCATTCTTGTTTGGATACCATGTTAGGTATGCTTGACTATACTGAACATTGGATTTTTGAAGTTACTGAAACAAAAATAAAAGAAACAGAAATTGAATATGAAAGAATGCTTTTAGCTTACTGTATTGATTTTTTTCCTTGTATATTATATGTTGCAGTGTTGTTAATGAGCCACTGGAGAGTATCTCACTAGATCTTGGCTTTGCCGGAAACACGCTTGCTGAAGGTATTTTCAATTCAAATTTGAAAAGTATAAACCATTTCATGCAACTTCAGTCCTGTAAACATGTATAGTAGTATCGAAATCTAAGTTGTTTAGTTGTAGGGAAGCTGCAGGTTTTATTGAACTACTTGTATATTTATTTCTTTAAACTAATGTGTTCACATAGCACTGATCTTGGATTTTGATTTATGCTGCTTCATTTAAAAAAGAAGCTCTTTTTTTGAAATAGATGTGAACTTGTGTGCAACTTTGCATCTGCAAAGAAGCACCGATACACTCAGTTATGTTGTTGCGAAATCAATAACATTTGTGGAGTCATGGCAATAACAATAAACAAATCAGTACAAGTTTATAAGAAACACCCTCACTAGGTGCTAATTGGGAGTGTATACTTGGTATATACATCAATAAATTTGTGCAGGGCTCGTGGTGAGTACATGCTTAGGTGGAGCTTTCGTGGGGTGTCTTTTCAGTGGTTCTATAGCAGATGGGATTGGCAGGCGGAGATCTTTCCAATTGAGTGCTTTGCCAATGATTATCGGAGCTGCTTTAAGGTTAATTTAACCACTTATTTTGTATTTGTGCCTTTTTTTATTATGAAACATATTATGTTATTCATGCTGTCAACTGGTTTGTACTGGTCCAACCGTGACACATGTATAGGTTCCCATTCACATGGCCTCATTTGATAGATTTACCAGCCATTACGAGAATAAAGCACAAAAGAGAAAAAGTTCATTATCAGCAACAAAAACAGTGGGATGCTAGGTGGTTTATACCAGTATAATACAAGGTTAATGCAAATTCATTTAATTTTAATGTTTTTTCTTATCCTTAATCCAAAGTTTAATCAATTGTTCCTATTTGCACTTTATCTCCTTCCTTTGCAGTGCTTCATCCAATAGACTAGAGGGAATGCTTTTGGGTAGATTCTTAGTTGGAACTGGAATGGGATTAGGTCCACCAATAGCTTCTCTGTATGTCACTGAGGTATGGAACTTGAAAACGCATGTTGTGTATTTATATTATTGTTCCTGGATCACACAAGACTTAGATATACTATTCTTGTATACAGATATCTCCATCATATGTTAGGGGTACCTATGGTAGCTTTATTCAGATAGCTACTTGCCTTGGTATAATAGTGGCTTTGTTTATTGGGATCCCCGTCAAGGATGTGACTGGATGGTAAGTTCTATATGAGGTTTATGGTTAATTTTTTGTACTGTGCTTTTGGCATATTTTGTACCTGTTATTTTTTATTTTTTAAAGAAAAAACAACAAATACCAACACATATATTTAATTCTGAAAATTTCTAAACAAATGAGGCATGTGCCAAAAGAAAAAGTGACCTAGTGAGGCCATGTGCTTTTGGCATATTTTACATACATGGTGATGGCGGTTTCATTTGTGCAACTTATAATGCATCTAGCACCTGATATTTCCGGCCAATCCACATACATGACCAAGTGATAAAAAGGTGCCCTCCAACATTATGGTGTTTACTTAATCTAAATATTTTATTGAAGTTCAGTCTAGGTTTAGGAAATCAGAGCCGGGCAAAGTTAAAGCAAGGTGTTCAATATCCAACTGAATATATTGTTTCCACCACATTGCCAATTGTGCAAATATTCTATGTCTTGTATTTCAGGTGGAGAGTTTGCTTTTGGGTTTCAACTGTGCCAGCCGCATTGCTTGCAATTTGTATGGAGTTCTGTGCTGAAAGTCCCCATTGGCTGTATAAGGTTTTTTTTTTCTTTTTGTTTGGACTTGTAACTTGAGCCCAATAATGTGACCCGGTCTGCAGAAAACAGAAAGATTTCTTGTGTTTGCATTTGATAACCAAATGTTTGACTTATTGATGGAAAACTTGTATATCATGATAGGTTCAAAATTTTGCCTTTCTTCCTATGAGTCCTATTTTTTCTTTCTTGTTTGAACAAATCTTATTCAAGTTTTCGTAAGCAAGTTCTATAGTAATTTTGTTCTTTTCTAGACATACTAGTGGTAATTTTCTGTTGGACTAACCATTTCTTTGACGCTTTGTGGTGGGAATGTTCTGAGCCAGAGATGTTAGGTCTAATTTAAAAAAATTGACAGTATTTTATGAAAGTTCTATAATGCATTAACAATTATGGAATGTTTATTTGCCTTTTTCTTTTCAATACAGAGAGGTAGAATTGGCGAGGCAGAAGCTGAGTTTGAACGGCTTTTAGGAGCTACTCATGTTAAAGCAGCCATGGCCGAGTTGACAAGGTCAGACAGGGGTGACGATGGTGATTCTGTAAAATATTCAGAATTGTTTTACGGCCGCCATTTCAAAGGTATCAGACCTTAGACTTCAATATCATGCATACCCTGCAAAATGAGAATGGTCTTGCATGCACCCCCCAAAAAAAAAAAAAAATCTAATATATTACCTTTAGCAGCCTCTTAGTTTATAGGATATTCAAAATTTTAACAGGTCGAGACCACCAACTTCATAAAATGAAAGCGTGACAATTGAAGGAGTTCACAACATCCTTGCACTACAATTGCAAGTACCCTCTGGTCCACATGAGCAAACCAGTCATGGTTAAAACAAAAAGCCACATATGTATTCTTTTGCAATCACTACACTCTTGAGCTCTCAACAAGTTAGCCACAAATGTATCCTTTAAAAATCTGTAAATACAGCACTGCAAACTTTTGACTGCAGCATTTGACAGCAAGGGCCCACCTCGTGCTAAAAACTTCAGTCTGTCAGACTCACCATCCCTTTATTCGACCTGATCCATGTATAGCTTTACTAAATTTCCCAAAAAGTCTCTCATTCCAATGAATTAGGTTTTCTCTCTTCCTAAACCTAACCAACTTTGAAACAAAGAGAGGATATGTACCATCATTGCACCACTAGCTTTATCCATTTACCCTTCAAAGATATTTTAGGCATCTCCGTGCTTCTCACAAAAATTCAAATAAAATTAAAAGAGAAAAGAAAACGGGGGGAGTGGTTAAAAAACAAAAACCAGGAGGTCTGTAACGAGAAGGAACAGAGTGACGCCCACAACTAAACAGTTCAATCCCATGTAGTCATAGACTCATAGCACCTTCGTTTGCTAATCGTAATTTTTGTAAAATTAATAATGATAATTGGTAGACAGATTAGCAGAAAAAAAAAAGAGAGAGAATAATAAAAATAAAAAAAAGCTTGCTCAAATTTGGTCCTTGTTGCCCAACTTAGTCTTTATGTCTGTTTGACCATGGACCAGCTTTAAACAAATTTAGATAATTTATGGACAAAAGTCATGTGTGGTTGTCTTAAAAAATCTTTTCCTTCCTTTTCTTTTGCCGAAGTTTTGTACATTACAAGTGGCTTTTTTGGTGCAGTTGTTTTTATTGGAACAATGCTATTTGCTTTACAACAGCTGTCAGGAATAAACGCTGTTTTCTATTTCTCCTCAACTGTGTTCAAAAGTGCTGGTGTGCCTTCTAACCTAGCCAACATGTGTGTTGGCTTTTCAAACTTGTCTGGTGAGATTTTGCTTTATTGTGGAACTGTATTTATATTTTACTACTGTATGTACTTGATTAAATTACAATTGTTGGGAAATCTTCCAGGTTCTGTTGTTGCTATGCTTTTGATGGACAAACTTGGGAGAAGATACCTGTTACTAGGCAGTTTTATTGGCATGGTAAGCTTTATAAATGATTGAATTAGAGTAATTTCTCAGCAACTATGTTTATTTACTGACAATCTTAGACATGCGATATTTAAAACACACATGCCAGCATGTTGATGTATAGTCAGGGAAATTATTTCAGCCTGCGATCATAGGCCAAAATTGCCGAAGCAGATTTAGTTGATAAGGTTCTACCATTTTTTACAAGGCATACCATGTAATTTACACTCAGAACTTCTTTGACTTGTCTGGAGTTCTTGCTAGTGCTTTATTTGGAAAAATGGAATTAACCAATTTATTTTAACTCTCGTAAGAAAATAGTGCAAACTAGATCCATTAACAACTACATGAGACATATATGATAATATTTGTCTGGAGTTCTTGCTAGTGCTTTATTTGGAAAAATGGAATTAACCAATTTATTTTAACTCTCGTAAGAAAATAGTGCAAAATAGATCCATTAACAACTACATGAGACATATATGATAATATTTGTCCTGATACAGGCTGTAGCAATGGGTGTTCAAGCTGGTGCAGCAAGCCTCCATCATCTCATTGCTGGAACTGTCTCTCTCTCTGTTGGTGGCATGCTTTTGTAAGACCTAACAAAGCTTCACATTTCCTTTTTCAATAAGCAGAAAGCTATTAAGTTATAATGATTTCTGTAATGAAGTTATAATGATTTCTGTAACGGAGTTAACTGATTAATTACAATTTTCAGGTTTGTCTTGTCATTTTCTCTAGGAGCAGGCCCTGTTCCAGGCCTTCTCTTACCTGAAATCTTTCCTAACAAAATCCGTGCAAAGGCCATGGCTCTGTGCATGTCAGTGCATTGGGTATGTACATGATTTCTTTTATCTGATATTCCTAATAAAATAAGGAGAAAACATATTAATTATATTATGGTGAATATTAGAAATGGAAGGTTGAGCTAAGCTAATATTGTAGAACCTATTGCTTTTTTTATGTTGTTCAGAGTTAAAGTGTTTCATGAGGATAACAGAAAAAAGGGAGGCCACAGTTAGCGCCAAATCAACTAGAATAAAATCAAAATATGAAAGTAATAGAAATTTCACCGAAAACTAAATATGAAGTGACAGAATTTGTAGGTTATTAGTTCTAGTAAAAAAAAATTAGCCAACCACTGTTCATTATCATTACTTAATTGGTTGAGGTTATAAGTTTTCTTGTTGTAAAATTGTAAAGTCTGTCACCTGTTAGCTATGCTAAGAAATTTGAAATTTTTAAATACTTTCAGGTGGTAAATTTCTTTGTTGGTTTGTTGTTTTTACGGCTTCTAGAACAACTGGGTGCACAGTTGCTGTATTCTATTTTTGCAACATTTTGTGTCATAGCTGCAATTTTTGTGAGGAAGAATGTGGTCGAGACAAAAGGAAAGACTCTTCAAGAAATAGAAGTTGCACTTCTGCAAACTTAGCCATACTGCAAAAGCTAGGTATACTTGGATTTGTAGTTAAATAGCTGTTTACAGAGTTCAGCTAATATAGTTAGTTCTTCAGAAAGAGGATTGAATAATAAATTGTGGTGCAAACTTAATTCTTATTGAATTTATTATTCCTGAACTTATAAATCATCAATGGACCATAGGAAAATTCACCCTGGCACTGAAGGCTAGATTGTACATGCCTTTAAAGCAAATTGTGATAGCAGGAAAATCTTGGGATATTGAAATTTATATAATCAGAGATATGTTGTATATTTTGTGTGGTCACTGGCCATTTAGTGATATTTCACTGGGTACACCGTACACATGGAAGTGGCTTCTGTTTTTAATTTTACTTGGACATTGACTTGTTAAATTATAAAACAAGTGAATTAATGATCTATACTTGTATTTCTGCAGGTACTAGTGCAGGTAGAGTAGTACAGAATTTGAATATCTGAAATAGAGCTCAGTTTGGTGGTGTTGAGGTATTCAGTGTATTTGACAATATAGTATATTAATGTATATCTGTATAAATTCACGGTGTTAGTATATCCGGTCTTTCATAAGTAATGCTGTCTTTAAGTACTTGCTGATCTTCAGCAACACATGCCTTCTGTTTTCCCTTGGGTTTGTTGGTATGGTGTTGACATTGATGTTCATCGCTATTGCTCGTGCTTTATAAGCCTCAAATGGTATCGTCCTTGGAATTCACATCCCCTCAGGTTACCGGACCGAGTACAATTGAATCGGACGGTCCAAAATTGTTCTATTTAATTTGGCACGAATCTCAAGGCACAAATAATACTGCCCCCTCTGTCATCCTGAGCATGAGCAAGGACCGGCTGAGAATAAATATGAGTTCTGTTTCAATTGTGTTGAGTCAGGTACCTGGGAGGATACGGATCCATCGTCCTTGTGGGATATTCCATTATTTCATAAATTAAAGCAAACCTTCTGCAACATATATCACAATAATAAAATGGTGAGCAGAGCTACCTCACCTTCTCTTAGGGGTAGTTGATGCACAAGTGGATAAGCTATGTCATTATCCACCACGGTCATTAAACTGATAAAAGGACTGGTTTATTCGACTATACATGGACCTAGATGCTCCGTGTATATATATATATATATATAAATGTAGGTTGTGCCGTTGTGGCTCCTTAGTTCATGACGTCATAAATTGCATATCTGCATAGAAAAACTGTACAAAATATTTGAAGTGTGATCGTTAAATAGATTCTTAACCATTATGTATCTTGCCGATTTTGTTAGCATTTGAAATAAAAAAGAAAATGCAGAGTTGGTATGGAATTGGAAAAAAATTATATTACTCAGTACTCGGATATTATGTACGTGTGTCACACAAGGATGGTATGCAGATGTTATCTTGGGTGTGATACTCGACTGGCTAACATTGGAACTTTTTCCAATTCCATTCAAACTCTATTTTTTTTTTCTTCAAATGCTTAATAAAAAAAAGAGAGTTCAAATGCATCATGGTTTTGAATTCCATATGTTTATTTTCATTTTCATGGTTTTGGATTCCATATGTTTATTTTCATTTTTAAAGTCGGAATAGTCGATCTAAATCGCTCAACATGATCTTCACAGTAAAATATGAGACCAAAATTTATATTGTATTATATTTTTATATTTTTTTAAATAGATACAAAATTACTATTTTTAGGAGATTCTGGACCATCCAAAAAGTGATATCGTACCTATTGGGTTGTGTTTTTGAGAAGATATGCGTGCGAGCCCATGCATGACCTGCCTTGTCGTTCAACCAAGCAAGGTCATGAAGACATGAAAAAAAAATTAGGGGCACATTTGTACTAGAATCATCTTCAAACTGTTCTTGTGCACTGACTCCAGAAACTAAAAAATTTGAAATTTCTGTACAGTCAGAATACAAACAGCACTAACTTGTGGCTCCTTGCTACACTAAACGAAGATGAAGTGATATTTCCAGCAGTATTAGTGAGATTTTAGGCTCGGATTGGACCAAAAATTTGCTAATCACAATTTCAAACAATTAAATGCCAGACGTTTCTCCAAAATTTGAGCTAGGTATCAATTTGTCGAGTCATAAATTTTTGCAAGTAGAGGGATAGTTTTTCTTTTTGAAAGTTTGTGATTGGCAATTAACAATATCCGCTATACAAAATACACATTTTATAGTATCAAAGAAAAGAGTAAACAGGATATATTGATGAACAAAATTTGTCAAATTCACCATTCCGTCATTTTTCTTATTTCGATGTCTGCTCCCATAACTAAAACCAGAAGAGGTTCTCCTTTCGCAAGAACAGGTAATTTTAACTTTAGGCAGTTGTACCCAGAGAGCCATTATATATATATTTTTTAACTAAGATTAGCCTAATTAAACTAACCAAATAGGAAGAAACCTATTCAGGCTTAGAAATAACCAGATATTTATGCTTTTTTGCAGATAAAATTCACAAAAAGTACTGTTGGAAAGTAGAAATCTAACCCTGGATTAAGTAAACAACATCTCTATTGCTTATAGAATTTTCTGCAAGAAATGATCAAGAATGCGAGGAATGAAAAAAATGAAAACAGGTCAAGTTCTAAGCATGCACAGTTGATGTATATTCTTGTAACAATTTGGCCTTTATTATCACACATATAACAAAAGAAGAATTCTTCTACGACTCAACTGAATTAAACTTCGTACAAATTGCAAAATTGCCTTGTTCCTTGTAGAAGAACACAACCTTGAAGAAATCATGAGAAACTTATACAAGCAACTTTAGCATTCCTATCATGAAAAACTTATACAAAACCCTTTCTCTGTTTTGGTAACACCCATCAAATTGCTACCAAACTCATCAAAATCATCTGGACCAGACCCAACATCTCTAAACTCGTCCCATTCACCATCAGAAATCTTATCAGCTTCATCCCTGGCTGGTACTGTCAACTGATCTATTGCAACTGGTAAGGGTCCTTCAATGAAATACCTATCTTTTAACAGCTCAATTGCAGGAACTCGATTTGCTGGGTTATAACAAAGAAGCCGTTTAACAATGGTTACCTCTCCAATTGGCCGATTGGGCAAGCATGCCTCCAACCCAGTTGGATTCTCAATCTTACTATAACAAATCTTATTAAAATCTGGTAAATTGCTGCACCCAGAAAAATTCTCGTCATTCAAATCCCCAAGTACAGTAATTATTTTTGCAATCTGGTCAATATCAGACACACCACGAAACAATGGCACCAAGCTAACCATCTCTGCAAAGATGCACCCAAGTGCCCAAAGGTCAACCTCAGGCCCATAAGAACATGAACCATATAGTAATTCAGGTGCACGGTACCACCTTGTACCGACACATGAGGTGAGGGCACCAGCAGGTTCTTCTTCTGTATAAGATCCGAGCTGTACATCTTTACTGTCTCCTGTGCAAGAGGTTTCAAGACAAGATGCGTTATCTTCAAATTTTGATTTTTCCCTGATAAACTCAAGTTCTTTTAAATAATCAGCTTCAGTTAATTGATTTGATGCTTTATCCTTTTCTGAATTTGCCTCATTCAGGGTAGCTTCTTCAAAGCCTAGATCCTGAAGTACCCTTGACTGGAAAACAAATACACATGTAAAATAGATTAGTAACAAGACGATGTCAAATTTCAATAGTGAGGAGGACAATGCTAATGCTTCTTTACCGAGAACTTGTATATACAATCAGTTGTCTTGAAGCAGGGACTTACAGTACAGTCTGAATCATTAGTCCTGTAGCGATAAATATATATAACTTATCTTCTTCTTTTTCACAATATTTTAAACAGAGATAGTTAATGAATCAAGGATTTTACCTGGCCAAAATCTGCAACTTTAAGTACGCCTCCAGCTGATATGAGAAGATTGGAAGGCTTCAGGTCTCGGTGCATAAACCCAGCCTGGTGACATGCATTCACCCCAGAAAGTACCTGATACACGAGGAGGTCAATTCAGCTGAACAAAAAGTAACAACTAACAATTATTTTCGCCAAGTTCCAACCTTGGTCACTGATCCAACATGTAACACCAAGTAAATTACAACAATTGCACGAATAACTCAAGAATGTACAGATCAATACCTGAAGCATCCAGCTCTTAGCCTCACCGGGGGTGATAGCACTGCCCCTTTTCTTCACATTGGAAATTACTGCCTCGAGATCAGAAGGCAAGAACTCGAGCACCACAACCGCATCGTCTTCGAAATCGTCATCATAGAAGTACTCTAACATCTCGATAACATTAGGCGCGCCATGGAGAGATCTCAGAGCCTCGATCTCGCGAATCGCGCTCTGTTGGTCGTGGATTTCCTTCAAGGCGACGATGAGGCTGTCGGAGAGTCGGCGGCCTCGATACACGTCGGCGTACGAGCCGGAGCCGACGCGGCCGAGGATCTCGTACCGGGTCGTGATCTCCGGCCGCCCGTGGATGCTCCAGCTTCGGGTCCGGTTAGACATCGGGTCTCAGTGTTGGGTGGGTTGTACGCCAACCGTTTCGGAAAATGTTTGAAGATTTTCAACTGGTGTGAACTGACGAGTGCGTATCCTCTGAGATATCTCATATTTTGCATGACCGACGTGTCCGGTGCCTATTCGCGGATAGCGCGGGGGCCAGTATTATTAGAAATTTGAGATTCGTGCATAACGTATTTAAACGGTTACAATTTCCCAGAAAGTCAAGCAAAATATGAGATATCTCAGAGGATACGAATTATGAACGGATAGACTCCAACTTACTAGTTGAGGAAGAATTCGTATCCTCTGCATTTACTAAAAAAGGAATCTTTTGAGTTAATGTATATGGACCGTACGATCAGCTTCAAGATTCGTGCATACAGATCCGCACCTACATTAGAGACCCCTATATTATAGTATAGGTCGGGCCGGATGGACTCCGATTACAATCAGACGGTTGAGATGCATTAACTCAAGAAATGCTCTTTTGAGTTAATGCAGACGATGCGGACTCGTTGAGGAAGGGGTTGGAAATTTAAAATTAGGTAAGGCCCATAAAGGCCCATTAATACTAGCCTGTATTTTAGTATATTAAAATCCTGGTTAACTCTTCAACCATTCCAAATCAAGGCCCATTAATACCTCTTGTTCAGCTTGGAATGGTCTAGTTGATACAAGCGAGAGCCCGTCCTATTCGCGTCTACAGCCATCTTGTAAGTTATTTCTAACGATCTCGGAGGTTTTTCCTCGGTTTCGATTATTTCTTGTGGTTTGAGATATTAATCTTTGTATTGGTTTATATTGGTTACGGTCTTTTCTAATTTCCGGAATTTAGTTTGCTTTCGACGCTTCAGACACACAGGCAGAGGCGAAGCTGACTCCCTGCCAACTCCTGGAAATTTTGTTTTGAACCGGGCTTATTAAATGGGCTTGCCTACCCAGAGGCCAGAGAGCCCAAAACCCAAACCCAATAACCCAGAGAAACCAGCCCAGAAAAAAAAAAAAAAAAACTCAAACCTCCGCTCCGCTGCGCTGCTGAGAGCCCCTGCTAGGGGTGTTCAAAAGGTCGGTTCGGTTGAAACCGAACTAATTTTTGCAAACCAAAGTTTTATTCGGTTTTAAAAAATAGAACCGAACCGACCGAACTAAACTTCTCAACCGAATTACAACCAAACCGAACAAACCGAAGTTTTACTTCGGTTTGTTCGGTTGAACCAAAATTTGATAAGACTCAAGCAAGAAATAAAAAAAAAAAAACTTAAACTAGATTTGATTTGACTCAAGTAGAAAATCCAACAAGAAATCTTTGTTCCTGTGGTGCGTTGCACAAATTAGACAAAAAGTACAAAAAGAAAGAAAGAGAATAGAGAGAAAAGACAAATTTTTGAAAAAAAAAACTATTGAAATCGAATTGCAGCAGAGGAGTGAAATAAAGAAAGGGAAAAAGAGAGGAAGGAGTGGAGGAGCGTGAGACAGAACAAATAAATCTAATTAGCTCTGTGAAGATTTAGATTGACCTAGAAGAAAGAAAGAGTGGGGGAGCGTGAGGCAGCCATAAGATCCCAGAAAAAAGAAAGGGGAAAAAGAGCAAGGGGTGGGGAGCGTGAAAATGAATCCAACCCTGACGCGATTTCATTAAAAAAATTTGGTCGGTTCGGTTCAACCGAATTAAATTCTTTCTAAACCGAACCAAACAACAAAAACCGAATAAGACAAAAAAATGAACCGAACCGAACCAATTAAACCGAAAAGCCGAACCAATTAAACCGAACTTCTCCGGTTCGGTTAAAAACCAAATAAACCGAACCATTTGAACACCCCTAGCCCCTGCGCGAAGGAAAAGAAAACACTCAACCCTGCGCTTGCGCGAAGAGAGAATAGCCGCGCCGCGCCGCTCTACTGTGCCAGTGTGCCCGCCGCCTGCCAGCCCCGCAGCCCGTCTCAGCCACCAGTAACCCTAGCCGCCTCTAATTCTGTTCGGTAAATCTCCTTCTCTGAATTCCGAAATTTCTTAACTTAGACTATTTGGTGCTCAATGGTCTGTTAATTTAGACTATTTGAATTGCTGAAGAAATATGAACTGAATCAGATGATTTTGGGTCTGTCATGCTTAATATGATGTTAGTATGATGTTAGATGAATCAATTTCTGATTTTTGATTGATTTTGGGTCTTACTGCTTAATAGGACAATTTATTAGATATTGTAAGATAAAAGCACTGGTATGCTTATTGGAATTTCCCTCTGTTGTTAATGAATCAATCAAGCCCTATTAATGAAACAATCAAGCTCTAATGATGCTGCTTCACGCACTGTTTTTAATTTTTTTGGGAAAGCATGTACTATTTTGGGAATTTTTCAGATTTGGTTGATCATGTTTAGTATCTTATCTTTGACAGGGTTACGGTTATAATGTATTCTTTGCTATATTTTGTGTGGCACTGGTATGCTTATTGGAATTGCCCTCTGTTGTTGCCTGCCTTGTGTTGTCGCCCTTCTTTATGCTTTTGCTGCCATGTAGGAATTTTTTGAATAATTGCAAGAGTAGAGTATTAAATTTTCACATAAATTATAACTATTAGATTTTGATGTACCAGTAACAGGCTAATTAAAGGGTTACAATTCTATATATACGTGTGAAAGATTTTCACATGATTTTTTCTCCTTTTGTTTTGATCTCAACTTTGTATTGGGTTATCGCAGGTTAATTTATACAGAACCGACTAATCTAGGCGTGTTGAATTCTTCACCTACTTATCTGGTAAATAAAGATCTAAATTTTACAGTGTTATACATCAATGCATTGCTCACAGGGGATATTATGTGTATATATATAAAAGAACTCTTATAGAACCTTTTGTACATTTCAGGAAATCCTCTCTTCTCTATCGTGTGCGTTGCTATCTCTAGATAATTCCTTTGAAGGCGAGAGTTAGCTTGAATCAGCCATTGCGAACGGTACTTCTCCTATGAAATGGGAGATTTTTTTTTTTGCAACTATTTATGTTATGCTTGCCTACCCCTAACAAAATTCCTAGCTTCGCCACTGCACACAGGTCAAGGGAAAAGGAACTATTAATTCGTCTTGATAGGTCTTTATGATGGCAACTGACGATGAATCAAAGAAGACACAGATAGTAGAAGCTCGGGCTAGGAATATAAGCCACAATGTACGGTGCACTGAGTGTGGCAGCCAATCAATTGAAGATTCCAACGCTGATGTGGCAGTTTTGCTCCGGAAGGTAAACATGTCTGAAATATGTGTTATGAAGACTTGAACTCAAAAGATTTTTCATTCTGGCATGATGCAGTTACCATATACCTAGACCTGCTAGGGTTATGTCTGCTGGTATACTCTCTGCATTTTTTTTTTTTCATTTGTGTGTTGTGGGGGTTGAGCATAGGGGGTTTCTTGGGTATCCCTAGGGAACCTCAAAATTATCTTGTGTGCATGTGTTTCATCTTCATCAGCTAGTGCCTCCTATTCTAGTGTTATCGCCATTACTGATTCCATTTAGTATTACTTTTTCATGATATGATAGTTACATGGTATGCTTTTAGTTGTTAGCCTATGCTGTTAGTTGTTATTTTGGTCCTACTGTTAATTTGATATGTGGTTAGAGATTTAGTGGTGGTTAGATGTTGATGCTAGTTGGACTGTATGGACTCTGTTTCGTAATGAAACAGGTGGTCAATACCACTTTTGCAAAAAAAAAAAAAAAAAATCTTGTGTGCATGTGCAAAACATGAGAGATGGTTAGTTTGAATACTTTGAAGAAATGAAGAGAGGCATGGACAATTTGGGTACTTGCTGAAGATATTGGGAGGAGGTTATATCTTAAAATTCCCATTTTTTTGGTACCGTGTATGCTATACTTTTGTTTACAGAGACAAATACGATATTTTTGAAGTTCTGTCTGCATAACTTCACTTTGTCATTGAATGTTTGGTTGAATAGAAAGTTAATTGAGTTTGAGCATTATTAAAACTTAGTTATGTATTGATGTCTTGTAGCTGATTCGCGATGAAATCAAATCTGGCAAAACTGACAAGGACATATACAAAAAACTGGAAGAGCAATTTGGTGAGACGGTGCTATATGCTCCAAAATTTGACCTTCAAACTGCCGCTCTTTGGCTTTCACCGGTCAGTTCATAATCCATGAATTTCTTTTAAAAAAATATTAACATCTCTTTTATTATATCTCTCTTTGGTATGATCCTGAAGTGTGATGATTTATGAATGAAATAGCTGATTTATCCACTGAACTGTTACTAACTAGTACCAGTGCATCACAAAATGATAGCCTTTTTTTGTTTTGTTCTTATTGTGTGTTTAATTTTTGTTTTTCTTTGGCAATAATGGAAAAGTGATGAACACTTTAAGAAAATAGGATGTAGAGATCTTATTGTTTTACTTTGAAAGTAATTGAATTTATGGAACCACGTGGTAATTAACTTGAGGATTTTTATACTGAATGATAATAAGGGGTTTCACCAAATTGTGCTTTTATGTTTGCAGATGGTACCTAAAATGGATAAGTAATATTCTGAGTAGTTACTTCTTTTGTAGAATTAATCATAATCTTACACATTCCCTTCTCTTGTTATCATTTCCGAAAACAATTGTTTCTTTCAGTTTTTCTCATCAAATACTGATTAGCATTACAGTGGTTTAGAGAATTATCCATGGAACAAGAGGGGAAAAAAAGGGGCAATTCAAGTAGAAATAATTTTGCCCCAGCATTAATTGAAATGGGCTATAGTCATGTTGGGTCTATTGACCTGGTGGCACGGTAATACTTAGATGATCTTTTCTGGCAAATGCGGCAAGTTATGGGCTTGTTTTCCAAATACTAAAAAAATGCAGATGATTTTAAAAATACCTTCAATGCAAATGTTGCTAAATCATGACAATACTAAAATAATTCAGACATGTTTGCAAAATCTCATAAATTAATTTGATTTAATTTAAAAATGGAGCTTATTATTGTCAGGTAATTTTAGCTGGTGCTGGTGCTGGGGTGTGGGCATATCAAAGGCACCGTCAAAAAACAAATGTGCACATAATGGCATTAAACCTAGTACGAGGGGTTCCTTTAACCCCGAAGGAGAAAGAAACCATGCTTGACCTTCTCACACCACCACCACCTCCACCGAGGAGATGGCCATGGGAGAGAAGATAGCAAACTTATTAGGAACAAAGTTTACGCTTGCATCAGGCTTTCAGTTTAACACGGGGCTGTTGTAGCTTCTTTTCCAGCTTTGGTGAGATTGATGCAATTATATAGCGGTTTTGTTTGTGCTGCTTGTGTCATTGTTTCATGCATATCTATCCTTGTAAGATGTTTGCGTCTTTTATATTTCTGTTGGGCTAATAATTTGCCATCCTTTATTTTAT
This sequence comes from Carex rostrata, assembly GCF_964058835.1. NCBI lineage: Eukaryota > Viridiplantae > Streptophyta > Magnoliopsida > Poales > Cyperaceae > Carex > Carex rostrata. Next base: position 6,925,945 of record NC_135936.1, read on the forward strand.
TTTATTTTTATTTTTTTTGAGTGCTGTCAGTTTTGTAGTTGTAACATTAGAACCTGGCATTATTGATGCTGACTCGTCAACTAGTTTTACGCGGAGAGACGGAGTTCTCGTGATACAACTACATGATACCATGAGTTGGTATCCTTGTAGTTGTAGCATTATAATCTTCGTAGCCTCTGTCAAGTTTTTCAATAGCAATTGACCATTTTTCATCCTTAACAGCCACTGCCAAGTTTTTTCAAAAGAGAGTGTATATTCAATAGCAATTGACAACTGTTACAACCTTAAAATATACAGTAACGGTGGTGATAACTATATGATCTTCTCTCAGGGAGTGACCAATCAAGCTCACTGTCAGGGAGTAAACAATCAAGCTCACATCTTATGTACCCTTTGAAAGGCAAAAGAAAAAAGGAAGTCCTAGGCACCTAACATTAGCATCTCCTCATAATCTCTTCATGGGTGCAGTTCTATCATCTACCTTGCTCCGATCTCATCGTACCCGTCATCACCTGAAAAGACATCATTACAAGTTTCTTAGTTTTCCCTACGAAATTTTCTCAAAGGTATTTCAGAAACACCAAAGTTGAACAAAAAACCAATTTTGCATCAGCGGAAAAAGGTGTATACAGCCCCACAGAGCACTAGTTCTCATATACTAAAAAAGCAATGATTCTCTCTTTTATAAGTATAAATAGCTGCTGCGGTTTCCCAGTAAATTTTCAGTAGACAGATATCTAGAAAGTTAAACAAATTTAAATACAAAGCACAATAAAAGCACACATCAAAGCAACATTTTGGTTCATTAATCAGTTACTTACTAAGATCATGTGGCAGCGCAGGTCCATTCTTGCAAGGTTGGTGTGGCAACTCCAACATTTTCCATATCTCTAATATTTGCTGGAATATACAAAAAGATTTTTGAAATATAATTATATGCATTTGGATAAAAGCATAATATCATCAAGGGAAAACATATTATTTAAATGGAGACACAGAGTATCAACATGAACTTGTATCGAAATACTCACGGACATCAATTGGTTACGTTTCCCACAGAACAGATTTAATAGAAAGATTCAGGTCTGCCTTGTGTTGACAGTAAAATACCCATTCTTTTAATTTAATCAGAATTTATAGATAATGTCCTATTATCTTTTGATTTGGAAAACACTGGAAAGAAATGCATCTGGGGAAACTATTTACAGATTCATTTTATTAACTAGCATTGTTTACAAGTACACAGTTATCTTTGTCATTGATTTATTACGTAATGTAAATTAAAGGGAAGGATCCAGTGCACTAGATAGGAATATATCCTATACCTTCATTGCCTTCTAGATATATGGCAAGAACTAGTTTTCCTTTTATTATCTTTCACTCTGCATTATCTCAGTCTACATCTAGGGGTGTCAATGAGCTAGCTCGGTCTGAGCTAGGTCCTAACTTAGCTTGTTAAATCCTGGACCAAGCTATAGCTGAGCAAGTTGGACTTAGGAAATCGAGACAAGCCAGCCCGAGCTAGCTTGCGAGCTGACGAGCTGGCTTACTGGGTCTGATTGGATCTTGTTTTAAGAAGAAATAAAATCTACAAACTTTTTGGATTGAGCTGAACCGAGTTAAACAGTATAAAATGCACACAAATTCATACAAATTGACAAATTGATGCCTAGCCGAGCTAGCTCTAGCTCGGGAGCAAGCTAGACCCCAGCTTGAACTTGTTCATTCTGAACCGAGGTAGTGGTGAGCTGGCTCGTTAACAGCTCGGCCCAGTAACAAGCGAGTCAGGTGCGAGTTACGATCAAGCCACGAGCTTTTTTGCCACCCCTATCTACATCCAATTAAATTAGGAAGTTTTAAAGAGAAGGAAAAAGGTGGAAAGTGGAAGCTGGTGAGGTCTGGTCTGGGATTTTCCATCCCTTCAATTTCCATTGCCTTTTCCTCTTTACCCCATTGACTCGTTCACGGATGCCTTTTCCTTACCAGTCACCTCATCTTTTTTACCTTTTTAATTGCAATTACCATGGAGGTGTCCTCCCTGGCAATTACAATCATTGCACGAACCAATTTTATAGTTCTACCAGATTAGCACCTAATTGCAAAATTATGGAATAATATGTTTTTCACAGTCAAAACAGTTCAAAGAAACCCACACAAGTCGATGTATATTTTATCGAGCTTAATTAAGACATTTTTTTAAAGCCTCGCCTCCACAATACTCCACAATCTATCTAGTCAAAAACAAAAAGGAAACAAGGATACACCAAAAAGGACTTAAATTTCAGAGAGAATTTGAAGGTGGTTCCTTTGCCCTACTGATTTGCTTTCAACTTCCGAAGAAGCCACGCTAAACCTTCCGGCACAGAAGGTACCAATATAGAACTGGATGTAAAAGTATAATTTCAAGTTTGGAACGCTCCCACGAAGCTCTGTAACCATCAAGCAATGTGAAGAAAAAACTAGGACCCGCTAGAACAAACCCTTGTCTGTCCTTCCAATTTTATTCTCCGTTTCTTTTTCTTTAAACATCAGGCCATAAATTAGAGTTGTAATGAAGAGCTGAGATGCAATAGCATCTGATGCCACTAGAGGCAGTGGCATTAAATCCCTTCTCCTTAATTAATTAGTATAATCTAAGAGTCTTATTGGATTGGGATATTAGAATCTCGACCTGACGGGTCAATTCAGGTAAACTTCAATGATGGTATTGAGATGAAAAATTATACATTAATGACTGGTAAAACGAAAGACAGGAACTCACAGGAATGAATCTCAGGCGTAGCCGCGGCTGTTGCATCAACAATGACAGTTACATGTTCGTAGTCAAGTGCAACTGCATCAAACACGGTTTGCCTAATGCAATTCGGAGTCTGAACCCCTATTTAATATAAACAAAAAATTGTGACAATTTAGAAGAGTGATAACATTTTTTCAGTTGTGTCAACAATATGATGCATAAGAAACTTAACATTTCTCTTACTCCATGAAAAGGAGATGTGTTAAGTCCTTTTGTTTTTTTTTAAAAAAAAAAAGCAGTTTGCTTGATCTGTCGGTGTTATATGAAAATTAACCCAAAAATTTTAGGGTATCAAGTTGCGAACATGACAAATGTTAGATGTTTTTGGCACATGTGGCAACAATATTAGGTCTGCTAGTATACGCATGAAACCAAAATACATCTATAACTTGCTTACTTACCAACAATAACAAGCCGTTTGATTCTAGTGGCCTTAAGAAGTGCATCGAGATTTGTATTAAAGAAGGCACTGAAGCGTGTCTTAACCAACTTATACTCGCCTTCTCTAATTTTGAGCCCCTCTACTAGCTCGGCACCTTTAGCCCCTTTCATGGTGAGGCCCTTGCCATTAGAATAGAGGTGCCTCCGAAATAGCTCAACATCTCTTCCCAAGGGGTCATGCTCTCTTACAACCTGTTATTATTAGTTTCACACAGCTGATGCTTATTTATTTTCAATTGGAGACTTAGGATCTGTATCCTCCCAGGTACCTGACTCAACACAATTGAAACGGACGGCTCAGATTTACTCCCACCCGGTCGGGATTCGGGATGACAGAAGAGGCAGGATTATTTGTGCTTTGAGATGCGTGCCAATCCATTTTCGGACCGTCCGATTCAATTCTACTCAGTCAGGTAACCTGAGGGGATACAAATTCGGAGACTTAGGGGTTAATCTTGTCAAACTGAGGCTTATTAGGGCAATTTATTCTCATTCTTGCCCCGTGTCCTTTCTAAGCCGGCATTGGTTTTCATTTGCAATTTACAATAAAAGAGGTCCAACTGAGTTAAACCAGAAATCAAAATTAATTGGACCAATTGAAGGCTCTATACTTGAAGATTCTATGAAGTGGTACTCAGAATGAGCTAACAAAACTGAATCAAATGAATAAACTGACCCAAATTACTAAAATGCCCCTCTCCCGTGCCAGTGAGACGACCTTGGCCACTGATGGCACGACGGCCTTCGCCAACAAAAAATCATTCTGAAAAAAAAAAAAACATCATTTTAATAACAAAAGAGAGAGAGAGAGATAGAGAGAGAGAGAGTCGCGCCTGCATATCTATGACGAGCAAAGCGGTTTCGTCCCACTTGCATGGTGTGGACCGTGTGGTTTCCATTGGCGCGGGATCGGTTCTCCTCGGCTCCGTATTTCTGATGAATATTTTATTTTTCAAGTACTGGAAGAAGAGCGTTTGTCAAAGCAAAGCAAGAGGATAAGGTAGGGGCGTAAACGGATCGGATATTATCCGATTTCGTCCGGATCTGAATCCGGAAAATTTATAACTGATAAAAATACAGTAAGACATTTAACTATCCGTATCTGACTGTTTACACTTTTAAACCACAACAAATGTGTTATATTACATATTGTAACAAGAATTTATTAAATTGTATATAGATATATATTTTGATGAACAATATTGACATAATTTGTGACTAATATTTTAATAATATAATATATATTTTGTAACTAACAAACTAATTATGAAAAATATATGTATCCGTCCAATATCCAATCTATATCCGTAACGTTTAATATCCGATCCGTATTCATATCTAAGACTATCTGTATTTAAAAAATTATAACAAATAGAGATACGATAATACCACTGTCCGATCCATATCCCACCGTTTACACGAGAGCAGTAACTAGCGCCAGGTGTGCTGTCATAAAAGTTGAAATTATATTTTAGGGTAAATTTCGCTTGAGGTCACTAAACTTTGTTATTTGTCACGAATTGGTCACTCAAGTTTGATTTGTCCCTTTTGAGTCACTCAACTTTGTTATTTGTTCCAATCAAGTCTCTCTATATTTTTCCATCCAAAATTTTAACATAATATATTAATTCCGTTAATATTTTGGATGGAATATACTAATTTCGTTAATATTTTGGATGGAATGAGTATATTCCGTTAATTTTTTGGACGGAATAGGAATATTCCGTTAAAATTTTGGATGGAAAAGTATAGAGGGGTTTGATTGGAACAAATAACAAAGTTGAGTGACTCAAAAGGAACAAATCAAACTTGAGTGACCAATTCGTGACAAATAACAAAGTTTAGTGACCTACAGCGAAATTTACCCTATATTTTATCTTATGGCACATAATTCTTCAACCTTTTGCTTGATTCTTTTTTTTTCAGACTAAAAAATAACTAGGGATATTCATAAAGGCTAATGGGACCTCATTGATCCGTGAAAATGACGATTTCTTTTTTAAACAATGAAAATGCTGAGCAATCATAGCTATAAATTAGCATAATCTAGTATGCTTCTCTTGTGCAAAGGATCGTGTGCGCATGTTTTCCATGAGACCTTAATTATTAGTAACGAGTCTCGCTAATATTACATTAGTGTCATTTCAGTCTCCACTAATTTCAAAATTTATCAAATCGACTTCAAACGGTGAATTCAATCCGTTCAAACCGATCTATTTCATTAGTTGTACATTTACATGTAAAATTTTTAACTTTTTGAATTTATTTCGTATCAAATCAAGCGATCAAATGTGTGAGTTTTTAAGTTAATTTTAATACAATACTAAAATAACTTGAAAATATAAACGCATCACTTATAAAGTAAATTGGTTTGAACGGTTTGGATTAGTCGTTTAAAGTCTATTCAATCAATTTTGAAGTTAGTGTCATGTAACACCGATGTCGTACTAGCTGGACTCATTAGTAACATTTTGATAACTTAAAATATTATATTTTCTTATTAAAATTATGATCCTGCAAAATTTATGGTCATTAAAAAAAGAAAAGAAAAAGTTCAAAATTAAATTATAATATCTGCATGTGTAAAATTAAATTAGGGGGGAATTTATGCATATTCTTCAAAAACTTCAAAATTCCCTCTAAAACTCATAATATCATATTTAACCTTCTAAACTTAAAAAACTCATAAATTTATTTACCCAATTTATTGCCATTTTATATTAAAACTCATTTACAATGTATTAATTACTCATTTTACCTTTTTATTAGAAAAATAAAAAAAAATATGTAGCTTATTTAAGAGAAACGTTTAACTTTCTAATTGTCTGATTATGAGGACAAATTGTCCATTTCTTATTTGTGACACACACAAGCATATCATAAATGTCACTGTATACGTGTCACGAGTAAAGAAATAACTCATTTATTCTAAAAAACTAACTAATTAGAAGAATGAATAGTTTTTTTACACACACTACATACTTTTTTATTTTATTTTTTAATAAAGAGTAAGATGAGAACTTTACAAATTTAAAAATGAGTTTTAATAGAAAAGACAATAAATTTGTGAGTTTTAAAATTTAAAAAGATAAATGTGATATTATAAATTTTAGAAGGAAAAATACACAATTTTGAATTTTTTGAAGATACATATGAAATTCTTCGTAAATTAAATGAGTTAGCTCTCGATGGGAATCCGAGCTTGTGTTAAACCTAAGTGCATGTTTAATTTTGTAACAGGCACTCAAAAGAAAAAAAAAATGCTCGAATTAACGGACGCTTAGTTAAAAAATAATTAATAACAAAAAATTGTTTTACGCGGAGAATTAATAAAAAATAATTAATAACAGGCTCTTGATGAGACTCCGAACTTAGTTTTATGCGGAGAGAGAAAAGAGTTCAAAACAGTGTTTGTTGTTTAATAATACCCTTGACAGCCTCCGCCAAGTATTTCAGAGAGAGAGAGTTCTAATGATACTAAATGGTACCATGAGTTGGTATCCTTGTAGTTGTAGCATTATAATCTTGGTAGCCTCTGTCAAGGTTTTTCAAAAGAGAGAGTGTATATTCAATAGCAATTGACAACTGTTACAACCTTAAAATTTACAGTAACGGTTGTGATAACTAAATGATTTCTGTCAGGAAGTGACCAATCAAGCTCACATCTTATGTACCCTTTAAAAGGCAAAAGAAAAATGGAAGTCCTAAGCACCTAACATTAGCATCTCGTCATAATCCCTTCATGGGTGCCGTTCTATCATCTACCTTGCTCCGATCTCATCGTACCATTTCCTCATCACCTGAGAAGACATAATTACAAGTTTCTTAGTTTTCCTAACGAAATTTTCTCAAAGGTACTTCAGAAACACCAAAGTTGAACAAAAAACCAATTTTGCATCAGCGGAAAAAGGTGTATACAGCCCCCACAGAGCACTAGTTCTCATATACTAAAAAAGCAACGATTCTCTCTTTTACAAGTATAATAGCTGCTGCGGTTTCCCAGTAAATTTTCAGTAGACAGATATCTACCGAGTTATAACAAATTTTAATACAAAGCACAATAAAAGCACACATCACAGCAACATTTTGGTTCATTAATCAGTTACTTACTAAGATCATGTGGCAGCGCAGGTCCATTCTTGCAAGGTTGGTGTGGCAACTCCAACATTTTTCATATCTCTAATATTTGCTGGAATATACAAAAAGATTTTCGAAATATAATTATATGCATTTGGATAAAAGCATAGTACCATCAAGGGAAAACATATTATTTAAATGGAGACACAGAGTATCAACATCAACTTGTATCGTAATACTCACGGACATCAATTGGTTACGTTTATCACAGAACAGATTTAATAGAAAGATTCAGGTCTGCCTTGTGTTGACAGTAAAATACCCATTCTTTTAATTTAATCAGAATTTATAGATAATGTCTATTATCTTTTGATTTGGAAAACACTGGAAAGAAATGCATCTGGGGAAACTATTTACAGATTCATTTTATTAACTAGCATTGTTTACAAGTACACAGTTATCTTTGTCATTGATTTATTACGTAATGTAAATTAAAGGGAAGGATCCAGTGCACTAGATAGGAATATATCCTATACCTTCATTGCCTTCTAGATATATGGCAAGAACTAGTTTTCCTTTTATTATCTTTCACTCTGCAGTATCCCGGTCTACATCCAATTAAATTAGGAAGTTTTAAAGAGAAGGAAAAAGGTGGAAAGTGGAAGCTGGTGAGGTCTGGTCTGGGATTCTCTGTCCCTACAATTTCCATTGCCTTTTCCTCTTAACCCCATTGACTCGTTCATGGATGCCTTTTCCTTACCAGTCACCTCTTGTTACTCTCTCCCTTCTCAGCATCTTCTCACCACCACCTCGTCTTTTTTACCTTTTTAATTGCAATTACCATGGAGGTGTCCTCCCTGGCAATTACAATCATTGCACAAACCAATTTTATAGTTCTACCAGATTAGCACCTAATTGCAAAATTATGGAATAATATGTTTTTCACAGTCAAAACAGTTCAAAGAAACCCACACAAGTCGAAGTATACTTAATCGAGCTTAATTAAGACATTTTTTGTGAAGCCTCGCCTCCACAATTCTCCACAATCTATCTAGTCAAAAGCAAAAAGGAAACAAGGATACACCAAAAAGGACTTAAATTTCAGAGAGAATTTGAAGGTTGCTCCTTTGCCCTACTGATTTGCTTTCAACTTCTGAAGAAGCCACGCTAAACCTTCCGGCACAGAAGGTACCAATATAGAACTGGATGTAAAAGTATAATTTCAAGTTTGGAACGCTCTCACGAAGCTCTGTAACCATCAAGCAATGTGAAGAAAAAACTAGGACCCGCTAGAACAAACCCTTGTCTGTCCTTCCAATTTTTTTTTTCTTTTCTTTTTCTTTAAATATCAAGCCATAAATTAGAGTTGTAATGAAGAGCTGAGATGCAATAGCATCTGATGCCACTAGAGGCAGTGGCATTAGATCCCTTCTTAATTAATTGGTATAGTCTAAAGAGTCTTATTGGATTGGGATATTAGAATCTCGACCTGATGGGTCAATTCAGGTAAACTTCAATGATGGTATTGAGATGAAAAATTATACATTCATGACAGGTAAAAAGAAAGACAGGAGCTCACAGGAATGAATCTCTGGCGTAGCCGCGGCTGTTGCATCAGCAATGACAGTAACATGTTCGTAGTCAAGTGCAACTGCATCAAACACAGTTTGCCTAATGCAATTCGGAGTCTGAACCCCTATTTAATATAAACAAAAAATTGTGACAACTTAGAAGAGTGGTAACATTTTTTCAGTTGTGTCAACAATATGATGCATAAGAAACTTAACATTTCTCTTACTCCATGAAAAGGAGATGTGTTAAGTCCCTTTTTTTTTAAAAAGAAAAAACAGTTTGCTTGATCCGTCAGTGTTATATGAAAATTAGCCCAAAAATTTTTGGGTATCAAGTTGCGAACATGACAAATACTAGATGTTTTTGGCACATGTGGCAACAATATTAGGTCTGCTAGTATACGCATGAAACCAAAATACATCTATAACTTGCTTACCAACAATAACAAGCCGTTTGATTCTAGTGGCCTTAAGAAGTGCATCGAGATTTGTATTAAAGAAGGCACTGAAGCGTGTCTTAACCAACTTATACTCTCCTTCTCTAATTTTGAGCCCCTCTACTAGCTCGGCACCTTTAGCCCCTTTCATGGTGGGGCCCTTGCCATTAGAATAGTGGTGCCTCCGAAATAGCTCAACATCTCTTCCCAAGGGGTCATGCTCTCTTACAACCTGTTATTATTAGTTTCACACAGCTGATGCTTATTTATTTTAAATTGGAGACTTAGGATCCGTATCCTCCCAGGTACCTGACTCAACACAATTGAAACGGACGGCTCAGATTTACTCTCAGCCGGTCGGGATTCGGGATGACTGAGGGAGCAGGATTATTTGTGCTTTGAGATGCGTGCCAATCCATTTTGGGACCCAATTCTACCCAGTCAGGTAACCTGAGGGGATACAAATTTGGAGACTTGGGGGTTAATGTTGTCAAACTGAGGCTTACTAGGGCAATTTATTCTCATTCTTGCCGTGTCCTTTCTACACCGGCATTGGTTTTCATTTGCAATTTACAATAAATGAGGTTTAATTGAGTTAAACCAGAACTCAAAATTAATTGGACCAAACTAAAATGAGGGCTAAAACCCAGAGTTACTTGAAGGCTCTATACTTCAAGATTCTATGAATTGGTACTCAGAATGAGCTAACAAAACTGAATAAAATGAATAAACTGACCCAAATTACTAAAATGCCCCTCTCCCGTGCCAGAGAAACGGCCTTGGCCACTGATGGCACGATGGCCTTCGCCCCAGCCACCAACATCGGGCTCCCCATTTCTGGCAACAAAAAATCATTCTGAAAAAAAAAAAAAAAATTTAATAACAAAAAGAGAGAGAGAGAGAGAGAATTTGAGAGAGTCACACCTGCATATCTATGACGAGCAAAGCGGTTTCGTCCCACTTGCATGGTGTGGTTTCCATCGGCGCGGGATCGACTCTCCTCGGCTCCGAATTTCTGATGAATATTTTCTTTTTCAAGTACTGGAAGAAGGAGCGTTTGTCAAAGGAAAGCAAGAGGATGAGGAGAGCAGTAACTAGCGCCAGGTGTGCTGTCATAAAAGTTGAAATTATATTTTATCTTATGGTACAGAAATCCTCAACTTTTTTGCTCGATTCTTTTTTTTTTAGACTAAAAAAACCAGGGAATTTCCTAGAGGGACCGGACACAATGTGGAGATTTTGGATCTTTGATCCGTGAAAATGGCGAATTCTTTGTTAAACAGTGAAAATGTGAGCAATTATAGCTAAAAAGTAGCATAATCGAGTATGATTCTCTTGTGCAAAGGATCATGTGCGCATGTTTTTCTTGAGATCTTAATTATTAGCATAGTAGAGAAGCAAAGGATCATGTGCGCATGTTTTCCTTGAGATCTTAATTATTAGCATAGTAGAGAAACAAAGGATCATGTGCGCATGTTTTCTGATCTTAATTATTAGCATAGTTACAAGATTCATGAATTATATCCGAATAATTTGTTTTTTGGATGATGTCGAACTGAATGTCGAATTATTCGGTTGACCGAATTAAACCCGAATAATTCGCAAATTTTATGGAATTTGCCCGAAATTTATGAATTATACATGAATTTTTTTCCGAATTTTTCCCAGAACATTTTTTTTTTGCTCTCTTGTAGGACTGAGATTTCTGATCCAGATAATTCCGAATCGTTTCCAAATTATATCCGAATCACGAATTTTTAACCTCGCCAAACCGAACCCGAATAATTCATTTGTCACTATGATTATTAGTAAGCTTTTGATAACTTAAAATATTATATATTCTTATTAACATTAAGATCCTGCAACATTTATGGTCATTATTCATTAAGATTCTTAATGACCATAAATTGCTCTCATTCATAAAAGAAAAGAGAAAAAATACTTCAAATTTTAATTATAATATCTGCATGTGTAAAATTAAATTAAGGGGAATTTTATGCATATCCTTCAAAAACTTCAAAATTGCCTCTAAAACTCATAATATCATATTTAATTATTTATCCTTCTAAATTTAAAAAACTCACAAATTTACCCAATTTATTGCCATTTTATATTAAAACTCATTTACAATGTATTAATTACTCATTTTACCTTTTTATTAGAAAAATAAAAAAATATGTAGCTTATTTAAGAGAAACATTCAACTTTCTAATTGTCTGATTATGAGGACAAATTGTCCATTTCTTATTTGTGACACACACAAGCATATCATAAATGTCCTGTATACGTGTCACGAGTAAAGAAATAACTCATTTATCCTAAAAAACTGACCAATTAAAAGAATGAATAGTTTTTTTTACACACTACATATTTTTATTTTTATTTTTTTTAATAAAGATGAGAATTTTACAAATTTACAAATGAGTTTTAATAGAAAAGGCAATAAATTGGATAAAATTAAGTAAATTTATGAGTTTTCAAAATTTGAAAAGATAAATGTGATATTATAAATTTTACAAGAAAAATACACAATTTTGAATTTTTCTAAGATACATATGAAATTCTTCGTAAATTAAATGAGTTACCTTTCGATGAGAATCCGAACTTGTGTTAAACCTAAGTGCATGTTTAATTTTGTAACAGACACTCAAAAGAAAAAAAAAATGCTAGAATTAACGGACGCTTAGTTAAAAAATAATTAATAACAAAAAACAAAAAAAAAATAATGCAATACTGGGAGCGCATGCCATACAATTGTATACAGAATTTTTTTATTCGTGGCAAAAAATAAATTAAATTCATAGTATTCTTTTTACAAAATATATAAAATTAACAAAGTCACAATGATTCATCGAGGCTCATGGCCGTATGATTTATTACAACGCAAAAGCTATCAAGTCAAGGGGTCAAAATATGAAGGATTTTGTGTGCATTTTTATGCACTATTTTTCTCATTTTTTTGACCACTTGACTTGATAGTAAAAAAATTTAAAATTTCTTTTTTTATATGGAAACGAAATTCTCGTTAAGGATATTGGTTTGAACGGTTTAAATTTGTCATTTGAAGCCCGGAAATATATTGTTGAAATACTAGAGAAAGCGCGTTAGCTGTACTCTCTCTCTCTCTATATATATATATATATATTCGGAGTTTGAATTTCTAAAATAACACAAAATTTGTATTTAGATTCAGATTATTAATCTACACAAAATATTAAAATATTAAAGCTGTCTCGGACCAAATTTATCCGGATTCTAATCGGATTTACGGTATCTGAACCTTTTTTTCGGCCGGGGGCAGATTCAACTCTTTATTTTATATTAAACATTATAGGAGACAAAAATAATGGGGGGAGATGCCTACAGGCTTCTTGTAAAAAAAAAAAAAAAAAAAAAAAAAATAATAATAATAGTAATGGTAGAAAAGTAACTCTAATTCTAAAAATGATTTCCTATGGCTATTATATATAGTTATGTTGGAGCTTAAAAGGTTTGCTCTAAAATAAGCGTTTATCTGCACTAAAAAACCGCTCTTTATGAATACAAGGATCTTTATTTTCAAAATATGAAAACAAGGACCTCTAATTTCTTATAACATAATATTTTTTTTGCAATCCAATAAAGTCTGATTAGAATGGACAGACCATTAATCTTTTCAGACAATTATTTCGTTTTAAAACTGATTTGTTGGCACAACCGTATTTCTTTTTTTTTTTTAGTAAAGATTGGAGGTCAAATTACTCAACTATTTAATATTTTTGCTATTACAATAAAATATTTCTTCCATCTGGATTTCGAACCAAATGCTAGTTCTTATTGACATAGTAGTATGTTCGATAAACTTTACAAAAGATATGTAAAATATTAGATTATTACCTTCTACCATGGTTGCTTGACCTTCTAGTTCTAGTTGAAAGGTACATAACCTTTGTCTTTCATTCAGATAAAACACCTCCAGGAAGAATATATTATTAGAGGAGCAAAATATAAAGGAAAAATATTATTGAGTTCTGTTAAAAAAAATATGATGTAGCTGGTTTGAATTTGATACTTGATAGAAATATGGATGGAGCTTAAAAGGCAATTACATTTTCTTACCAAAACAAAACAATAATTGGAGGTAAATTTTGGGTAACAAATATTGACATAATTAATTTAGCTTTACACAAACGCACAATAAGCCAAAGAATCGTTAGACAGAGCACTTTCCATGAATGAATCGTTATGAAATATAGCTACTTGTTACAAGGGAGATCTAATTTGTCACACATTATTTTTCTTTCTTTCATATTTTTGTAAATGTTTAAATAGTATTTATAGCGTTATAGCGGAATGACTAAAAAAACAGTGCTATGTCCATATACCGCTACTATAGCGCCGATAGCATCATAGCTTTTATGGTCCGAAAATGCTATAGCGCGTTATTTAGAACCTTGAATTTTGATTAAAAAAAAATGTTCTTTTCCATTTATAATCTGCTATCATTTTTTTTAAAAGCAAATTTTAAAGAATAAAGATCAAACCATCTAACTATTTGATATCCTTAAAAAAAAATTCATTTAAATTTCAAATCTACAATCTCTCACACAGAAAAATATTATTTTTGCCACTTCAAATCTTCTATCCTATAAAATAAAAAATGATTTATCATCCGCATAATAATTAATGATTACTGAAAATAAAATAAAATGAAGCCATTAACACGGAATTAGGACTGACAATGTTAGAGATAAATTATATAGAGTAGAACTAGGGTGCTCTTAAGCTTACCAAAGTTTTGGTGAGCTTAACTCTAAAACTCATCAAATCGATTTCAAATGACGAATCCGAACCGTTGAAATCCACCTACCTTACGTGTGATGCATCTACATGTGAAATTTTTAAACATTCAAATTAATTTAGTATAAAGTCAAGTGGTCAAAAACGTTCAAAAAATGAATGCACTAAAATTAATTTATTAACCTTCTAATTTTGACCGCTTGACTTTATACTAAATTAATTCGAATGTTTAAAAATTTCACATGTAGATGCATCACACGTAAGGTAGGCGGGTTTCAACGGTTCGGATTCGTCGTTTGAAATCGATTTGATAAGTTTTAGAGTTAAGCTCACCAAAACTTTGGTGAGCTTAAGAGCACCCTAGTTCTACTCAATTATATATATTATTTTCAAATACAATAAGTCAATAAGGTAAAAGAAAGAAATGAAATTTTTTTCCTAAATAACTTAATATGTGCAATTTAAGAGTACTCTGATTTCGGAAAAAAAAAATTGAGAGGACAAATCAGTGTCAAAACCGGACCAAATCGATCGGTTCAACCGAAAAAAATACCAGACTTGGTTACTCTGGTCAATTTTATTAAAAAGTAAAAACTGATGACTCAAAACTAAAAAAAAAAAATATTTATTTGCATTTTTTAGTTCGTACATTTCTCCTTTCTTTGCTCCAGAAACCTCTGCGTAGAGGGAAGGAACAGAAAAGAAAGGAAGGGATTAGCACTAATTTTACTCCCTCTACATCCCGATTTGGGAGGGACAAATCTCAGAGCTTTTGTATAACAAACTCCTCTCCGCTTTCACTTCGATTTTCCTCTTCTGGAGCAAGAGAACAAATTCAGTCAAGTCCAGACTGCTGGGATTCCACCTCCGCTGGAGCACAACCTTTAATGAATGGTATTTCACCTCCTCTGGAGCACAACCTCGATCTTCTTGCATTGTCTCGCTCGTTAACATGAAAAACACAAAGCATACTTTATTACTGTTGGATTATGTAACAAAATTGGTTTGATTTATTTTCTTTTTTTCTTGATTTTCTGATCTTCTCTGCATGAGACTATTGCACAACTCAACCTCAACACCTCATGGTTGCTCATTCTCAAGGCTGATTTTGAAACGAAATTACAAAAGCTGTTAAGATCAAATACTCCAGGAAGTCTCATATAGTCGATGAAATCAAATTGATAAAACACTTAAAAGGTTAATATTTGAGTTGATTTTATTGAATAGATCAATGCATTTAAGGTGTTTGATAAAATGCCCAACCCAAAATTGTATTTTTTTTGTAGAAGGATTCATGAATCTTGACACATGCTTTTATGGTCAGATAAATTGTTTAGTACACCTCCTGTAAATGTAAATTAATTACACTAGTAACAATCAATATTTAATGAGTCGGTTTCATAGTTTTTTGAGGATTTGTCAGAATCATTCTTAGATAACCATATGCGAAGAGAACTATTAAGACATACTTGTAACAGATATGGTCTCTGAAGATAACTAATTTACATAGAGCCATATTGACATTGATATATATAATTATATATTGAATTGAGCTCTTTTTCTAGTTCCACAGAATCAAAAGAAAATGATCATGCTTAGAAACTAAAACCTTTCATAACTGGTAAAAACTTTCAGATGGAGTAGGTTGTTCATAAATTAAAGATTCCAGTAGGTCGATAGTTTTGAAGAAAAGATTAAGACGGAAGCAAACCGATATTATATTTTGCATGCACCAAATACTTGAATGCTATTTGTTTATGAACAACCATGTCCATACTACAAAATATTAATTATAATATTTATAATAGGACTAAAGCCCGGGTGGCTTAAAAAAGGTTATAGGGAAGAAGCTCTCCATATCAATAGGTGCTCCAAGAGCTCGATTCAGCAGCTCATTAGAGACAGTTTTGCCCTTCCAACCTGAAAACCATGGCCCGCCACCGACCTCTAATGCTGCCATGCTGCTGGTTACATCAAGTATTACCTACATGAAAAACATTTTGATTTCTAAACATTTCAAAATGTTGCTGCTACTTTTTATCTTAAAGGACACGATACTGGTAGGCTCATACCTTTCCTTTGCCACCATCATACTTCTTTTCCCACAATTGGAGCTTCAGATCTCCATAGCAAGTGTCCTTGCATGCCGGCACCAGGCCAGCTTCCATTGTTGGGGCCCGTAGTGGAGTTCCTGGTTCCTTGCTGGTTGCTTCTATTTCGACCTGACAAACATACACAATTTAAGTAATCTTAGAAATTGATTAGAAGGAAAACTAAATTAGTACGACAATGAAATAGGCTCAATAGGGTTCTGTTGAATAGTGAATACCAGATGAGTTTCATTCTCTCCAGTCATCTTCCAGTAACCCCAAGGTGTAATATCCCAGGTAACTGCACCAGTCCAAGGTACAAATTCAAAGAACCTGCCCGCATGATGGACACCAATCTGCACAAAGAACAATTTATTTTTTCTAAAAAAATAAACAAATAGATGTTCCCAGAAGGCCAGAAAGCTCAATTATCTTTCTATATACAATAAGTAAGAAGCAAATTAAACTATATAAATTACATACCAACGAAGGGCTTTCGTATTCTTCGGACAAACCGGACAGCTTCCTCAGCCCTCCTGCTGCTGTCAAGGCGACATCGCTGGATGTACCTTCAAACACATTGCATTGGATCTGCCAAAAAGAAAGAAAGAAAAATCTACTCTGATTTTTTAAGAAAAATAAAATAAAAAAAGCAATGTTACTGCCATATATATTAGTAAAGTTTTAACTCAAAATAATGACCATCAACAAAGTAAATACTGCCATTGCCATTATTAAAATTACAATTTTTTTATTTTTGTTTTTACTTTCATTAGTTGTTTCTTAATTACTTGCTTCAAAACTCCTATAATAATGTCAGGAAAATACTATTTTTATTATTTAATTATTAATTTAAAAAAAACCCACCCAATACCATTTCCTTGGAAAGCCTCCTCCCCAGTTCTTCTCTGAATAAGAAGGAGCATTTTCAAACTCAAACCTTTCTCCATCCCATTCTATCCATCCTGATTGGAAAACAAAAAACATATTAATTCAAATTCGAGCTGAAACAAAACTTTTGGTATCAGGAAGGAGACATGATCACCTGTTGACAAACCACCAGCCATGCATACTTGCCAATGTGGCTCAAACACAGGAAACGCCGCAAGCCATCCTGCAGTTGACATTTGCTTAACCGTCACATCGCCCCATCCATACACTGGTTTTGTGCTATACTCCCATCGTGCTGTTTTCACTGTCTCAACATAATTTGACCTGTCAAGCCAAACAATGTAGAAAAATGTCATATTTATCTTTCTTCCCAAATACCATTATTAGTTCTAAAATCAATTTTATAAATTGACAGTTTTGCCCTGATCAACTATTTTTTTCTTTCCAAAGCTCAAAATGAACTAAATTGAGTCAAGTGTACAATATATTTCAATCCAAATTTATTAACAACTTGATACGATATTCCTATAATTGGCTTAGCATGACAGTTTTTGCTAGCCTTGTTTGGATAACTTGCTGTTATATTTAGGAAAAGGCCAAAAGTTCTTGATACAACGGAAATGCAAGAGATGTGAGCACTATTGCAAATCTGATAAAACATTTAGCTCAAAATTTGCAAAACGCAAAAAACACCAAACAAAAAGTGCCATTTTCTTTACAATGTTAAACAATAATAACGAGGGAAAAAGGATGAGCTAGTATGAAATTTTCCTGTTGCATTTGGGAAAGTATATAAATGAACTAGTAGTAAAAAAGTCTCCAAACTTTTCCATGGATGCAACAAACTTCCACTTCATAATAACTCTGGTAAAGAAATCTGCTGTCAACACACGCTATGTTGGAATTAGGTAAACAAAAACAGTTCTGTCCATGCCTTGATTTTACTTAAAATATTTTCCTACATAATAAATCATAGATGGGTGATTTGCATACCTTCCATCATCACATATAAAACCCTGATTCCATAGTGGGGTGACTTGGAAGCCTTCTAAAACTCTTTTATTGAACTCCTACAATCACAATAACATAGGAACATACATATGTAGCAGAGATATCAGTGGTACTTGTGAAAATTAATAGATGAATACCAACCTGAGGAGTGACCTCATCGGTAGGTGGAGTTGACTTCCCATTTGGTAGGAAAGTATTTCCAAGCATCAACTCATGCCTACCTATGCAATTGAGAAGAAATAATAAATATTACTGTCAGGAAAAATTTACTAAATACCATAAACCTGGCAAACTATATACTTGATAGGAAAAAGAAAGAAACCCTCGATCAAGAAGAAAATCAAGAGTGTTATTACTGATGATAGGGTCCATTGATGATGGAATTATTTTTCAAAGTTGAAATCAATTAAAAATAAAAATAAAGGACATATTGATAGCCTATCTATAAAATTCCATGCAATTTGAGTGTCGTTTAAAATTGCATCCAGGTCATCTAATTCAGAACATTGAAAAATTCAATCATATGACGAAGAGTAAAACATGCACCTGATCTCATCTTTTTACCACATACATGATACATCCTAGCTAAGATGTTGGAAATTTTTATTCAAACTTAACCTTTTTAATAGTTGTCAAAATTGGCGAGTAAAACAATTGCAAGTGGATCCTGACCCTTATAAATGCATAGAGAGCAAACTGTATGTCTCAGGACTGGCACAATATAGACTTAATAGTACAATGCCTGACTAAATTTATAACCCACATTGTTTATACACATATAATTGTGTGATTTTCAACTCCAAATACAGACATTTGGACATAATACTAGAATGAGATAAACAAAAGAAAGAAGGAATGAGGATCTTACTTCCCCAAAAGTTTTTAGACTTGTCAGAGAACTGGCAAATGTACTTGTCATCTGCACCCAGAATCTGCACACCAACTCCAGTAAACCGATTTCCATAAATTGATCTATCAAGCATGCTCATGCCATTTGGAAAGGCAGGATTCTCAACTGAGTACATGAAACAAAAGCTCTGTCGGCATTGCGGGATTGATACCTTGAAATACCATCCCTCAAAGAAAGATCGAGCAGTCCCATCAAAATGGTACCTGAGAAATGAAATTCTCTACCTAAATATAGCCAATTGGCGAAAGGTTTCGCAAAAATTGAAGAAATTTTATTCCTTATCGACTAATAGGGGAATTAACTCAAACACCACGTGGGCATGCAATGGGGCGAAAGAGAGAGAGAGCTGAAGAATAACATACCCACTATGCGGAGTACGAAGCTCCCGGTCTTTCGGCGTAGGCGTATAGACCGGGTTCACAGAGGAAGCTGGAACGACCTCACTTCCGGCGACTGAATTGGTAGCCGCAATCCGAGATGTGGTACTCGTTGGAGTGACCCGAAATGAGGCAGATCCTGACCCAAACCCGATACGGGTTCTAAGTGGATCCAAAAATGGAGTCGTACGGGGCAGAGCGACGGAGTACTCCATGGCGCTTTTAACAAAGGTAGGTATAATTGGAAAATTTTCTTTTTTGTTTAAAACACGCCGGTAGGCGAATTCACATCCCCTCAGGTTACCTTACTGAGGACAATTACAATCGGACGGTTCTCTCACCTGACACGGATCTCAAAACGGAATCCTACAATCTCCACATGAACTGGATTGAGTCTGATCCGGATGGAATTAATCTGGTCCGTCAGTTTTAATTTGTTTGCGTCAGGTACCTGGGAGGATACGTAGGCAAGAATAGTGGGAACTGGGGAGTGGGAAGTGGCGAGGAGAGAAACAGGTGGAAGCAATGACGAAGTCACGTGGAATCAGTTTTCGCGGGACAACCTTTGTCGGAATTTTTTAATAATATAAATTATAAAATTTAGATGTACGGAACGTGCCTTTTTTCCAACTAGTAAGATCCGAGGCAGAAAAATGATCCAACCTTTTATGGATCGGAGGCATTGCCTCAGATCCATTTTTTTTTTTTTTTTAAATTAGATTGCAGTTCTGAAAATTTTGAAATACGGTTGTCATATAAAATTAAGTGATAATTGAATCAGTCTCATATGATCTGATATTCTGATCCGTTTGTTTTTTTGAAATTCCGCAGAAAATTGCAAATGACTGCCACATAAAATCAACTCGTGTAAAGCATGTCGACGGAGAATCCTGCGAGTGCGTATCCTCTGAGATATCTCATATTTTGCGTGACCGACGTGTCCGGTACCTATTCGGGGATACCTCAGGGGCCAATATAATTTGAGATTCGTGCAGAAAGTGTTTGAACGGTTGAGATTTTCCAAAAAGTCACGCAAAATATGAGATATCTCGGAGGATGCGAATTCAAATCCTGCTGCCTCTCTTTCTTTTTTCTCACGTGATGTGACTATATGCGTGGTGTAACTATTTGCGTGCTGTGACCACCCTTAATATTTTGATCACGACACAGCACGTAAAAAATTAACTTGATTATAGCATAACACGAAACAAGATCAAAATGACGACATATTAATCACAGCAAACGACAAATTTTTTCCCACTCTAGCTCCGAGTTTTTTAAAAATACCAAAATTTATTAATATTTTATTATAAATAATCAGATGTTTGGCAAAATTATATTTTTACCCAAACCGTAAGGAAATCTTAAGGTTTGATTTTTTTTTTTTGATTTAAAAATTCGGAACTGTATATATTCCTTACGGTTTGAGTTTTTTTTTTTTTTTTGCTTTTTTTTTAGTCCAACTTTGCACCTCTGGTTAACATATCAAAACACATTCAAAAATCATGAAAATTTACCGACATGCATTTTTGACTTCATAGAATAAGACTGTGAAGTTTCATACAAAATCTCAAAACAGATCGTGAGATATCGGGTCTCAAAAATTGTCCAAACTGCTGAAAGAGTGCTTCTGAGCCCAAATTTGCACATCTGATTAACATATCAAAACACCTTCAAAAATCATGAAAATTTACCGACATGCATTCTTGACTTCATAGAACAAGACTGTGAAGTTTCATACAAAATCACAAAACAGATCGTGAGATATCGGCTCTCAAAAATTGCCCGAACTGCTGAAGGAGTGCTTCTGAGCCCAAATTTGCACCTCTGATTAACATATCAAAACACCTTCAAATTTGCACTTCTGAGCCCAAACTTGCTGAAGGAGTGCTTTATTATGTTTTATTATGTTTTCCTTTAGCGTAGTATTATGTTTTATTATGTTTTGTTCAGTTTAGCTTCGTTATTTTATTATGTTTTATGTTTTATTATGTTTTAGCTTCGCAAGGGTCGCGGCGAAGCACGGCCAGAAGTCGTATTGATGGGATCTGGACATATAAATAACTAGGACTGTTAGATCTTGATAAAATGGTGAGTCTTGAATAAACTAACTTGAAGTAATTAAATAGTCACGCAAATCACGTTTAGTCACGACATGTCTGAACACATCGTAACTCACGTGGCGTGACTATTTGCGTGGTGTGACTATTTGCATGCTATGACCACCCCTTGATATTTTGATCACGATACAGCACTTAAAAAATTAACTTAATCATAGCATAACACGAAACAAGATCAAAATGGCAACATATTAATCACAGCAAACGACACATTTTTTTTTCCACTAGCTATGGCACTGTGATGATACATTCGCTGTGGTCCGTTTAAATTATTATCTTGTATATCTAGTGTACGTAGCCCATAGCCCCATATGGCTAATAATTTTGGGCTCAAACTAACACAGAATAAGGCCCATAAATGGCAAATACACGCAGGAGGCAGGATGGAGACTGGAGTTCCGGTCGTTGTTTCTTGGGTTTGTCTCTGAAAATAATTCTTTAACTAAAAGAATCTAAGCGAGATCAACTCTTTTGTTGGTTTGCTACCAAATTATCTTAATAGATTGTGATTGAATGATATATAAAAGTAGGAAGCCTATGATAACTAATAATTAATTGTTCATTTTCCAGCCTACGAATACTATGATGGCTTGTTTAAAAGTCTTTGTAAAGATAAATAATATAATACATACATGATTGTCTTCATTGTCGGTGCCAGTGATAGGGACTTGTTCATATATAAATAATATGAGGAGAGATCTAATTATATTTTTTTTAGTGATATCAAATTACACTCTTGATTTTCAAAGTTTTCAAAGTTTAAATAGTTGATTCAAACCGTTCAACATGATCGACATATTAAAATGTGCTTGCAGATCAAAATTTACATTTTATTGATTTTTTTTACTATTTATTAAGTATTTTTCAAAATTGTTGTTTTCAGTCCATTGAATTTTTGTACCCATTTTAATAAGAGGAGGGTTCAAATGCACCCATATTTTTGTGCACCAAAATGCACCTTATCTTTCAAATCCTTTTTCTCCGTTTTCATAGTCCGAATAGTCAATCCGAACCGTTAGATGTGATCTATATATTAAGATGTGCTTGGAGACCAAATTTTATATTTTTTGGAATTTTTTTACTATTTATTAAGCCACTTTGAAAATCGCTGATTTTACATTTTCTGGACCATTGGATCAGCGATTTTCAAAGTGACTTAATAAATAGTAAAAAAATTCTAAAAAATGTAAAATTTGGTCTCCAAGAACATCTTAATATATAGATCGCATCTAACGGTTCGGATTGACTATTCGGACTTTGAAAACGGAAAAAAAGGATAGGGTGCATTTGGGTGCACAAAAATTTGGGTGCATTTGAATCCTCCTCTTTTAATAAATAGTAAAAAATTCAGAAAAATATAAAATTGAATTTGCAAGCACATTTTAATATATCAATTTTATTAAACGGTTTAAATTAACTGTTTAAACTTTGATATATAAAATGTAATCTAGTGTCACTGAAAAAGAATGCAAGTGGATCTCTTGTCTATATTCATGCGTTTAGTTTAAAATCCGGGATATGCAGAAGAAATTAAATGAAAGAATAATAAGAGTACAGCAGAAAAAGACAAAAAAAGAAAGAAAAAGGGTGCCCCTTGAGAGGAAAGCGTCAAGGGAAAGAAAATATTAAAATATCAGAAGTTGAAAAAGGACTTGTAGGGAAGAACAAACCACTTTTGATAAAAAATATTTACATGTCGTACGGACCTCTATTAATCCCGAGATACTTTTTAAGGGAAGTGTTTTGAAAGCAAAAACAGAAAAAGGGGGAAGTGTTTAGGTACCAATTCCCATATGATAAATGATAAATCCTCTGTTGAAATGCTATCTAATAGGGATCAAAAGCTGCTGCTATTCTCGCGCATGAACAATATTTTTGCTATCTCTGTTTTTTTCAAATTCAGTCATTGAATTATTTCGAGATGCGTGCACAGAAAAGTTTTGAAAAAAAGTTGCTTTGAGATTCATTTCCGAAAAAAATTGAACAGTTAGATTCAAAAAAGCAGGGATAGCAGAGATACTGTTCACAGATAAAGAATAGCAGCGGATTTCACAGCATATGTAGATGTCGTGACTTATACTAGAAATACTATTTGTCCGTTATTCTATTTTAATTATTTGAATATCATTATTTTAGTATACTTTTTTATTTGCTAAATTAATTTCTCTCTCTCTCTATATTTTTTGAAGTGTATACCGACGAGAGCGAGCTATGTGAAGGTCATTTATATATACAAGTAATCAAATGTTGATATCTCTAATGAGTAGGGTTAAAATGCATATTGGTTTTGTGCTTCAATCATACTCTACGTTTCTATCTCCGTTTACAAAGTTTAAACAGTCGATCCGAACCGTTCATCTTGTTCTACATATTAAAATGTGCTTAGAGACCAAATTTTATATTTTTTGGATTTTTTTTACTATTTTTTTAGATATGTACAAAATCACTATTTTTATGGTCCAGATGTAGTGATTTTGTACCTATCTAAAAAAATAATAAAAAAATTTCAAAAAAAATATAAAATTTGGTTTCTAAGTACATTTTAATAGGTGGAACAAGTTGAACGGTTTGGATTGACTGTTTAAACTTTATAAACGGAGATAGAGACATGAGGTATAGTTGAGACATAAAACCAATGGTGCATTTTAACCATTCTCATCTCTAATTAGTAATTATTCATATATCCTCGTCTTCTTAATTAATTTATATTTTGACTTTTGATTGTTCATTAGGAAATTTTTTGATATTGTACTGTATCCGAAATGTACTTTACTATTGTTGGTTCTTAATTTATATTTCGGATACAGTACAAATTATTTATAGAATTTTTGAAAAACCAATGTTTTTCCTGTGAAAAACACTGATTTTTAAAAATTCTAAAAGAATAGTAAAAATTTCCAAAAAATATAAAATTTGGTCTCCAAGCATATTTCAATATGAATAACATGTTGAGAAGTTCGGACGATTAAATATTTGAACTTTAAAATAGAGATATGAGTGGGAATTAAAACACCCACTTTAATTCCCAAAGCATGGTAGCATCACTCTCTCTCTATATATACATATACGTATGTGTGTATATATACATATACGTACGCGCGCGTGTGTGTGTATGTGTGTGTGTATAATGAGGAGGGATCCACTTACACCCTTTTTTTGTGACACCGAATTAGACCTTACATTTTTAAAATCCAAACAATCGATTCAAACCGTTCAACATGGTGAATATATTAAAATGTGCCTGCAGATCAAATTATATATATATTTTTTAATTTTTTTACTATTTATTAAGATGGATACAAAATTCAATGGTATAAAAACAACGAGTTGTAAAATACTTCACAAAAAGTAAGAAAAAAATTCAAAAAAATATAAAATTTGATCTGCAAGCACATTTTAATATATTCATCATGTTGAACGGTTTGAAACGACTGTTTGGACTTTTAATTCGGTGTTATCAAAAAAGAGTGCTAGTGGATCCTCCTCATATATAATACCTATTTAATAATGTAATTGCTCAAAATGTCTTCTGATCAGACATAATATTTACCAAAAAAAAAAAAAAAACAGAGGATCAGAGAGAGTTATAGAAGACGAAGAAGAGTAAGTATAATTAATGATTCTAGTATGAGAGAGCTTTACACTACTAAAAGCAGACTAGCTAGGAAATCTGTAGCACCAAGTTAGTTGGTCTATTTGAAAGAATATGAGATATATTCTTATATATGAAAAAGGAGTAATCAATTAATATTAAAAATTCAAACAATATATATATGAAGAGAATGTTAGGAAGCAGATACGCCCAAATATAAGCTGAGTTGATTACTAACTATCAGATAGATTATTAATAAGACCTTAGATAATGACATAGAGGAGGTTGAAACTCCCCTAGCTAGCTAATTTTATTTTAATGTGAGAACAAAGTATCTTTGTATTTATATGTTTGCCTCAGAAACTTGGAATGTACTTTATTTACATTATTGAATTCAATATATATGTAGTAGATGGTTCAGAGGTTTATGATATATATATTCTCTATGGACATGTATGTCTGATATATGCCATATGTCATAATGTCAATTCGACAGTTAGCTTTAGGTACTAGCTAGCTAGCTGTGATTCAACAAAACTAATTAAATACAATAACCTTTCTAATAAAAATGAAATTAATTAACACATTTAACAAAGGGTTAATTTAATAGGGCTTCTAATTAAATTTTATATCCTATATATACTAACGTAGTTTTTTTGAAAATAAAAATAAAATTATTATATTGGCTATGATGGAAATATAAATATTGTTGCCAATGTTATGCATTTTGGTCGGCCATTTTTATTAATACCTCAAAAGAAAAAAGTTAATTTTAAAAATAACCCCGCATTCTATTTTTTTTTTTAAATGATCTAACCACCTGGACCACGGGCGGTCTTTTTTTTTTTTTTTTTAGAGATCTGAGTAATATTTTGATTTAAATAATTTTGTGAAGAAAAAATTTTCTTGTTTAGAGTGTATGCCAAAAAAAATAAGACATTTGATAAATTTATGAAGTGATGTCGTAACTCTTTATAACTTTGATTTTATTTGTCAGTTAGATATCACAAGTCTAAATATAACACCAAATTTTACATTTTTCTGAATTTTTTTTACTATTTATTAAGCCACTTGGAAAATTGCTGATCCAACGGTGGCTTAACAAAACAGTAAAACCGTTGGATATGTGTATATGTATATGTGTATATGTGTATATGTATATATGTATATGTGTGTGTGTGTGTGTGTGTGTTGCATAGAGGCCTTCCGTGCTACGGCTCAATATTCGAGTTTTCAAAATCCTAACAGTCGATCCGAACCGTTCATCTTGTTCTCCATATTAATATGTGCTTGGAGACCAAATTTTACATTTTTTGGAAATTTTTTACTATTTGTTTCGATTTATTGAATATCGCTGTTTTTTATGGTTCAGATTTGTCTGAAAAACAACGATTTTCAATAAATCTAAAAAAATAGTAAATTTTTTTCAAAAAATATAAAATTTGGTCTCCAAACACATATTAATATGAAGAACAAGATGAACGGTTCAGATCGACCGTTAGAATTTTGAAAACTCGAATATTGAGCCGTAGCACGGGAGGCCTCTATGCATCCCATAACACCGTAGCCAAGTCCTGTATATATGTATATATTATACATATATTATAAAAACCGAAAAAAGAGAAAAAGATCAACAAGCTTTCAGAGCTTGGAAATTTTTGAATAAAGGTCAAGTCCTTCATTAGTGTTATATTTAGACTTGTGATATCTAACTGACAAATAAAATCAAAGTTATAAAGAGTTACGACATCACTTCATAAATTTATCAAATGTCTTATTTTTTTGGCATACACTCTAAACAAGAAAACTTTTTCTTCACAAAATTATTTGAATCAAAATACTCAGATCTCTAAAAAAAAAAAAAAAAAAGACTGCTCGTGGGAGGGGCGGTTTGGTCCCCTAGGAGACCGCCCGTGGGAGGGCTGGTTTGGTCCCCTAGGAGACCGCCCGTGGGGGGGGGGGGGGGGGGGGGCGGTTTGGTCTCCTAGGAGACCGCCCGCGGGCCATGCGGTTAGGTTATTTTTGAAAAAAAATAGAATGCGGGGTTATTTTTAAAATTAACTTTTTCTTTTGAGGTATTAATAAAAATGGCCGCAGTATGGTCAAATCAATTTACATCTCAGAAGACAATAATTAGTTATCTTCAGATTGTAATCTCATATATAGTTTGTTAATTCATATTTTTCCATTTCATTCAACTCATCTATTAGATAGGATTATTGGTGCAAATTAAGGGAATGTTTAGTGTCCATCCTATTAATTATCCTAATGCTAAACCTGTTGAAAGAGAAAAACATATTATACTCTTTTTTTTGAAAGAAAAGTGAAGGTCTGAAAAACATATTATACTAAAGGCAACTTTAAAAAGGCCAGTAAGAAAATCCTTATGTTAAACTGTTATCTAGTGTAGTAATATTCGGTCTATTCAGCTGCAATTCTAATAAAAAATCTATATTTGGTTCGAATATGCAGTTTAGAGCATATTACCGGTTTAGAGTATATTAACAGTGGTTTATACCACATATTACTGGTTTAGAATATATTAACAGTGGTAAAAATATCGGTTTAGAGTATATTGGCAGTGGTTTATACCACATATTACCGTATACTTGTTTATATATATGAATTCTCATTTAAAATTCGCATATATAAGTCTGCATAAAAATCCGCATATGCGCATACCGCATATATCCCTCTGTTCATCTGTTTAGATATTTGTACATAAAAAGTAATTGTGCATTCTAAAATATCAAGGAAGGGATTTGGAATCGCAGGGAATCACAGCAGATTTATTTCCTATATGTTATAGTGTGTGGAGAGCTACATTGAAAGTATTTGAAGAATTTAAGGATGAACTATTGGACTGTTTTTCTGGTCGGACAAAAGTGAATATCATTGCTTAGTTGACCAAGAGGAGAATTTGGCGCATGTGTGCATGAAAGATATTTCACGAGATGTCTTATGAAAATACATCAATTATTGAATTATATAAAACAAAGGTACAAAACGGTTCGACAGTGATGAACTTGATGCATATATGAATAAGTCTCTAGATTCATCATTGGTAAGTGTAGTTCAGGTCTTTTGATTCATGATGACAACTGGAAACTAGTGCACTTAATTAATTCTGTTAAAAAGAGAAGAAAATGAAGAAGTGTCAATTTTTAACATTTATTGGAAGGTTCTTTTGCTTTAACATAAAGAGAAGTGTCAATTTTTAACATTTAATGGAATGGTAGCTAATTAGAGCCGTTAAAAATAAAGAGAAGAATAAGAATATCAAATTGCAAGTATAATTAATATGTCTCATGCTGGCTGAGAATTAAATAGTATAATTGAAAAATTAAAAGAAAGTTAACAGTTCATATATATAGAGAGAGAGAGAGAGATGTGCTACGGTGAGACGCGGAGTAAAACGCGTTTGTACTCCGTGCTATTTTTTCATTTTGAAAGTCCAAATCGTCGATCCAAACCGTTAGATGTGATCTCCATAATAAAATATGCTTGGAAACTAATTTTTACATTTTTTGGAATTTTTTTACTATTTATTAAGCCACTTTGAAAAATCTGAAAATCCGGGTGAACAGTACAAATTTCTGGACCACTGGATCGGCGATTTTCAAAGTAGCTTAATAAATAGTAAAAAAAATTCCAAAAAATGTAAAATTTGGTCTCCAAGCACATTTCAATATGGAGAACAAGATGAACGGTTCGGATTGGTTGTTTGAATTTTCAAAATGAAATTTTTTTGCTATGGAGTAAAAAACCCCTTTTACTCTATAGCTCAGCATAGCTCATCTCTCTCTCTATATATATATATATAGCTTTCTATATCAAGTCATCAACTCTTGAAAAATTAAAAGAAACCCGAACTTAAAAAAAATAATTAAACTTTTTTCAAAGAGATGGGCTACGGTGAGTTGCGAAGTAAAGCGACTATTTTACTTCATGCTCATATTTTGCGATTTTAAAGTTTAAAACGTCGATCCAAACCGTTCATCGTGTTCTCCATATTGAAATGTGCTTGAAGACCAAATTTTACATTTTTTGGAATTTTTTTACTATTTATTAAGCAATTTTGAAAGTCGCCGATCTAATGGTCCAGAAAATTTGACTGTTTTTTACTGTTCACAGCAAAACAACAATTTTCAAAAATGCTTAATAAATAGTAAAAAAATTCCAAAAAATGTAAAATTTGGTCTCCAAGCATATTTCAATATGGATTAAACATCGAATGGTTCGGATCAGTCGTTTGGACTTTCAAAATAAAAATACGGCGTGCAGTAGAAACGCGTTTTACTTCACAACTCACCGTAGCCCATCTCTTTTTCAAAATCAGATATTTAAAAAAATTAGTAATTAATGAAACTTGAAAAACAAGTAGAATGGTCCTTGAAATTTCATTCATGATATAGTTTCTCTGATATGAATCAGGAATAAAAGTTTTCGGGCAAAACTAGAGTGTGATATGCTCACCAAGAGGGGTTGGCGAGGTACACCTCCAAAAAACTATCAGATTGACTTCGAACTACGAATTCAAACCGTTGAAATCCATGTACTTCGTGAGTGATGCATGTACATGCAAAATTTTTGAAATTTCAAATTCATTTAGTACATGGTCAAGCGGTCAAAACAATGATGAAAAATGAATACATAAAACAATTTAAAAAATAACTTATAAAATGTTCACTGTTTTGACCGCTTGACCATGTGCTAAATGAATTCGAAACTGCAAAAAATTGGCATGTACATGCATCACTCACAAAGTAAATCAATTTTAACAGTTTGGATTCATAGTTTGAAGTCAATCTGATAGCTTTTTGGAGGTGTACCTCGCCAACCCCTCTTGGTAAGCATATCACACTCTAGTTTTGCTCAAAAGTTTTCACAATATATAGCCTTCCATAATCCATGTGGTCATGTTTGGTTGTGGACTAAACAGTGAAATAAGGGTTTTAGGCCTCACTTATTCCACCAAACGTGATTTAATTAAGCTGGACTAAGAATAAGCCGATTTTTAGGCCAGACTAAATTAGCCTAAACTAAACCACCTCTCTAGGTGGTTTAATTTTAATTGAATATGCGGCCTAACTTTTCATTATTTTTATTATTTTTAATCACTTTTTAATAAATATAAAATAAGCAATTGTTTTTTTAGGTGGTTTAAGAAACTTACAAGTTATAACTTTATAATAATTATAGAATCAATATTTTTTTTAAATGACATAACTTTCTAAATCAACAAAATATGCAATCTAGAAAATAATTATATAAAATATTTTTTAAATTGTACTACAAAATAATAAAAAATTTATTCATCAACCTAACACATTTTTGACAAATAAATTAGTACACATATAATTTTAATTAAATAAGATTCATTAAATACAATGTGTTTCTCTAAGATATAGAATTAATTTATACATAACTCATTTTCTTGTACAATTTTTTTCAATTAAAATGAAAAGACAAAAAAAAATACAAAGAATAGTTTTATTATTGTTATTACAAATTTTATAAGACAAAATAATTTGTAATATCAAATCATGCCTTAAGCTATCAAATTTTTATCAAACAAGAAATAATTTAAGTCAAGATATAACTTTAGATATCAACCAAATATGAATAATTTAGATCGACCTAAATTGGAATAACCAAGTTAGACCTCATTAACTTTAGTCCATAACCAAACATGATCTATATTCCTTTGCAACGTGTGTCTTATTAAGACATGATTTGATAGACTGCATGTCTTAACCAAAAGATGTGATATCATAGAGCGTTCTAACGAAGAAACATGATTTATGCATAGCGTTCCTCCTAAAAATGTGATTTTAATTTCATTGCTAAATGCTAATTAAGGGTCGGAGCAGAGATATATATTAATTATAGACGGAATTTAATTCCATTAATCCATCAAAAACTAAAATCTCTCAAAATAGACGGATTTTCGAACTCTAATTTCTTTTATATTCCTCAAATTTTTAAGAAATCTGACTTTGAAAAAAATTTTGATCGTTTAAAAATTTTAAGTCAACAAAACATTGCCTAGAATAAACTTGAACAATATACAAGAAAATGTATTCGTTTATGGAGAGTTGGAGACTGCGCCTGTACTTCAGAACGTGATCATTAAATAAATAAAAGAAAGGAGATGGAAGGGATCGAAGATGCAATGACACTGGATCTGATTGGGTGTGTTCACCTGCTTCAAAAGAGGAAATTCGAATGGGAGAGAGGTGAAGTGTACATGTTGTACAAGTTTAACGATTTTCAGCAAATTTTCCTCGCTCCTGAATTGAGGTACGGTAGCTAGAGAAGGTATATTTTACAGTAATATTAATTTTTCTTTCTTTTCCTTCCCTCTTTGTGATAGAGTTATTATTTTTTTACCTCACATTTTAATTTTTTTTTATTAATAATAAAGGTGGAGATTTAGTCTACTACCTTTTATTTAATGTCCATAAAAAATGCATTATCCGGATTTTGAACTCAATATGACCTACTGATCAGGTGTTCTTAATTTTTTACCACTAAAACAAAAACAGTTTCTCTCTATAAATCGTTTATGATCTTGAGAAATTATTAAAAATCAAAGAAAACGTATAGATTATATATATATATAGAGAGGAGGGTTCAAATGCCTCCATGTTTTTGTGCCTCCATCATGCCTCCATCTCTCTCTATCATTTTCAAAGTTCAAACAATCGATCCGAACCGCTCAACCTAACCTCCATACTAAAATATGTTTGGAGACCAAATTTTATATTTTTAGGAATTTTTTTACTATTTCTTTAGATAGGTACAAAAATACTGTTTTTAGATGGTTCAGATTTACTGATTTTGTACCTATCTAAAAAAATAGTAAAAAAATTCCTAAAAATATAAAATTTGGTCTCCAAACATATTTTAGTATGGAGGTTAGATTGAGCGGTTCGGATCGACTGTTTGAACTTTGAAAATGATGGAGAGAAATGGAGGCATGATGGAGGCACAAAAACATGGAGGCATTTGAACCCTCCTCATATATATATATATAGAGAGAGAGAGAGAGAGAGAGAGAGGTTGGCTAATATTAAATCGATTGTTCTTGAGGTCCCGTGCAACTAAATGATTTTTCAATTTTCAAAGTTCAAGAAGTCAATCCAAACCGTTAGATGTAATCTCTATATATTAAAAGAGGAGGGTTCAAATGCCTCCATTTTTTAAAACATTAATAACTCAAAATTTAAAACTTAAAAGTTAAAATAAAACTGTTAAATGCGATCTATGTTATTTTCTCTATGTGCTCATAAAAAATTATCATATTTCAATTTTGTTTTTATGTGAATCAATAAGTTCACAAATCAACGTCTAGAAATGATCCACATTAGTAAGTTTTTAACAAGTTTTTGATGACAACCCAAATAAAATTGAAATGTCATAATTTTTTACACGTGCATAGATAAAATGATGTAGATCATATCCAACGGTTTTATTTTGACTTTTAAGTTTTAAATTTTGAATTATTAAAGTTTTAAAAAATGGAGGCATGGTGGAGGCACAAAAAATGGAGGCATTTGAACCCTCCTCATATTAAAATGTGCTTGGATACCAAATTTTACATTTTTAAATTTTTTTTTTACTATTTATTAAGTCACTTTGAAAATTGTTGATCGGTGGCTTAAGAAAACAGTAAAATCAGAAACCATCGTTGGATCAGCGATTTTCAAAGTGGCTTAATAAATAGTAAAAAAAATTCAAAAAAAATGTAAAATTTGGTCTGCCAGTACATTTAGATATAAAAATCACATCTTACGGTTTGGATTGACTTTTTGGCCTTTGAAAATTAAAAAACAACTTAGTTGCACGGGACCTCAGAAACAATAAATTTGATATTAGCCAACCCCCCTTCTCTCTCTCTCTGTATATATGGATCTTTCAAAACCTCTATTTTAGACACTTTTGTGAACACTATACTTTTTAGTAAAAATAAGAGTGATGGCCATTTGATTAAATTAAGAAAACATTTAACTAGGTCGTAAAGAGCACGGAAGGTGAACCACAAGTCTCCTCGATATTTTGGTGGACCCCAAAGGTAGTCCTAATGTTAAACAAATCATTTCACTTCATTTGGCTGCCTTCAATTTAACAAGACATTTGGTTTTATCTGCTTTCCCAAAAGAAGTTAAAATTTGGAACCATATCCAATCATAGCTTCCATAGACCGAGTTAGGGTTCATTAGCTGCCCATCTCTTAGATTAGACACCTCCTTTTAGATATTGCTCATTCTCTGCTTTCCTTGTTCACTTGTTTCTAGTTGCATTTCTTCAATTTGTTGCTTGTATCTTGTTAATAAATACAAAACTATATATATCACAGGCATGCATGATGGCTTCAGTTCTAAGCAAAGCTTTGAGATCTTTAGTTTGATTAATATATAATTTATGCATAGACTAAAGATGTCAACATGCATTAGATGATTTTTTTTATTTAGAAATAAAATATTATTTTCTACTGAAAAGGGAAGAAATCAGGAAGGTTTTTGAAAAATTGTTACGGTGTAAACTTGAGATACTACTTACAACGAAGCTAGTATTTCTACAGTGTAATTAAGCAGCTTTCTGTTTTTTTTTTTTTATTATTGCACAGTATTTTTCTTGCACCGCATTTTTTCAACGTTACCTATTTTTTGGATACCTAAACCCGACTCCTTTGCTTTTCAACAAAAACAATATTTTATTTTTAAATAAAAAATCACATTAGAGTGGAGCAATAATACTGTGGAATGCAGAATTGGAAAAATCTAACAATAATATATAATATCTTATTATTTATGTTACATTATATATTTTTTCTATTGCACTATCTCTTCTAATTAATTTTACTTCTCCTATACGTACGTCTCTGTAAATGATATCATCCTCCTTATATATATTTTATCATAACTCTTCATAAGTCTTTGACAATTTACTCATTTGAATTAAATTTAATATTCAATAAATACAACATCTTCTCTTTGTAGAATCATCATATACGTAGAATTAGAATTAAAGGTACATATATGCATAACATACATTAATTCACAACATAAACATAAAAGAAAGTTAAAATTTGCAACAAAAAAATGTAGGTTAACATCATAACACACTACATAATAAAATTAAATGAAATTTAACTCCTGTCTCAATCTTATGCTAAGAAAAGAACAAAAGAGCCTAGAAAAAAGAACTGTAGTACTTGGACATGCATATTAAGTCTACATATACTTAGAGTAGAAAAAACGTGACGTGACCGTGCTGTGATTAATATGCCGTGACTAAAATATTAAGGGGTAGTCACGGCACGCAAATGGTCACGCCGTGCCCAAACGTGCCTCGCGTGACTTGTGTGACAATTTAATCATAATTTAAGTTAGTTTATTCAAGATTCACCATTTAATCAATATATAATGGTCCTAATTACACGTGAATCGTGTGACTACGTGCCGTGACTAGATTTTTCACGTGACATACCGTGCAGTGTCAAAGTTTCAAATGATGGTCACGGCAGGTGAATGACCACGCCACGGGACATGTGAGTCACGACACGTAAGTGATACACGTGTTGTGCCGTTCCGTGACAGAGCCGGCTCCGCCGTGCCATTTTTCCCACTCTACATATACTTGTGGAACAAATTAATAAATTTCAGAGGATTGTTGGAGTGAAAAACAAGCAGGGATGTAGGGATCACTCTTTATATAGCCCGGATACAAGGCCTCAATCAGCTTTCCTCCTCACTATTTTAATGTTAAAGCAAAAGAACAAAACTAAAGGTGGAGAAGAGGAAAGGCAACAGATGAAAGTTAAATAAAGGTGGAGAGAAAAGAAGAAATTACACAACAAACAGAAAAAAAGGAGCTCCATATATTCCTCTCAGGAGAAAAAGAAGAAGATAATTTTCCTCTCCATAACGTAATCTCCTTCAAGAGGAAAAGGAGTCAGAAGGAATCAAGAAAAGGTTGACTTGGAATAGCAACGGAGAGTGAAGCAGAAAAATCAAATTAAGAAAGGAAACCAAATTATGAAGTAGCTAGCTATATATCAAGAGATAAAGTATGAATAGAGAAGTGGGAGAGAGATCTGTGGTGCAAGAGATGATAGGCGAAGGCCATGACTGGTGGAGCTTGAGCAATAATTACTCACCTTTTTTGCCTAGTGTTTCTTCCTCTGTACCTACTTCTTCTTGTTCTTCTAATATACTTCCATGGGGTTCAGATCAACCAGAATCTTTGAGCCAATTGCTATTGTAATCTCTCTCTTTTTGAAACATCTCTCTCTTGTGCATATTTTTGAAAGATTCCAAGTAACTTTACTGTTTTCAGGTTGTCACTGTCAAAATTAAAAGATTTTGTTTCAACTTACTTGATAAGTACAGTACTGGAATTAAATTTAGATTTGATGAATATCATATGGCCTGTTTAACTAGAACAATGCATGAAAGTTTACAATTTCTATTTCAGAGTTTGTATATATAGATCTGACACCTTGAATCCATAGTAGGTGCATGGTCATTTCCTCTCTCCACTAGGAATATTTTTACTGTTTTTCTTATAGAACTTCTTCCCTCGGTTTTATTATTTAATCTTTGTCTTCAATATTCATACTACATGCAGATATATATATACATAATTCTGAACCAAATATTTTTTTTTCTTTTCTTTTGGGTGATTATGAAACAATGCAGGGGTGGATACATAGGAGAGGAAGATAGGTACATGTACTCTCAATTTCAATCTAAAAAGTTGGGAAACAATTGGCCGGAGCAATTGGTGTATCCAACTACAAATGTACAAGATATGGTTAGTGTGAAGCAAGAGAACCATGAAGCCAATGCCAACGAAGAAATTCATGCAACAAAATTAAAGCCTCCGTGGCCATCCTCCTCGCCTATGTCATGTGTTACTTCCAACATAGGCAATAACACCGTGGCAGAGTGCTCACAAAAGTCAGAAAGAAAGCATGAACCTCAGAACACATCTGAGGTAATTACATGAGAATATTTAATACATGGTTAACAAAAGGGGTCAAGTTTCATGACTTGATATGGTTGTCATTAGGTGCCCAATATGTTTTATATGAAAAATTTCATCTTTCCTTGTTTTGTATTTGATGATTCTCTAATTAAACAAGTATCATGTATTTTACATATAGTGGCAAGTAAATTCACCACAGGATATTTTTTTTGTATCAAAACTTAGAGTGCATATATATTTTTCAAAGTAATATGTAGAAACATTAATACAATGTTGAAGCTCCTCCTTATTTTGTATAATAACAAGACTAACTAGTAATAAGAATTCAGAAATTATCATGCATTTAATTAGGTTCATGTAGAGAAAATAGAAGTTCTTTAGGGTTTTAGTTCATCCACGGTCTTCAATTGGATAACAATTAAAGACATTAATAGTTAATCTCCCTCAGGGATGTTCTTGTTTTCATATATATATTTTTTTGTTGAAGTGCTATAGCTCAGGAAATGGTGCACAGTTGAAGAAAGCTAAAATTCAAGGCTCCTCACCACAGTCTACAATCAAGGTATATTCCTTATATTATATATGTATGTAGGCTTTCATCTCTCTCCCAAAATCGCACGTAGACCCGCACGCATGCGCACGAGCACAAGCTTGTGAGCTTTGTGTCTTTTTCTTTGAAATCAGTAGAGAGAGGTTCAAAGAAAATCAAATGTCACTTGCATGTGCTTATTTTCTAACTTTAGCTTGCCATTCATGTCCTCGTCTGTGCTAAAATGTATATTTTTGTTAGCGACTAAAAAAATATAATATCTAGTGCAGAAACTTATATTTTATTAACTAGTAAGATAACTTTTTACCACTTCTCAGAAAGTTAATTAGACAAGCAATAATTCGGGGGCACATTGAACCCTTTTTCTTAGAATGTGCAACAAATCTTAGTCACATTAGAAGCCTAGTTCCTTAGGTCATCACAACGAGGAGAGAGGAATATATTTAACACTTCCATGAAAGTCTAAACTTTTTACTCTTCTCATTATTATTTTTTTTTTCAGGTGAGAAAGGAGAAGCTAGGGGATAGAATAACTGCATTGCATCAGCTTGTTTCCCCATTTGGAAAGGTATGCATTACATATATAATATATATATATATATCGAGAAAGAGAGAGAGAGAGAGATGGCTATGTACTTCTACCAAGTATTTTTTTAAAAAAAACTGAGAGATGAGCTATGTTGCATTGCAATGTATTGGTCATCTTGTACATTGAATGTAAAACGTTAGATTTAAAGTTCAAACAATCGATTTAAATGGCTCAACATGTTCTCCATATTATAATGTGTCTGGAGACCAAATTTTATATTTTTTCGGATTTTTTTTTACTATTTGTTTAGAATTTTTGAAACTGTTGTTTTTTAGAAATTTTTGGACCATAGAAAAACAATGATTTTAAAAAATTCTAAAAAAATAGCAAATAATTGCCAAAAAAAATGTAAAATTTGGTCTCGAATCACATTTTAACATGGATATCAAAATGAACGGTTTGGATAGGTTGTTTTGAAAATCAAAACCAACAATTTGTTGTCCAATGTACAAGATGACATATACATTAATATTGCAATGCGCCATAACTCAACTCTCTCTCTCTCTATATATATGGAGTTGGCTACGGTACGTGCTACGCGTAGCATAGAGGGCCTCCGTACAACGGCTCAATTTTTTAGTTTTCAAAATCCTAATGGTCAATTCGAACTGTTCAACATGATCTCCATATGAATGTGTAATTGCAAACCAAATTATACACACACTTATTGTGGAATTTTAGAGTGAAGATGAGAATAATGAAAAACACTGTATTACTGATTGTTATTCTTTTACAATATCTGTACATGACTATTTATAGGCTAAAATTGTACTAGCCGTTAGTCTATTTCCTAATTTACAGAAGTTGTAATCTGTCTTAATTACAAGATTTATTAGCCGTTACTAATATTCAGCTAGATACCTAATTAGTGTGACAACTATACATTTGGGTGCTAAATTATTTGTTGCCTAAGTTGCCAATGATGAGTAATATCTGAGGCAAATGTATCTATTCTTCAATACTTATATATCACATATGTATATACCATCTCTTTACCGAAGGTAGGATATATGTATTAATGTATACGTATACATATACCATATATCTCTGAAAGTACTCTGTCATATATTATGGCATTCGGTGATTGAACTGCCTGTGTTTTTATTTATAGTACTGCACCAGAGATGGATGAACATGGATATATTATATATATATAGGTTGATTGAACCCTTTAGTCATTTCAAAAAAAAAAAAAAAGATTGAACCCTTTAAAATAATATATAAACACATGTATGTGATATGTCTTTTGCTTTTTATTTTGATGCCTCTCTTTTTCAGACTGACACTGCGTCTGTACTGCTAGAAGCTATTGGCTACATCAGATTCCTTCACGGTCAAATTGAGGTTCAATTCGCTCTCTTTCTTTCTTTCTTTCTCTATCTAGATCTCTGTATCATGTGAAACAAAAAGAAGTAGTGCGTGTAAGAGCACGCAGTTAAAGCTGTGACCTTGTTTGATTCGCTTTTGAGTCTTTGGTTCCTTTCCAGAGTTAACTTTACAGTTTTCACATCCATGACTACTATGCTTTTTTTCAAAAAGAAAAGAAAGAAAGAAGCTTTTTAAAAATTTTAACCCCATCTGGCCATCTCTGCTCTTAACTCTCTTTCTCTCTCTAGAATGGATCAGAACTCATTACTCATCTTGACTAATTAAATTTGTTTTCATGAATACTTCTGCCTCTAGGCTCTGAGCTTACCTTACCTCAGCAGTGGAAGTGGGTCCCATAACTCCAGGCACCATGTAAGTCATGTATCTTAAAAAAAACTGCATCTCTGCTTTCACAATTTCCGAGGCTAATAATTAATAATTATATAACTTCTAAATCAAGAATCCAACTCGTAGGATTCATCTAAGTAGGGGTGAATAAGTTGCTTATAACCAGTGCTCATTAAAAATTCATTAACAACTCGTTTAAATTTACTTATTAGCTTAATGAGTCGAGTATGAGCATACTCCAATTTGCTCATTAAGAATTTGTCATATTCAATCTCTGACACATTCAATTTCAAATAAATCAATGAATCAAGTTTCTGTCACATTAAATTAAGTTTCGCTGCCTCATTAAATCCCTGCCTAATTTCACTTAAAATTTTGGGTAAATGATACTCCAAAATCACCAAAACCTAAAAGCTGGCAGACCAATTAAACCACCAAAACCTAAAGCGCTCAATATGTATCAAAACTTTCTTTTTTGAGAAACTTTGTGAGATTCTGTCTCTATGTTACTATGGGTTTCTACTATAAAAAAAAGGTTAAATGGAGTATGATAATTTGTTAAATTTTGTAATTGATAACTCGTGACTCGCTCATTAAAAGTTCAGTAACAACTCGCTCGTTAATCACCCCTAATCTCAAGGTTTGGATTTGTTTGGTAATTTTCCTTGTTGGCCCTCCTTTTTTACTTAATTGTAAAAAAAGAACAACCCACAAACAAATTGTAGTTTGATTTTAATTATATATGTGTAGGGAGTAGAGACTAGGACCATGTTAGGTCACAGAATTTTGGCACTTAGTGAAGAGGCTGATATATATATATAGCTAGTATTTGGAGCGGTACGTACATGGATAAAAACAGTACTACTATTTCAAATACTCCTCATTGTCCTTAACTGCTACCAGAATAATTTTTGGCGGTTAAGAGTGTGGATTAATTGGTTGTCTTACTTTCGTCTGTATTTTTCAGTACATATATATTTTTCTCTTTGTATTTTTGCTTTTGTGCATTGCCCCGTTCACTGTTTCAAGCAGTTGAGATTGACCATGCATTCAAATTTTATTCATGCATATTATTTTTTGTTTATATTTTTTATGATGTAATTAAGTATGATAAAACGTGCTTAATGTCATATGTATTGTCATATATAGTAAATGGATAATTATGATACAACTATACACAAAATAACAGAACATTGTGTAGTTGATCGAGTGTGTGTCTATATTTATCTATCTATCTGTACCATTCAGATCAAATAATTTTCTACCTATTTAACAAAAAATAAAAATAAAATTCTAAAAAATGTAAAATTTGATTTGCAAGTACATATTCATATAGAGATCAATCATGTTGAAAGGATTTTGAAAACTCAAATATTTAGCTGTAGCACGGAGGCCCTCTATGCTACGTGTAGCACCGTAGCCAACTCCTATATATATATATATATAGAGAGAGAGAGAGAGAGAGAGAGATGGGCTATGGTGCATTGCAATGCATGGAGGGATTTGTGCATTGGACCATAAATCTAAAATTCAAAATCCAAATGACCGATCCAAATCGTTCATCTTGTTCTCCATATTAATATGTGCTTGGAGACCAAATTTTACATTTTTCTGAATTTTTTTACTATTTATTAAGTATTTTACAAAATTGTTGATCCAACGGTGGCTTAACAAAACAGTAAAATCAGCAGCCACCGTTGGATCAACAATTTTGTAAAATACTTAATAAATAGTAAAAAAATTCAGAAAAATGTAAAATTTGGTCTCCAAGTACATATTAATATGGAGAACAAGATGAACGGTTTGGATTGGCTATTTGGATTTTGAATTTTAGATTTATGGTCCAATGCACAAACCCCTCCATGCATTGCAATGCACCATAGCTCATCTCTCTCTCTATATATATATATATATATCTATTTCATCGGGAAATAAGGCCAAATGGAATGAATGGATGCTACTGTGTCTTAATTAACCAGCTGGAGTGAATATTATCAGCCAGTTATATATATATCTGAAAGAAGAAGGCTTGCTTTCTCATTTTACATTTACAACCTTTTCAAATAAAAAAATGATAATTTACAATGATAATATGTACGTATTACTCAACTTCTTTCTTTTTTATCCATGCGCAAGTAAATCATATTTACGTGCATATGTTATTCATCTTAACAGTCAGAAAAGAATAAGAAACACGCCTCGCTCTAATTTTGTTAGGTGTTTCCTGTGTGGGAGATCGATGGATGCATGTTTAAAACCAGTTACTTGTTGGTGCATATATAGATATATAAAGCTAACTATTCTTTGCTTTTTCTTTTTTTTGGAAAAATAACTGTCAGGGCCAAGGAGAGAAAAATTGCATATTTCCAGATGATCCCGGCCAGGTATATATTGAGATTAAATTTATAGTAT
This sequence comes from Carex rostrata, assembly GCF_964058835.1. NCBI lineage: Eukaryota > Viridiplantae > Streptophyta > Magnoliopsida > Poales > Cyperaceae > Carex > Carex rostrata. The sequence continues at coordinate 6,967,300 of NC_135936.1, forward strand.
ATGTTAATGGCCTTCCTATATATTCTCAAAAGGCAGTATTGCATAATTAATATAGCAAATTTAAAGGACAAATGACAAATTAAACTTAATTAGTGTAAACTTTGCAACATTTAAATGGTCTAATAAAAGTATCTGATAAAATATATATATATTAATGTTGCTTTGATTTATGATGTGTTGAACAGCTTTTAAATGACAACTCCGTGAGAAACACATCTGACCAGGTACATTTTTTTTTCAAATATTTAATTAACAGTTCATTTTTGTTCTCATGATATATAGATGTAAACAATATATAATAAGCTACTGCACATTAGATCATGATTGGTGCACAAAATTTACTCTTACTTGTACTACTAAGCCACTATAGCAGATTAATAATTTATTAATGATCCATAAAATAACGACAGCGAGACGTACTGAATTAATATATTTAACACTTCCATGAACTGTCATGATTAATGGTATAAATATATATGTTGCATTTTGTTTATGTGCAATGACTTACAACTTGTACATGTATCAAATTTTAGAGCATCAAAGAGGTAACAAAGAAGGATTTGAGGACCAGAGGACTATGCCTAGTACCAGTTTCCTTCCTCTTAGATATTGCAACTGATCATAGCATGGCTGACTACTGGGCTCCGGCGTTTCTTGGCGGTTTTGGCCGGTAGGGTTGCTTTGTGTCTACTAAACAACATAACATCAAGAACACTCAGTCTTGCTTAAACTTCTCAAGGCTGATTGCTCTTGATGCTATGTACTGGTTGAAATTTCTATGTTTGCATTGCATATGTGGGAGAGAAGGCGATCACGACAAGATATAAACTAAATCCAGATGTTTTTTTTTATCAAGGAAGTGCTATATTTGGTTTATTTTATTAGCACTTTGGAATAATCTAGATGTATTATTAGATATGTTTTGGATCAGTCACAGATTCATGATCATACATGTATGTAGTTTGTCCGTCGTTGTATGTTTACGGAGCTGAACTGAGGCATTTTAGTTAGCCATTTGGTATATATTAATAGTATTCTGCAATACATTCAACTTGCTAGCTAGCTAATTAAGTGTGTCACATGATTTGCATTACACACAACAAGAATGAGACGCTTTTCGCGAGGATAAAAAAGTAACTTTTTGCGACGGACTACTCTCATTGTTTAACTTTTTCTTTTTGTGACGATACTTTTCCCTCGCAAAAAGTGTCTATTTTGTTGTAGTGACAGTAATATCTCTCAAAATCGCACTCTCTGGTAATATATATATGTTCTTAATGTTCCAAGGGAAAATGCCATTACATGAACATGACCCCATGTCCCCATCTCAAGGTATATAATTGAAATTATTTGTTAATGACAGCTTGATGCATGCCATATAAACGACAAAAACAAATCTCTATTTGTTTTTCTAATTTAAGCAATATTATTGAAGGTATCTGCTGGACAAATCACTACAACAGAATTATCCTAATCAATTAATTAGTACGGTTTTAATTAGACACGTGCAACAAGAAAATTTTCTAAATGAAGAAATGAGAAAAACTAATAATAAAGTTGAGAATGTAGGAGTGAAAGTTGAAAGAAGAATTGATATATAGTAATAAACTAGTAAGGAAGTAAACAATATATTATTGACAAAAAAAAAAATCAAATTTCTCATGTATTATGCTAGAAAGGAGTATGTAAGGGTCAGTTCTAGACAGGGGATGCAGAGGGAAGGAACGGCAAATTCTCTGTGCAGAGGTGAGAACTCCCGAAATCTTGTCAGTTCAGACCAACTCACATACTCCAAAAGAGGAGAAGAGGAGAGGGAGAGAATGGGAACGAAAGAGAGCGCGCACTGTTCGGAGGGGTGCAACAAAGAGATTTTGATGAAATCTGTTACCCCAATTTGGAGTGTAGATTTTACTGATCCGAGGGTTGTCTCCCCCGTTATCCTGTCCCCTTCCTTCTCTTTAATAAGGGTTTTCACTCTGATACTGGAGCACAGCCTAAGTATAATGGATTTTAAGAATAAAATAATTAGTATTTTTAAGTTTAAAGTATCTATGAAATTGATTTTGCATTACTACATCTTAAAGAATCTTAAAATGATTTCCTTTCCTGTCATAAAATATTTTGAAGTTCATAAATTATCAATAAATCGCTTGTCAAATAGTGTTTACCTTTCCTAATACAGTGCAGAGTGTGACCCATTTCATATTCGGCTTGTCCATTGTAAGAAAACAAATTCACTAATATTCGGAATCCAATTTTGTGTTGAACAAAATTGACACTGTTTTGGCTATTTTATGTGGTCCTCATGAATCAACCAGATTTTTTATTTATAAAAAAAATAAAAAAAATATAGGAAAATTTATATATATTTTTTTAAATTCCAATCTCATAAAAAAAAAAATCAAATTATTGATTATTTAAAGGAACTCAATCAATGGAGATTAGGAAGGATTTTTATGTGACATGGTATGTGTGGTGAGGTGGTATAACAATATATTTTAATTCGTATCCTCTGCATTAACTCAAAAATGAATTTTTTGAGTTAATGCATCTTGACTGTTCAATTAGTTTCAAAATTCGTGTGAATTAGATCCGCACTAATATTAAAGACTCTTATATTTTAGGTGAGAGCCGGATGGGCTCCGTTTACAATTAGACGATTAATATGTATCAACTCAAAAGATGCTCTTTTGAGTCAATGCAGACGATGCGGACCCAATATATATAACCGAATCATTGATTCTATTATATTAAAAGTGTCTAAAGATATCAAATCAACAATTTAAATAATTTGGTTCTTTCTATAACATCAATTAAAGTACTATCTCTATCCATTCATTTCTCAATAATAATAAAAAGTTATGTGTCAATCAGTATCACCCTTCACTTCACACGAGAAAAAAATAAGAAAAGAAAAAGAAAACAAGAAAGGGAAATATTTTGTTCTCTTGTAAGTGAAAAGAAGAGGACTAGAGATAGTACCTGTCGTGCCACCGTTGTGTCTATCAGAAGGGCCCCTTAATGCGCACGCGAGATATGCAAGACATCGATCTATACGGAAACAGAAGTGCATCGCACGTTCTCTTGTTTGCTTCAGAATTTTTTACAAATTGCTGATTATTCTCCTGTCTCCATGGAGCCCTTTTACAACGCTCCTCCTAGTCTGCTGGGTTATTGTAAATTAATTTGTAATCTTCCTGTCTACCATATATATTATACCATAAAACAAAGAGCGGAGGCTACGGTAATAGAATTCGCATCCTCTGAGATATCTCATATTTTGCGTGACTTTTTTTGGAGAATTTCAAACGTTCAAATACATTCTCAAAGCTCAAATAATACTGGCCCCCTGCGCTATCCCCGAATAGGTACCGGGCACGTCGGTCACGCAAAATATGAGATATCTCAGAGGATACGCACTCACGGTAATATGCATATCATAGATCTGACCTATGCTCACTGGCAGATCCATATAGAGATTTGGATAGGCAAGTGTTTATTTCTGAATTTGAATTTTCTTGTTTCGATCAAGTACTAATTGTTCAATGTGTCTATTTCTAGTTCGATGTAGTGTCTTCCTATTTTGAGTTAGTCCGATTCTTGAACCAATTCTTTCCGAGTTTTGGTCGATTCTGTGTATTTTATTTTTATTTTAGATCTGCGATACTATATTTTGTAAATATAATGAAAGAGAATAAAAAAGGTCTAACAGTAGGTCATATTATTATAATTCTAAGAAAATAGGTTGACTAAATTTTTTGTGTCTTTTATTATTCAATACTTATATTTCGGTTAAATTTTTATCTTAGTTTTGACTTCAATTTTCTAATTGGCTAAGAATAGTCCCACTCTGAATTGTATCAAACAAATATTTAATTAGCTTAGGAAAAATATTTCTATGTTGTGTCAATCGATTTTATAATTATAACATATTTTATAATAAAACATAGCTATAGGGATTGAGTTGCAACTGTGTACACGATAAATTAATGGGTTTGAATATGATTAGTTATTTGAACCCAATAAGTACTCTATCATGACAAAAATCCTAGATTCGTCCTTGCTTATGCTATAAATTTATATCTCTGTTTTAAAAATTTAAACAGTCGATTTGAATTGTTATATATAATTTTCATATGAAAATATTCTTCAGAACTAATTTTTTTTGTAATTTTTTTTAATAGATAGAAATTATCGTTTTCATAGGTCTAAAACTTTTAGATCAAGTGATCTTCCAACTAAAGTAGAACATAGTGTTAAGATATGTGATGTAAAGAACTTGATGTATCTTGTTTTTTTATTTAATACATTAATCCTGACAGTTTTAACTAGGATTTTAAAAAAAAGTACATCAAGGTGTTCTTAAGTTTATCAAATCTCTTTTGTAAATATAACTCTAAAATTTATTAAATTGATTTTATACGACGAATTTAAACAGTTGAAATTCATTTACCTTATGAGTGATGTGTCTACATGCAAAAATTTAAAATTTTAGAACTAGTTTTGTATAGATTCAAGTGGTAAAAAACATTCAAAAGATGAATGCATTAAAATTAATTTACAAATCTTGTAATTTTGACCGCTTAACTCTACACAAAATTAACTTGAAAGTTTAAAATTTTCTGCATTGCTCGTACAGTAGTTGGACTTTAACAGTTTAAATTTGTCTTTTGAAACCAATTTTATAAGTTTTAGAGTTGAATTCACAAAGAAACTTAATGAACTTAAGAACACTCTAACTAGTTCTACTCCTTCCAACTATTCCAAAAAAATATAAAATTTAATATCTAAGTACATTTTTATATAGAAATCATATTTAACAGTTCAAATCAATGATTTAAATTTTGAAAATAAAAAATAAATTCGTAATATTGATCGATTTCTATTATGCTGACATATTATGAGAGAGAGAGAGATATCTGGACTGTCATGACTCATGAGTCAGGACCCAAAATGTTTGTAATTGTTCTGAAACTTTATTATTTTAGGAAAAAGTTCAAAAATTGAATGACATAAAACATGATGGGCCGAAGCTCTTCGTTTGGACCAGAGCTTTTGTTTTCTTTAATTACTCTTTATTGTTAAATGGAGGGAATTTGCAAAGAAAAAAAATGGAGAGCAACCTGTTCAATCGCTGGTTTTTTAAAATATATATAACTTATTATTTGAAAATCAAACTGTTTATTTACTTTTGTATATTCTAACAAAAATAATAGAAGCATACTTTCGCAAGTAGTTTCATACATCTATTTGAAGTAGTCTCATACAACAAAATAAAAGTTTAATATCTCTAATATAAGAAATGCAAAGTCATTTATGTGAGAATGCAATAACTGAAGTTTGAAATAACATCAAAAGCGAGATGATGCTGGTAAATTCTATGTACCAGAAAGCTAGATGCTGCTGGTAATCAGTAAGTCCGTCCTTAGTTAAAAGTAAAGTACATTAGACAACCCAAGTTGCCTGATAGTGACATGCTACATATTTATCAATTGTTAATGAATTTGATACAAACCACAGAGTAGAATTGAAAGGGATGTCCACTTTAATTGAATTGGACAGGGCCCTGGGGCGAAGCTGGTATATAACAGGCTGAAAAAAACAATTTGGACCGGGCTTTACTTTGAATTTGTCTAACCCAGAGCCCAACCCAGAGCCCAACCCAGAGCCCAGAATCCAGAGCCTAAATCAATAAAAAAAATAAAGATGCTCTCAAGCCTCCGCTAGCAGAGAGCCAGAGCAGCGCTACGCGAAAAACGAAAAATTGGAGGACCGTCGCCTCCGCCTGCGCGAAGAAGAAGGCTCATCGTCTGTGCTGATCGCCGCGCCGCCTGTGCCCGCTAGCCATAGCCGCCTCTACTTCTATTCGGTAAATCCCCTTCTACTGTTGTTACCAAGCTTAGTCGGTCTGATGAATTCAGAGTCCAGGCGTTTTTGCAGTTGACAGGGTTCTGATAGAGAGTGGTGTATGCCATGCCACTGTGCTGGCACCGGTGTTGTAAAATGCGGTTTTGTTAATGCATGTGGAAGGCCACTGCATACCGCATATGCGGCATGCGGCCACATATGCGGCATGCGGCCACATATGCGGTTTTACTATGCTTTGTTAAAGAAATATAGATAAAATAAAACAAATTTATAATTAAAGATTTGTTTAGTATAGTAGTTTGTGCTCTTTACTATATTATAAAAGGTTATAGATTCTAATCTCCTCCACACCGCAAAATAATTTTGAGGCTTTTTTTCAAGTCCGCATAGACAGTATATGTACCTGTATATTCAAAACTGCGTGAACTTGACTGCATGAGATTTTGTATGAGGAAGACCACTACATAAGTATTTGCGGCCGCATTTTACAACACTGGTTGGCACCATGCTGTTTTTTTCTTGTATTTTGCTGGTACAATGTCTACTGGTACGTTGTAACCCTATTTATGTGTTTAATACAATCAGCCACTGCTCGATTTCAAAAAAATATATATATATATATATATCTGGAAGTATTTATGTTATATATTGCATATTTGAGACTTTGGCTCAAGCTTGCTTTCTATGTTGCATATAGATTGAATTAATTATTTGAGAGCTTCATGGGTACAGAGATGAATTAGATTGAATTAATTATTTGATAGAGAAACAGAGATGATTAAGCACTTGTTTATTTTTGTGCATTGCTATAGCTCTCGTCTTAATTTTAACTTGTATTCTTGCTTTAATTTTATTTACATATTGCTTCAATTGTTTGAATGAAATTGCTTCAATTGTCCAAATGAGGACTAATCAGTTTTTAAACCCAATTAATTATGGCTTTAAGAGAATTTTGATAGGTTCTGAATTGTTTGAATTGTTTAAATTGCTTGCATAGCTTGAATTGTTTAAATGAGGACTAAGCTTATTTTTTTGTTCTCATGTGGACCAATTAGTAAGGTAACTCTAATTTTGTCTTTAAATTTGTTAAAATAAATTTGCAACTATATATGTTCGCCTACCCCTAACAAAATTCCTAGCTTCGCCACTAACAGGGTCCATGATGAAACGGGCAGGACCCGGGCTTTTCAATTGAGATTGGTTTGAACAAGGCCCGGGCTTTTCCTATACCCATTCAGTTTGACAGCATCCGATTATGTTGTTCAAATTTCTGAACTGATTATGGCCCATTAGCAGCTTTAAGGCACCGATGAAGGTGATGCGCAGATTTCTTCTCTATGGGCAGAGGCAGAGGCTACATTCAAGGGGGTTCTCTTCTGCCAGCTGGGACCCACTTCATGTTTGCGTGGTTGGAAGTGGCCCTGCAGGGTTCTACACTGCTGAGAAGGTACAATTTTTTTTCTCAAATTGTTTTCTTCTACTTGTATTAATAAACCATGTTTATACTGCTTGTTTTGTAGATGTTAAAGGCTAATGAAGGGGCAGAAGTTGACATCATTGACCGGCTGCCAACACCATTTGGGTTGGTGAGATCAGGTGTTGCACCGGATCATCCTGAAACTAAAGTAAGATTTTAGCTGTGTTACTGGAGTGATCATTTAGGATTTGAATGTTTGACATTTTAACTAAATTATGTGACAGATTGTGGTAAACCAATTTTCTCGTGTAGCTTCACATGATCGGTGCTCATTCTTTGGGAATGTATCCCTTGGGAGTAGTGTTTCTCTGTCAGAACTTCGTCAGACCTATGATGTGGTAAGTTCTTATATTAGTATCTGTGTAAAGTGTAAAAGAAGATGATTATTTTGTAATTGAGGTTCAAGCCATAGTACTAGAACCCCATAAATCAATGTGGGTGCGATTTTAGTACCAGTAACGGTACCATACTGATTGGGCTGGTTCTCATCACTACTTAATAAATTGCATTGATTTAATTTCTTTTCTTCAGGTTGTGCTTGCATACGGATCTGAGAGTGATAGGTGCCTTGGCATACCAGGCGAGGTGAGTTGCTCCTGCTGAGTCTAAACTTTAAAATTCATGGTAATGTTTCCTGTTCCTCTGTTTTTATTTGTATTCGCTTTGTATTTGTATAGGATTTGAAAGGGGTGCATTCGGCTAGGGAATTCGTGTGGTGGTACAATGGTCACCCTGATTACCGTGACATGGCTCCAGAGTTATGCAACAGTGACACAGCAGTAGTTCTTGGTCAGGTACCCAATAAAGTTCTAACAAAATATCATGTAATATAATTACAGAAATCATGGATTTGCAGCAAGGAATCATTCCACGACCTTCTATTTAGCTGGGTCAACCCTGATTATTGTTTTAACTTCATGTTTAAATTGTAAGGGAAATGTAGCACTTGATGTTGCCAGAATCCTTTTGCGCCCAATAAGTGAGCTTGAAACAACAGATATTGCAGACCATGCTCTAGATTTCCTTCGAAAAAGTACAATAAGGTAAATTTTACTTTCACGGTGTGTAACTTTATTGTATAGAGTTTGAAAATGCATAAGTCCCTTGAGATTTTTATAATCCTCTTTCTATAGAAATGTGTACTTGGTTGGAAGAAGAGGTCCGGTACAGGCTGCCTGCACAGCAAAGGAATTGCGTGAAATTCTAGGTAAATTCAGCTCTCATATCCTTCAATAAAAATGTACTTCTTATTTGCAGATATCACGATTAATTTATTTGCAAATACACCCACTATTAAATGGCCGATAATTTTTCTGAACCCAAATCATATTGTTAGAACCATTTACCATTCCGTTATCTTTTTTTTTTCAGAAAACTAGTGTTTTTTTTAGTTTTCTTCTCCTTCGATGGGTTATTGGGGTTAAGAGTTTTAGAGATCTGAGGCATGAAAAGAGCGGGTTTGGATTGGAAAAGGTTTTTTGGTTTCCAAAATAAGATGAAAAAAATGAAAAATGAGGAACTGGGAAGAGAGGGATTCAATTTAGAGGAGCAAGCTGTTTTCACAAGACAACAGTATGAGGTCTGAGACGGTTAAATTTGTGTTATAATTACAGAGTCAAGGAAAAAGTGGTCTTTGCTTTTGTCTATCACACAATTTAGTGGTCGTCTTAACTATGGGGTTGTTTGCAAATATCAAAAAATCAAATGCTGCTCTGCTAATTTAGATTAGCTAGAATGATTGATTTAATAGGCTCATGAATGCTGTAGGTATGAAGAACTTGAATGTTCATATCAACGAAACTGCCTTGGTTACATCTCCAATGGATGAGGTTTTATATCTGCTCTTGCTCTTTTGTAAGATGGTTAAGTTAAATGCTTTCAATTAATTGTTGAGATTTCTTGAATTAAGTTTGAAATCTCTCACTATTAGGAAGAAATGAAAAATAATCGGATTCGCAAAAGAGTTTACGAGCTTCTCACAAAAGCAGCTAAATCCTCACTAAGAGATGGTTCCACTGACATGCGGGACCTCCACTTCATTTTTTTTAGAAAACCCATTAAATTTATTTCTGAAGATAATTCAACTGTTAGCAGTGTTCATCTTGAAAAGACAGTTTTAAAAGGTCTGTGGAATTTTGTCCCTTTCAAGAAGATATATTCGTACTGCACTGATCAAATTTCTTTTCCTTATTAAAATCTCATTGTTTCTCTCATTCTGGTTTTATATTATTAGAGAATGGTTCTTCTGGAAAGCAGGTGGCAGTAGGGACTGGAGAGTTTGAAGAGATTAAGTGTGGGTAGGTCATTTAGCTAATAATTACGTATAACTATTAACTAATAATTAGTGGCTGTTCTATAAATCAGATTCTAAATCAATTGCTCAATTCCCTTTTTTTTGTTATAGTCTGGTATTAAAAAGCATCGGTTATAAATCTTTGCCAGTAGATGGGCTGCCTTTTGATAATGATAGAGGTTAGTTGATTAGATTAGTGGAATTTCATCGTACATTGTTATATTTGTATATATAGAAATGGTAGTACTTTTCAATGCAGGTTTGGTATCTCTTATTTTTAGGGGTGCTGTTATCACAAGCTAAGTGAATCTGCAATGAAAATGACAGCAAGTCAGGAATTTAAATTATAAACACCTGAAAGCATGCAATACAAATTTAATAACTAAACAGTTGTTAGTTAAGATTTGTAGGTTTAGCAACTAGCAAGCCAGCTGTGACATGTAGATAAAATAGGAAATAATTGCTGGTTGGTACTTCACCACGTAGTAAATTCACAATAATGAAAACTTTCTCTTTTTTTATGAAAATAAATATTTGAAGTCTTATTTTACTTTGCACTGCAGGGGTCGTACCAAATGTGAAAGGAAGAGTGCTAGCTAGCGCTGATCGGATGGATACAAAAACTGAGCAAGGGTTATATGTGGTGGGTTGGCTTAAAAGGGGACCTACCGGTATTGTTGGTACAAACCTGTATTGTGCCGAAGAGACGGTAAGTTTTTCTCCGTTGTAAATTTCCTGTTGAACTCTAAAGTGGTGAAATATCCAACACACCCTTCTAAACAGAAAAAATTAAAATTTTGCCCCACTTGAAAGAGATGCATTATCAATCAGGTCTTCAAGGATATTCAGTTGTGGGTGTCTAAATTGAAACCAAATTTGTTTTTGCACTTATCATGGAACCAAATGATCAAAATTTCCTAAAGGTCAAATTCAATCACTTTTTTCTTTGGTCCCACGGAAATGTCCTTCTCTCTTATTATGTCAACAAGGGGAATGAACTTATAGAATCCCAGCTCAGGCATAAAAGAAAAGCCTTTACTTTTTACCTTGGACATGCACCAAACTAGTTAGCGCTGTGTGAGATGAATCTCTGCTAAATTAAACTTAATTGGATATGAACAATAGACTAGCACCTCTCTCTTATTTGTGACAAGGATCCCTGACAAAATAGTTAAAACCATACAAGACAAAGTTATATTTTTTGTCTAAGAAAGGCTGCACACTAATCATTTGGATGTTCATGAGGGACTTCTAAGCTTAGTCCAATTTTCATTTTCCTGAGTGGATAGTTGAAATGGGGTAGAATATAAGAAATAATAGAGAACTGTGTACAAAATTCTATTTTGTTTTGGTCCGTTAAATATATAGGTAAAGGTCTCTAGTGACAGTTATCATTGTAAAGGTTTCAGTGAAAGAACTTGATGGATACAGAAAGATACCCCTTTTCTTTTTGAGAAGCAGACGCGGCTCTCTTTTTTAAAACGGGAGCTAAGTGATTTCTTTTCTATCTTTACTTTCACTACAATTGGGGAAATTGTAGTCAGGATCTTGCAGATTTGTTTTTATTGGTTGTAGACTCGTAGTCTTATGGTATTTTATGCGATTCCAGTCTAATCAAGTCTTTTTAGATTGAAAAAGCTATGTCCAAATGGGCTAATAGTAAGTAATGGAAGCGTTGACTTGTCTTTTCTAAATGTATGAGCATTTTGATTAATGGAGTAATGCATTGATTGATTTGGTTGTTGAGTTTGGGTTCGAAAGGCTTAACTTTACCTCACTGATTTTCTCTCAAGTACAAGAATTATTTATAACATGTCAAATAAGAAAGCAAATTATAAAAGTCCTTCAATCAATATTATTGGCAGGTTGCAAGCATCTTAGAGGATGTGAAAAATGGCAAATTGATTCCAGCCTCAAAACCAGGCAGAAAAGGCCTCCAACAAATTTTGGTGGAGAAGGGGGTCAAATTTGTTCCATTTAGTGGCTGGGAGAGAATAGATTTGAAAGAAAAGATGGCAGGCCAATTGAAGAACAAGCCTAGAGAAAAGATAACAAATTGGAATGATCTGCTACAGGCAGCAATCAGATAGTTTTTATTATGTCTTTCTGAAAGATACTCTCCTTGTTTTATTTCTCCTGTCTTCCTCTGTTTTTACTTAAATTTACACGAGGAGAGTTATTTGAATGAATACAAAGCATTCTCTTGATGTCCTTTGTAATTTTGATTGGCAAAATATGTTTTTTATAATTACAATTTTATCGAATATATGCAAATTCTGGCACAAAAGTTTGGTGTAGTCTCCCTGCAATTCTTTTTCACTTTTGCATCCCGAAAAGAAAAAATTACGAGTTGAGAAACACAAAAGAGAAATGCACATGTATCTCTGACCCTTATTTTTTCTTTTTTTACAAAGGAAAGCAGTTTATCAAAATGAAGGGACTTGAAATCAAATGCACATGCGTTACCAGACCTGACAAGATTCTGTGAAGGCAAAATCATGTTGCTTTCTATCTTCTCTCGGGTGGAACTATGACTATGTATTAAGGGAAAAATTAAAAATTTCCGTATCAGAATTTTAGGTAATAAGGAATTATCCTTGGTAGTTTTACAATTATGTTTACTAAATTAATTATTTTCAACTGTAATCTAGTTGCTTTAAACATATACAGTAGAAGAATAATAGGATAACTGTGTGTTTTTAACATTAAATTAGTTATTTCTAATAAAATTATAATTTTTGTAACATTTAGCCATTTCCTTTAACATTTCTTTGTTTCATTTAACACTCATATATTCTCTCTCAAGAAGTGTTTTATGATGGCATAAAAGTGCAGTGATAATTACCCGTGGAACTTTTGTACTCTTATTGGACATGCTTTAAGTGTTTACAATCACGATATTTTTGTTAAAAGTTAACTCAATCAATATATTAGAAAATACGCAATCAATTTTTTCATAACTATATGCTTAAAGCAACTAATTAATTGTTTAAACACGGATTTTCCCTATGTTAAAAATGAGAAATGAAAAAATTTGAAAAAAATGCGACCAAAAAACCTATATAAATCGTCGACAGCAGGATTCGAACCTGCGCAGGCAAGCCCAACAGATTTCGAGTCTGTCTCCTTAACCACTCGGACATATCGACGGTTTTATATAGTTTGGCATAATAATCTATTTATCCTTTAATATACGAGTGATATGTGTAGTGGGTCCCTATGAAGGGAAGGTGGGGAACAGACATGACCCCACTATCGAGAGTGACCAGCGATCCACATCAAATCGTGAACAACCATTCGTGTACCGACCCCCACATCCCAGGCGTGTACATCTCGTGCCACCCAATCCCTGATGTATTAATAAAACAATGACTGGACAATATGCTTGATTCATGAATTTTTTATAAAATTATACCTTATCATTTGCAGTTGCAATGTTTGACTACGGACCGTTTCATTTCTGACCTCTGCGGACTACGGTCATGCAAATCCGCTAAACGGGTCAAATTTTACGAACTTTTTTCAAATTTTCTGAATTATTCACGAATTTTTTCCATAACATTCTTTTTTTTCTCTCTTACATGACTGAGATCTCTGATCCAAATAATTCTGAATCATTCTCGAATTATACCTGAATTATTTCCGAATCAAGAATTTTTAACCTCGCTAAACCGAACCCGAATAATTCATTTGTTAATAGGGCTGCAGCTGCATGATGTGATGACAAATTATTTTATTTTTCTTGAACTAATTGAGTTCAAACCGCTGTATAAAAAAAAAAAGATGACTGCGGGGTGAAATATTTTTCTTAATTTTTAAATTTTTTATATATTTATTTGTGTTTTTTTATGATTTTGGTTTTGTAAACAATATTTTTTAGTATCAATATATCTGTTTTTTTATGATTTTGGTTTTGTAAACAATATTTATTTAGCGGCATTTCACCACCAACTATAAAAAAAAATATTCTTATCTATTTATTTATTTTTTTCGGAAGAGGTTAGATCAGACTATTCAAATATCTAATATTCACAAAAGATCTTCTATTTAAATTTTGAACACTCTCTGTTTATTTTTGCAAGGATCTCATTTTTATCTTTACAATAATTTGATCGAAACCACGCGAGTAACTATTATTGTACTGGTTTCTTTTAATCAGATTTAAAATTGATTTATTTTATTCTGTAGATTGATAGTGATAATTAAGAAAAATTATAAAAACAAAATAATGGACTTGACATTTAGACCTTATTATCCACAATAACGTTTCACAAATTGATATCAATTTTTCTCTCAAAACCAAATGAAATGTGGACAGAGACTATTTAAATTCTTTTATGATACTTGATCGTTTGTTTATTCGTCAAAATTACATTTTTAAGGAATGGTTCGACATTTCCAATGCAAATTGTGATATTTGCACGCAGTCACACTTCAAGACTTGACATCATCTCTTTTAAAAATGCATGTCTGTTAATCAAAGATTTCGGTCTTGTCTTAGTACAGAAATTTAATACACACATTTTTCTGACATTCTCATCAACACAAGTAGGGGTGACAACAGGCTGGCTCGGTCCGAGTTAGGCTCTAATTTAGCTTGTTAATTCTAGACCGAGTCAAGCAAAACGAGCTGGACTTAGGATATATGAGCTAAAACCTCAACTTGAAATCGTGACAAGCCAGCTTGAGCAGCTCGCAAGCTGATGAGCTGGCGAGCTGGGTCTGATTGGATCTTGTTTTAAGAAAAAAATGAATTCTACAAGTTTTTTGGATCGAGCTGAACTAAGCTCGACTGAGCTAGACATTATAAAATATACATAAATTCATAAAAATTCACAAATTGATGCCTAGCCGAGCTGGTGAGCAAACTAGACCCCAGCTTGAACTCGTTACTTCTGGACCAAGCTAATAGCGAGCTAGCTCATTAACAACTCGATCCAGTAACGAACGAGCTGTTAGCGAGCGAGTCAGGTACTAGTCAGAATCGATCCACGAGCTATGAGATTTTTTTTGCCACCCCTAATTGAGTTTTTATCGAACTAAACAATGGGATACCATATACGTATGGTGGGGTGTGGGGACACGCCGTTGAAGAAAATTAAATCAAAGAATCTTCTCACAAAAAATGCATGCAATTTTGTTGGGCAAGTTGAAATGGACACTCCACATTAGATATTTTTGTAGTTATCATTTGAATAAAAAAATATTACATGAAATTGAAAACAAATTTAATATTATCTTGTACGCATATATTATCTACAGTGAGTGGTACTCAGATATTATTTGCGTACCACTCAAAAGGTGGTACTCAGGGACGGATTCAGTATAGAATTAGGGGGGCAGCCGCCTCCTTTTTGAATTTCGAGTTTTAGTGGTGATCTATCAGTACTAATCGACTTTGTTCTTCTCTAGAAAAAAAATTTCCCCCCTCTTGATATTTGATTTGTAATTCAGGTTAAATTTAGTGTTAAAATCAAAATAAATTTCTTGAATTATGATTTGTAATTAGAATTATTAGTCAAAGTATTGTTTTTTATTGAGTACCCAATTAGTTAATGAGTTTAAATCTGATAAGCTATTTAAACCCAATTCGATATCTCCATGAAAATCCTAAGTCTGCCTTGGTGGTACTCTTGTGGCAAGTGGGTATTATCAAATTCCTGAGTGGTGCACAAATAATATCCACATGTCATTTTTGAGCAGTACTCAGATAATGTCTGTGTACTGGATAATATTAGAATTGCTTCCAATTTCATGTCAACTATATATATTCTTTCCTTTTTTTTCAAATGTCAACTATGCAGAGCCTTTGTTTCATAAGCTTCAGCCACTGTTAGAAAAGGATTTAATATAATAGAAAATAATTTACAATGTATGCTGCAAAAGGCACAGTCATCAAGTCATCTATCAGTTCAAAAAAAAAATTTGAAAACCAAACTGGCAGAGGCTGCCAGGGATATATTCAAAGCTTAAAGGGTCCAATTACATCTAATTACAAGTCTATCCAACCATGACATCTCTTGAACCCCTGAAAAAAAATAAAAAATAATAACAGTAAGAAAATTACATCTCAACAATGCCTATCAGTTCAAAATTGCACAATATATTTAATACCTAAGATTTTATTTAATTCAAGTTTTACTGTCTGTTTATATTCCAGAATTCCTCTCCAAAAAGAGAAAAATCTATTAAAATATCTTTATGTTTTCCCCTAATATTGGAATCTTTGTATCTAATGAGCCAATTGGCTAATAGTGTCTTATTTATTAAGTCTACATCAATTACAATCAAGCATGCTCCTTTTACAGAAGTTCAACTGGTACAGGTTAATTGGAATATAGCTTTTGCAATTCTTTCTTGTCACTGCAAAGCTTTCATTGCATGTGAAGACTCTCTGCTAATAAAGTAATTTTCTTTTTTACTGAATTGTCACTATAGTATGAAAATTGTGTTCTTGATTTCTAATTTTATTCCTAACTTAAGTAGTTAGTCAATAGATAGACAATAAATACAAGTGTATGGCTGAAATAAGGTATAAATATATATGGTTAAGACTTAAGAATGATGATGATGCTGACTGTCATCTCTTTTCTTCTCCTTTTCTTTTCCTCTTCTTCTCTCCCTTCTATCTCCTTTCTCTGTATTTTTTTTTTAAATAACTCAGGTATAAAACAAATATGAGCAAGAAAACTCTCCTGGATATCCCTGTCTCGTCTTGATTACAACATCACTACTTTGTGCTAATGATAAGGAATTATGCAGGCTCACAATCTACCAATTTGAGCATGAGCACAGAAAATCCTGCAGGCTCACTATATACTGATCCGAGCACAGTAACCCTTGATGCTACTTTTTTTATGATTTTTCTTGTCTACTTTGTAAAGAGATTTCAGTTGTAATAGTGTGAGTACTGATACAAATATTGTATGTACTAGCATAAAATGATATGTAACTGATTTTGTCTTAATTAATAAAATATCCTACATACTTTCAAACCCAAAAAAAAAAAAAAAAATACTAGTGTATGGCTGAAATGACTACACCAAATAAATGATTCTATTACCTAATGATAATAACTTATTTTGTCATCCTTGCAATTTTGTCTACTTTTTTCTATAAGAAATTTCATCATCTATTGTTGGATTTCTTTAATGCAGAGGGACTACCAAATATATATAATTAATAAACGGTACAATTTTACAATTTTACAATTTATGACATTTGCCAAAGATACACTTTTTTTGTTAAGTGGAAGCGTTTAATCTGATAAATCCTCACAACCAACTAGATTCCATTTCAATTTTTCAATACTTTTATGATCAGCTTCCTGAAAAAGTATAATATCATATGCAAAGTGAAGATTGAATAGTATCAGATCAATCAAACTTTCCTAGGCCGCCCCCTTTCTCTATTCCTCCATTTCAGTTTTCTCATTTTTTCTAGACTTCAATCCAACAAACTGGTATATTCCTCTCTACGTTCTCTATCTCCTTGAGCGGAGAAGAGAATCAGAGAGAGAGGAGGGAGCCGAGTCAATCAGAGTCGAGAACACGGTATCATTAGAGCTTGGAGCATATAGTCTTTATTCATCTCGATCGGAGCAAGACGGTGAGTTGATTCGGCCGTCGAAGTACCGTGGTGAGTAGATCCAGTCATCGGAGCGCGGTGGTGAGTAGATCTGGCCGTCGGAACGCGACGGTGAGTAGATCCGGCCGTCGAAGTGCCGCGGTGAGTAGATCCAGCCGTCGGAGCACCACGGTGAGTAGATCGGATCATCGAAGTGCGGCAATGAGTGTCAAAGTGTGGCGGTGAGTAGATTGGACCATCGGAGTGCGGCGGCTATCGGACGAAAACAAATCCAATCGTCGAAATTGGTTAGACAATGATATATTATGGTGTTTAAGAGTGTAAATTAGTAGGATTAGATGATGAGAGTAGTTTAGATAAATTTATGAGAACAAAGAAATTGAGATTTAGAAATTAGAGTCATTTGACAATGTATTAAATGAATTCGAAACTTCAAAATTTTTACATGTACATGCGTCGCTCACGAAGCACTTGAACTTCAATGGTTGGAATTCGTAGTTCGAAATCAATTCAATAGTATTTTAGAGGTGTGCTCACCAATCTCTCTTAATGAGCACATCACACCCTAATTTTACTCAAAAAAAATATTCTCTTAAATGATCATTAAAATTTATACAGGTTCTACTTTCATCTAAAATAACTTTATTTCATGAGATGCATTTTTTTCCCTAAAACCTTTCATTCTAAGATTTCAATAAGAAAAATCTAATTGAACTCTCTCAAAATCTTTTTAATGTCAATTTTGAAAAGTTCTCTCATTTCTTTATGTATGATGGTTTGATGCGAAACTTTCTGGATGCATGCAATGACCATTACCATTCTCTCCAAATTGTAGGCAGAATTGAGAAGAATTAATTAAATTATCCATTAAAGTAACTAATCTAATAAATTAACAATTTTGTTACAATTTAGAAACTGCAATTTATTAGACTTGTAGATATGTACTTTGGTATTGGTATCTGATTTTTTTAGGTATTGAACAAGGAGATGTCATATTTATGTTATATATATTTAGTGCATTATAATAAAAAAACATTCACTAAATTAAAATTATCAGCAAAAGTAAATATCAGAAAGATTGATAAAATAAAAACTGGGAATCCATTTGGACCAAGTGATTCATGTTGAATTTTAAAAAAGAAATTCTAAAATAAAAAAAATATGTTCTAAAAACTTTTGTTATTACAAGGATAATAAATACAGTGCACAAACTACATTGTTAAAAATATATATTTTTTTAATGATTGTTGGCAATTGCCGATAACAAATATATTAATAACAGTGGTTTATACCACATATTACCAATTTAGAGTATATTAACATTGATTTATATCACATATTACCGCATACTTGTTTATATATGCATATGAATTCTTATTTAAAATTCGCATATGTAGTCACATATAGCATATAAATTGAATATTAAAACACTGACTGTAACTGTATCAGTGATCAGCCGATACTTTGTTAAAAATGTTGCGCGAACACACGAGGCTACAGCCAACAGATCTAGCTACAAGCCTACAACATCATGATCAAACCAGCTCATTATCCGATCCAACAACCGCACATTCATCTGCACAGTCGATGATCATATAAGATCTAAATGCCCATTTTTTTTTTTTTTTTCAATGTCAAGAGCTCAAGACCGAGATGGAATTGACTCGCACCAGTTCTTGCGCAGACAGTGCTACCGACATCGACAGAGACTTTCTTGTTGCCTTTTTTTTCCCTATATGTTGCACCTTAATTTGAGTTGATAATAAATCTGAAATGATATTGGAATTCAAACATCCACAAATTGTGCACACCTGTTATTCTTCTTCCTAGCGGATTGCAACTACCTGCTATGTGTACGCAAAATTATTATTTTTGTATTAAATAAAAGGGAGAATTTCACGTATACCCCCCCCCCCCCTCAAAAAAAAAAAAAACATCAAAATTATGTATTCCCCCCTCTAAATGTTAAAATTAGGTATTTTCTCTCTAAACTTCAAGAACTCACATATTTACCTATTTTATTGTCTTTTATATTAAAACTCATTCTAAATTTATAAAATACATATTTTATCATTCATTAAAAATATAAAACACTCCATCAAAATCAAATTTGAATATGGAGGGTTCCTCTACCGTTCGATCTGTGCGCATCGCAATAAGACTATTGCTTGTTCGCTTCAAGATTCGTACTAATCTAGTGTGCACGGATCTTAAAGCAATTTTGATCCGCGTGCATCGCGTTAAGATATGCGCACACTATTTCAATATTCGTGTGTGTCCGCTTCAAGATTTGTGCTGATCTAGCACACATGGATCTTAAAGCAATTCGGATGGTAGAGGAACCTTCAAATTCAAATTGGAGTCATATAGCGTTTTATGCTTTTTACTAATAGGGTAAAATAGATATTTTATAAATTTAGAATGTGTTGTAATATAAAAGACAACAAAATAGGTAAATATGTGAGTTTTTGAAATTTAGAGGGGGGAATACTTAATTTTGAAATTTTTGAGGGGTATACGTGAAATTCTCCCTGAATAAAAGTTACATTCAGAAATAAGTTTTTATGAAATAAATAAATTATGAAAATAAGTTTTACAAATTTTGTGATGAGTTGGTTGATGACTCATAATATCTGATTTTAACTGTTAATACTTTTGTGTTTATCCTTTCCAACAAATAAATCTTAAGATTGGACAAAATAATGTTTCAAGCATTTGCATTTAATTTGTTACTTCTGAGTTTGATTTGGTTAAAGAACTAAATTAGCTAAAAATGTGTTTATTTAGTATTCATGATTATTTGAACTAACAATTTATTTTGACCTTGTAACTTATGAGATTAAGAAGTTGAAACTAGTTGAAAAATGGATGCATCAAAACTCAGCTTTCAACTTTTTCGTCTTATATACAATGAAGTAAAAAATAAAAAATGGAATGCTAAAGTTTGGCTTGTTGAATTATTGAGTGTATTATAATATACAAATATACAAATAAAATACTACAATGCCAATAATATCGTTTAACAACACAATATACTAATATGAAATTATTAAGAGGGTTTAAATAAATTAAGTGCCTCTATCATGCCTCTGCTTTTAAATTTTCTAATAACAAAACTTTTAAAACTTATATTGAAAGTGATCTATATTTTTTTCTCTACATACATGTAGCAAAATTACCACATTTGAGTTTTGTTTTCATATGCCTCGATAAATTTAAAAAATCAACGTCCATAATTTATTTATATCAATATATTTTGGTAAGCTCATGATGCTGATCAAGACAGAGTCAAACTATCGTAATTTTTAAAACATATTATAATGGTTTTATTTTAATATCTATTTTAAATTATTTTAAATTTAGAAAATATAGACATAATAATAAAGGCATAAAAATGAAGAAATTTGAAACCTCATCAATTATTAAATAAATTATCAAGTTTTTAGAGAGAGAAATAATAAATTAGAAGGGCAACCAAAACGGCGTCCTGCAAGCTAATTAATCACCCCTAATTGAGAAAAATTATTATTATATCTCAAGTGTTAACAAGAAGATGTTAATTAACCCAAAAATCAGGAGCAGTTTGCATTAAGACACAATTAAAGGGATTAAATAAGGGCTTAGGTGTCATGGAAAGCTACTTTACACCCAACATAAACCTCGATTAAAGCTTAAGAATGTCTCTTGTTGGAGGAACACTTTCCAGATCAAGAGCTCAGGCAATAAAAAAAACATTGTTAGTAATAGAGGACCACTGAATTTAGGATGCAAACGGATCGGATAATATCCGACCGTATCTGAATCCGTATCCGAAAATTTGATACAGATATCCGATAACTGAATATTCGTGCTGATACATATATGAATATGATTTTAAATTTTAATTATTCGTATCCGAATAGTAAATATATGTCATATACTTTGATATATTATAAAATTATTTATGTATATATTTACGGATATCCGATCCGTATCCGTATATATCCATCTAATATCTGATCTGTATCATTATCTGAAAAATAAAAATGGATTCGGATATGATTTTACCACCATCGGATCCGTTTGCACCCCTTCCGCTGATGATCGCTTTAGGAAATTTATGCAACAGGGTGCAAAAATTGTACACAATTTCATATAAAATACGGGGTTCAAATGTATAATTTTTTTAAAGAAAATTAGGATCGTGTAACATTTATGTAATCTTGAAGAAATTGATAATAAGTTTTTAAGTTTTAAATATAAAATTAAGATACAATTTTTATAACATATATATCCAGTGTGAGGTTATGATATTTTGTATGATGTGAATTTGTCTATAATATGAATCAATATTTTTGTTTTTGAAGTTCAAATAGATTTAACATAATCTCTGTATGAAAGTGTACCTGCGGACCACATTTTATATTTCTGTAAATATTTTTTCTATTTATTTAGATAAGTAGAAAATCACTACTCCTGAATCGTCTTGATCTAGAATCTACATTTTTTTGTAAAATTTATTATGCACGTATATATACTTACATATGAGAATCATGTTGAAAAGTTCAGATCAATTATTCTATTCATCGAAAATAAAAAAATAAAAAAATATTGATTTACAGTGTGAACCAATCCGCCGACATTTTTATTAATATCCAACCTAAAATAAAAATTATTAGTTATGCTTGGAAAATCTGATTTTTTTTTTTTTTTTAAAATGCCCAATCCGGAGAAATCACACCGAATTAGGGATGCAAAAAAAGTTCGTAGTTCGTGATTCGGTTTGAGTTTGATTTGGAAAAGTTCGTAATTAATTAGATTCGGAATTAGTTTGTTCTGAAATAAATTCAACCAGTTCGGTTCGAATCTTATTCAAACTCAAACTCAAACTGGATATAGTTGGTTCGAAATTGATTCGTGAACTATTTAGATTCGAATCTCAAATAATGCAACTGATGGCTTCAACCATCAATCTTTAATAATACAAAAACCAAACTTATATCAAAGTTCAAAATTGTTAATATAATAGTAACTTATAATAGGAAAATGCTTTAGCGGTGATAGGCCCATGTAAACAAGGCCTTAGAAGAATGGATTTGGATCATGAATAACCCGGTCTCGCATCCCGAAATGGGCCAGGCCGGGACTAAGAATAAGATCCTCATCCCCAGTCAAGCCAACCCGGCATAACCAAGGCCCAACGCCTATCCAGGGCGATCTCGGACAAAGCGAGACGAGCCCAAAACCGACCCAGTCGAAAGGCCTCCTCGGTCGGGTCAGCCTATGAGAGTCCGCAGGGGCGCCACGAAGGCAATATCCGGACTCTGACAATCCTGACAACGCGGAATGATTGTCAAAAGAGTAACCTATATAAATTCCAGATCCCGAGAAATTAAGGGTTGAACATTATTAACAGGAAAAGGTACTAACAGGCTAGAGTAAGAATACCTTTACAATTCCCCTAAGTCACGGCGGCGAGACTCGAATCCGACTTCCGGGGCCGGGACGAGTCGAGCCACAGAGACTTTACGGTCTCGTCCCCTGGGACTTGGTCCGTATCAAGCGGCGTAACAAATTAACAATGAAAATAAGTTTCATTTGACTAGGTTCATTCCATGATTTTAATCAATCTCCAGCAGTGTAAAAGGTAAGAGAATTTTGGACTAGCTCATAATTCATCAGTGTGAATTCGTAATAGATAAAGGTTAAAAGGAAACCGCGTAAATTTTGTTCCGCGTGAAGAAAAATAATGCATAAATTATCGGTGCTGCCAAAAAAAAAATCTGTAGTTCGTGATTCGATTGGCTTCAATTCAATTCAAAAGAAAATCATAACTAATTTACAAATTAAATCAGTTCAGTTCAAATTAATTACAAACTAAAACTGGAGTAAGTTTGATAGGGTTGGATTCGTTTGCAGCCCTACACCGAACAGAGAGAATATTAAATAAAGAAATTATAAGTTTTCATGGTCGGTTTTACATGAAATCTATTGCTATCGAGTAGGCGTATCACCACTTTTGTTTTTTTTATATGAACTAAAGTGAATTTTTTATACCCATATGGAACCTAATTATTATCGGAATCTTTCGCCTTTTCGAGTAAAACAAATACATGCATGGCGCAAAAGGAATTTTCCTAAATTGTTTTATGAATTTATGAACGCCTGTGGCAAAAATTGAATACGAGAAAGAGTGCAACAAGCCGGGTGCTTGGTTGGGGTGGTAGCAATACCAAAGACACACTATTACGGTCACAGAAGATCCGATAACAGACATACAATTGCAATTTTTGAACCAGACAATCTTATTATTGATTCTAGAGGCTAGGGTAATAAACCCTACAGTACTTCAAAGTTTGTGTTTGGAACTTCACCGTCAGATCAGAATCCGAGCCAATCTGGCCGGAGATAAAATTCACGAGGATTCTTTAATATGCGTGCAGATGCTGATCGGACGGTCTAAATAAAAACTCAGTTTTTGTGTTACTTCAGGGATTGAGAGGTCAGTTTTGGAACCGTACATCTCTGTTGTGGTCAGAATATTATTCAACTGGCATGCTTTTAATGTGATCTTTACCGATCTTTTTTTTATCAAACAGAATACAAATACATACAAGTTGATCTTAGACTTTAAAATACGAAAAAAATTGGTATGTAAATTATTAAACAGTTTGATATAATATAACCAATTTAATCTATAAGTTTGACAAGGACTACTAAATGATTAATTGGTGCGTCATAAAGAATAATAGTTTTTCAACTAGTGGAATGGAATTAATTATTTTTGTCAAATTTTTATAATATGCATTATTTTCTATATAATTTACAGTAGGATGTTCTAAGTACTGTAAAATTGATTTTTATTTATGATTTTAATTTTTTTTTTATAATTGACTCTTGTTGTGTGTTTTACTCCTATGATTTTTTTTTTATAATAAATGATGAGTAAAATAAAAAAGAAGACAATTTACATTAAAAAAAAGGTTTGCACACGATAAAATTTAAATATTTTTATCAAATATCTAAATTATGTTAGGTGAAGAACAACATAATTACTACGTAAGAATTTTTACATAACAATACAAAAAAGATGTGTTATTTTAAAAAAATTACATAATATCTTTGCTACAACCAATACGTTTTTAAATGATAAAAAGAAGCAAGAATAAATGAACCTTATAATCAAGATATATAAAATTAGATAAGTTTATCATACAATTATTATTGAGCTGTTGAGCATGACATGTCATGGCTAAGAAGTTCTGAAACCCAACTGACCCTTGTAAATTCGACTTTCATAGAACTGAAATTTTTATTGATACCCTTTAAAAAAAATTAAACGAAAACACTCTAAATTTGAGGGATTTTTACATTTACTCGGACCGCTAAGCTAATCTATGGCCTATTTATGGACGGCCGCAAATTGACTTAGAGGTCCCTCAAAATTTAAATATATTCAACGACAGGTGCTTTTGGATGACCTCTGAGCCAATCTGCGGCCCCTCATAAATGGATCGTAGATTGTCTTAGTGGTTCGGATAAATGTGAAAAAATTTCAAATCTAGAGTGTTTTGGATTTTTTTTTTTTTTTTGTGTGCTAAAAATAAAAATTTCAGCTCTTAGAATCTACCAATCAATTGACAATTTTAATGAAAATTTTGATTTTTTTTTTTTTATTCTTGCCTGTGTCGCGAAAATAAATTTCAGGACTTTCTAGTTCTCGTAATTTATTTAATATTTTTTTAGAAATTTACTTAAATATTCTGTATTTATTAAATAAGAATAAATTTCCCTAAATTCGATTCAGCAAGAAAATATTATACTATTTTTCAAACAAAAAATATATTCCACGGAGGTTGAGAAAACGGCGAACAGCATTCAATTAAAAAAAAACAAAGACATCATCTATAAATGTACAAACCAAACCCCACCAAGTCCTGTTCTTTGATATTACTGCCCGTCTGCTCGATTTGTATCTTTTCAAACAGTATCAGCAAAATAATAATATGATTAATATTTTCACTGATTTGCAAGAAGAGATATAATAATGTAAACACAATACGTATCCTCTGCATTAACTCAAAAAATAATATATTTGAGTTAATGAATTTCAACCGTTTGATTCTAAACGGAGCCAATTCGGCTCCTGCTTCCGTTAATATTAGTGCGGATCTAGTTTGCACGAATCTTAAAATATATCGGATGGTTAGGATTCATTAAGTCAAAAGATTCCCTTTTGAGTTAATGTAAATGATACGAATTCGATGTAAACACAATATCAAATTCAGATGTGAAATTATCAGTGTTCTAAATAGTTACCTACAGTTGCGCTGTAGTTTTTTCAGACTATACAAATTAAGCTATAAGTTAAAAGTACGCTAATTCAGTTACGACCGCTATAGTTGTAATGACTAATCGCTATTACTACTACGCGCTATTCCAACCACTATGTTACATAGACTTTTTTTTATGATTTACATGGGCTTCTGTGTTTCTGTTTCTATTTCTGATGCTACATGATCTGCGATGGTAAGTATGCTAAATCGAATTATGTACTTTTGTTCCTATTTATGATTTAGTCTCTCATTCTATATCAAAAAATATTCAAATATTAACTATTTATTATGTTTGCATAGGCATTTTTGTACATTGGACTATAAATCATTGGATTTAAAGTCCAAATAACCGATCTAAACCGTTCATCTTGTTCTCCATATTAATATGTGTTTGGAGACCAAATTTACATTTTTTGAAAAAAATTTACTATTTTTTTAGATTTATTGAAAATCATTGTTTTTCAGACAAATATGGACTATAAAAAACAACGATTTTCAATAAATCTAAAAAAATAATAAAAAATTTCCAAAAAATACTAACTTCATTCCACTTGTAAAATTCATTGTTATTTGTCTATTATAATCCGTAATACCATGAAATATAAACTATTAAATAATATTATCATCTTGATCTATATTTTTCTTCTTATTTGTATGATTGAAAAAACTATAGATTTATATTAGTTGTTATTTAGTAGAAATATAAAATATAAATTTTAAAAAGGAAAAAAAAAGTTATATATAATAGCTTCCGCTATAGCTACACTATTCGGAATAACTTTTTTTTTAATCTTTCCGCTATACTGCTATAATTGCTATTCAGAATCTTGAAAATTATCGTTATTAAATAACATTGAAACAGAAGATATGTGCAATTCAGAAGGTGTTCAAAAGCTACCAAGTTGGTAGTCACCTCAACCCGAAATTTTTATTTGTACCACAATCAGAAAAAATTAAAAAAATTAAAACACTCTAGATTTTGGAGATTTTCATATTTACCTGGGTTGCACAGTCAATCTGCTGTTCATTTATAGAGGGCCGCAGATTGGCTTAGATGTTCCCCAAAACCACAAAAAATGATGCTGGATATATTTAAATTTTGGAGACCTGTAAACCAATCTGCGGCCACCATAAATGGGCCACAGATTGGCTGTGTGGTCCGGATAAATATAGAAATCCCCAAAATATAGAGTGTTTTGGTTTAATTTTTTTTTTTTTTTTTCTGATTATGGTATTTTAAAAAAAAAGTGGCACCTCAACGGCTCAACTCAGGCAGAAATTAGAATGACAACAACACTTTAGCCGTGGCAATCCACAATCCACATACGTTAATTAATAATTATTGAAATTGATCCACATTTTCTGAACTCAATACCATATTTTGTCTCATTGTATGATATTTTACTCTATCTACTTTTTCTCTTCTTTTCAATTCAGTGTAAATTCTCTGTTTTGTGTTGTACTGGATGCATCCAGTTAGAGCATTTTTTTCCTATTCCTTATCTCAGAATAAAACACAGAAGTAACAGCTCCAAAGAAATAATTGAAGGATTATACTTTCAAGTATCTAATCACGTGTGCTACAACATCAATGCATGCTATCTGACTAGACGCATAATTTTGTAATTTCTTTTAAATTCGGTCATGCGACAGCTTATTTATTTTGGAAAATGAATAGGATGATAATGTATCAAATTTACTAGTGCGTATTCTCTAAGATATCTCAACTTTCGCGTGACCTACGTGTCCTGTTTCTATTCGGGGATAGAAGGGGGGCCAGTATTATTTTAGCTTCGAGATTCGTGCAGAACGTATTTGAACGGTTCAGAGTTTCCAAAAAGTCACGCAAAATATGAGATATCTCAGAGGATGGGAATTCCAAATTTACGGGGACGAGAGAGAAAAATCGACACAGTTCAACGGAATTCGTATCCCCTCAGGTTACCTGACTGAGTAGAATTGAATCGGACGGTCCGAAAATGGATTGCACGCCTCTCAAAGCACAAATAATCCTGCCCCTCTGTCATCCCGAATCCTGACCGGATAAGAGTAAATCTAAACCGTCCATTTCAGTTGTGTTGAGTGACTTGAGTCAGGTACCTGGGAGGATACGGATCCAGTTCAACGCCTTCCCTTCTTCTCCCTAATCAAACAACACCAAAACCAAAATCAACCGAACCCAAAGGCCAAAGCCAAAACCTCTCTCTCTCTCTCTCTCTCACCTTTAGTCCTTTCACTCTCAGCTCTCCATTATCACCTCCTCTCTCTTTCTCTCTCTTCCTGACAAATTCCAGTCGAAGCACCTGTTAATGCAAGTTCCATACAACCATCTCTAGCTCATGTCACCACCGCTGCTGGAGCACGACTACATGGGAGGAAGTGGGGCCCTTTCAACAGAAGCCTCCTCGCCAGATCTGAGGGAAACGGAGCTCCGCTTAGGCCTACCCGGATCCGTGTCGCCCGAGAGGAAGCAACTTACTCTGGAGCTGTTGCCTCCTTCGGCGAAGGGAAAGAGAGGCTTCTCTGAACTAAAGAAGGATGGTGGAGCTTCTGGGGATAAATTGGGGCCTCAAAGGAAAGACGAGAACTGTACCAAAGGCAAGCTGGAAGAGAAGAAACCTGCTGGAGCTGCTCCAGCTGCTAAGTAATTTTTCTCAAGTTTTTTTTTGTATCATTATTATTTTATTTTTGCTGGAGACATTCTGTGAAGTTATATGATGGTTGGTTGGCGTTTATTGGAAAAATTGTTGAGTTTTAAGTAAAAATAAAAATAAAAATAAAAATAAAAATTTCTTCTAATTATTTTAAATATCTGTTTATATGATCTACTATTTTCTTTCTATTTTTAAGCTAAAGAATTGTTTATTGTTAAAAATTACCTGACTAATATTTTCGATTAACCTCACAGTTAATATTCTCACTAATTTTTAGTTTTCTGTGGTTCAAAATAAGTTTACTTTTAGGAGCTAATTTTAATAAACAAGAAAAACCTCAGCTGAAGTTAGCATGCCATTCTCAAGTAAATAGTTTAAAATTTTCCTGTTATTATTTCAATTAGTTACTTCTCCAGCATTAATGATGTTCAACAGTTCAATCTGATGGAGGATACTATTTGAGTATTTTCCCTTTTAGGTTATGATTCGAGTAGCAAAAATGTATTCTGTATTTGTTAATTTTCTTTTATATTAGATAAAAGGTTCATTTTCTTACATACTAATATACTATGCATCTATATAGCTTTTGTAATAGTTGGTGAGGTGGTCCTTCTTAGGGGAATAAATTGATTCTTCTCTTTCTTGGACGAGCAATCCATGTGATAAAATGAGAGTTCGAGTTTGTTGGCTAAATCAATTTTGGAGCTAAGCAACTTATTTCATAGTTGTTGAAAGCAATTACTTCATTTGATTTCTTTTAATTAATCATACTACCCGTTGTCCCAATAAGTGGTTGTTCTTATTTGTTTTCACGACTATTTATTGATGTATCACAGTTGTACCAGACAAATAGTAGGGACACCTGCCATGCAACCTGAGATAATTCATAAACCTTCATTCTGGTTTTATTTTAATAACCCTTAATGCAAGCTAATGAATTGTAATGCGCATAATTGCAGGTCACAGGTTGTTGGATGGCCTCCGATTCGTAGCTACAGAAAGAACACCATGGCAATAAATCCATCAAAGAACAAAGAGGATGGTGCCGAGGCGAAACAAGGAGGCAGGTGCCTTTATGTAAAGGTGAGCATGGATGGTGCTCCATATCTCCGAAAGGTGGATCTCCAAACCTACAAGAATTACAGGGATCTCTCAACTGCACTGGAGAAGATGTTCAGTGGTTTCACTTCAGGTGAGATGTATCTAATTTTTTCTTTTACTATTTTATTTATTTGGAAAAGAGAAGTTTTGTATCATTTCCAAGTTTCAATTGATAGATTCTCTCTTAAGTTTGTGACAATATTTGTTTCATTAATTCCTTTTCTCTACTGTCATAATTATTACTATTATTGCTCAATATAAATAAAGCGTTGCTGATCATTTACTTGGCTTAACTCTTATTCCAACTCATTTTTTTATTTTGTATCTGGTGGTAAGATGGTGTTTTATACCTTGAATAATATCAATGTTTCTTGAGATGATCTGTGAACATTAATTTAGATGTAATGCATTAAAAAAGAAGCGGGATTTAATACCACCTTACTATTCTGTATTTAAATCGTACCAACTCTTTTATTTGGGTTTGAGGCAGCAAGTTCATTTGTTGAATGTGTTCTATATTACCTCAATTATGTACCTGGCAATAATTAAGGGAATTCAAATTTGTTTCTATGGGTGTTGAGAGCTTGAAAAATTAAAATATTTTGGTCTTTAGATTTGTTGAGCTCTTTTTTCATGTCATACAAACTGATGCAATTTTTTCTTGTGCACCTAGTGCATGATATGTATAACACCTTCGATCACTTTTTATCACTTGAAAGGTCAGAAATCATTAATCATACTTATTTTCATTGACATTAAGTTGGCAAAACCTTTGGTAAAGGATCACCTCAAAAAAAAAAAAAAATAAGGCAAATAGAAGGACATTCTTGGCAATGTATTTCAGTACCTATTATTCTGAGGAGTTGTTTTCTCTTTCGCGGTTTATTTCAGGCAAGTGCGACTCCAATGAATCTGCACATGTGGGGCCCACTGACCTTCTAAACGGATCTGAATTTGTGTTGACCTATGAAGATAAGGATGGAGACTGGATGCTTGTTGGTGATGTCCCGTGGGAGTACGTATTATAGTTCCTTTTAAGTTATAACTAAAAATCAAGCTGTTTGAAAAATTAAGCTGTTCAGTTTTGATTATGTACATAACCACATATAAAACAAAAGAAACCTAGGAAAATAAAATGAAAGGATGAATGAGAAAAAGAAGTCATTTTGACCTCGGATGATACAATTGCCATGCAGGATGTTCGCTGGTTCTTGTAGAAGGCTTAGGATCATGAAGGGTTCTGATGCTATTGGACTTGGTAAGATCAAATAGTTTTTATTTAATTGATTATAAATTTATAATTAATCAAATCCCAGTTTTAGGAAGCCTGTTGACTAGTTGTGCACTCCCTACTAAGGTTTTATTGGTGTATAATTTCTTTGCACTTGGTCTAAGATTGGTTGACCTGAACCTTATCTTTTGATGAACATAAACATGCATTTGAAATTCAAACTAAACATTTGTTTTTTTTTCTAGCTCCAAGAGCTGAGAAGGGCAAGAGCCGAAATTAGTGGCATTCTGAAAAAAGATGAAATTGGTCAGAGGAATTCCACCTCTGCATTAACTGTCTAGTATTGTTATCATTGTAGTGTGTCATGTTTTTCCTCCTGTATGCTATTAGGTGTGCAATGAACTTTTGGCTTGCTTACCAGTTTATGTAAATTGCCTGTCATGACTAGTCTCTGTTTGGAAGTTGATCATGTTAAAGTGTTGCTGTTTCAGCTTGCTGTGTGTGTGTGTGTTTTTTTTTTTTTCATTCTTTGTCATTTATTTGGTAATTGACCAAAATGTTGACCTCTATTAACACCTAATTGTTGTTGCTTCATGTCTGTTTCAATTATTTTTGTTGCTTTTTAGGTGCTTAGATTCCATGCTTTCTCTAACAAACAGTTGTTGGCTAAACTTCTGTATGATTTTGCACATAATAATGAGATCTCAACGAAAGATCTTAATCATTGCTCTCAGACTCTGTCCGTGTAAAGAAGTATAATTGTTTTTCCAAAATCCTAGACAAAATTATTGTTTGTATGCAGTGTTTCTAATTGTCTCATCTCATGACTCTCTTCTGAAAAGCGTAATCAAGTAAGAATGCTACAGTCATATTAGCATTCTGTGGTTGTACTATGCTATTTACAGTGGTCTCTGACATGTGGGGTTGGAGGGAACTTAAGTTTGGGAAAATCATGAAAAGCTTCTCTTCCCTTACATCATTCAGGTTGGATAAAAAGTCGCGCAGCACCGTATGTGTAATTATCAAATAGGCGCAATTTCATGCGTATCCTTCCAAACTTGTAAATTATAATGTACACCTATACATAACTCTAATGGAGTCTTGACTAGTATAACATCAGTGTTATTTCAGTCTATATAACACCAACTTCAAAACCTATCGAATCGACTTCAAACGATGAACCTAAATCGTTCAAACCGATCTACTTCATTAGTTGTGTATTTCATACAAAATTTATAATCTTTCGAATTTCTTTAGTATCAAGTCAAGCAGTCAAATGTGTGAGTTTTTAAGTTAATTTTAATACATTCATTTTTTAACACTTTTTACCGCTTGATTTGATACTAAAATAACTCGAAAATATAAAATATTTGCATGTAAACGTATCACTCATAAAATAAATCAATTTGAACGGTTTGAATTAGTCGTTTGAAATTTATTCAATCAATTTTAAAATTAGTGTCATATGACGCTGATGTCATACTAACTGGACTCTACATAATGGTGTATATATCACGTGTATTTGCAAAACATAGGGATGTAACTTTTTATATAAGAACGGGAAAATAAGCAGCAAAGTCATTTGCTCCACCATTTACTGCATAAGACAACCCCAAATTATTTGCTATTTTTATGCTTTTTTATTGACAAAATGAGGGAGAAAGAGAGCAGTGATAGAGACTCCTTTGTGGTTTAAAAAGTACAACTATATTTTGTTTTTTGAACACAAGACAACTCAAAAAATTATTAATATTTTTCTAAGTACTAAAATAAGCAAATTAAAAGCTATGAATACATGTTGTCGTAATAAAAGGTGAACGCATATATTCACAATTTAACCTGAACACAATTCATTCTAAATACACATTTTCAAGCTATACTCAAGGGCAGATCCAGAATTTTTGTCAGACGGAGCAAAAAAAATATTGAATCGAATTTAAACACATTAACTAATTGGGTACTCGATAAAAAAAACGATGCTTTGACTTTTATTTCTAATGCTCTGACTTGTAATTTCTGATACTTTAACTTATAATTCTAATTACCAATCATAATTCATGAAATTTATTTTGATTTTAATACTAAATTTAACCTGAATTACAAATCAAATATTTAGAGGGAGGGGGGCGCAAAAAAATTTTCAGGGAGGAGTAAAGTCGATCAGTACCGATAGATCACCACTAAAATTCAAAATTCAGGGGAAGGCGGCTGCCCCCCTGTTACATGTTGGGTCCGCCCTTGGCCATATGTTCAATCTTCTTAATTATGTACTTAAGAAAATATATAATTACAACGTTTTTCTATTTGTCTAGACGTTGAGTTCAGTATGAATTGGAAACGTGTACATTCATAAAATAAGTATAAAGTTGTTGAATCTTTCAAACTAAAATATCACCGTTAAAGATTTAAATATTTGATAGGCATAAACAAAATCCATAGAATTGGTGAAAAGGTTGAGTGAAAGCTTGAAAGAAAGGTGTCACATTTTGCAGGGGTATACATGTTATTTCAAGATACTGTAGGGTCATACAAGAAATCTACCGTAATGAATGATTACGATAGTATTTTTGTTTTGAATAAACCGTCATCAATAATTATAGTTGTATGTTCCCTTGGAATCAGGCTTTTGCTTGCCTTAGAACTAGGCTTTTTGCCTATAAAATTATGCTGCCTCTCTCTTTTTCCATTGAGTGTGTTTATTTTGTTATTTAACAAGGATCATTGATGGTGGGCATGTGAAGCATTGTCATTGATTCTACGGCGACCTCTATTTTATTCATCTTTGTCTTAATACACTTGAAGCATCTGTGCCAATAAAATCCAGAGAAAATCTTTGGCCACAGTTTGGTTGGCAATGAGCTTTGCAAGAACGCCTAGTTCTTTATTTTTGATATATTAAAATGGAGGTCTAGTCTACTAACTTTTATTTAATTGTTCATAGAAATTTTTTTTTTATTTGAGTTTTAATTTTATGATCTTCCACATCAGAAGATATATGTCTTTGTCACTATACCAAGACGATTTAGAATTTTTACCTATGGAGGGTAAAAAAAAAATGCGAATCAGGTTTAAATAGTTCATGGGATAATAAAAAACAATGCTCCCACTTTTATTTTTCAATATTTTAACTTCTAATTCTAATTATCAATCCGAATTTAAGAAATTTATTCTAATTTTAATTCTATATTTAACCCAAATTACATATCAAAAATCCAGAAAAGGGTAAAAATAATTCCAGAGAGAAACAAAGTTGGTCCGGACCTATAAATACTCCACCTGGGTTTGTCTTTGGACCAAAGGCTGATTTTTCGCCTAGCTCTTCTAATTCTAATTATCAATCCGAATTTAAGAAATTTATTCTAATTTTAATTCTATATTTAACCCAAATTACATATCAAAAATCCAGAAAAGGGTAAAAATAATTCCAGAGAGAAACAAAGTTGGTCCGGACCTATAAGTACTCCACCTGGGTTTGTCTTTGGACCAAAGGCTTATTTTTCGCCTAGCTCTTTATATGTTAATTTATTATGATAACTTAAATAGGAACACTTTTAATAATGAGTAAGACTTAGGTGCTATGGATAGCATAAGGTTTTCTGTGCTACGGCTTTAAAAATCTACTGTATAAATTTAAAACTTTTATCTAAGTAGCTCGGTAAATTAGTTATGTAATGAACTTGTAGAATATTAATTTTTACTATTTTTTTAATTTTTTTACTATTTTTTATGATTTATGAAATATGACAAAAAATAGCTTAAAATATTGACAATTTTCTTTTATTTATAAAATTTTTTTACTATCTTTCATAAATCATAAAAAATAGTAAATTTTTTTTAAAAATAATAAAAATTAGTATTCTACAAGTTCATTATTTAAATCAAAATTTATAATTTATACGATAAACTTTTGAGACCGTAACACGGAAAGCCTTATGTTATCCATATCACATAATCCTTACTCTTAAATAATTGACAATTGTTTTCCTTCCAAAACAACCGTTCAAAAATTATCTTTATATACTTCCAAACAAAAAGCATCCTTTATAATTGACAATTGTTTTCCAGGTCTTTCTAAAATTTATTTCGAATATGTTTGCAAATTTTATTCTCTTTAATGTAAGTTCATTTAGCTAGGCATGAGACCAAGAATCTAATTTATTCTTTAGATATTAATAAAGACACATAATATATATAATATAGGCTCTATGAACAACACATCATAGAGTAATACATGAACTTATTAGGTATATCACGAAATGCCTTAGTTTCACTTAATTATGATTATGGCAACTATCCTTCTTTTATCTTTAGATCAGAAATTAGGTTTTAGAAACTCTTTCATGGACCATGGATGAACTAAAGAATGATGTTTATTAATAAATAATTAATAGTCCTTATAGATAGATGAGAGGGTTCAAATGCACCCAGATTTTTGT
Organism: Carex rostrata; assembly: GCF_964058835.1. Classification (NCBI taxonomy): domain Eukaryota; kingdom Viridiplantae; phylum Streptophyta; class Magnoliopsida; order Poales; family Cyperaceae; genus Carex; species Carex rostrata. The sequence continues at coordinate 7,002,262 of NC_135936.1, forward strand.
GCATCCAAATACACTCTATTTTTTCAAATCCTTTTTCTCTGTTTTCAAAGTCCAAATAGTCAATCTGAATCTTTAGATGCGATCTATATATTAAGATGTGCTTGGAGACCAAAGTTTACATTTTTTGGAATTTTTTTACTATTTATTAAGCCACTTTGAAAATCGCTGATCCAATGGTCCAGAAAATGTAAAATCAGCGATTTTCAAAGTGGCTTAATAAATAGTAAAAAAAAATTCAAAAATATAAAATTTGGTCTCCAAGCACATCTTAATATATAGATTTCATCTAACTGTTCGGATTGATTATTCCGACTTTGAAAACGAAGAAAAAGAATTTAAAAGATAGGGTGCATTTGGGTGCACAAAAATTTGGGTGCATTTGAACCCTCCTCTAGATAGATTGACGTTTATTTATTATAAGAAACAAAAATTATTATTATTATTATTATTTGTAAAAAAAAAGTTATTATACTTAATATGCAAATCATATGTATTTAAATTCAGAACTATTTATATGCAAACTGGGTATAATTATTGTTAAAACGGTCACTTCAGTTAAAACTTAAAACCGAAGTAAAATAACCAAATCAAAACTTTTCTTTGGTTTTCAAAAAAAGAACATAACCAAACTGATTAAAGCTATCAACTGATTAAGAACATAACTGAACAAATGAAAGTAAACTCATTGTTACCATTATTAACGAAAATAATACATTGTCATACACAACAATTAAAGTTTAGTTCAGTTTGGTTTGGTTTGGTTTGGTTTAATGAAATCATTATAACACCAATAAAGTTAGAGTCGAACCAATATAAACCGGTCGGTTCAGTTTAGTTGGTTTTGAAAAGTCTAAACCGAATCGATCCATTTAAACAATAGTAATTCAAAATTTCAACTTAACCGATTCATTTAAACTGAAATTTTCCGGTTCGATTAAAAACAGAACAAATCGAACCATTTGAAGTTTTGAACACCCCTGGATGCAGTTATCAATTTATCATTCATGCAAAGATTGATTTTATGATATATATATACACAAGTAAAGAGGAAGTATGGGCTCAATTGACCTCTATTTTTTATATTTATGTATAATTTTTTTATATAATTTAAAGTAAAATGTCAAAAAATTATAAAATTAATTCTATTTTCACACAAAAAATTTATATAATTGATTCCTATATATATTTGATATTTCTAGTTTGAAAGTCTGACTCTGCTTTTGTATATATGCTTGAGGTTTGAGATTTGAGAACAGCTGTTATAGATATCTTGTTGGTTTCCAAATAAGACCCAGTGATAGGCTTTATGTTTAAAATAAAAAAATAATCACAGCTTTGAAAATGAGATAGTGTATTATACTATTATGGGAAAAATCAGTGGTAGAGAATCAGCATTTTTAAAAGCATTTTCCAGCGATTTCTTCTTTCAGTATTATGTCTTAGTCTTTCTTTTATGTTCTCTGTGATTCGGTCCTATCAAAGAACTTCATCGCTTCAATTATTATTTTGCTTACTTTTAACACTTCTGTACCTCACTAGACACTATAATAGAATAGCTAGAATAGTTAGAATAGTGATTTTTGGGAATAGTAGATGAGAATAGTTAGATGCACTCTAGAATAGCTAGAATAGTTACTATTTGAGATGCACTCTAGAATAGCCAGAATAGTGACTATTTGAGAATAGTAGATGAAAATAGTGATTTTTGAAAGAGTGTGAGAATAGTGTTGATGTGGTGCTATTCAGAATAGCGAAAATGTTGTTTGGATTGAACATTTAGAATAGCGATGGAGGGATTGAACATTTCAGAGAGCACCAATTGCTATTCCAACTTTTTGTAGGAATAGCGAGAACAACGCTATTCTTGCTGTTCCGAATAACAATTGAGTATGTTTGGATGGATTGGAACAGCTCTATTCTCGCTATTCTCAGTACATCCAAACATATTCTAATTGATTAAAATAAAGAATTATATTTTTTTTTTCTTGCATGTCCTAAGCTTTTAATAATTAAATATATATGCTTGAGGATATGTAATTACTAATTTGTGAGAAATGCCTCAATTAAACTTGCTCTCATGATATCAAAATTAAAGAAATTTTTATGTATGCTATTTTGCCCAGGGTTCTAAATAGCTAACTATAGCTACGCAACAGCTGCGCTAGAGCTTTTTTTGAACCACAAAAGCTATAACGCTATTAACTGCTTTTTTTTATAATGATTCTAAATAGCTAGCTATGGTTGCGCTATTTAGAACCTTGATCTTGCCTAGTAAAAAAAAAATTAACCAAGAAAAATACAAAACAAGAAAAGAAAAAAAGAAAGAAAAAATTACAAGTACAAATTACCACAAAAAATGCATATAACTTTTTTTGAATAAAAAAATGCATAGAAATTTTGAAAAAAAAAACTATAATTCTACAGAAGAGACCTTCTTGTCCGCATTAGAGGCCACTGATAAAATTAAGTATACCGTTTTAAATCCGGTAGAAGAGATCGCAAAACAAATAAGCAACGATCTTGACTTGGACCAACCCCAAGTAGTGTTGTCGTTAAAGTTTTTTATTTGTGCTTTGTAATCTTTTGTGAGGTTTTATATGTAATGGTAGTTTTTAATTCAGTTTAATTCAATTTCAGAATGTGAGGGAGTTTTTTTTATTTATAAACTATGCATTAAATTTTTTTATAAATTTCATGTTGATTAAATGATTGGCTCAAATTATTTCTTCTTTTTTATTTATTGCTGGCGTTGGCTTCATATAAACTCTAAAATTAATTTTAAAGACGTAAAAGTTAGAAACTTCAAAGACTTTAATTTCTAAAAAATAGTTAACAGTTATTTAGAAACTCATTTGAGTTGCTGGAATGTAAATGCTCTACGATGCAATCGTAAAATTCTATTAGATTAGAATAAACGACTTGATATGCACAACCCACCTTAAAATGAATAACTAAATACAACTAAAATTCACAGCTAAAATTTGCATTACTCGCATGAATAACTAAATACAACTCCCATCTTAAAATGAATTTCGCGTAAAATGTATTCCTTATATGGACACAACTATTGTATGGATAAAAAATTTATTACATGGGGAGTTATTTGCATGACCTACATTTTGTAATTCATACAAACAAAAATAAGGTTTGTGTATCCATACAGACTATACAAGCCTCATGTAAATGAGAGTCATCACCTATGTATTATACACTGGTACAGAAAACGTGACCATAAACTATGTATTATACATGTTTGTTCAAAAAAATTTCTAAATCTGTGTCCAAAGCAAGAAAATATGCTCTGAAAATTGATGCAGATTATACATTGTTTTATTGTTTACAACTGTGTATCAGTGTGCTCCAACATTCATACACTGTTGTAAACAATAAAATCGAGTACAATATGGTCCAATTGTACTAAAAACCGTGTATGAGTGTTGGAGAATATTTTTTGAACTTATGGAGCGCATTTTTGGATGGATGCTCCATCACTTCTATACAGTTTTACTATATAATCGGTGTGTGATGAAATAAATATAAATTTTGCCACGCCATCGATCCGCATCTTCTTGTAATAATGCATCTCTCTCTCTCACTGTTTTTTCTAAGTCATTGACACCCCTAATTTTTCCCGTACTCCAATTAAGAGCATATCCTTGCTATTTCAAAATTACATTATATATCTTGAGGAGAGTTCAAATGCCTCCATTTTTTGTGCCTCTATTTTTAAAAACTTTAATAACTCAAAATTTAAATCTTAAAATTCAAAATAAAACCGTTGAATATGAACTATATCATTTTATCTATGCACATATAAAAAATTATGGCATTTCAACTTTGTTTTGATTGTCATCTTGAACTTGTAAAAATGTATACAAATGTTGATAATTTCTAGACGTTGATTTTTCAACTTATTGATTTATATAAAAGCAAAATCAAAATGTGATATTTTTTATGGGCACAAAGAGAAAATAACATAGATTACATCTAACGGTTTTATTTTGATGTTTAAGTTTTAAACTTTGAGTTATTTAAGTTTTTAAAAATAGAGATATGATGGAAGCACAAAAAATGAAGGCATTTGAACCCTCCTCGTATATCTTTAACATTTTATTTCAAGTACAAAATACCTTTTTTTCATCTATTCTCTATTAAATATATTAGAAGTGGTTTTCAACAACAAAAATATTTTAAAAAGAGCGTCCCTAAGGGAAAAAAAAACATTAAAAATTGTGAAGGTACCAATATAATGTTTTAATCAACAAAATTTATTAAAGACTCGACTTTCATCTTTTTTAAAAGAAAAAAATAGGAAATTAATTATACAATATACCAAGTTACACATTTTAATGTCCCATATAGATTACGTTTCAGTTAATAACTTAATATTAATTTCGTATACACCAGTGTTGTAAAAAAACGTCCGTTTAGGCTGATTAGTCAGCCGATTGGTTGTTATGGATTTTTCTAATTAATCAGCCGATTATTTCTGATTATGACCGATTATTCTCAATTAATCACTTGGCGGTACCCTATGCGTCCAACGACCGCATACCGCTATTTACAATACTGGTATACACAAGTATATATCAGTTTTGTAAAAAAAACGTCCGTTTAGGCCGATTAATCAACAGATTAGTCGTTAGTGCCAGCGGTGACCAAACCGTCATAAATTTTTTTAACTAATCAGACAATTATTTCTGAATATGACTGATTATTTCTAATTATTTCCGATTAATCACTTAACGGTAACTTATCCGTCCAACAACCGCATACCGTTATTTACAATACTGATATATATTGGTTCCATTTCCAATAGCTCCACTATTAAATTATTCTCAAGTTTTATTTTTCTTTTTTATAAAGAAGCTCTTTAAATTAGAAACTGTCAGTTTCCCGTTGATTATGGCCAAGTTGTGTGCTGATCTGAGCTCTTTGGCATGTCTCTGACTTGTTTGTAAATTGGTTAATGTCTCATTATTACCAAACAGTCAGGTTATCAGGTACTAATTTGTCCCCTGTCATCTCATATTCTCATTAGTGTCAGTGAAACATTTAAATGAAACAAGCTTGTTAAATGAATAAATGCTTAATGTTATCATTATTATATGACTAAATCTCATGCATGCGCTTGATTTGATGATGTTTCAAACTTTCAATATACTCGTGCAGTGCACCTGGGAATTTGTGACAGGCTGTTTGTGCCACAGGTCATTTAATTTTGATTCTCTGGCACCGACTGGTATAGTATTAAACGGTGGGGTATGTAACTGACAAGAAATTGTATATGAGTTTAGAAATTATCAAAGCAAGCTGCTGACAAGCTCTCTGTCTCACTACGACAGGATGGTTCGCCAATCGTCATGCACGTTCTACATTTTTTTTGTCAGTTCTGTTACTAACTTGTTGAACTAATTCTAAATTTTGCACTTTTTTCTGCATCTCACACGAGACATTTGAATAACTAGTAACAATTGTCAATTTGAAAAAGTTACGCTCTTAAAAAATATATATTTACATCAAGCACTTGTCATTTGAAATATTTCATTAATTCTTTCTATTCATAATCACATTGCTCATACATTTCATCTGATTAAATACTAATACAAATCATACAAATATTTCTAACATTGTACTCTCAAAAAAATATTTATGTATCCTTGAGAGGAGGTAAATAATATTGGCGCGGTGAGATAAGAGGAGACAAAAATGGTCATTTTTTTTATTAATATCCTAAAAAAAAATTAAATTATCAAATTTGCTCTCGCATTGAAAATAATTTTATAAATATCCTGACCGCCCAAATGTGAGTCGGTCAGCTTTTCTTATCAAACTGCCTCGTGAATTTTAAATAACAGATCAGATAGGCAGAAACTGAAGACAACAATAATTTCTCTGATAACTTATACTGTGTTTTGTACTTCGCTTATCTAAAATAGACATATAATTTAATTTGACACTTCATGCAATAATTGTTAAAATTCAATTTGGCAAAGTATCATTATATTTTTTTTCGAGTTATATTTCATTACTGCTAAACTTTTATTAGAAACCAGATAATTGTTTTTTTCTAAGACGATTGGCATAGAAAAAATTAACAAAATTCTTAAAGTATATATTATACTTATATTTGTGTTTATAAAAAATTATCCGATGTTGTAATTGTTGAATGATTAAATTTAACTTATTGTTTTGTCTAAAATGTTGTAGGAAAATATTTTCTAATCTAAAATGTTGTATGAAAATATCTAGACCTTTTGAGAATTATCTAGGAAGAGAATAAGGATGAGATATAAAAATAGAGTAAAAATGTTGTCCCTCTTGAATCTGTTATCTATCTGTTCCTCTAACAACTTTCTTTTTTTGTTCCCCCACGTGGTCAAAACCCACCATCTTCAATCTTCTCTTAGAAAGAAAAAAAATAGAAATAAATTCAACACAACTCAAATCCGGCGAGGAGAGCGTGGTGCACTGTCGAGATCCGGCGAGAAGAGCGTGGTGCACCGTCGAGATTTGGTAGGGAGAGCGTGGTGCACCATTGGAGGGGGTCCATGCTAAGCCCAGCGAAGGTTGTCAAGAGTGCAACATATGAATACTTCATTAGTTAGATATTAATATTTCTTAGAAGAGGTGTTCAAGAAGAAGGGTCTAACTTTGAATTTTGAATTGTATAAATTATTTCAAACATGTATGAATACTTCATTTGTTTAGATATGCATACTTCTTCAGTTAGATATGAATAATATATAAATTCGCTGTAGTGGTCCCCAATCTTGGCAAATGTCGCTTTCAGACGGTTGCGGTCCCCAATCCAGGCTGTCACAAGACGTCAACGGTCCCCCTGGTCGTTACTGGTCCCCTCCAGCTTGTGTTTACATACGACAAATGGTTCTGATAATAAGTATGAATACTATACATTCGTAGATATGAATACTATACGTTTTGACTATTAACTCAGAGTATAAATACCCCCATATCAGATGTTAGAGTCAGTTAGTGATCCCTTGTTAAAAATTGTTTGTCTTTTAGTGTGGGGAACGTTTAGGGGACTGATATGGAGGTACTGTTAGTCGTTCCCATAAAAATATCTATATTTTGTACGAAAATGGACTTTGACTTTTTTATAAAAAAAAAAAAAAATACATGAGCAATACTTTTAAATGTCCTACGAGCGATTATTATATATAAATTGGGTCGAATTGCCAAAGAGATTGTACAGTCTCAAAAATCTCAATACTATTGTCACAAAAATATTCAACTATTTGAGCTAACATGACAAAACAGTCAATCCACATCAATGAAACAGATTAAAAAAATGTAATCATTCTGCAGATCGATCAACAGATATCAGCAAACCAAAAAAAAAAAAAAACAATTTTTTTACGGGAGTACAATACTTGATGAATTAAAGTAAAAATAAGGAAGCGCTCCCATCTCACGGATTTTTTTTTTAAATACGCTTTTAATTTTTTTAAGGAAACAAACACTATACGCAGAGAAACTATAAAAAAAGACTCTATCGGCAAAAACACTATTTTCTCCTCTGATCTCTAGAATCGATAGAGCAAAAAACTTCATATTTATCTAAAATCAGCACTATCTAAAATGTTTTTTTTTGTCCAGTGAAATCTTTTTTTATAACTTTACCACAAACAGTGCTTGTTTAATTAAAAAGATTAAAAACAATTATATTTAAAAAAAATCCATCTCACGGCTAGTTTATCTTTATTTTTTTTATATAATAGCATAGAAAATTGGATAATTCAAGTTAGATGCTCAACAATTAGGATCCGTATCCTCTTAGGTACCTGATTGAATCTGACCGAAATGGACGGCCCAGATTTACTCTCAGTCGGTAATTACTCGGGATGATGTAGGGGGCAGTATTATGTCTGCTTTGAGATTCGTGCCAATTTAAAAATCTGAACTAAAAATAAATCTGGACCGTCCGTTTCGGTCAAGTTCAGTCAGATACCTGAGAGAATGTGAATTCCAACAATTAGGTGCGTATTTGAAGACAAACAATGGTGGACACTTTTAGTAGGTAATTATAAAAATAAAAGATATTGACAGTGTTGTTTTAATTTGATATAAAACACATAATAGAATTAAAATAAAAAAAACATATAATTTAGTGTGGTGTATAAAATCAAAACAACTCTGTAAATTATCTTTACTCCAATTCTCTACAAGGATTTTATTTAATTATATGAGTGAGTCTATGGTACTATGCATATCAAGGGTTGTTACCGTGCTACGGCTCTATATTCGAGTTTTCAAATCCTAACGGTCGATCCGAACCGTTCATATTGTTCTCCATATTAATATGTGTTTGGACTTTGGAGACCAAATTTTACATTTTTTGAAAAATTTTTTACTATTTTTTTAGATATTTAGAAAATCACTTTATCTGAAAATTTTGGACCATCTAAAAACAGTGATTTTCAATAAATCTAAAAAAATTTCAAAAAATGTAATATTTGGTCTCCAAACACATATTAATATGGAGAACAAGATGAACGGTTCGGATCGACCGTTATAATTTGAAAACTCGAATATAGAACCGTAGCACAATAACAAATCATAATATATATAGTACCATAGCCTCACTCTAATTATATTCATAAACTATTTTCTAATAGTCTTATATATAGTGCCATCTACAATAACAACTTCACAATACCTACTCGAGTCTAGATCTTCTGTGGCAGATCTTCACTGTAACAACTGTACTGTCTCGTCGCAGTATCATTTGCCGCTTGGTAATTTCAAAGTAACTTTGTTTTTCCCTCGAGCCTTCTTTTTTTTAAGTGAGTTTGCATCGTTTGTATTAATTTAAAAGAGCATTTTTTTAGTTCACGCATCTCCGTCTGATTTTAAATATAGTCAAGCTGACTACAGCTTATAATTCAAATTTGTATCCTGTAATAACTCAAAAGGAAATTTTTTTGAGTTAATGAATTTCAACTATCTGATCTGTATTAAGATTCATGCGGACTAGATTTGCACTAATATTAAAAGACCCCTAAGTTATAAGCAAGAACTGGATTGACTTCGTTTAAAATCAAACAGTTGAGATTCATTAACTCTAAAAGATTCTCTTTTGAGTTAATACAGAGTGTACGCATTCCTATAATTTAGGGACCCTTTAATATTAGTGCAGATCTAGTCTACATAGATTTTAAAGCAGATTGAACAGTTCAGATATATTAATTCAAAAGATTATTTTTTGAATTAACGCAGATGATACAATTCTTTTTAAGTGGTACCAAAACAGTCTCAACTATTTGTCTTTGTTACCTACTACAAGTTTGGCTGTTCATACTGTACAATGTACAAATATTAACAAATGCAAAAACGCCCTTCCTTTTTATTCATATAAAAAATGTAATATTTTGGAAGGACTTGGTCCTGCTAACGGCCAAATGGACATGACAATACAAAAATGACACCTTAGAGGACAGGTCACCTTGTATTATTTGAATATATTCTAAACAAATTATTATAGAGTAAGAGATTGTGATAAGCAAATTAGGTATGGGATTGCAAACCCGGGATTTCTGGGAGCTGTTCTCATCAATGACCTATACATTTACTATTTTACATCTTACTATCTTAATAAACCAAAAACTATTCACAGATACCCCCCTCAAAAACTGAATATATCACATAACCCCAGCAAATAAAAAGGATCAAGAACTTGAACATGAACCACAATTCCTACAGTGTTTAAATAATAAGGAAAAATTTTAGTGTGCCCATGTAAACTTCTAAAGTAGTCAATATTCCCATAAAAAAATCACATTGTTTCTTTAATCCCATATATCCATTTAATCTTTAATTCAATTCTTTTATAAATTAAATTGACAAATATACTCTTTCATTTTAATCCTTTTCTCTCCCAAATAAATTGTGTTCAAAATACAGTATTTCACAAAAAAATAAGTTGGAGGACTTTCAATACGTACGTTAGATTTTGTGTGGTATTTTCTATTATACAATACTGCAATTTGTTATTATACTATTTTATCAATCTATTATAGTTTTGTTGCATGAAAATTTGTATATTTTTGCAATTAATGTGAATATGTAATATGCTATTAAGTGTGAATCTGTATCATTATTGCTATTAATGTAGATTTATAATCTTTATTGCTATTGTGTTTGGATTTGTATTCTTAAATGACAAACAACGAAATCAAGAATTGCAGCGTTACTGTAGATTTGTATATTAAACGACATTTTAAAAATGGAAAGAAATCGAGTATTTGACAATCAAATAAGGGAGTTTAGGAAAAAAATTAAAACAATGAAGAAATCATGACATCTGTATGTGGCGAGTACATATTTAAATAAATTTAGAATTACACGTAGAAAAAACATAAAAAAAGATGCATAGAACAAAAAAAACATACTGTTTGATTGGATGGCTGATATTAAATCCGAAAATTCATTTTTTAATAAGAACCGTTGGCGGATCAGGACATCTACGTACTTAATATAAGAATGGAGATAAGAATTTCTATAAATAAAACATTCTCGCTCCCATGATTCATTTTCTTTGTACCATGAAGTATAATCAACTGTTAATTGAAAACGAAAGAAAATCCTAATTAACCATGTTCTGCTAGTAAATAGTGGATTTAGATTTCAATGGATCTGTTTATGCTGAGAAGTTGAGAAGAATTATAATCTGCAAAATGTAAAAAAAAAAAAAAAATCATGGACCGTATGTCAATTTTCTCATTTTTTAAGGGCTTTGAACGAAATTTTAGAAATTCTGCTGGGACAGAGCTACATGCTCATAAATTAAAAGTTGATGTAACCACTCAATTCGGATGCGATCTTCTTGTATTATTTGTTGGTTCATTTTTGGTTCAATAGACAGTGGAATCCTGGAATTGTCTGTGTTGCATTTAGTTTTCTCATTGCTTGTCATATTGGCAGAAACTGAGAACAGGATTTTGTATTGTAGCTATTAAATGACAAAAAAACTGAGCAATGATTTAAAGGTTGACTTGCCTTATTTCTCACACTGAGGGAATCATTGTTTGTTCTGAACCGTGCAATTCAAAATCGGTACCAGTATTTTCTGAGACATTTGAACCCTCTCCATGGAGAAATACCTGTTATTTGCAGAACTACATTGATGATAAGGTGTGTCTGTGAGAAAAAAAAAAATTTACTCAGAGTGAATTTTTTTTTCCACGCGCACAGTATTTTGGCTATTCAAATTGGACCTGAACATGCTCTTAATAAATTTTAAACTTTTAATTATGTATATTCAAATACAATTAATTTTTTTAATGTATTTATTGGGTTCAAGTTCTCATAAAATACATATATATGTGTTTATAGTTTAGTTGTTAAAATTTCACTGTGATCATAAAGTTTTGAGTTTAAATTTTAAAGGTCACACGTTATGTATTTTATGTTTCAACTCTCATAATTTGAATGTCCAGTTTCCTCTCTATCCATTTTTTTTTAATAAAAAAAGACATATATGCCCATTTGCATTAGCAAACAGAGAGTTAATTAATTACATATCCAACAGAAAAAGAAACATCCTGAAATACCCTTTAAATCAGACCTCAGCATATAACATCATTTAGTCAGATCTTACCCCAAGTTCCAGTAAACTAAAACATATTAAAGTGCACATCACAAATTACTAGAATGAGCTAGGCTATGGTGAGTTGCGAAGTAAAGCGACTATTTTACTTCATGCTCATATTTTGCGATTTTAAAGTTCAAAACGTCGATCCGAACCGTTCATCTTGTTCTTCATATTGAAATGTGCTTGGAGACCAAATTTTACATTTTTTGGAATTTTTTTACTATTTATTAAGCAATTTTGAAAGTCGCTGATCTGATAGTCCAGAAAATTTTACTGTTTTTCACTATTCACAGCAAAACAATAATTTTCAAAAATACTTAATAAATAGTAAAAAAATTCAAAAAAATGTAAAATTTGGTCTCCAAGCACATTTCAATATAGATTAAATATCTAACGGTTTGAATCGGTCATTTGGACTTTCAAAATAAAAATACGACGTGAAGTAGGAACACGTTTTACTTCGCAACTCACCGTAGCCCATCTCTTACTAGAATACCCTTTATTACAAAACACAAATTGACACAAAAAAAACAGCTAAATAACAGCATGGCATCGACTAAGCAGTCTCAGCAGTAGGAGTGTTCTCCATCCCATTATCGTAGCGGAATTGTTTCAACCTCATATTTCCTCTTTATCAGTTAGTAAATGGTTTGTAAGGTTTGGCAGAGGCACACATAAATTGATGTATGAATAGTAAAATAGATTTGAAGGTCAACTTCTGCCATGTAGATGAAGACCACAACATTGTTGTGTTCAATTTATTAAAGAAACATAAATAGTAAAAGGTTCAATATATATAATACAAGGTTTTTAAAAATATATTTGGTAATTAGATTTTTCTGCAATAATAATAAATGCAATATTATCCGTGAGTAAATTCATAAGATAAATGAAAAGTTATCATAATTTACTGTAATAAAAAAATATTATACAAGAGACAATTTTCATTCTGTGCTATTTTGGTGAATATGAGAATTTCAAGGTCTTTAATTTAGTTATCTTTTTGTATATTACAGAAAAAAAAAATGGGGAAAGTTCCGCCTCTTTTCTAGGGTTCTCCGCGCGCAGAAAAGCAGAAAAGAACAAAAAGAACAAAAAAAAAAAAAGCGATCCAGTTTTATGAAGCCGCAGGTTTGAGAGTCGGCCGGCTGTTTCACCCCGCCCCTTCCACCAGCCTCTCTTGTGTGCCCGGTTTATCTTACTGTGTCTCAATTGAGCAGATCGATCTGTTTAAGGATTCTATCGCTTGTTGTTTTTTCCGTTCGCTTCGACTTTCCAAGTTCGACAAAGGGTTTGTAAATTCATTCTGCTCCCTAGTATCTACTATATCTATATATGAATAAGGTATGTATTTTGATTGTTGCCAATGACAAGAATGTGAAGAGTTGTCTCTTTTCTTTTTCTTCCTGCTCTCTGAGTGGTGACTATCCTGGTCCGGTTGATTCAGTTCTCAGTTCTGGTTTGATTTAGTGCCATCTCAACTGAGTGGTGACTGTCCTGGTTCGGTTTGATTCAGTGTCCTCATCTTCCTCCTCTCTGAGTGGTGATTGTCCCGATCCGGTTTGATTCAGTGCCTCTCGACTATGAACTTCTCTGGGTGGCATCGAATTCGAAAAGAAGAAGACGTTTCGTCCTCAAGAATGAGGCATAGTTCGCGAGATATGCAACTCGAAAAAATTACTGCTGTGTTTATATTTTCAGAGAAGAAAATCGAAAGGCCCACCTACTTGTTATTCGGGCGCAAATAGATCAATTTGTATTCTCTGACTTCATGTATCTTTTATTTTCTGACATAACAAATTAGATGATTGTACAAGTAGCTCAATGTATAGATTTTAATATTTTTTAATTTTAACAAAACAAATCTATGTAATAGCTACTTTATAAATTATTGTATAAATGCAATCGCCTACAAACTTTCAACCAAAAAAGAAAAAGAAAAATGGAGACGAAATAGATTTGCATTTACCTTTTTATTGTACCCAAATCAGTTAGAATTGTACAGATAGTGAGTTTTCAATGGTGCAAGCTGAGATAACTGGAATCATGAATTTTGCTATATTTGCTGGATTAAAGCATATGACAATTTTAAACGAATCAAATGTAAGGATCTATTCGGTTGCCACTGTATCTGTTGGGAAAAAAAAAATTCACTCAGAGTGAATTTTTTTTTTCACGTGCACAGTGTTTTGGACATTCAAATTAGACTCAAAGCCAAGCCCATTTTCATTCCCGCCTGGTACCCCAAAAGACCCTCAATTTGCTACATTATTTCTAAAGTGTCAGACCTTGACTTGTTAATGGGCTGAAGTCATGGGTTGCTAATGGATCGAACCAGAATGGGCCAAGAATTGGGGCTAATTTTATGTTATTAATATTTTTATTAGGTCGAAAAAAATGGATAAAGAATGAGGAAAGGGGTTAAAAATAGGGGTGTCAACGGGTACGGTAAGGATCGGGTGGAAGCATTTTCATACCCGTATCCGTCACAAATTATCTTTATCCGTACCCTACCCTTACCCATTACAAATTGCCTTACTGTATTCTACCCTTATCCGTTGTAGTTGTCGGATAACGAAATGGGTAAATAACGGTTAATACTTATATAATAATTATTTTTATTATTTATTAAATAAAACACTAAGACACATTTATTTGTCACATATATAATCACATTACTAATATGAAAATTAATTCCAACTAAATTGTTTTTGTTATCAAAACACAAATTCAAAAAAATAAATATCTCTGTTCTTTAATTATATATATTGAAAATTAATTGATTGTTCTTTAATTATATATATTAAAAAAAACACAAATTAATTGGGTGTGGATCTACGTATAGCCTAGGATGTGCTTACCTACTTCTATGATTTCACTTTTTTTTTTAATTATATGTATTGAAAATTAATTAATTTTTAATTTTTTTAAAAGTTTTATATAGTTTGGTCCTTCTCATAAAATGCTAATGTGTGTTTGCAGTCTAGTTGTTAGAAACCTCAAATCTATTTAGTAGTTGTAGAGACTTGAGTTTAAATTGTGGATTACACATTATCTTTTTACATATTATGCATGTTATTTTCAGTTCCTTCTATCTAAATTTTCTAGTTCCGACTCCAGCATTGCAAAATTGTAGTATATAATTTTATCGAGTAGAACTAGGATGTTCCTAAGTTCACTAAGTGTAATTGTAAACTTAACTCTAAAACCTATAAGATTGACTTTGAATAACAAATCTGAAATGTTGAAACCCGTTTACATTACGAGTGATGTATTAATATGCAAAAAATTTAAACTTTCGAATTAATTTTGTATAGAGTCAAGTGGTAAAAAAACATTCAAAAATTGAATGCATTAAAATTAATTTATAAACCTTCTAATTTTAACTGCTTGACTTTATGCTAAATTAATTCGAAAATTTATCTTTTTTGCTTATAGACGCATCACTTGTAAGGTAGACGGATTTCAATTGTTCGAATTCATCTTTTAAAGTCAATCCAATAGATTTTATAGTTGAGCTCACAATGAGACTTGGTGAACTTAGGAACACCCTAGTTCTGCTCTAATTAATTATCCCTGAATTCTGGAATTCCTACTACGATCAATACATAATCGGCCTTTTATCTGTCTCTAACTGGGCCTTTAGCCCACACTTTACAAGGCCCAATTATTTCTATCTAACTTCATACAGCCCAAAACAATTCGCCTACAGCCCTCATCGCTAATTCTCTCTCGAAAAAGAAAGAAAAAGAAATCGCAAATCTCATGCAAAATACAAAACACCGTCTCATGAAAAAAATTCTCAGATCGCAACTCTGCGAGAAAAGAGAAGAAGAGGTGCGGGCGTGCGGGGGCGGCGTCGCGGCGGGGATGGCATCTGATGTGATCAAGGATCAGGCGGAGCTGGAGCTGGAATTTTGCTAAAATCGGTAAACACCTAAAATTCTCTTTCAGAGATTATATTTTTACTTTGATTGAGTTTCACAATGGTTTGATCTCTGATAAAATGTTTATCGGCACGACTGAACTTTTGATATTTAGAGTCGTTTGATTGATGACCAATTGAGCTTCAAATTTCTCTACCATCTGAGCTTGTCTCTAGGCCAGTGCCAGTCAGTATCACTGAGGGCTTGAGTTTCTCAGAAATGAAGCTAGGCATGTTATTTTTTTCCTTCCAATTTTATTGCCTTTGCCGAGGTATAGAATGGCTGATGTTAAAATTTTACGTCTGATAATATTGGGTATTTTACGTCTGTTAAAATTTTATCTCTGTGATGCAACTATTTGCAGTCAAAAAAGTGAAAGTAGAAATAAATAAAAAAATATCTTTCATTTGAAGATTAAACATCCAAATTTTCTGCTGGCGAGTGATCAAAGCAAGCGTAAAATATAAATCTTTGTTGTTTACTCAGAAGGACAACAAAATTAAAGTGGTTATTTGCTAGATAATGCGAAAACATTGATTGCGAGAGAGTAAATCTCTTTAGCAGAATTTACTTTTACCCCTTTTCCTCTTTTGATTAGAATTACAGACAGGTCCTTAGTCCTGGAGGTATTACCTTGAATTTTTTTTAGAAACCATAAATAAAAAAATATATTTTTACCAAACCAACTTGATTGCTTTGTTTTTTACAAAAACCATAAGAACCGAGATGCCATTTCGGTCCCCCCCTTTTTTTTTTGGGACCGAATTGTCATTTCAGTCCCAGCCGTTTTCACAGATTTCAAGAAAAAAATACGTTGAAAAATTGTGAAAATACCTCGGACCAAATTGCCATTTCGGTCCCAAAAAAAAAAAAAAAATGGCATATTAATTCTTATGGTTTTTGTAAAAAAAAAAGTAATCATGTTGGTTTCATAAAAATCTTTTTTTTTAATTATGGTTTATAAAAAAAAAATTCTATTACCTTGGTGCTTTTTCAGCCCTTTAAAGCTTTTAGAGTTCCCATTAAGGTTTCAACAGGTTTCATTAGCCATCATTATTGTTAGTCAAAATAACATGCATGAGTAGAATTTGTCTTTTTTTTTTTTTCTCTCTTTTTTCCTTTTTTAATGAAAGATGCCAACAGGGATCACAGTGAAAATTGGCAACTTTTAAGCACTGAGATGGTAACTTTGGAACTTCAGTCTACCAAACCATGAACTAAGTGATAGTTTAAGCACCATTATGTAATTTTGCTATTTATTGTTTTCCTCAATTAATTACCAAGCACCCTTTCCTTTGGTTTCTTAATACGTCCTCTTCATTTTACTGATGATGCTGAAACCAAAAGAAAGGAAACAGATTATCTAATAGTTAATATTTACTGGGATTTTATTTTTCAGGTGAAATGTGCCCAGATACTTCTGGAGGGGGGGGGGGGGTTGATGCATTAGACAAAAACAAGAACACTGCCCTTCATTATGCTGCCGGCTATGGCGCAAGGAGTGTGTTACCCTTCTCTTAGAGCATGGAGCAGCTGTGTAAGGTGGCGGAGCCGCTATGCCACAACTGAACTTGCAAAAATACATGTCAACCATGCAACAACTCCTACAGAATCCCCAGTTTGTCACAATGGCTGAACGTCTTGGCACTGCTCTCATGCAGGTAATTTTGTCATTATTGTGTTTTTTCTAAAATTTGTTGACAAGATTGATAGATGAGTAATTATCTTATAGATTTATAAATGCTGGAGATAAAGTTGATTTTTTATTATTTTAAAAGGAAATTTTAGCTGTAAATTTCTTTTGTCTACTTTGATGGAAATCCTGACTATGCCCCTGCACGGCGGACAGTCGATGTGGATTTCCAAGAGGTATTTTTTGGTGTGAATTTTATTTCTTAACAGAAGCACAAATATGGAAAAAAAAGTGAAGTGATTGAATCATGTACAGAAACATGCTGATGTGCGACACAGAATCTTAACACATTCGAACACCACTCTCATGCATTTTTGGGTTAACTTGCACTCTATAGTCTACATTCTATGTTGAACCAGTCTTTCAATACATAAGCAAGGTCTTGTTCTCCAATTTACTTTGCCTTTGGTCATGCCCTTGTTGCATTAGCTGATTAGCTTTCTCAATTACCAATAAGGTTGTGGTTGCAAATAAATCCTGAGCTAGTGTTTCTTGGAGTTGCCACTAATTATGGCGATTTTTGCCAAAACTATAGAACGTCAATAGTGATCATATGCCTTGGAGTACAACACTTTTGTTTGTTTGAGCGAAATATCAAAGAATTTTACAAAAACAAATTTAATATGATCTATTTGACGCTGAATCTAATTTTACTAAAACAAATTTAATATGATCTATTTGATGCTGATCAAATAATTTTCGAAAGAAGTTTTGACATGTTTTGTTTAATAAATTTACAGATTTTTAGCAACATTCTTATTAAAGCGGTAAATTATAGAATTCTTAATAAAATTAAGGGTGATCTGATATTTTTCTGTTGGATTGAATTTCTCTTATATGGTTTACAGTTGAATTTCCTATAGACCTTTACCACCTTATGGCATCATACTTATTTTCTATTTCCGACAATTTAAGCTTTTGAACAATAAAAACTGTATATGACTGTTTATGTATTTGACTGCTTGCTATTGATTAGTAAGTAAAAAGTTTACCATATGTACAAACTATATATGGCTGTTTGGTGATTATTCAATAAAAAAAAAACGCCTTGTATAAATTATATATCCTACTTTATTTTTATATTGCTAATTTGTCTTTTTGGATTGACCAGATTTAAGTACTCTAGAATTTCAAGAAAATGTTGATTTGTAAATTAAAAATGAAATACATAATTATTTGTTTGGCTTCTATATTGTAGGTTATAAAATTGTATTGTTTATTTTGATTAAATATCATAATAAAAAAATAGATTTTGTATAATTGTAATGTTAAGTAAATTCGAAAGTTGAAAAATAGGTTTTATTTTGCTTTTTAGGCAAAATTAATACTATCACATGTTATGATCAAATACTTGTTAAGAAAATGAACAAAATAGAACTGAAGCAATATGAGGCCTCAAATCTAATAGATATTAATTTTTTTATTTATTAGTGTCCCTTTTGTTATTTATAATTTTATACCATTAGAGAAAATAACACCAAAATATCCCCCATGTCCCTTAAACCAAAAACTGCCACCTTCTGTGCCTTTTTCCGCGGAGCTCCGCCACTATTCTCCACCAACCACCACTATCATTTTTTTCCTCTTTCCAATGGGCCATCACTTGTCCGGTCGTCCCAGAAATCCAAGACAACCCCGACAAACTGTTAAATAACCAATCAAAGGTCTCCTTCCGTGGACACAACCTAACTGCCCTTCAAACCTCCGAACTGCCAAGCAACAACAGCTAAATTCCCACAATCACTTCACGAACTCATTCCTCATCAAGTCCTCTTCACTTTGACATGTCATATTCCAAATCAAAGCCTTCCAAAATCCTAGAAAACTGATGATTCCTCTGCCTTTCAGACCCAGACCAATTAAGGGTGCTTATCATGGTTTAACAAGCTCACCTACACAAGTTGAAATGACCGAAATAGATATTTTGGAACATTTTTTCCAGACAATCTACAATGTTTTGGTCGATGGACAAGTCTGTACCCATCAACAACCAAATTCCAAATTCCATCATATCTTAAATTTCTTTATATTCTGTTAATTTAGCACGCTACAATTCTTTGTACAATAAAAAAAACTATCTTAAGAAGGGTCATATGATGGGAATCAGGCTCAAATATACAAAAAGGTCTTCAAAACCTGGGCTTGAGTTCACCCAATTCGGATATATGTTTGGTTACTCCAACTCCTTGGCAAAGTCAATATTGTCAACAAACACCTGCAATTCAAACCCCAAAAATTAATAATAAAACAAAAATCAAAGAGAGGTCAAAAATTGAAATTGGAAAAATAATGCATACTGTTTTCCATCCATCAGGATCCAAACAGGAGGTAATTTTGGTGCTTATGCCAGGCAATGGACCTGGTTCACGAGTAACTTTGCCTCCACAAAGCTTTATCACCTCTGCTGTTTTATAAACATCATCTGTTCCTATTGCAATCTGATATGAAAAAGTGTCCAAGTCAACATTACAATTTATTAATAATTTAATATTTTATGGTACAAGACGACAAGTCGATACTCATACCTGTCCATAGGCATTGCCTTTCTCATATTCTTTTACCCCATAATTGTAGGTTAGTTCGAGAACTGCAGTTCTATCTTCAGGTCCATATCCCATCATGGCTACTGTGTACTGAAACAACAATAAAAATTGTGAATGCATCGAGGTACAGAAAGAGGGACTTCATCCAATACAATATAAACATGTGAAAGTCAAAGTTACCTTGTATTCTGGATTGTCTCTAGTGCGAAGGAGCTCCATCCCATAAGCCTGTTATCATTAAATAACAACAACAATTCAAACACAGAAAATGAATAATGAAAAGATGAAAGCCAAATGTGTATCCTGTTCGCAGGTAACACCCAGTATTGTTAGACATTGCTGCTTCAAAAAATTCCTTTTTTCTTATCATATCTGCCCCTGATAATCAAGGGCCGAATTACCCCCATCTTTTTATATCATTTGAACACAAAAAAAGGCTAAATTGCTCAAATCTTTCTAGGATTACTTACCTGACAAATTCTGCAAACCAAATCCAAAAAAAACTCAACAGTACAAGATCTCACTAGAACTACAAAAAATTTCACCTTCTTGTAGAACTCTATGGATCGATCAAGGTCTCCAACACGAAGCATTACTTGGCACAACGGCTCTGGTGTTGGGTCCCTTTCCAAAATCTCAAATTTATAACCATCAGGATCTTCAATGAACGCAATAACAGTTTTGCCCCCTTTAACTGGTCCTGGTTCCCTTGTTACCTTCCCACCCTTCGCTCTAATAAGGTCAACTGTCTTTGCAGCCTATTATATTACATTTTAGTTTCCCAGCCAAACAATTAAAATGAAAACAAGAGTAAAAGAAGATTGAAAGGTACATGACTCACATCTTCAACTGCAATGCCAAAATGGCCAAAACCAGTCCCAATGTCATACTTGTCAACACCATAATCTGCCAAATATGAACATAATTTATATTATATAAAGAAAGGTACAAATATTTTGAACTTTTCATGTATACAGATGAAGATGTCAAATTCTCAGATCTTCCCTAAGACTCACTTTTTCACCAAACCCTGGAGTTTTTACCATCTGAAGGGCAATATTTTCCATCTAACCATATCGGTGTATTGGAAGCAATAGTTCAAAGGCTATGACATTTGCAGGTATGCATTTTATGGAATGATCTTTTTCAATCTAAATATTTGGTTTACAAATATGGTGAACATACTATATGTGAGTTCAACGACAAAATTTGTATCTTCAGGCCCATATCCAAGGAAAGCATTGGTATACTTCTCTTCTGGGATGTCACGCTTCCTCAGCAATTTCATTCCTAAGCATTCTGTATAGAACCTATTCCCCAAAAAATTAAAATATGAAAAATTATCATTTTTATCTCATAAGCTGCAGAACTGGGTGGTTCTTACTTGGAGTGGTACAGTCCAATCCTACTATATAATGAGAAAATATAAATAAGAACTGGCTGGTAAAGTGAAATTACTAACAGATGTCAACCTTGGCATTTTATTGAGCACCACATGTGTCCACCATTGCATACAGTTTCACCCAGAAAATAGAGAAAACAGTATCATCTGCTATTCCTTTTTATAAAAATATTCCCTTTTTGTAGTGCTTTCGTTGACATGGTAAATCAAGGTAATACACAAATCTTAATTGTAGAATTACAATAACAATCCTAATCCATTACTACCATAAAAGAGTCTCCCTTTATTTGGTTTATTGGACCCCAAATTCAACCAAATTTGTTAACAAAAATTGTAGAATTGATCAGTCTGATCAGAAGAACAAACCTTATTGTTTTGTCTAAATCACCAACTCGATAAACTACATGTAAGAGCCTGCGGTTATCCTTCTTTGCCCACTCCAAAGCCTCCTCTTGGCTTGTTGTGGTGCTTGCTTGTACAGCATCTCCAGTGGCTTGAACAGCAATTCTCATTTTTTGGGTGACTTTCAAATGTCTTATGCCAAATAACTGACTTTGAGAAGCTACTGACCAAATAAGACAAGACGAGAAAACAGAAGCTGTATTTTAGCAAATAAATAAAAAGTATGTGGCATATTGGACTTTTTATCAACTATATTGAAGACTAATTAACCAGATGTTTACCTTTGTTGTAACAAGCAATGTGATATGTGTTTCTCATGTACATATTATAGCATAAGCTCAAGACTTTTATCTTTTTATTTATTAGTGTGTGTGTGTGTGTTTTTTAAGTTACCTCACACTTAGCCTTAAAAAGTTGTACCCGTAGAATATACAAACTATCCTCAGGCTCACTGAATTGCAAATTTGCAATTCTGGTCACCAAGTTCAAATCCTTAATTTTACTCCATAACCATATTACAATCGTATTTGCTTTCCCAGCTGACTACTGGTACAAATCCTACATCAACACAGGAACTGGACTCAATCTGTTTATTCAGCTTTCTGTTTTTTTTTTGTGAGACAAAAGTTGCAAATAGGTCAGTATAGATTACAGAATTCATGAGATCAAATGAAAAGATTATTCTGAGACTAAAACAGTGAACGGCTAATTACACATTAAGTACTAATTTTGATGGGAGGGTTCAAATGCCTCTTTTTTTTTTGGAAATTGATCCCTTCACTTTATATTACATTAATTTGAAAATTTATAAATTTGGTGTGTAAATACATCACTCGTGAAATTATATCGGATTTAACGGTTTGATTGGTCGTTCGAAGTCAATTTAATGTTCTAAAAGAGTAGAACTAGGGTGTTCTTAAGTTCACCAAGCTTCTTGGTGAACTCAAGTCTAAAATCCATCGAATTGGCCTCAAATGACGAATCTGAACTGTTGAAACCCGTCTATCTTACGAGTGATGTGTTTACATGTAAAATTCAATTTCGAACTTGTTTCAAACTGCGTGTGGAAATTTATGAGGGTTGCACGTGTTTCAGACTGCGTGAAACTTTTCCCAAAATATCGAACTTGTCACTATGCTTGTGACTCCCATTGGTACCTACCAGTGAACTGATCCCAATAGGAAAGAGGTGAATCCTTCTCTAATATGTTCCCAGTTCCCAAATCTTTTTACCCCCAATTTTCGGGGTAAGGTGTAACCTTTACCTAGTTTCCTTCAGGTTCAAATTCACCAGCATGCATGAAATCAAATCCAAGAGAAAATTCAATATCGCAAATTACTTCAAATCTATTTTAAAGAATCTCACTCTTAAGAGAGGGGAGAAGAAAGGCCTTCTTAGAGAAAGACGCGAAAGGCAATCCGAGCCTTCCATTGGACACAGCTGAGGAGGCAGCCATGCGACGATTAGTTTAGTTGATCTCTCCTCGATTAGTATAGTCTCCTTCTCTCCTTCCTGTTTTGTTAGCGAGAGAGCACGCCCATTGGTTCCCGCCTTTGTTTATTGATTTCCGAGCTAAACAAGTGGGGTGGAGATCCTCGCTTCTCTATCCTTCCCAGTGCTGACGTGTCACACGAGAAGCGCACAGATATTTTGTGACCTCGGCCTGGCTCATTATTTCTCTTTGTTTATGGGGATCTATTATTTTTGGGCCGGATGAGTATTCTAAGAGCCCGCTTCTTTGTTCATCGTGCATTTTCGAACAAACTGAATATTTTTGTGAGCTCGGCCTGGCCCATTATTTCTCTTTGTTTATGGGGATCTATCTGTTTGGGCCGGGTGAGTATTCTAAGAGCCCACTTCTTTGTTCATCGTGCATTTTCGAACAAACTAAATATTTTGATTGAAATATTAATGAATAAAAGAGATTATGGTAATTTGCACCTGATGCATTTACACGGATAAACCCTTAATCAAAGACGTAATGTAACTTGTTTGTGAATGTTAGAATATAAGGTATCTTTTGAAATTTTTTTGTCTTGATAACGGGCTTTACTAGCCTTGTTGTTTATTCGTTAATAGGATGATAACTTGGCTAGAAAACAAGCTGACACACAAGTTTCTTTTGATAACCTTTTTCTTTCAAATGGGAATGGGAATATGAAATGCAGAGATTGACACTGATTTACGAACCAAAGAGGTTCGAAGAAAATGGTTACAATCTTTTTAGTTTATACAAGTTTTACCAGTAGGGTTAAAATGTATCATTGGTTTTGTGCCTCAATTATATCCCATATCTTTATCTCTGTTCTCAAAGTTCAAACAGTCGATCCGAGCTGCTCAACATGATCTTCGTATTAAAATGTGCTTAGAGACCAAATTTTATATTTTTTTTGAAATTTTTTTAGATAGGTACAAAATCACTGGATCTGGACCATCCAAAAACAGTGATTTTGTACCTATCTAAAAAAATAGTAAAATAATTATAAAAAATATAAAATTTTGTCTCTAAACACATTTTTAATATGGATATCATATTGAGCGGTTCGGATTAACTGTTTAAACTTTGTAAATGTAGATAGAAACGTGGGGTATGGTTGGGGCACAAAACCAATGATATATTATAACCCTACTCTTTACCATTTCGAACATTATTTATATTTTTTTTCAATTTTATAATTCAAACTAAATTTCCATAATTAGACCCTCTGCAATTTTTTATCTGTCAAGACGGTAATTTTCAATAAGGGGAAGTAGTATCGTTGTCTAGGGAAAAAAAAATCTAAAATATTGGTTATTCAAAGGTCAAGATTTGATTATTTCTCACAACTTCGCAGCCTCTGTTGATGTTGATTATAATCAATGACCAATTCCAACCAACTAGTTACATAATATATTTTTTTCATTTATAATGAAAATATTGTTGCTTCGTGTTTATCATTGTAGGGAAATGAGACGCTGGTTATTTTTATATGTAAGAATTTTGTCATTGAAAAAAGAGCAAAATTAGGATGTGATATGCTCACTAAGAGGAGTTGGTGAGTACAACTATTGGATTGACTTCAAATTACGAATCCAAACTGTTTGTGAGTGATGCATTTAAATGCAAAGATTTTAAAGTTTTGAATTCATTTAGTATATGGTTAAGCGGTCAAAAAATAATGAAAAATAATACATAAAACAATAATAACTTATAAAATATCCATTGTTTTGCCCGCTTGACCATGTGTTAAATAAATTCAAAATTTTAAATTTTTTGCATGTACATGCATCACTCACGAAATATACAGCTTTCAATAGTCTAGATTCTTAATTTAAAGTCAATCTGATAGTTTTTTTTTTTTTATTATTTCAATGACTATTTGATGTTGCTGCTCTCCTTGCAATCGGTTCAATTTCTCTCCATCTCGGGACCATTAGAATGCATGTACAATTTGTATTCTTTTTCTTTAATCATAGTATCAGATAGAGAGAGAAAAAGAAGTCCATGAATCAAGATCACTATCGTTGTCCATCAAACAACAACAACAACAAAAAGTTACTGTAGAGTAAACAGTAACATCACATTCAACTTTTACGAGTTATTAATTAATCTCGATTCAAAGTAAAATACACGGAGTCTTTAACGTTTGTGTAAATTTTAATCAGACGGTCCGGATTTATTTGTGTCAGTTTATCTGAGATGAATCGTTCATTAATAAGTCCATTATTAGCCGACAAACAAACATGAATTCGCTGTATATAAAGAAGAGATCGTAACTATGTAAGTGTTGTTGTGACAAGTAAATATATAACTAATTATTTATTTATACATAGAGGCATAATTATAAGATTCGGAAATTAAATCCGAATAATTCGTTTTTTTGGTGATGCCGAACTGAACGCTGAATATTTGCTTGATCGAACTTTGACCAAATTAAATTCGAATAATTTGCGAATTTTACGAATTATTTGTGAATTTTTCTCGAATTTTTTTCAGAACACTTTTTTTTGGTTTTTTTTTTTTGCTATCTTGCCCAAGTAAATATATAACTTTTTTTTGAATCATTCCTGAATTATTCCGAATTACATATTTTTGACCTCGCCGAACCGAACCCGAATAATTCATTTGTCACCATGCACAGAGGCACATAACGTAGTTTCACAGACAATCCTTGCTAAACTTTTTCCTACAGGAAGCTAGTAAAGAGTTGTGTCATCCTCTCTTTTGCTGACGGATGGAGACCAAAATTTACAGTTTTTTTGTTTTATGTATTACAGTTTTTCATAGACAATCCTTGCTGACGGATGGAGACCAAAAAGTTGTATCTAGAATTCTTTTTTAAAAACAATTATTAAATAAATTAAAGTTTTTGTTTTTTTTTTCAAAAATAGATACATTTTTTTATAAATTAAATGTCCTAGAAGGATCACAATATTTTCTAGATTACATAGAAGTGACTTTTGAACCGGGATTAATAACTCAGAATCTAAGCATTTTTTTTTTTTTCCAATAGCACATAAAGAAATATATTAATTTTTCTTACAGCCGCGAAAAATCCGGCCTGAAAAATATTGATCTGAGTTATTAGTTGCAGTCTTTCTAATAAATCAAATTATATTGTATTCTATTTATTTTCAAAGAAATATATTCAACATTTCTAATATTTTAATACAAAAAATAAAAAAATTTCTGTTTTCAAAAAAAAAAAAAAAAAAAGGAAAATGCACAAATCTGGTTAACCATTAACCGGTTTGGGTAGTTTTGCAATTTCATTAGCTAGTTGGTTAGTTTTTTAAATTTATATTTTATTTTGGATATAAATAAAAAAATCGGCCAAAATTTACAATTTTTCTATTATTTAAATAGATAATTTTTAAAAAATTTAAATGGTTAGAAACTGTTAAATCAAGTAAACTTATTTCTAATTTCTTACATGTTATTTAACTTTTGTTTAGTTAATATTTAGATTATTTTAATATTTTAAATTTCAGTATGGATTTTAATGCGGTGCAAATATTTCATTAGTTCGTGAACAATTATTTTATTTAATAAATATTGACTTTTGTGTTTAAAATGCATAGTTTAGAAGTAGGACTGGCAACGAGCTGCTAAAGAGCGAGCTAGGTCTCATTCGTAATCAGCTTATTTGTGGATTAAACTGAACGAACAGGTTTAGATTTTAGGTCCCAAAGCTGAAACTGCTGCTCAAGACTGACTCGTGACTTGTCCGAGCGAGTCGAGCTAGCTCTTTACTAGCTTGGTAGATTTATAAATTTGTATATTTTATTTTTAGCTATATCTTAAATCTTCATAGCACGTCTTATCAAATATGGCTAAAACAATATAATATTTATATGGCTAATTATTGAGTAATACTCTTAATTCAAGTGCAACTAAGCAAATCAACTACCATAAATTAAGTTTGCAGTTAAATTCATACATACAAAAATATTAAATGTTTAAATTCATACAAACATAGTTCACATAATAAATTCATTCATATCAAATCAAACAAATTCATACAAATTAACTTAGTTGCTTATAATTATTTCACACATATTCCATACAAAATTACTAATAAAATTAAGCACAATCCAAAGTGCAATTACCATAACACTGGCTATAACATACATAGCATAGTATCCCAACATATAGTGAACAAATCCGATTAAACTATTAAACTATGTGTATTAAATAGCTCGTTAATGACCAAGCTCAGAGATGGATCTAAGTAGATCAAATGGGGGTCAATTGACCACCATTTAATTTTCAAAATTTTGTATTTATGTTTAATTTTCTATATAATTTAGCTTAAAATGTCATTGTACGGTAAAATTGACCCCCATTCTCTGCATAAAGTTTGTATATAATTGACCCCCATAGTTCGAATTTTTTTATATAATTGATCCCATACGTGTTTGACCCCCATTGTTCGAAAGTCTAGCTTCGTCCCTGACCGAGCTGGCTCATGCCGAGCCAGACCAAACTCAAACTCATTAATTCTAGCTCAAGTATGTGGTGAGTGAGCTATTTTTAGCTTGATCCACTAACGAATGAGTTGTTACTGATCAAATCACGGGCTGATACCAAGCGGGCCACGAGCCATGAGCTTTTTTGCCATCCCTATTTAGAAGTGACAAAAAAATATGAGAAATAGGTGAGTCAGATCATATTAAATTGTGTTTAGATGAAACTATTATAAATCGCGAAAAAAAAAAACTGAACCTTTTAATTTAATGACTAAAATCGAGTAAAAATATTGATTGAATTTTGAGACAACCGAATCCGATTTCATGCTAATCCGACTTAATATCCCATCTAGCATTTTGTCATTCTTATTTGTTAATTATTTTCTCCCTCTCATTTGACAAAGATTTTATAAGAAACTACTTTTTTTTATTTTTTGTTTTTTTTTTGCATAGATCTATGTGGATCCATCTCCAGTTCTCACATATTTCAATTAGTTTCATTTAGGGTTGGTAACGAGCCAGTTTAGTCTTAGTGAGACTAAACTCATAGCTTACTTGTTTTGGCAACGAGTAAATTATGAGTAAGCTAACATTAGGATCCGAGCTGAAAAAGTAGTTTATGATTCGCTCGTTTTGGTATTGAGCGAGCTGAGCTAGCTCGTAAAAGCTCGTGAACTAAAAATCCAAATGTATTAGATAATATATTATGAGGAGGGTTCAAATGCCTCCACCTTGCCTCCATTTTTTAAAACTTTAATAACTCAAAATTTAAAACTTAAAAGTTAAAGTAAAACCGTTAGATGTGATATATATTATTTTCTCTATGTGCTCATAAAAAAATATCACATTTCAATTTTGTTTTTATGTAAATCAAAATTTCAAAAATCAACGTCTAGAAATTATCCACATTAGTACTTTTTTTACAAGCTCTTGATGACAACCCAAATAAAATTGAAATGTCATAATTTTTTACACGTGCATAGATAAAATGATGTAGATCATATCCAACGGTTTTATTTTGACTTTTAAGTTTTAAATTTTTAATTATTAAAGTTTTAAAAAATGGAGGCATTTGAACCCTTATAGAGTCAACTACCATAAATTAATTTTGTAATTAAATTCACACATAACAAAATACCAAATTCTCAAATTCATATTATGTCAAAATAAATTCATACATATAAAATTCACAAATTCATATCTGAACCGAGTTGCCTCGCCAGATAATGTATTTCTTATTAGATCTAGATCGTTCAATCAGAATTCACACGATTATTAAAGTAGTTCTGTGCATTTCATCTCGACCGGATTGGCCTAGATAACTATCAGACAACAATGGTCCAAACAGAAATATTTTGCTACCTCATGGGATATGGATTCGTCCGAATTTTCTAACTCCAATTTTGTGTTTGAATTTGAACTGTCTAATTACAATTTGGAGAAATTTGGCTCAAGTTAGAATTTATGTAGTTCAATTAATATTCGCGTGAATTTTGATCGGAGATCCGAATCAAAAATCAAATTTCGAGTTACTTCTGAGGATCTGAATTCCATTCTAAGATCCATCCATGCACTGATCTCAATGCAGATAAAATAACTGTGATGCATCAGGTGTTAGATTTATTTCCATAAAGAGAATGCAACCAAAGAGGAAATCACATCCTCTCCAATACGGAATCTTTCACAATTACTATATCTGTACCGTTATTTTTAACTTGGCACGAATCTCAAAGCCCAATAATACTGCATCCTACGGTGACCCGAATTCCAAACCGGTTGAGATGTAATCTCAAATCAAACCGTAAAGTAAGGATAATCCTCTTGTGACCCGAATTCCAAACCAGTTGAGATGTAATCTCAAATCAAACCGTAAAGTAAGGATAATCCTCTGCAATACCTGAGAGAATACGGATTCACCGAAGAGGGCGGCGCTGTATCTATGTTATCCTTTCATTTTGTCCATCCTTAGTCCCAGCCATACCTAACTGAGCAAGTCCAGACCACAAGTTCCCTTCTATCTCAGCCTAGAGAAATGCATGGTATGGGACTGCCAGCTACAAACAGCAATAATAATCCAAAGAAAAAGAAAAATACATGCATATTCTAGTGGGGCCGGTAATGGAAAAAAGGTATTCTAATAAAGGCCTGGCCGGTAGTGGAAAAAGGTATTCTAACAAAAAGAATTAATTAATAATATGTGAGATATGCTCCATCTTCTAACCGTTGGACCACAAGGAGAGTTAGAATGGAAAGATATATATCATGACATCTCTTTAATTGTTTTATATGATCTAATATTCGAGTAGAACTAGGGTGTTCTTAAGTTCAGCAAGCTCATTGGTGAACTCAAGTTTAAAATCTATCGAATTGACTTCAAATAATTAATTCAAACCTTTGAAACCTGCTTAACTTACAACTGATGTGTCTACGTATGAAATTTTTAAATATTCAAATTAATTTAGTATAAAGTCAAGCGGTCAAAATTAGAAGGTTAATAAATGAATTTTAATGCATTCATTTTTTAAATCATTTTTTACTACTTGACTCTATGTAAAATTATTTTTTTTACATGTAGACGCATCACTCGTAAAGTAAGCGGATTTTAACACTTCAGTGCATAGTTGATAGGTTTTAGACTTGAATTCACCAAGAGACTTAGCGAACTTAAGAACACTCTAGTTCTACTCCTAATATTCCATAAATGCTTACAATTTTTTTTTTCAAAATTTGAGATATGCTTGATCTACTGTGGGACCTTACAAATCATGATCTACTATTCCATAAATATACGATAATTATTCAAAATCTCAGTATTATTTGATAATTTATGAGGGAACATTCAATGTGTACATAATATATTTATTTGTATATTTTTGGAGTAAATTATATGTTATCAATTTATTCGCTAATTACCATTATATGTTTCGTTTAGAGATTATTACATGTGTAGTGATAGTTGGATATTTACAAAATGTGCATTAACAAATTAGGTAATTAAATTTTTTTGAATAACATTGACATGATATAGATTAGATCAAATTTGATGTGAAATATTATTAAAATAGTAAAATAGTTAGTATCAAAATACAATTTAATAGATTTGAAATTCAAACAATTAAGCTGAATTGTTTAATGAAATTCTTTCATTCTACAAAATTAAAGTTGAAGACGAATATATAAATATAGGAAGCCGATAGCAGTACCCGCGCTACAGTACTCGTATTGTACCCGCGCTACAGTACCCGCATTGCACCCATAGTGCGAACCACCGAAAATTAAATGTGAAAAATAAACTTTTTGTGGGGATCGCAAAAACTCCACAATTTGAATTTTTTTCTTAAAGTATTAATATCTATGCACTGAAGTATTTATATATATGTACGGAAGTATTTATAGCTACAAGGTGAACAATTATTTATTGTGCGGGTACTGTAGGGCGAAGATAATAGTACATGCATCACTGTACCCGCGGGGGGACCACCAAAAATTAAATGCAGAAAGGTAACTTTCTGCAGGGACTGCAAAATCTTCACAATTTTAATTTTTTTTCCATATTTATTAATATATACGTAATATTTTCTTTCAAATGAGATTCATGATGACGTACTTTCAGACTCGTCGTCGCGTAAGTATTTATACCTATACTTGCAAGTATTTTTTATATATGACACTGAAAGTATTAATATCTAAGTATTGAAAGTATTTATACTTATATATTGAAGTATTTATACGTATGAGGTAAACTATTTTTGTTAGAGGAATGCTGATGCGGAGATGATTGGAGAACTCCAAAAAGGATAATCATAACAAGTCACGCATCAAAGTATTAATATTTTTTTAAGTGTTAATATCTTGTCTTCTAAGTATTTATAACTACGAAGGTATATATATCTAAGTATTTTTTACATGTGACACTAAAAGTATTTTATAACTATGAAGGTATACATATCTAAGTATTTTTTACATATGACATTGAAAGTATTAATATTTAAGTACTAAAAGTATTTATATCTATGCATTGAAATATTTATTCCTATGAAGTCAACTATTTTTGTTAGAGAAAGGTTGACGCGAGAACGAGTGCGGGGATTGTAAAAGGGAAACTATATAATTAGTGGGAACCATAAAGAAATGATACTGCTGGAATTTTAGAATAATAATTAGTTGAGACTATATAATTAGTGGGGACTATAATATAATATTTCTCTAAGTGCGGGTACTGTAGCATGATTACTATAGCGCGACACTGTAGTACGGGTACTAAAATGATTATTCATAAATATATTATAATTCGAGAATCATATAATTAACAAATTTCATAGACGAACTGTAGATATTTGAATTATATTACACTTAACATTTGCAACCTTAAACCATATGCATGAATTAAATGTTAAACCATCTTACTTTTTATGTTTTAGACCGGTCTAAAAACCAGCTTATGCCATCTTAAGCTGACTCAATTAAATCACATTTGACAACTTCAATAAGACCTAAATCTTTTTATTCCATAATTTAAGTCTCAATCAAACATGATCCTGAATAACACAAACCCAACCCCTTACCATCCCTATATGTGCTCTTAAAGCAAAGCTTGAGTTCAATCTTTGTTAGAAAATTGGATCCCCAAATCCAAGTTTTTTTTTTTTTTAAATACCATAACAAAAAAACAAAACACCTCTTTTTGGGAATTCCATGTTTACCCAGGTCTCAGATTGGCCCTGCGGCTCCATTTTGCGCATAACCAATCCGCGGCCCCACTTAATAGACTGCATGGCCAATCTGCGGCCCATAATATATTTTTTTTAACAGCAACTATAGTTTTATTTGTTATTTTGTTTGTTTGTTTTGCTAGTTTTGTTGTCACGCAAGTATTTACACTTCGTCGTACAAGTATTTATACCTATACTTACAAGTATTTTTTACGTATAACACATAAAATATTAATATCTAAGTATTGAAGGTATTTATACTTATGCACTAAAATATTTATACTTATGAAGTCAACTATTTTTGTTAGAGGAATGTTGACGCGTGAATAATTGGAGAACTCGAAAATAGATGATCATAACAAGTTACACATCAAAGTATTAATATTTTATTTTTTAAGTGTAAATATCTTACCTTGTAAATATTTATATCTACGAAGGTATAAATATCTAAGAATTTTTTTACATATGACACTGAAAGTATTAATATTTAAGTATTGAAAGTATTTATACCTATGTACTGAAGTATTTATTCCTATGAGGTCGACTATTTTTATTAGAGAAAGGTTGACGCGAAGACGAGTGCGGGGACTGTGAAAAGGAGACCATAAAGAAAAAGTGCTGCTAGGATTTTAAAATAATAATTAGTGGATACTATATAATATCTTTTTAGAATAATAATTAGTGGATACCATAATACAACATTCTTCTAAGCGCAGGTACTGTAGCGCAGGTACTGAAATAATTATCCTTAATTAATTTCATAAAATCATGTCAATTATTCCAATTAATGAAACTATCTTCGTAAACACAATTAATATAACTAATCTAATTAATTGATTTGTACATATACAATAATCTGTCACTATTTGGAAGGATAAAAGTGTTTAATAGTATTGGTATCGTCACATATACTCCTGCCTTGTTAGTAATAGCAATATTTTCAAAAATAATAATTTCTATTAGCTTACTCTCGGTGTCAGAGGCGGATCTACTAACAGTGATTCATTTTTAAAATTTTGCACCTTTATATTATTTTTGTTATATAATTTAGAATAAAATACTATAAATTTGATCTTCATACTTTTGTAATAATTTTATTTGGCAAATTCTGAAATGGATAAAAAAAAATTTGGACCGTCCATGTAGTTAAGATCGAACGGTTCCAATATTTTGTAAGGATCAAAACTCTACGTTAAGTTTAACAGAAATATTTTTCGGAAGGGTAAAATAGTCATAAAAATATAACAGCGAAGACTCGCTCATTTTATTTTATTGATCCCATACAAAATTTTCAAAGTTTGATCCTTATTACTCGAAAGTCTGTCTTCATTCTGCTTGACATATTCATTTTTTTTTACCCTCACGAATAGTGGCAGATTCGTGTAGATTGTAATTTATCTATGTATTACAAAATTGGAAACACATATTACGTGTGTTTGAAAGTCGTGATATAAGTGTTTTAGAATGTTATAACGTATCAAATAGAAGTATGCTTTAAGATGGATTAAAGTTAAAACTATCTAACATGTAGAGTAAAATTAACATACTAAATTTCTTAAAAAATTTACACCTTTTATATTATTCTTGTCATCTTACCAGGTGATAATAATTTTGTTTTATATTAATACTATTTTTATCTGCTTATTTACAATATAAAATATTAATATTTAAAATTAATTTAATATCTATTTCATTTTAACTGCTAAATACAAGATATATCAGACAAACATATTCCATATATTTCCTCGAAAATAAATTGGATCCCCACTAGGGCTGGTAAAAAAGCTCGTGGCTCATGACTCGCAGTTGATTTGCTTGTTAACAACTTGTTTATTATTGGACTAAGCTGGAACCTAGCTTGCTCGCCACTAGTTCGATTTAGAATTAACGAGTTTAAGTTGGAGCCTAGCTCGCTTGCCAGTTCGCGAACTAGCTCGACTAGGCATTAATTTGTGAATTTGTGTGCATTTTATATTGTATATTGAAACTTAATAATTATTTGTAAAAATTGTAAAAATAGTTCGGTCCAATTCGGTTCAAAAAGTTTGTAAATTTTATTTTCTTCTTAAAACAAGATTCAGCCAAACCCAACGAGCCAGCTCAGCAGCTCTCAAATTAGCTCGGTCCGTGATAATTTCAAGCTTTGATTTTAGTTTGAATTTCTAAAGTCATCTCGCTCGTGACTTGGACGAACCAGCTCGTAAGAAAATTCAAGTTGGACCCAGCTTGTGACGAACTAGCTCGTCGCCACCCTATTCACCACGAGTCTGTGTCCCCACAGGTACCTGAGGTACAATTTAACAAAATAAACGTGCCAAATTAATTCCAGCCAGATCAAATTCGATCCAATGCCATGGAGACTCCAGCCAGATGAAATTCAATCCGATGCCATGGAGACCGCAGGAGGTATGCTTCGAGATTCGTGCCATTTGAAGAGAATGGTCTGGATTTATAACTTGCACCCTCACGTGATACGGATTCATTCACCACGTCCAAGCGCAGAGGATCCTCATGAAGCTGTCCCATCATGACCCAAACTGCATGGGACCACTTGATCAACGGTCGAGATCAACAGGTAAAGATAAAGATCACAAGCGATCCATCTATGGACCGGAACTAGGAAATGTGGGGGTCGATTATACCTCAGGTACAGTCTAAAAGTAACGAGCAGATCCTTTTCCTACAGTACGAAAAAGGTAACCTTTTCTTTCCATGGAAGGAGACGTTACTGTTATAGAATAGAATTCGTTGCCTGCTGAGTTCAATCCTTCGATTTGAGCTTTTGTCATTTCGGTTCTATACAGGCTACTCGAAGATTCCAATTTTGGGAAGTTCTTTTTTCATAAGCAATAGTCCTGTGAGAAATTTGATAAAGCTCGAGAAGCAATGAGTGTCCTTCTATTATAATTTTTTTTTTAGTTTGAGAGAAATTTTATTATAAGTTAATTCAATCATTGGCGAGACTGTTTCAGCCTTTTTGTTGTCTAAATTCGTTTCCTTGGAGTTTGTCAAGGAGGCTGTTTTTTTTTTTTTTTTTCTTTTGGATTTTCTAAATTCAAGAGAATATTTTGGTTCATTTAGTTTTTCTCCTAGTAAAAAATGTTTGCTAGAATTATCCTCTGTTTCCATTTTTAGACCACCAAATTTCTGACTGAATAGGGAGATATTCTGTGAAGAAGTTTAGCATAGAGACTGGATGCTTCTGTTATTACAAGATTAGCCCAGTGATTGCTGGATATTACCATTAGAGGTTTATGATTGTTCTTGCAATTCATCCCTCAGAAATCCACCATATCTTCTCACCTGTCAATGGGTTGCATATATTCCAAGTGCTGCTTTGGTGGCACACCTCTTTCCTTTAAACAATCACATCCTAAATCCAAAAAATTGAAATTTGGCACTGATTCAAGCATCACCTCTGTTTCCTCTGATGAAGCCGGTGAAGAAGATGATCAATTGCCCCAGGAAAGCCTTGCTAGGGACTCAACTATTGGCATCACTCGACTTTCAAGGATCTCTTCACAATTTCTCCCACCCGAGGGGTCGAGGAAGGTTCGAGTGCCAATAGGTAACTATGAATTGCGGTACTCTTATTTATCTCAGAGAGGTTACTATCCCGAGGCATTAGACAAACCAAACCAAGATAGCTATGCTATACACACTCCATTTGGTCCAAGTCCAGATGACCACTTCTTTGGCGTATTTGATGGTCATGGTGAATACGGTGCAGAATGTTCCCAATTCGTCAAGAGAAAATTGTGTGAAAATTTGTTGAGAAATAGCCAGTTTCAAGTCGATGCAGTTGGGGCACTTAATGCAGCTTATCTAGCCACTAACTCACAGTTGCATGATGATACCACCATAGATGATTCCATGAGTGGTACAACCGCCATAACAGTACTAGTACGGGGACGCACACTTTATGTGGCAAATGCAGGTGATTCCCGCGCAGTGATTGCTGAGAAGAGAGATGATGATTTGGTGGCAGTTGATTTATCAATCGACCAAACCCCATTTCGTACTGACGAGCTGGAGAGGGTTAAGGAATGTGGGGCCCGTGTCCTGACGCTGGACCAGATAGAGGGATTAAAGAATCCTGATGTACAGTGCTGGGGAACTGAAGAAGGGGACGATGGGGACCCACCAAGATTGTGGGTCCAGCATGGCATGTACCCTGGAACTGCATTTTCAAGGAGTATAGGTGACTCGGTTGCAGAGTCAATTGGGGTCATTGCTGAACCTGAAATTTTTGTTGTCGAGTTGAATCCCAGCCATCCATTTTTTGTGGTTGCCAGTGATGGGGTTTTCGAGTTCATCTCCAGTCAGACAGTTGTTGACATGGTATGCAATTTTTGTAATAGTAGGCACTGGTTGCCGGGTTATTCATTCCTAGGTTTCTGATGGGGTTTTATTGCTGTTTGTCTGAGCTTGTGTTACTAAACTTGTGCTTATTTGAGGCCTAATAGCAAAATTTTGACCAAAGTATTTACTATAAGCCCTAAAACAGGAATTGCTCATGTATCACTGATTGATCAGGTATGCCAGGAATTGTTATGATTTCATGGTGTTTGGCAGAAACTTGAATGTACTCGTATAAGGGAAAAAAAGGAACTTGAATGTACCGGTACACACTAACGAATTTATTTAAAAAGTTTAAATAGTTTATACTTTTAAGAATTTCAGGTTGCCAAGTTCAAGGATCCCCGTGATGCCTGTGCTGCTATAGTTGCTGAGTCATACCGTCTCTGGCTTCAATATGAAACTCGTACGGATGACATCACAATCATTGTTGTTCATATTAATGGCCTATCTGATGTATGCTACAATTTCTTATATGATGTACTTTTTCATTTTCTTCTATCATGAGTTATAGGGTTGTGTTGCCAATTCCACCTGCTAGTTAACCCTATTTGTAAACTCTACAATACTCTTATATTAGAGAAACTACATTTTAAAAAATGTTCAAAAGGTCAAAACTAAGGTTAAATCAAACACAAAAGATAACTAATTGTCCCTAGTTTTTTAACTGTAACTTCAACAAATAGCTCTAAAATTCTACAACTGATTCACAAAGACGAGATACTAAAATTAAACTCTGTTGCGTTTAATATAGTTTAATATTGTGTTACAAAAAAGGAGGGTTATCAGGGACAAGGGTGATATTCTCTGTAACTTCATATATCTGTTCTGTTATATAAATGGGACAGCCGGGTCTTATTTGAATTACTGAAGAGATATTGGTATACTTGTCACAACTGAAGCAAAATGCACGGTTCAATTATAAAGTACTTAAAAATGTAATTTTAATTCACATAAATAATTTGTTATAACCCTGAATGATTGCCTTTCTTCAGATTGAACTGGTCCAAACTATAGCAAAAGCACCATTGAAGTCCATGCCGCAAACAGTGGAGGTTACAGGATCTGAGTCTCCTATGGTAAATTGGGCATCTAAGAATAACCGTGTCAGGCAGGATATTTCACGCGCTAGGTTGCGAGCTCTAGAAAATTCTCTAGATAAGGGCCAGGTCTGGGTCCCGCCTTCTCCATCACACAGGAAAACATGGGAAGAAGAGGTATGTGCCATCTTTTATAACACGTTAATTATGAGTGGCAAACCTAGACATGTTAGTCAGCAACTATTGACCCAGTTTAAGAATATGTATTTTTGGTTAAGGAAATTGTGGATTGCCCAATATTTCTGTTTGCTGCTATTCACTGAACTGGAGATGTTGCTCCGCTGAAGATTTTTTTTTTCTTTAACACTTTCCTTGTTTAATGTTTTCTTCCACTTTTGACCTTCCCCAGAGCAATAACCTTTCCCCTTTTTTTTTAATGCTGGTGATTCGGAGTATAAGAAAATGAAAAGGCGGTCCCATATTTGATTTCTAAACTTTACATCCAAGCCCTTCTAAGTTTATTATATCATATAGGAGGGGCTAATACATATAAAAAAGAAAATTCAGTTTAAGGTTCAATATACTTGGTAATTTTTTTTGAAATCTTAGGGGTGGCTTAGCACCCCCTAGCATGTACTAAGATCCACCCTTGTTTAAACTGACCCTTCAGTATAGGAGGTTGGGAGATATATACCTAGAAGATGTCTTGGTTGGTTCCAGATCAAAGAGCCATGAGCTGACTTTTTTATTACTCTATTTTAAGGTTT
Source organism: Carex rostrata (assembly GCF_964058835.1). NCBI lineage: Eukaryota > Viridiplantae > Streptophyta > Magnoliopsida > Poales > Cyperaceae > Carex > Carex rostrata. The sequence continues at coordinate 7,040,672 of NC_135936.1, forward strand.
TGATAAATAAAGCAAAGTTCCAAATATTCAAATGCATTTCTTTGGAGGTTAATCAAAAAAGGAATCAGCTGAGAACTCATGCACAATCCTCTTAAGTTTGGCATTTTAATCTTGTCAGGTAGGGTTGGGAGAAATTAGTTTCATGAATAAAGAAATGCTGATTCGACCAGATCCACTATGTCGGCTAATGTTTATTTGGTTTGGCCTTTGAGCTTATGAAGATTAAAATTACAAAAAAATGATCCCTAAAGTGTCACTAGTTTCCTGATTGGTCCTTAAGCTTAATTAAATGTTCCCATTTAATCATAGAAAACATTGTGACTTGTAACTTTTTGATGGCATCACTTTGTATCTAAGAATAGGGAAATATCAAGGATTAATATGGGAATTGCTTAGTATTAGGATATCATTTACAGATTTTACTTTGAGAAATTCCACTTTTCTTACATTAGAGTGTTAATAAATAACGACTTAATGTGCTTATTGCAAATTGTAGGCACATATTGAGAGGGCATTAGATGGCCATTTCCTATTTAGAAAGCTTACAGATTCACAGCGTCAGGTTTTACTCGATTGCTTGCATCGAATAGAAGTGAATCCTGGTGAAATAGTTGTGCAACAGGTATATTAAACATGACATTATTAGATATTTGCTGGTTTTACTCTCTTAGTGTATTATTATAATTTGCATTTACTTTGTGTATGGTAAATGCAGGGTGGGGAAGGCGACTGCTTCTATGTTGTAGGAAGTGGTGAATTTGAAGTATTTGCAATTCAGGTACTAATTATGTTTTGCATAATGGAACTCTTCAACCCCACAAAGTGATTTCTGTGAATACTTGATACTATATCATTATATGACCCAAGTTCTTCGAGATGACTGAACAGTATTCCATCTTTCATTAATTAGAGCTTGCTTTATAAAACAATGCTGTTACTGGTACATTTCATTCTAAAACAATGCTGTTGCTGGTACACTTCATTCTAAAATGCTGAATGTACTATTGTCATGTTAAAATAATTACATGCCTATTGAAACAGGAGGAAAATGGGAAAGAAATTACTAAGGTTCTACATCAATACACAGCCGAGAAGCTATCTTCCTTTGGTGAACTAGCGCTCATGTAAGTTGTTGCATATTTATAACTAGAATGGATGATGCAATTTACATGTCCAAATTATAGTAAGGGTACCCATCATTTCTGTACTTTTTATGAATTAGGTACAACAAGCCACTTCAAGCATCCGTGCGAGCTGTGACAATGGGGACTTTATGGGCACTTAGGAGAGAAGATTTCAGAGGAATTTTGATGTCAGAGTTTTCAAATCTGGCATCTCTGAAACTTCTTAGATCAGTAGAAATTTTCTCCAGGCTTACCATCTTACAACTCAGTCAGATCGCTGACTCTCTTGAGGAAGTTTCTTTCTCAGATGGTGAAGAAATTATCAGCAAGGTAGTTTTCTCTGGTTTCTTTCATCTTGAGTGTTTTACCTTCCTGTGAGCATCATAATTCACCTGAATTTTGAAATATTTACATAAGCTTAGAAATAATATTTGGATAATTGGGCTATTTTGGTATTTGAAAGAAAAATGGCAACATGGTCTTTTTCAAGACGTCAATTGGCAGTGTACAATAACTTTAGTTTCTTTTTTTCAAAACAATGTGTGGAACTCTATATGTAACTTCCTTTTTGTTTTGACAACTTTATTTTACTGGTGGTTAATATCTCTGATCATTCAATGAAAATTTTAGGCTTTGACACCAAATTAGTAGCTTAACACTTACTTTACCTAGGTTGTAGGTCTGGACTCTTGATTGACGCATCAGTTTTTGTCATTTTGCTAGTAGGTTGACATTCATTAGGTCTAGGTCAGTACGAGGTAGCTTCGTCTAGCTAGCAATCTTTAGGTGACCTAGTAGCGTTCAACAGTAAAAAAGATTCTGTATTGATTATGCTTATTTTTTTGGTGCAGAATGACTTCCTCTCCTCATTATACATTGTTCGAAAGGGGCAAGTGAGCCTGAGGTACAATCCAGGTTTAATGAGCCCAGATGCATGTGTCATTCTGGATTCAAATCTGAAACGCTGGAACCACAGTCAAGAAAAAAATGGTGAGATCCTAGTTTCAATCCCTGAAGGAGGACATTTTGGTGAATGGGCTCTCCTAGGTGACTGTGTTAATTCTTTAACAGCAGTCTCTATAGAAAGTGTTGTATGTTCGGTCATTAACAAGGAAATATTCGATGACATAGCTGGGCCTGTATCAAGTTTTCAACAAGAAGAAATCAAGTAAGAGTGAATTCTCTTCCCCCCCCCCCTTTTGCTCACTGGTTGTAGGGAGGTTAATAACAGAATTGCTATTTAAGTTGCAGATTTAGAACCTTTTTAACACTATACCTAATTCAAAGAGGTATACTTCGTCAAAGAATGTTTATGTGAAAAAAGGCTATGTTCGCAAAGTGCTATACTGTTTCAAAAAACAGTTTAATTGAGTAAAAACGGGTACTTTAGGGATTAGTGAAACAGGTATCTGCAGTTGGGTGCTTTTTTCCCAACAAAAAAAAGGAAGGTATCGTCACGAATTTCTTGTTTTTGCTGATACCTGTTCCTTAACATATTTAAATTTGTGCAGGGAGAGTGATTCTTTGGTGGGAAATAAGAGTGCTAATGTAGATGATGCTGTGCCTTTGGCCAAGAAGGTTCAATTCTCTGACTTGGTAGGGGGTCAGTGCCTTCTTCAAATGATTAAAATAAATGAAACTTTTCTTTCTCTTGAAAGACCATCCATTATGTTATATTATAATACTATGATGCTTTTCAGGAATGGAAAACGTGCTTGTGTGTGACTGATTGCAGTGAAATTGGTCTTGTTGGCATAAAAGGTTCTGGTATGTTTTACAAAACACTGTTTGCAAATTGTGTCAATAATTTACCATATTTGCAATAGAGAAGGGTTTTGATGCCAGAAGTTACCAGAACCTCTCTTTTCCATTATTATTTTTGTAAAAAAAAAGGGTCCTAACGACAAATCTGATCCGTTGTTGTGTTCGTCTTCAGAAGGGATGTGTCCATGTAAAAGTTTGCAAGTTTTTAGGTTCTCATTTATGCAGAACAAAGAGCCCTAATAATGAACCCACTAAAATTTATTGAGCCCTAAGCCCCTAACATAAAATTTCAACAGTTTGGATCGTTTGAAGTTTGCATTTTAGAATATTAATGGAAAAGAGAGAATGTGACAACTATATTGTGGTACTGGTGGCAGCACCCTAAAATACTGTGTCACCGGCACCCTGCTCTTTGGGTGGCAATGACCTTACATGTCACACATTTGAAATTAGCATGCAGCATAATTTGGGTTATCTGCAATCAACCCCAAGTATACCAGAGCGCAGTTTAGGTCCGATGGGCACTGGAGCAGTGCGCTGCGCTTTAAAATTCGTGCTCACCAATCTTAAAGCGAAAAGTACGTCCGATGCCCATCAGACCTACACTTTTCTCAGTATACCCAGGCATGAGGGGGCTCAATTACCCCTAACAGTTAATCTTAACTCGATGAAACCTTTTGATAGCAGGTTTATGTAAACTTGGAACCAGTAATTATATTGTTTTTTTGCTTGAAATTCTGCTGAGTAACTTTTCCCAATTTATGGACAGACTATTCACCAAAGCATACATATGCAACTAATGATTAGATGTTGGATGTAGATATCTAAAAATATCCACTGTTAGTAGAGGTATTAATCAAAGTGTTGGATTTTATTTGCAGAAAAGATAACTCATTGGTTCCTTTTTTTTTTTCTTTTTTGGGGTGTGGGGCGGGGGGATGCCTGTAGGCTAACTCATTGGCTGTTAATTGCAGAAAACCTATAATCATAGCCTTATCTTATTTTGAGGAATCTGGTCTTATTACTTGTACTCTTATACCCTCTATTAATAAATGATGATGCTTATTGAATATACCAGATAAAGTAAGAAGCTTGAAAAGGTTTTCAAGGAAAAAAATAAAGGAGCTTGGAAAAGAGACACAAGTATTGAAAGAGAAAAATTTGATCAAGAATTTAAGTGAAACCTCCTGTACTCCACAAATATTGTCTACCTGCATCGATCAATTTTATCTGGGAATCCTGCTAGATTGTCACCTAGCTTGTTCTTTGGGCTCGATACTGTACACCCCTCTTGATGAATCATGTGCCCGGTTCTATGCAGCCTCAGTTGTTGTCGCTTTGGAGGAACTACATCAGGTTTGATTCTTGGTAAATAGCAGTTTTTTTCCCAATGTTATAATGAAAAGGAATTAAGCCAACTCAAAATAGAAATTTGATGCCATTTAGTTATATAGAGATTTGGTTGACATAGCATAGAAGAGTTGGGGCAATTTTGCCATTTCTTGGCTGACTTAACCTTGTTTGGAAAATTGCTATATTTAGTAAATACCCAAACAAGTGTGGGATGTTTCTTTTCAAGTATTATAATAAATATTATTGTCATTGCAATAGAAGAAAAAATCTTTGTATATTTATTTTGAACAGTAAAATTATATTTTATTTCTGATGTTTATGTGCCATTAATTATACTGATAATTTTCTTGAAACTCAGAGGTCTATTCTTTACCGAGGTATTACACCGGACATTCTAATGCTTGATCGAGCAGGCCGTCTACAAGTAAGCAATTATCGACCAATGTTTACTTGCAAAATAATCCTGAAATAGTTTCTTGTGAAGATGTATTTATCATTCTGATTGTACTTTACTTGAATTTACAAGCTTGTAGACTTCAGATTTGCAAAGAGGCTGGAAGGTGAGAGGACCTACACAATATGTGGCATTGCTGATTCTCTTTCTCCAGAGATAGTGCTTGGAAGGGGTCATGGGTTTGGTGCCGACTGGTAAGATTTAAAGTTAAAAATGTTTTATCTGAATTTGCCAAAAATGGGAAAACTCTGATCCATGGTTGTTGACAATTCCAAAAAAATAAGAGAACTTTGTATTAAACAAGATAAAGAAGGAACATCATATCTTATTTCCCTCATTAAGAATTAGTTAGTGTTATTTCTGCTAATATAAGTTTGGGTGGGTTTTGCAAATTAACTTCTAAACACTTTTCCCTCCTCTAAATGTGCTATGATTTGTAAATAACTGGATTATCATCTAATCACTATCAGGTGGGCCCTAGGAGTGCTGCTTTATTACATGCTACAAGCTGAGATGCCATTTGGTTCATGGAGGCAGAGTGAATTGGATACCCTTGCAAAAATTGCTAAAGGACAATTTGTTCTTCCTTCAACTTTTAGTATCGAAGCTGTTGATCTCATAACCAAGGTTTGTTGTAAGGGAAAAATATTGATTTTTTTTTTGTACTGACCTATTAAGTAAAAACTACTTCCCAATCTACATCACATATGTATAATGTTCAGTTACTGGTAATGGGCCACATAGGCCATAGAAGTCACCAAAATGTTTTTTGAAAAATCATTTTATTGCTTATTTCTACTTTATAATGTGGCACAACATTTACATTTTGATAAAGCTTCTGGGTCACCAGCAGATGTAGTAGATAACCATAATACCAGCTTGTTTGTCCAAGTAGTTGGTTTCACACCTTACTCGATTTGCAGTGTGATATATATATATATATATAGAGAGAGAGAGAGAGAGTGACTAATGTGCATTCGTATGCATATGATCTGATATGCATATGGTCCCAATTTGAAATTTCAAAATCCAAAATGTCGATCCGAACCGTTCATCTTGTTGTTCTCCATATTAATATGTGCTTGGAGATCAAATTTTACATTTTTCTGAATTTTTTTACTATTTATTAAGCCACTTTGAAAATTGTTGATCCAACGGTGGCTTAACAAAACAGTAAAATCAGCAGCCACCGTTAGATCAGCAATTTTCAAAGTGGCTTAATAAATAGTAAAAAAATTCAGAAAAATGTAAAATTTGGTCTCCAAGCACATATTAATATGGAGAACAAGATGAACAGTTCGGATCGACGTTTTGGATTTTGAAATTTCAAATTTTGACCGTATGCATATCGGGCCATATGCATACGAATGCACATTAGTCACTCTCTCTCTCTCTATATATATATGTGTGTGTGATTGTTATTAATTAATTGATTATTCATGATAACTCATTTCTTTAACAACATTTGTTAGATAAACCTGCAGAAGTATTTCTGAATAATAAAATCCGAAGTACTATATATTCTTTTGAAAGGGGGTAATATTGTATGTAAAATTTTAACTGACCTCATTCTGATTCAACACAAAATTCATAAGGGTGACTAAAGGTTACCGAGCATTATGAACACCTCTTTTAAATAGTTAATATAATTCTTCTTGTTTTGTTTCAGCTACTTGAAGTTGATGAAAACACACGACTTGGTAGCCAGGATGTTGACTCGGTCAAAAGCCATGTATGGTTTGATGGCCTTGATTGGAAAGCCATGGCAAATGCAACTGCTCCAATTCCAGTGGAAATCACTTCTCGCATTGAGAGCTGCATACAAATTCATGGAGAGGAAGTAAAAGCACCTGGCTCTTCCCCTGCTCCAGATTTAGACAATCTTGATTTTCCAGAGTGGATTGAAGACTGGTAATAAAAATGCCGAGTTCAATGCACCTTTAGGTAAGGTACTTGACACTTGCATTTTGGTAAAAGCCAACTTGCTCTTCATTTAATATGGAAAAATTAGTTTATGCAACGAGAGTACATAGTACTACGTGATACACGTGTAATTATTTTATACAAGTTAATTTTTTTCGGGAGGGAAAAAAACATTTGCATTATGAGGATAATTCACAAGGTTTGTTAAATCTGTGAATTCTTACCTTTGTCATATGGATATAGCAGCAATTTTTTTCCAGAAGAAATGTATATGTCAAATTGTGAATACTTAATAGTTTACCAATTCTAAATTCAAACTGAGCTATTTATTATGCAAAGTCAATTACTCCTGTTGTATGAATATTTATCTGAATGTATATACCTCCTGAGGTATTTCATGTGTCATCATGTATATGTACTATTGGGGAAAAATAGGGACGATTTAAAATTTTCGAATAAAGAAAAAGGGGACGTAGCACAGTTGGCTAGGAAAAATGTCCTAAAACTATTGGTTACCCAAAGGTCGTGAGTTCGATTCCCTCTCACGACTTTCTAGCCTCCGCGAAAGTTTTAAATAAAAAAATAAATTTTTTTTTTGCTTTTAGGGTTTGTTTTATCAACTTGTTTAGGACTTTGTAAAGTCAATATAATTTGAATTACTTCAAATCTGTGCAAGTTTACCCTCCCACTTTACCAGTGAATTCTCTGTTTATTTTTTTTCTTGAATTGTTTTTTACACTGAAATTCTTTTTCGCACAAGAGGGCGACTGTTGAAACAATCCTGGCAGCCTGGCACTGATTGGGTATTTGTGTTTTGAGAACTAGGGTGTTCTTAAGCTCACCAAAAAATTGGTGAGTTTAACTTTAAAACCTATTAGAATGGCTTTAGATGACAAATTCAAATTATTTAAAATGATTTACTTTACGAATGATCAATTTATCAACTTGTTTAGGAGTTGATAAACAATCCTGGCAGTAAAAAAAAAAAAAAAGAGAAGGTTTACAAGTTAAACACATCATTTATGAAGTAGATCAGTTTAAACAGTTTGGATTTATCGTTTGAAGTCAATTTGACAAAATTTGAAGCTAAGCTTACTGAAGAGCATTGTGAGCTAAAGAACATTTAGTTCTACTGTTGTCTAGTTCTATTGAGATGTTCCAGCTTCCGAGGACAGAGTAGTAATTGCTTCGCGCAATATACTAGTAAATACTAAATAGTAATAGAATCGAAACAATACCATGACTCGGCGCCGTATCAAGCAAAAATTGCTGTCAATAATATGTCTTCTTTTTGTATTTAAAAAAATGTTTAATGTGTCTAAGCTGTTTTTTTTTTGTGCTATCTACGCGATTCTCAAATAGTCGATTATGTTGTTATCCTTGGCTTTAGTATTTAAAAAATATTTATTTATTTATTTCTAAATGCTGCAAAAAAAAAATTAAAATTAAAATTTGGCATTTGTTCAATAATTTATTTCTCAATACTCAATTTTATCACATAAAATTGAATAAAATGAAAACAACTCTCCATTATATATTTTCATTTTCACTCTCGTTTTACAACTACTTTTTGTAACAAAAAAAAAAATCAACAGTTTGCATTTATTATTTACAAATCGAGACTGGTGCGTGCCGTGGATCATAGGTGTAGGGGTTGGCAACGAATCAAATTTATCCTAGTTTAAGTTTGAGTTTGAATAAGATTCGAATCGAATTGGATTTGATTTGTTTCGAATCAAACTAATTTTGAATCGAATTAATTGCAAACTACACATTTTTCAAATCGAAGTCAATCGAATTACGAACTACAAATTTTTTTAGCAGCCCTAGTTATACCAATAGTTTATGCAGTTTTCTTCTCACGTAACAAAATTCACACGGTTTTCTTTTACCTTCTACAAATTCACACATTATAAGTTACCATTATATTAACAATTTTGAGCTCTGATATAAGTTTGGTTCCTACATTATTAAAGATTAATGGTTGAATCCATTAGTTGTATTATTTGAGATTCGAACCTAAATAGTTTGCGAATCAATTTCGAACGAATTATATCCAGTTTGAGTTTGATTTGAATAAGATTCGAACCGAACTAGTTTAATTTGTTTCAAAACAAACTAATTTTGACTCAAACTAAATTCAAATCAAATCACAAACTACAAATTTTTTTGACAACCCTAATCATTGGCAAAGTCAAAATGTTAGTTTATTCTAGCATAGGAAATAAATAATAGATATTAAATAATAAATAACAAGCATATTCTTAGGAATAAGTATTGTGTAATTGTCATATTCTCTGTCCGGGCCCACAAGATGCTGTTTGCTGCATCGATCAATTTATATCCAAACAAATCCTAGTCAGCAAGGTACCAAGACAATTATTATAGCAATATGATACAATCCTATTCCTATGAGTTCGGATTATCTGTTGCAGATTTTCTAACACAACTCGTGGTACGAGTCACTGATGAATGGACTTTACGAACTTTTAACATAGTGACAAATGAATTATTCGGGTTCGGTTCGGCGAGGTCAAAAATTTGTGATTCATGAATATTCGGGTATAATTCGGAAATTATTTGGAATTATCCGGGCTAAAGATCTCAGTCCTGCAAGAGAGCAAAAAACAAAAAACAAAAATTTTGATAAAAATTCACAAATAATTCATAAAATTCCAGAAAGGTTCATAAAATTCACTAATAATTCGTAAAAATTTACGAATGATTCGGAATTATCCGGATCAGAGATCTCAGTCCTGCAAAAGAGCAAAAAAAAAAAAATGTTATGGGAAAAATTCGGAAAAAATCACAAATAATTTGTAAAATTCAGAAAAAAAATCGTAAAATTCACTAATTATTCAAGTTTAATTCAGTCAAAGTTCGGTCAACTGAATAATTTGACGTTTGGTTTCAGCATCACAAAAAAAAACAAATTATTCGGGTTTAATTCGCGAATAATTTGCAAATCTTGTGCCTGTGCTTTTAAGTTAGAACAGGAATTGTTATAGAAAAATTGTAAAAGAGAATTTGAATTGAGAGTTATATCATTGTCTACTTGACGCATCTCTTCGCTGGCCTTCTGTGACCACTCCGTTTGCAGTTAGCATTTCATGTGAAGTGTATATATATTTTTTAAATTAAAAAGTTGATAAACATAGAAATAACAAGTCCCGTGCAATTTTTATTTGTCCTTGTTATGAACGGAACCTTGTGAAATTACAATAAGAGCCAAGCATCTCAATTATCTAATAAGCCAATAAAGAAGAATGTTAGCACTTAGCACAGTGCATATGATTATGATTCTTTTTTATAAACCATAATTAAATTTTTTTTTTATAAAACTAACATAATTTTTTTTTTTTACAAAAACCATAAGAACTGAAATGTCATTTCGGTCCAATTCTTTTTTCAAACCGAAATGGCAATTCAGTCCGATATATTTTCACAATTTTTCAACGTATTTTTTTTCTCGAAATCTGTGAAAACGACTCGGACCGAATTGTCATTTCGGTCCAAAAAAAAAGGGGATCGAAATGACATCTCGGTTCTTATGATTTTTGTAAAAAACAAAGCACTCAAATTGGTTTGGTAAAATCTATTTATTTATTTATGGTTTCTACAAAAATTCTATGATTATTGCATAATATTTTGATATTACTCTCCAGATGTGATCATAATTGTTTGGGGCCTGATTCATCAAACTTGTTCGTCAATAAATGTACATTAATTACATCGTCAACAAGTATTAATTATATGTGTTCAGTTTGAATATTTATATTTAACATAAATATAATCAGCATTTACAGATAGCTAAATCAAATTGACACTACAAAATAATGTGATGTATATCTAATTATCTATTGATATGCGATTCAAGTCGAGTTGTTTTGAAGTAATTATAATTTTTTTTGTCCAAAGGCCTTTTTTTTAGTAAAAGAATTGTTTATGAACGCTGTACAAAATATTTAATAATATAAATCATATATAAAATTTTCAAATAAACGTAATTAAAATTTTATATTTTGATTATTGATGAAGGGAATCGATGGCTATGTAGTAAGTACCATGATCCATATATAATACACATGATGACAAACGTTACAACGGTTACGTCTTCTGGAATTTTTTTTGATAAATCATAATTAAAAAAAAAAGATATTTATGAAATCAACATGATTAGTTTTTTTTTTTTACAAAAATCTTAAGAATTAAATTACTATTTTGGTTTGAATTTTTTTTTTGGAGATTGAAATAGCAATTCAGTACTAGTTGATTTCACAGATTTAAAAAATAATGGTGTAGTTTTCAGTGTAACATTCACGGACCGAGATGTCATTTCGATCCAATATTTTTTTTAGTTTGGACTGAAATGACAACTCGGTCCAAATATTTTATTTATATTTTTAGAGTCTTTTGTTTTTTTTTTCTTATTCTCCTCCAAAAAATATACAAATCTATGGTTAGAATAAAAAATAAATGAGTTTTAAGAGTTGGAAACAAAAATGAGTGAAAAAAAAGGAGGAACCAAGAGAAAGAGAGACGACTGGTTCTTGAGTAAAAAATAATAATAATATAGTGGGACTGAAATGTCATTTCGGTCTAGATAATTTTTAGATTTTTTGTGGCTGTAGGATTGAAAATTTATAAAATCATCTTGTACCGAATTATCATTTCGGTTCTGAAAAAGAAAAGACTTCAGACCAAAATAACAATTCGGTTTTTATAGTGTTTGTAAAAACAAAACTAATTATATTGGTCTGGTAATTTTTTTTTAATTATGGTTTATGAAAAAAAATTCTGTCTCCTGGCCTCTTTTATTTTCTCAAAACGTAACGGGACAAATAAATTGTAGATTCCCTGGATAGAATGATTGAATGTATGTAAAGCCAAATGACGGGTAGATTCACTGACCACATTTTCTTCCTCCATACAGAGAAGTAATGATTTATTATATTATATTATATTAATTTTGGGATAGAATTGTATGATTCTTGCAACCAATTGTTTCTTGTACCTAACACTATACAATAAATTAGAATATCTAAAATTCGGTAAAATTTAAATTTAAATTAAATAGAATGTTGTGTTATTTACTTTTCTATGATAACTATGATTATTTATCGGTCTTTCCTTAAAAAATAAAAATATTTATATAAAAGAAATGTTAAATGTTTAAAATAAGACAACTTGTATAAAAAAATCTTATATTAAAATAAATTTGAACAAAAGAAATATTTTTTAAAACAATAAATTATAAATGAGGAGGGTTCAAATGCCTAAATCATGCCTTCATTTTTAAAAACTTTAATAACTAAAATTAAAACTTAAAAGTCAAAATAAAACCGTTTTGAATATGAAGTACATCATTTATCTCTACACGCGTAAAAGTAAAAAAAATTCAACTTTATTTTGATTGTCATCAAGATCTCGTGAAAATGTACTAATACAGATAACTTATAAAAATTTGAATTTTCAACTTATTGATTCACATAAAAGCAAAAATTTCATAAGATACATAGAATATAAAGTTTTATCATTGCTCTTGTTCAGAATTGCAACTTTGAACACATCATAGTTGTTGTTTTTTTACTATTGCTTGCATATATTTTTGGAGAAGGGTTAAAATGCACCATTGGTTTTGTGCCCCAACTATGCTCCACGTCTCTATCTCCGTTTATAAAGTTCAAACAGTCGATCCGAACCGTTCATCTTGTTCTACATATTAAAATGTGTTTAGAGACCAAATTTTATATTTTTTGAAATTTTTTTTTTTTTTTTACTATTTTTTTAGATAAGTACAAAATCACTGTTTTTGGATGGTTCAGATGCAGTGATTTTTTACCTATCTAAAAAAAATAGTAAAAAAAATTCCAAAAAATATAAAATTTGGTCTCTAAGTACATTTTAATATGTAGAACAAGATGAACGGTTCGGATCGACTGTTTGAACTTTGTAAACGGAGATAAAGACGTGGGGCATGATTGGGGCACAAAACCAATGGTGCATTTTAACCCTACTCATATTTTTGTTGGTGATATATGAAATTTATGCTGGGAAATGATTACCAATTAAGATCCAAAATTGGATATATATATATATATATATCTGAGTCTTGGACCACACCATGTTAGAACTCCCTTCAAATCTCAATCCATTCTATCTCATTAATGTATGGTACGTTTGGATGCATTTTAGAATAGCTATAATAGCTACTATTTGAGAATAGTATATGAGAATAGTGATTTTTGGAAGAGCATGAGAATAGTGTTGATGTGGTACTATTCGGAATAGCGAAAATGTTGCTTGGATTGAACATTTAGAATAGCGATGGAGTGATTGAACATTTGAGATAGCACCAATTCCTATTCCAACTTTTTGTAGGAATAACGGAATAGCGCTATTCTCGCTGTTCCGAATTACAATTGAGTATGTTTGAATGGATCGGAACAGTACTATTCTCGCCATTCTCAGTACATCCAAACATAACCTATAGACAGCCCTTGCATGTGTACACGCTAGTGTTTGGTAAACGGGCCGGGCCGGGCGAGCACACGGGCATCACGGTATTTTTTTTCAAAAATCCTGCCCTGCCCGTTTAATACCCGTGCCCGTCACGGGTTTGGGGGCAGGACGGTCCGGGTACGGGGGGCCGGGCGGTCCGGTCCGGTCCGGGTCCAGATCCGGTTTTTTACATAATAGACAGCCCTTGCATGTGTACACGCAGGCTTCCTATCCGTATACCCTGCATGGCTGCATTGCCATGTGATCCAAAGCTGTCAATGAAGACAATGATCGTGCATGTCAAGTTGTCAACTCTGTCCAACCTGACCACTATTATTTGCTCACCAACATTTGTATTAAAAATTAGAGAAGTACATAGACTAGACTATATATTTACACGAATATCTCAGCGCGCCTAAAACTACCTAACCTAACTAGTTACACAGTAATTGCAATAGACTACATAAACAAAAGTAAAGATTCACAACTCTGTCGACTCTCGGAGTGTAGTCTCCTGTCTCTCTAAAGATTTTGGTGGATGTGCCGATTCATTTCCTGTGCATTTTTTTTTTTTGGTACTAAACGCTGTACTTCTCTACCATCTTTATTCTTTAGCAAATATTTGCTGCTTTCGTTCACACCAAAGGGTCCACACGCCTGAATTCGCATCCTCTGAGATATCTCATATTTTGCGCGACTTTTTGGGAAATTTGAAATACGTTCTGCACGAATCTCTGAGATATTTCAAATCGATGTTCACTCAGAATGCAAGGGGCATTATTGTACTTCGAGATTCGTGTAGAAAGGATTTGAATGGTTTGAATTTTTTACTTGTCAAATCAAGGTTTGAGATATCTCACGGGCCGAAATTTTTATTAATAGAAAATATATTAAATAAATATCGAGATTAGAGAATGCTTTTGCGTTTTATCGAGATATAGAAAAACCGTTATTGTTTATCATGGCCTCTGGCCGTTATGGCTTATCACGGCCAGAGTTAGCACTTAATTAACAAGCTTAACCATTCTAACTGAATCATAAAAAAAACTGGAAAAAAAACCCTGTCCGTGATAGATTGGAACGGCCAGAGAAAAAAAAAAAATCTCTGTCAGTGATGAACAGTAACGGCCAGGTCCAAAAAAAAAAAATTGTTTCACCTCTGACCGTGATGGGTTATCACGGCCAGCCCTTTTTTTTTTTTTTTTCTTTCTGCCTCTGGCCGTGATAGATAGTAACGGCCAGGGTTTTTTTTCCGGTTTTTTTCTTACGCAGTTCAGTTAGAATGAATGATTAATTAAGTGTTAATTCTGGCCGTGATAAGCTATAACGGCTTCTAGCCGTAATAAACAATAACGGTTTTCCTATATCTCGATAAAATGCAAAAGCGTTCTCTAATTTCGATATTTATTTAATATATTTCCTATTAATATCTCACGGGATGCGAATTCAGTAGTGGGGGTTCACAATTGAATTGGCATATTGGCACCGGTTCAAATTTAGTCTGATTACAGATCAGAACTGTCTAATCAGTATCAAGATTTGTGTGAACAACCTTAAAATTAGTGCGAAGTAATTGCACACGAATCTTGATGCAGAAACCCCCCACGCCCACACTCCATTTTCTGAAACATTACTTTGACCTTATTTGAGCAAGAAGAAAAACATTTCAGCTTAGTAATGTTATAATTTGAACTAAGTTTAGAAGGGTGTTTTTTCATAATGCACCACTGAACTACCTTTTTTTTTTTTTAAGTCAATAAATATTGTCAACTGTGGAGGTTGGAAGAAATTCTTTCAAATTGATGTCATGATGCTCGGCAGAAGTTTGATTTTGAGTTTTGATCACCCTCCCCCTTGGAATGATCTGAGTCGTCGGTTTTAAACTGATACGAATCTCAAAACGAACCTCCTATATTTACATAGGAATCAAATTCCAATCGCTTGACTGGATTGTACTCGGTCAGAAATCTGGAAAGATATTTGCATGTGCATCATCATCAATCACATAAGCAACATCTGTGTGTGTCGAAGGACACGTCATCAAAATTAATCAAAGTGTTTCAGGTAGGGGTGGCAACGATCTGTCTCTGTCCGAGCTAGATCCTAACTCAGCTTATTAATTTTGAATTAAATTACAGCCAAGCGAACTAGATCTAGAACATTCGAATCAAAATCTTAGCTTGAAATTGTGACAAGTCAGTCCGAGCTAGCTCGTAAGCTGAGGAGCTGGCTCGTTGGGTTTGAATGGATCTTATTTTAAGCTGAACCGAGCTAGACAGTATAAAATGCATATAAAATCATACAAATTCATAAACTGATGTCTAACCGAGCTAGCGAGCAAACTAGGCCCCAGTTTGAACTCGTTAATTCTGGACTGAGCTAGTAGCGAGCTAGTTCGTTAACAGCTCAGTTCAATAACGAGCGAGTCAAATGCGAGTCACAATCAAGTCACGAGCTCCTAAGCTTTTTCACCACCCCTAGTTTCAGGTAATAATCATTTACTCTTCAGATGAGATATATATGATTTCAATGCACATTTGATTTACCTATTTTCCTCATAGTTGTCAAAGAAAAGAAAAAAAATCACATGAAGACATTAATTTAATAAGCGTGTAGCTCGTGTTCATTGTCATAATTCATACACCAATTATTATCACCCATTACTTTTGAAAATAAAACTAGTTGCTTCCTTCATATATTAAGCTTATCTACTCATACAGCGACCTTATTAAAAATTTATAATTAGTTGATACAGACAATTAAGCCTAACTCTAATCAAAATTAGTATGGTCGGTGATATTTTAGTCCTGTGGAAAGGCTTGGCACCGCTCGTACAAGTTTACAACAATGTCACGTCAGCAGCAATCGTGGGCCCCACCTCGTGAGGAAAAATCGCTAATGGTCGGCTGTGGGTGGGACCACAAAAATATTAACGAGGGCCCACCAATTATTTATGAGCTCCGCGACACTTCCATTTGAATACATGTCAGGTACAGCTGGCATGTTGGTATTGGATAAGGTCCTGTTCCTCATCCTCATCCACTCCTCACATTTCGCAAACCTTCCCTTTACTTCTATTTTTATTCTTTTTCATGTAAAATTTGTGGAGTTGTTTAAACCGGAAATTTTTTTATATACCATAATAATAAAAAAAAATCAAAACATATCTGTTTTGTGGGAATTTCACTTTTATTTAGACCGCAGAACCAATCTGCTGTCACACTTAACGGACTGTAAGATGTTTTAGATTGTTGTAACATGCAAAGTGGAGTCGCATATTGACTTTGCGATTTCTCCAAAATTGAGCCGCAGAGTCAATCTGCATGTAGAATTCTTCCAAAATGTTTTGGTTTATTTTTTTATTATGGTATTTTAAAAAATTTCGTTGTTTAAAGGTCCGATTAAAAGAAAGCTGATGGTATACTATATTCAAATAGTTGACATCTTCTTTTTTGCTTGGAACCATGAACTATTAATATCCATCAAATTGTTTCAAAATTTGGATGTTAGTTTGTTCGATATCAAAGTTACAAAAATAACAGCATTATTTCTAAATTCTAATTAATTTTCTGCACCGAGCAACAAACTTCTCTAATCTTGATCTTATATAAACCGCAGTTTAAATTGTATGCTTCTTTTAATACATAAATTACTTGTATATACATAATAAGATCAATGATTCTCAAGTAAGTTTGAGAATAAGTCTTTAGCCTAATATTTTTAATATGAGAGGTTATAGGTTTACAAACTTCATTAGAATTTGCCAGTATAAGCTCACCAGTAATGTGTGTATTCGTTATGATTGCTTTAGTTATGCTTTGATGATTTTTGTTGAAGCAACTATTGGGCTCATAAAATAGCTGGTTGATTAAAAATCAACGGAGATATCAAATTCAAACTAATTTGCTCAAAACTATTAGATATTTTTTGAGTGAGTCTATGGTACTATGCATATTACGATTTGTTACCGTGTTACGGCTCTATATTCGAGTTTTCAAATCCTAACAGTTGATTCGAACCGTTCATCTTGTTCTCCATATTAATATGTGTTTGGAGACCAAATTTTATATTTTTTGAAATTTTTTTTACTATTTTTTTAGATTTATTGAAAATCACTGTTTTTGAATGGTCCAGAATTTTCAGATCAAGTGATTTTCTAAATATCTAAAAAAATAGTAAAAATTTTCAAAAAATGTAAAATTTGGTCTCCAAACACATATTAATATGGAGAACAAGATGAACGGTTCGGATCGACCGTTAGGATTTGAAAACTCGAATATAAAGCCGTAGCACGGTAACAACCCATGATATGCATAGTACCATAGACTCACTCATATTTTTTTATTTATTCTCGTACCGTCTTAAGAAAATTCCAAAGATGACGCGCGATAGTTCAGTTTTACGCACCCCACATAAAATATTTCACTGTTATTTTCATTTTTCTCATGAGATGAGCATCCGTTATATTGGATCCGCATATAGAGATCCAACAAGCAACAATATGATCCAAATCAAGAAATCGTGTCATCACGTTCAGACCTATAAATAAGTAGCCATGGCCTAACCTTTTTTATAATCTTAAGAATCCATCTCCTTTAAGAATTTATTTCAAGATATCAACTCCATAAAAGAAGCCATGGCAGGCATTGCATTTGGCCGCTTTGACGACTCTTTTAGCGCTAGCTCTCTCAAGGCGTACCTCGCCGAGTTCATCTCGACCCTTATTTTTGTTTTCGCCGGTGTCGGTTCTGCCATAGCTTACAGTAAGTTATCTTCCTTTTCTTATCTCTTCTTCAAATTGATAAAAGAAATTAACAAGTGCAGTGCCACACAAGCTAATGTGTTTATCTAATAAAAGAAAAATAGAAGTTAGAAGACATCATTACTTTTCATTTGGGAGCTAATTGGTGTTTTTGCCTCTTCTCTTGTAGCCAAGTTGACTGGAACGTCTGAGCTTGACCCAGCTGGACTGGTTGCAGTAGCAATTGCCCATGCCTTGGCTCTTTTTGTGGCAGTAGCCATCGGGGCAAACATTTCCGGTGGCCATGTGAACCCGGCTGTGACCTTCGGCTTGGCGCTTGGAGGCCAAATCACCATCCTCACTGGCATCTTTTACTGGATTGCTCAGCTTGTTGGTGCTGTTGTTGGAGCTTTCCTCGTAGCATTCGTCACTGGAGCGGTATGATTTCTCTATACAAATAATCATTTTAATCCAGAGAAATAGAGATCCTATGTGTGTTTCGCACCAATTGGTGAATACCAAGCAATTGAACTAATTTTATCTTGCATTGATAGGCTACACCCACCCATGGTCTATCTGCTGGAGTCGGCGCAATTGAAGGCATAATATTTGAAATTATCATTACCTTTGGCCTCGTATACACTGTGTATGCAACTGCTGCTGACCCGAAGAAGGGAGATCTCGGCACCATTGCACCCTTGGCTATTGGGTTCATTGTCGGTGCCAATATCCTTGCTGCCGGCCCATTCTCTGGTGGGTCCATGAACCCAGCCCGCTCCTTTGGCCCGGCTGTCGCCAGTGGAAACTTCACTGACCTCTGGATCTACATTGTTGGTCCATTGATTGGTGGCGGACTTGCGGGTTTGGTATACACATATGCATTCATCAACTCTAGCCATGCACCAGTGTCCAGCAGCGAGTTCTAAGTTTTCAATTTTAACCATTTCTGTCCAAGTCTGGGACCTTTACGCGGTTCTGTTTTTGGGATTTGAATTTGGTTGGAATTCAAATTTGGGGTGGAATTATCTGAACAGATGTGGCAAGTTGTTTTTTCTGCTGTATTTTGGTGGGGGTTGAAAGAGTGGCTTTCCTGTTTCCTGTGAAAAATCAGTACCAGTGTTCCAAATTTGCTTTGCTTATTTCTATCGAGAGTTCTGTAACAAGTTTTTATCATCTCATGGCCACATTTTTTTATACAAATCACTACGTTAAGTTCATTCGAAATGCCAGCTTGACCTAATAACTTAAAATTATCCAGATCAATGGTATAAAGTCTTAAGGTGCCCAAGTAAAAACAAATATGAGTGTACACTTTATGGAAGGTACAGATGTAATTTAGCTCAGCTACAAGACATGAAAGCCAACTTTATGCTATTCATCAATGTATTGCATCCCAGGCAAATTTATATCTATCAATCCCATTGAAGATTACAATGCATCCAGCAAATGAATTAAATTAAAATGAGGAAAAATATAGGGCCTTTGTCAGTGGCAGCAGAGCTAAAAAGTGGATCACTGGGCTTGGGGTTTCTCTTGAGCTTTCTTAGGCTGAAAATGAAATAAGAACAGACAATGAGACTGTATCATACTACTTATATATAAACGTCCAATATGAAGTTACTGACAAATAGTGTTCAAATATTCGATTCAGATGAAGGGATAACTCATAATATGATATTAAGTGTGAAAAAAATGATGAAGCATGCAATAAAATTGGATGAGTTGAATTGAATTGAACTACAAAGAGAGAAGAAATCAAACTGAATACATCATTGGTCAACAACAAGTTAACCCAGGTCTGTACAACTGCAGTTGTAGTATTGTGTTCACAACTTAGTATAGCACTTGATCAGTGTCCTATCATCAACCTTTAGGGTTAAACTAGACTCTATCCATGCCAGTACCAGAAACCCATATGTTCTTAGTACAGATCAGCTGAGTAATAATCATGATCCTTTTACAAAGTTCAAATTTGGCAGATGAATGATATTACAATGTTGGTACACTAACACAATTTTTTTATTGCACAACTTGAAGGTAGAACCAATACATCTTGTTACCAGCATTTTGGGTGATTGCAATTTACATAACTACCAGTAAAGCCCCCCTAGTATAAGTCAGTTAAACTTTAAACAAACCTACATTTTAAAATTCTAACAAAAAAACATGCATGGTGTTAGAAAAAAAAATTGAAACCAATCAGAACCCCGTTATACCAATGCGAGACCTGAGAAGTACAAAATCATGCATGGTGTTAGAAAAAATTGGCCCTTGATTAAATGCTAGAGCACCAATTAGAACCCATTACTCAAGAGCCCCAAATCAGTAGACCTTTCTATCACATTGCCTAAAAAAAAGTATGCCAACAAGGTGTTCCACAAAATACCCCAACCAAAACCATGGAAATGAGCACAGACCTTCGTTCCAGGAAAACTCTGACCGATCTCCTCCACTGGTATAACCACCGGCCAAGGTTCTCCGGCCTCGCGAAACATCTGCTCAGTCTCCAGCAGTTGGCCACGGTCAAGGATCTGCTGTTTTATGACCTGGGCCGGGGTGGAAGAGGCGTCGATCGCCTCCTCAACTCCATTGACGTAGGTGACAACCACACGAGGCGGCAACGCTGCGTCAGGGAGGCGGTGCAGCTCGACGACGCACGCCGGGTTCGACTCCTTGGCCTTGCGCGCGTTGCACTGTGCCAGGAGCTCCACGCACGCGGCCTTGCGCGGGTCCAGCGCGTTGTACTGTATCACCACTTTCGAGAGGAATTTCAACATTTTTTTATCACCTCTAGGGTTTTAGTTGTGTTTCTCTGTTCT
This sequence comes from Carex rostrata, assembly GCF_964058835.1. Classification (NCBI taxonomy): domain Eukaryota; kingdom Viridiplantae; phylum Streptophyta; class Magnoliopsida; order Poales; family Cyperaceae; genus Carex; species Carex rostrata. The sequence continues at coordinate 7,061,351 of NC_135936.1, forward strand.
CGGCTCGGTTGGAGAGAGACGGGTTATGGTCGTCATTCAACGTATCATTGCATATCCATGATCCGATTTAAACGAATTCGTATCCTCTGCATTAACTTAAAAAGGTATCTTTTGAGTTAATGTATCTAGACCGTCCAAATAACTTTAAAAATCGGGTGACGGGCTCCATTTACAATCAGACAGCTTAGATGCATCAACTCAAAAGATGTTTTTTTGAATTAATGCAGACGATGCGGACTTGATTTAAATATAGTGAAACTGTTTGACAAGTGAAAACATAAGCAACAGTTATCGGATTTAGTTTGGTGTTCCCGAATCCGGATATCAAAACCTGAAATCTAATATAAATCCAATAATGCAGTTAAAGGACAATAATCTAGATTTTGAACAAATATGATCTAATTAAAATGAATTTCCGAATAATGCCTTTTATTTTAGTATTCGTTAAAATTAATATTGTTCATTTGTATTTTACAAGGTTTTAAATAGCGATTATCGCGTCATAACAGAAAGGCTAAAAAAAAAAGCTATTGCGAATAGCGTAGCTACAACGAAAGCTATCTTACATAACTTTGTTTTTTCAAAAAAATATATTTTATATTTCTATAAATTATCAACATTATCTAAAGTCTCATGAGCAATAAGTAACACAAAATTGATTAAGGAATTAAAATATTCATATTGAACCAATAGAAAGTCCAAATTACTATTCAAAATATCCCTAATAATATCATAAAATATCTATCTTTTTTCCATTCAAAATAACCTAACTAAGCATCATGCTGACATTTTTATTTTTACCCATTTTAAAAAATATTTTAATAAAAATAACCATGGTTTTGAACAAATTTTAAAAATACCCAAACCGTGGAAAAAATTCACGGTTTGGAATTAAATTCGGAACCGTGAAAAAAATCCACGGCCCGAAATTTTTATTCGGAACCGTGGAAAAAATCCACAACCCGGAATTTTTATTCCAACCCGTGAAAAAAATCCAAAGCCTGGCCATTTTTTTTTTTTTTTGGGTTTTTGCATGGCTAGGCATTAATTGGCATGTATGCCATGCAAATTAGAAAAGGAATTTAATGCATGTTGGCCACTTACTATTTAAATTTTTGTAATTTAAAATTAATGAAGACAACGGACTGAGCTGAAGAGCAAATAAAGTAGAAATTAAATAGGCCAAATTTAAAAATTAAGAAATAAAGAAGCGTGGCGGTACCAAATGGAAAGTAATAAAGTATTTTATAAAAAATGGTAACAATTATATATCTTTATTATTATTAACCCTTCTTCTGTGATTCCCGCAAATAAAGAAAGCATATCCAATAAAAAGAATAATTTTAGATTTTATAATAACTAAGAAATATTATTAATAAACAAATATTTCAGATTATAATATAATTTAAAAAGAATACTTGTGAATAAAGAAATTGCCAGACTTTTATTAAACTTAAAGAAATCAATATCTATCAAATTATGTGATCTCAGATAATATAATGCTTTATTACTTTCCATTTGGTACCACCACGCCTCTTTATTTCTTAATTTTTGAATTTGGCCTATTTAATTTCTATTTTATTTGCTCTCCAGCTCAGTATGTTGTCTTCATCAATTTTAAATTACAAAAATTTAAATAGTAAGTGGCCAGCATGAATTAAATTCCTTTTCTAATTTGCGTGGCATGTCAATTAATGTCTAGCCGTGCAAAAAACCAAAAAAAAAAAAAAAAACGGCCGGGTCGTGAATTTTTTTCACGGTTTGGAATAAAAATTATGGGCCATGAATTTTTTCCACGGTTCCGAATAAAAATTATGGGCCGTGGATTTTTTCCACAATTCCGAATTTAATTCCGGACCGTGAAATTTTTTCCACGATTCCGAATTAAAATTCGGGACTGTGAATTTTTTCCACGGTTTGAGTATTTTTAATTTTTTTCAAAAACTTGGTTATTTTTATTAAAATATTTTTAAAAATAGATAAAAATAAAAATGTCGGAGCATCATGGCATAAACTACATATTTTGTTTTATTAAAATAAACATATGCATCTTGGAATAAACTATCTATCTTATTCTATTTAAAAACAAAATCAATCTGGCCTTTGAAAAAATTGATCTGTAAAATTAATTTTCAGTTTAGGTCTTTATATAAAAGCCTATGTAGCATAACGTGCGCTATAGGGCGTAACGTGTAGCGCAAATAGCGGACCGCTATTACCGCTATAGCGGTTGTAGCTGAAATAATGCACTTTTTATTCCATAGCGTAGTGTTTAAGGTCTAAAAATGCTATAGCGCGCTATTTAGAACGCTGATATTTTATATTCATTCATTAAGCATTAGTGTTATTCATACTTCATTATTATCCGTTAAAACTAATGGATAACAAACCAATAATAAGTAATTATCAAATAAAATAATAATTTATATAATTTAACATAAAGTATAACTAATAGATAAATATAGTAAACAAATCATGCACGTAATAATTCACAAAAAAATTAATTTTGAATTCTGCTACCATGACATCGGTGATAAATACCGGTGTTGTAAAAAACAGTCTTAATGGTCATTTAATCGTTAACGACAGTCAAACTATTACGAATACACTTAACAGATGCATGTTTTTAGATGAAAACGATTAATCGGGCATTTTACTGTTTAATCATTCGTTTATTCCCGTTTATTCTCGTTTATTCATGTTTATTTCTATTTATTCCATTAAATATTTATTTTTCACATTGATTTTTTTTTTCTGTGATAGTGTGTGATAATAAGTTTTATAAACCATATTTTGTAGTTTTATTATGGTTGGACATACATCCAATATTTTTTATATATGTTTTTTCTTCTTGCTTATTTTGAAGTTGATTAATTCTTCTGTTATTTATATACCATATATTTTTCTTACTCAATGTTGTAATTTTTTTAATTAGTACAACATGTTCATTTATGAAACTAAGTTGCTATCATAAATTAAATTTAGTGATTTTATGTTGGAATGTTTCATTTCTTTCAAATAATATATTATTAGTATTTGAAAATGCTTAATTCTTGAATTTATTTTTTCATTAAATAAATGTGTTACTTATACATGAAAATTCTTATACATTAAGAAAATATAAAGGTAATGTCATATTATAATAATGGAACTAAGTTAAATTAAGTTTATTTGATAAGTTTAATGAGTTAAATAACTTATTGTTAATAAATTATGATATATATACAAAAATTTAATAAAAACGTTAAATTGTCTGCATAATTCCTGTTGGGGTTTACGGTGCTATAACCAAAAACCCGTTTAGGCTTAAGTTGCGGAATAACCGTAGAACAAAAATTTCTACGGCCAACTTAAGCTCAGGATTAACGGGGTATGTCAGGAAACTTTCCAAGGCGGTCCACCTTCAGTATTCCTTTGGCATCAAAACCCAATTTAATCATTTTTATAGATCTACTCCATGATTGATTTCTAAAACTTTAATCTACTTACCAATTAAATAGATTAATATAGCATATTTATACCTTGTTTCCAAATCACAGTTGGAATGCAGACCGAGCGAGTAGAGCCTCACCAGGGAAGGAATCGACTCGGAGTATCACACGTGTGATACCTCTATCGGTTATCCACCAGGACTAACCGGAGAGCGGTTTAGTTCTTCTGCCAGAAATACCGTAAATCGCGGAATTATGCAAAAACACTATTCACGGGAAAAAGACGAAAACCCGTAAACACAAATTTTCAGTTGCTCAGTTTCATCAATATGCAAAACTGACATACCGCGAAATTCGGTAAAACACTATTCATCGATCCAGTAAATATACTTCACAACAACTCGCAAGATTATACGTCAACTACGTATAACTTTCTTTTCTCAACCGAAACACTATTTGGGAGAGAAACCGAGAAAGAGAGAAAATACCGATCCGTTTCGACACGAAACGGTATGAGTGAATTAGCAAATTTCTCTCTACCCCTCCACCCCTATTTATAGGGTTTAGGGTCGGTTGCCAAAAGACCAAAATGCCCTCCAAGTTCGGCCAATTTACAAGATATGTCATTGAATGGATAAGGATGACATGTCATGTGGATAAGATAGATGACGTGTCATCTGGATAGGATCGATGACATGTCATGCGGATAAGCACGAATCTGAAAAGACCCGAATGCCCTCGGTCCGAATACAAATAATATTCGTATAATTATTCTGAACAATTATATATATTTTTCTTGTGGTTGTTGTTTCGGTAATTTATACAATGTGTCCTGCACATTTATAAATTAACCGGTTAACTTTTATACAACGTGTCACACACGTTTATAAATTAACCAATGTTTTTGCTTGTTATTTTTACATAACATTTATAATTTAATTATAACACGTATAATTAATTATAACCATCTTACTATTGATCATAACCAATTTATAATCAATCACAATAAGATTCTCCGATTAACTCCTATATGGTGTGACCCAATAGGATCTGTGTTATGTTGGTAAATAGAGTTAAAACTATTTTAACTTCTATAATCATGAGCGGCATCTGGCAACACATCATGACCATCCAATTACACAGATGATGATGTACTGTACAATATCACGATCCAGTAAACAATTTACTTGTGTCTGTTCTTCTGTCTCATAGCTATCAGATCAGTTTCAAGGTAGATGTGTGTCATCCTTGCTAACTGAATCTTTTCTTGATCTTGAGTAGATTATCAAATATAATTATTCTTGTAATTATACCGCTAGCAGATAATCTAACTCTACCAAGGGGCCCAGTGATGCTATAGCTCGTATAGAGATACGAGGGACAAATAATATTCTTGGTAAACTATCACTTCCTCAGCTAAGCTATACATATGGAAAAGCTACCGTTATGACTGCTTTTTACGGACAGCGGTAGATAACAATCACACATACATATTTCTCAGTGGGAACGATAAATACCTCATACTGTAGAACCTGACACTAAATGAAAACATAAATGACACGAACACAATTCTATTTAATGTTTCATTCGGGGTGTGTCAAATACCATGTTCCTAGAACATGTATCTATGTGATTAAAATGACATCTCGTGTCAGGTGGTTTGTAAAACTTAACCATCTTTTAATCCACATACTAACCTTATCGCGGTAATTAGTGTTCCTGCTAATTACCTTGGTCAGTGACCTTTTAAGAGTATATATTATCTATATTATGGAGTTTCACAATTTCAGTCATGAACTCGAAATGATCCATAAATTCAATAATACTCAAGGCAACAAAATGATATATAAATAAACATTCAATTCATGAACAAAGCTTTATGATAATTTATCGTATTATTGACTTCTAGATTATTACAAACTAACAATTCCGATTAATCGACTGAATATCGATTAATCGCTCGGCGGTACCCCGTCCGTTTGACAACCGTATACCGTTATTTACAACACTGGTAAATACCACTAACTTCAAAACCTATAAAATCATATTTAAACAATGAATCCAAGCTGTTTAAACCGATCTACTTCATAAGTCGTGCATTTACATACAAAATTTATAACTTTTTTAATTTATCTAATATCAAGTCAAGTAGTTAAATATGAGTTTTTTTTTAAGTTAATTTCAATAATTTCATTTTTCATCATTTTTTTTTACCGTTTAACTTGGTATACTAAAAATTTGAAAAATTATAATTTTTTATGTAAATGCATTACTCATAAAGTAGACCAGTTTGAACAGTTTGGATTCATCATTTGAAGCCTATCCGATAAATTTGAAGTGTAACGTCATGTAATTTTAGGTACGTACGATCTAATTGAAAATTTTAGTTTTAAAAACAATAAATTATGTAACGCCACGTTAAATCAAAATACAATATTAAGGTACGATTAAAATAATTTAAATATCTTTCTTCTTTCCTTAATTAAATAAGAATACCAAATAGACACCTTGAATATAATTTGTGTAGTCCGAAATTCAGCATGGATTAGAACACCATATAATTCTAAGGGAGCATCTAGCTATCCCCCCGTAACAATCCCCCATTTCATCCCCCAGTCATTAACTACTTCAATAACTACTAACTGCCTAGGGGGACCACTTACTATTTGGGGACCACATAATATTTGAAAGATTTTACAACTGGCGCACACAAGTATTCATCTATAATGCATCAAGTATTCATATATAACACATCAAGTATTCATAACTAATATATCAAGTATTTTAAAAAAAAAACTGGACACGTTTTTAGAGGTGGGATTTTTTTTTCTTCGTTCAATCTAATCAATATTTCTGACGATCGGTGAAGAATTTTGCAAATCTAAAACAACGAATGTTTTTGATATAATTTTATCTTTAAAATGAGATCCATGATGATATACTTTCGAGTTGTCCGTTGTACAAGTATTCATCCTTATCGAGAAAGTATTCATCCTCGTCGTGCAAGTGCAAATATAGAAACTGGACACATCACTCATCCATCTTTTACACGTTTTTAGAGGTGGTTTTTTTTCTCCGTTCAATATAACCAATATTTCTGACGATCTATGAGGAATTTTGCAAATCTAAAACTACGAACGTTTTCTACACAATTTTATCTTTCAAATGAGATCCATGATGACATACTTTCGAGTTGTCCGTTGCACAAGTATTCATCTCTTATCGAGAAAGTATTAATCCTCATCGTGTAAGTGTAAATATAAAAACTGGACACATCACTCATCCATTTTTTTCATGTTTTTAGAGATGGGTTTTTTTTTTTCTCCGTTCAATCTAACCAATATTTCTGACGATCTGGGAAGAATTTTGCAAATCTAAAACCACGAACGTTTTCTACACAATTTTATCTTTCAAATGAGATCCATGATGACATACTTTCGAGTTGTCTGTTGCACAAGTATTAATATCTTGCCACGCAAGTATTCATACATAAGATATTAAGTATTCATTTATACACATTGAAGTATTCATTCATATATCTCTATTTTTTTTCAAAATTTATTTTTATGTCATTTATTTAATACGCAGTGGCCTAATTCACCATTAATAAAGCTTTGTTCTTTGCAAAACTCGCTACTTCATGAGAAAAGGGAACATAAACATGAAAAAGATTAATTGCATATACATATACAAAATTATTTTGATACGATCGACAGTGACGGATCTGACCCGGTAGAGACGTGCTCGAGTATTCATTCAAACACATTGAAGTATTCATTCATACACATTGAAGTATTCATTCCTGGCAGAGGCGTGCTTGATTGGGATGGAGTGACGGATGATCTCCGGCAGAACGTTCGCTAGAGCAGGAGCAGCAGGCATAGAGGGAAAAAATCGAGGCGAAAGTGTAAGAGGGAGGGAGCTTATTTTATTTATCATTTCGAGGTGGGAGAGGGAGGGGAGCTTATCAATGGAAAAACGGAGGTGGAGGAGGAGGTGGGATGCGGAGGTGGGAGAGGGAGGTAGAGGCGGAGGTGAGGTGAGGTGAAGGTGAGAGAGGGAGGTGGGAGGCGGAGGTGGGAGAGGGAGGCGGAGGCGGAGGCGGAGGTGGGAGAAGAAGATGGAGGTGAAAGAGAAAAATAGAGGTGGAAGAGAAAGGGAGAAAGAGGAAAGAAATAAAGATTGTTAGAAATAGTAGTTATAGTTATAGTTAAAATAGAAAGTTAGTTGGGGGATGAAATGGGGGATGGATAGGTGGGGGATATTATAATTAGCCTAATTCTAATTATAGGTCATCCGAGTATGCAAAGCTTCAAATTAAAATAATGATTTCAGCAGTCCATATATCTCCCTCTAGCAAAATAACCAACTCAAAATATAACCAACTATGCACCCTTTCAAACAGCCGTGTCTTTCCCTCTAACTTCTGTCTCCTATAGTCCCGCCCTTCCTATAAATTAAACCAACCTCACTATGACATGTTTTATATAAACACCCCCCCTCCATCTCCGTTTTGTCTCAATCCCCGAACCTACTCTTTGATCATCCCTTTAATGAAAGAGAATGCCCAAGAGGTTAAGAATTTTAGACCAATTAGTTTAATTAATTGTAGCCTTAAAATTATTACTAAATGCCTAACTGATAGACTTGCAACTTGTATGGATACATTGATAGACTCCTCCCAGAATGCTTTTATTAAAGGTAGATACATTATGGATAATATTGTTGTTGCGCATGAGATTTTACATACTGTTAGGATGCATAAAATAAAAGGGGTGCTTTTCAAACTTGATTTTGAAAAAGCATATGATCGTGTCAATTGGGAATTCTTGCTGGATGTACTCAAACAAAGGGGCTTTGGGGACAGATTTGTTTCTTGGATTCATAATTTACTTATTTCTGGTAAATCATGTGTTAATATTAATGGAGAATTAGGGGATTATTTTCAGTGTAAAAGGGGTTTACGACAGGGGGATCCTTTATCTCCTTTCCTATTTAATTTAGTGGCTGATGTCCTTAACAAAATACTTAAAAAGGCTCAAGCTGCTGGTAGGATTCGAGGTTTAGGAAATATTTTGAACTTAGGTGATGTATTAAATTTACACTTTGCAGATGATACATTGATTTTTTTGCAGGCAGATAGACATATGATTAACTCTTTGAAATGGATTTTACTCTGTTTCGAAAACCTCTCAGGGTTGAAAATAAACTTTGATAAAAGTGAAATGGTGCCTTTAAACCTAACACAACAAGAGGGTCAAGTGTTGGCTGCCCAAATGGGATGTAAATTAGCTAGCTTACCTATAACTTACTTAGGTGTTCCTTTACATTGGAAACAATTGCCTATGACTTGTTGGAATGACCTCGTTGAAAAGATTGAAAAGAGATTGCAATCTTGGAAAAGTAAGTTGCTGTCTTTGGGAGGGAGAGTGACCTTGTTGAATTCTGTGGTTTCAGCTATACCTTTGTATTGGTTATCGTTGTATAAAATGCCAACCAGAATTAGGATGAGAATTGACCAACTAAGACGACGGTTCTTATGGTTTGGGGGAACCTCTGTTAGGAAAAAATATGCTCTTATTAGTTGGACCAGGGTTTGTAGGAGTAAAAAACTTGGTGGATTAGGTGTCCTTGATTTACAGATGATGAACAAAGCACTCTTAGCTAAATGGCTCGTTAGATTTTTAGATGATTCAGTTTTAGGTACTTGGAAGACTATTTTGCAACAGAAGTATAGTGTATTAGGTACCTATGGATTGCTTTCCCCTTTTTGGAAAGATATCATGAAAACTAAAGATATAGTTGATGTTAGCACGGATTGGCAGGTAGGGAATGGGCACTGTATAAAATTTTGGCTTGACAGGTGGATTGGTACCACTGCCTTGCATACTGTTTATCCCAACCTGTTTACAATTGCATATGATCAAAATATTTTAGTCTCACAGGTGTTTACTTCTCATGGCTTACATTTAGAATTTTGCAGACAACTAGTTAGTGTCTACCACACAGAGTGGTGTGCTCTATTATCCCAGTTTCATAATTTTCAATTGAGTTCTAATAATGATCAAATCATTTGGCGATGGTCTAGTACGGGTAGATTTAGCGTGCATTCTTTGTATACTTGGCTGGCTTTTGGGGGGGATTCCTAATTCAATATTTTCCTGCATTTGGAATGCCAATATACCCCTCAAAATTAAAATTTTTTTATGGTTAGCCAAACAAAACAGAATCTTGACAAAGGATAATTTAGGTAAAAGGGGGTGGAATGGTAACCAAAGTTGCATATTTTGCACCACACAGGAATCTGTTTCGCATCTATTTATACTTTGCCCTTTGGCTAGACAGATATGGGATTGGATAGCTCAATTTAACAATTTTGTGTTTATTTGTGCAACACTAGATGAGCTGTGGGACATAGGTGCATATATACCTATGAAAGATGACAATTTAATTATGATTATTATAGGTGCAGTTTTGTGGACTTTGTGGCTTGAGAGAAATAGGCTTATCTTTAGGGGGGGCATTGCCAAACAAGCTAGTAGTCTAGGGGTTCAGATTATAACTATTGCTAAGTTTTGGTGTTCCAATCAAAAATATAATGCGCTTGAGAAACTAACATTTGTGCTGCCTCATGATGTTAAGGGCCTATTAGGAGGTTTGCATACCATCCCTATGGAGGATGGGGAGGCTACAATCCCTATGCTTGGGATAGGGCATTCGATGGCGGACAGGTTTGACGATGCAGATGAAGGCCTAGGAAGTTGAAGGCAAGAAACTTTTGTGATTTTTACTAATGCAGGGGCCTTTTTGCTAAAGTGTGTCATATATGGTAGTGGTAGTAGATGTTCCTATTAGTCTATATGTTTTATTTGCAGGTTATTTTCGTTGGTATTGTCTTAATGCCGTGTTTTGTTGATCTTTATTTTGTTTGTAATATTGTTGTGGTACCAATGTTGGTACCGGTTCGCAAATACATTGTAATGGGGTTTTCGTTTTATTAATGGAAATCGGTGGGATTTTACCCACTTCTTTCAAAAAAAAAAAAAAATCATCCCTTTAATTAACTCTGATAAGTTAACAAATCTATTTTGATTCAATCGAATCCTTTGTTTTAATTTTATTTGTTGCACCCAAAGATCTCAAAACTGCACCACTTGCCATACCGGCCGGTTGAATCCCTCTCGTGTCAGAAATTTCTGCTTGAAGGTACTCTAAGCCATGATATTTTATTTATATTATTGTTGCATAACACTTCCTCGATTAGGATATAATAAGTAAATATATTGGTTAGAATTAATTATTGTCCTTAGATTGTAGAAACTTCTTATTAGTATTTGTTTAATTCAAAAACTGAAAATTTGAAGTTATTAATAAATATTTTATTTATATTATAATCTGAAAATTATTTAATATTAAGAGTTTCTGAAATTATATTTAATATCTGAAAAACTTTCTTTTAATATATACCGAGCTTAGTTTTATTCGGGATCATATAATTTGATAAATGTTAATTATAATTAAGTATATTAAGATCTGGAAGTTGTTCCTATTAATAAAGTATTTTCTTTAGTTACATTAAAAATTGATTATAATGTATAGTATTATAGATAATTTTGTATTTGATAACTAGATCTAATTAGATATTTGTATAAACTCTCACTAATCGTTGTTATTATTATTGTGAGTGATTTTGGTCCACTCCAGAATTTTCCTATTATTATTATAATTATTATTTTTATTGTGTTAATTGTTTCATGTCCGATAAAATCACAGCATAAGGAGATAACAAGTCATGACAATTTTGCTAAATCTAATTTGTAAAAAGATTTATTCTGCAAGTTGTTAATTAAACGGTAATCAAATGTTTATTTAAATGAAAAGTAGTAGCAAGCATTCATAGTTTAATATCTCTCAATAGGAAGAATTCCTTGGTCTTATTTTTGTATTGATCTGTTGTAATATTATCTTAATAATTAAAAACATGTCAAAATAGTACCCTTTTTCCAGATTTAAAAATAAATTCCAGAAAATATAAAATTTAGAAATCTTGAATACTAAAATATATTCTCATTTATTTCATACTAAATTATTTTATGCCAAATTTAAAATACACAATATTAAGAGTTATTAAAGAATTTTTGGATATGAATGCAAGTAAACATTTCTAAACAGAGATATGTTTGTCCACTAGGTTCGGCTTTTGAAGATTTAAGAGACGTAAGAGACGACCAAGAATTTACTTAGATATCAGGTACGGGTTTCCTGGACCTTGTCAAATTGTACTTACTGTTTTTGTATCCATTTAATTGTTTGGAATTGTGCATGTTGAATCGAACGATCCCTTTGGCTTGTTTAGAATTACAATAGGATTATTTCATATCGATCATAAGACTTGTAAGTAGGGTGTGTTGAGCATGATATTGTGTAGTGTTAAATGACGAACGTAAAAGGTAATGGTTATGTTAAAGGAAAGGGGCCAACATGTGTTGAATGCATGTTGGAATGTATACATTGGGTCTAGGTTCGACTAGACCCCTCGTCAATGTGGCGTTGGATGGATTTCCCGTCACGGGTCAAGACCTAGCGTAGGGTGGATTTCCCGTCTAGTGAGACAGCCAATATCTAGCGTAGGGTGGATTTCCCGTCTAGTTAGAAGTCTTCCGTTGTTGGATGGATTTCCCAGCGGAGTGGCGGTCTTCCAGTGTTGGATGGATTTCCCACTGGATTGGCAAATAAATGGATTAACAGAAAACTTGAAAGATAATTAAAGAAGTGTATGTGTGTGTGTGTGTGTTTTAAATATTGCATAACATGTGAGGATATAATAATTATATTCTATTTGTAATAATAAGTAAATTTGACAAATTCCGGAACTGGAACTAAATCCCGTACTGAGAGATTGTTCGATCTCTCACCCGTTTCCACTTATGTGGGTTCTAGGAAATGATGAAGCCGACAAGGAGCACGAATAGGAGGGATGCGGATCAGGAAGTCAACAAGCTGACAGCTCAAGTATCTTTTTAATTTCTTTAGTTAAAACTTTAAATTCTCTCTTTAGAAGTGGATACATTGACTGACATGGCAATTATCGGTTTGTTTGCCATGTTTGCCTTGATCTCATGTTGAATTTATGTTGTGGGTTTGAACTACTTGTGGTGTTAAAAGACTTCGTTTAACTTTTAAATGTTGCATGAGTATTTGTTATTGATAATGTATGTGATGTGCACACGCCTTACGTATCATTACGTGGCGGGTTGTCTCGGGGTGTGACATGAAGTTAGTGACACACACCACCGATGTCACATTAGTTGACTCCTCGTAAAATATAAAAGTTATAATTATTTATTAGTAAAAGTTGGAGGTTAAACTATCAAACTATTTAATATTTACAAAGAAATACTACAAAGGACATTGTTTTTGCCACTAGATCAAATGCTGAATTAATTTTTTTTTATTATTTCTATTATTTAAAAAATATAAATTATTAATTAAATTAAACAATATGAAATATTATATAAATCAATTTACCATACCCTTGACCGGTCATTCAAAGAATATGGTCCCCTCTCTTTGTTAAAGCAATAAATTTATTTTATTAGGTTTTAGCAAATGTTCACTGTTCAATCAGTTTATATATATACATAGAGGGGTTGGCTAATATCAAATCAATTGTTCTTAAGGTTCCGTGCAACTAAGTCTTTTTTAATTTTCAATGTCCAAAATGTTGATCCAAACCGTTAGATGTGCTCTCTATATTAAAATGTACTTAGAGACCAAATTTTACATTTTTCTGATTTTTTTACTATTTATTAAGCTACTATGAAAATCGCTGATCCAACGGTGGCTTCTGATTTTATTGTTTTTGTGTGCAACATTTTATTACTATTAAAAAAAATTCATATCTATTTAAAAAAATCAAATTATATAATATTTCATCTATTTAAAAAAAATATAAAATATTTATAATATTTCAATTCAAAAAATAAATAATTATAAACATTTATGTTTAATTAAAAAAAAGGCTTAGAACCGGGAATTTTATCTCCGGATCGACAAACCGGAAATTTTGTTTGCAGAAAGTTTGTATGAAACCGAGAATTTAACCTTTAGTTTGAATAGATTTTGAAATTCTAAATTTTGAAAATATGGTGCTATCAGACGCTATAACGTTATATGGATTATATTTAAAATTTGAGTTACCTCGGGTGATATGAGTTCGTTTTGTGTCCAAGTTAAATTCAAATGGAACGGGCTTGAATCTAGCCCAATTGTTATGAGATAGGAGTAGGTCCGACGGGCATTGGACCCATTTTTAGGTTCAATTAGCTCTAACACCATACGATTAGCATTAAGATTTGTGCGCACGGAAATTGATACATATATATGCACGGAATTTAATACTGAGCACACGAATCTTGATGCAATCGGATGGTCAGTACACCCATCGAACCAAAATAGGTCCGATGGGCATCGGACCTACTCTGAACTGAATTGTTTTATATCGGCACAAACCTCAAAAGAGGTCGCGTATATTACGTATTTTAAACAAAATTGATCTGGCGGATTCTGATCTAGCAAAATACAACTTAGATGTTGTTACGTTATGAAATTTTTACAATTAAATTGAAATGATTTAAAAGGAAGAACCGATAAATTGTGTTAATAAAATGGAAGTTTAAACCTTAATTAAGGTTTCCCTAAATAAGTAAGTTAATTGTGAATTGAAACCGCGTCGAAATTTCGAGATTTCGGAACTTTATGGGCTCAGTGCGGATTAGATTGACCGCAGTGCGGATCAACCTCATCCGCAGTGGCTCAGGATTTTTCTGGAATTTTGACAAAAATATGACTAAGTAGTGAGTGCGGGTGAGGGATCCGCAGTGCGGATTAGTTTAGCCGCACTCATGAATTTCTGGATTGCACTGAATTTTCCTGAAATCGGCTAAGTAGTGAGTGCGGATGAGGTTGAACCGCAGTGCGGATCAGGTTCATCCGCAGTAGGCTCGGACTTTTCCTGGATTCGGCTGACAACCGACTAAGTCTCGAGTGCGGATTAGGTAACCCGCAGTGCGGATTGGCTAATCCGCATTCAGGGTAATTTTAACCCTAAAACCCAAATTAAACCTTCTCTCTCTCTCACTTCACCATTATCCCCATTTCTAAGTTATTTTCGGTTAAGAGAGAAGGAAAAGATCCCGTGAGTTTCCGTTTCTTCCAGACTCCCGATTGTTGCGAGAAATCGAGTTTGGAACCGAGAAAGCAGCCGAGGATCTCTCAGAACCCTTCTATTTGGTATTTCTTTCTCTCCTTTTTACTTTCGAAACCTCGAATTTTCTCGATTTCTCGGATTCTCGTTTTAAACCCGAGATTTGTGCTCGAATTGCTCGAGGACTAGTTCCTCTACACTTCTTACTAGTTTGTTTGTCATTCTTTTTCCCGATTTCTTCCGATTTATGAAATCTGATTTCTAGGGTTTCGTGCCAAAATTGAAAGTTGGCCTAATCGTGATTTGATTTGCTTAACCCGACCAATTAGACTTGTAATCGGTAGGGTTGCCTCCTGATCGTGAATTTTTAGAACATTTAACAGCCGATTTGAGGTTTTGACCAAATTAGGGTTAACCAAACGGTAAATTGAAATGAACCGAGAACCAAGGTAGTGAACCGGTGATTGATGGTCACCAAATGGAGAGTTGTATGGTCCCGAGGACATAGAGGATTTTGGTAAGAAATAATGAACCGAACGAATTGATACCAAAAACACAGAAATTGAATAGGGAAGGTATAAGCCCTAGCACCACTCGATTAAACTCCTCGATCCTGAACCAATGTTAAACCTAGTATACGTATAATATAGGTGTAGGCTCGGTCGAGCAAGAACTTGCGAGACCATACGAGACGTCCGATCCTTAGCTTAAGCGGTACGCTCGTCATAATAAGGTGCGGGATTCTTGGACTTGTTTGATACTTTGTTTTCAGGAATTAAACTGTTTATTCGTTTGTCATGTTGAATGATTAATTGTTGCATATTTTGGAATTCATGCTGTATATTGATTATTGCATAAATGAGAATGATTGAATTGTTTTAGTTAAGGTTGATTGGCATGTTGGTATGGTTATTAATTGTTTAGTTCTATGAATTGTGCTTGTTGTGAATGAATCTGCCAGGCCGACCTGTTTAGGTGGCTGGATAAGGTAACGGTGACCTATCCGTTGACCTGTGTTTACGAATTTGCCAGGCCGACCTGTTAAGGTGGCTGGATTCAGGTGACGCTGCTGACTTATGCGTCGATCTGTAGAATTTGCCAGACCGACCTGTTTAGGTGGCTGGATTCAGGTGACGCTGCTGACTTATGCGTCGATCTGTAGAATTTGCCAGACCGACCTGTTTAGGTGGCTGGATTCAGGTGACGCTGCTGACTTATGCGTCGATCTGTAGAATTTGCGAGACTGACCTATATGTGTGGCTTGAGATATATTTGCTTGAGATTTAGCAAAGTTGACCTGTATAGGTAACTTTGAGTCCGTGTGTTTGCATATGTGTCAAGTTGACCTGTATTGGTGACTTGTAACCGGACCTTAGGAAATGGTTAAGCCAAACAGCAATTGCAGATGGGTGTCCGATAAAGGGTCCAGCTTGGTTGGCCATCTGTAGGCGCTTGTAACCCTACAGATGTGGGTTTGATAACGGTTCAGCTCGAGAGAACATCTGTAATTGCTACAAGCCCTAATGAACTGCGTTAGGAATCGAGTTAAGCCAAAGTACATGTTGTGTGTTGAAATCCATATTGAAATTCCGTAAACTGTGTTTCAGGTTGATTAACTGTTGTCGAGTAGTGGCATTCTGTTATTTATGTTTTCTTATATAACTGTTGCATTGTTTATTGTTTGGGTTTCATCTTTGAATATAGAGTTTGATTGCAAGTCCAATAATTCATATGTGGCAAATTCGCACTGAGAATTTTATTCTCACCCCCACCCTCCCGGTTACTTTACAGGTACAGGTACGATTGATTCCGGAGAGGCACGCGAGTAGTGGGCCATAGTAGCTGACCATCTCAGGACCCTAGATATTTTGGTTGTATAGATATAGGGTAGGCCTCATGGTTGGTATCCGGATGCGATACTTTCGTTGTATTATTACTATCCAGACTGTGTACTCTGATTTTATATTAGAAACTTGTTTTGAATTGCGTGTTGTTTGGTTTAAATTGTGATTAGCCTTGTAAGCATACACGGCGTTGTATGCTTACGGCGGGGGACTGTTACTACCCGTGGCCGCGGGGTGTGACAGCTCTCTTCGGTGGTATCAGAGCTCAAGGTTTAAACCCTAACCAGACTGATAGGATACGTGAGTGGGGTACGTTATACTTGGGGTCGTCACGGCTAACGACTTGTTCGTTCTATGAGATAGGTATATGCAAATCTAATGACTATTTTCTTCTTATTTAAGAGCTATGGAAGGACGCCGAGGTAGGGGACGACCTAGAACTAGGAACCCACTGAACGAACCGATCGTTCATGCGAGCGAGGCCGGATCTGCAGGGCCGGAGGTCCAGAGAGTTGATCTTGGACCTGTAGGTGCGCAGAACCGGGACCGAGATCTAGACGATAGATTGATTGCGGCTTACGAGAGAGGCCGCCAAGCAGAGAGACATGAGGTGGCACCGGAGGCTCCCCGAGGAGGTCCGGAAGATTTTAGGAGGTTGTACGACTCCTTCATGCGCCTTAATCCACCTCGGTTTAATGGCACTGGCGAGTATGCCGCTGCGGAAGAATGGCTCGCGAGCATGAGTGCCAAGCTAGTTCTGTGTAGAGCGCCAGAACAGGATATGGTGGAGCTGGCCGAGCAGCAGTTAGAGGAGGGTGCGAGGTTCTGGTGGGATGGAGCCCGACGTAGTTATGTCGGGGAGGAGGCCAAGATTCCGTGGGAATTGTTTGAACAACAATTCACTCGACGATTTCTGAGTAACATACAGCGAGAGGCGCTGCGGAGGAAATTCCTGGATTTGAAGCAGGATGGGCGAACGGTGGCAGATTATAACAACGAGTTCCTCGCCCTATCCAGGTATGCAATTGATGTGCAAACTGATGTGGTGAGATACCATAGGCAGTACCTGGATGGACTTGACGGGGGGATCTCTATGATTGTGGATACCCCGATGGCTACTGAGCTGCATGCCATGATGGATCATGCTGAGCAAGTGGAGTTGCACGGCAAGAGGAGAAGGCTGCAAATGACGGAGAGGAGTGTGAAGCAGAGGGAGGACCAGAACAGGCAATTGAGGTCGAGGGGAAGACCATCGACAGCTAGACCACCCTTGAGACAGTTTGTGGCACCTAGACCCCCTCCGAGGCAGATGGCAGCACCGGTACTCCGGCCGGGTTTTGTTTCAGTGTGGTGCCGTTCATGCGACCAGGAACACTCGGAGATCGAGTGCAGACGCCGCAACCAAGCCTGTTACACCTGCGGCAGTATGGAGCATTGGGCAAGAGAGTGCCCGAATGCAGCACTAGGGTTCCAGAGGAACAGCGGTGGCAGAGGGCCCATGGGACGTGGAACTGGTAGACCACCATTCCGTGGTCGAGGTGCTTCCCAAACCAGCGGAGGCAGGATTGGAGGTCGAGTGGCTGCCCATGCACTCGGTATAGCAGAGGTTGCATATGACGCAACGAGGACTCTGGAGGAAGGAGAAGGCTCGCAACCGTCTGATTCTCGAGCTGATGTGATGACAGGTATACTTTCTATCTCGGATGAGAGTGCCTATTGTTTGATAGATACTGGGTGTAGCCATTCCATTGTATCGAAGGCTTGGGTAGAAAGGTATAACTGGCCAACCGAAACCAATAACCAAGTCCTGAGTGTCCAAACCCCTTTCGGTTCGACTGACCGAAAAATAACCATATGCCGAAACCGAAAAGTCAGAGTTGATGGAAGGGATCTCGAGATAGACCTGTTGGTTATGGAGATCACGGGTTACGACGTTCTATTGGGGATGGATTGGCTAACAAGACATGCCGCAACGATCGACTGTCCGCACCGCAGGATTTGTTTTGTGACCGCGAAAGGTGGTATGTCGTGCATGCTGAACTGTAGGAAGGTTGGAGGGTTGATACCGTGCATCTCGGCTGTGGAAGTTAGGCACCTGATCGATTCAGGGTGCACTGCATATCTGGCAGCAATAGTATACACTGATACGAAAGTTCCTGAGATGAATACGATTCCAGTGGTGTCGGAGTTCGTGGATGTGTTTCCGGAAGAAATAGTCGGATTACCACCGGAACGAGAAGTGGAGTTTGGCATAGAAGTGGTACCGGGTACGACACCAATTTCAAAGAGTCCGTATCGTATGGCTCCTGCAGAATTGAAAGAACTCAAGGCCCAATTAGAAGAGATGCTGGAAAGCGGGTTTATTAGACCGAGCACATCTCCATGGGGTGCTCCGGTGTTGTTTGTGAAGAAGAAAGATGGTACCTTGCGGTTATGCATAGATTACCGTGAATTGAACAAGGTAACCGTCAAGAATAGATACCCGTTGCCCCGAATCGATGACTTGTTTGATCAGCTACAAGGATCTTCGATCTACTCCAAGATAGACTTGAGGACGGGGTACCACCAGCTTAGAATACGTCCGACTGACGTGGAAAAGACAGCCTTCCGAACGCGCTATGGGCATTACGAATATATGGTGATGCCGTTCGGGCTAACGAACGCTCCGGCTGCATTTATGGACATGATGCAGCGAGTGTTTCACGACCTATTGGATTCAACTGTGGTGGTGTTCATCGATGACATCCTGATATATTCAAGGTCACGTGAGGAGCATGAGGTACATCTGCGGATAGTGTTGCAGAGATTGAGAGATCATCAACTATTCGCAAAGTTTTCGAAGTGTGAGTTTTGGCTTGAGAAAGTGGCCTTCCTTGGGCACGTGATATCAGGTGAAGGGTTGGCCGTGGATTCAGAAAAGATTCGGGCGGTGACCGATTGGAAGAGGCCAGAAACAGTTACGGAGATTCGCAGTTTTCTGGGGCTAGCCGGATATTATAGAAGGTTCGTGCTTGGATTCTCACAGTTAGCTGCTCCCCTCACGAAGCTTTTGCATAAAGGTGTGAAGTTCGAGTGGGGTGCCACTCAAGATCAAAGCTTTGAGGAGTTGAAGAATCGGTTAGTAACTGCACCGGTTCTTGCCATGCCCATCACCGACGAGGAGTATACCGTCTACACCGATGCATCCGGATCTGGTTTGGGATGTGTACTGATGCAGAAGGACCATGTTATAGCATACGCTTCTCGGCAGTTGCGATCGCACGAACAGAATTATCCGACCCATGATCTGGAGCTAGCTGCAGTGATCTTCGCTTTAAAGATTTGGCGGCATTACTTATATGGAGTGAAGTGCCGTATCTTCACGGATCACCAAAGCTTGAAGTATATCTTCACTCAAAGGGAGTTGAATTTGAGGCAGAGGAGATGGTTGGAGCTGATGAAGGACTACGATCTGGATATCCAGTATCATGCTGGAAAGGCAAACGTGGTAGCAGATGCGCTAAGCAGGAAGAGTCAGATCAATCTGGCATCGATTATCACCAGCGAGACACACCTTCTCGAAGAAATGAGAAGAATGAATCTGCACGTGGGCGCATCCCGTGAGTTTGCATTGGAAACCTCATCTCGATTGATTGGAGCGAGCAATAGGGCAGGTACAGCTACAGTTGCCTCGATTATCTTGGCTGCGGTCGAGGTTCGACCAGAGTTACATGAGCAGATTCGAGCAGCACAACAAGAGGACCCAAAATGCCAGAAATTCCGACAACATTTCGAGTAAAATGCAGACTCACCATTTCAACTCCACGAGGATGGTATTCTGCGGTTCCATGACCGCATATGCGTTCCGAATGACTCAGAACTGAAGAATCTGATTCTGTCAGAAGCACATGACTCGGGGTATACCATCCACCCTGGTGAAGTCAAGATGTATCAAGATTTAAAGGGATATTTCTGGTGGCCAAAGATGAAAAGGAACGTGCAAGGCTATGTTGAGAAATGTCAGATCTGTCAGCAAGTCAAAGCGGATAGACGGAAGAGGGCGGGACTGCTCAGACCTTTGGAGATACCCATGCGGAAATTCGAGTCAATCACTATGGACTTCGTGACTGGATTTCCGAGAACCGTTGGACGATATGATGCCATATGAGTGATAGTGGATCGGCTGACGAAGATTGCACACTTCATTCCACTCCGGATCGAGACATCCGGAAGAGAGCTAGCCGATTTGTTCTTGCAATACCAGTTTAAGTACCACGGATGTTCGAGGCACATTGTCTCCGACCGAGACACTCGATTTACATCTCACTTTTGGGGGAGCTTTCAAGAAGCCATGGGCACGAAACTGAGATTCAGTACAGCCCATCATCCGCAAACCGACGGTCAATCCGAACGAACAATCCAAACATTGGAGGACATGCTTCGATCCTGTGCTTTAAGTTTCCGAGAATCTTGGATCAACCACTTGTACTTGGTAGAGTTTGCGTACAACAATAGCTACCATTCGAGTATCGGAATGTCACCACAAGAGGCACTTACGGGACAGCAGTGTCGCACACCGCTGTGGTGGGGACCCGCGGGTACGTATTCACCTACCGGGCCTCAGATGTTAGAAGAGATTGCTGAAACGACGAAAGTCGTTTTGAGTCGGCTTAAGTCGGCCCAAGAGCGACAAAAGAAATATGCGGATGTGCATAGAAGACCGTTGGAGTTTCAAGAAGGGGATCACGTGTGGCTTCGAGTTTCACCCGTCAGGGGTGTACACCGATTTGGCGTATCAGGCAAGTTAAGTCCTAGATATATTGGACCGTTTCAGATTTTGAGGCGAATGGGACCGGTGGCATATGAGCTTGCACTGCCCCCAGCATTGGACCGGGTTCATCCGGTGTTTCATGTGTCACAATTGCGCCGATACGTACGAGATCCGTCTCATTGCATTGATCACTCGGACCTGCATGTCCAAGGTGACCTATCCTATCAAGAAGAGCCAATGCAGATATTGGACCGAAAAGAACAGCAACTTCGGAGCAAGACGATTAAACTTGTCCTGGTTAAATGGGGATGCCATTCGACTAAAGAAGCAACATGGGAACATGAGGAAACCATTCGTGAGAAGTACCCGGAACTATTCAACGAATCAGGTACGCAATTGAGTTCAGAGGACTGAACTTTATTCTAAGGGGGGGAGAAATGTTACGTTACGAAATTTTTACAATTAAATTGAAATGATTTAAAAGGAAGAACCGATAAATTGTGTTAATAAAATGGAAGTTTAAACCTTAATTAAGGTTTCCCTAAATAAGTAAGTTAATTGTGAATTGAAACCGCGTCGAAATTTCGAGATTTCGGAACTTTATGGGCTCAGTGCGGATTAGATTGACCGCAGTGCGGATCAACCTCATCCGCAGTGGCTCAGGATTTTTCTGGAATTTTGACAAAAATATGACTAAGTAGTGAGTGCGGGTGAGGGATCCGCAGTGCGGATTAGTTTAGCCGCACTCATGAATTTCTGGATTGCACTGAATTTTCCTGAAATCGGCTAAGTAGTGAGTGCGGATGAGGTTGAACCGCAGTGCGGATCAGGTTCATCCGCAGTAGGCTCGGACTTTTCCTGGATTCGGCTGACAACCGACTAAGTCTCGAGTGCGGATTAGGTAACCCGCAGTGCGGATTGGCTAATCCGCATTCAGGGTAATTTTAACCCTAAAACCCAAATTAAACCTTCTCTCTCTCTCACTTCACCATTATCCCCATTTCTAAGTTATTTTCGGTTAAGAGAGAAGGAAAAGATCCCGTGAGTTTCCGTTTCTTCCAGACTCCCGATTGTTGCGAGAAATCGAGTTTGGAACCGAGAAAGCAGCCGAGGATCTCTCAGAACCCTTCTATTTGGTATTTCTTTCTCTCCTTTTTACTTTCGAAACCTCGAATTTTCTCGATTTCTCGGATTCTCGTTTTAAACCCGAGATTTGTGCTCGAATTGCTCGAGGACTAGTTCCTCTACACTTCTTACTAGTTTGTTTGTCATTCTTTTTCCCGATTTCTTCCGATTTATGAAATCTGATTTCTAGGGTTTCGTGCCAAAATTGAAAGTTGGCCTAATCGTGATTTGATTTGCTTAACCCGACCAATTAGACTTGTAATCGGTAGGGTTGCCTCCTGATCGTGAATTTTTAGAACATTTAACAGCCGATTTGAGGTTTTGACCAAATTAGGGTTAACCAAACGGTAAATTGAAATGAACCGAGAACCAAGGTAGTGAACCGGTGATTGATGGTCACCAAATGGAGAGTTGTATGGTCCCGAGGACATAGAGGATTTTGGTAAGAAATAATGAACCGAACGAATTGATACCAAAAACACAGAAATTGAATAGGGAAGGTATAAGCCCTAGCACCACTCGATTAAACTCCTCGATCCTGAACCAATGTTAAACCTAGTATACGTATAATATAGGTGTAGGCTCGGTCGAGCAAGAACTTGCGAGACCATACGAGACGTCCGATCCTTAGCTTAAGCGGTACGCTCGTCATAATAAGGTGCGGGATTCTTGGACTTGTTTGATACTTTGTTTTCAGGAATTAAACTGTTTATTCGTTTGTCATGTTGAATGATTAATTGTTGCATATTTTGGAATTCATGCTGTATATTGATTATTGCATAAATGAGAATGATTGAATTGTTTTAGTTAAGGTTGATTGGCATGTTGGTATGGTTATTAATTGTTTAGTTCTATGAATTGTGCTTGTTGTGAATGAATCTGCCAGGCCGACCTGTTTAGGTGGCTGGATAAGGTAACGGTGACCTATCCGTTGACCTGTGTTTACGAATTTGCCAGGCCGACCTGTTAAGGTGGCTGGATTCAGGTGACGCTGCTGACTTATGCGTCGATCTGTAGAATTTGCCAGACCGACCTGTTTAGGTGGCTGGATTCAGGTGACGCTGCTGACTTATGCGTCGATCTGTAGAATTTGCCAGACCGACCTGTTTAGGTGGCTGGATTCAGGTGACGCTGCTGACTTATGCGTCGATCTGTAGAATTTGCGAGACTGACCTATATGTGTGGCTTGAGATATATTTGCTTGAGATTTAGCAAAGTTGACCTGTATAGGTAACTTTGAGTCCGTGTGTTTGCATATGTGTCAAGTTGACCTGTATTGGTGACTTGTAACCGGACCTTAGGAAATGGTTAAGCCAAACAGCAATTGCAGATGGGTGTCCGATAAAGGGTCCAGCTTGGTTGGCCATCTGTAGGCGCTTGTAACCCTACAGATGTGGGTTTGATAACGGTTCAGCTCGAGAGAACATCTGTAATTGCTACAAGCCCTAATGAACTGCGTTAGGAATCGAGTTAAGCCAAAGTACATGTTGTGTGTTGAAATCCATATTGAAATTCCGTAAACTGTGTTTCAGGTTGATTAACTGTTGTCGAGTAGTGGCATTCTGTTATTTATGTTTTCTTATATAACTGTTGCATTGTTTATTGTTTGGGTTTCATCTTTGAATATAGAGTTTGATTGCAAGTCCAATAATTCATATGTGGCAAATTCGCACTGAGAATTTTATTCTCACCCCCACCCTCCCGGTTACTTTACAGGTACAGGTACGATTGATTCCGGAGAGGCACGCGAGTAGTGGGCCATAGTAGCTGACCATCTCAGGACCCTAGATATTTTGGTTGTATAGATATAGGGTAGGCCTCATGGTTGGTATCCAGATGCGATACTTTCGTTGTATTATTACTATCCAGACTGTGTACTCTGATTTTATATTAGAAACTTGTTTTGAATTGCGTGTTGTTTGGTTTAAATTGTGATTAGCCTTGTAAGCATACACGGCGTTGTATGCTTACGGCGGGGGACTGTTACTACCCGTGGCCGCGGGGTGTGACAGATGTGTTCGACGAACACATGAGATTGAGAACGGGTTTGAGATATGGATCAAAATGAACTATCGATTACTGTAGAAAAAAAATTCAACTGAATTTTTAAATAGATTTTGAAACTTGTCAGTCTGAATCTAATCATAAATATTATGCTACCTATGGGTTAGAGGTGTTTATCGGTTCAATTAAAATTGAAATAACATAGACAAATCAAAATTATTCGGTCTAAAAAATACAACCAAATCGATCGAAATAAATTTATCAAACGAATGAAAACCGAACGAAAAAATAGAATTAATTTTCGATTTGTTCAACTGAATCGAAATAAGAAAATTAACAAAAAAATAAACAATTTTTAATTTTTAAAAGTTATTTCATAAGCTCAAAAAATTATTTATTTCAATGGATAATTGGATTAGGATTTAGTATTTTTCATACCCAATGAAAAATAATAAGTTCATAATTATTTTTTTATAGGCTCAAAAGAATTATACTCCTCTTTTGAATCAGATCAGTCTGATCGATTTTAAAATGTATAATTGAACCGAATCAAACAATTAAACCAATTTTAAAACTTAAATCGGACCGGTCCACCTAACCAAAAAAACACAAACTTTCTTTGTTCAATTTAAAAACCAATTCAACATCAAAGATGCATCAAAGCTACTGTTACCTCAAAAGTCGTAGTGGCCTTCAATTTTAAACTCCAAAAGTCAGCCTCAAAGGCCAAGCAAAGTTATTTTATTTTATTTTTTTGAGAAAAACAAGTAATAACGTGTCAGGGGTGACCTTCAAAAAATAAAAAATAAAATAACGTGTCATGGAAGAAGTACGGCTCGTGCGGCAGCGATTAAACGCCGCTGACTTTCAAGTTTCATCAGGTACTGTCGTACTGAACTGCCAATCTTCTTATCCTAATGTCAACATCTCACTCATTTTTTTTTTATAAAGGTTAGAGGTCAAAGTTATCAAACTATTTTAATATTATTGTTATTACTAGGGGTGGCAACGAATTGAACTTATCTTAGGTTTGAATTTAGTGTGAATAAGATTTGAATCGAACCTGGTTTGATTCGTTTCGAACTGAATGCATTTCAAATCGAATTAATTGCAAACTACACATTTTTCAAATCGAACCTGAATCGAATCGCATATAATCGTAAAATGAGTGTTTTTAAGTTGAAAAATTGTTCATGAAAAAATACATCATAGCAAATAATCGTAAAAAGAGAATTAAGTACAAGAACTAAAATATGCAGTAAAACAAGTAATCGTAGCTTGAGTGCTCACTCGATCAAACCCTCAATCAGACCATCTAATGAAGTGAGAATCTGAAAGGTAGAGAAAGCAGAGGAGAGATGGTCGAAGAGAGAGGAAAGATAGCCGTTTAGGCCAGAGAGAGGAGTGACGACCGGAGAGAGCTAGTCGCCGAGAGCGTCGGCTAGGTTTTAGAGCGAGAGAGAGAGTGAGTTAGGGAGAGGCAGAGAGAGAACTAGATTATTGAGATTTGAGAGCGAGGGAGTATTGGCTAAATTAAATTATGATTCTCTATCTTGGGTTTTAATTTCACCAGGTAAATAAACGGTTGATGTTATTATGAGATTTTAATCATAAAAGTCCGCGAACCCATTTCGATCGAACCAGGCTAGGTTTGAATTAATTTCAAACCGAACCTGGTTTGTTTCGTTTCAATTCGAACCCATTTCGAATTGAATTAAACTCAAATCAAACCCGAATCGAATCACGAACTATGAATTTTTTTGTCAGCCCTAGTTATTACAACAAAGAATTTATTCTATTCAGATTTTGAATCCATAACCTCTTATATAAAGATTATGTACATTTGCCACTAGATCAAAGATCAAGTCTTACATCTCACTCATTTTGTGTGCAACATTTTATTGCGTGCAATCAGGTGGATCAGCAACTATTTATTAAACGACTTAGTTGGATCAACGACTTAGTTGCAATCAGGTTTTACTAATTTTTTACTCATTTTGTGTGCAACATTTTATTGCGTGCCACTATGAAAATCGCTATCAGAAAACAATCAGGCGGTTCGAATCGCAGATGCCGTGGTTAAGGCTCGCAAGCCCTTAGGCACTTTGGGGGTAAAAAAATATATCGAATCGGATTTAAATAACTTATTGGATTTAAATTAATTAACTAATTTGATACTCGATAAAAAAATCAATGTTCTAACTTATATTTTCCAATACACTGACTTATAATTTATGATCTTATAACTTATAATTAATATTACCAATTATAATTTAAAAAATTTATTTTGATTTTAACACTGAATTTAATCCGAATTACAAATCAAACATCTAGAGGGGGTAAAATTTTTTTCAGAAAGAGACAAAGTCGATCGGTACCAATAGATTACCACTAAAACTAGAAATCCAGGAGAAGAAGACGGTTGCCCCCCCTACCCCCATCCTACAATAGATCTGCCTCTGGACCCTTCATTTTACGAATTCACATCCCCTCATGTTACCTGACTGAGGACAATTGAAATGGATAGTCCAGAATTGTTCATTTAACTCAGCACGAATCTCAACGCACAAATAATACTGCCCCTGTGCTATCCTGAATAGGGGCTGAGAGCAAATCTGGGCCGTCCGTTCAATTTACCCTCGTTTTTTTCTTTTTTTGAGGAAAATTTACCCTCGTTTTACATGCCTCCCTGGAGCATACGCTCAAACATCGCTTCATTCAATTCAAAAGATCTGGGCCGTCCGTTTCAATTTACCCTCGTTTTACATGCCTCCCTGGATCTGAACTCGAGAGACAATCAGCGGGGCCATCCTGGATTTGAACCAGATCGCTTTCCCAGGACGTAAATCATTGCGCCTCAATCGGGAGCTTTCATCTTCCTATTCAAAGCTCTGACGGCTAAGCGCCTAGGCTTCCTATTGAATGCTTTGTTGGCTAAACTTGTAAAATTGTTGATTGACTACTTGGCTCCCTGCCTCCCTGCCTCCCTGTCTCAGTTAACCCTCTCACACCCCGCCTCTGTCTTTTTCACCACACTGTTTCCGCTTCCTCAGGCTATTCTATTTATTAACGCTCTCTCCAGAGCTCTCTACTCGCATTTCCTTGAATCTTCTTCAACAAGGTTAATTAGTGTTTCTCACTCGCTCTCTCCAATGCAGTTTGATTTTCATAGTCTGAGTTGATTTGCGGTCTCTGGTAGTTCACACTTCGCCTGCTCTCTGCTGCCAATTCTCTTTCATTTCTCTCATAGAACCCAAATAACTCAGATCTTTAACTCATCATGGCTACTTTCTCTTCCAATTTCCTCTCCACCCAATTTCTATTCCCTCCCAAATCCCCTGCTCTCCACCGTCGATTCTCCCGCCTTGTCATGTCCGTCCAGTCAACAACTGCCACCCAATTTGACATAAAACAATACATGATTGAGAAAGCCGCTATAGTTAACAAGGCCCTCGACTCAGCCATCCCAGCCAAAGCCTTTCCCGATAGCAACCTCCTGCATGACGCTATGCATTATTCCCTAATGGCTGGAGGAAAACGGGTTCGACCCACCTTATGCCTTGCCGCATGCAAATTAGCTGGAGGCCTTGAGCCATGGGCACTACCGGTCGCCTTGGCCATAGAGATGATCCACACCATGTCGCTGATCCATGATGATTTGCCATTTATGGACAATGATGATCTTCGGCGTGGCAAGCTGGCATGCCACAAAGCCTTCGACGAACCAACAGCTCTTCTTGCCGGTGATGCCATGCTGTCACTAGCATTCGAAACAGCTTCTAACTTGTCATCCTATCCTGCTGACGTGACACCTGACCGTATTGCCCGTGTAGTTGTTGAGTTGGCCCGGTGCAGTGGTACTGGGGGTGTGGCAGAAGGCCAATTGGTGGATATCAAATCCACAGGTCTTAGTGAACCAGTACCATTACACAAACTTGAGTACATCCATTTGCACAAGACATCTGCCTTGCTGGAGGCGTCGGTTGTTACTGGGGCAATTATTGGAGGTGGGTCTGATGAACAAATCGATCGGTTGAGGAGGTACGCTAGAAGTACTGGGTTGCTTTTTCAGGTCGTTGATGACATACTGGATCTGACAAAGTCATCAGAGGAATTGGGCAAGACAGCTGGGAAGGATTTGGCTAATGATAAGACAACTTACCCGAAGCTTATCGGGTTGGATAAATCACGCGAGTTTGCGGAGAAGTTGTTAAGGCAGGCTAAGGAGCAGCTGAATGGGTTTGACTCGGAATCAGCTGCTCCTTTGGTTTACCTGGCAAATTATATTGCTTACAGGCAGAAATAGATTTCAGGTTGTGTGTAATATGTGTGGTTAACTGGAGTGTTGATTTTATTTTGTTTTTCAAGATAGGTTTCCTGATACTAGAATCAGATTATCACCTTTATTTTGAAATGGACAAAAGAATTATTTTGTTTGTAAGGTCTCTGTGAATGCATATGCTAATGTTATATAAGTCATTGATGATGAATAAATAGGAATTAATTTTGGGGAGACATCAACAGCTGCATGAAATCATAATTTGTGCAAACAAACCCCTTTTGCAAATTGCAATTGAAGGATCACATGAAGAAGATTTATGTTCTTTGTGAAAAAGGTTTCTTAACATGATTATTTCTGGCATTCTGTGAAACTTTGAAATTCTGAAATTTTCTAGATGTCTAACTAGGAGGCATTATTGAAGTCTTTATTCATGTTAAAAATTTAGAGGAGTGTGTACATAACAGATGGTATCGTGCCACCTGGTGCAGAGAAGTAATGTACCTGTTCCGACCAATTTGGTGTTATTTTTTATACCAACATTATATGGCTGTAAAACCTGGTGCAGAGAAGTCTTGGTGCCGTTTCAGGTATCTGGAGCCCATAAAATTCAAGCAATACAAGTTGACCAGGTAAGTAACCAAATTTTATCTCTCTCATTATTTGCATAATTTTAAAAGGTATCATCCTAATATACACTACTACTAGAAAGTAGTTGTAGTAGAAATATCAGACTGTCACATCATTTTGAAGTAAATATAATCAGGTTTTGTTCACTAGTCAACTTTGTATATTTATTTCAAAGTCGGACTGTGACATCATTTTGGAGTAAATATAATCACGTTTTGTTCACTTGTCACATCATTTTTAAGTAAAACTAGGGTGTTCTTAAGTTCACAAGGTGTTTGGTGAGCTTAACTCCAAAATATATTATATTGGTTTCAAACAACAAATCTAAGCCGTTGAAATCCATCTAATTCATAAGTGATTAATTTACATGTAAATATTTTAAGTTTTCAAATTATTTTAGTATAAAGTCAAGTGGTCAAAATTAGAAGGTTTATAAATTAATTTTAGTGCATTCAATTTTTTAACACTTTCTGACCACTTGACTTTATATAAAATTAATTCAAAATTTAAAAAATTTTACATGTAAATTCATCACTCGTGAAGTAAATCGGTTTCAACGGTTTGAATTTATTATTTGAAACTAATCTAATAAGTTTTGGAGTTAAGTTCACCAAACACTTTGGTGAGCTTAAGAACAACCTAGTTCTATTCCTTTATATTTGGGACTTCTACAATTTTGCTTTGACTTCTTCTAATTTCGGGTTCTCCTAATTTCAAACTTTCATTTTATTTGACTTCTCCTAATTTCTCCTAATAGATCTCTACTGAAGCAAGAGTGGTTAGAAATCAATTTATTATTTTTCCATTTTGGTATTTCTTGTTTTCTAATTTGTGGTTGGATGAAAGTTTGAAAGTTAAAATTAGAAGTTAGAGCATTATAATTTGTAATTTTGGAATAAATTAGGGTTATATTTAAGGTTAAATTTGTACTCGATTAGCTAATGGGTTTAAATCCAATAAGTTATTTGAATTCGATTTTTGTCTGGCATAAATCCTATGTCTGCAAAACAATTTAAACCTTTTTGGAATATCTGCTGTCTGAAATGTTATTTATGTTTGCATCTAAATTCTAAAATCAAACATTTGAAGATACTTGCAGATAACAAAAACTTCTAACAATTTTTACCTGTGCTTAAGTTATCAATTATTTTGTGAAAACAAAATTTATTTGAAACTCAAGCAAGGAGATTTTTGTTGTAAGTTATATTCTGAGTTTTGTTGAAATGACCACAATCTAATTGGAGTTTGTTAAACATTACTGAGTCATAGTCTTGGCTATTTTTTTTTTTTTTTGCAAATAAAGAAAAACTTTTGAGTATTTTGGTAAAATTGGTAAATTGGCATATGTTGATTTGTAAAAAAATATATTTAATTGCACTTATATATTTACAGAAAATCAGACCGTTGACATTTGATGCTTTTGGCATCGGTAGAAAAAGTCAGCCGATGGTAATGTTTGCTTGTTCAATTAAAGTACCTGTTTAACACTTCTTATATCGGACAATTCAAGTCAACCCGATGGTAATATTTGCTTGCTCAATTAAAGTACCTTTTTAACACTTCTTATATCGGACAATTCAAGTCAAGCCGATGGTGATGTTTTGGTTACTTTAATTTTAATCAAAGCAGCAGCCGCAACTTCTGTATATGAACCGATTCATTTTGAGTTGTGAAGAGCCACTTCGTTGTTTTGAATTGAGCACTGTTTCTATGTTGCCTCTAGACCTTGAAACTTGTAAAAGAGTGTGTGAGAGAGTGCTATAATCTCCTTGTACTTGTAAGACTCTTTAATTTAGTGGATTTGTGCCGTGTACTCCTGTGGTTTTTTTCTGAAAGGGTTTCTACGTAAAATCTTGTGTCATCTCTAATTTCTTGTGCTTACTTGCTTATTGTCTTAGTTTCTCTGGTAATCCATTTATTTGCTAACCTCTATTTTTTTCCCCAACAAGTGGTATCAGAGCCAATTTACACTACTGTCGGATTTGATCGGTGGTTCAAGGACAGAGGTCGCTCTTTCATTTGCTCCGTTGTAGTTTGAGGTAAATTTCTAAAATGGAGGAGGGTAGTAGTAGTAGTACTATGATTAAATTAAACTCAACAAACTACTATATTTGGAAGTTCAGAATGGAGAATATGTTGTTTTATAAAGATGCTTATGAACCAGTAACCGGCTTTAAACCAGTTGATGTTACTGATGTCGTTTGGACTACTAGAAACCGAAAGACTGTTGCATTGATTAGGTAGTGGGTTGATGATTCTGTGTTTCACCATGTGTCAATCAAAACTGATGCCAAGAAATTGTGAGAAAAACTTGAAAGTTTGTATGAACGCAAAACTGTCCAAAACAAAACATTTCTCATTCGAAAACTTGTGTGTTGGAACCTTATTGCTACACATAAACAATTCAATTCTATATGCCACTATTGATCTACCTATGCCAAAATGGTCATCATTCAAAATTCATCAATTCTTAGGGAGCAGACGCAATACCTGACTCCATTAGCGTATTTATGCAAAACTTCTCTCAAAAGCGGTTGATGAACTTATAAGACGGCAAGAAAAACTTCGTGCCGATGTAAAGGTTGAAGCGTTGGCGGCCTCCTTAGTGGTAGGATAAAGCCTTCTAAAGCTACAAGACTGCCCTTGTGAGATCGTGTTCACAATTCCTTAATGGTCTCACCTCTCTATTCTTTAATGGGGAGAAGTAAAGAAGGCCACATAATTGATTAGATGACGGCTAGAAAATTCTGCAACTTTTCGTATATTATTGTGTTTTGGGGACCAACCTATTTATAGAGATGTAGAGTCGACATATTGCCAAATCCTAACCCTAAACCAATTTTCTGGCCATATGCCAACTTAAAAAAGGTATTTTGTGCTATTGCATCAAAAACCGTGCAGTCACATCAAAATCCGTGCAACTGCTGGAAAATCGGTTTCCTTAATTGCAAATTTTAGAATCAGTCCATCAATAATTTGATCTTTGCCTAAATTGTTCTACACATTTGTAGACCACATCCTAATGAATTTGATTGTCTATTTCCTTATTTGATCACTTTAATTGACAACTATATATGGCAGTAAACAATGCATAATTAAATTATATATATGCTCAATGTTAGCATTAAATCCAACGAGGTTAACAATAAATTCAACATTATGAACATGAATTATCTTGAGGGCTCATCTGTGAGTGAGCATTTAAGTCGATTCCAAGATTGTGTGAATCGGATGTCAATTATAAAATTGACTTTGAAAGAAGAATTGTAAGCTTTGATCCTTTCGAGTTCCTTATCGAAGAATTTGGCTAATAATAAGACAACTTACCGAAGCTTATCGGGTTGGATAAATCGCGAGAGTTTGCGGAGGAGTTGTTGGGGCAGGCTAAGGAGCAGCTGAATGGGTTTGACTCGAAATCAGCTGCTCCTTTGGTTTACCTGGCAAATTATATTGCTTACCGGCAGAAATATATAGATTTCAGGTTGTGTAATATGTGTGGTTAATTGGATTATCACCTTTATTTTGAAACGAACAAAAGAATTATTTTTTTTGTAAGGTCTCTGTGAATGCATATGCTAATGCTATATAGGAAATTCTTTAAGCTGTATTGAGTTATTGATGAATCTCCATTCTATTATTAAGCACGTTAAGTGTCCGATCCGCCAACGGCTACGATTGAAAGATGAAACTTCGGATTTGATCTCAACCCTCCAATTACATAATTTGTCTTCTTTTGATTAAATACATCTAATTTATGTATATAAATCTAAATTTAGTTAAAAACATACTCACCACATGTGCTGCCACACAATACGTTACAACTAAAATTGAACAAA
Source organism: Carex rostrata (assembly GCF_964058835.1). Lineage (NCBI taxonomy): Eukaryota > Viridiplantae > Streptophyta > Magnoliopsida > Poales > Cyperaceae > Carex > Carex rostrata. The sequence goes on from NC_135936.1 coordinate 7,094,456, forward strand.
TATGAAATTTAGCGATATATTTATCAATTTCCTTATTTCTTTGTTTCCATATTTATTCTCTTCAATTAAGAAGACTCCACCTTCCATTTTTTTATTTCTTTGTTTTCTTACTTCTTCTTCGTTTCTATATGGATCACAATGAAAATCATTTTTTTTTATTTCCTTATTTCTCTTTCTTTGCTTCTATACATATTGTTGTGGGCAATTTAGAATATATTTTCAATATATAATATATCAATGTGTGTGTGTGTGTGTGTGTGTGCGTGTATTCTAAATTGGAAACAAAGAAGAAGAAGAATATAAATTGAAAACAAAGAAGAATATAAATTGGAACGTGTGTGTGAATATATATTTCTCTTATAATATGTGTGTGTGTGTGTGTATATATCCTATACATACACACGATAACACTTTTTATTTATGTTTTTTGATATCATTATATGTCGAATTGTTGTATAATATTTGATATTAGATTCGAATCGAGCTATTATTTGATATCACCGGTACTTAAAAATAAAGAATCATCTCATCATCAAATTGTTATCAGAGTTCATGATTTATTAAAAATACAGAATCATATAAATTTTCTATTAACATGTGTCTTAATTTTAGATAATTATTATTTTCATTGATATATTTTGTTTTTATAATATGTCCCCGTTGCAACGCACGAGTATGATACTAGTAAATAGAAATTGATTTTGGGGAGACATCAACAACTGCATAAAATCATAATTTGTGCAAACAAACCCCTTTTGCAATTGATCAGCTGTAGACAGTGATGATGCTTCATCCCGGTCCAATGGGACTCTGTGCACCATGGATGGCAAGGCTGAGATATTGTCACAGTTGAGCGGGATAATGGCACCAGGAACAGGAAGGCGTCTGTTGATGGCTTGAAGGATCACATGAAGAAGATCTATGTTCTTTTTGAAATAGGTTTCTTAACATGATTATTTCTGGCATTTTGTGAAACTTTGAAATTCTGAAATTTTCTAGAAGTCTAACTAGGATGCATTATTGAAGTCTTTATTCATGTTAAAAATTGAGAGGAGTGTGTACATAACATATGGTATCGTGCCACTTGGTGGAGAGCATAGTGACAAACGAATAGTTCGGATTCAGTTCGGCGATGTCAAAAATTTGTGATTCGGATATAATTCGAAAATGATTCAGTACAAGTGTATAACCAGGAAGTAAAAAAAAACCCACCCAAATTTAAATTGCTATACAAAATTTATTTAATTCCTAGACACAAAAGATCTTAATATCAGGACTACTAAATATCACGCATACTTTTTTGAATTTGTATCCTCTGAGATATCTCAAACTTTGCGTGACATTATGAAAAATCTCAACTGTTTAAATACGTTATACATGAATCTCAAAGTACACATAATACTGACCCCCTACATCACCCCCGAATAGGCACCGGACACGTCGGTCACGCAAAAGTTGAGATATCTCAGAAGATACGCACCCTACTTTTTTGGGATCCAATCCTCTATCTGTCAAGAGGAGATCTGAGCAGTTCATTCTATAAATCTCAGCCACTCATCAAAACAGATATCAATCTCAGCCTTTAATAAATAATTTTGATTTTATACATCTGTTTCGTGTTGTCAAACGTGTAGAAATCTAAATTTAGTGAGTTATATCCATGCTACATACAATGCCACACAGAAATTGTATCACTGAATCTCCTTTTCTCTCTTTATTTTCCACGCATTTTCTCCTTTTTTCACGCACCAATTCAGAAACGAAGGAACCAAATCTGCTGCGATTTCAAAGAATCATAGTGATCCTGCGATTCTACATCTACCCTTTCATTTGCTTTGAGTTTCGTGAACAGAAAATAACTTCTCTCGAGATTCATAGATTCCAAAAAATGAATGGTAAGATCTGGAATTGCAGGGACCTGTGATTCTTTAGAATCACAGCAGATTTATTTCCAGCAAATGAATAGGTTGTCAGATGGGAAATGACAAACTTACAAGGAGCTTCTTGTTTTTCTTCTTATTTGCGAAATGATGGATAGTGGCAGTTAGATGTAATTATAGATTTCAATTTATCTTTCCTTTTAATTTAGAGGCTTATTTTCAATTTCTAAGTTTCTCTTTTATGGTACTGTAATTGTTTGAACTATATCGTTTAATGTTTTAGTATTATTTCCTAAAAAAATGTCATGCTTTAGTATTATTTCATTTTATTATATGTTCCGAGTTCTTTGTTATTATAACATAGATTGTTTTCTTATATTATTCATGTAGATTATAATATTATTCAATTGTCTTTTATTAATTATATTAAATTTCAATGTCTCTACTTTCAATTTTTTTTAGATATTTTTACGATGAAATACTAATGTTCTTGTTTGCTTTCATTATTAACTACTATATGATTATGCAATCAATTTTTAAATTAATTATATTTTAAAAAATAACTAAAATAATATTTCGATCCCATTGCAACACACGGACACTTGACTAGTCCCATCAAATAGTCTCTCTAACATGCTTCACTTTTTTTTGTTTGAGCGGCAAGCTTTTTGAGAATTAAGATAGGGAATAGGGATGATCACGTGGCCTGGCAGCAGGCTTTTGTTTTTGATTCTCTCCTCACGTTTCTCTCTTCTAGCAATAAGTCAGACAAATTTTTACAGAAAAAAACACGAATAATTCGTAAAATACGCGTTTTATTCGGTCAAAGGTTCGGTCAATGTATAATTACGTTGTTCGGTTCAGTAATAGCAAGAAAACAAATTATTCACAAATTAAACGCGGACCTTATCACTATACTGCAGAGAAGTAATGTACCTGTTCCAACCTATTTGGTGTTATTTTTTATATCAACATTATATGGCTGTAAAACCTTGTAATCCTACATTCCTCTAAAATCATGAAAAAGTCTTGGTGCTGTTTCAGGTTTTGGGATCTGGATCCCATAAAATTCAAGCAATACAAGCTGACCAGGTAAGTAACCAAATTTTATCTCTCTCATTATTTGCATAATTTTAAAGGTATCATCCTAATATGCACTACTCCTAGAAATTAGGAGTTGTAGAAATGTCAGACTGTCACATCATTTTGGAGCAAATATAATCACATTTTGTTCACTTGTCACATTTCTTACTTTGTATATTTATTCCAAAGTCGAACTGTCACATCATTTTGAAGTAAATATAATCACGTTTTGTTCACTTGTCACATTTCTTACTTTGTATATTTATTCCAAATCCTATACTTTATATTTGGGACTTCTGCAAAACAATTTAAACATTTTTGGAATATCTTCTGTCTGAAATGTTATTTATGTTTGCATCTAAATTCTAAAATCAAACATTTGAAGATACTTGCAACAAAACTTCTAACAATTTTTGCCTGTGCTTAAGTTATCAATTATTTTGTGAAAATAAAATTTATTTTAATCTAAGCAAGGAAATTTTTGTTGTAAGTTATATTCTGAGTTTTGTTGAAATGACCACAATCTAATTGGAGTTTGTTAAACATTACGAGTCACAGTCTTGGCTTTTTTTTTTTTTTTTTTTTGCAAATAAAGAAAAACTCTGAGTATTTTGTTAAAATTGGTAAATTGGCATATGTTTATTTGGAAAAAAATATATTTAATTGCACTTATATATTTACAGATGCTTCCTTAAAAAACCCACTGCTCATCATTCAATGATAATAAGTTATTTCTTTTGTGTCATCTTAATTTATTTTCTGGCTGGCAAACTGTTATTATTTGTTTAGATTTTTGATGTGTTCCTGATCATCTTTTTCCTGTTGTTTAAGAAAAATCTACAAAACGAAAGTGTTTGGGAGTCCGTGTTGCTTGGATTGTTTGCATTATTTCTTTTTATTTTCATGTGATTGTACCTGACAATATGGTCCATGTTATCCACAAGGTGCTCGATGATTTGTCCGAGCGTTTTTTATGGTAACTGCAGAACATATAATTATTATACGACAACAACTCCGCCTGTGTAGTTTCTGCACAGCCTGTCTCAAGTCAAGATAAAGGAGGAGGGTCGTGATAGGCATGGCGAGCCAACGATAGACTAATGGTCGAAAAACAGTTATTCTGTTATGAAATGAAACCCATAGATAATTATTATGGTAGTGAAAATTCTCTAGCAGAGAGTGTGGTCCAAGAGGGATTGCTGTGGAGTATATACTGTTAATTTCTATTTTCAGTATTTAATTTTCAATGCTGTGTGATGTATAAACCTTTACATTCCTGTACCACTTGACAGCCACTGTCAAGTTTCTCAAAAAAAGAAAATTCTCCAATCTTCCTCCTAAAGTTTTTTCTTTTCTTACTATAATGATCAGTAAAGCTGGTATTGTGCTATTCCTGTGCATGTGAAGAAACAATATGTATGGATCGATTATTATGTTAAAAACTTTGTAGCGCACTTGTCGTGAGACAATCTGATGCCGTGTCTTCTTTTGTAGTTGTTTGCTCCCTAATCACAAATCTCAGCCAGTGCTTCCGTCAGCTGTATGAAATCCTTTTTATTATGTAGAAAATCCATTCTCTAAAAAAAGCTTCAGCAAATGAGTTAAAATTAGTGGTTCAGTTCGGAAAGAGAATGCAAAAGTAAAAGTCTCCATAATTGGAAAATAGTCAGCAAGGATTGTCAATGTAATATGGAATAACCAGGCTGTTTCAAATTTCATTGCCCATGAGCTCTTAAAAAAACAAAACAAAGAAATGGCTACAGATCTATCATTTCAAAATCAATGTTTCTCAAATAAATAAAGTTGGAGGAAAAAGGAAACGGTAATCACAATGGCAACATCACCTTCTGGAAAGATCAAGTTTGCAAGGAGAACATCGAGTGGCCGAATTGTTAGCTTGCCACGAGATGAAGGAATTGATTTTGTTCCTGAACTGAACTCATCCTCAGGTGGCCCTTCAGATTATATGAATTACACGGTGCAGATGCCACCTACACCTGACAACCAACCTCAACCAGGCCCCTCGCCATCAGACAACAATCCTAGGACGCAATATGGTTCAAACAATACGCGTGTGATTAGTAGAAGAGGAGAGGGGGAAACTGATGGCCTGGGCAGGAGCATGTCCGTGATGAAGTCGAGTAACATGTCATTGATTAGAAGCCAAACAGGAGATTTCGACCATAACCGGTGGTTGTTCGAAACATCGGGTACTTATGGTATTGGAAATGCATTCTGGCAGCCGCCTGATGGTGGGTACGATGATGAGGACGACGGTGTGACCAGGTTTGACTTCATGGACAAGCCTTGGAAGCCACTCACTAGAAAAATCAAGGTCTCTGCTGCAGTCATGAGTCCATATAGGTATGCACAAACCATAGTATTTGGTAAAATTGAAGCCATTAATATGATGACACAACAGCTTATGAGCCATCAAGCTGATGGAAAAACAAATTTAGAGTAATGTTCATTTTGAAATCCAGTGTTACAAATTCCAATAAAGACCTTAAGACATTTTTTTTAATCATTTTTTAGTGTTTTGATTCTTACATATGATCTTATCAGTGAAAATTATGTAAATGCACAGGTTGCTAGTCGTTATTAGGTTGGTAGTATTGATCTTTTTTCTGGGGTGGCGCATAACAAATCCGAATGAAGATGCAATGTGGTTGTGGGGGATGTCAATTGTGTGTGAGGTCTGGTTTGCATTCTCTTGGCTACTTGACCAGTTGCCTAAGCTCAACCCAATCAATCGCGCTGCTGATCTGTCTGCTCTCCGTGAAAAGTTCGAGACACCCGGCCCTTACAATCCACAGGGCCGCTCAGACCTCCCAGGCCTTGATGTATTCATTTCCACTGCTGACCCCGAAAAGGAACCACCTCTTGTAACAGCAAACACCTTACTTTCTATTCTCGCAACAGAGTACCCGGTTGAGAAGCTCGCAATTTACATTTCAGATGATGGGGCTGCCATGTTGACTTATGAGGCCATGGCTGAGGCTGCTGCCTTTGCTGAGGTATGGGTGCCCTTTTGCAGAAAGCACTCTATTGAGCCTCGCAACCCTGATTCATACTTTAACCAGAAAGGTGATCCTACCAAGAATAAAAAGCGGCCAGACTTTGTTAAGGACCGACGATGGATCAAGCGTGAGTATGATGAGTTTAAGGTTCGGATCAATGCTCTTCCTGATACCATTCGCCGTCGCTCGGATAGTCTTAATAAGAAGGAGGCTCGTGAGAGGCGCAATGCTGGTGGGGAAACTCCAAACAATTCCAATCCACCTGTCAAGGCCATTTGGATGGCAGATTGGACCCACTGGCCAGGCACTTGGGCCAATCCCACACCTGACCACTCTAAGGGTGACCACGCAGGCATTCTTCAGGTTTAGCTATAGCTAATTTATCTGGCAATATACTTATAATTGTGGCAAGAAATATTACAGAAAATTCGTTTGAAATGGTTTTTAATTCACATGAAGCAAAGAATTGGTCGCGTATAAATATAATTTTTTATTTCTAATATTGGAAAATATAAATTGAATGTACTTTCTTAATGAACTACTTCTAATTTCAAGTTTCCATCTGATTCTTTAATGAAACAGGCGGTTGCCAGTGGACCACTATTTTAAATAAAAGAAAGCAAAGTTTGAGAAATTTTCAAATTTAAAATGTTCTCATTTGTCTAAATATATTAACAAGTAATTTTTTACTTATACAAATAATAATCTACATATCAACCATTAAGTTGAGATTTATCTAATATGCATACATTGGTTCGTAGGTTTTGATCAAGACCCCATCCTTTGAACCAGTTGAGGGCATGTCAGGTGACCATCCATACCTCGATCTTACTGGTGTAGATATCCGACTGCCTATGTTCGTATATGTCTCTCGTGAGAAGCGCAAGGGCTATGACCACAATAAGAAAGCCGGTGCTATGAATGCCCTTGTACGTGCCTCAGCCATCCTCTCCAATGGCCCATTCATTATTAACTTTGATTGTGATCACTACATCTACAACTCGTATGCCATCCGTGAGGGCATGTGCTATATGATGGACCGTGGCGGCGACCGTGTCTGCTACGTCCAATTTCCCCAGCGGTTTGAAGGAATCGACCCATCTGATCGCTATGCTAATCACAATACAGTTTTCTTTGATGGTAATCTCAAATATTTTACTTCCATTCTTTAGTAGATACTTGTGCTTAATGTTTGGAAACTCTGATTGTGGTCTTACCCTGTGTTCTGTCGTAACTGACAACACTACAACGAATTTAGTGTTTTCATTGGATAATTAGTGTTGAAGTTCCCTGTATATCCACCTTTTGAGCAGGAACTATGATTGATTTTAGAATCATCTTTATCTAAATTTCATGGGTCCTTTTATAACAGGTAACATGCGTGCACTTGATGGATTGCAGGGTCCCATGTATGTGGGTACTGGGTGTCTCTTTAGGCGATACGCGCTCTATGGTTTTAACCCACCGAGAGCACATGAGTACTATGGATTGTATGGTCAGAATAAAAAACCTGCCTCATCATCGCCTGACAATGTCGGAGTGAGCAAAAAGGATATGGAGATGCTACCCCTTAATGAAGCAGAGCTAGATGCACCAAAGAGGTTTGGCAGCTCAAAGAAATTTATTGACTCTATTGCTGTTTCCGAGTTCCAGGGACGCCCACTAGCTGACCATCCCTCAGTGAAAAATGGGCGCCCTCCAGGTGCACTTCTCATGCCGAGACAACCTTTAGATGCAACCACTGTTGCAGAGGCCGTCTCTGTAATTTCATGCTGGTATGTCTTTTTCTATTGTTTAGCCCCTATATTTATTTTACATGTATCATGCATTCAAGCACTTGAAATAACTAATTTTGTTGTTTGATATATGCTTGCAAACCTTGTCGTGTTGATATTTGCTCATAATCCTACAACAATAATGTTATTACATCAGGTACGAGGACAAGACGGAGTGGGGAGATCGTGTTGGGTGGATCTACGGTTCTGTGACAGAGGATGTGGTGACAGGGTATCGTATGCACAACCGTGGCTGGCGCTCAGTGTATTGTGTCACTAAGCGTGATGCCTTTCGTGGCACCGCACCGATCAACCTGACTGATCGTTTGCACCAGGTGCTCCGTTGGGCCACAGGCTCTGTCGAAATTTTCTACTCCAAAAACAATGCCTTTCTGGCAACCTCAAGACTGAAGTTTCTCCAACGAATTTCATATTTGAATGTTGGAATATATCCCTTCACCTCCATTTTTCTTGTCGTCTATTGCCTCCTACCTGCCCTTTCACTCTTCTCTGGATTCTTTATTGTCCAATCTCTTAATATTACTTTTCTATGTTACTTGCTTCTGATTACTATCACCCTCATGCTCCTTTCTCTCCTTGAGGTCAAGTGGTCTGGCATTGCCTTAGAAGAGTGGTGGCGTAATGAACAATTTTGGGTCATTGGAGGTACTAGCGCGCACATTGCTGCAGTAGTACAGGTATAACAGAGAAATTTAGAAATTAATAAGATACTATCATTCAATATAATTTAACATGCCAAATATTAAATTATAACTTATTTATCTAAATCATAGGCGACTTCGAATTTTTTTTTAACATTGTAAAATTTATAGGGTCTATTGAAAGTCGTTGCAGGAATAGAAATATCATTCACCCTGACATCAAAATCAGGTGGGGAGGATGAGGATGACATCTTCGCTGACTTGTATGAGATCAAATGGACGAGTCTTTTTCTACCACCATTAGCCATTATCACTGTCAACATAGTTGCCATAGTGGTAGGGTTCTCTAGAACCGTGTATAGTGAGATACCACAATGGAGCAAATTTTTGGGAGGAGTCTTCTTCAGTTTTTGGGTTCTTGCACACATGTACCCGTTCTGCAAGGGGCTAATGGGAAGGCGTGGCAGAGTGCCGACAATTGTTTTTGTTTGGGTCGGTCTTCTTGCTATTGTAATCTCCTTGCTTTGGATTACCATTAGCCCGCCCTCAAGCAGCGCAGATTCTTCTAGTAGCGGAAGTATTGAGGTCTAATCCAAAGGTGAATGAGAAGGTTTTGTACAATGCTAATTTTAGAAGAGATAAGGTATGGTAACAAATTGAGGTTAGAATAGCAAGGATTGAATTTGTTGAAAGATAGATTCAAAAGTCAGATGGTTTCAGTGTTTCTTTGCTGAGGTATATGATGAAAATATTATATAGATATTGCAGACTTAGGTAAAAGGTAAAATTTGATATTGTTAATTCACTGAGTTATAATGTGATATGGAGAGCCAAGAGCAGGCCTTGGAAAAATCACTGGTCAAGTTGTTTTTACACTTTTCATTTTTCTGTCCATTAATTACTACTTTTTTTGAATAATTTTCTTTTTGTTAGGCTCATTATATAGGAATATTATCGGATTAATGTTTTCTTATGAATATATATCAGATTACCAACTCCTTGTATGCTCTTTTACGGATGGTTGAAATTAATTTTGGAGCACCAATTAGGCCTACAAATTGGCCATTTGCCAACTAGATATATGTTCACCTTATTTTTCTTTATCATGGATTCTTATGCTTGTAGGTTTTTATTTTAATTTTTTTTTCTCAATTAGGGGTAACTCTAAATGAAGCTTTTATTGAAGATTTTATTAAACGGCAACAGGAACACTATTTTGTTTGATAATTACTCAAAACAATTTGTACTGATGGGAACAAGGAATCATCAAGTTTCATCAATAGTTTCAAATATAATCTTTATTTAATGTCAATAATTAAATGTTATTTACATAAAATCAAGCAAGATATTTACATACACATCCGAAAATTCATATTTACAATAGTTTTGGTGGCCGCATTTAATTTCACTTGCACCTACCTCGTGTCCTAATTAAAAGCCTTCATTTCCATAATTAACATGACTTAAAAAAAATCTATGTTCATAATGTAATAGACCCGTCTCCGTCCTTGCTTGCATCGGGTGGACTAATAGTGATCCAAAGCAGTGAGATAGTAATGGCGAGGAGCCCGCACCAAACGTAAATGATTGTCGGTGTCCGTCCCCTTCGTCCCATGAGCCCCTTGGCGAAAGGGTACATGTGCGAAAGAACCCAAAAGCTGAAGAACACTCCACCAAACAGCTTTCCCCATTGCGGTATCTCACTGTAAATTGTGCGAGAGCACCCGACAAAGATTGCAGCAATATTTATGACGATGATCATGAGAGGTGGAATGAAGAGACTGGTGTACTTAATGACATAGAGATCTGCATAAATGTCGTCCTCGTCCTCTGCGGCAGATTTGGAAGTAAGGGTGAATGAGATCTCAATGCCGGCGATGACTTTCAGAAGGCCCTGTTTGTACCATTGATGTTAGGTTTGCAATTTAGCCATCCAAACTATAGAAGTTCTATAGCCCATTTCCTAATGGGAAATAAATCTGCTGTTATTCCAAAGGGATCACAGCCGTTCACTGTTGTTGAGATTCGGGCACGAAAAACCTTTTCCTTGAGATTTGTGCATGAAAAACTTTGAACGGTTGGGATAGGAATAACAGGGTCCTATGATCCCCTTTGGAATAACAGCAGATTTATATCCTTTCCTAATGACCGTTTGTGTGGAAATTATATACATGACATGTCCCAACTAATTGACCGCTACATATTCTTTTTATTAACCAAAATTTTTAAGTTTGTTTTCATATTAAAAAAAATGTCTATTAGACAATGATCAATAAGAATTTGAAAAGTATTTCATACTATATATGTAAGCAGATGTTTTAGCGCTCTTGTATATATGATCAAACTTTTCTATATATATATCTATGAAATTTTTGACTGACCTATTTTTGGCATATATTTGGAGTTAATTTTATCTTTACAAATATCTTCTACTTTCTAGATATACTTGTTCCATTTTTTTCATTTGAGTTAGGTGTGCACATATGGTCAAACTAAACCATACATGGTTCTTGTTAATTACTAGTTTTCTGATCTATTTCACAAGTTAAAAACAAAAATAAAAAATAAAAAGATAATTGACCAGTGGCAAATTTTTAGGATAGTAGTAAAAATTCTGAAACCTGCAATACTGCAACAAGGTGAGCACTGCTGCCACCAATAACCCAAAATTGCTCATTACGCCACAGTTCCTCCAAGGCAATGCCTGACCATTTGACTTCAAGAAGAGAAAGAAGCATGAGTGTAACTGTGATCAGGAGGAGGTACACAAGGAACATGACATCCAGGGTTTGCACAATAAAATGGCCCGAGAAGAGGGAGAGCGCTGGGAGGGTGCAATAAACAACTAGGAAGATCGATGTGAAAGGATATATGCCGACATTGAGGTAGGCGACACGTTGCAGGAACTTAAGGCGCGTGGAGGCGAGGAAAGCATTGTTGCGGGAAAAAAAGATCTCAACTGACCCAGTAGCCCAGCGAAGTACCTGGTGGAGACGGTCAGTTAAGTTGATAGGAGCAGTTCCACGAAAGGCGTCGCGTTTCGGGATGCAGTATACAGAGCGCCAACCACGATTGTGCATACGATAGCCCGTTACCACATCCTCTGTTACCGAGCCATAAATCCATCCTATACGATCCCCCCACTCAGAGTTGTCCTCGTACCTGTATTAGAGAAGCACGCTCCATATCTCATTTCCCAAATTTATGTGTTTATTCGATAGAAAAGTGATAATTTGAGGGAACAGAAATCAAGGAGATCATTTTCTATTTTTACTTAATGACTTATATATTTTAGTAATTGAGAGTCATTTTCTATGTCTTTATTCTTGAACTTCATAATTACTTTATTTTTTTCAAAATCTGATAAAAGTCATAGTTCGAACCGTATTATGGTAAGTTGGTTGTTTGTACTTACCAACACGAGATGACCGAAACGGCCTCGGCAACTGTTGGAGCATCAAGCGGACTTCTTGGTCTAAGCAATGCCCCCGGTGGCCTTCCATTCTTCACTGACGGGTGATCTGCTAGGGGCCTCCCTTGGAACTCTGCCACTCTGATTGACTCAACAAACATCCTTGAGTTACCAAACTTCTTCGGTGCATCCAACTCAGGAGTCTCGGCTAATGGCTGTACCACATCCTCCATAGTAAACCTGAGACTCCCGGTCGAAGAAGTCGAAATGGTCCTCTTGTGTTGGCCATATACACCTGTGTACTCATTTGCCCTAGGTGGGTTGAATCCATACAGTGCGTAACGCCTAAAGAGACATCCTGTTCCGACATACATTGGTCCTTGCAACCCATCGAGTGCACGCATATTGCCTGTTCAAATAATAAAACTATTTGTTAATATGTAATCTTAAGTCAACTGTACCTTTCAAGTAAGAGTTTACTATTTGTTAATATTTACTCTTTTTTAAAAAGTAATGTTTGGTACTGTTCTAATTAAACTTCAGATGACATCTTGAAAACACACTACTATAACTAGGTTCTGAAATAAGAGTTTTTATCGAAAGAACTAATGGGTAAGGCTACGGTGCTATGGGTTGCATAGAGGGCTACGGTGCTACGGCTCAATATTCGAGTTTTTAAAATCCTAACGGTCGATCCGAACCATTCATCTTGTTCTCCATATTAATATGTGTTTGGAGACCAAATTTTACATTTTTTGGAAATTTTTCACTTTTTTTTAGATAGGTAGAAAATCAAATATCTGAATGGTGCAGAATCTAAATAGTACAATGAAGTTTTATTGATTATACCATCAAAGAAGACTGTGTTGTGATTGGCATAGCGATCAGACGGGTCAATCCCTTCAAATCGTTGTGGAAACTGTATGTAACAGATGCGATCACCGCCACGGTCCATCATGTAGCACATTCCCTCACGGATCGCATACGAGTTGTAAATATAGTGATCACAATCAAAATTTATGATGAAAGGCCCATTAGAAAGGATGGCAGAAGCTCGTACAAGGGCGTTCATGGCACCGGCCTTCTTGTTATGATCATAGCCTTTTCGCTTCTCACGTGAGACATAGACAAACATGGGGAGTCGGATATCTATACCAGTGAAGTCGATGTATGGGTGTTCACCAGGTATACCGTATACGGGGTCAGGTAGTGGGGTCTTAATCATGACCTGTTTGTGCAATGTATACAAAATTGAAGGTAAACATAATTATTTCTCAAAGTTTCATTATGAATATATAATTATCTTGTAATTGTTGAAATTTTTGAACTTATTATCCTCAGAAAATTAGATTGGTTTTTTTTTTTCTGTATACCTGAAGAATGCCAGCATGATCACCCTTGGAATGGTCAGGAGCCGGGACTAACCAAGTGCCTGGCCAATTTGTGCTATCCGCCATCCAAGTTGCCTTAATTAAGGGATTTGAATTATCAATAGAAACAACAGCGTTAACTTCTCTTTCATGAGCTACTTTCTTGTTTAGAGTGTTAGAGCGACGGCGAATTACATCAGGTAAGCCATTGATCCTGACCTTGAACTCATCGTACTCACGCTTGATCCAGCGACGGTCTTTCACAAAGTCAGGGTTCTTTTTGTTCTTGGTAGGATCATTACGGATGGAGAAGTATGCCTCAGGATTGCGTGGTTCAATTGAATGCTTCCGGCAAAAGGGTACCCATACTTCTGCAAAAGCAACAGCCTCTGCCATGGCTTCAAAGGTTAGGAGCGCAGCCCCGTCATCCGAGATGTACACTGACAACTTCTCAACTGGGTATTCGGTTGCAAGAATAGATAGGAGGGTGTTGGCTGTGACAAGAGGAGGTTCTTTTTCTGGGTCAGCAGTGGAAATGAACACATCCATGCCCGGGAGGTCAGAACGACCATATGGATTTTCAGGGGTAGGTTTCTCAAACTTTTCACAAAGAGCATCCAGATCAGCGGCTCGGTTGATAGGATTGAGCTTAGGCAGCTGGTCAAGTAGCCATGAGAATGCAAACCAAATCTCGCACACGATCGACATCCCCCATAACCATATTGCATCTTGGTTCGGATTTCGAACCCGCCATGTCAGGAACAAGATCAACACCACTAATCGAATCCATACTAACAGTCTAAATCAAAATGACAAATTACAAACAAACAAAAATGAGCAAAGGAAACATTTTCTTTTATTTCACTTTTTTTTTTTTTTTCTTTTTACCTGTAAGGGCTCAAGATGCCATTGGGAATCTTGATCTTGCGTGTAAGGGGCTTCCATGGCTTATTTAGAAAATCTGCTTGACTCATTTCAGCAGATTGGCCAACATCTGGTTGTTGCCAATATGCATTACCATAACCATATGTGCCGTGCGAATCAAAAAGCCATCGGTTGTGGTCAAATTCGACCGTCTGGCTCCTAACCAACGTCGACTTGTTGGTTGATCTCATGATTGACAAGCTCCTTTCAGGAATCTTTTTCTCTTCTCCCTTGTTTCCTAGCCTCGAGTTCGGCCTATGGTCCCCATGTTTTAATTGTGTTGCACCTGGTGCATCTGTTGAATCAGTGGCAAGAGGTTGATTGTCAGGCGTAGGTGGCATGGTGACCATGTAGTCGCCATAGTCAGAGGCTCCACCCGAAGAGGTTGATATGTATTCTGACACGTGTGCAATGTTAACTTCCTCTTCACGAGGAAGGCTCACAACTCGACCACTATTGGTACGCATACCAAACTTTACTTGAGGCTTAGGTGATGTTGATGATGCCATTGTTGTTTCTTGGTCCTTCAAGGATTTCAGTTTTGCATATTTATTCATTGATTTTCCTTTTTTGTTTTCTCAAGGGTTTAACAATGTTAAGAGTTTTGGATAGGAACAGAGAGAGAGAGAGAGAGAGAGAGAGAGAGAGAGAGAAGCGGGTCAGGGGTTATAACTTATAAGCAGGAAGTAAAAGGATTGCTAATTTTGGTAGGAAACAGGTCAAGTATTTCACAACAGTTCAGTTCGTTAATCGCGCATTTTTGCCACCACATATTCGGAAATTGACTTAGTTGAGATAACCAAATTCTCAGTTATATACTGAACTGGTACTACAAACGAAATTTTTACAATGAACAAAACGCACAAAGAGGTACTACACAACTATTTTTTTTATTAACACAACAATTTCAAATTTTTTATTTGTATAGACAACTTTGTCCCTCTTTTATTATTGCTATAGCTTGCCTTATTTGATTGTGCAATCAATACTTAATTTCTTTATTTTAATAATTATGATTCATTTTATTTTCAAAATCAAAATATTTCTCTCTAGATGACATTCTTTCCTAAAGAACGAAAGACAATAATTAAAATTTAAAACTCATAATTAACGAGCTGAAAATTCAATTTGCGAATCAACAAAAAGAAAATTTATATTTAAATTAACATATAATAAATTGTAGATTTTATTAATTGAAATGATCAGATTTAAACATAAAATTATCTAAGATTTAATTAAATTATACAATTTACAATTAACAAAAAAATATTGTCAACATAATTTTCAATCAATTGAGTAACATAATTAAAAGTATGAAGCAATTACATCTATAGAAAAAGAAAAAAGAAAAAACTAAGTGGTAATTGGGACATGTTATTTCAAAATTTGATTGGGTAACATGCTAATTTTTTTTTCTTCTTTTCATTGTATAGTATACAATTAGAAGATAACATAAATGAAGGATAACAAATTTAGAAGTTCATATTTAAAAAAATTGTTAATTAAAAGAAGAAATAAATGACTTATTGATTGAGAAACAAAATCAGGGGTAAAGTTGTCTATTTATTAAAATATTTAAAACTTGTTGTGTTAATAATAATTTTTGTCGTGTGAATATCAGCAACCGGAGTTGAGCACGGAGCAAACAGCTGGTTTTCTTGTGAAATATGCTGTTAAAGTAAGACTTCACCCGAAAAAGGTCCATTAATCTAGAAGTCCCATTTTTTTTTTTTTTTTGTACAATTTATTGTCAAGCAATAATTCACTGGCTTCTACAATTGTTTAATTCGGAAAACAATACCAAAACATCGATATGTAAAAGATATTTATTATGCTATTTCTGCAAGGACACATTTTTCATTCCCCCAGACAAACAAAAAAATTATGGGTTTTTTTTTTCAATATTTTCTACTTTTGAGCTCTTTTTTCAAGCACATCGATTTATTAATTGTCAACCATTACAATTTACAAGCAATCCAGCTAACTGTATTTGCATCGATTACCATTCAAACTTGAAACCAAACAGCCACCAAGTTCTAAAAAAATTATGGAGAAGTTCATTGAAATGCACTTTGCGCAACTGACAATTTGGTACGGGGAATTCTTAACTACCCTACTGTTTGAAGGCATTCAAGATAAAACATCTCACAATTCTAAAAAAACTCGGTAATAAAATATTATTTCTCCCGCAGAAAACAAGCACAACAAGAAAATCTCTTCTATTCCGACTAGACCAAGATAGCAAAACGAAAAGGTCGAGCACGTGACCAAAAAAAACTCAGCCAAGGTACTAGACTCAAAACTATAAAATACATCTCCAATGTTTGATAAATTTAATTAAATATCAATTTGCACCTCTTGGTGAAAACTTGCCTCAATGAAAAATCACAGAAACATTCTTCAAAAAGGCAGTGTATGAACAACTGACTAATCGGGCTTCTATTGTATTATACCTCAACAACAGGAATTGATGCAAAATCTTTCTTCAACATAGATTAAGCATTACCTCCACTGCTCAATCATCAAAGGAAGAAAAATCCTACAATCAATACAACCGAATCAACTATTAAGCAATTAGCATAATAGCACAGTTCATGTTTATATTAAAAAAAAAAAAAAAACATTCCAGACCCTAAGAAACACGGTCATGCTAGAGAATGTCTGATACAGGCTTTGAACTTCATTTGGCTCAATCAAGACCCGCATCTATTGCACTATCAATTTCTGAGCTTCTTGCTTAATTCAATTAGTCCTCAACACTTTCAAATATTAGTTTACTTGCTATTAAATAAAATACTTATTAATTACTAGCCCCAAAATCATTAATTAGGATTTAAAACTTGACAATTTACAAGCCTCACATTAATTATACAAGTCATCATGATAATGTTCATCTGATACCAATTTATTAAAAGAGAACCTAACTGAACTATTACTTGGTGGACTAATTGAACCAAGAAGAAGCTCAATAATCAAGGGTCTATATCAACCATGTGCAATAATCAAGGGGCTTAATTGAACCAAAAACAAGTTCAGGTATATGACTGCACCAACTGCAATAATTGAAGGGCCATCAGACTGTCCTCAAAGTAACATGTACAAAGCATGTATGTAATGTTAGGAGATAAAAAGAGTGAAAGATCTTAGTTTGATCATCTTTTGAATAAAATAAGGGACAACAAGGTCACGTATGAAAGCTTCCAAATTTGGAGAGTAAACCTATGAGCTTGGTACATCCTCAACATATCCATGATAAAACCAGAACAAAAAGATAATTGATGTCCAACATAAATTAGCATGGTATAATAACTAAACTAAAAAAAATTCCCTCAGCTAGACAGTTACAAGAAATTATCTGACCTGTGATATATATGTTAGTACATCAGTCGTCAAGATAATAGTAGGATCCAGCAGATTTTTGTTCCCTATCCTTAGTTGATTCCAGCTTGTTTATGCGAGGCCTGAAGTTTGTGGGATCCCTCCTAAATGTGATATCCAAATGCTGCACCAGAAACAGAAAATCAGAAACTTAAAGTCAACTAAATTGAACACCACAAACTAACAAGATAAACGTTATACAAATAGACCAGAGGAGAAAACTCCATCAAACATGATTGAGAAACGACACTTACCGACAAGAAGCGGTTCATCCCAGAGACGAGAGATTGAGGGCAATTGGCAATACAATCAACAGAAGGCTTGCCCTCATACACTATAACCTTGTCAGCTAGGTAAGTTGCCATGATGAAGTCGTGCTCCACCACAAAAGCAGTTTTCTTTGCATGAAGGATGAACCTTTTGATTACCTTTGCTGCTACAATACGCTGCTCTGAATCAAGGTACGCACTTGGCTCGTCTATCAAGTAGATATCAGCGGGCTGCAAGAGTTAACATAGGTATTAATCATTGGGTGCATCAAGTATGAAAACACTATGACAAAAGAGAAACAAACTGCAAAACTGAGGAAAATTAGAATAACCATGAAAAATGATAATCACACTGCATGCACCCACAAAAAGTATGATGCAGCTGTTACCCTTCAATATGGAAGGTGGAGAACCAAACTCCACCTTCCATATAGATTCCAGATTACCCACCCCCCCACCCCCTAATTATATTCTTCACATAAATTAAGAGGAAAAGTCAGTCTTATGTACCCTTAGATTTGTCCTTATTTTGCTTAAAATGCTCATACAACTCTAATAAATCTCAACATAGATGAGAAAAAGGAAGATGATCGACTCGGGCCTTAAAAGAAAATTCAAGAGAGTTCATATAATAGTTCTCTTTTTTGGAATATCAAGTCTTTCTTAGAGAACCGCACAGATGACTCGAATAATTAACACAAACCTTGCCAAGGCAGAGAGTAAGCGCAACCCTTTGAAGCTCTCCACCAGAGAGATTAACCACTTCCTGATCCATGAGCTGCTCAATTTGTAAAGGCTTCATGACATCCGAGGTGAACTGAGGATGCAAGTAGGAGTCACGGATTTTTTGATGTAGCAGGTGTCTTACGGTATGCTGAAATTTCGGGCTTATTTTCTGTGGCTTGTATGAAACATTGAATTCAGGTATCTCAATATCTGTTCCTTCTATGGTATCTGGCTTCAGCAATCCAGCCTGTTTAAGTGCATGGGAACAGAAACATTAAAGACTGCTGAGGAAAAATGGAAACAAAGATATAAATGATTTAGTTAGGCATAAAATTGAACTCAAGTTCCATGTACGTACTCTATTAAGGACACTACACTTATAATTTCTTATCTACAGAGCAGCATTGCAAGAGAACAAGGAAAGATATGGAGGCAGCCAAACAGCTAGTGTAAAGTTAAAAATCAAGCAAGTCGATTCTTAACCTAGGTTATTATTATTACCACACGAAATAAGTATGCAATTGTGCATAAATATAAGAAGCAAATCTAGATAATATAAGAAAAAGATGCATCACGAAAGCATTACCAACATGCGGATGAAGGTGGTCTTTCCAGTACCATTCTCTCCGAGCATTACAATAATCTGAGAATCAGTGAACTCTCCTTCAATGACAGAAAGCTTGAAGTTGCCCTGGGTCTTGCTCATGGATGGGTACTTGTATCGCTGGTACGTTTGGATCTCCTCAGCACTCTCCTGAGGCGTATCAGCCACCTATCAAGATGAAACTCATCAAGCATTAGTACGTCAAGTCAATCACTTTGAATGAGAACATTGCTATTATTGAAATAATCTTTACCTTGAATGTAAGAGATTCATCCCTAAAGCGGAGATTTTCTGTAGGAACAAAACCAGCCAAGAAAATATTGATTCCTTCCCTGACTGAAAAGGGAAGTGTAACCACTCCGTATGCACCAGGCTTACCATACAAGCAACAAATGAAATCCGACAAGTAATCCAGAACACTCAAGTCATGCTCCACAACAATCACATAGCTTTGAAAGCAAACAAGGAAAAATATTAGTCTACCATAAAACTAAATCCATTAGCAAGGTAACTCATCTTGCCATGTAAAGAAGATTCCATTGAATTCTACCTTGTTTTACTAACACTACTGGGACAGGAATGGTGAGAAAAATATACAATGGACAAAAGGAACTGATAAGCAGATTTATTGTTCCATTAATTCTATCTTGCTCTACTAACTCTACCAGGACAGGAATCAATATGTAAACTTTTGGATAACTAATGTGGGCAAATTAGAGACTTCAATTCATTATTGGTTTCCATCTCCTCAATGAGGCTTGGGTACACAATGTAATTTTGTGTTTCTCATTAGAGATTCTTAAGTTGACTTCCCGCCAGATTTTTTCCAAAAAAAAAAATCAACTTCATTTAAAAAACTTCGTGAAATTCCTTTTAATTGACACTGCTTGCCCAAATTTTGACTACTACACTGGTGACAGAGGACATCTACCTCAATCGAACATAAGTACAGTTCTGAAATGTAACACCTCTTATTTTTTTTTCAATCTCTTCTGACACAAACCAGTTGCGCACATATAAAGTAAAAGAGGATTTTGCATTACCTGTTGGGCCGGAGCAATGAGCGAATCACCTGAGCAGCCTTAAGCCTCTGCCTAACATCAAGATAGCTAGATGGTTCATCGAACATGTATATCTCAGCACTCTGCATGCACACAACTGCAATGGCAAACCTCTGGAGCTCACCACCAGACAGATCTCCTACGTTGCGATCAAGCACCTGGTTCAGCTCGAGTTCAAAACACAGGTCAGACTTCTTGTCCCTCTCATCTTTCTGGGTAAGCACCTGCTCTACATTTCCTTGTACGGCTTTGGGAATGTTGTCCACATATTGAGGTTTGATAATTGCCTGTAAATAGAAGATAGTTTTATGCATAAGAAATCAAGGGGATATGTTGTAATTATTACATTGACTCAAGGATCTCTCAGAATCTTTTAGTTTTTCTATTAATAGCTGAATATATTCACCAAATAAATCATTCTCAATGAACATATATATGACATGATGGCTTCAAGTACAGAACAATATGATGATGACAATGAGGAAAATGCAAGTGTGTTTGGCCCTTAAGTGGGTATAATTCTGAGTTAAGCATACAATACCTTCAAATTATCTTCCAAAATACGAGTAAAATAGTTTTGAAGTTCAGATCCACGAAAGTATGTCAAGATTTCTTGCCAATCTGGAGGATTCTACAAAATAAATTAAAGATACATTAACAATTCTGTCAAAAGATCGCTGAAATATATTCAACAGTAGAAGGATGAGCAAGTTCTTACACTGAATCGCCCCAAGTTAGGTTTCAACTTCCCAGCCAGTACTTTCAGCGCAGTTGATTTTCCTATACCATTGGTACCAACCAAACCCAATACTTGTCCTGGTCTAGGAACCGGCAACCTACAGTATGATTGGCACTATTTATTAGATATGCCATGCACGAAGAATATGATGTTATGTACTAAACTTAATGAGAATATAAATAAGTAGTGTTTCTAGACCTATGTAGCTTGAAGGTATTTGGGCCATAGCGATGAGTCGTATCTTTATCAAGATCCTTCGGCAAATTAATGATCTGAATAGCCTCAAAGGGGCATTTCTGT
This sequence comes from Carex rostrata, assembly GCF_964058835.1. NCBI lineage: Eukaryota > Viridiplantae > Streptophyta > Magnoliopsida > Poales > Cyperaceae > Carex > Carex rostrata. The sequence continues at coordinate 7,115,659 of NC_135936.1, forward strand.
AAGAAAACAGAAAGTTAGCAATATAATTCCCATTGAGGTTACTGGCAAAGATATTAAATACAGATAACCCAACAATACCACAATTAAAAAACTTACTTTGACACAAATACCACACCCAATGCACAATTCCTCAGAAATGAAAGCAATTTTTGATGCTGGAGTAACTTCGATACAGAGCTTGCCTGTTATTATGGCAACATATAAATCACATTTTAATATACCACCAAAGAGAAACATAATGTGGATGTCAAATGATGTCATTGAATTTGGACTTCATGTTAAGAAGGCCAAAAAGAGATCATCAAAGTTTTATAAACCAAAGGATTTAGACATATTCTAACTAATAATTTTGACAGGACTATACTCATAAAAGGAATTCGTTAATGCTGCCTAGATCTCAGGAAGATGAAGAGAAAAAATAAATGCATTGGGGGTGGAAAATATTTTTATTCAAGGCCCTTGATGCTGGTACACTTTGGAAGGGATAAAATTGGCAATTTTCTGGAGCTATTATGAATGTTACGGGTAAGTTTGACCAAATAAATTTAACTGACAAACGAAAAACGCAAAGAATAATTGCTCCAGTACCAGTTTTATTAACGGGACAACTTTTCTTGCATTCCTGGCGGCACTTTTTGGGCTTGCATCGATCCGAGCTGACGATGGCGATACGAGTCAATCGATCCGCCATGGCTTTTCCTTTCTACCCCTTAATTCAAATCAGAAGTGAACAATCTGGGCGAAAGAGAGAAAAAGGTGAGGAGCGGAGAGGAGAGGAGAGCGAGCGAGTGGAAAAACCTTATTTTTTTATTGAGGTGGCGGGGAGAAAAGAAACCCTAGTGACAGCGTAAAAGGAATTGGCATCCTCTGAGATATCTCACATTTTGCGTGACTTTTTGGAATATCTAAACCATTGAAATACGTTCTACACGAATCTCAAAGCTTAATAATACTGGCCCCCTGCTCTGTAACCGAATAGGCACCGGCCACGTCGGCCACGCAAAATATGAGATATCTCAGAGGATACGCACTTGCGTAAAGGAGAGTCGCACAGAACGGAGATCGTATCCTCTGCATCAACTCAAAAAAGAATCTTTTGAGTTAATGAATATTAACCGTACGATCCGCTTTGAGATTCGCGCGAACTAGATCAACACTAATATTAGAGGGTCAGATTGACTCCGTTTAAAATCAGACGGATGAGATGAGTTAACTCAAAAGATGCTCTTTTGAGTTAATGCAGACGATGCGGATTGGAGGGCCGCCGACCTCTTGACAAAGTGCACTTAGGCCCTTGGATTTGGGAGATTCCCGTATCAATCCCCAACAGCAAAGCCGACTTCGGAGTTCGACTCCAGAGTAGCAGTACTTGCGTGAGAATCCTGGGAGTTGCGAATCCGAAATTTTCATATTTATAAATATAAAATAGCAAACCCCAGTTAGAAGAAGAATTTTGTATTTATAGAAAATATTGTAAATAAGAGAGGAAAAGAGAAAGAGTATACGAGTTTTCGAAGAATTTATAGAGTTGTTTTCAATTCAAATAGGAAAGTATTAAAAGCTCGCGGCTCGTGAGCCGTTCAAACTCAACTCAGTAACGAATATGCTAATAACTTGTTTGTTAATAATTCGAGTTAGTCTGACTCAAGTAAAGTAATTCGTTTAATTCACGAGTTGAGTTCGAGTTAGACTCAGCTTGCTCATTACAACTCAGTTAATTACATGTATTCCATATCCCGATTTGACTTGACTCAACCCATTTTATTTCACATTCCACTCAAAATTCACTCAAAATAAAAAAAGATTTCCCACACGCATAATATTTCGGTCATTCAAATTAGACCCGAACCCAAACCCATTCCCATTCTCGCTTGGCAACCGAACAAGCCCTTAAATTGCTATATGTATAATTAAAATTTTGAAATCATAGGAGTGACTTAGACAAAACAAATTGAAATCATGGGGGGTGGCTTAGTCATCTTTGACTAAGTCTTAGATTCACTTCTGCAACTCAAGTCAAATATTTTCAAATTAAATTCAAGTTATCCATAACTCGAGCTAACGCGGCTCGTTAGCAGCCCTAGTTCATTCAAATTTTTGACCGGTAGAAGTTTTATATATCTCAAACCTTCTTTTTTTTAAAAAAACTCTCGTTTCTGTGTTTCTTTGCAATATTTATCCTGCACTACTTTCTTTAATAAATTGTTTTGAGTACGATACTAATCTTTTATACAAGAAGTAATAAATAAAAAAGAAAAAAGTGTGCTAACCATGAACAATTTTAATTAAATTGTTTTGATATACTAATCTTTTATATCACCTAAGATTCTTCGGTCTTTTCAAATGGTAAAAAAGAAAAAAAAATTGAATCGGTAAATAACATCTTTTATAAATAAAAAGTTTTCAGTTAAACATTGGTAAGTTCTAACCATGAACAATTTCAAATAAATAAATAAATAATATTCTAAATAGCGTACTATAGCGACGCAATAGCATTTTCGAACCTTAAATGTTACACTATAGGATAAAAGTGTGCTATTTCAGCTACGACTGCTATAACGGTAATAGCGGTCCGCTATCTGCGTTACACACTACGCGCTATAGTGCACGCTATGCTACATAGACTTTTATATAAATATCCAAACTGAAAATTAATTTTAAAGATCAATTTTTCAAGGTTCAGATTATTTTTTTTTTTGTAGAAAAAGATAGATAGTTTATTCCATGATGTCTATGTTTTTTTTAATAGAAAAAAATATATAGTTTATGTCATAATGCTTAGGTTATTTTGAATAGAAAAAAGATAGATAGTTTATGATATTATTAGTAATATTTTTAATAGTAATTTGGACTTTGTACTGGTTCAATACAAATATTTTAATTTCTTAATCAATTTTGTATTACTTATTGCTCTATGAAATTTTTGATAATATTGATAGTTAGTAGAAATATAAAATATAATTTTTTAAACAAAAAATACTACCTACGCTATTTGCGATAGTTATTTAAAACCTTAAAAAAAAATAATATAAAGGTTCGGTCCATCTAAAAGCCAGAAATTTTATAAGTATGGTATTTCGTGGATCATGATTTAAGAATTCAATCCTTAAAAAAACGCATTACTTGAGTCCAGCCCTCCTCCTTTATATTGAAGTAGAAAATTCTTAGTTTCGGACATGATTTAATAATCGGTTTGTCCACTGGTCAGTTCGGTTCGCTGAAACGGACCTATTCTGAACAGAGTGCGTATCCTCTGGGATATCTCATATTCTGCGTGACCGATTTGTCCGGTGTCTATTCGGGGTGACGTGGGGTAGTATTTTTGCTTTGAGATTCGCGCAGAACGTATTGCAACGGTTAAGATTTTCCAAAAAGTCACGCAAAAAATGAGATATCTCAGAGGAAGCGAATTCTTCTGAACAGGCTTCAGTTATGAATATTACAGAACGGGCCGCCAGTCATGAACATAATTATTTTATTTTGGGCTGAAACATGAACAGGGTCCGTTTTATTTAATTTCTAAACGGGCCAAGTATAAACAGGAGGCCCGTTAATTAGCAGGCTATATTTATCCAAAGCTCAGCCCTCTCAACCGAAAACCCTAGCTCGAGAAACTTCACTATAAAGTCCCAGAACCTTACCTTGCGCCTCCGTTTCCTCTCTAATCCTTGTACCTACAACCCCTCTCCTCCCCTCCTCCGGCGGCTGTGCAAGACAAAATGGTGAAGTTCCTTAAGCCAAACAAGGCGGTGATCGTCCTCAACGGCCGCTACGCCGGTCGCAAGGCTGTGATCGTGCAAGTCTACGAAGGAGGTAACCGCGACCGCCCGTATGGCCACTGCCTCGTCGCTGGTCTTGCCAAATACCCCAAGAAGGTTATCCGAAAGGACTCCGCCAAGAAAACCGCTAAGAAATCGCGCGTCAAGGCGTTCCTCAAGGTCGTGAATTTCACTCACCTCATGCCGACCCGTTACACGCTCGATGTGGATCTGAAGGATGCCGTCACTGGTGATGCGCTCTCGACGCGTGACAAGAAGATCGCCGCATGCAAGGAGACCAAGAAGAGGCTGGAGGAGAGGTTCAAGACCGGTAAGAATAGGTGGTTCTTCACTAAGCTCCGTTTCTAGATGAGTGATCGATTGCAAGGTCATGTTTATGGTTTTGTTTCGTTGGTGTTGTTTTGTGTTAATCAGAGGAATGGATCTGTTTTTTTTCTGAATATTTTAGATGAATTTTGCTATGGACCTGATTATATGTTACTTTTCATGTTAAGGTGCAGTTTTAATTAATGTTAGAATTGATGAGTTAGATATTAAATCGGTATGTTTTGGTATCGGGGTCCTTTGCTAATGCATTTGTGGTTAATGAATTAGCTTGTTATGGTTAACTTGGTACGTCTTAATGCGTTACCATATATGAGAACAATGAATCGGTATGCTTTGTATAAGCTGAAATTTAAGGTATCTGAGCTTGCAGTTCATGAAAGCATACAACATCAGTTAGGTTTAGTTAAAACAAATATGAACTGCTCTCCATATAGAATCAGCTCTGCCCAAACTTTTTGATCTTCACATGGGTTTTTTTAAGTCATATTTAAGTTTACATCATAAAATAGGAACTTCTGGTAGAAGTGATTATTGAATGGTACATAATTCTGTATCATGAAATAAAACATGGTGCTGCTAACTTCTGACATTTGATCATATGTACTCATAATGTGCATTTGATCCATATGATAAGATGAGCTAGAATGTGAACATAGGAACTTATTGGTTGTGTTTTTGTTAATTATCTTTAGTGAAGAAAACAAAAAATAATGGGTGAGTAGCATGTTATTTTAATGATCTGTTACTTTTTTTATGGTGAGAGTTTCGTGGCCTGAACCTAAAGATGCAGTGCCTTTAATAACTTCAAATTCTGAATGAAGAAGACGAACAATTTTCAAGATATAGTGGCATTTAACGTGAAATTTGGTAGTAATTGCAATGTTTTGAATGAATACACAGTGATGTTGTTCAAGATGATATCCATCTAATTTCATGTTAGACTGGTGGCAACTCTTGCTGGTCAGAAATTAAGTGTGAGGATCTACTTCATGTTAGACTTGAGAATGAATGGCCTGTACTGGTACTTGGGACACTGGTGCCATATCTAAGCTTCGTTTACCTCATCTTTATGGATCTGCCAATAAATATTATCGGTCTTACTGATTTTTTTTTTTGTTGAGAAAAATTTGAAGATCTAGCCTCCAGTTTTCTTTTTTTGAGAAAAAAAATGGAGATCTATCTAGCCCCCAGTAAATATATAATAACAAGTAACACTCTTCCAGCAGTCTAGAATAGCATTTACTTTGCTGAAAAGTTGAAATATCATAACTAGTAATTGAGATCACGCCTGCGAGCCTAATTTTTCTTAATTTTTAGTTCTTACACATCCATGTTAATATCATAACTGGTTTTAAATTTTAACAAACGCTCCTCCGGCTAACCTCAGAATGTTAAACCTTTAATTGGATTTTTCATTAGTTTTAGTTGAAGCTACCAATTATATAACAGAAAGTGACTAGCTAGGGTACTCTTAAGCAAGCAAAGTTTAATTAAACATTCCGTCTTATAAGATAATAAGACAAGCGACAAGCACCTGGATAAAAAGTTCTCTCCTTTATGGCGATGATGCTAGTATAGCCCTTTTCTTTCCCTTTTGTTCAATTATGTGAATAAGGTGTCGAGTTATTGCTTACCGATGGTGTTGATGTTAGTGATATTGTCTCCTTTCCCAGACACTCCTCCCTCGTGCTAATCCTTATATTGTCCTCCTACATCTACTCTACTAGTCTTTCTTCTTTCTTCTTTCTTCTACTTCTATGTAACTGCAGCTATGGCTTCTCACATCACAATTTCGTGATTATCAATACCATCTATCGAGAGTATACAATTATGAATTCACTTATTTGCAATTCTGGCTAGAGTTCATCATTCCTCCTGTATAGGATATATGTACTATTTGGTTTCAGTGATGTAATTTGTAGTTCTGCGCTGTAGATACTGGTATTCGGATGACATGTGTTGTTAACTGAATGTATTGTTGAGCTTCAATAAAGCTCTTTATGGTAAGCAAATAAATGATGAATTACACAAGAAATTAAGATAATAAGCAAGCAAGCACAAGAAATTAGAGATGACACAAGATTTTACGTGAAAATCCTTTCGGAAAAAAATCACAGAAGTACACGGCACAAATCCACTAAAATCAAAGAGTCTTACAAGTACAAAAAAGTTAGAAATTCTCAATAACATTCTCTCACACACTCTCTTGTAAGTTTCAAGAAAAAGAGAGCAAACTCTAGACAAGGCCAAGTGAAGAGGCAACAGAGACAGAGCAGCTCTAACTCAAAGTAGCGAAAAATGGCTCAAATCACTGGAACTTTCGTTGCACCTTTGATTAAAAATCAAAGCACCTGAAATCACCATCGGTTGGTATCCTTTTGTCCGATATAAGAAATACCAAAATCAACTGCTTAAATTGAGCGCCTTAATCAAGCACCATCGGTGCTATATTTCCTACCGATGGGAAAAAGGGATCAAAGCATCCTTTTAATTAATACATAGCACCAACGGCTCAATTATTCTACCGATAGCAAAGAAGTCAGATTGCCATCGGCTCTGTGCTTTTGCCGATAGGAAATAAACCAAGCAGCATCGCTTAAACTCAAAACCGATGGCAAAGGCAAAACGGGCTGGATCCGTTAATTGTCTTCAACTCCAACAAGAATGTACTTTATATTTTGTGCAATATAGTCTATGGGTTTTTCTCTAAAAAAAATAAAAAGCAAAATGATTTTTCTGATAGATATTATAAGATTATAACTTGTTTTGCAATTAGAACACAAACAATTCAGAATTTGTAAATTCAAAATAAAATATCAAACATAATTTAAATCTTACAGTTTTGAAATGACGATATTTGGAGTGCTCATTACCAGTTCAGCGTCAGTACCAGCACATTTGAACAACCATGCATCTAGCTGATAGTATATATTATGTATACAAATGCAACAATCTTAAGTGAAGTGCATTATGTCAACTCCCTTTCTGTATTTTAATTGTACCAATTATCAAATTCTTCTGTGATTTCTTTGACAATCACAGAAATTTGGAAATCGCCGTTCAAAATTCCAATTCTTCCTCTAAAAATATACTAATTAATTACACAGCCGGTAGCAACAATGGTCAAGAGTCCGAATCCTCTGCATTACCTCACCGTTTAGAGCTTAAATCTGAACTGTCCAACCAAAATTTAGATCAATCCATCCCGAGTTTGTAATGCACGGAGTCCCTTTAAGATGCGTGCTAATATATAATGAACGAATCAGATTCAAACCGAAAGGATGAGGTAGTTTAGGTGATATGAATTCAATGGTCAAGCGTTTGGTACCATGCATATATACATCTTCCCATCCACCTTGCTCTGAATTTGGATCTCCTCGTTTACCTGACTATGTCAGGTTAGATCTGAATTGTCCGTATGCCTCAACACGAATCTCATAGTGACCCTGTGCATCTAAACAAACTCGTTTCTTTATCCGGATCAGGTGAAGCTCGTTAATTATATGCAATCACTGCAAAGAATACATACTTCATTGTATTAGTTTTATTTTAGGAAGCAGCTAATAGTCCCCCAACTCTAGTCCCCCAAAATCTTCGGATATTTTCAACTAATTCTGTAAACATCAATACTAAATATTGTAAACATCAATACTAAATCCTGTAAACTAATTCAACAAATCCTGTAAACATAAAAACGCGTGAAAACTGTTAAAAACGCGTGAAAGCTGTTAAAAACGCATGACAGCTGTTAAAAACGTGTGATAGCTGTTGGGGACCACTTTTTGTGAACATACACATAATATCCTGTAAACATACACATATTATCCTGTAAACATACACATATTATCCTATAAACATACACATAAAATTATGTAAACATACATATTGTACTTAAAATTATAGCAGTTGAAATTATGGCAGTTGTGGCAGTTAAAAACGCGTTAGAACTAAGCTAAAAAGGGAAAGCTTTTATACACGGGGATTTTTGGGGGACTGACTGAATTTTACTACTCTAGCTAATATCATGATAATTTAGTGAATTTGATTGAATAATTGCTTTATTAATTAGTTCTCATAGTTATTGACTGAATACAATCCCTATTTAATTGTTGACATCAAGAATTTAGAGCCGTCATATATCACCCTAAAGTGAACAAACGGCCGTTATGTTATATTCAATATTTGGTAAAATATCGGAAGAGGTAGAAAAAAGAGCCGAAATTTTTTTAGTTAGCACCTCATTTAATCCAAATTAAACAATTATGATTAGACATTTTTCTATTCCTACCACCCACACATACTAGATTGACGTACCAATGATTTTTCCTTCTTTTTTTCTGTTTGAATTGATGTTATGATCTATTAGATACATTGCACCAAATTAGTAAGAGGAACTGTTGAAAAATTGTACCTACGTGACTAATCATATCTAATTCTATAATTTTGTATAATTTTGTTGTTCGTGACTAATTTTGAATAACGCCAACAGCTACAAGTCAAACAGCTAGAAGGAAAATTTTGTATTATTAGCTATTATACATTGCTTTTCAAATTGTACCCATGTGACTAATATGTTTGAATTAATTGATGTTATGATTTGAAATCAAACTTATTCGGTGTGCCAATTTACTATGCGCATCAAATTGGTGCGCCTTCCCAGTCTGCGCACTAACCCAATTTGGTGCGCATACTAGATATGGATGGGTGGTAACAATTATAATATTGATGATAGGATGGTAATTGTTTAATTCGAATTAAATGAGTGCTAACTAAAAAATTTCGGAGGAAAGAGATATATAGGTGTATTCACATAAATCAAATTTTCGTTAATTCTATATGTTTTGGAATTTTCAAATAATTAGTATATATTTTTGTGGAAAGTTCTTTTCCTTATTAATTTTTTTTAATTAACTTTGTATTAATTTAGATAGATAATAAAGAAAAAAAGTGTAAGAATAAAATAAATAATTGAAGAAAAAAATTTCTCTCACATATATACCGGCATGCCATTTTCACACGAGAGCGTTTCTGAGATTATCTCACTTTACGGTTTGAAATTAAATTTTAACTGATTTGGAATTCGGGCTATCAGTATTATTGGGCATTGAGATTCGTGCCAAGTTAAAAATAACGGTCCAGATCTAGTAATCGTAAAAGATTCCCTTATCAGGTATTGGAGAGGATGTGAATTCATTTCCACACAGTGATGTGATAGAGAGCAGGAGCCAGGAGGCCAACGGCCAACCAACTTTTGTTTTGCACTTCCCTTAATAGTGAATAGGCGCCGTGCTTCTCTCCTCTCCATTCCCTCCTTTCTTCTCCTAAATTCCAAATTTTCGATTTTCATTGTTGTTGACGTCTCTTCTCTCCAACCAATTCTTTTCTTCTCCCTTTTATTTTTCTCGAACGCGAGTTATACATTAATCGATCGGAGAATACAATCATAGAATAGAATTAGATTATTGAAGGTGAAGAAAAGAGATGAGATTGAGCAGCAATCTCATGCATGAGCTATAGCCTATAGTTAGCGGGCATGAGATTGTGCAGGTTCATGCAATCAATTACTGAGAGAGAGAGGGGAGAGAGAGATGATGAGAAGGAAGGCGCGGTCGATGGTTCTCATTTTGATCACGGCCGCAATCCTGAGCTTAGGTAGATGGCCAGTCGGCCAGTGCCAGGCTGAGGCTGAGACTGACAATGACGATGATTATGATCGGCGTGCAAAGACGGCATCGAATTCTCTGGTGGCGAGCTTGTTCTACAGCAAGATAAGGAATATGACTCGCAGTTTCTCGCATGACACGGGCCAACAACTCGACTATTGCATCAAAGATTCGTGAGTTCCTCTCTCTCTTTTTCTTTATTTCCCTAATGAATTAATTATAATTAATTAATTGATCGACTCGGACAGGGATAAGGACTGGAATGAGGCCTTCAATTTCTCTTCCGATTTGACATTTGTTACCAATTGCATGAAGGAAACAAACGGTACTTTCCTTGCTTTTCTCTGCATGCATGTATATGTTACATCATTGTTGTTCTTCGCACCAGATAAATGTCTGTGTCGCAATTCGTCAAGCGCGTGATGTGCAAAATACTTTAGTTTCTCTTACTCAACTAAACTCAACAGGAGATCTGGGGCAGCGCGTCTGCACAGCGGCAGAGATGAAGTTCTATTTCAACAGCTTCAATGAGCAACAAAACTACTTAAAGCCGAACCTTAACTGCAACCTCACGTCGTGGGTCGAGGGTTGCGAGCCCGGTTGGGGATGCAGCTCTGGGGACCAGAAGATCAATATGCAGGATTCAAAGACTATTCCCTTACGCACTCTTGATTGCCGTCCCTGCTGTGCTGGCTTTTTCTGCCCCCACGGCCTCACTTGCATGATTCGTAAGATTTATGAATCTTCATAAATTAAAATTATACATGCACCAACATCTGCACATACAAGATATATTTATCTAACTCTTTTTCTTGTAATATTGTTTGCATGCACGAAGCCTGCCCTCTCGGGTCATACTGCCCCAAGTCGACCCTAAACAAAACCACTGGCATCTGTGACCCGTAAGTGCAACCCCTCCATCTTTTTCATTACTTGCTCTAACTGCAAGTACGAACTGAACAATTAATTCTCATGTTTTAGTCCTGCCTATTAAAGCCTCAAAGGGAGAAGGGATATAATCGGCATCTTTATTAATTATTAGGTAGTTTCGAGGGGATGTCATGTCTTGTCTTATAGAAATATGTTGAATAGTGTTTCTTATTAACTTTGCAGGGGAATACAAGATATTCTGAAATGTTTTACAATATCCTTAGCTACATTTTTTTTTGCAATATATTTGTTTTTCATCTTTTAATTAGTCCTTCAGATGATAGATGGCATGACATATACATACATGTGTGTGCATAAATTTATTACAGGTATAACTACCAACTGTCTCCTGGGAGACCTAATCATACATGCGGTTCTGCTGATGCGTGGGCTGATGTAGTCACAACCGGGCACATATTTTGTCCCGCGGGATATTACTGTCCCAGTACAATTAAGAAGATCTCTTGCAGTAGTGGGTACTTCATTTTTCTCTTAATTTTAATTTGTCCCTTCATTTGTCTTTTCAACTATGTCCATTTCCTTTCTAGGTGGAAATCTATGCAGGAACACTGATAACAAAATTAAAACAAGTTTATAAATAAAAAGTAAATATTGAGGGCCGAGTTTTTGTGAATTTGAGGTGTACCATTCTTTTCTATACAAGTTAGCATGGTCTGACTGAAAAGCATGATGGTTCAAAATGGAATATATTGCTTGCACAGGAGATATTTTGAAAGATTTTCCTTTAGAAAACAAGCAAGCAATTAAGGTTGTTTTTGAAAATTTCTTGTGTAATTTGTGAGCCATATTTTCATCTGTAATTGCTGTGACCTTGCAGGTACTACTGCAGAAAAGGCTCGACCAAACCAGCTAGTAAGCCCATTTTTCATTTGATCATCGCCAATAATGTGTACCAATGTTAATTGAGAAAGGAAAAGAAAAGAGATCTGTCTTTCTTCAGCAAACTTCAGACAAAATAACAAGAATAAATTTATCACTATTTAATGTTACAGAGTGCATTTGGAAAAGGAGTTGCAAGGAGAATTCTGAGAATCAAGATATTACCATATTTGGTGTCTTGCTAATTGTAATTTTTCTGGTCTTCTTCTATTATTATAACCTAAATGCTAGTCTACACTTGCATATATCACAAACAATGTTACACATGCTCCTTATAACCCATGCAGATAATCATGTCAGCATTTTTGCTAGTCATCTACAACTTCTCAGGTCAAATCCTGACGCAGCGCGAGCGGCGTGAAGCCAAGTCTCGTGAGGCTGCTGTGCGCCGTGCTAAAGAGAATGCTCAGTCACGCGAAGCACGCGAGCGCTGGAAGACAGCCAAAGATGTGGCAAAGAAGCATGCTAGCGAACTACCAGGACAGCTGCGCCGCACTTTCTCCCGCACTCTCTCTCACAGCTTGTCCCGCGCGAAATCAGTGCGTGACCAGCCCAAGACCACAGGCAGCGGATCTGGGTCCACCGAGGCAGCTGCATCTCCATCGAAACCACCCACTGCCGCTGGTTTGTTTGGCAAGAAAAAGGATTCAAATAGTAATAGTTTGACTAACTTGGTGAAGTCTATTGATCAGGACCCGGATAAGCAACAAGGGCTAGATGTGACCATTGGAGACAAGAATCTTAAAAAGAACATGCCGAAGGGGAAAGCGATGCACTCAAGAACTCAAATCTTTTCGTATGCTTATGGTCAGATTGAAAGGGAGAAAGCGATGCAAGAACAGAACAAGAATTTGACTTTTTCAGGCGTGATTTCGATGGCTTCTGACATGGATATCCGGACCAGACCTTTTATAGAGGTTACATTTAAGGATTTGACATTGATGCTTAAAGGAAGTAAGAAGAGGCTTTTGAGGAGTGTGACAGGTCAGCTTAGGCCTGGCCGGATAGCAGCAGTTATGGGTCCATCAGGGGCTGGAAAGACCACCTTTTTGAATGCTGTAGCAGGGAAAGCTACTGGTTGTGAGACTTCGGGTATGGTGCTCATTAATGGCAAAATAGAACCGCTTCGTGCTTATAAGAAGATTATAGGCTTCGTGCCCCAAGATGATATCGTTCATGGGAACTTGACAGTTGAAGAAAACCTCTGGTTCAGTGCTAGGTGCAGGTACATTTGTCAAAAGCATCGTAGCAAATTCATTCATGTTTTCGCCATACGGTTCCAAGTTCCAACTTCCAACTGAGCAAATCCATTTGACATATCTGAAATAAACCTCTCTCATCTGGCAGGCTTTCTGCAGACATGTCAAAAGCAGACAAGGTCCTCGTGGTGGAGAGAGTAATCGAGTCGTTGGGGCTACAACCAGTGCGCGACTCATTGGTTGGTACAGTGGAGAAGCGTGGTATATCAGGTGGCCAGAGGAAGAGGGTAAATGTCGGGCTGGAGATGGTGATGGAGCCTTCTCTTCTGATATTGGACGAGCCAACGTCAGGCTTGGACAGCTCATCCTCTCAGTTGCTGCTCCGTGCACTCAGACGCGAGGCCATGGAAGGGGTTAACATTTGCATGGTCGTCCACCAACCCAGGTTGGTTTCTTTTTACTGTTCATAATTGTAAAACAGTGTAAAAGTTGCTTGCATTTTTCTGGGGTTTTTCATCAGCTAATGATGGATCCTTTCTTCTTTCTTCTCAAAATCTTTACCATTTCTTCCAAATTTTTGCATGCGATGATGGGCCGAGATGCAAAATTCTTCTCCTTAAAAAAGGCCATATTTAATTAAAACACATATTGATCCCATCACCTTTCCAGCTATGATTTGTTCCAGAAGTTTGACGACCTTATCCTCCTTGCTAAGGGAGGCATGCTGGTTTACCTTGGTGCGGTGAAGAAGGTCGAAGAGTACTTCTCTCATCTTGGGATAGTTGTACCGGACCGCATAAATCCACCCGATTACTTCATTGATATTCTAGAAGGGATCATAAAGCCTAGCGCGAGCACTGGTGTGACTGCCAAGGAGCTCCCACTCCGTTGGATGCTCCACAACGGGTATTCATTATTAACCAGCAGATTTGGTTTGAATGCTTGCTTTTAAGAAAGGGCAGACTGGGCAAAATATGGGCAGCTCATTTATTCAGATTTGACTTGAATGGTCTTTAAAATGGACCATTCGAATCTGTCTGGGGCTCTTGAATGATTAACGTACAATTGTAATTGAGCCGAACCTGGTACAATCTTTCATACTGAGACTCAGTACCTGCATGTTGGTGTTTTTTAATTGTTGTTTTGATAGAAACTCTTGCTATAACATTGTCTTGTATCATATCATGTTGACCAATTAATTTAATTGCCTGCTTCAAAAGACTTAAAGCTTGAGGCCAAAGATGGTATTGTTATTGTACGGTCTTCATTAACAGGTACGACGTGCCGCGTGATATGTTGGAGAGCTCTTCAGAATCAGATTCGATTCGTGGAATTGAGAAGAGCACCTCGGAAGATATGTGGGACAGCATGAAAGATATGATGGGGCAAAGGAAAGAAGAATATCAATATCAGTTTGATAAGTCAACAGACTTGTCAAATAGGAGGACATCAGGTCTCCTGCAACAGTATAGATACTTCCTTGGCAGGTAACTTTAATATGTACGGCTTCTCTTTATAGTTGTCTGAGTTTTTTGTGCACCTCACTTGATAATTATAGCACCAGTTATCAGTACCAAGTACCAGTCTACAAGATTTCTGCAACATAAATCAGATAGGTACTGGCACCTCCTAAGTTCAGCTGAATGGAATTTTAGATTTATGAATATTTTCATGGTTATGGTTGTTCTTGTCGTTGTTTGTACAGGGTTGGGAAACAGAGGCTACGAGAAGCAAGAATACAAGGGGTTGATTATCTAATCCTATGCCTTGCTGGAATATGCTTAGGCACCCTTGCCAAAGTCAGTGATGAAACTTTTGGGGCTCTTGGTTACACGTACACTGTTATTGCTGTTTGTAAGCTCATTTTTAGATCAGCCCTTCCTTCCAATAGAAAAGAAAAAATAAAGTTATAAAAATAAAAATAACTACACGTGCTGAATTCAATCATTTTTAATTATCTCATTAATTAATTTCAGCTCTACTTTGCAAAATTGGGGCATTGCGGTCATTTTCGCTGGATAAGTTGCACTACTGGAGGGAGAGGGCATCAGGCATGAGCTCACTGGCGTACTTCCTCTCGAAGGATACAGTCGATCATTTCAACACCTTAGTCAAGCCTATTGTTTATCTATCTATGTTTTACTTCTTCAATAACCCCCGGTCCTCCATTTTTGCCAATTATTTAATATTGATTGCGCTTGTGTATTGCGTCACTGGGATTGCCTATACCTTTGCCATCTGCTTCCAGCCTGGCTCCGCTCAACTGGTATGTATGTCTTATCCTTCTAAGGCTATATTTACCTTTGCTTGCTATCTGCATTACCAATTTTGAATTTACCTTTGCTTGCAAGCAAAGGTAAATTTGCTATCAGACCTCTTAAGGCTAAAAAGTTGCTATCAGATTTGCAAATGTATATATATATATATATTTTTTTTTTTTGGGTCATCAATGTTCAATGGTGCATGGTCTTATATTTCTGAATTTGAAATTTATATATTTATTATTTGCTGATTGATTGATTTATTGATTTCTGTTGTAGTGGTCTGCTCTAGTTCCTGTTGTGTTAACACTTATAGCAACACAGCAAAATGCCTCAAAAGTATTGGCAGATCTGTGCTACACAAAATGGGCTTTGGAGGCTTTTGTCATTGCTAATGCTCAGAGGTTAGTACATAGCCAGTACCTACATTCTCATTTGGTTTCCTTAATGTAATCACTACAGAACACAGATTCTCTGTGGTGGATTCTCTGAGGAAATTGTATAGCTAGCTAGTCAATTAGTAGGCTGGATGTCCAAAACCTCAAAATTATCCACATGCTGTTAGATTTTGGGAAATGTCTCTTCACACTCAGGGGTGGATCCAGGACTTTCGTCAGAGGGGGTCAAAAAAATATCGAATCGGATTTAAACTCATTAACTAATTGGGTACTCGATAAAAAAATAATGTTTTGACTTATATTTTTCAATGTTCTGACTTGTAATTTCTTATGCTTTAACTTATAATTCTAATTACTAATTATAATTCAAGAAATTTATTTTGATTTTAACACTAAATTTAATCTGAATTACAAATCAAACATCCAGAGGAGAGAGGGGAGGAGGGGGGAATTTCAGGAAGAGACAAAGTCGATCAGTACCGATAAATTACCACTAAAACTCAAAATCCAGGGAGGGCAGCCTATTACATACTGGGTCCACCCCTGTTCACACTCTCCCTGCCCATTTGATTTCTTCAAATATTATTGCCTGAACCAGCCATAATCACTCTGTTATCTTCTTTCCAGCATTTTTATGTGATGATCAGCAGTGTTATCTTCTATGACAGTAAACCTGGAATCACACAAGGGGCATGATAATTTTTTTTTGTTTTTGAAATAATTCTCTAATTTGTCTGTTCTACACACTTCAGGTACTCCGGGGTGTGGCTGATAACACGGTGTGGCTCGCTTAAGAGTAGCGACTACGACATAAATGATTGGATTTTGTGTATAATTGTTTTGGTTGCATATGGCATAGTTTTTCGATGTATAGCCTTCTTCTCCTTGATCACCTTCCAAAGGAAATAACTACCTGGGGGAAGATATGAACCGATGCAATCTGACCCGACCTGTTCTCTCTGTATTTAGCTTGCTTTTGTGCATACAAACTAACTCGACATAGTTCACGGGTGCTTTTGAAAGATCACCTGAGATTTCATCAGTTGTCAACGAATCTCTTTAACTTGTAACTCCATTATATTTGAAGTAATATATCTTTTATTGATTTCATATTTGATAGTTAATTAGCAGGGGGCTGACTGTTTGTAAAGAGATTTAGAAGGAGAGAAAGAAAATAGAAACTAATTATCTGGAGTTGGTTTCTAATAGAAGTAGCAATTCCTGAAAGAGCTCACAAATTAAACAAAAAACAGTCTTTCTACGGCTCCAACAGAAGAATTCATTAATTATTTAGGTTCAATAAATACCTTTTGACATAGATCGTATTTTAACTATGTCACATAATACAATATATATTGTACAGGTGTGAGGATAAATTGAAAGATCAGTCTCTTTGGTGTTAGAAAATAAAAATGATTCTCCATTTCTGAAGAGTGGAAAAATAGTCAATTCGATTTTTAAACAAAAACTTGATAATAATTAGTAATTACAACAGATAAAAGGGTACAAAAGATTATAATTGATAATGGACATATTATATTTTAATATTTAGACGGGAACAGTTGGAAATTTTGCGTCTTGGAATTTGAAATTTGATCATTATATATAAATTAAATTTGTACAAAATTAAAGAGAAATTTAGATATATACACATGATAACTAATTTTAAAATTAGTTATTTACCCATCTAAACATAACTATATTATAAATATACCCACTACTCAATTATATAAATTAAAAACACTGATTAATAAAAATAAATAAAAGGACAATTATACCCCTTTTAATTAATTCACTGCTATGTCTCTCATCAAATATGACAGGTGGGACCCTTTTTTATGTCTCAATTAAATCACTGCTATGGCTCTTCCTGAACTCGAGGTTAATGCCCCCTCTTGAATTTGTTTCCTGGCGCATGGAACACCAGACTCCTGAATCAGGAGTCTCCTTCCTCCTTCGTCTGCCAAAGGGAAACAAAAAACGAGATTCGTGAATAAGAAGGAAAGAACAACAATGAAACTGGAAACTGAGAAATTGGGCTCTTTTGATCGATTCTTTGCAATCAAGGTTCTAAATAGCGCGCGATAGCGGTGCTATAGTGCCGCTATAGTGATTTTGGATTATAAAAGCTATGGCGCTATGAGCGCTATATGGCCATAGTGCCATTTTTTTAACCATGCCGCTATGACGCGATAAACGCTATTTAAACCTTTGCTTGCAATTATTGAATGAGGAGGATGAGGAGAGCACACTGGTGCTACTAATTTGTCCTACGGTTACAGGAATTAAGAGAACACCTTAGTGCTTCTCGGGTTAACTTAGTCAAACTGAGCAGTTGAGAACATAGTGACAAATTAAAAGTTCGGGTTCGGTTTGGCAAGTTCAAAAATTCGCGATTAGGGTATAATTCGGGAATGATTCAGTACAATAAGTAAGCCAAAAAAAAAATCTCCAAAGAAAACCCAGCAAAAAAAAATTCAAAAAATTTCAAAAAAAAAATTGGGGGTTTTTTTTTCCGCGAATAATACGTGACTCGCGTTTTATTCACGAATAAAATGTATTATACATTTTTTTGTGTTTTAAATGAAGTTTGGTTCGAAAACGTAAAAAAAAACGTTTTATACTCAAATTAAACGCGTATAAAACGCGAGTCATGTCACTATGGTTGAGAACACAATAGTTTAAATCACTTATGCAGGGAGAATTGTGACACTCATACAAGACCAATTGGACGACCAATTTGGTACTCAACGGTAGTAACAACTAAATACATGAAAAGAGTGCCCGACTAGATCACCATAAACAGAATGCCCAACGTCAGACCACTACCCTGTCATATTTTCTTTTTCAAAACCTGATTATAGTAAAAGATATTTGGCATAATAATGATAGAGTCATAGAACCAGATTCATTTGAAAAGAAAGCTTAATATAAGGATGACACTATAAAAAAAAATCCAAACCAATTTAAAGTTGAAAAGAAAGTTTCATATCAGGATTTAAGGGCTGTATGTGTCAGTCAAAGCAATATGCTAAAAGATGTAATAAAGCTCAAGCTCAAGAACTGCACAGATGACTTTCGAAGAACACACAGTACCACTTACCAAAATAATAACATAGACACTTTGTTCAAGTCAAAGTTTCTAGGATCTTAGTGTATTTTTGTACAATTTGGTAACTTTTTTTTCATGTGTTTTGTGTAGTAGTTTTGATTTTTCCATGATTTATCCGGAACATCACAAATACCGTTTAAAAGGGCGGAGGCGTAGTCATCTCAATTTGTTTTTTTTTAAATGTAAGGGCATAATTGTCTTTTTATTTTTGTTATTATTATTAATCAGTATTTTTATTGATTTAGTTGAGTAATGGGTATATTTATAATATAGTTAAGAGTAGAACTAGGGTGTTCTTAAGCTCATTTATGCACTAACCAGTATATATTAAAAATATGGAAATCCAAGCAACGGTTCACAATTAATCTCCTTTATTTTACCATAAAAAAAATGGAAAACAATCAGAAGATAAAGGCAAGGATAAACCACAAAAAAAACAAGCATAACCAAAGTAGATAACAAAATAAAAAATTAAAAACACCCATTTACATAAAATCACCTTCCGAATGGTTTATTTTATACCCTCAGCACCACTCTTTTTGCATATATCTTGAAAAAGATAAATCAGTTTTATAGTTCTGATACTTGTTATATACTGTGCAATAATTCTTTGTTATGTAAAAGCAATATGCTTTGCTTGAAAGATTCTAAAATTAATCTTTTCTGTTTTTTCTTCGTCCTATATACTAATAATTTGTTTCCTGATACGTTATATACATTAGATAGTGATCTATATATATATACATTATACATACATTAGATAGTGATCCATATATATATACCTCAACTGAACGCAAGCAATGTAATAATTAAATAATACTAATAACTCATTTTTGTCATATTTATTTTACATGGATACAGATTAATTGTCATCAACTAAGGTGCTTAGAAGGACCAATCTCTCAGCTTTTATGGAACATTTACCAATTTGTTACCTTTGGATGACAGCCACCATAATTTCTTATGCATGTTATGAATCAGATAATTAGGACAGAAAGCAATTTGATATAACCAGCAAGAAATGGTTTTGCTCTTTTTAAATGAAACCTCATTAAAATCAGCAATCATAACATACAGAAAGGGGCCAAAAACAAAGAACTCAAGACCGTACTGGTATGGTACTGATGGGGTTGCATTGGTGCTATTTGTACTAGAATATAAAAACTTATTAAATAGCTACTGACCTTATGCTTGCATTGGTGGTGAAACTGAATGGTGTCTTCTTGTAAGTAATGTATAAAGATTCATTCGGTGAGTAGATAGTTACATTGGGAATGTGTTTGAATATGCTCCACTCAGAACCACTTTTTTCTTCTCTTGCAATCTTCAGCAACAACTTCTCACTACACCCGACTGTTAGCTTTTGCAGCATTATAGTTGCCAAGTAATCCGGGAGGGTTTCCATTTCAAAATCAACTAAAACCATTATTTGTAATGCCTTAAGGTCCTCCAAAGTTTGTAGGTTTGGGCATTTTTTTATTAGGATATGAGAGATGCTTGATAAATTTGAAAATCTCTCCAGGATTAGATTGTTAGAAACACGAATTTCTCTGATTGATGGGAGTTTCTCCACGAAAATTAGATTGTCAGCACCATCAATTTTAAGGAGCTCTAAAGAAGTAGCATGGTGCAAAAGGCCCTCCGGAAGAGATCTCAACTGGGGACAATCAATAATTAACAGTTTCTTTAGCTTGGTCATGGCTGGCTGTCCCACATTCCACTGCCACTCTTTCCATTTGTGCAAGTTATAAAATTCTAGTTCACTCAATTTGGGAAATGCGGGCTTGATAGGACAACTCATAGCTATTACATCTTTGCTTTGGATATCACTCCCCAAGAACTCTTCTCCCACACTCACGACTGAATATAAACCTTTTATTCGAAGAAACACCAAATTGGGAAGTTGGCCTAAAGGAGCAAGCTCCTCAAAGCAAGCACAATTATGAATAACAAGATAGTTAAGGTTTGGAAGGGCTGCTCCGAAGTTCAACCAATTAGGAAGGCATCTGCCAAAGTAACCTTCAATTGAAAACTCTTCTAGAGAACGTGGAGGACAAAGCTCATTTAAAACATCCTCACTTACCATCTTTTTCTCGTTAGTTTGGGAAAGTTGATCTATTTGGCTCAATAAAGTGTAATAGAGGTATAGTTGCTTCAACTGATTCTTGCTCCTAAGGTTAGCCTTCTTTGCTATGTTCCTATCAGATACTCTCTCTAAGCCATCTAAACGAAGTTCAATGAGTTGAGATAGAGATTCTAACCCATCTAGGCTACTAAATCTCTCAAAATTATTCTTGTATGGCTTGAAACCATGTAGAACATTGAGCTTTTCTAGATTATTTAATCCCGTTGGGATTGCCTCGACCTTTGTAAGTTCAAAACCAAGACACCTCAATTCTCGGAGATTACAAATGCTTTCGGGGACCTGTGACAACTCATTACAGTTTGTACACCATAAACATGCCAAATTTCTCAGATTTTCTATGGAACTTGGAATACTTCTTAACTTTGAAGCACTGACATCTAAGTATCTCAGATGCACAAGGCCAAACAAAGAATCTGGTAGGCTTGAGATACTGGAATTGCATAGATTTAAAATACGTAGGTTACAAACAGTTTTACACAGATCATCAAGTGTAAAATCAGATTTTTCACGAAGTACTAATGTTCTCAACCCTTTTTCCTTTTTAATTACTTGATTTACTTCAATATTTACCTCAGATGCTTCTATTGATAACCGCCTTACTTTCAGTGAATCATCAGACTTGGATAAAACTTGTCCCTTCCTTAAGACATAGTTCTCATCTTTTCCCAATTGACGGGCGAAAGACCACAAAAGGTCATGCATTTTGCATGAGGATTTATAGCCATGACAACTTTCCAAAAGATTTCGCATAATTAACTCCTTGTAATACGAATCTCCCAACTCCCAAAAATCTCCCTTATCGTGCAAAAAGCCTTCTGCTAGCCACATATATAATAAATCTACTTTTACGATGTCACAATCTTCAGGAAAGAGGGAACAAAAGATGAAGCATTGTTTCAGAGGTGATGGAAGGTCCTCGTAGCTCAAATAGAATGCACGATGGACATCTCCCAATAGCCCATCCATGGACCACACATTGCTTCGAAGAATTGCTTCCCAGTTGCCTCTCGTGTTGCCTTTTGTGCGAAGTACACCGCCTATGCTTTTGATGGCAAGAGGCAAACCATCACATTTTTCAACAATTTGCATTCCAATTTCCATCAAATCTTGAATCTCGCTCTCAACCCCATTTGGCGTGACCTACCAAATAATTATATACACATGAAGTTAGTAACTTCATATTAAAAAATGAACAATTTTATGGTAGAAAATTAATGTCATTGGTATATTTGCATTCAAAATTAATGCCATTCATATTAGAAAATTTAAGGTAGATCGTTTACAATTATACAGTAAATGAACAATCTAATTTAGTTGGCCATGATCGAATGTACATTTTTAAAATGCTACAT
Organism: Carex rostrata; assembly: GCF_964058835.1. Classification (NCBI taxonomy): domain Eukaryota; kingdom Viridiplantae; phylum Streptophyta; class Magnoliopsida; order Poales; family Cyperaceae; genus Carex; species Carex rostrata. Next base: position 7,137,726 of record NC_135936.1, read on the forward strand.
CTACTGCATTTCTTTTTCATCAAGTAGATGTAGAACTATAGTTTTAATTAAGCTAGATGCTGCTCTCTAGTTCAGACAACAGTAAGTCGAGAAAAAAAAAAAAAAAAATAATAGCAAGTTAACCCATCTAATTATGTTAATTCAAATTAGGAATTGTCAAAATCATCATAATTTCAAGTAATACCTGTTTAATTAACAATGACCAGCCATCCACGTCAGATAACTTATCGACTTGATGATATTTTGCTGCCCTCATTACATTCGCAACTTTTTGATCTCGAGTGGTGATGAGTAACCTACTCCCATGTGCTGCACCACTCATGGGAGCACGCAATAGGTCATCCCAAACTGCTCGACTCTCTTCCCAAACATCATCGAGAACAAGCAGGAACTTTTTCTTCTGAACGGTTCTCTCAAGTAAAGGCACCAACTCTGATCTTTCCTTGGAGGCACCGTGCTCACCTCCTGCCTCCCGTATCATACACTTTAGCACTTCTTCTCCTTTCACCTCCTTTGAGATGCATACCCAAATTTTTAACTGAAATTCATCTCCAATTCTTTGATCATTAAATATCCTTTTGGCTAAAGTGGTCTTCCCAATTCCACCCATCCCCACAATAGCAGCAACACCAATGTTTTCTCTCACATCATTCTCTTCTTCAGTTAGCCACTTCACTAGCAGCTCAGTATCATGTTCAATCTTTTCTCCAACAATATCAGCTAGCACAACTGCGGGATCAGTCTTGTGGCTGATGATCGAGTCCACTCGGCTAACTCGAACGAAAGGTTCAGAAAAGATTGGTGATTCGATCAAACCCATAGCAGCCTTACTCTTGGCAATCTCTTGTAGCCTTGAATTTATATCTTTGATTTTGTGACCGATCTCATGTGCAAATAAAGGGTTGCGAAAGCAAGACAACAAATGGCAGCCATAGCGAGCATTTGTTGAGGAATGGGAACTGGAGGCAGCAAGGCGCTCCTTTACCTTGATCTGACAGAGGTCAATGACGTCATCGGCATCGTAAATGACATCCTTGAGCTGCATAAGCCAGCGCTCTATGGCATTGCCCTTGCTCTTCTTCTTCTCAGCATCGGCTAGGACGCATTGTATGTCACGAACGGTCTTGTTGAGCTTCTCTATCTGGCCAGGGATGCCTAGAAGCATGCCCACCTCATCCTGAGCCATTTGCACAAGAAGCTCGCTAAACTTTGACAGAAAGGCATCGAGTATCATCACCATTTTTGTTTTGGACGATAGATACAACTAGAGCTCAGGAGAAAGAGAGATTAGAATGGGGATAGTTGGAGAATGTGGATCTAGAAAAAAAGAGATATTAGATTAATTATTCCTTTCTTTCTGTTGTACCTCTTCATTTTCCTTTTGATTTTGTATATTTGAAGCTTTATTATTCCAAACAGGTGGAGCATATATAACGACAATACAACCAAATGGTCCAATGCTTTTGCTTTGTGCAATGTGGACGTACACCTATAGATTTCATTCTTTATTTACTTTTTTGATTATATGAAAATTTACTGCTTGAGCGACTAGCCATTTGTTAGTATTTACAAACATAGTTTTTCTTGGCTGGGTCTTTAATTACAGTAATGTTATAATAATATTTGATCATTAATTAATTCCGTAAGATTTCAAGAGCTATTGTTTTGATTGTATTTAAATCATTTATTCAATTAGCTCAGGAATGACATAATTTAAGCAAATAATGTTCGTTAGTTTCGGAGAGTATATATACAATGCGCGGATCGTTACGTGCATTAATTGGATTCATATCTCCATCTTCAAAGTTCAAATAGTTGATTCGAACCACTCAATATTATTATCATATGAAAATATACCAATAAACCAAATTTTATATTTTTTTTTGAAACATTTTTTTACTATTTTTTGAGACAATTAAAAAATCACTTGATCTAAAAGTTCTAGACCATCCGAAAGTAGTGATTTTCTATACCTACCAAAAAAATAATTAAAAAATCCTAAAATATATAAAATTTGGTCTCCAAGTATATTTTCATATGATAATAATATTGAACAGTTCGAATTGACTATTCAGGCTTTAAAAATAAAGATATAAATCCAATACACGAAATAATCCGCGCATGCATTGCAAAGTACCATAGCCTCACTCAATAATTAATGTTCATTATTTCGAAGAGCAATTTTGTTACGATGAGAGAGTAATTATTCTTTTCGTTATGTTGTACCTTATTTTTTATTTTCTCTTTTGTAAATTTGAAGCTCAATTATTCGAAAGAGATGGAGCATATATAATATGGGATTAGATATTTGACACTTAATTGTTGATCAATTTATACATAAAATATTAGAGATCCCCAAGCATTATAGGTGTGGGTCAGATTGGCTCCGATCCTAATCAGACAACCAAGATGTAATAAACTAAAAAAATTCTTTTTTTTTTTTGAGTTAATGCATAATATGTGAACTCCCCCTCCTTCCAACCAACTCCACTCTTTCTACTTCTTGTAGTCCTCTTTCTTGACACAACACCTCTCATTTCTCTCAGTTCTACATTCTTGAGCAGAGAAGAGAATGAGAGAGAGAGAGGAGGGACTGGAGCTGAGAGTGTGGTATCATCGGAGTTTGAACCGTAGAGTCCACGTCTCGATTGGAGCTCGACGATGAGTAGATTCAGTCGTCGTTGGAGCGCGATGATAGTCAAAGAAGCAGATTCGGTCGTGGAATGAGATGGCGATTAAAATATTAGGGTGATTAACATCTCGATTAGAGTGCGACAGTGAGTAGATCCGATCGTTATTGGAGCACAGCAATGGTCGAAGAAACATATCCGATCATAGAGCGAAATGAGAATGAAGATATTAGAGTAATTAAGAATATGCATAAATAGAAATATAATTAAGAGTGTATGTATATAGAATTATAATATTATAGTAGTTTAGAGGATTTTACGAGAATACAAGAATAGATATAGAAATAACGGTTATTTGACTGATTGTAAATATTGTTCTATCAATAAATTATCAGTAGACATTTAAAATCACTGACTTTCGAAAAAAAAATTATTTCTTCATGTTGTAGCTTTTTCTTATTGATTTGGTCTTCTCTTTTGTAAATTTGAAGCTTTATTATTCCAAAGAGGTGCAGCATATAATGCAAAAGCAACCAAATGGTGCAATGCTTTTGCTTTGTACAATGTGGATAGGTACTTGTAAGTTCCATTCTTTATTTACATTTTTATGATATGAAAATTCATTGCTAGAGTGATTAGCTATTTGTTAGTATCTACAAATTAACATAGTTTCCCTTATCATATAGTAAATTAATGAGCTCCGGTTTGGTATAGTTTAACAAATAATTAATGTTCATTATTTCGAAGAGCAACTTAATTGAGAAAAGATTTATGTCCACTGAGTTTTGTCTACTATCTGTCCACAACTTTATCCAACTTCCGTTTTAACTGTCGGTCCCCACCTTCTTCTAACGACTTTGTCTTGCTATTTAAACACCCGATTCCTTAAATTAGAATTCTCAAAACTAATCGCCTCATCTTCTCTTCTCTTTGAATCAAATCGGTCTCTTATCTTTGAATCCGATCGGAGATTGATCTCGAGAGAGATAGCAATACTTGTCAGATTGATCGAGAGAGAGAGAGAGAGAGAGATTGATCGGAGATTGATCTCTTTGAATCTCAATACTTGTCAGAGAGATCACACGAGATTTCAAGACAGATTTGAGGTCTCAGAGCTGGTTGCAGTGGTGCTCCGGGAGCAGCGGAAGCGTATCTGTCGGGCTGTTCACATATCGAAAACAAATAAAAAATGAATTAGAAAAATACTCAAGGTTACACTTATTCTTATAATTTTCTGTAGATTTATGATATTTTGAAAATTTTCTTTCTGAAATGTTACGATTTTTGTGATTTTCCAATTTAGATTTGGAATTTTGATATTTTTAAAATGTGAAGTACATTTTTTGTATGATTTGTTATTTAAGTTACAACATTGAATGGTGAATTTTACAGTATTGGTGCATATTAAAATGTTTTCATATTGTACTGTTAGTTTTGTGAAATTGTGCATTTTGCAATATGTTATGAAAGTTTATGGATGTTTGAAAATTTGAATGACATTTTTATAAGATTTGTTATTTAAGTTACAGCATTGAATGATGAATTTTACAGAATTGGTGCAAGTGAAATGACACTTTTTCTTTATGTTTGAAAATTGTTATTAGATTATTTTACATACACTAGTACAAAAAATACATTCACTGACTGTTGAAATACCCCTATGCCGACTGTTATAGCGGCGTCAGTAAAACCGGCGCCAGTGAAAGTTTCTTTTACTGACTCTTTAAAAACAGTCAGTACTGCTGGTCAACACTGACTCTTTGGCAAAGAGTCAGTGTTGGTGCTCAACACTGACTCTCTTCAAGAGAGTCAGTGTTGATATAAAATTTTTGGCATGGTTCTGTTTATATTTGGGCTAGCCTCCATATTTTTGCTAGCCATATATTACTATTTAACATTTATTGATGTTAAACAAGATATCATACAAATAATTTAGACAACATAACATATTCATTCACCAAAAAAACACAAGATAATAGATTCACTCACCAAAAAATTTACATGGCAAATATGAACAAAATATGCAACTAAAATATGAACAAAATATGCAAATATAACAAAATTTACAAAGCATTACATGTCTTGTGATTAGTAGTTGTCCAAGAAAAATCTACACCATTGTCTTGTTATTGCATGATTTGCTCCAATGAGATTTTGATGGCTGCTGCCTTCCCCTACCACACCTTGCTTTTCACAAACCCTACAATTTACAAATTTTAGAAAAAAAATAGTTAAAGGGAACTAAATTGAAGGCAATTAACATGATTCAACAATTTCAACAACTTATGGTGAAAATACACCTCGAGTGAATGGCAGGGTTTGAATCCATCTTTCGGTTCTTTTTCTTCTTTTTCTTCCTTTTCTTCTTTTTCTTCTTTTTTTGTGGTTCTTCCCCCTCACTACTTGATCCATCAGAAGAATGTAAAGGATTGTACTCCTCTACATGCATATCTACAATTACATAATTTAATAGGTCAACATATAATTTGGTGTGATTACCCTCAACAGGCTCTCTAAATTAATTTCACAAAAAAAGAAAAAACAGAATTTGGTACCACAATGATTTCGAGGGCTGCTGCCTTCTCCAACCTCACCTTGCTCTTCACTCGACATTTCAACCCTTCTCTTCCTCGTTGGATCAATCTTCTTCATATTCTATAAACCGTTGACATCACGTGCGATTGTGTGAATGCCAAGTTCTTTCATCCTCTCCGTATTTGAGTTGATCCTCTCTTCCCTTGCCTTTTCGATGCTCAATGGAGCTTTTTCCATCTTGACCTATTAAACTTTTAAGATTTTCAAAAATTTGTTAGCCCCAAAACAGAGGCTTATAGCATGCATCTCAAAAGACTACTTGCATCTCAAAAGACAAAGCTTGCTGCTATGTTCTTGCGCTACATAAAAGTTACCTTATAGCTGTCTCATTTTCGTATTAATTAATACCTCATCATAGGGCAGAAGAAAATAAAGCAAGATAAGGAGAAGATTGAATGGCTGGTACTGAATGAAATACCGAAATAACCTACGACAACCTATCTGAAAAATGAAATCTGCATCCAAAAATGAATAATCATGATTACAGTGGCCAATTTTCTTAACAAAAAAAATACATTGATTACAGTGGCCAATTTTCTTAACTAGCACTCTCAGTCCCTCACTATATTATAGTGGCCAATTTAGGATGATTCCTAGAAAATTTGACAGATTTTTGGGTTGAACTAAAATCCAGCAAAAGGGACAGTAAAAGCACTCTCAGTCCCTCTCAAGTTAAGCCATTGACTTCTAAAAGACAGGGACAGTAAAAGGGACAGTATGCCTGTAACAGTGAAGGCAAATCGCAAACCCCAGTAGCCGTACCAGTGGCTAGAAGAAAACAGTACCCATGACCCAATGAAACCAGTACCAGTATCCAAAGGGAAAAATGGGAAATCAGACCAAATTAGTGTTTGTAATTACTTTCTTGTCCCCACGCCCTGTCAATTAATGAAATTAATTACCTTGAGAAGCTCAGAGTTAACGTGGTGTTGAATATCGGTTGAAGAACACAACTGCGTGCTTAGTACTCATGTATCCAGAGGTGAGGCGGGGTAGGCTGAGGCGGGATAGGGCCTAGTATGTGCTCGGGGAGAGGGAGGCTGTGGCAGGGTAGGGCTTGTGCTCGAGGCGAGGGAGGTTGAGGCGGGGTAGGGTTTGAGCTCGGGGCGAGGGAGGTTGAGGCGGGGTAGGGTTTGAGCTTGGGGCGAGGGAGGCTGGGGCGGGGGAGAGACAGCAAGGCGGAGAGCAAGGGAAGCTGAAGCTTAGGCGGAGTTCCTTACCGTTTTTGAGGCGGAGAGAAAAAAAGCTGGAAATTTAGAGTTGTATATATGCTTCGGCGTTTTTAGAGTGAAAAGTTGTACATGTGCTTCGCGGCTGATCGAAATTTTGAGTTACAAAAAAATTACAGTGTTGCTCATCAGAAATCACCGACGGCTCCACAAGAGTCAGTGTTGGCAAAAATCACCGACGGTTCCGAAAATAAAAAACAAAACAGTCAGTGTTAGCGTTAACACTGACTGTTTTTATAAACCGTCAGTGTTGAGTACTAACACTGACTGTTTTCATAAACCGTCAGTGTTGAACACCAACACTGACTGTTTTCAAAGCGTCAGTGTTGGTACTCAACACTGGCGCTTGAAAAACAGTCAGTGTTGGTGTGCAACACTGACTGTTTTTTGAAAAACAGTCACTGTTGAGGACCAATACTAACTGTTTATAAAGCGTCAGTGTTGAAGAACAACGCTGACTATTATTTAATAAAAGAGTCAGTGTAGTATGAGCAACACTGATGCTTTGCTTAAAACAGTCGGTGATTAAGGGTCGGTGAAGAGGTTTTTTGTACTAGTGATAAGTTACAGTTTCGAATTAGGAATTTTACAGGATTTACGCAAGTCAGTTTTACATGACATATATTGTTATTTTTTAAATGTTATATATATCATTTTATGTTATAAATGGGTTTGGTTTACGGTATAGGTAACAAATTTTACAGTATATAAGTAATGTTTTGATATGCACTTTGTATTTTTTGTTATGATATGTGCATGTTACATTTTATATTAAGTAATTTACAGTATATAAGATATACAAATACAGTGTTACGAATACATTTTGATCTACATCATTATATTTTTCTTTTGTCTAACATTTTTTAGTATTGATTTTTGGAAGCGTCTAATTGTCTACAGTCTTTTGTCCACTATTTGTCCACAGCTTTGACTTGCGCGAATACTGTAAAATTACTTCTACATGCTGTATAATTATACAATATATCACATAAAATATATCAGTTAATCACAAAACATTCAGCAACTATTTGAAGTGGTTCCATGATAGTTAGAAAAAGATTGCAACGAGAAAAGAAATGTACTCTCAAACTGTACTTTCGGAAATTACAGTTATAGAAAATTATTGGCAGTTAGAGTTAGTTATTAGCGTCTGCACTGAGTTGAATCTTGTATAGTGTAAAATTGAATCTTGTATACTGTAAAATTGAATCTTGTATACAGTAAAATTTTCAATTGAATCTTGTATACTGTAAAATCTAAACCATAAAATAATACCATGTATACTATAAGATAAAATGTAAAAAATGTTACATTTCAGCTTAAACTACAACCTGCAAAGAATCATGTATACTGTAAAATTTCAAAATATAAACCATAAAATAATACCATGTATACTGTAAAATTTCTAAATCTATACATACATCCATCATATGTTCAACAAAAATCTGTTCACCACACACAAAATCTGTTCACCACAATGTTTGACTCTGCTGATTCTTCAATTCCTACATCTCCCACAAAATCGGTTTCGGCATTTAAATCGATTTCTAAAATCCTAATTTCTGCAACACTATTCATGCTTGAATTTTCACTTGTCAAATCTTTATTCAAATCAAAAGCCATTGGGACAAAACTGTAAAAAATCAATATAAAAGGTTTCTATCCCTAGCATTCTGTCCACATTTTGTCCACAGTGCTATTTTCGAATAAGCCTTCTAACTGTTTTCCGAATTGCCTTATATAAAAACTTTTCCGGCTTTCTCTATTTTTTTTTTTTTTTGCATTGGCGATCTTTCTCCCATCTCTTTCCTTTTTTTTCAATTAGCGAAACTAGAGATATATCTCTCCTTTCTAGATTAGTGAAATTTCATTTTTGAATTGACGATCGCTTTGAAAATCTAATTGAAGCAGGAGGATGTTTTCTCAAGAAGCAGTAGGATCGTGTTTGAAGCAGGAGGATGGCTTTGAAGATCTGATTGAAGCAGGACTCTACGGTCACATACCACAACGAAGCAACTAGTTGCCATGATGGCCGCGATGGCAGTGACAGGAGGGCCATGCTCGACTGCAGCGACGGCCGCAATGACAATGAGATGATGCCTTATCCCCACTTTGTGGATCTGGTTGAAGAGAGATCTAACATAACGCGATTGATTGAACAAGAGCCAGCGAGATGATGAAAGGAGCCAAGCATAAGTTTCAAACACTATTTTGCTCGTAAGATTAAAGTGAAATCTTGATTAAAGCATGTGCATATTAGTGGATTGCTATATAAAAGAATTGCATGCTAGCTGATTATTTGCTACATGTGCTGATGGATTGATTTATAATAGATCTCGCATTATCTCAATGTCTGATTTGAATTTTTTTTATCTAAAATTTGATATTTAAAATCAAAATTACATAAATCGTTTTCTTAATGTTGTTGATTTGAATTGTCGGGTGTAAGAAATTATAGGCTTTGATATTTTATTTTACAATATTAATTCGATTTCACTTTTGAAAGAAGAACATGACTGAATTTGGATTGATTATATTCATAACTTTCGATTTGGATTGAAGGCTAGCAACAAAATCTAAATTCAGTGAGTTATTTAATGATTTTAATTTACATGATTCATCTAATAAATTTAAAGGTTTTAGTCATTATTTTACAGGTTCCATCTGTTAGGTTAAAAGGTTATGTATATCTTTTTTTAGGATTTGTTTTATAGTTTTACAGTATATATCAAATATTTTACATGATCTTGCATTTTACTTCTTTTCATTATTTTACTGAATATGTTTAACATTTTCCAGTATATATATGCAATAGTTACAATATTTGTTGAACAGTGTTGCAGATTTAAAATTTCTAGTATTTATCTAATAGGTTTATATAATATATACAGTGTTTTACATGTCTATGTAAAATTTACAAGTTCTGTTTAACAGTTTTACTGATTTAATTTTTTTGTATTTATCTAATAAGTTTACAGGATATATACAGTGTTGTACATGATATATTAATCATGTTTAAAGGTTATGTAGAGTATTTTACATGATATATTTAACTGTTTTACAAGATATATGTAACAGTTTTCATGATTTATGCATTGTTTTCCTTTTCTTTTTTTACATGATTTGTTTAACAATTTTACAGGATATAGATCATATTTTAAAGGATATATACATATGTTTTACAAAATGTAATATACACAATTATAGTGGTTTTATTACATATTGTTATACTTGAATATAACCTTGTTTATTTTATTCTTTTTCAGGATGATATTTCAAAGAAAAGTGTTGTTTTAGTGATGAAGCTTGTAACTCATTCAAACAATACAAAACAAAGGGTTATGAAGTAAAACTTTTTATTTAGAATGTTGTTATTTTTGTTAAACAAAGTGTTATGAATGGTTTATGATTTTGAACAGTTAGAATGTTGTTGTTTCTGTTGAACAAATGTTGTTGTTTCTTAATAGTGACAGTTTATGCTTGTGAACAGTTAATTGTTGTTGAACAATGTGGTTGTGAATGGTTTATGTAGTGATATTTTATAGTTTGCATATGATAATTTTACTGTTCACATCTTCTATTTTTGCAGTACTGAAATTTGCAGTGTGTATATGTCTGTATTACTATTTACATCTTTTAATTTCCAGTGCACATATGTTTGTTTTATTGTTTATATCTTCTAATTTTGCAGTATTGAAATTTGTAGTGCACATATGTCTGTTTTACTATTTAGATCTTATAATTTTACAGTATTGAAATTTGCAGTGCATATATAAATATTAAGAATTGAAGAAAAAAAATTCCAAAAAAAAAATAATAATTTTGCATAATTTTCAGGTTTATTTTGAAAAAAACTACAAGTTTGAGAAGTGGTACGGTTTTAAAATATTATAGAAGGTTTTAAAACTGTTATTAACTGTAAGTTAGAGAAGTACATTAAGTGGTCCCGCAGCAAGTACAGTTAGTTTGGCAAGTTGTGCAAGTTGCAAGTACATAAAGTGGTTCTGCTGGATATTAGAATTTTAAAGTGTGTTTTGTATATGATTTGTTATATGAGATTATAGTATAAAATTGGAATTTTACAGTATTCGTGCATGTTAAATGATAGGTTTTTTCATGAAAAAACTATGGACAACTCATCGTGGACAATTAGATGCTTCCTATTCTTTTTTCCTTTTCCTTTTCTCTTTTGTAAATTTCAAGTTCAATTATTCAAAAGTGATGAAGCATAATATGGGATTGGATATCTGACGCTTAATTGTTGAACATTTTATACATAAAATATATACAGATAGACATAAAATTAACGCTTATGACCAATCATGCGTTGTGGACGATAAGATGCTGAAAATTTCTAAAAAGATAGAGACAAAAATGATTCTATTGTAAATGTAAGTTATCGGCTGTTGCAAACAATTCCTTGATACATATATGGTGGAATTCAGATCCAGTGAAGTAATTCAATTTTTGAGCTTTGGATTAGAACCGTCCGATTTGAATCTGTGATAATCTATCTGAAGTGGAGTGCACATGTCCTGAGAAATGAATTCGAATCATGAAGCAATCTTGAGCGACGAATTCGAATCAGACTGTCCTGATACAAGCAAATTTGTTAAAATTTTCAAAGAGGGTTGCGCTGGAAGAGGAGGATCACGTCGGATGGAGAGTCACCGTGTGAGAAGAGGAAGGTCAAGCAGGATGGGAACCGTGTGGGATGGAGGGGTCGCATAGGAAGAGGAGGGTCGCATGAAGGAAGATTGTGCTTGGGAAGAGGAAGGGTCAAGGGTGTTTTAGCGATAATAATTCTTAGGGTAAAGTCGTCAATTAACATTTTTATTTTTATTAATCAGTATTTTAATTAAAAAAATAGAAAATGAGGATACTAATAAAAATGAGTAAGTTTTGATGGAGAAATAACTCATTTTTAAGTTTGGATGGGTAAATATCTAGTTGAAGAAGTTATGATGGATATATATCTAAATTTCTCAAAATTAAATTGATAGAAGGAAGTTATCCAAAATTGCGTTAACGGATCCAACGCGACTCTCCAGTCAAGTTTATAATTTGTTGTTGTTATATAAAACACTAAACAGTAACGTTGCAGTTTGTTTAGCATTAATAGAGATTGATTAAGGCCTCAAATACAAAAATCATACGCTATCAAGTTCAATATATCTAATTAATATCTTCAATATCTTCGCAATACTGACCAATAACGCAAAATAAATCCCATGAAATTTGTAGTCAATCCAAGTAAGCCGATGAACCGCAAATAATTTTGGATCCAACAGATCAAGCTTAGTATATTCATTTATTTATTTTTAGGAAAAATTTCTAGTGTGCCCATGCAAATTTTTAAAATAGCCAATTTCTCCATCAAAACTCCATAATATCCAATACACCCATAGAAACTTAACATTATATCCAATATCCCCTTTTATTTATTTAACAGTCTATTTAGTTATTTAACAAAATAAATTGACAAATATACCCTTTAAACCTCATCTGTCATTTGTTATATTGAAAGATCATTCTTCCCTTCATCCGTTGAATATAAAATTTCTGAACTAATTAAAGATGAACTTGATTAGACTAATTGAGTAAACCTAGTAGAGCTGGAGAAGGAAACGACGATTATAATTATTTTTCATATTTTGGTTTTGGTATTCAATCAGTAGTCTGTTTGAACTTTGTCAATGGAGTAGTGCGATTTATCAACCTTATAAGCATGCTCTATACTCCCAAACTTCGCTGTAAAATTAAAGGAAATTCGTAATTAGGAGATTTCGTGTTCAAAATTCATTGAAAATAGCACTCGTTGTTGATTTACCAGAGGAGCAGCAAAATCTCTCTTTTCTCTTTCATCCTGTCGCTTCTGTAATTCAAACAAATATAGCCACGAGGCCCATGTTATGATTTCCTTTCTTTTGCTTAGATTAATTTGATTTACGCCTTAGATAAATCAATAGCGAATGCAATCATGTAAAGCCAATTTAACTCAGCAAATTTGAACTGAAGATGAAAATCATGCAATGCCTCAAACCAAAGCAAGGAGGTACCGCTCGGAGTCTGGAGAATATTTTGGTCGAAGTATTTTGTCCAGTGTTATCAGAACCGGACCGGACCGGTCGGTTCGACCGGAAAAAACCGGAACCGGTCTCTTGTTCGGTTTGGTTCTTATGTAGAATCGTCTGTGTAAATAAACCAGCCGAAACAGGTTAAACCGACCAGTTTTTATTAAAAAACGATGAAACAAACCATCCGAAAAAACCCGGTTCAAAACAGATTCTTCCCAACTCTTTCGCACCGTTCGTAACCTCCTCCGTTGCGATTTGTCTCTGTTGATGAGTGAAGACAAGGCAAGATGACTGAAGGGAGAGAGGAGAAATGTGCGAAATAATAAGCTCAACAAAAATAATGGTTTCAGAAATCTAGAATCCAAAGATAGGAGGTACTATGAGCTTCACTCATGTATGAAGCTGTGGCTCCGTCTTTTGACACAAGATAAACAAAATAAGTAGAAAAGCAAGGGCGAAGCTTCCTAAGAGCATCTACATCTCTGAAACTCTTGGAGCTTCTAATCTGATGTGGCAGTTTCTAAATCAGTTTCAGGGATACAGATGAATTTCTTATTTAGCAACTTTGCTCTAAAGTTTCTTAATAAGAAACCGTTTATAAACTCTGATGTGGCCAAATAATTCGCTGAAATTCTTTTCTCCTGTAATTTATTTGCTGATGTGGCAATTAAGAAACTCTAATTTTGAGTTTCAGGAATGTGAGGGTTTAGAAACTTTCAGAGACAAAATTTCTAAAAATTAGTTAACAGTTATTTAGAAACTCCAAGAGTTTCAGGAATGTAGATGCTCTAAGCCGGATAGAATTGATCAAAACAATACTGCTGGATTATATAAGAAAATTGGTTTGATTTTTTTTTTTTCTCAATTTTCTGATCTCCTCTCGTATGCACAAAACCATTACTCATTCTCAAGGTTTATTTTGAAACGAAATTACAATAGAAACTGTCGAGATCAAATACTCTAGTTAGTCTCATGTAATCAATGATTAAATTGATAGAACACTTGAAAGGTTAATATTTTAGTGGATTTTATTGAATAAATCAATGCACTTAAGGTGTTTGATGAAATGCTCAAATCAAAGTAGAATTTTTATGATCGGCAAAATTATTTAGAATACCTCATCTAAAATATAAATTAAGTACACAGTAATAACAATCAATGTTTAATGAGTCAATTTCATAATTTTTTGAGGATTTGCCAGAATCATTCTTAGAAAATCATATATGAATCAAAGTAAGTACACTGATTAGATCTCCTACGAGCTGCAACTTTCGCTTTAAAGATGTTTAACTGACACTAATATTAAGTTATAATTGTTTTAAAAAACCAACAGTTGAACCAATTGACCCATCGGTTCGACCACTGAACCATTGACCCGAAGCTTTGCCGGGTCGATGCCCGGTTTGATTCTGATAACATTGATTTTGTCTCGTCCAGTGAAGTTATCAAAGGGGGGACGGAGAGGACAAATGAAGTTGTGACATGTCACAGTTATTGATGATTTATCATGGAATTTAGGTGGGATTTAAAGAGGAGAGATAATTTAAAGGGGTATATTTGTCAATTTATTTTATTAAATAACTAAACAGACTGTTAAATAAATAAAAGAGGATATTGGATAGAATGTTAAGTTTTTATAGGGATATTGGATATTATGGAGTTTTGATGGAGAAATTAGCTATTTTAAAAATTTGTATGAGTCTATGTTGCATGGATACGGGTACGGGTGTCGTGTCGGACACGACACGGGTACGGCGATACGGCAATTCTCAAAAATCAAGGATACGACACGCCTATTATATTATATTATTAGTTTAATAATACTTGTATTATATAAATTAAATATCAAAAAATCTGGATATACATTAAATAGAAATGCTACAAGATTATATCACCAAATGTGAAGTAGTGCAGTGGTTAAGCCATTTGGCGCTCTCAGCTGAGACCCGAGTTCGAATCCTCCTTGGAGCAATGAAATAAATATTTTGGCGCGGTTCACAGGATGCTGGGTGCACTGGGAGCAGCAACTAGCGGGCGGTCCACTGCAGGTGCGGTGCACAGGAGCAGTGATGGACCATGCAACGAAATGTGCAGTATTTATGGCGTATCCGGACGCGTCAGAGCAGTGTCCAGGCCGTATCCAGATGAGTCAAAGCGTGTCGGAGACCGTATCAAAGGACTAAGGATACGCCACGTAAGGCGACGCGCCAACTGGCGTGTCTGATACGTATCGCGGCCGTGTCGGAGGCGTGTCGATGTCGGATACGTGTCGGACACGGGTACGATGAGTTTCTAGGAGTGTCAGGGTAACATAGGTATGAGTATACCAAAAAATTTCCCATATTTTTATAATTGGTAGCCCATGCTACTTGTTTCCAGCAATACTCGGCTACCTATTCGAAGAGTAAACGGGCTCAGCTGTTATTCCAAAGGAATAACAGGAACCTGTTATTCTGATCCCAGTCGTTTATTTTCGTTGAGATCCGTGCATGAAAAACTTTCTTCTTTAAGATACACACATGAAAAAATTTAAATGGTTGAGATCAGGATAACAGGTTCCCTTTATTCCTTTGGAATAACAGCAGATCTATTTCCTAGCTGTTACTAAATCAAAAGACAAAAAGCACGAAATATTGTAAAAACTCGCAAATTGAACTCTCCAGTTCTTATTGATCACAATTAAATCATGAAATTCAACAGGGAAAAATAATTTTATTCAAAATCAGAAATCTTTTGGTGATTTCTCAATATATAAACTCAGAACTAACACCAAATCCCCAACCCTACTCTCTGTCATGATCAAAATCATTTTCAGAACCATACTCGCAATCAGGATCCTCGAAATCCGAGTCCAATAATTCATCGTCACACTCGTCGCCATTACCCATCTCTTCATCATAATCATATTCATCGTTAATATCAGATTCAGAATCGCAGGAATTGCTTTGGCGACCGCGTGCGTAACCACGTGTCAAGTCGAGAGTCGGAAGGAACCAGCGAATCGCCGGTTCAGAAGAGGTGACCGGACCGGAGATGAACCGGTTGAGGAGCCGCGGCCGGGAGCCAGGTGCTACCGCGGTGGTGGAAGGCACGAGGAGGCGCCTCAGTCCGAGAGATGCAATCGCAGCCGTCCGTAGCATCGTGAGATCTGCGTTGATGGAAATTTACTAATTTTGGGGCGGCTGCTAGAGGGCTAGGGTTTAAGAGGGTTTAAATTGGGTTGCCTTATATATATAAATGGAAGAGACTCTGGAGAAATCGAGGGTGCGTTGAGTACGTTCTTGCGGTGCCCTGTTGACCGCAATCCGAGAAATTCTAGAAATTGCATCTGTGTGGGATTGTGGGCTAATCCGAATTTCGCAGTTGTTGGGCTTAGTGTACAGCGGATTGGTCATATGAAACGAGCCTAATAAGTGGGACTAGTAATGGCCCGAGTTTTGATTTAACTAATCTGGTATTAGGAGGAATACTGCTCAAATTGTAACCTTCTTATACTTAAGAGTGTAAACGGTCGGATGCGGATCAGATAGTGGTCTTATTGTATTATTATCCGTTATATAATTTTTCGAATACAGATACGAATCGGATATTGGACGGATATGAATATTTTTCATAATTAGTTTGTTGGTTACAAAACATCTATTATATTATTAACGAGTTAGGCTAATATGACATTGGTGTTATTTCAAACTAAATAACACCACATCGTAAACCGTTAGATCTGCTTTAGTATTTGTACAAAATAAAGTGCTTGAACAGTAAAAGCATATTGTACGAATATTAAAGCAGATCTAACGGTTTACGATGTGGTGTTATTTAGTTTGAAATAACACCAATGTCATATTAGCCTAACTCATTATTAATATATTAGTCACTAATTATGTCAGAGTGTTATCATCAAAATATATATTTATATGCAATTTGATAAATTATTGGTATAACTGACAATTTAATAAATTAATTTAAGAATATATAGTAAATTTGTTGTTGTTTAAGAGTGTAAATAATCGGATACGGATAGCTAAAAGTCTAATGTATCTTTATCATTATAATTTTTCGGATACGGATCAAATAATTTAGGTAATTTTTTAAACTTGGACAAAATTGGATAATATCAGATCCGTTTACACCCCTACTTATCCTGCTTGAAAATGGAAACAGAGAGATGATACAATCAAACAAAATATTACCTTCGTAAACCATTTACAGCATTAATTATGTGTTGCAATAACCTCGCTGAGGCATTTTACCGAACACACATTTCTTGAGCTTGAGAAATCCTCCTTTTCCAACATATATACAGTCCTAGATTTTGTACCTGGGTTTATGAAATTGTATGTCAGTAATTACCGGTAATTAAGAAACTTGGTACTAATCCAATATTTTTATCGTCTTACATATTAATACATAATGAATTGAGTCTTTATCTTTGCTTTCGAGGAAGAGCCCTCCTGCATTTTCCAAGACTTCAACCGACTGACACACTGCAATTAGTACTCTCTATACCAGCTACCATGTGTCAAGTCAGATTTAGCTATAAAATTTACCAGCTATTTAATCCTTCAATATTTGTTTATGTTTCCATTTGAATAATCCTTTGATAATTTCAGAGTTATAGAGCCCCCCCCCCCCCCAAAAAAAAAAAAATTAAAACGAAACAAATAAGAAATGGGAGAACACGGAACCCACTAGGTGCAATAGTCAGTCAATTATGGTGATAGTGAAATTCAATTCCCCATTAGCCCCCCCCCCACCCCCCCCCCCCCCCCCCCCCCCCCCCCCCCCCCCCCCCCCCCCCCGCTAAAAAATAAAAAAAATAAAAAATTTAAACAAAACAAATAAGAAATGGGAGAACATGGAACCCACTAGGTGCAATAGTCAGTCAATTATGGTGATAGTGAAATTCAATTCCCCATTAGCTCTATTAGCAGCAATCAGATAGCCAACATTAATTTTATTTTAACATTGGACACACTAAAAAAGTACAAAGAGAGGAGAGTCTTCAGGAAAAATGTTACTGACACTGAGAATTACATGAATACAAGCCAATAATGTATATGAACTACTCTACAATAGTATCCGTGTACATCCCCTTCATCGAGGCAAACATAAGCCTCCTTTTGTACCCTAATTATCTTCGACTGCAAACACCATTTTAGGTAAAAAGAATAGACAATTTAACAATTGAAAAAAAAAAAAATTAACAGGGTAATAATAACAAGCAATAGTGCTACAAGTTAGAAGTACTCAAAATCAAGATACGATGAATCACTTGATGTGCTCTTCTCCCCTGGAAGAATTCCCCCAGCACCGGTGCCTTCGGACCCTTTCTTCTCCTTACACGCAAACTGGGAGAAGTCTACTGGCACAGGGATATGAGGTGGCATGGCGCTTCTCACCAATGCCCAATTCACTCCTTCAAAGAATGGGTGTTGTTTTATCTCAGTTGCACCTCTCTTATATGCAATCCGTTTCTGTGGATCCTTGACAAGAAGCCCGCGAATTAGGTCCTTGGCAACTGAGGTCACTGATGGGGAATCAGGAAACCTGAGCGGCTGCCCCACAACATTGAACAATGTTGCACGGTTACCTGACCCCTTGAATGGAGTAGTACCATGGAGCAGCTCGTACAAAAATATACCAAAGGTCCACCAGTCAACGGCACTGCCATGGCCTTCGCCCCTGATAATCTCAGGGGCAAGGTACTCATGTGTACCTACAAATGACATGGACCGAGCATTTGTTGGCTCGGCCATGAACTCCAAATCAGTGCCCTTGACAGGGCTAGACTCCAATTTCTGTTTGCGGCTCTTCTTGGAGAACCTTAGGCGAGGCAAAAAGGAGGAGGGTTGCATGCAGCCATGGATTATATTGGTGCTGTCGAGAATGGCTTTGGAGGGGCGGGTGGACTGGGAACGGACAAGTGTTGGGCTGACGGAGCAGCGCAGGGAGAGGTCAAAGTCAGAGAGCATGATGTGGCCCTCTCCTCTGACAAGGACATTCTCAGGCTTCAGGTCACGGTACACCACGCCTAGCATGTGAAGGTACTCTATTGCAAGAAGCACCTCTGATGCATAGAACCTATAAAAGAGAATAGTCATAAAGCATATAGGAGTTAGATATTCTTTTTCTTTTCTTTTTTTTTCCTGTTAAATCAATTATTTGTATATTTGACTCTTTTCCTTTTTGAACATTTCACAACTACGATGTAAACTGAGAGTTCCTCGGTATCCATAATTAGAAAGTTCCTTTTACCGGCAGTGAATCTACTTAAAAATTTAGATAAAAGATCAAAATAGATAATTGACATTATTTGTCCTTGCAAAATAAGATCTAATTATCACATTTATTGGGTAAGTCAAACTAACAGTAATGCGATCCTAAAATGTAGAATTAATATTGGTGCAGCTTCAGGATTACCATTCAAACCAAGTGGGAACCTAACGAAGTAAAGAACTCAATTCAATTTGTTACTGGAAACAATTTACAATGCTCAACACATGCAATCAGGAGAACAGATAAACTTACCTTGCGGCTTGTTCAGTAAAGTATTTGTTAGGCTGCTTCTGTCGGAGAGAGTGAAGGTTCCCCCCACTGCAGAACTCCATGACGAGGCAGTAAAACTTCTCGGTCTCAAAATGCGAGTACAATGTAGGCAAAAATGGATGATCCAAGAGGCCAAGTATCTCTCTCTCTGTCTGAGCTCTTACGATCTTATTTCTACTCACCAGTGATGCTTTATCCATCACTTTCATGGCAAAAAAAGCTCCGGTTCCTCTCAGCTCAACCAAATAGACGCTCCCAATGTCGCCATAACCAAGCCTTTTAAGGAGTCTGAAGTGGCCTAAACTGAGCGGAGCTTCCCTTGAATTGGCCAGCTGGATGGCATCCCATCGGCTGTCACCACCAGTGTGGCGCCTAACTTGCACGCACACATCACTGTCTTCACTGTCGCTTCCAGCACTTTCAAAGCTGCATCTCAATTCTGAGTTGCTCAATTTAGATCCGCTGGTCTTCGTATATATAGTTGTGGAGGATGGAGAAATAGCCATTCCTGTTTCTGTGATGACAGTGGTTTCAGGTCTTTCTACAGAGATGGGTATTGACTTGGGCTTGGACTCAACGCTGTCATGCCTTTCCTGTATCAGAATCAGAACATGATAAATCATTGTGAGGTAGAATTACATGATATTTTCTTATATTTTTTCTGTTGCAGAAGAAGAGGGAGACGACTAGACCAAAGACTATATTTCATATCTAATGAAATAGGACCCCCCAAGGATAGTCTTTATATCAAAAGGAACTAAGAATATAAAAGGCAAGTTTTTGTACTTGTAAGTACAATTGTGATTGATTCATCCGTAGTGAATTAGGTCGGAGTACCATAGTGATTGACCACACATGCACAGCATTCAATCAAACCAAATGAGGTTTCTATCCAAAATCAAGGAAACACAGCCTGTCAATCTTAACTCACCTCTTTATGAGACACAGTTTCTCATAATAAGAAGATAAAACTTAAAAGTGAATATCGAACTAAACATGACAAAATTATCAAAAGCCAATCTCTTCTTCATGAAGTGACAAGTTTCTCGAGTGCCCAGCTATTATTCATGTCATAATTGATTTTACAAGTACAAGTTCGAAGTGCAAAAGAAAAATAAATAAATAAATATGAAGAATTAAGTACCTGCACTTGAGAAATCCTGGATCAAGAGAGCCGATTAGGCAAGTTCTATCGTAGAGGTTCCAGGGGCATTTACCAGACAGCAGCGGAGTTTGACACCCAAGTTAGAGAAAAAGGGATGCGAGACAACACGCAAATATACGAATTAGTGGAGCCGCACGCATTCCTAAATTCATAGCTAGAGAGACAGGAGTATTATATTACTATTTAATTAACTGTAGAAAAATGAAGGAAGGAAGACGTGGGAGGAAGAACGAGCGACTGATAGAGAAATAGAGAGAGAGAGAGAGAGAGGACGGCAGAGGCTCTGGAGAGCGTGGCGGGAGGGAAAGCTGACCTGGTCGTCATACCTTACAGTCGCAAGGGCAAATTGGAAAATTCCAATCGTAATGGGCCTCTAAGCACAAGGCCTGGAACTAAGAATCTCTTTAACAGCCCAAGGCCCATAAGAAATCTATAGTATTGGGCCTTTTAGTAATGGATCCTAATATTAATGTTAGATCCGGTTGGTAGTTGACTTGACGCGACGTTTCGTAATGTAGACTCTGCTCCACTTGAAGGTAGGGGTGATTAATGAGCGAGCATGAGCGAGTTAGGGTATGCTCATGCTCGCTCATTAAGTAAATGAGCGAGTTGTTAATGAGCGAGTTGTAAATGAGCGAGCTTTTAATGAGCGAGTTATGAGCGGCTCATGAGTTATGACTTATGACTCATAACAAAATTATATAGTGTGTCCACGCATAACAAAATTTGTTAAAAGTCATCGTAATAAAATCCAACAAATTGTTATAATTCATTTAAATGAGTTGTTATGACTATTACTTGTTTTGGGCTTTTGGCGGAGGTTTTGATTCTGCCGATTTACAAAAAAAATGAATATGAAACTATGAATATTAGTATATTACACAGGATTAAATGTTACATTGTACTCATTATATTATACATAATTAAATATGAAACTATGCTCACTATCTATCAATTTTAATGAGACAAGGTTGATGTTATACAGAATTACATAGGATTAAATGTGGCAGGGATTAGGTGTGGCAAATTCTTAATGAGCGAGTTATGAGCGAGTTGGGTCATGCTCATGCTCGCTCATTAAATAAATGAGCGAGTTGTTAATGAGCAAGTTTAAATGAGCGGATAAATGAGCGAGTTTAGATGAGCTTTTAATGAGCGAGTTATGAGCGGCTCACGAGTTATGAGCGATTTACTCACCCCTACTTGAAGGGATCGGAGGGGAGCGAAGGGGAAGTGGAAGAACAAATTGAAAATTCACTTGCTTCACAAAATGAAATCGGGAGGGAGGAATGACACCGAGAGTTAACGCCTTACTCCATACACAATTACGGAAAAACGGGCCCACCATAAACAATTACGGGATCTACCCTTCTCCTTTTCGATTTCCTCCTAGCAGAAGTACGCAAGTTCTCAACACCGTCTCTCTCGGTGGCATTGCCTTCCTCTTGGTTTCTTCATCTGGGTTACGCTCTTTCTCGGCCGTGTAAGTTCTGTAAGAATCTTTTTTACCTTTTCGCTTCTACTCCATTTATGGTTCTATTTGTTTACAACTACTATAATTTGTACGATTGATTGTGCAATTTGATATCAATTTTAGCCGATTTTTATGCAAATTTGTAAGATAAATTCGGAAATTCAAATAAAATCTGGGCTAAAATTGAAAAGGTGCGTTTTGAGTTGGACTTGCTTTTTTTTTTTATTGTCAGATTTTTTTCTGAACTATTTGTTTACTACGAGGAAGAAAGATACTTTGTAATTCATTCTTGATAAAAAAAAATCAGTACCGCTGAGTGCATAGGAGTAAAAGACCAAGTATAGCAAGGTGAGAATCCATGTGAGAATACCCAATGTAATTGCACGATTGGGAAAAAAAACCAAATTATCAAGTAGCCAAGCAAAAGACTGTCATTGCATCAGGAAAAGAGGGCTTAGAAAGTTCAATGCATCGATCCATTAATAATTCTTTATTAGTATGTTTATGCGATTACAAATAAATGGTCCATTAATAATTCAATAAAATTGTTTTTCTTTTCTTTCAGACATAATGCATACAAACACCGTTGGTTTGAGCTGTATTATGGTTTAATTGATTTGAAGGAGGCTTCTGCATGGTACACTTTCATTGAATATTTAAAATATGTAGCTTATAATTCATTGCCTATAAAAAGACTACCATAGATGTGAGTGTTATAACTTATTGCTTATAATTCTAGCTACATTATGAGTACTACAGATCATATGCTACTTTCCAAAGTTGTCATATGTAACTTCCCAAAGTGCAGATCCAGTTTCTAGTAATGAAATATAAAAATTGATAAAAAGGAGAAGGATGTGAATCCCTTAAGATAGTTCATATTTTTTTATAAAGAGTTATAGCTTTTGTTATTTTCTCTTTTGAATCTCTTTAACTTGCATTTGCACTTTAACTAAACAAAATAAGCAAAAAAAATTATAATGTAAATATTAGGGGTCTACTTGCATTTTTTTCATTTTCTTGTCAGATTCACTTTACACCAACAGCTCAAGGAGAGAACAATGATACAGGACTCCGGTACAGCTTCATACCACAATCAATGTGTTTCACAGAGAAGCAATACTGCATCGGCACTTTAAGTTAGAAGCAAGTGTTTCTCTTTTGAATCTCTTTAACTTGCATCTGCACTTTAAGTTAGAAGTACTTTTAATGTAATATTAATCTAGATTCATGTTTTCTTATGAATGTAGCTAAGTAGGCTGATTTCTTTCTTGTCAGAAGTAATAGGCTAGGGGCTAGGATCCACGTACTGGTATTTTATGATCAACTTCTGTAATTTCTGAAATGGTAGCCATACCAAGGAAATGGCAGCCATAGTGGATTAGAATACCGGCGCTTTGGAGGAAATCGCCCGACGGAGAGGAAAGAGGAGGCGAAGGATTTCACAGATCGCGTTTCTTTGGTACTGGCGCGCGAAATCCATACATTTTTTTTTACACAACTTTCAGTGATCGGAACTGATACCAGTCTCTGATGTGGTCGCTGAAAATATTGGTCTCCAAAACGTTTTATTTTTTTAATTTTTTTTTAGAGGAAAACTTTCAGCGACCGGGTACTGTGCCGGTCACTGATAGTGGTCGCTGATGCTATATTTTGCTGTAGTGAAGTAGTCATGTCAGTTGTGTCAAAAGTACGCACTAATGAATTTGTGTTGGAACATCAAACCACCCCATTTCTTTAGATATTTACTGGTTTTTTTATTGCTTCAACCAGGTTAACGTTAAGATTAAATTTCTTGATGAGTGAGCCAGCCCGCCCTATAAACTTATTTGGAAAGGTAGCATCTACTTACTTTGCCAATACGACAGACTACCCTCCACTTCTTATATAATCCGGTGCTGCCAGCTAGCTTCATGCTTTCTGGAGGAGCGGGTTGGGCCGGCCCCCCGGTAGCATGTAGGTGGTGAACGAGGGTTTCGTTCCGTGAAGCTATGACTGACCAAGCTGATCCATAGTTCTTTACAAAGAAAGCGCAGATGTGAAAATTTGAGGTTGACTAATGGTTCTCATTGATAGTGGGCATCTCTACGAATACCCGGTTATTTATATTCTCAAAAAATTTCTATCCATTCTATCTAGCCTACCTTGGGAAAGAATCTGGATCTGTATATTTACTATTTACCAGCGGAATGCTTACTTTGAAACTTTTTAAAAGAAATTTTGATTTTTTCAGAATTGACTTTAGATCTTTACTGGTATGTTTCTTAAGCAATTGTCTGGATTGTTTGACTATTTAAGTACTTAATGATGACAGTTTGTACTGTAATTAGTTCTATAGAGTTATACTTTAGATCTTTACTGGTCTGTTTCTTAAGCAATTGTCTGTTTCAGAATCAAATCAAGCGCAGCCTGAACAGTTCATTGATATCAAATTCATGCTGCAACCAATTTGTAAATATTACTCCTGAAAATTAAAGGCTCTCACGGTCTCACCCTCTCTGTGCACTAAGAATGGTGCTGCGCGGGAGGAGGGTAAGAATACAGGAAAGGGGTTCACTGAGATTTGTTCTACGCCATTGGTTCTGCATATTAGTGGCGTACAGGCTCTAATCTGCGGCTTCGATGCGCCTGACTTTTAGCCAGTAAATTTATGTTATCCGATTGGCTGTTGGCGCTCTGATTCAGTGTTTGATGATGGCAAAATATCGCATTTTCTTCACATAGTGGTGGCCCATTTACCATCCTCTCAAATGATTTTTCTTGTGTCCGTCCCCTGTTTAGCTATTTCTGCCAACTTACGAAATAACAAAGGATTCACCATTAAATCATCTGCTGCATCCATCCAAGATTCTGCTCGTATTCTTCTGTTTTTTGGACCGGAGGAATGGCACTTTTCTCACCAAAAATCAAACATCGACAAAAATCTGGCTCTCGGATTATGTAAGCCAGCTTAGCAGAGTTCGGATCCCTTAAATAACTCAAAAGTTGAGTATGGATCAGGACCATTCGATCAACAATTTGACACAAATATTAAAGAGGTATCATGAATTTATAAGTTGGACCGATTTGGTCCAGATCCAAAATTAATTTTGAGTTATTTTAGAAAATCCGGACATGGCTTAGCTTCTCTTAATTTTTTCTTCCCTACATGGATGTATTATTTTGATTTTCTGAGTCGATTAATGTTAGAGAGCAATATTGAACATAAAAATGATTAGGGTGAATTTCGTGTATATCTCTCAAAAACATTAAAATTACGTATTTCTCTCTCTAAAATCCAAAAATATCAACATTTGTAAATTGTAAAAACTCACAAATTTGTCCAATTTATAATTTTTTTATCAAATAATATTTTTTAATTTTAAAAATTACCAATTTTACCCTTTATTAAAAGAATGAAGATCCTCTCCCCTCTATCGTTCCTCTCTTTCTCTTGATTTAGAACCTGACTTAATTCTACTTGCGTCCATCTACTTTGTTTTTTTGGTTAAATAAGTTTGCTAGATTGAGATAATTATCTTGTTATGTATTGACAGAGAGGGAGAGAGAGTGATACACATCATTGACAAGTTAGAACGTAATTAGGATAAAACTAAAACCCTATTTGTTACTTAATGTTTGGAAATTTAACATTTTTTTTGTGTCAGTTCTGATCGTCAGGATGTTTGGATCTCTCAAACCATACAAGAAACAAAATTAAGGAGATCAGAATGTTTTTGTTCCTCTTGGTCTCCCAACTTTCATGGGTGCCAGACGTGTAATGGGTCGACATATATGTCAAAACAGTACCCAGCATCACCCCTGCAATTCGGACTAATAACTGCTTCCTTAATCTTCTCGAGATTGCTTAGAAACCATAAATTATAATTTGATTTTTTCTATCATTTAAATTAATTGAGTTTAGAGAATTTACTACTGGATAGATTAAAATGACTCGCAGATCTAATTTTCACCACAGAACTTTCTAGATGAGAAACAGAGCAGATATATTCATATAACCATAAATTACGTACTGCTCTTGTAGAAAAAACACATTTTTATTGGAAAATCAAACTTTATCATACATGCATGCTCCTCGGATTACCAGTACAATTATTTCAATATATTTTAATAGCGTATCTTAAAAAAAAACACACATCTAGAGATATCACATGGAGCATAGTTTCTTGGACGGACATCTATCTAAACATTAGCGAAAGGAACTCGCAGTGTTGGTACCAAATTCAGAGGCTCTTTTTTCGCAGCGTTCATTCCAAAGGTCTCTGTCATGTCCACATCCTCTGGCTTCATCCCGTCAGGTAGTGTCCAATCAAAGTGCAACAACAGACCTGCCAGAGCAAGTTCCATCACAGTCGCACCAAACTTAATTCCGGGACAAATCCTCCTACCAAAACCAAATGGCAGAAACTCAAAATTCTGCCCTATAAAGTCAATACTAGATGTTTCAAACCTCTCCGGTTTGAATTCATTTGGATCCTTCCAGTAGTCAGGGTTTCTTCCCATAGCCCATACGTTGGTTACCAAGCGGGCCCCGGCAGGAATTGTGTATCCAAGCACCTGGCAACTCTCCTTGCATAGTCGTGGCATTAAAAGTGGTCCGGGAGGGTGTAATCTCAGTGTTTCTTTGATGACCATTTTCAGATAACTGAGCGTATTCTCATCAAAATTAGTATTATTACTTGCAGCTTGCCTTATCTCTGTTTGTGCCTTCGCCATTACGTCAGGGTTCTTAATTAGTTCTGCCATGGCCCATGTAATTGTTGATGCTGATGTTCCAGTTCCTCCAACAAATACATCCTGAATAAAGAGTACATCATTAGAGTGAAAATTCAATAAGTAACTAATTTTTACCATCTCCTCCATACGCTCAAGTATATTAATATTTAATAATAATATGATAGGGCATGTTTGGGAAAACGAGAGAACAGTGATACTCCTTGAATTTAACCATGAGTACAAATCCTTAATTTCCTGTATTGCTTTCGCTAATTTAATAAGGATGCAAAATACTTTTTTTTTAAGGTGGTTATATTCATATTCTGGAGATATTGTGTATTTTCTTTCTTTGTTTATTAATTACAATAGTTAGGTCATATGAAGTAAATTTTAATCAGGTACATACCAATATTAAAGCTTTTATGTTTTCCATAGTGATAGGAATCTCCAAGTCACCACGTTCCTTTATATCAATAAGGGCATTAACAAAATCATATTCAATCTCTTCCTCTCCCCTTTTCGAATTCTTCTGTTGTTGTCGATTCTTCAAATGCTCCTGTACAATCTGCTCTAGTACCAAATCTAATTTTCTGCATGTATTAATAATTAACATATGAGTCTCAACCAAACATTACAGAATAAGAAAACATGGAATGCGGAAATTAAGTTCATCAATTGAACTTACCGGTGGAGTCTCGCAACTCTTCTTCTCATCTTCACATCCAACCAACTCAATGATGGGAAGAGATCAGATAGGTGGAACACGGACAAGAGCTTCATAACCTCTTTTAATAGTTCCAATAACACTTCTCTCATTTTAAATTTTCCACCAAATGCTGCGCGAATGATAATATTGTTTGAAAGCTCATATGTCCATGCATTCAAATTGACTTGTGAATTTCCAGAAACTAAACTGATGCTCTTCAAGAGGAAATCGATCTCTTCTTGCCAATTTGAGGAGAAAGATTTCACCTGTTTTGAACTAAAGAGCTCACTGGCACAAATTCTACGCATCTGGCGCCAGAAGGGGCCATTTGAGAAAGCAACATCTGTGCTACCATAGAAGATACCTTCTGCTGCAGATAGCACAGGGCGGTTCGCAATGTTTTCATCATTTTTTTGCATCGCCTATATATGCAGTTTGTATGCATCAATGTTAAAAAAAATAATTTTCCGCCAATATAAGAGACAAATATAAAGAAATATCAAATGTTTGTAATTAGCTGCAATTCTATTTGTTAATAAATATTAATCTTCATACCATCCTTAATTATATCCTCCAGATTTACTTGTGATTATGCAAAAATAAAAACACATGGACGTTATGAAGGAATATTCCCAAGTTTGAATTTTGAAGAAAAATATTATTACGTGCAATTAATAATAATAACGTTTACATCATTTGAACTTTTCTACTCATAATGCCTGCATATGAAAAACCAGGGGCGGATTTACATGTATGGTAGGGGGTGCTAAGCCACCCTACGATTTTAAAATTAGTAAGTATGTATATTAAAATTTAGTTGAACTTTTGAATTTTTTAAACTTTTATATAGTCTAGCCTCCCTGACCATAAAATAATAAAAGTGTATTGGTAGTCTACTGGTTTGTATTCTAGTTAGTATATGTAAAGTCATCGGTTCAATTCCCACTAACCACACTTTTTTTTTTCTTTTTCACATATTTTATTTTATAGATTAACCTCTCCTATTTAAATTTTCTAGTTCCGCCCCTGTGAAAAACAATATTCACATGCTATCTTCTGGAACCACTATTCACATGGATGTTGTGAAGGGATTTTTCCAAGTTCGAATTTCAAGAAAAATATTATCAGATGTAATTAATAATAACATATTTGAATAGTTAAGTTACATCATTTAAACTTTTGTACTCTTATGTCCTGCAAATGCAAACCCCTATTCACATGGTACCTTTTACAACCACAAATTTACCAAGAGCGATACCAATTGACTCAGCTGTTGGTGATCTATGAGAATAAATAAGAGTGAGGTTATGGTACTATGCAAGAAAATTTTCATATGATAATCATGTTAAACAGATGACTATTTTTTTTTTTTGGGCAGAGAAGCCCATAGGCATGTATTGATACTTGATAGTGTTTTTAGTACATCAGTTACAGATTCTGCTAAACCAGCAGCTGAAAGCGCACAAGTACAATAAGGGCGTGTTCGGCCAGATCACTATTCACGTGGGAAAAATAAAATTCAGTTCAACTGAATTTTTTTTTTCCCACGGGAACAGTGTTTTTCAGTTCAAATCCCGTGCCCACGCCCATTCCCATTTGTCGGCCGAACAGGCCCTAAAATAGCAAGAAACAAAAAAGAGAAACCCACAGCAACAGTGTTAAAGTTAACAGCACCGATTACTACCGGAAGGCCCAAGCCCATTAATTCTTTCTAGAATAGTCCAAATCAAGTCAAAGTCGGTAAAATAAAATTGTGCTAGAAGCTTCTTATAATGTCTATATTATTGTGTATCTTGTATATTCTAGATAATTGTAAATCACCGACTTATATGGCCGGTTATGGGTTTGTAGTAGAGAGTAGAAACTTCTATGAGTAGAACTAGGGTGTTCTTAAGCTCACCAAACACTTTGGTGAGCTTGACTCCAAAATCCGTCAAATCGGTTTTAAATGACGAATCTGAACCGTTGGAACCTGCCTATTTTACGTGTGATGGGTCTACATGTGAAATTTTTTAACTTTCGAATTAGTTTAGTATAAAGTCAAGCGGTCAAAACATGTTCAAAAAATGAATGTACTAAAATTAATTTATTAACCTTCTAATTTTGACCAATTGACTTTATACTAAACTAATTCGAAAGTTAAAAAATTTCACATGTAGACGCATCACACGTAAAATAGACGGGTTCCAACGGTTCGGATTTGTCATTTGAAACCGATTTGATGAGTTTTGGAGTCAAGCTCACCAAACACTTTGGTGACTTAAGAACACCCTAGTTCTACTCAACTTCTATAATGTTTTTTAAACACCGCTTTTCTTTTTTTATTAATTTCGTTTCTTGCTATGATTTTTCCTTGGGCCTACACGTCACGCAGAATACCTCTTTGCTGGAAGGGGTTCTTGTTGCCACGTAATTCGGAAGCGCGTGCTCATGAGAGTGGAGGAGTTGAAGGTGAATCGCCTAGAGACTCTCAAAACGGCAATCGCTTAAACTGATGACTATTTGAACTTTGTAAATGTCGATATTGATTAAAAGTACAGATCAATGTGCGCTATGTATAGTACTATAGCCTCACTCATAAAATAAAATGATCAGCTACAAAAGTCACCTCTTTTACAGCTTCGCGTGAAGTGAGGACAACGAGGTCCGTCTGGCCGGCACGGAGGAGCATAACGGGTCCGTGCAACTGGGCAAGATCACACAGGGTATGATGTGGCAAACTGCCAGTTGCTAGGTGGTGTATACTTCCAATAAATGGCAAGGTCTTGGGGCCTGGAGGGGGATTAGATTTGGAATGTGTAGCTTGCTTCTGGAGGAATCGAAGGGAAAGCAATAGTAGGAGAAGAGCAGTAAGAAAGTAGAGAAGAGAAGGGAATGCAAGTAGTTCCATTTTTGCTCCTCTTCTGTATCAGAGATTTTGAGAATGAGTTCGTAAAACAAGCAAATTCCTAACACATATAAGTTGAAGTGCAGAATTTTCAAACATAATTATATATATTTTTTATTAAGTGATGGTGACCTCTGTTCTCTGATGTGTTCCAACTTCATTGGCCCATAATTCATAGGCTGATGACTTTTTTTTTTCTGATGTAGCATAAAAAAAAAATAATTCATGGCATTGACATTTCCGCAATTACAAAAGCAGTGATCTTTTGAGACTACACTCTAGCTACAGCCGAAAGTTAACACGCTATATAGATTAATTCGACAGAAATAAGTGTAATATATACACACACACGAGTGAGTCTATGCATAGCACATTTTCATTTTCAAAATCTTAATAGTCAATCGAATTTGTGTCAATGTATAATACCAGTGTAGTAAAATGTGATTTATGTGTCTGCATTATACGTATAAAAATATACAATAATAATATGCAGCCGCATATGCAGAGCCACAAATATAAACTTAATAATCAAGAATAACAAATTATATATATCACATACAATCCAACAAATATATTTTATTTACACCACAGACAATAATGAGATTAATACCCACCCCAGAGAACCAACGTGGCGCTCATGCAAAAATTGATCTATGCCACATTTGCATCCTCTTTTGGCGCATTAATTATTTCATGATTTTCTTCCTCCGGAAGTTTCTATATATGCCACGTTTGCATCCCCGGCCAAACCGTGAAATTTTTTCACGGTTTAAAATTAAAATTATCACGATTTGAGTATTTTTATAAATTTCAATCAATTCTGATTATTTTTATTAAAATATTTTATAAAATAGATATTTTTAAAAATGCTCGCTGTCTCCCTCACCATTATCTTTTAATTCATTCTCTCGCTTATCCTCTTATTTTCTCATTAAACTTTCTCACCGTGATAGAGAGATTTATCTCTTTTTGACTATTGGAACCACCTTGATTTAGGTGACACGATGGTTCCCAAATTAAAAATGAGATTAATCTAACTCGAAGATATCTATGAATATTGCTTGATGTTTTACACCTAGAAAGAAAATGACACATCATATGTCATTCTGCAAGAGAAATTAACTACCCTTCTTCCTATTTGCCCTTTCAGGTTCAATAATCCATTTGCTAATTAACGGAGCAAAATATGTGTATAAACATGGATATTTCATGGCTAGCAAATATGTATGTATAAATTTTTTTTTTCAAATCTATATGAAGTTTCTTTTATGATTATTTCATGGCTAGCAAACATGGATATCAACTGTTTTTTGAATATATATATATACATATATATATATCATACTTGGTTCTTTACAAATAACATTGTATAAACCATGTGAATTAGGGTTTTCAGTTTTTCACGCCTGTTTCATAAATTATACATTGTTTTTAATTATTTGGATCCGTGTTTGAATAGTCTATATTTTACATGATTTTTATTTTGTAACCATGTTGAAATGGTCATTAGGGTTATTTAGTTTTTTGCACCTCTTCGAATAGTACTGCACTATCTTTTATTCTTACCTCCTCCACATCTAATCATATTTCTCTCACTCCTCACTTTCTCTTTTCTCCCTTCACTTCACTCTCTCTTAGGATTATGTATAATCAAAGAACTTTTTCTCTCGAATCCATTCTAGGATTTCACTCACCACATTGTAACCGCTGGTGTAAAAGAAGTTCAAATGTAATAATGACCGAACTAGGCGTAAGGAGGTGGTGCCGACATGCGTGCTATCAAAGAGGTGGGAACACCTCTGATCTCATTATGCTTCCTCAACATATCTTGTGATAGTTCGACCAAGACTTTCCTAAAGGGGATGGCTATTTTCCATGGTAGGTTTACCAATGTTCATCATTTGGGGGCTGTTCGGCAGCCTTCCTTAAGGGTGAGAGGATTAAGAATCTAATCCTCGCTAAGGAGGACTTGTTCGGTGAAGCATGAAGATTAACAATGAAGACTTAATACAATAAAATATATATTGTAGTGTGCATAGACCTAAATACCCTTTCTTTCACATTTTAACTGTTTTGGTCTTAGAGCTATCAAAACTACTCATAAATTCACAAAATGAAATTTATCAAAATTATCCATGAAATTGCATCCTGACCACCATTAACATAATATCAGTTTAACATTTATGAACATGGAAAAGAAACTAAAATGTTCTAACAAAAAATAAAATAACTAAAAAATGTTCTAACATTTATGAAGAATATAGATAAATAATGTTTCCTCTTTTGCTCTTCACGGGTACATTTTTGCTTCACTGATACTAGATATATTGCTTGTACCAGCAAAAAAAACATCAACAATCAATAACACTAGTACCAGCAAATTAGCAAATTAACTTATCAAATACTCAAAATTAAGAAGCAAAAAAGAACCAATAATTGGTTCAGGTGGGTAATTAATCGGTGTAGATGGAAAGTTGAAGAAATACTCAAAAATAGCTTTAGCTGAAAAAAAAATCAAGTCCAAGTGCTGGAAAGTTGAAATAAATGTTGCGAAATCAAGTCAATTCATTGCTTGGGTATGAAAGGGGATTATTGATATTAAATTAATTCACATATCAATCCCTCACGAATTAATCAATCAGAGAAGGATCGACAATATTCAATCACACCAGATGAAAAAAGTTCATCACCCCAAGCATCACGGAGAAGAAAATGAAAGAATCAAAAAGTTGTTGTTTTAAGTACCAATAACGGCTCTAATGAAAAAATGGGAAGGAGTATCGGCCCCGAAGAAGGTGACAAGAGTGCCGGCCACGACCTTGCTCCTCCTCCATAAACTTGCTTCCTTTCTCTCTCGATCTGACTCAGAATACTTGAGAAAAGATGGGCAAATAAAATGTCAATGAAAAGAGTGTCTCAAGGAGAACGTCACGCTGTTGTCGGATTGAACTGCCGGTTACTTGATCGTCGACAATCTTCGCCGGCGGGGAGGAGCTTGTTCTTTCCCTCGTCTTGGGAATTGTTCTCCTGTTGGGAGAGAAGGAGAATAAAAAAAGAAAAAAAAAACAAAGGTTGCTAAGGAGTTCTAACTTTTGGAGGAGAAATTTGTCTGAAAATAACGTAATTTGGGCTTAAGGAACGACAAAGGAGGCTAGATTCTTAAGGAGAGGGGGAGGGTGCCTTAAGATTTTGCGCTAAGGAGGCCTGCTTAAGTTTCTCTAAAGAGGAACTGTTCGTTGAGATTAAGATGGATTAAGACGTTAAGAAGCTCCTTAGAGTCTTGCCGAACAGGTACTTGGAGCTAGATTCCAAATTCGGAGGGCAACAAATATGCAATTTAATTGAAAGGTAAATTCAATATGCTTAACTTTAATTTATTCTAACCCTTGGTTTATATTTTTCAAATTTAGGAGATGCTTCTAGTAGTTATTTTGCCACTACAACCGATATTAGAGAATGTCATTGTTTTATTTCTTTATACATCTTCATGTATTCAAATGGTAAAATGGATCAAGAGGATCCGGAGTTCGCCAAACTTGAAGAAGATTACAATCATTCAGTACTACATAAATGGGATTTCCTAACGCCCATTTTCTTTCGGTTTAAGCCGATCATGGTCTAAAGCCGATAGACCAACACTGTGGTGGAAAGTTTGAAATAAGTTCACATATTAATTCTTCTATCGGTCAGTAACTGTTTACCGATAATAGAACTTTGAGTTATCATAGCGGAACGTATGTTCAAGTTTTAACTATAAATGAAAAGAGGAGTAAAGTGTAAAATTAAAAAAATAAATTATGATTTTTTTGTAATTAAAAACATAGCATGTCAAAAATACAATTTTACGATTTTAAAGTAAATAGATGAACTAAGTATAAATTAAACAATCATTTTTTTTACTTGAACTATATCTTGTTTTGAATATTATATTAGTAGGCAAATCTTTTTATAAAAATACCAATAGTAATAAGCGGGATATTTATATAAATAAGTAGAATATTTAAATAATTTCTTTGAAAGCATGACATGGAGACACCTGTTGGTCATGGGAAAACTCATTCAGTTAGTCAAATATTTTTATGGTAATAAAATAAGTAGAATAGTTACATAATATATAAATAAATTTCTTTGGAAGCATGACATGGGGACACCTGTTGGTCATGGGACAACTCTTTTTTTTTTTACCACCTAACTCCACAAATCCAACGAAGGCCCTTCACGCTAAAGGGGTAAGGAGGAAAAAAGGTTCTGTTTTTTTTTAATTCTTGGGGAATCCGCTGACTGAAAAGGGGTGGGGGCAAAACTTACATTGAGGGTGTTCGGCAAGGGTCACCAGCTTAAAATTTAAGCTGCACTAAAGAGAGGGTGTTCGGTAATAAAGTTGAAGAATCACTTTCTTAATAATACCTTAAGCTTGAAAAAGTGCTTAAGTCATGTAGAATCAAAGTTTAAAATCTTGAACAAACTTAAAAAGTAAAGCAAAAGGAGCACTAATAAAGTAGTTTTAAGCTTTATAAAGGAACACTTGTTCAGCAAGCTTAAGACTCCTTAGGGTGCTAAGGAGCTCTAAGGAGGCTTAATCTGCCCCTGCCGAACACCCACATTGGGATTTGGGGTCCTGGAAATTAACAAGAGGAGGTGATTAGGAGATAATATAGCAAGGAGGAGAAAGAGGGATAAAAGAAGATGGAGCAGTGACCTCACGATAGAGAATAGAGCAACGATATCGTCTTGGTAAATAGATCACGTGTCAGGTGCGGATGTCGAAATTACTCAGTTTTGTTTCATCTCAGATACAAATTCTGTTGAACACTTGTGCATGCATAGCTTATCATTGCTAATTCGGGTTTATGCTTGCTTTCTTAGAGTTATTTATTAAGTTACTGAGATGCATGTTTGTTACAAGGCATGAGCCTTACCAATATACTGGAGTTGTATAGTAAGCATGTTTAATTTATCATTGTGCTGACCCAATTTTTATATTGTACCACTAGTGGAAAAATTGGAATCAGGATCGGCCTATCTGTATCGGCTATATGAAACAACCGATACTAATATCTATCTGGATCGGTTTTCTTAACAAAACCGATCCTAAAAACTAATCAGATCTAGTTTTTTGATCAATCAATCCTAATTTGTGAACTATTAGGATCAGTTGCTTATAAAAACGGATCCTGATATTATCAGGATCGGTTTTTACAAACAACCGATTCTAATACTATAACTATTAGGATCGGTTTTTATAAACAACCGATCCTAATAGTTATAGCATTAGGATCGGTTTTTATAAACAACCGATCCTAATAGTATTAGGATGGATATCATTTTTAAAATTATAAAAAATTTAGTGATGTTGTACCTATTTAAAATTTTTTTTTCTAAAAATTATAAAATTTGGTCTCCAAGAATATCTTAGTATGAATATCATGTTGAGCAGTTCAAATT
The DNA here is from genome assembly GCF_964058835.1 of Carex rostrata. Taxonomy (NCBI): domain Eukaryota; kingdom Viridiplantae; phylum Streptophyta; class Magnoliopsida; order Poales; family Cyperaceae; genus Carex; species Carex rostrata. The sequence continues at coordinate 7,173,196 of NC_135936.1, forward strand.
AATAATTTGGACTTTGAAAAAAAATATAAAATGTAAGACATGATGAGGTATGAAAAACACGAGGTATATATATATTGCAACCCTCTCATCTAATTAACTAGATTTTTATGATTGAGTGCTCAATAATTATGGCAGAGTTAAGGGTCATTTGTTCTTAATTAATATACAAATTGCATCTTCATATAAGAATATGTCATTTGTTACAATATAATTAATAATTTAATATACAAATTGCATCTTCGTTTGCTTTGGCTCACGAGAATTTTTATATCTAGAAATTATTATAAAATAAGAGATAAAAAGAGAAAGAGTGCTCTGAAATTTTAATGGTGTAAATGGATCGGGAAAATTTTCTAATTTTAAACTTCGTGAATTGCTGAAAAAAAAATTCCAAGTCCAAAGTTTTTTTTCTTGGTCTACTTAATTACTAAGTCAATTCTTTTTTCAGAGAACTACAAGGACATTTGTCTTTTGTTTTTCTTGCTATGTTTATTAAATTGTTTGCTAAAAAGTTGTAGCCAAAATATGCTGTATGGGATTCTTTTAAAAAAATGTAGACATTGTACTACAAAATTCTTTTGAAAACAAGAAATCTCAAATCTCCATGCACCCTGTTCATATTGATTGATGTCTTTTTTTTTTTGTTGTTGTTAGGATCAGGGTAGTTTCAATTTGTCAAGTGCTCTCTTAATGATCCATTTTTTTGTTTCATCCTCCCATTAAAGGAAAAAAATATATATATATTAAATTTGATGGAATGGGGTAATTATTTAGCAGTATTTTTGGGATTGTACCAAATTTTATAATTTTTAGAAATTTTTATTTTTTTAGATAGGTACAACATCACTAAAAATTTTATAATTTTAAAAATGATATCCATCCTAATACTATTAGGATCGGTTGTTTATAAAAACCGATTCTGATACTATCAGGATCGGTTGTTTACAAACAACCGATCCTAATACTTAACTATTAGGATCAGTTGTTTATAAACAATTGATCCTGATACTATCAGGATCGGTTGTTTACAAACAACCGATCCTAATACTATAACTATTAGGATCGGTTATTTATAAACAACCGATCCTGATACTAGAACTTGATCCGGTCTCAGGCTCATTGTACTTCCTATTGAGTATGCAATATGTGAGCTCATTGTACTACAATGGGCCATTGATTAATGCATGAAAAAGATAAGTCAAAGTTGTTCCATTGTTTCCATCATCAATTTTCACACAAAGTCTGGGAGGTAAAGGTGTTCACTTGCTCTTCTGGCAGAGATGAAATTTGAACCTCCTTTGGACATATGAAAGTTTATATTGCTAATACAACTAGATTTTAATATTATTTCTGTTCAAAAAGGTATTTAACTGAATCACACCTCATTCACAGCATCAAGATACTTTGCACAATGAATGTTACTTGGGCTCATGTAATTCCCTAAACAGATTTTCTTCGTGGACTGCATAGAAAATTTAACAAATTAGACTTTGAAATTCTCGGTTGTTTGTAAACAACCGATCCTGATAGTATCAGGATCGGTTATTTCGAAATAACCGATCCTGATTCTTTTTAGGATCAGTTTTTTCCAATTAACCGATCCTAATAACCCCCTATATAACCTGTCTAGGGTTCTTATTTTCATTCTGCGCCTCTCATTTTCAACTTAGCAAAAATCAAACCCGCCTCTCAACTCCTCCGTCTCTCTCTCTCTGTCTCCGGCGCCTCTCAACTTAGCGATCTCTGTCTCTCTCCTCTCAATTTATTTATTTATTTTTTTCATTTGAGCAAGGCTTTTTGAGATTATTCCATCGGCGGTGAAGAGGTACACTTTGAGGTATGCTAGCTAGGTTTTTCTTGTCTTTCAATTTAAATAATACATATATCAAAGATGCACAAGCAAGAAATTAATGATATAAATATGTGTAGAGGGAGTGCCATACATATATCATTAATTGCTTGCTTGTGCATCTTGTGCATATTTATATCATTAATTGCTTGCCTAAATATGTGTTCAGATTTTGAAGTTTGCACTGGTGGAGACGATAAAAGAGTGAGTGCCATACATGTGGCTAAAGAGTTGAAGGAAGCTTGTTGCGGCCATCAAGGCTAAGATGTAATGCTCTTATCAGGACCACCACACTACAAAATTTCATGCATTTTATTTTGCTATTGCCCAAATTTCTTCAACTATTGTACTTCTTTTTGTGTTTCATGAATTTTATTTTGTGTTCTTAATTGGTTTTGAGCTCCAATAAATCAATGGCAAATAAAAAAAATATTTTATGTTGGCCAGCAAATATATATGGAAGCTGGCCAAATAAAAAAAATATTTTTTTAGATCCAATATAACATCAAGATCGGTTGTTTGAAATAACCGATCCTGATAGAAACTATCAGGATCGGTTCTATTTTAAAAACCGATCTAGAAAACTATTTTTAATAAAAAAAATTTCAAAAAATCTATCAAGATCGATTGTACAACAAAACCGATCCAGATACTAAACTATCAAGATCGGTTGTTATCTACAACCGATCTTGATAGTGTAGCATCTGGATCGGATTTGGTTTTTTAATTAAAATCGATACTAATTGTTTTTTTTAATGGGTATTACAAAACGGGGGAAAAAACTATTAGGATCGGTTCTCAGGTATAACCGATCCAGATAAGTGTGTATTAAGATCGGTTGGTTAAAAAATAAAAAACCGATCCTGATAGTATCAGTATCATTTTCATCAGGATCGGTTATATTCCGATACTAATATGCGTATATAATCGATCCTGATTCCTTATTTTCCACTACTGTACATATTTCATCCATGGTATATTATGACGTGATTTGAACCTTGCACTTGTCAGGAATCTTGCTAAAATTTTGTTAGCTTTGCATCAATGAAACCTTAGATAGAAATGTGAATATGCATTGCATTGATTGCACACTTTGATTTGTTTGCATATAGTATGTCTTTTATGTACCCTGGTTAGAAATGAAGACTAAAATTTCTTCATGAACACTGCTGAATTTTTTTTATATAGCTATACATCAAAGGGAACTTAAATAGAAATATGAATATGACTTGTATTTATAGAACATCTTGATTTTCTTGCATAAGGAATGTCTCGTATGTACTTTGATTGAAATTGAAGCATGAAATTTGGGTAGCGCATAGCTGGGCTGTGTAGGCGCCATTATTTGAGTACCGCATAGCTGGGCTGTGCATGACCTATGTTTTATATTTGTTGAACCTGTAGCGTGTGATGCAGATTGAAAGTTCCAGAAAAGTAATTCATAGAACAATGGTTCTATTTGACTTTGGATAAGTGATAATAAAAAGTATGATTGAGATAATGAAGTCTTGTATGTAAACATAAATGTATTCTTTAAACTACTAGAACTCTAACCTTAACATATTGTTGTGTTAAGTGTATAATAGTTGACTAATTTTTATTGTGATTGTTTCATTCGATTGTCAAATATTTTTATTACATTATTGTTGTACTTGATATGGTTTTCATTTTGCTTGGTTGGATCTAAGGATCTCATGACAGAAACTAAATACCGCACTGTGAGGTTTAAATCTCTCATCTGTCCACTTTGTGGATTTCAGGTTTTAGGAGCAAAGTGTAACAGTATTGAGACTAGACGGCAAGAGCATTGGCTGCCACATTGTATAGATTTTGGTATAGTCTTTACATATATGTATATGTTAGTTATACAGTCATTTTGTTAGTGCTTCCTGCACTTGGATACTTCTCATTTAGTTTGCCTTCTGTTCAGATTTGCACGAGAAGTTTCTTTAGTAAATATTGAAAAGACTATAAACTTATATATATGTTTGTTGTTTTCAACATGTGTATGATATCTATGTTGAAAGACTATAATGAATATTGGTAGCGTTGAGCATTGGTATTGCCATAACCTTAAGTACTATTGTGCCTTGTGACATCTAGTTGGGTGTGCTGTTGTGACTCACTTGACCTAGGTGCCACGGCAAGTTGTCAATTATTTGGGTTGTGACACAAACCGATATAACTATATCATGATATTCTAATATGGGATCGTATATTACTACCGACATAAACAAGTTGAATTTGTTCTGTTAGTTGTGTTTTGAACCGTCAAAATAATGAGACTTTAATTCGCGATTCCTCAGTGGAGGCTAGAGGTCTTTAATTTTCACACCCTAAAGTTTAATTAAATTAAATTTCTCTTCTCCCATCTTCCTCTTTATTTCTCATTTTTCTCTATTCGGGTTTTAGTAGCGGCTCTATTTCCTCTTTTACTATTGCACCTTCCATTAATTACGCAATAATGTGTGACTATATAAGCAATTTACCATAATTTCTTAATTATGTCTTCATTTGTGATGTTTGTTCGCTTACAAAGGTATGCTACAAAGTCTCAGGTACAACAAGTTGTACCAGTTTAAACCTTGAATCTACTCTCGTCTAAGGTTGCAAGTGCACAACCCTATCCGTATAGCATAATAAGGTATCGATCCTCAGGGACGGTTTAATTCGATTCTAAATTTCTACAAATCCGAGCTAAGTACTAGAAGTGTGAAAGGTTTGGTTTGAATTTGTTTCAATTTCTCAATTCAATAACAAAAGATTGCAAAAGAAAGTAAATGTTTGTTTCAGTCAAGTTTAAAAGGATGTTTCTAGGGTTTCAGATTTCATCCTCAGCTTTGCCTCTCTGGACCTTCACTCGACTCGCATCATCTCTGATGCGACCCTAGTGATGCGACCCGCATGGTCTCCCATGCGACTCGCATGTCCATCGAGTGAATGCAGCATTTCACCTGTTTCTGAGTTATTTGATTGTGCAAGGTTCTACTGACCCTACCCACGATTCCTGAGCCTCAACTCTCGTTTATTAGCACCAGTAACCTAGTAGGGAATTGCAATTTCACCTTCTTAGATCTACAACTTTCAACTCTCGTTTATTCGTGTTCAATCTAAGTCAATTGATCGGTTTGCTAAAGGTATCCACTATCTCTCAATAAATGGAAATCTCACCTTTCGGTTCAATTGATCTATCTTTTCAGATTTCTAACCTACCTCAAATGCTTGATTAAATTGCAAGAAAGATCTAGATCAAGATATTAGAAGAGATGAAAGATTCATTCAACAATAGTCAATAAAATGCAATCACACAATCTCAATCAAGCTTTAAAAGAAAGATACACAATCAATTGATCACAAGAACAACTCAAATCCAAATGAAATACACACAATCAAAGCTTTAGACTACATCAACCCTAGAAACAAAGAAAGATCTACTCAAACAACATCATAAAAGAAAAGATAAGAGATAGGATCATGATAGAACCAATTGAAGCAATCTTGCAAGGATCTTCCCTCCTTCCTCTCTTTCTTGATCAACACTCCAATTCTTGAGGCTTTGAATCTTCAAATTTCGGAACTCCCTCTCTGGTGACAGAGGTGGTCTATTTATAGGCTTTTTAAAACGGGTGCTTCAATTCTGGGCCCTTATTGGGCCTTTGTTGTCTGCTCTGGAAACTCGTGATGCGACCAGCGTCAGGTCTGATGCTACCCGCATCGACCCTGATGCTACCCGCATCGACTTTGATGAGGGTCGCGTCAGATGTGATGAGGGTCGCATCAGATGTGATGAGGGTTGCATCAGATGTCTCAGAATTCAGTAACTTCCCTGATTTCGCCCGTTTTCTGCAACATAAGAATGAAATCGCAGCAGTACCACATTCTATGAATATTCAATGTAAAATACGCGATTTGGTGGTTTAAAACGCAGATTTTGGTACAAGAATTGGTCGGAACAATAGATCAAATATGGAGATATCAATGTTGTGTACTTTGTGTGAAGTGTTGTAAGCTCTCTAAGATTTCAATTTTGATAGATATTCCATATTCGTTGAAATATGACATTTTTGACCTTTTTGTCCAAATTCGCAACTTTCTTTAAAACCGACCAAAATGACTCAAAAACACATTTGCAATATATAAAAAAATAGTGATTTTCACCACATGTTTGAGCATCATTATTGGGCCAAGTAACAAAGATGGGTCAAACCCAACAATTAATTACTTAATTTTTTCTAATTTATTCCCTCCTCTACTTCTACACATAACAATTCAATAATTTCATATAATTATATTGTATTAAATATTTATGAAGTTTAATTATGTGTCACACCCTCGACAATAGGGTTGATAACTCGCCACGCTTATCTACGCAAGGCGATTTATAGCTATCATCTTATTAAATCACATTTATACATATACATTACCAACGACATAACTTACTTTTATTTGTGGCAAGTCCCGCAGTCTTCAAGTTCAACATCCTATTTCCATATCTTGTGTTTTGTACCTAGAACCCACAAAGTGAAAAAATGAGAGATTGAAAATCTCCCAGTGCAGTATTCAGTTCCAGTCGAATTATCCTCAGATTCGACCAACTGAAATCAAAACAACACCGAGAACCAAAAAAACTATAGACTACAATAATAATCTAAGATTCCAATAAACTAGCTTTGAACTATAATCAGTAACCACAAATAAATATAACTTTACTTTATGAATTGCTCAAGTACGACAACAAAATCAGCAACCTAAGAAACAATCTATAAGACTATAACAATCAAACATAAAAGTAAGTTCACAATATGCAATGCTCATGTGCAATACACTTAAAAGCTCAATCCAATTTACCTATGCTGTTAGATATGTGTTCTAAAAGTTATCTTATATTGATCACTTTTACATGTTATGTTTATGAATTTGATGCTACATGCATTTTGTTCTATGAAATTTATGTTTATCTATAGAAGTGTTCAAGAAGATGCTCTTAGTTTTGAACCATAGAACTCTATATGATGACAAACATAAATCTCTAAAATGTTCACAAACTTGGTTATTAGCATGAAACATTAATATATTATGATAAATTTGTCATGTTGATTAAGGTACATTGTAGTTCTATAAATGTTGATAAAAACTTATCGTTTAATAACATGAGTATATGAAAGGTTTCATATATTGAACATACCTAACGAATGAAAATATTATATGGGTTATGTTAGTGTCATTAATATTTTCATTGTGTCTCAAAATACTAAAATATGAGATGTATTTCTTTTTCACATGAGAAATATATAATGCAATTAGTATTAAAAGCTGCTTATTATAAATGGAGATAAAAATATTAGTTCCTTGTATATAACTTGTGAGAGAGAAAATTATATGTCAATAATATCATTGCTCCTTATTTATAATGAGTGATGATATTTTATGGGACCCTTAGTAAAGTAGAATTATAATGCATGCAATATAACTGAAGTGCAGTTATATATTTATAATTTACTTAAGAGACCAATAAATGAATATAATACAAAGATGACACAGTCCGACTTTGTATATTATTCATAATATCATGTGGCAAGGAATGGACACAAGTAATGTTATTTATAACATTACTTTAAAGGATCATGTATTGTAAAAAGGATATTTTACATCTATGTTATTTAAGTAACTATAATGTATAGCTAGAATACCGCTTATAGTTTATGGTAATAAAATATTTTATGCCATTAATTGTCAACATAACACAGATCCTCCATATATGTCACACCAATTGAACAAAAAACAAGAAAAATATTTTATTTATATGATGTATATTGTTTCATATGACATGAAATAATATACATGTGATAAATAAATATCATGACTGCTTAGAACGAAGATAAATTTATGAGAAGTGTGCATGTATATTATTTGGTATAATATGGTGCATATTATATACATGACATATAAATATAATAATATGCAAAATATTGTTATAACATAAGTTTATTAAAACCCGAAATTAATATGAGTTAAGGATAGTACTGTAGCAGTTATTAAAACCCGAAATTAATATGAGTTTATTAAAACCCGAAATTAACATAAGTTTATTAAAACCCGAAACTAGGGTTGGTTCTTTTAATAAGGAGAACTATACTAGGAAGGTTACACAATGAAAACCCTAGTATATTTGTATATAAGGAGATGTAGAGAAGGTATGCATTAAGCAAGCAAGCAATTTTTTGAAAAAATTATTTCCTTCTCTTCTTCTCCCTCCTAGCCGCCACTCGCTCTTCCTCTCATATTATTAGTTTTTCTAATGAAGAATTATTAGAAGAACAAGAAGGGTTATTAACTAGGTTCTAAGCTTAGATTAGATTAAGACCTCTAGCAAGGTCTTTTTAATCTTGTTTAGTTCAAAGTGAACACTAGGAAGCCGTTTCGACAAACGAAGGTATCCAAGAGACCTAAAAGAGAATATGACTTTTCTCTATTTACCAAATTGACATTTAGTAGAAGTATATCCAAATCATCTTTAGTAGATAGATTTGTGATGAATGAATGAGTAGATATCCATTTGCATATATATGAATTGCTTTAATAGAATTAGCATAATAAAGTAGATCCGTAGATGCTTGTAAGAGGGTCAAAATTTTTGAATTTATCGCCTTGCCACATCATGAAATCCTTCATATGCAACCCTAGTATTTAATCATGCTTTATTCACAGTTAATCATATAGTATAATCACAATATATCAAGTAACCATTTTGGTATTAACAATACTCGGTTATGCGCTACAAGTACAGCGCCTACATGACCCCGGTCATAAGCTACAAGTTCAGCGCCTACATGACCATCAAGATTTAGGTATGGGGTTCAACCAAGTATATACAAGACTCCAATCATGCGCTACCACGAATATGGCGCCTACACAATTTCTGTTATGGCCATAACTTGAAATTATGTGTTTATCCCGAATAGGTGGCCTACATGACTAAAGTTATGCGCTACAACTGCAGAGCCTACATAACTGAGTCATGCGCTACCACGGATATGGCAGCTATGCAATTTCTGTTATGTGCTACAAGTTCAGCGTCTACATAATAAAAATTACACACTTACCCCGAATATAGCGCATATGCAATTTTTGTTATGCGCTACAAATTCAGTGCCTACATAACAGAAATTACACGCTTACCCCGAATAAGGCACCTACATGATCGTCACGTTTCAGACATTTGGTTATTTAGTACAGTTCATTTAAAACAAGTAAATAGTTCATATCATACTATGTATTATGTATACAAATATATCATGCAAAAGTTCTAGTTCAACTCAAGTATTCATGCTATGCAATTCAAAAGAAAATTCAAGAACTTCACTACAATTAATTACCAATCAAGCAACAAAGCAAGCATCGATCCACAATACAACCAATTAGTAACTCAACAAACAAGCAAGCAACAGCAACAACCACTAGTGGGAAAACAGGAATCAGGATCAGCTTATCTGGATCGGGTGTACTAAACAACCGATACTACTACTTACCTGAATCGGTTCTATCACTAAAACCGATACTAAAAGCTAATGAAAGCACAGCACATGCATTATCAGCATCGGTTCTAAGCTTAAAACCGATGCTGATACTATCAGCATCGGTTCTAAGCTTAGAACCGATTCTGATTGTAAAGTATCAGCATCGGTTCTAAGCTTAGAACTGATGCTGATAGTATCAGCATCGGTTTTAAGCTTAGAACCGATGCTGATAGGTCATATTTAGCTTTATCCCGAAGTCTGATTCTTCACAGAATCATTTTTCTTTCTTCTTCCTCCATTGCTTAGCGCAGCAGCTATCTTACTGGGCATTGATCAGCTATCTCACTCTTCGTTCTCAGGTTCATTAATTGATTAATCATCTCTTTTCTCAAGTTTGATGTTAGATCTAGCACAATTTAGGTTCTAATTCGGCCCATTTTATAAACCCTAATCTATCTTTAGGTTTTAATACATTTTTATATTTTAAGCTTTTCTTTATATGTGAAGATGAGCAAATTCATGATATATATGAATTTTTGATATAACTATATTTGCACATGCATGCTATATTTGAGCTTTTGATATATACCCATATATACCCTAGCATGCATCATATATATGTTATATAGTATTTGGCTAATATGCTATGGGTTGCATAGAGGCCTCCCGTGCTACGGCTCAATATTTGAGTTTTCAAAATACTAACGGTCGATCCGAACCATTCATATTGTTCTCCATATTAATATGTGTTTGGAGACCAAATTTTGCATTTTTTGGAAATTGTTTACTATTTTTTTATGGTCCAGATTTGTCTGAAAAACAACGATTTTCAATAAATCTAAAAAAATAGTAAAAAATTTCCAAAAAATGTAAAATTTGGTCTCCAAACACATATTAATACGGAGAACAAGATAAACGGTTCGGATCGACCGTTAGTATTTTGAAAACTCAAATATTGAGCCGTAGCACCAAAGGCCTCTATGCAACTCATATATAGCATCGTAGCCAAGTCCATGTTATATATATATACATCTCTTATTTAGGTTCCGATGGTTTAATTTTGTAGTTTGGCTATTATTGAGAGATTTGGTGCAGCAATCTTCATCTCACTCGGTACGGCATCTAAAAAAGTTGTAAGTACAACATAAAACTCATGTTTAATTAGTTTTGTGCATAAATGTGTATTTCGATAGCTAGACTAAATAGATTTGTAGTAAGTATATATGTAGCTAGAGTATTGTCTTAAGAGCCAAAACCGCGTGATTAATGCCTTTAAGTCATGATACCCGTTCAAAATTAATCCATTAGGGATTAATTTTGAATAGTCCCCGTTTTGGGACTGCTCTTTGAATACTTTGTCTCAATTAGGATGTGACCACTTGTTAGTCGTGTTTTAGTATTTAAGAAAATTTCGGCAGCATTTCTCCTTATTAGTTCCCCGAATACTCGGGGAACTAAGGGGAAATGCTGCCGAAATTTTCTTAAATACTAAAACACGACTAACAAGTGGTCACTACTGAGACGAAGTATTCAAAGAGTGGGATAGGATGGTAACCAGGCCCCATGTAAGCCTTACTGTGAATATAATTTAGTACCCCAAACTTGTTCTAAATTAATTGTGTTCTACTATAATTGCAGATGGACCGCAGTTGGATGTACGAAGCATCACGTCTATCGGATGAATATACGACAGGTGTCGAGGAATTTATCAGAGTTGCTAAGGAAGATATGGCGAATAAGGGGAGTACAATGATGTCGTGTCCTTGTCGTGATTGTAACAATGGTCAAAAATTTTCCAACCCGAACCAAGTGAGGAGCCATTTAATCCGTCGTGGATTCAAGCAAGGATATAAGTGTTGGATATGGCATGGTGAGAGTTTTCCAACCGACATAGGTACTGGTACTGAGCATCAGGAATACCATACCGTTGGGGATGAGGGGAATGACTTACGGGGATTGGAAACCGACGTAGGTACTCGTACTGAGCAACAGGAGTATCATACCGAAGAAAATGATGATATAGTGGTAGATAAATGTGATAATTTTGATCAAATGTTACGTGATATAGAAGAGGATTTTGATAATGATAAGCAGTATTGTTTGTTTGAGAATTTGTACGAAGATTCTAATAAGGAATTGTATCCTGGTTGTTCTAAATTTTCAAAATTGAAAGGTGTATTACAATTGTATAACCTTAAAGCATCTAACGGTTGGAGTGATAGAAGTTTTACTGAGCTATTACAAACTTTAAAAGAAATGCTTCCGGAAGGAAACGAGATACCACCCAATGTTTACGAAGCGAAGAAAATATTGTGCCCAGTTGATTTGGGAGTTCAAAGAATACACGCGTGCCCAAATGATTGTATATTATATCGAAATGAGTATGAAGACCTTCACGAGTGTCCAAAATGTGGTGCATCACGTTACAAACCAAAGCAGATTGCCAGTGATAAAAGTGATGATTGTAAACCGAATAAAGGACCTCCTGCAAAAGCATTGTGGTACCTCCCCGTAAAACTGAGATTCAAACGTTTGTTCTCAAATGCTAAAGATGCGAAATTACTGCGTTGGCATGCCGAAAACCGGAAGAAAGACGGGAAATTACGGCACCCCGCTGATTCTCCTCAGTGGAGGAATATTGACAGAGAGTTTTCTGAATTCGGACGCGACCCTAGAAATCTAAAGCTTGGGCTGAGTGCAGATGGAATAAATCCGCACAGTAGCATGAGCAGCAAGCATAGCAGTTGGCCGGTTCTATTGTGCATTTATAATCTTCCGCCTTGGTTATGTATGAAGCGCAAATACATCATGTTGACCTTGCTCATATCAGGACCCAAACAGCCCGGGAACGACATAGATGTGTATCTAGCGCCATTGATTGAGGATTTAAAAGAATTATGGCAACCCGGAGTGCAAATGTATGATGCATACAGCAAGGAGAAATTCACTTTACGGGCCATGCTTTTCTGCACCATTAATGATTTTCCGGCTTATGGAAATTTGTCGGGTTATAGTGTCAAAGGAGAGAAAGCGTGCCCTGTTTGCCTGGATGATACAGTCGATGTGTGGCTACCCAACTTCTCTAAAAATGTGTACATGGGTCATCGTAGATTTCTTCCTGCCAACCACGCACACCGAAAGAGAAAAAAAGAATTCAATGGAAAGACCGAGAATACCAGAGCAAATTACCCGTTGACCGGTAAGCAAGTTTATTCGCGAGTAAAAGATTTGAAAGTTCAATTGGGTAAATTTAAAAAGAAGGTGGTGAGAAAGAAAGGGGCTCCGAAAATATGTTGGAAGAAGAGGTCAATATTCTGGGATTTACCATACTGGGAGCACTTAGAGGTTCGACATTGTCTCGATGTGATGCATGTGGTTAAAAACGTGTGTGATAGCATAGTTGGAACATTATTGAATATTCCGGGTAAAACTAAGGATGGTATCAATGCTCGGAAAGACATGCAATTCTTGAACATAAGGCCAGATCTACAACTAGCAGAGAAGGAAAGAGAAAAAGGAAAAACTTGTACATATCTAAAACCCGCAATGCATACGCTATCGAAAGCAGAGAAAAAAAGCTTACTGGAATGCCTTCATGGTGTCAAAGTTCCATCTGGATATTCTTCGAATTTTAAAAACCTAGTTTCACCGGATGATTTAAAATTGACAGGAATGAAGTCTCACGACTGTCATGTTTTAATGACACAGCTTCTTCCTGTTGCAATTCGGGGCGTATTGCCAAAGTGTGTTAGGCAGACCATTACGAAGCTTTGCTTTTTCTTTAACGCCATCTGTTGCAAAGTAAATGATCCTGATACGCTAGATGCTCTGCAGAAGGAGGTTGTTGTCACTCTTTGTCATCTTGAAATGTATTTTCCGCCGTCTTTTTTTGATATCATGGTTCATTTAATCGTTCACCTAATTAGAGAAATTAAGATGTGTGGACCTGTTTTCTTGCGGTACATGTATCCGTTCGAGAGATACATGGGATTGTTAAAGGGATATGTCAGGAACCGATATCGGCCTGAGGGCAGCATTGTAAGAGCTTACACTGCCGAAGAGGTTATTGAGTTTTGTACTAATTATATGGATGATGTCAAAGCCATCGGCATCCCTAAATCTCGGCACGAGGGTAGACTTCACGGGGTAGGAACAATCGGTGCGAAATTATTCGTGCCTGATAGTACAACAATGTCACTAGCACATTTTCATGTTTTGCAACACCTCACTGACGTTCATCCTTTTTGGGACGAGCATATGACTCTCTTGCGGCAACAGAATCCTAAGAAATCTAACAAGTGGTTAATCGACGAACACAATAAAACTTTTGAAAGATGGTTTACACATAGAGTCATGCAAGCTCCGGAGGGAGAAAACATTAAAGAAATTGTCAAATTGTTGGCTCTTGGTCCAGTTCATGTCGTGAGGACCTTCCAAGGATATGACATCAACGGGTACACATTTTACACAAGAAATCAAGATGCAAAGAGTACCGTGCAAAACAGTGGAGTGACGTTAGTAGTTGTTTCGAGTGATTTGTCAGATCCTAAAGGTGCCGGACCATCGCATGCATCGATGTCATATTACGGGTTTATTGAAGAAATTTGGGAGCTCGATTACATAAGATTTAATATCCCGTTATTTATGTGTAAATGGGTCGATAACCGTAGGGGGGTTAAAGTCGACGAATATGGTTTTATTCTGGTGGATTTCAGTAAAGCTGGATATAAGGATGATCCATTTATACTTGCAAGACAAGCCACGCAAGTGTTCTACGTAACTGATCCCGCCGATCGTTCAAGACATGTTGTCCTCTCTGGTAAAAGACATATAATCGGGATTGATAATGTGGAAGACGAAGAAGCGTACAATCATTTTGATGAGATACCACCGTTTTCTACTGGCATGGCATCTCTACCGGGCGCTGAGGATAATGAAACAGGTCACATGCGCATCGATCATGATGAAGGAGAATGGGTTGAAGAAGTTTCCATTGGCAAGTCATAATATTGGTATGTCATATATTTAATATTGGTATGTCAAAAAATATTAAAATGTGAGTTAATAATATTTAATATTGCTGACAAAAAGGTACGATTTTTGTTTTTCAGAATGCACTGAAACACCCGATGATGAGAAGCATGCAAGTTATTCTTCAACACTTCTTGTAGCTTATTTTTTTCATGTTATATGTAATTTATTAGCTTATTTATAAATTTTTAATGTTTTTATTTTAGTAGCTTATTTTATTTTATTTTATAAGTAATTTTTAAAATACAAAAATATTAAATAACACATAAACATGCTTTTTTATATTTTAAAATAACATACACATTCAAAAATATAAAATAACACATAAACGTGCTTTTTTTATATTTTAAAATAACATACACATTCAAAAATATAAAATAACACATAAAAATCCTTTTTTAAAATTTTAAAATACAGAAATATAAAATAACACATAAACATGTTTTTTTTATACAAAAATATAAAATAACACAATTTTAAATAAATAGCACTATCAGCATCGGTTCCTAACTTAAGAACCGATGCTGATAGTAATATTTTATATTTAAAATGATATACATATTCAAAATAACACATAAACATTTTTTTTTTATATTTTAAAATGATATACATATTCAAAAATATAAAATAACACATTAAAATCCTTTTTTTAAATTTTAAAATACAGAAATATAAAATAACACATAAACATGTTTTTTTTATACAAAAACATAAAATAACACAATTTTAAATAAATAGCACTATCAGCATCGGTTCCTAACTTAAGAACCGATGCTGATAGTAATATTTTATATTTAAAATGATATACATATTCAAAATAACACATAAACATTTTTTTAAATAACACATAAACATTTTTTTTTATATTTTAAAATGATATACATATTCAAAAATATAAAATAACACATAAAAATCCTTTTTTTTATATTTTAAAATACAGAAATATAAAATAACACATAAACTTACTTTTTTTAATATTTTAAAATAACATACACAATCATAAATAAAAAGCACAATTTTAAATAAATACAACTATCAGCATCGGTTCCTAACTTAAGGACCGATGCTGATAAATACCGCATTATTTTAAATATATAGAACTATCAGCATCGGTTCCTAGCTTAAGAACCGATGCTGATAGTTATCAGCATCGGTTCTTAAGCTAGGAACCGATGCTGATAGGCTTCCCTCTCCAACCGGCGCCTCTATATTCTTTAAAACTTGCTCATTTTTCAAAACCTCAAAACCTCAAAACCTCAAAATTAAACCGTGCTCCTTCTCCTCCGCCGTGACCTAGCCTTGTTCCTCCTCCGCCGTGACCTAGCCGTGCTCCTTCTCCTCCGCCGTAACCTTCCTTAGCCTCACTCGGCCTCCTCCGCCTCTTCCTTCTCTAGCTCCTTCCTTGGCCGTGACCCCTCTCTCTCATTCTCCTCCGTTGGCTCTTCTCCTCCGTCGACTCTGTTGGCTTGTGACCTCCGTCGGCTCGTTGGCTCCGCCTCCCTCTCCCTCTCAAATCGGGTAATTAATTGAATTGTTACCAAACCGAAATAATTATATTTGATTCGGGTATATGCTTGTGAATGTATGTATGTTAATTAGATTGTGAATAATTACCAAACCGAAATGATTGTGAATGTATGTATGTTAGATTAATTCAGGTATATTCTTGTGATACTTGCATAATGGTGAATGTATATGATGGTTTAGGGTTTAGGGTTCGCCAATTTAATTCTTGTGAAACTTGTATATGATGGTTTAGAAATTCTTGAAATTGTTTACAAATGTTTAGAAATTGTTTAGACCACTTCGGATTAGAAATTATTGAAATTGTTTAGAAATGTTTAGCAAATTGTTTAAGAATTGTTTAGAGATTCATACAAATGTTGAATTTGTATGAACATATATATTCTTGTGATACTTGGGTAAATTATATTCTTGTGATACTTTGGTAAATTATATGAAGGTGATACTTGTTTGAAATTGTTAGATATTGAGTTTAGAAACTCGAATTTTTTGTCATATTGAAATTGCAATTTTTGATACTTGTTATATTGTTAACCTATTTGCAAATTCAGATATGGAAAGCAATAGTGAGACAGCCTCGGCTAAGAAACGAGGAAGAGGGCCTAATGCAATCAAGGAGAAGTTTAACGAGAAAGGGAAAGAGCTGGAACTTGACAAGTTTCACAGGCCGGTTGTTACTACGGATACAACGTCTTTTCCAACGGAATTCGGTATATTGGTGAGAAGGAATATTCCTATAAGTTTCGTATTGTGGAAAGATGTTCCAGAAGAGAACAAGCTGAAAATATGGGAAACACTGAAGGTAAATAACGTAGTACTAAGTTCACAAGCTTTCATTTGATATTAACTAACTCTAAATTTTGATTTCTATTTGTTTGGCAGCTGAGATGGGGTATAAAAGATGACGAAAAAGTGAGGAACTATTATTATCAGAAGATGGCTACTTATCACAGGAGGTGGCGAGCGGAGATGACTAAATTGTGGCGCGCGGGTGAGACGCCCGATTTTGTCAAGCAAAATATGGAAGAAAAAGACTGGGAGGTATTTGTCAAGTATCGAGAGACGAAGGAGTTTGGGGTATGTTTATTTCTGCGGATCACCTACCTTATCTCTAAGTAAGAATTCAAATTCACTTATAATTAAGGCCTACAATGATTGTCTTGACATATTAATTATAGACTGCTAGCAAGATTGGAAAGGAGAATCAGGCCAAAAACGAGTATCCGCATTTCTTAGGATCTAGAGGTTACATGGGGCGAGGGTTTTCGGAGTAGGCTTACAGATGCTATGCAGACGATTGCAGACGAGAAAGCATCTAGTGATCCGTCTTCCCAAGGCTCAACAAGTGCATTGAAACCAGAAGAGGTCCTTGATATGTCGATTGAGCATAGGCACGTCACCTGGAGACTAGGAAGACAAAAGCTCGATAAGGAGACCAAGGAACGCTTTTATCCAAAAACATACGTACCGGTCATCGAGAAAATTGTAAGAATTTTAGATATTGTCATTCATTGAAACCTCTACTTTAATTTATTAGTTTATAACATGTTGTCATTCCAGGAAGAACAAGAGGCGGCTCTGAAACAAGGCTTGTTGGCCGTCGAACGATACGACAATGTTCTCGGAAAATCTCTGTCAAATCCGGAACATCCTGGGAGGGTGAGAGGAGTGGGAGGTTTGGTTCCTATCAAAAAAACATACGAGAAGAGCTCAATAAGGAGGAGACGCGCTCCCTCGAGTTCCGAAGCAAAAATGAGGGAAGAACTGAGGGAAGAAATGGAGGAAAAATGAGGGAAGAAATGAAGTCTCAGCTTGCACTTTTGGTTCAGCAGTCAATGGGCCAACAAGTTCAGACGTTTACCCCAACAGTCCTTCAGAGCAGCAGCCAGTCAGTCAAACCAATTGCAGATCTTTCCGGGTATAATGAGGTAATACAAATTCAAATTCAATAATATTCAAATTTCACCATTTATTTTCCATTACATGTTGTACTGTTCATACGTTTTAGTTTATTCGAGTAAATACATATATCTGAACAGGAGGCAGAGCTAAGCTGCAAACTCCAGGCAGATGTCAATGGGAACAATGTTACAGTAGCCGTGGGGACAATTCATGTTCCAGTTGCACCCGGTGGAACAATTCACGGCAGACCGATGCCGCTCGACCATGCAAGAGTGATGGTGGATGGTATTTTCGATGCGGACTTCATAGATCACCCATTACCTGTACCAAATGGCGAGCAAGAAACCCTAAAGGATGCCCTCGGCAGTTTCACTGCATGGCCGATGTCCATGATAGTGATAGGTTCAGATGAGGTATATTATTATTACAAGTTCTTATACTTCCGAATTAGTATCTATGTGATAGCGTTATAAATGATTTTGGATTTTACTTCAATTTATTATGAAATTTTGCAGGAACCAGGCAAAAAAATGATTATTCCTGGAGGTCCGAAAGCAACGAGTCACTGCAAGGCATTTGATGGTATCAATTTTGACAAGCTGGGACAGACATTCAAGCATATTCGTGATCGGTTTTTGGAGCTAGATGGCAGCCCAATCGAAATCGATTCCCCAGCTGATCTTTTATGTTCAGATGACTCCATACGCGTCTATGCAGATGATTATGCGGCCTTGCTTACTCCACGGGAGTGGCTCACTGTACCAGTTGTTCAGATCTGGATGCTGTGAGTTAATATTTGTAATAATTGCAGAATTTTAGTACTTGTAATTCAAATTTCACAAAATTGAGATCACCTTTGTGTCTTTATTTTGTAGGTATTGGCACAAATACCTCAAGGAGGAATATCCCGATGAGCAGGTTGGTTTCATGGACCCCAGTCAAACGAATGCCACCCTGTTGAATGATGACCGAGGACGTGTTCTTCAATACATAGGGAAAGCACTCCGAGAAAATCAGGACAAGAGATTAATCTTCATACCATACCATCAGATGTTAGTGTTACATATATATATTCTAATTTTATTATATTTCTTTCAATTCATATAAATTGAATAATATGACATGCTACAAACCTAACATGCAGAAATCATTGGATATTGGTCGTGCTTATGCCAAGAGAACGTGCATTGTACGTGTACGATTCCGATAAGAAAGGTAAAAGAATGCTGATGATCAGTGCTGCTATCGAGGAGTAAGTGTCTTTCCTAAATTTTACGTTTTTTTATAATACTAATGATTTTATTATTATATTATCATTTCAAAAATGTCTCGTAAGTACTGATTGTTCAATGTTTTCATATTTCAACAGTGTCTTCATAAAGGAAATGGGTGCTTCTTTAACGGTTCGTAACGATTGCAAGGTAAAAATTCCTATTGCAATATAATTATAATGAATATACATATAAGCCATTTGTATGCTCGTAATATAAACATTTTATTTTTTTGAAACTTGTTATGTATTGCCCACAACAACCAGCCGGCTGGGAATGTGCATATTATACCATGTTGCTCATGCAAGACATAATAAACCACTGTCTCGATGTTTTTCCGCAATTGAAGGTATATATATGCATTTATAAATTTTTCAAAAATAAGAATTGTTGCTTCAAATATAATAAAATACACAATTTAATTGTATATATATGCTCTTCACAAATTCTAAAAATGCAGGATATTCCCGCAAAATATACGTTACAACGCTTGGCCGACTTTCGCCAAATGTGGGCCAAAGTCTTGCTGAAAGAAATTAAGACGAGAGGAAGTTAGAAACATGAATTTTTTGTAATAAGTTAGGATGTGTATGATATATAATTAATTTAGGATGTGTTTTATTGATAATTAATTTAGGATGTGTTTTATTGAAAATTAATTTAGGATGTGTTTTATTGAAAATTAATTTAGGATGTGTTTTATTGATAATTTAGGATTTGTGATAATTTGAAATTTCGGCCAGCTAAATAAATATGGAAGCTGGCCATTTAATAAAAAATATTTTTTAAAAAGAAAATATAGTATCAGCATCGGTTCTTACTTAAGAACCGATGCTGATAGTTATTTTCTGAATTAAAATACAAATCAGCATCGGTTCTTAAGTAATAACCGATGCTGATACTCTATTTTCTGAATTTAAAAAATATAATTTACAAAATACATCTGTATCAGTTGTACAGTACAACCGATTCTGATAGTTTTTTTCCTGATTTTTGAAAAATATAATTTACAAAATAGAACTGTGTCGGTTGTTAATTACAACCGATGCAGATAGGTATTATTAGTATCGGTTGTAACAACCGATACAGATTTGTTTGGTATCTGTGTCGCCCTCATCAGGATCGGTTGTGAACCGATACTGATAACTGTATATAACTAATACTGATTCTTTTTTTTCCAATGGTGAACAACAATAAAATAAGTTAGAGGAATCTGAGAATAACTCGAAACCCGCACCTTGATAATATCGAGACAATATGATTAGTGTGTCGCTGCGGTGTGGATCATCAAACAACCATGCTCCATCCAATAGTGTAGAGTTCATGCCTTTGCCAAGTTAACATAGTTTGATAATTCGATGACGTCTTCTATGTGGGAAAAGCATTATCTCTACTCACAATGAGTCAATGTTGTAATTTGGCTGTTTAAAAATAGGAGCCCCAAGTAGGAGTGTGCATGGCTCGACAAAATTACCCCACCGGAAGTTGCGCATGTGGAAAATAAAGGTTTAAGGATAGCGACATGTATTTTGTCACTGACTAGGAAAACTGACACATAGATAGTAACATGTTTTGTCACACTGACTAGGAAATTGAAACAGATATATCTGAATTATAGTGACAAGATACTCGAATTATATCTGAATTATACATATTTAATTCTTTTTTGGGATGATGTCGAACTGAACGTCAAATTATTCAGTTGACTGAACTTTGACCGAATAATTCCTGAATTTTACGAACGTTTTCCTAATTTTCTGAATTATTCATGAATTTTTCCTAAATTTTTCTAAGAACAATTATTATTATTATTATTATTATTATTATTATTATTATTATTATTATTATTATTATTTTGCTCCCTTGCAGAACTGAAAATTTTGACCCGAATAATTCCGAATAATTCCCAAATTATACCCGAATTATTTCCGAATCACAAATTTTTGATCTCACCGAACCGAACCCGAATCCGAATAATTCATTTGTCACTATGGTTCCAATTGACTGTGAAGTTAGACTTTGACTTGGGTTTGGATTTTTGAAAACGACATGTGCGGTTTAAGTGAATTTGATTAGTATATGGTTGTGCTAGCCAGAATTATTGGAATATTTGATTAAATGCAGTTTCCGAAACAGCCAGTTGATTGAAAAATATTTAACCGATGGAAAATATTTAACAGCCAGTTGATTGAAAAATATTTAGCCAGAATTATTGGAATTATTCGTACAATTTCTTGATTTAGATATTTTTTTCATCTAAATTTATAAAATTATTATTTATAATCTAAACTCGCTTATTTTATTAATATCCTCATTTGAACTTGATAAATTTATATATAAAAAAAATTAAACTATCTGAATTTATGAATTTTACCCAACAATCCAGATAGGTTTATTATACTATTCTTACTAGTCGAGTACTCAAGTGTAATAATAGAAACTTAATTTGATAATTTGAGGTAAGGGCAAAACTTTCCTTTTCATATTTTTATTAATATTAATTTTTATTGTCAATTAATAAAATAAGAGAGTTTTGATAGAAAAATATTTAATTTAAAATTTGTTGAAAAAAAAAAAATCGAGAAGTTACGATATATATAGAGAGAGAGAGAGTAAAGCTACGGTACTTCGCGAATTAAACGGGTTGTTTTAATTCGCGCTCATATCTCTAGTTTCGAAGTCCAAATAGCTGATCCAAACCGTTAGATATTTAATCTATATTAAAATGTGCTTGGAGACCAAATTTTACATTTTTTGGATTTTTTTACTATTTATTAAGATGGTTTAAAAATCGTTGTTTTTATTAAAATTTTGCACCATTAAAAAACAGCGATTTTCAAACCATCTTAATAAATAGTAAAAAAATTTCAAAAAATGTAAAATTTGATCTCCAAGCACATTTTAATATAGATTAAACATCTAACGGTTTGGATCGGCTATTTGGACTTCGAAACTAAAGATATAGGCGCGAATTAAAATAGCCCGTTTAATTCGCGAAGTAGCATAGCCTTACTCTATATATATGTATGTATTAATGTATGTATGTATTTCTGTTTTTTCTTTTATTTGTATGCCACCTCGGCTGTATCAGGTCTCAATCAAAAAATAAATCATAGAGTTGAAAAATGAGACTGTAATCCAATTTTGAATAAAGTGCAAGCATGAAAAAAATAAAGAGCAATAATTATCATGTACAAGCTATTAAGAAATATATACAATTCTGTCTTTTTCAAATGAGTCTGTAATCCAATATTGAATAAAGTGCAAGCATAAAAAAAATAATAAAGAGCAATAATTATCATGTACAAGCTATTAAGCAATACGTACAATTCTGTCTTTTTCAACTGGACGACATTTATTTTTTGAATTTTCAACTTTAGGACTTGTATTTTTTTATTTTTTAAATTTACGATTTATTTTTTATTTTTCAACATTATGATTTTTATTTTATTTTTTATTTTTCAACTCTATGATTTATTTTTTGATTGAGACCTGATACAGCCGAGCTGACATACAAATAAAAGAAAAAACAGAAATAAAAAACAGAAATACATTATCATGTATATATATATGTATTTCTGTTTTTTTCTTTTATTTGTATGTCAGCTCGGCTGTATCAGGTCTCAATCAAAAAATAAATCATAGAGTTGAAAAATAAAAAATAAAATAAAAATCATAATGTTGAAAAATAAAAAATAAATCGTAAATTTAAAAAATAAAAAAAATACAAGTCCTAAAGTTGAAAATTCAAAAAATAAATGTCGTCCGTTGAAAAAGACAGAATTGTACGTATTGCTTAATAGCTTGTACATGATAATTATTGCTCTTTATTTTTTTCATTCTTGCACTTTATGCAAAATAAAATTCAAAATTGGATTACAGTCTCATTCGATGAAACTGTAAAATAAAGATAAAAGGCATCAAAGATCGGCACACCGGCTGTTCAGGTATGTGCTGCACACTCAGTGTGTGGATTAGAAAAATATTGTGCCAGGTTTGCATCTCAAAAATTGTATTGATATGGCAACACTAATAAATAATAATTAGTACTATCGGGCTCATGTCATTGCTTTGGTTAATTAACAGTGATTCATATGTGAAGAACAACGCATGCAATGCAAGTAACAATTTCTTTCAACCATTTTGGAGAAGGGTTTATTCAGAGAATGCCAAGTTAATTAAGAAGTAAGAGGTGTCATAACTCTTTAACAACACAGTTGAAATAGATGAATAAATATTTACTTATTAATCCAAAACAGGGGCATGCACAACTACTCTCACGTGTTAAGTAATGACTAGCTATACACACCGAGCGATGTATGCAATTGGTGGCAGTGCAGATCCAACCATCAAAAGAAAAGGAAAACAACTAAGCTACATGTGAACAGCTATTCTGAAATTATCATCCGTAGTATGCCCAAACAAAAATCCCCAGCGTCTGGATTAGAAAGACCTCAATCCACCACCTACCAGCAAAAATAAAATAAAAAAAAAGGAAATCCAAGCATAGTTTTAAAGTTGGCGAGCACAAACAAACATATATTATCACATCCCGAACCGGGAATTCCGATTAAACATGATTAATCCCTGCCTCGTATCAGCTAATTATTTAAAGGGAAATATTTTTTTAAGCCACTCCAAAATATGAAATTAGTTATTTACCACATTAAAGTCATTAAATTTTGTCAGATCCTCTGTGGAAATAAAACAAGTTGCTTTGTAAAAACAGGCTGGAACCCACATTTTTTTTCATTCGTTTTTGTAGTAACAAAAATTTGCTGGCAAGGTTAAGAAAATAATACAAGTTGTCAGTCACAAAAAGAAAGAAAAAAAATAAACAAGCATATAGGCAAATTAAAAAAAAAAAAACACACACACATGCATGGATTTCAAAGTAACATAAAAATCGCCAAAAAGCCAGCAAAGTGGAAATTTCAAATTAATTGATATATCAGATATCGTGATATGAATTCAGGGGTATTTTAGTCAGTATGTAAATTTATTGTATTTTCAGAATAATTTTAATCGAATATGTAGATTAGATGTATAAATGTGGCAATTTGATAAATTTAATGACTTTAGAGTGGCAAATAACTAATTTCATGTTTTGGGATGGAAATTTCCTAATTTTCATGTTTTAGAGTGATAAAAATAATTTTTCCTTGTTTAAAACATCCATTGATGCACATCAACACATTTTAACCCATGTTAAATTGTGGCAGGCATCAAAATGCTAAATAGCCATATCTAGTATCGAACGGCATTAAAAACATCCATTGACGCACGTCAATGTATTTTAGCCAAAACCGAAATCTATTGCATCTTACATTTAAAATGATCCTCACACCAAACATATACAATAGGACGTAAGAATTAGTTAAACCTTTTCCTAATGAGCAGATAAAACTCTCCACGGCCTGGCCAGCACTCTCACGAAAGTAACATAACAACAAAACATGTCCCACGTCATCTACGATGGATCTGTGCTCCAAAAGTAACATTGAAACTGGAAAAGAAGGGAACCGGATCTCCTGCCCTCCGGGATGCAGGAAATTCCTGTCCCTAGAGTCACTGCAGGGTAGGACCAGTTACTGTTAAAGAGTTTAATTACTGTTACTGTTTTTAAATTTGAGCCCATCCGCAGTGACTCTGGAGCAGGAATTTCCTGCTCCCAGGGAAGCAGGCAATTCGGTCCCGAAAAGAAGTATCAATCGATGGAAATGCATATGTATCACCGTACCGTGATGAACATCCATAACATATCTCGAAACGACGAATAGCTCCTAATGTAGCTGGGAAATACATCAGGATCATTCATAAAGTAAAAGAAAAGACAAAAAGAATATGTGTGACGAATTTATATAAATATAATACTCCTAGGCCGCTTGAGTGAGTCAAGTGACCACTCGTCTAGGTGGTGAACAGTTTGGGTCACGAGGCGCCATTGGTATGGACACCGGACGATTTCTCAAATAACATTCATCCATACCAAGGACATGAAATGAAATAGACCTAGATCTCCCGGTCTTCTACCCAAGTGTTGTTCTTGTCGAGGGCACTGAGCTCTTCTCACTACAACAAAACCGGTCTTCAGCGACTAGTATCAACGACCGGTCCGATAAAGTACTTGTTAGGCTGCTTCTGCTAGAGAGAGTGAAGGTTCCCCCACTGCAGAACTCCATGACAAGGCAGTAAAACTTCTCGGTCTCAAAATGCGAGTACAATGTAGGCAAAAATGGATGATCCAAGAGCCTAAGTATCTCTCTCTCTGTCTGAGCTCTTACGATCTTATTTCTACTCACCAGCGATGCTTTATCCATCACTTTCATGGCAAAAAATGCTCCGGTTCCTCTCAGCTCAACCAAATATATAGATGCTCCCAATGTCGCCATAACCAAGCCTTTTAAGGAGTCTGAAGTGGCCTAAACTGAGCAGAGGCTCTGGAGAGCGTGGCGGGAGGGAAAGCTGACCTGGTCGTCATACCTTGTCGCAAGGGCAAATTGGAAAATTCCAATCGTAATGGGCCTCTAAGCACAAGGCCTGGAACTAAGAGTCTCTTTAACAGCCCGAGGCCTATAAAAAATCTATAGTATTGGGCCTTTTAGTAAAGGATCCTAATATTAATGATAGATCCGAACCGGACAACCCGAACCGCTGGTAGTTGACTTGACGCGACGTTTCGTAATCTAGGTTCCCTAACAAACAAACTGACCTGCTGGGTTGAAAATTACATCTTCTCCTTCCATTGCAATGCTGCGTAATTGCGTATGCGTTGGACCCGTCTCTCAGTATATTCCTCTCGCCCCTCACACTTCTCAATTGGTATTCAGATTCGGTGAGTGCAATACCTGACTAAATACAATTAGATCTGAATCGTCAGTTTTAATATGGCACGAATCTCAAAACGGACCCTATATCTAAATAGTCACCGAAGGAGTGCCTCAGATCTAATTGTACTCAGTCAGGTACCTGGGAGGATAATTGTCGGTGCTAATATAGATTCGTTTCTCAAACTGGGGACTGGTAAATCTCTTACGTCGCGACACCAATTACGCCCTTCCTTGCGTGTAGGTTAGTAATAAGTTCTTATTTCGTTTCTTTTTTTTTATGCTTCTATACAATTAGTAACCCGATTTGGTGAATTTTTTTGTTTAGATCTCCAAATTTGTGCGACCTTTATCAAATTCAGCTAAACACACACCTAATGTCGATTAAGAACCCACATTATGGGTGAAATTGGAATGGTTAGGCGCAATTTTTTATTAGGGTTAATACCTGATGATTTCAAAGAGTAGGAAAGGTTCATTGGAATAAGCATGAGAAAAGTACGTGATTGCATATTTGCATTGACAATTTGGTGCTTTTTTGTTCATACCTTTCATGAATGCATGCCATTTATGGGTTTAAATTATGCGTCACAGATGTTGAGTTTTCTAAAGAGCATTGATTTGGCCCATTAGTTCTGACCTGGCATCACTGGAAGTAACAATTGATGAAGAGATGGTTTCCGAAAGAGATATCTTTTGCATCTGTGGCCCAACATACCTGACTTCTGTTGATTGGTATGCTTCAACATCTTCTAATGATATCGAGTTGCCTTGTTTTATATCAGCACACGAGTTGTTTTTTTTTATAAACCCTGATAGTGGCTATCAGGTGTGAGTTTTTTATTTTTTTTGTTAAAGTTACATAAATAAGCCAGAAATGCTGTCCATTCCCATTTGTCTATAAAGTTTCGAAGTTCTCATTTCTTTTGATCTGTACCATTTAGCACCTACCCTTGATCTGTCAGTAAAAAATGGGATAGAAAACCCTAGTCACTGACAAGTTATATTGAGGCATCTGGTGAGACGCTTTTCAGATGAAAATTGTTTTGTCCAGTTTAATGTTTTCTTTTGTGAAGGACAGTCTGAAATGTCTCTCGTCAAATTTTACTAAATAAAAGAAATTCAAGTTACAAGAAGGCATGTGCAGTGACATCCAAATCAAATTAAAAGAACTACAATAGAATGGTTTTCGTCCATCCTGATGTTGGATGGTGTTACCGGTTAGAAATGTCAGTTAAGACGACTTTAAGGAAAACCTTGCATACATGGAGTGCTGTCATAAGGAGTAATTCGGTGGTATTACTTTTAATTAGAAAATTTATTTGTTTGTGTTAATGTTATATTGACTTCTTTTAGTAAAGATGGCATCAAATACAGCTTTGCATATATTATTTATGGTTATCAATTAGAATGAAGGAATTAATTTGGTAAAGAACATATCTTGCATAAATATGATTATTTGATAAGTAATAACTCATTTTTATTCTGTTGCCTCTTGCATGCTTAAGAGGTTTTTAAAGTTTTAGGCATATTGGAGTTATTTTACGACACACATAGTTTAACTAATATTACCATTGCATTATACCATCCATCCTTATATACCATTCTGGGGTCCATTTTCTGTCATTTATCTACTTTTTGGTTACAGTGTTGATAAATTTCCGAATTTCGTGTCACTTTTCATTGTTTTTAGGACATGCCAGCATCACCGCAGATCAGTTGCAGCAAGTCTTGTCCAAGCAGTATATGTCTTGGAGCGTGACAGGCAGTTAAACCGCCAATTTCCAGATGCTTTTGCGCCTCATTGGTGGGAGTTCTTTCATTTCAACCTAATTCGAAAACTTGTTGATGATGCTGACAATACAATCTTCGGGGCCATTTTCGAACTCAACCTGAATTCCTCCCCCGAGACTGACTCAAACAGTAATGCACCGAGGTTTGTAATAGCCTTTCGAGGCACCATTACTGAAAAGGATTCAATCTCTAGAGATCTAACCTTAGATCTCCACCTCATCCAAAACAGCCTCCACACAACTTCACGGTTTCTCATCGCCATGCAAGCTGTTAAAAATGTGGCATCGGCTTTCCCTAACTCTGTCATCTGGCTAGCGGGTCACTCACTAGGCTCAGCTTTGGCGGTGCTAGTTGCCAGAAACATGGTCAAAACAGGGAAATTACTAGACACATTTTTATTCAACCCACCATTTTGTGCGGCTCCAATTGAAGGAATAAGAGACGAGAGGGTAAAGTACGGCATTAGAATTGCTAGTAGTTTAATTACCGCCGGTTTAAACATGGCTTTAAGGCCTCGAGAGGAGAGGCCTATTATGGAGTATTCTTTTTCAATGTTGGCCTCCTGGGCCCCAAACCTTTTCATCAACCCGAATGACCATCTGTGCTCGGAGTATATTGGGTATTTCGAGCATAGGAAAAACATGGAGGAATTGGGAGCGGGAAGCATAGAAAGGTTAGCGACTCAAAATTCGATTTGGGATATGTTTTTTAAAGCAATAGGGAGAGAATCGGAGCCGTGGCACCTTCTTCCCTCTGCGAATCTGACCACGAATGTGGGCCCAGCCCGAGACTTCAAGTGGGCTCATGGGATACAGCAGTGGTGGCAATCTGACTTGCATTTGGTGTGCAAACAGCATCGTTATACATGATTGGTTAATCTGTTGGTTCTTTGTTAGTATTTGTTTTAACTTTAAGGTTCAAGTTAAAATTTGTTTCATTGCATGCACCAGAAGATCTACGAGCTATTCTGGTGTGGCTACTAGGTACACCAAAAGGAGTTGAAAGGGTTAATGCTTTTGTGGTAGTTGCGTGCAAATTGTAGAGTTTCCTTTACGATGAAGTACAAATTATGTGCATGCTTTTAAGTACTATTTCAATGGTTTTACTGTTTTCTTTTGACAGGAAGTCAGGAACCATGGTTATTATATACTTATATTTAAAAAGGAGATATTATCCTATCAAGTTTATGTTATTATGCAATAATAAAATAATCCCAAAACAATTCTTCTCCAATAATAAAATAATCTCAAAACAATTCTTCTCCATTTTGATGGTAACTGGAGACGATTGTTGTTAGATTCGGGAATATTGAACAATGAACAGTATACCTGCTACGCGAGTACGACGGGTTTGTCAACCTCACATCTTCCTCTAAAGCTGGAAGAAAACAGTAAATGGGCTGACGATCAAATCCATCTATGAATCGGTCGAATGGTAGAGTTGCCTAAAATTATATCTTGCATGGAATGGAATCCCATTTTTTTAAGATATGAAGTTGATTTTTTACCTTTTCTAATGTAATTAATGATACAGATTTAGGTCTAGATATTTTTGGTACGGGTTGTTAAACGGATCCTTGTTATACTCGTTTCATTTGAATAAAGAGTTCCAATTTAGGTGAAGGTTTTGCAAACAAAAAGGGGGTCTTGCACAAGTCAAGACAAGACTCAAGAGACAGCTTGCAATTGGGGCCACACTGACATAGGAGGAAATGCAAAGCTGTGGATGTAAAAACCCTAAAACAGTGCATTAAAAGACGCAATTGTTACACTCATGATTCATGAGCCTTGCCTCTTACACCAAGTCAGATCTATGTAAGATGGCTAGCTACCAGGTCCCAACTTATAGAATTCTTTACAAAATATGTCAAAGGCAACAGTTATGCAATGGTAATAATTAAGAAAATATTATGATAAACCATGGTTACACTTTCCTTGTTATTTAATTCAACTCTCTCTCTCTGCTACCACATAATATATATGTAAGCAAATGCTCTTTAAATTTAATCAGATTATAAACGCCAACAGCAATTTCTATAATTTCTATTTGAACTCAGTTCCATTTATAAACTTCCTAAGCCATCAGCTCCTTCCTTACTACATCTATATAAATAAAACAGCCAAGTTACATTAACTCTTACCAAGTGAAAACCATAACTCCCCACTACCACTTCCCGAAAACAGAGCACAGCACAATGGGCTATGCCCGAGTCGACCCAGGCAAGTCCGATCCCTCCATTTCCAAGCTTCAGTTTACCCAACCAAGTTCCCGCAAGCGCCCCCTCCTTTGCATTATCTGTCTCTTTGCTCTGTTCCTTCTCGTTGCCTCGATTACCTCACTACCTTCTCTGCTAAGTCTACACCACAAATCGATCAATTCGCCGAAAATTCGGTCCCCGACCAAAGCAATATCTCACATATGTGGCTTGGTCGGGTATCCTTCCCTGTGCAAGAAATCACTGGCCCAATACCCTGGTGCAACTGAGGCAAGCGAAGGCGACCTTGTCCACATTACACTTGACATGACAATGCACCACCTTACGCTGGCATTTTATGGCGCAGCCACAGTAGCGAATCAAGGTACAGCAATAAATGGCTGTTCCCGAGCAGCCTATGATGATTGTATGGAACTACTCGATCACTCGGTCGACCATCTCTCCAAAGCATTAACAGTTGTGTCCAGTAATAATTCCAACTCAAGAGATGATGTGATGACGTGGCTCAGTGCCGCCCTGACAAATCAGGAGACATGCAATGATGGATTGGAAGAGGCAGAAGATCCGAATCTGAACACCCAAATGCAGACTCATCTAAAAGACCTCACTGAATTGGTCAGCAATTGCCTATCCGTGTTTGCGGCATCCAGTAAGAACCAGGATTTTGCTGGTGTGCCCATACAGAACAAGAGGAGAAAATTGTTGGAAAGAAATGAAGAAAATGTGAGAAATTTTCCTCATTGGGTGAAGAGAAGCGACAGTATGCTGCTTCAAACACCAGCCTCGATAATCCAAGCTGATATTGTGGTGTCAAAGGATGGCAATGGCAGTTATAAGAAGATATCTGAGGCGATAAAGGCGGTTCCAGATTATAACTCTCGCCGGGTTGTTATTTACATTAAGGAGGGGCAGTATGATGAGAATTTGAAGATTGGAAGGAAGAAGACTAACATAATGTTTGTTGGAGACGGGAAGGGGAGGACGGTCATTGCTGGCTGTCGGAGTGTCGGAGACAATTACACCACTTTCCACACTGCTACTGTTGGTATGTTTAGATCCATAAATAGTAGCTTTCATGGATAATAAAATTGTTGGCTATTTTAAAATTAGCTTTAGTGTTTTCCCAAAGTTTTTAGAACTTCTATTTGTTCTTTTGATGCGGTCATTTGTAAGAAAGCAACAACCTAAAAAGACAAGTTTATTTGAAAAAAAAACATAAAGCAACAGTTGATATCTGGGGTACAGGGAGAATTTTTAGGAACACCAAACTGACAAGTTAATCAGACGGTTTTCATCTTATTCCAATGCAACTTTGAATAAATTATGCCTAATTTTTTCCATCTTATTCTTAATATATATATTGACTATTCTCGCGCAGCGGCGATAGGAACAGGGTTCATCATGAAGGATTTGACTGTCGAGAACTGGGCTGGGCCAGAAAAGCACCAAGCAGTGGCCCTACGTGTAAGTGCCGATCATGCCGTGGTGTACCGGTGTAACATCATCGGGTATCAAGACACTTTATATGTGCATTCCCAAAGGCAATTCTTTCGTGAATGCGACATCTACGGCACTGTGGATTTCATCTTTGGCAATGCGGCAGTGGTGCTCCAAAACTGCAGCATCTGGGCCCGAAAACCCTTGGACAATCAGAAAAACACCATCACAGCTCAAAACAGGAACTATCCTGACCAAAACACCGGCATATCAATCCATGCTAGCCGGATAGTTGCAGCGGCAGATTTACAGCCAGTGAAGTCAAATTATTCGACTTACTTGGGTCGCCCATGGAAGATGTACTCGAGGACAGTGTACATGATGTCATACATCGGTGACCATATAAAACCCGTCGGATGGCTAGAGTGGAACGATACTTTCGCACTTGACACCTTGTACTATGCAGAGTACAATAACTATGGGCCTGGTAGCACTGTCGACAAGAGAGTCGCTTGGCCGGGATACCGAGTTATCACAGCACCTCAGGAAGCGGCTAAGTTCACCGTGTCTCAGTTTATTTTTGGAACATCTTGGTTGCCTTCAACTGGAGTGGCGTTTTTGTCTGGTCTATCTATGTAATTGTACAATATTTCTTATTATTCTTTTTATTTTTTTTGTTGGAATTAATGCTGATTTATTTGAATTTTCACAAACGAAATGATACATGTACGATAGCTTGTTTACTGGGCCAAAGTGAAGAATTAGAGCATCTACATCGCTAAAACTCAACTAAGTTTTTAAATAATTGCTAACCACTTTTTAAAAATTAAGATCTCTAAAGTTTCTAACTCCCACATCTCTAAAATTAATTTTAGAGTTTTTATTAAACCACATTAGTAACAAATTAAAAAGGAGCTTTAATTTGAGCCAATCATTTGATCAGTATGAAGTTTATAAATAATTTCTTAATAAAAAAATTTAATGTATAATTTCCAAATAAGAAACTCCCCCACATCACTTTTATTAGAAACTGCTGCATCAGATTAAAATTTAAATGGGCAACAGGGTCAACACCTACTCTTGTGTAGGGTTGTAAATGAGCTGGCTCGAGTCGAGCTGGGCCTTGGCTCAGCTCGTTAATTCTGGCCCGAGCCTGGACTGAGCGAACTGGACTTAGGTCTCCCAAGCCAAAAGCCTTGGCTCATCTTGTGACAAGCCAGTCCGAGCTAGCTCGTGAGCTGACGAGTTGGCTCATTGGACTTTATTGGGCTGCTATTATACAAATTCAAAAATATAAAATAAGAAAACTCATTCATACATGCAACAGCTAAGCCCACTAAATATTATAAATACATGCAACAACCAAGTCAATTCGTGCAACAACCCACTAAATATTATAAATTCATGCAACAATCAAGCCAATTCATACAACATATAAATCAACACAAAAATCAGCTAATGAGCCGAGCTGGTTATGGACCGAGTTGGCTCGGTCTGAGCTGACCTCTAGCTCATCTTGTTTATTTTGGCCCGAGCCTAAGCCAAGCTGGCTCGTTAACAGTTCGGTCCACTATCGAGCGAGCTGTTAGCAAGCAAGCTAGAGTCGAGCCACTAGCTTTTTTGACAGCCTACTCTTGTGTGACTTGGGCCTTTAGACTTTACATATCAGGTCCCCTACTTATAAAGCAGTACTAATGTCTTATGATTATAAGTTCCAACAAGCAAGAATAAACGAAGCATTCATGACAATTGCAAAGAGCTGAAAAAGGCGACAACAAAGCTGACACAGTGTATTCAGTATTTACCAGAACTTTTATTCCGGGCATAGATTTCAGACAAATTGCTCCTATAGAATTCCAGGCTATGGGAGTGCAGTTTGAGCTCTCGTGATTTGTCGGTGGGGGAAAGAAAGCACACCGCTTAGAATGGCTTTTGGGACCCACAAAAATTTGGATTGGAACGGCAAGTGCCATTAATGGGTACTTGACTGTTATCAGTTGGCATTGAATGGGGTTGGTGCCTGTTGGTTGTTACAAATGACAGCACTTCTCATCCAATCTGGCAATAAATGACCATGACATGATACTTTCATGAATCATTGCATTTGCCAAAAGGGCTTCTTAGTTTGTTAAATTAGCAGTAGGAAGAAACATAAAAAAAAAAAAATTTAAATATAACTGTCAGGTTATCAATCCTGCATGCAATGCACAACATACACCCCAAAATAAACTCAAGAAATAAACAATCAAGATACAACAAAGGCAAAAGGGTATGAATGACCAAAGACACCCCAAAATCAACTCAAGAAATGAAACAATCAAAATTTAATCTCATCTGCATAATTCTAAAACAAGGACTAGGGACAGAATTACATGTATAGCAACAAAGATCATGATTAAAAATACAGTGTTCCATTCTAAAAGAGGGAAAAAAGAAAGAAAAAAAGAAAAAACTATCTTAAACTATCTTTTTGGTAGTGGCTCAGACTTGTACTCGCGGCCAGCAGTAATTACATAACCAGCACCAACCTGAGAGGTTTTTAAACAATAATGAGAACAAGGTAAAAAAATTTAACCGGCAACAAAATAAGAATTTGAATGACTCCATCATGTCTCTGTTTTTATCTAGTAAAATAAAATCTAAAACTTGCTAAATAAAACTATCCGATGTGATATATATTAT
Source organism: Carex rostrata (assembly GCF_964058835.1). Taxonomy (NCBI): domain Eukaryota; kingdom Viridiplantae; phylum Streptophyta; class Magnoliopsida; order Poales; family Cyperaceae; genus Carex; species Carex rostrata. Next base: position 7,207,245 of record NC_135936.1, read on the forward strand.
CTTCTCTATAATATTATGACACTCAAACTTCATTTTATTGGAAATCAAGAGCATGAAAACTTTTTTTTTGCAGAAATTGTCCACATCAGGGGATTTTTGCAAACTCTACATGTCTCAGAAAGCAAGGTTAAAATGGCCAAATTTATCATGTGCATGTGGAGATAGTGGTCACATCTAATGATTTTATTTTAGTATCTAGTACTACATTCAATGTCATTAAACTTGTTATTAAATGTATAAAAACAAGGCATTAGCCGAGCACCATAAATGCAGGCATCTGAACCCTCAAAAACAAAAGATGAATATTGATTGCATAATAAGTTGAATAAAGAAGCTGTTTACCTGGCAGTCCTTTAAAGAAGCTCGTTCTTGAATCTGCACATTGCTGCTTATAACAGAGCCTTGAATAGTGCAATTATCTTCAATGGTAACATGATTCATGACAATCGAATTGACAATCTACAGCACAGTTTTTATATTACAAAAATAGCAATTTAAAAGGGTACAGTCAAGACAGGTATGAGAATATGTCAATTGGTACCTTGACATTTGAACCTATTCTGCAGTGACGACCAATCACAGATCGCTTGACACTGCACTTGTCGCCCAAAACTGTACCTTCAGCAATAATGCACTGGCCGCCAGTCTACACAAATTCATACAAGGTAAATAACAGTGAACATAATTAGAGTTATGTGAGTATTATAAAATGCGGTGACGACTAGAAGTTCATAAAAACAGATCAGCCATTAATTTAGCTAAGAGTGAAATCAGGATGCGACTCTAACGCAACAGTGCAGGATGAAAATTCATGTTGTAGCAAAACAAAAATAACTGAAAAGATCGTGAGAGTGTGTCAGGTATCGAAAAGTCTGCCCAATGAGTTCTACAATAGTGCCTTGCGAGGTCGTAGAACTGGTCTACGGTAGCTGTAAGATTGAAATTCACTTCTTTGCTGGGGTAGTGCCAGAGGGCCAAGTACAACAAAAATGCCAAAAAAGAAGAAAACAAAAAAACTAAACATGTACATTTTGAAGAAATCTAGAAACAAAGGTCAAATATTATTAGAACTTTGAAAATAATATGTCACCGTAGTTTTAGCTCCTTGGACAACAGTTGGATGAACAACATTGTTCTGAGCAGAGAAATTGTAGCCAGTAATACCACTAGCCTCCCCTAGCATCTGTAACCCAAGAAAGATAGCATGACCAGATTGCTTCAATCCCAGGATAAACAATGAAAAACACATAATATTTCTGGTAAAGTTCTTTGTCCTGGCCATTGATATTTCTTCAATTTCCATCCTTAACCTTATATCTGATACTTTTGTCAATTTCAGGAGAAAAATGGCAACAGTTTTAATGCAACGAGATCAGACTTGCTAGCTGCCATGACCTTTTTTTTTTCTGGTTATCTTAGCTTTACTTCAACCAACAACGCAAATAGTTGCAGAGTTAGAATACCATACCATAAATAAGTTGTACAGGTAACAAGTTACGCTTAACATCATATGTCATAGGAAGGCCTCAATTGACAATTTCAGTGATGCAGAAAATTAATCAAAAACAAAGTACTCAGCATGATGATGCCATATCCTCTTGATGTTACAACCACCAAGCGAATAGTACTGGTATACTACAAGACAAATACCAGTTCATGGTACTAAAATTAAAAAAATAAATAAAAAAAATTGAAAAACTTGAAGCATAAAATTCTCACATCCCGATTTATGTCGCCAAATGCCTGAACAGAGTTCAGCCGAGAACAGTACTGAGTTTTGCCAGAGAAGTAAACACAGCACTTGTGTGTCTTTTTAGCTGATCGTGATTTATTCAAATCAGAGTCCGAGAAATAAACTCCCTCATAACTGGACGGAGCGATCTCTCTATGTTGAGACAACCATCTTAAATTTTGGTTTGAAGGAACTGCACTATTGATGTTTATATCTTCTGAATGAAATTCTTTGGTTGCACCGTTGCCGGAATCATCAGCTGAATTGTCCCTTTTGGCTGATATTTCTGATCTCTGAGAGAATTTGAGTTAAGAAGTTAAGTGTAGTAAAAGTACCTAGGCATAAAGTACAAATTTAAACTTGGATTCTCTGAATGTGAACCGGTTCTTCAAAATCATGACTACAGTAATGTAATTAGATACAACTAAAAACTTTTAAGCTAATTAAAACAAACCAATGCCAAATAGATAATTACCAGCTGAGTCCTAACAAGGTATGGTAACACATCCTCCTTAATGCTATCAAACTTGTCTTTTCTATCCAATACATCCATCAAAACAGTCCTGTCAGTTTAAACAAATTATGAAGCTTAAAAAATATTAGTTGGCAAATAAGGCACCAAAGATGATAAAGATAGCAGTGAAAAAAAATCAATTTAGAACTGAAATTTGAAAAAAGAAATATTGAAAACTTTTCTAACCTCTTAAAAGCATACACATGAGCATCCATGAAATCGGATCGAATTTCAATCTTGACGCACAAAAACATATTCATTAGTTAGAGAAAAGGAGATCAAACTATGAAGGGATATTGCAAGATAAAGTGTGTGAACTTCAATTAAAGAAAATAGAAACAAACTCATCAAAGAAAATGCAATAACAGAGACACAATATGTACCAGACCTGACCTACAGAACGAAGAATTCCCTTCTGAATATGAATATCCTTTTCCACCTTAGCACCTATGAAAAAACATAAATGATTAACCACATGTATGCACATCTTCAACTATACTGTTGTTGAACACAATGTCATCCCACCTGATACCACATGTAAGAGAAACTGCCTTGTGGGGTCCAGCCCAACTATATTACATCGGCTTGGTTTTTTGGCTTTATCTTTCCCTCCAGAAGAGCTAGAATCAGAAGATCCGCTTACAGGAGCTGGACAAAGCAATGCAGTTACAGCTGCACCGTGCCTCCTATGAGTTGCAGCAATGGCACCGGGAGATATATCAGAGACGAGATCACCACTTACAATCTTCAAAAAGAAGTTAACACTTAGAAACCTAGCAAAATAACAGCAGGGGCGGAGGTACTAGTGTGCTTTAATTTAGACAAAAATATTACAAATACGCTAATGACCCCATACCTTTCGAAAAACAAAAGTCAGTAACTTTATGTACATATTGACCCCCATAGTCCAAATCATGCCTCCGCCCCTGGGTAACAGTTCATTTCAGCAATGAAGACCAAATTAAGTATTAAGCAATCCTAATATTGAGGGTGTTCGGCAAGAGTCACAAGCTTAAAATTTAAGCTGCACTAAGGAGCATCCGTTCGGCAATAAAGTTGAAGAATCACTTTCTTAAGAAGACCTTAAGCTTGGCAAATTGCTTAAGCCATGTAGAACTATGGCTTAAAATCTTGGACAAGCTTAAGAAAAGTGGGCAAAAGAAGCACTAAGAAAGTAGTTTTAAGCTTAATAAAGGAGCACCCATTCAGTGAGCTTAAGACTCCTTAGAGCACTAAGGAGCTCTAAGCCATGGTTGCCGAACACTAAGGAGCTTAAGACTCCTTAGAGCACTAAGGAACACTAAGGTCTATTGTGTGTGTAACCCCAAGAATTTTTTATTATCTACAAAACCAAGCATTAAGGAAGCACCTGATTTACTGCTTACAAGGACCTTTCAATAAGTAATCCAAAATGAGATCACAGAAAAATGCATTTCAATTACCAGAATATCAGTTGCGGTAAGGAAAGGTGCCACAACCCGAATTGCAGCAACAGTGCCAACATCACTAGAAGTTTTAGCTACCTATGAGATATGATTCTAGTCAAATATAACACAGTACTAGATAATTCATTTTTTAATATAAACATACAGGAACATATAAAATTACAAACATATAAATTCTACAAAAGGTAAACAAGTTGATAAGGAACTTGGATTAATTTGCCAATGACAACCAATTTCCAATAAAAAAAAATGTATCAAGATAAAACTTCCAACAGCACAATCCTCAAGTTACCTCAATATTTAGACGATCCATATATGCAACAGATAACCAACTCTCTACATTAGCGGCGGCTTCATCCCCTTCAACTACCTACAGCTCATTTGAAGGAAATAACAAATTTCACTTTTTAAAGTTGCATAACCTTCTTCGTAATTAATAATTATGCATATCTGAGTATCCGACAATCAAATTTCTTAAGCTGCACATGCACTTATCGGTGGTTTTATAGTTGGACCTTGGTCGACATTGGATAATTCCATGTAGAAACTCAACAAGCACTTCGCCAGACTGTACATTAGACTAACAGCACAACAGTCTGGTACTGGTATACAAAAAAAATGAACAAGGTAAACAGAAAGAACAAAAAAAAAAAGCTTACCACAATGATGTTCTTCAGGTTACTAGCCTCAAGTAGCTCAAGCACATAAGAAAGCAAAGGCTTGTTTGCCACTGGAAGAAGCGCTTTTGGCAATTCCTGTAACAATTCATTACATTTCCAAGGAACTGAATTACCACAAGTAAGCTTTCACGAGAACGATCAAATGAGAGGAAGAGAGGGAGAAAATACCTTTGAGACGAGCGGAGAAAGCTTGTCGGACATACCGCCGGCGAGGACGACCACCTGGAAATCCATCGGAGGTTCCATTGGATACGATTATATCGATCAGGACAACGATTAGCGCTTAGGGTTTTGCGCTTCGGTAAGAATTATTATTTGGTGAGGAACATTGACGAGTGACGACTTCTCCACCGTATCTGGTTTCACCGCCACTGCCTACTGGGCCCTGGCTGAGTCAATATTTCCCGATTTTTTTATAAATAGAAAAATAAATAAATATCGAAATAGGGTAGGATTTCGTGAAATTTCAAAATATAAGAAGCAAATGGTAGAATATTATGTGCACTGGACATAATAAATAAGTTCAGCTAATTAAACACTACACTTGTTAATTAACTAAAAAAAGAAAAAAAGTACATTAGGATGTGATAGAGTATCACATCCAGCCAAAACATGCCAACAATTCAAATTGTCTATTGTGTATTGTTTTTCTTAAAAATTTAAAATGTAAACTAATGACCAAAGCAGAAATTCTTTTGTTGGACGTGCTTTACTCTCACGTCCAGTAATTTTTTTTTTTTTAGTTAATTAGCAAATGAAGGAGTTTACAGTTTAGATTAGCCATAACGTTGATGGAATACGATGACTAAATTGCACTCGCACCGTACGGATACGAAGGCGTTAACCATAAGGCGAGTCTGAGCTAGGCTCCTTGTTGAGCACGGCTTAGTTGGGCCTTGTTTGACCGAGATTGTTCCCAGATCCCGGGCTTCCGTTCATTCTTGGGCTTAGCCTCGAATAGAGATCTGTATTCTCAGCCTGACTTTGGTATAGTGTTGAACTTGTGAGTCTTGGGCCTTTTTATTTGCGATCCAAATCCTGGATTATTCTTGACACAAGCAGGGGCGGACCCAATATAGTTCAGAGAGGGGCAGTTGATTCCTCCTGAATTTTGAAATATAATGGAAAATATTTTTACTATTTTTTAAGATTTATAAAAGATGGCAAAAAAATGTCATTTTTTTGTCATCTTTCATAAATTATAAAAAATAGTATAAAAATTTCAAAAATAGTAAAAATTAGTATTCTACAAGTTCATTATATAACTAATTTACCGAACTACTTGAATCAAAGTTTGAAATTTATACAATAGATTTTTAAGATCGAAATACGGAAGGCCTTGTGCTATCTATAGCACATAAGCCTTGCTCTTAATAATTTTTGATGAAATATCAACTATCAAATGACACTCCAATTATATTTAATTTGATGCACAATCAATCGATAAATGCAATAACATTTTTAATTCTTTTTGCCAAATTAACACATTATAAATGATCCCAAACCTAATATAAAGGATTAAGGATTACCGATTATTCCAGACCTAATATATGAGACAATGATGAGGCATGAAAGAAGGCATTTGAACCCTCTTTTAAATATACCTAAAATGTGTCAACCTAAATTTATGAAATTGTTGCAATGATAATATACAAATATCAACATTGTGTTACACAAATGAGAACTTAGAAATTTGAAAGCATAAATTTAAAACATAAATATAGTAAATTTGAAAGCATTAACTTATATGTATTAACCTATGCATGGAATTCACGTGAAGACAACACTCCCAATGGGAACCGCATGGCACTTTCTAATAACAACAAAATTCTCGCTAACCTGCTAGACAAATCTTTGTAACAGTAAAAAACCAAGATCTACAGTTCAAAAATCAAATTTTAATATGCAATACAATCATTTGAAATAATTATATTGCAAAATAATCGTAGAGAGAACGAACATAAAAAAAAAATTCACAAAAAAAAGGTCATAGGAGATGACTTAATAAAAAAACCTTTGTAACGAATAAGAAACATGGGGGGGAAGAGGGTAGGAAGAAACAACTCTAGCTATTTTGTTACAAGCTCCTGTCTATGAATTCCCATATCCTCTCCTCCATATATACACGGTCCATATGACGCCTTGGCATGTGTCGCTCATCTGGAAATATAAGGAGCTCGTACTTCTTTCTAGCTGCAATTAATGCATTAACAAGCCGAGCAGTATGCCTGAAGTGCACATTCTCATCAATCATTCCATGAACCAAGAGCAGGCTTCCCTTCAGTTTGTGGACATGGTGCATTATAGACCCAAACTCGTATGCCTCAGGGTTCTCTAATGGCAATCCCAGGTACTTCTCAGTATAAAATGAGTCATATCTGTGTGATGTAACAATTTTTTACAAGTTTGGTCAATGATGACTTAAATGGATAGTTATAGTTTTTCTCACTGGGAACCATTATCTTTTTGACAAAAGATAATCTTATTCACCAATAAAGATACCTATATTATTGAAATTGCATATTTTCCCCTCTAAATTTCAAAAGTTAACAAATTTTCCCAATGTATTGTCATTTCTATTAAAACTCACTTTAAATATATAAAGTACCTATTTTACCCTTTATTAAAAAATAAAAAAATATATAGCTTGTTTAAGAGAATATTCGATCTTCTAATTAGTCAGTTGTTGTGAGGACAAAAGGTTCGTTTTCTTACTTGTGACGTGCACACAAGTGTAAGCCTAAATGCCAATGTGTATGCATCACAAGTACATAAATGAACCATTTGCCCTCAGAAACCGGTAAGTCCACACCTTTGGTAATAATATATGCAAGCTGTACCATTTCCTAGGTGGTAATTTTGGAGGTAATGATAATTAAAGCTGGAGCTACATCATAATTAAAGCTGGAAAGGTAATGATTGATAATTGGTACCCATATGCATTTCTGTAGCCATTAAATATTAGTTGGAGGCCTAACAAGCAATAGGTAGAATTTCATACCCATCCCAAGAGGTCACTGGGGCACCTGACACAGCACACCGAAAGACATCAGGGTATCTAACAAGGCACATGGCTGAGAGATAACCACCATAGCTCCATCCGTAGATACCAATGTGGTCAGCCTTAGCAAGACCCTGCTTCACAAGCCACTCTACCCCAGCCAGCTGGTCGTCAGCATCCGTCCGACCAAACTTCTGCTTTAGGTGGGACTCAAACTCAAGGCCCCGCCTCGCAGTGCCCCGGTTATCAAGCTGTTAAGATAAAAGTTATAAGCATGATTGGAGGCTTCGAGATATTGCAAACAAAAATCAGTTTCTTTTTACTTGATAAAAAAAATATCAAGGGTTGGGATAGAAGTTATAAGCATTTAGAATCTCTGAGCCATTACAGAACAATAAGTTCTGTTTACTTAATAATAAATATCAAGATGTTGGGATTCAATTATGACAATGATTTAAATGCTCCAAGCCATTTATCAAAAAGAACAGTTCTACTTACTGATAAAAGAATAATATCCAGGGTTTGTACTGTAATTCAAATGATTGGCCCATTTTATGAACCTCTGGTGGATCAAAGAAATCCCCTCAAGCAAGGTACAGCACGGATAGGTAAACCTAAACATTAAAAAGAGAGGGCTATATATCTATCGGGAACAAGAAGGTCCAAGTATGAATTAACAGTTTAATTTACTAAACTACCAACAATTCTGGGTTTGTTTAGGTCTACGTTCACTCCAATTGTAAATAAAAATATATTAATGGTATACCTTCCAAACTAAAATCCCTTTACTCCGAAGGTACTGAGCTCTCATATCAACTGTATTAACCCACGTGTCGCATACCAACTGTACACTAGGTCCTCCGTAAACATTAACCATTGTCCTGTACGGTGGAGGTCCATACTTCTTCTCATCAGGCAAGTACAGAGCTCCATAAAGCGATGTGCCGTCATTAGCCGATATCTGAATAATCTCTGGTGCCAAATTCTGAAGCTGCCTCAACCTTGGCACGGTTAGGGGCTGTTCGAACAGAGGCAATATTACCCTCCCATCGTGCAACGAACATAGCAATATTCTTGGTGGAGACTTCAAAGAGTCATGAATATCAATAAACTGCTGGAACTGGTGATCAAGAGTTACGATGTGCCTCCCGTCACCATATGTTAGCCTCTGTGGTGTCGGCAAAGGAATACTCCAATCAGGGAATAGATTAGTACAATATAGATTAGTGTTTAGTGGCCCATCCATTGTGGCAGTGAAGTAGAGCAGACCACCGCTTTCATTCACACCGACTATTTGCTCAACCAACCATTCTCCCTCAGTGATGGGGCCCATGCAATTCCCATTCCTGTCATGTAGGTACAAATGTTTGTATCCAGTTTTCTCGCTTGCCCATAGAAAAGCACCCGAATAAGTGTTCCCGCCTTTGTTAAGAGGCACAAAACAATCATGCAAACTGACCCACACATCATTTTCTTCTTCTAATAACACTTCCTTTCGTCCTGTGTCAATATCCAACTTCAGGAGTTTGAGTTTTGTGTGTAACCGGTTTAGAACCTGGGCTGTGAGGGTGTTACCATGGGTCCAGTTGACTCTCGCAAGGTACTCGTACTCTCCATGGACATTGTCTTGTGTGCCACACAAGAGCTCCATCCAAACTGTGTCACCACCATAAACAGGGACAACTCCCAGCCGAACTCTTACATTAGACTCCCCAGTAAATGGATAGGCATGGTCTTCCTGGGCTTGTTGGCCGACAAAACTCTTGCCTTGATGCATAATTCGAAAAAGAGGGATGTCTGATGAATCAACTTCAGTAAATGCCAAGTGTTTACTATTGGGGGACCACCAGAAGCCAATCTTTCGTTCCATCTCTTCCTAAATGAAGATATTTTAAATAGTTCAGACAGGAAAGGTTGAAATTATAGAGATAGATTTGAGAATGATATTGATAATGTTTTCTCATAGATCACCTGCGCAATGTACTCAGCAAGGCCATGAGTCTGAAATGATAAAACAGATCAGACCTGTCAGATATTGAAAGAAAGGTAAGATAGGTTACTGCAATTAAAGAAAAAGGTACAAGGTCTTGAGAATTTAAAGGATGACCGACCTTTCCATTTCCCTTCGCACCATAGGTTAATTGTCTAGTCTCACCGTCACAAAGATCGAATACATGTAACTCATCATCTCTCACAAATGCTATCAGGTTTCCATCAGGAGACAAATGGGGGTCTATGATGGGTGACTCACCAGAACTGGGTAGCTTCAATTCTGGTTCTGAGCCACAGAGATCTTGAAAGTAGATCTGCTCATGCAAGTAAGACAAATCAAACAAAATTATTTTTTAATTCAAAGTTAGGATAACAAAGCATAAGATTCAACAATGCTTTAAAAATGTCAAGGGTTTATGAAGCACACATCACTGTAAAGAATATTAGAACCCTCAAAATCCCATATTATATTAGCTTACTATCCAACCACACTTTTGTTAAACCACACTTTCTATAAGAAAGCAAACCGAGGATGAGATGAAAAACCATGCATCCCCTTAGGCCATTTTTGTGCCCCGTCCCTCCAGAAAGAAAGGTTTGGTTTATTATCTACCTGCCATTTTGTCATCATTTCAGAAAATAATAAAATATTCTCGTCCTATCAAATCAGTTGGTCAATAACTGCAAAATGATAGGCATGTGAGATTTACACTCTATCAGTTAATCTCCATTAAATTCAAAAAGAGCGAGATTGAATTGTTTATTTACTTGTAAAATAACAACGAAATTGTCAAGAGATAAGGTGAATTGGGGCAAATTATCGCCAATTTGGGCAAGAATACGGGTCACCGTTTAAATGAAGAGGCGTCACTGAATCTGGGTCCCACTTCAATAGAGGGGAGTATGACCGTTAGAGAGGAGGATAGCTGTACAGTGGACCCCAGTATTAAAGAACAGGAGAAGATAGGTGCTGTTTCAACTGGAGAGGATGATGTCAAGCAGTTAGCAAAGTTTGTTGAGTCGCAGGAAGAGCGGGAGGTCCCCATCTGACATGGCAAGCGCAATAGAGCGTTTTACTTTATCAAATAGAATAATTTATTTTTCATAAGTCATCGCCTATATATAGGTAATCCATCTGTTGTTTCATTTTCATGTTGAGATAAACCTTTCTTTGCAATTTTCCTTTTCTTCTCCACAGCTTTGCTGTTGTATCTCCTCTGAAATTAATACAAAATAGAGATTGTTTTTCTCTGAATTTGTGAGTTGTTGCTTTTGAGATAATCTGAGATTGCTTGTGAGGTTGAGGTCGTGACAGATTTGGTATCAGAGCGTCTCGATTGCATCTGGGAGAAGGAAAATCGAGATGGCAGCAAACACTCGAAGTAGGACGCAAACTGAGATAACTCTAGAGCTAGAGGCTATGCAAGATCGGGTCATCCGATCTGAGTCGTCTCAACTCGAGATTGGCAGTAAGGTGAATCTGATAGAGAACCAGTTGGGAATGGTAGCTCGAGACACAACCGCTAATACTCAAGCTCTCACCGCCATGATCCAGCAGATGGCAGAGATGCAGAGAACTATCAGTCACCACTTTGCTAATGCGAGACCAGTGATCAATGAGACTAGTGGAATCGGCGATAGAGAGGCCGGTTCTGGTTCCACTATCAGAGATGGAGCCGAGATAGGTGCTGCTGGGAGTATACCGGTTACTGGTACCAATCCAGATCCAGAAAATCGGAGGCGAGAACGAGACCAAAGGCAAGTGGATAATCAGCAACTTAGGTATAATCTGCCTCGTTATGATTTCCCCAGTTTTGATGGTACTGAACCAACTGAATGGAGAGAAGAGTGTGAACTTTACTTTGACATGTTTCAAACTCCTGAAGTGTTCAAATCTCGGTTAGCCACTATGCACTTCCGAGGTGAGGCAAAAGATTGGTTCCGGTGTTATAAAATTGCAAATCCTCAGCCTCCATGGCCAGATTTAGTGATTTTAGTGAAAGAGATTTTTGTTGGCAAATCTGATAAACCGGTTGATGAGTTCAAAAAGGTACATCAAACTGGTAGAGTGGAGGAATATGTGAAGTTGTTCCTGCAAGCCAAGTCCAGATTGACTTACATGAGACATATTGATAGTGAGGAATTCTATGTAGAAGGGTTCATTTCGGGGCTACGAGATGAGATCAAACACACCATAGAGATGTTCAACCCCTTGACAGTGAATGAAGCTGTTAAATACGCCAAACAAATAGAGCTATTTCTAGACAGTGCTCTAAAAAGATCTCCGGTTACAACTAGACCCTCACATTTTGCTAATGCTAAAACACCCCAATTCACTGATGGGAGAGGGAGGAGGGAGGCACCCCTCATGATTAAGGCCGCACCCAACCACAATCCTATGTCACTAGATCAGAAGAGGGCTTTAGGGTTGTGTTTTAAGTGCAACGAGAAATGGAGCCAAGGGCATAAGTGTCAATCTAAAAGAATATTGGTTCTAGAAAATGAAGAAGAAGAAGAAGGAGATGAGGCACAAGCATGGCAGCAAGAGATGATGCAACAGTTGCAAATTGTGCAAGAGGGTGGCTCAGATAGTGAGGTACAAGGAGATTTGGCAGTGGTGAATTTGTGTACTCTCCATAATAACCCCAACAGCAAAACATTGATATTCAAAGGGGAAATAAATCAAGTGCCTGTGTGTGCATTCATTGACAGTGGTAGCACACACTCATTTGTCAATCCCTATCTGGTACACAACCTAGACTTAACCACCAAACAAACCCCAACACTGAATGTGAGAATTGCAAATGGTACCAAGATGAGTACTGATCAAATGTGTCCTAATCTAAATTTCAAGCTGCAGCAAAATGATTTTGAATCTGACCTGAGAGTGTTGGATGTCAATGGGTTTGATTTATTGTTGGGCATGGACTGGTTATCAAGCATGAGTCCCATGTTCCTTGATTGGAAGAAAGGCATAATGAAGATGAGGAGTAAAGGCAAACCAGTGAGTCTAGAAGTTGAGGATGTGAATGCAGCTGTACACTTGTGCAAAGGGATTACACAGTTATTAGAGGGAAAGGAAAAAGGTGACCAAGTGATGATAGCACATCTGTTCAAAATTGAGGGTGAAGAAGAGGAGAAGGTGCAGCATGAGAACCCAAAATTACAACCTATATTGGAGGAGTACAAAACTCTATTTTCTGAACCCAAAACCCTTCCTCCCAAAAGAGATATTGACCACCAAATACATCTAAAACCTGACTCCAAACCCATAAGCCTTAGACCTTATAGGTTCTCCTACTATCAGAAAATTGAAATTAAAAAAATAGTAGAAGAACTCCTCAAACAAAATTTCATACAACCATCCACAAGTGACTACTCCTCCCCTATTTTGTTAGTGAAAAAGAAGGATCAGACTTGGAGAATGTGTGTAGACTATAGGAAGCTCAATACCAATACAATCAAAAATAAGTACCCCATACCCATTATAGAGGATCTGTTGGATGAGCTGAAGGGGGCTGTGGTGTTTACCAAACTAGACCTAAGATCCGGATATCATCAGATAAGGATGCATGAAAGAGATATTCCAAAAACAGCCTTTCATACCCATGAAGGGTTGTATGAGTTTAAAGTGATGCCTTTTGGACTCACCAATGCCCCAGCTACTTTCTAGTCACTGATGAACTCCATATTCAAGCCATTTTTGAGAAAATTTATCTTGGTTTTCTTTGATGATATTTTGATCTATAGCAAAGACCTTGATTCTCATGTGGGGCATGTGCAGAAAGCTTTTGAAGTCTTAGAACAAAACCAGTTGTATTTGAAGAAGAGCAAGTGTGAATTTGGGGTTCCTAAAATTGAGTATCTTGGTCACATCATCTCTCAAAAGGGTGTGGCAACTGACCCAAGTAAAATCGAAGCAATGAAGAGTTGGCCGATACCTAAAGATGTAAGAGCACTAAGAGGGTTCCTTGGTTTGACTGGGTACTACAGAAAATTTGTAAAAGGGTATGGACTGATTTCTAAACCCCTTACTGATTTGTTAAAAAAGGGAGCTTTCAAGTGGAGTGAAGAGGCTCAACTAGCTTTTGAAGCATTAAAAGAGGCTATGATGCAAGCACCTGTGTTGGCACTACCAGATTTCACACAACAGTTTACTATTGAAACCGATGCAAGTAGAGAAGGAATTGGTGCTGTGCTCATGCAAGGTCGGAGGCCATTGGCATATTTGAGTAAGAAGTTGGGTCCAAAGAATCAGTTGCTATCCACTTATGAAAAGGAATTTTTAGCTCTCTTAACTGCCATCACTAAATGGAGACACTATCTGCTTGGGGGTAAATTTGTCATAAAAACTGACCATGTCAGTCTGAAATATTTGTTAGAGCAAAAGATTAACACAGCCAGCCAGCATAAGGGGTTAAGTAGATTGATGGGACTGGACTATGTCATTGAATATAAGAAAGGAGTAGAGAATAGGGTTGCTGATGCTTTGTCAAGAAGAGGAGTAGAAGAGGTAGAGACAATTGAACTTATGGCAGTTACTGAATTGATTCCTCAATGGGTGCAAGATGTTCAAAGCAGCTATGAAGGTGACACATGGGTAGAGAGCTTGAAGGCAAAACTAGATGAAGCAGCAGTCAATAAGGAAAAGCACAACCACCTGACTCAACACATGCAAATTATCAGGTACAAGGGTAGGATTTGTGTGGGTGATGCAGGAAATTGGAGACATGTAATAATTAAGGAATTGCATGCTTCTAATTTAGGGGGGCATTCGGGAATAACAGCCACATATCAAAGGGTAAAGAGGTCTTTTTATTGGCCAAACCTTAAGAGTGACATCCATCACTTTGTTAGTCACTGTGAGGTTTGTCAACTAAATAAGACAGAAAAGATTTCTAGTCCTGGGTTGTTACAACCATTACCAGTGCCAAATGAAGCATGGTGTAGCATTGGCATGGACTTTATTACGGGACTACCCAAGTCAGAAGGCAAGGAGGTTATTTTGGTCATTGTTGACCGATTAACTAAATATGCACATTTTCTTCCCCTATCTCACCCATTCAAAGCTGCTGATGTTGCTCAAGTATTTCTAGACTCAGTTTATAAGTTACATGGGCTGCCACATGATATTATATCGGATAGAGATCCAGTTTTCACTAGCAAGTTTTGGCAAGAGTTAATGGAGAAGTTGGAGGTGAAACTCAATATGAGTACTGCATACCACCCCCAAACAGATGGGCAAACCGAACGGGTGAATCAGTGCTTAGAGACGTATCTGAGATGCATGGTTTATGAGAAGCAAAAAAGTTGGATGAAATATCTGACATTGGCTGAGTGGTGGTATAACACTACCTATCACAGTGCGATAAAGATGTCGCCTTTCCAGGCACTATACGGGTATGAACCACCACAATTGGGGCTAGGTAGTGCTCCTAAGAGTTCGGTGGAGGCAGTTAACTCATTGTTAAAAGACAGGCAAGAGACATTAAGACAATTGAAAGCGAATTTGAGCAAAGCTCAAGCACGAAACAAGCAATTTGCTGACAAGAATAGAAGCGAGAGAAAATTCAAAGAAGGAGATTGGGTTTACCTGAAATTGCAGCCATACCGACAAGTATCGGTATCTGGAGTGAAGAATCAAAAGCTCAGTGCTCGTTACTGTGGTCCCTATGAAGTGCTACAAAGAGTTGTTACCAGGGCGTACCGGCTGAACTTGCCAGCTGGATCAATGATCCATCCAATCTTCCACGTGTCACAGCTCAAAGCACGTGTTGGAGACACTCAAGCGGTGTCACCTACTCTCCCTCTTGTCAGCCCGGCTGGAGTGTTACAGTTGAAACCCCTTGCTGTCCTTGCTCGAAGAATGGTCAAAAAGAGGAATGCTGCAGAGACTCAGTTGCTCATTCAGTGGGTTAATCAAACAAAAGAAGATGCGACATGGGAGGACTACAAAGAAATAGAGTTGAGATTTCCAGAATTTCTTCTCGAGGTCGAGAAGGTTTTGAAGGAGGGAGGAATGTCAAGAGATGAAGGTGAATTGGGGCAAATTATCGCCAATTTGGGCAAGAATACGGGTCACCGTTTAAATGAAGAGGCGTCACTGAATCTGGGTCCCACTTCAATAGAGGGGAGTATGACCGTTAGAGAGGAGGATAGCTGTACAGTGGACCCCAGTATTAAAGAACAGGAGAAGATAGGTGCTGTTTCAACTGGAGAGGATGATGTCAAGCAGTTAGCAAAGTTTGTTGAGTCGCAGGAAGAGCGGGAGGTCCCCATCTGACATGGCAAGCGCAATAGAGCGTTTTACTTTATCAAATAGAATAATTTATTTTTCATAAGTCATCGCCTATATATAGGTAATCCATCTGTTGTTTCATTTTCATGTTGAGATAAACCTTTCTTTGCAATTTTCCTTTTCTTCTCCACAGCTTTGCTGTTGTATCTCCTCTGAAATTAATACAAAATAGAGATTGTTTTTCTCTGAATTTGTGAGTTGTTGCTTTTGAGATAATCTGAGATTGCTTGTGAGGTTGAGGTCGTGACAGAAATTCTATTTTTGCTATTAATTGAATTGAATTTACTGGGCAAGCTTCAATTTTTTTTTTAAAAAAAGGGGAGGTAAGGGTCTTAGGCTGTTAAAACCATTTTTGTAAATAAAAAGCTTTGAATTTGAGAACAGTGGTGTCTATAGTTTCTTGAAAGATTTGTTCTTGTTAATATCGTAAATTAATTTAATTCAGCGTCTAGCGAAATGCTATTGACTTGGGAGCACCCTATACAAAATTTCTAGCACCATCAATAAAAAGAAACAATTTAATAACAAGAACCCCAACTGTTATTCCTACAAAGAAGCAGCATATTTTTCTCTATAAATTGTAATTGCCCCATTGACAAATTACAAAACATTATTAAGGCCGTGACTGAAGTGGATAACAGGTCATGGGTAATAGCCTTCTCCATCAAACAAGTTGTGTCAGTGGCATTTCACAGACAGTGACAAGTTGGACAGGGCCAACTGTATAACAGGCACAAGCAAAACAGATGACAAAAAAAGAACAGGAAACAAACCCCAGAAGGCAATGGGACAATAATACCGCCGCGTGGCCCGAGTGCGGGTCGCCTTGGCCTCCATTCAAACCGTGTGACCCCGAGCCCTCTTTCCCTGGCCCTCTCCCTTCTCAGCTTCTCCTCCACTGACAAGCTCCCTTCATCGAGCCCACCTCCAGGCGGCGCAAATACCATCTCCTGCCGCTTCGAGGCCGGATCAAATGTGAAGACTTTGCGGTACAGTGTGCCCTCGGGACTGAGAAGGAACGCGATCCGACGGTCATCGGGGCTAAAGCTGATCGAAGAAGGAACCGCACCGTAGCCCGGCAGGGGCAGCCGCGCGGTCTCCTCGTGGTCTAGGAAAAATGGTTGGTCGGGAAGAGTCATTGCTGAGGGGTCGTAGTCGTCGTGGCGAGGTTTCTTGTTCTTCGCCTCCGCCTCAATAGGTCCCGGCGACTGCATCTGGAGAGGAGGAGATCGGATCAGAGGGGCGAGGCTGAGGTCTGATTCTGAAGACTCAGTCAAGTCAGTCTTTTCCTTTTTGCGGAACAGGCAAAGGTAAAGTCTAAGACACTGTTTTGTGTACTTTGTGTCTTTTAAAATTTGGATGGGATGGGACTGAAGAACTGAATCCGTATCAACTCAGGTACCTGAGGTACAAGTTACGAATCCAAACCATTATTTAACGTAGCACGAATCTCATAGAAGACCCCTACAGTGTCACTAGGCTCCAGATTGGATTTGGACTGACTGGAATTAATCTGGACCGTAAATTTTTTTCAATTGTACCTCAGGTACCTGGGGAGACACGGGAACTGGAACGGAAAGGATGTTTGTTTTCTTTTTTCTTGATCTTTCAATTTAACGTGTTCTTTTTCAAATATTTAAATAACCCCTTTAATATTAATAATTACAAAAGTAACTACATCTCCGTAACGGCTTTAAAATAATGAAATATGTTCATTTAATATTAATAATTACAAAATTTACTACATCTCCGTAACGGCCTTAAAATAATAAAATCTGTTCATACAATTAGTCCAATTGTATCGTATCCAATATTATTATTAAGTAAAAATACGAATAAATATTTTTTCAACTGTGTATTTTTGTTTTCAAAATTTTTTTGGTTTATATTTTTAGGTATTAAGGCGTTTTTTTTATAACAAAATATACACTTAAGATTATATTAAGATAGGTAGCAAGAAATATTTTCATTTTAGCTCATAATTAAGCATGAAAACGAAATCATTTTGGAACAATGTTTAAAATTTAAAAACAAAATCGTCTCTGGTGTGGCCAATCACAATCCAACAGCAACCTATTATCCAACAAAACAGTCGAATTAAAGAAGAAATCTATCTTGACTAACTTTGAGGCACATATAATAAATTATTTGATGGCCACAAGGTCAGGATATTTAAAAAGAAAAGAACAAGACAACACAAGATACAAAAATGAGACTTTTCCAACTCTTTAACAAAAAAAAAAAAAAAAAAAAAAAAAAAACGAGCAGATTACTTGATAAAGGAGGCAATTGAACGACAATAAATGAAATCTTCTATATTTTTTATTATGTAGTCTTTTAGTTCGTATGTAGTTAACATTATTAAATTCAAAAATATTAAATCCGAAACAAAATATTGACTTAGTTTAAAATAATCTCGATTGTAACTTGTAAGAAATAATATTGAATGTTATTTTTCCAAAACTAAGCACTTAGCCAAGATTGTCATCATTTGAAATGAGCATCAGCACTTCTGCACTTGGCCATAAATTTCATGGACCCTAATAATTATCTCCACACTTCTATCATCGTATTTATTCTCACATTAACTTCCATAACTATTATTGGAGGACCATAAAAACTCTAACACTGATGTATTTATACTTATACACTAGAATATTTACACATATGTATAAATACTTGAATAATTACCTCATATATGTTCATCGTGATGAATATTTTTTTGTATGAATAAATAATTAGTGGGGACCATAGTACAACCTCTAATTTTAGAAGTTGACATTTTAATTTTAGAAGTGTTTAAATAATTAGTGTAGACCATAGTAGTACCTCTAAATAATTGTCACATTTCTTATTTAACGTGGACCCTTTAATTTTAGAAGTGTTTAAATAATTAGTGGAGATTATAGTACAACATTCTTAAATTGTAGTTGTGGAGATAGAGGGGAGATAGGAGTGTGGGGATGAATATAATTATTCAAATTTCTAATGGTTGTTTGCTTTCAAATTATTGAGATAGTCATGTCCCATAAGAAATATATGATTCGTCGAGTTAGAACCAATGTAATTTGTGAATTAAGAATTTAGTTTTAGTTTATGTCTATATTTTCATTTTCAAAATTTAAATAGTTTGTCTGAACTTGTTAGTATGATCTTTATATTAAAATATACGTAAAGATCAATTTTTTTTAAAAATATTTTTACTATTTTTTAGATATATAAGAATTTTTTTTATGGTTCAGAATCTTCTGAGTCAAAGAACCACATATCTAAAAAAAATATTTAAAAAATATCAAATTTAACTTTCAAACACATTTTAATATGAAAATTATATTAAGCAATTTAAATTGACTGTTTTAATTTTAAAGACTAGAACATAAAAATATAATGATATACTTTTGGAGTAGCCCAACTCCAATTTATATATCATATAAGCAACATTTTACAGAAATAAATATTTATTGAGTTGAGGATCTCATACTTTTGAGAAAATCATTGAAATGAAAAAGACTATTAAATTAATCGTCATTTTAATAGTCAAAGATAGATACTAAAAAATAAACATTACTATATAATGTGATGTGGATGGGTTATTTTTTTTTTAAAAAAGAAAAGAAAAGCTTATTTATATGATTTTTTTTCTCATGCAATTTCCAAAAGGAAACAAAAATTGATCCCATATTCTTCACAAAAATGGTTCACTGCAACTCCTTTATTTTAAAGATTATTAAATTTAAGTTAGAATTATAATATAATATATAGATATGATCTATATTATTTTCTCACACATAAAATATCATGACATTTTGTTTTTATTTTGAATAGTATCAAGAGCTTGCAAAAATACACCGATGTGGATACATTATGGACACTTGATTTATATAAAATTAAAATTGAAAAATAATATTTTTATGTACATATAGAAAAATATTTAACGGTTTTATTTTGATATATAATTAAAAAAATTGTTATTGGAGAATTAAAATATAAACAGATAATAACTGACCTCTATTGAGAGAAAAAAAAGTTCTCTACGTCCCCAAAGTCCCACAGAAGAAAAAAAGAAAAAAAAAAAGAAAAAAAAAAAGAAAAAAGAGTTCTCTATCGATTGTTAAAAAGAAACAAAAGAAAAATCTGCTCCTTGGCCTGAGCAATGATGGAAGATCTTTCCAGGATATTTTCTAAATTCTGTTTCACATTAGTTCTAGAAGTCATTATCTGGTGAAATTTGAACAAAATTACTTTGTAATTATTAGCCATCTTTTTAATTTTTATTTCTAGAGCTCGAAAATCGAAAGACAGATTAAAATTTCCTGTTTCTTTTATCTAAGTGTTATAGAATTTGAAATAGAAAAATCAACCTTGGTCAGGTCGTATGATAATTTCCAGGGCTTGTTCTTCAAATTTTGGATCTTTGAGCAATAAGGCAATAATAATTTTTTTTAGTATCTTTGACCAACAAGCTATATTAATCTTAGTGCAGTTTCAAATCAAATTGTAAAGCTATGCTACCAACCATAGAAACGAAGCTGGTTTGTTCCCAGTCTAGTTACTAGTAGAAGATTATAAGGCAAACACAGAATGTGGCTTTTAATTCTGTCTGTACAGGAAAAAAATGAACCTATAAAGCTATGCTACAATTGGAACAAACAATCTTGTTCCCCTTTCTCTGTCACTATGTTGGAGGATTATAATCTCCATCAAAAAAGCAAAAAAAGAAAACCTAGCATGTACAAAAAATTTGGAATTTGCCATCTCCTGCAATACTTTATTAACAGGAAAAAATGTCTGCTGCCTAGTATTGTCTAAAAACTGAACCATAAACCAGTGCTAAGTTTTGTGCGCAATCATGTCCCGCAAATTCATAGGAAGGCACATGTCAATATGCTTGCCTGACCACACATCGTCAGCCAGAATCAGGTTCACGGCTTCGGTTGGGTGGAACTCATCCCACCAAACATGGTTTGTTGCATTCTTGCATGCCATTTCTGGAAATAGGCACATAACCATTCCACCATACTTGCCGAGACCACAACATGCATCAGTTGTAGATACAAAACCTGTAGAAATTGACAACAAAGGAGGATACCAACACATGGAGATCTCAGCAAAAGAAACTAAAAAGAAATACTCAGTCATGTCACTCGCTTTGTGATCTTAGTGCCAAATGGATACACCAATACTCAGCCGTACTGAACCACTGCCTTCTTTTTTGTTTATGTTGTTTCATTTTAATATTTTGCAGGTAGTTGTCTGTCTAGTAATGACATGAGCTTATTTGGAATCAGCTATGTTCAGAACCTTACCATATCTGTCACGGTTTCTAAAAATGTCCATGGACCCCTCAAATGTATCACAAAATGTGAAGGTGGCACCATGAAGCTCGAGATTGAGTTTGTGAACCATGTATGTCATGGCAAAATTCAACTGGACTATCATGTTGTTGATCTGCTCCACACAGTCACCATACACACTGTCATACTCCCACAAGTAGTGCGGGGTGCACCCAATTGGTGGGAGTCCCATGACCACCACTTTCCTCGCGTTCAAGTTGTAGAGGTTCTGACAAGAGGGTAAGTTTTAATAGGGTAAAAAAGGCAGTAAATGCTAAAATGAATGATGCATACATGTATTTTACAATCTTTTGATACTAAAGTCTATTTTATATTAGTCTGGTCTGGTTGTAATATGGTACCAGTACGATTTCGATTTTGTACCAATTTGGTTTGGTTTTGGTCTTCAATTGATTTCTATAAATTGATCAACAATCAGACTTCTTATTCTGAGGAAGGAAGCAAAGATAGAACCACAAATAATGGGTCATGTATTGATTTCAAAACCTGTGGAGGTAAGTCTTTAATGGGCTGGCCAGTGAAAAAATAGCATGGTGCAGTAATTATATAATTAAGTTCTCACAGAGATAATGAGAATAATCTGGTTGAAATAAAGCTAGAATAAGAAATTAGAATAAGTGAAATTACAATCTGGTTATCTTGATCAGAAAAAGAGAACTGCCACATCAATGATTAAAGCCATCTAACAGATGTGTCTCTCTCCATCAGATGCTTACAATAAGGATGCATCCCGTAAAGAAATAACACCCATGACCCAATATTAACAAATCACAAGCACTTAACAGTTTTAGAATAACTGACATCGAAACTGTTGAGTAAAGAAGAATACCTTGAGTTCATGCTTGATGGTGTCAACAAGGAGCTGGTTAAACTCCCAGGGGAGGAAAAGGGACCGCACATTGGTGGTGTTTCTGAAGTAATAATGTATGAAGTCATTGCTCCCAATTGAAATGTAGAAAATAGATTTTGCAAAAAGGTCAGCGGCTTCTGCCTCTCCAAGACTGAGCTCGAGTCGTTCATACGTATCACGTACCTGTTGCATCTGCTCCGTCAGGGAGATATGCATCCCCTGCAAAAATCAGACAGTTATTTAAATCAGCAGGTACCAACATACCAAATAGAATAAACTCAAGGAGAAGAAACATACATGGATCCTATTCCCATCTAAAATTCCAGAGTACTAATAATTCAGATATACTTGCAAATGCATGTATCTAAAATGTTCATGCTAAAAATATCCAAACTTAATGTAATCTCCTTGCATCAGTGAAAATAAATGGGGTTCTTTATAAATTAAAAGAAAAGCACAGTGTAGGTGTTTTGAATGCCTAATATTAACCCTCCTTCCTCGAATTATCCCAGATATGTTTTGAAAAGCACAGTGGAAGGCAATTTTAGGCATGTTTTGAAAAAAAATTGAGCAAGAAAAGACATTTTGACAACTTTTCTCTCAGAAAATGGATAGGCATTTTGATGAAAATGAAGCAACAGTCCCATTTAAGGTTCTTTTCTTGGTGAATACATGAAAATGAATGGGTGTTTCCTGCTCCTCTTTGAATAAAAGGGAGGACGGTGCATGCAGAAAAAATTTCATTTACACAAACCTAAGAGATATATACTCTTATGCAGATTCAGATATGAATGTGTACTAACTAAAGTTTTAACAAAAAAAAAAAGGAAGACATAAAGAAAAAATTGAAGACAATTTGTTGCCTAAGGTGAAGAAAGCAATAATTGATAATTAAAAGCATCCACATTACACCAGTGAGTAATGTGTAATCACTAAACACAGTTAGACCTCAGGAATCAACATAAGGTCAAAACTATGATGAAATTAAGTTCTTAACAGTTGCATTCCTGAACTACATTTGCATCAAAGAAACCATAACTCTAGGCCTTTAGCTTTCCAAAATCCATCACAGGACCACAATTTAAATCCACTTCAAATTGGCACCTGTTTCCCTCAAGATCCTATCTTTACCTAGAAAAATAACCAAAAAAGAAAAAAGAAAAAGAAAAAGATAAAGAAAAAAAGACTATATAAAAGTCCATTGATCAAGCACCTTACCAGATCAGACCCACTAGCGAAGAGAACTCCAGCACCAGCTGAGGCGTAATTGACACCACGCATCAACTCCTCCACCTTCCCATTCAGTCCAAGATAAGGCCGCACGAATGGCAGCTTCAAACGAAGCGCTGTAAAACAAAAGGTTTACAAAATTTTCAGACGCATTTACCGAAAATAAAAGAAAAAGGAAAGAAAGATACACCGACAAACTCACCTAGATAGTCGACCACAACTCGGCCATTGGAGAAGCGGCCAGTGGGACGTCTGGTGTCGAAATCTCGGCCGTACGGGAGGCGGTCGGCGCGAGCGAGTGTGAGGAGGTGGTTGTTCGTGCCACAATCAACAGTCGAGTCGCCGATTACAAAAAGCGCTGGAGCGAGAGGTAAAGGAGAAGAGGTGAGCTGGGAGTGTACTTGAAAGGAGAGAGGGAGAAACGGGAGGAAGAAGAAGAGTAGCATCGGCACCATTTCTTGGAGTTCGGTTACAGAACTGAGGTGTGGACCCGCTTCTTCAGTGGAACAATTCATGCATGGGCTGGCCGCTGAAGCAAACGGACTCGGTTGGATAAATCATATTACCCAAGATAAAAATGACTGTAAATCCGATCCGCTCGCTATATAGTAGCACGATTCTTTAAGGACACCCGATTGATCTTGATTCAGATCGAACGGTACATATTGAAACACAAACGACGCATAACTTCAGAGGATCCGGCCTCCTGAGTTTAGAGCGTTACCTCGCGGGTCTGCATTAACTCAAAAACGAATCTTTTGAGTTATTGAATCTCAACCGTCTGATTTTAAACAGAAGAAGCTCGGCTCTTTCTTATAATATAAAAGTCCTTTAATATAGTGTGAATCTAATCTGTATCATAATTAAAACAGATTGGATGATTGAGATACATGAGTTAAAAAATACAGAGGATACCACGTCGCCTCGCGGGACCCTGTGCAAATTCAACACAAACGGTTTTGTTGGATCGTTTTTTTCTTTTTTCTTTTTTCTAACTCGACTTGGAATGAAATCTCCTCATTTTCTTAAAAAAAAGGACCCTCCTATTTTCCAATCTGAACCGTTCAAAATTGATCAAATAGTTTCAATTACTTTTTTCTTTTATATCAATATAATATATTAAAACGAATTAGATATAATTGAAGCTGTTTAATCAATTTTGAACGGTTCGAATTGCATAATAGGAGGGTCCTCCTTTTCTCAAGAAAAGAAGCAGATTTGCTTCCACTGGACTGGGATGAAAGTTCGAAAAACTCCAGCAAAAAAAACAAAATAATAAAAAACATTGCCGGAATTTGCCAGCGTTCAGCAATTCCACCTTGGTGGTGGACCTCCTGTAAATAGGGGTGTAAACGGATTGGATAATATCCGATTTCGTCCGAATTCAAATCCGAAAAAGTACTTAAATTATTCGATCCGTATCCGTATCCATATTCGAAAAATTATAAC
Organism: Carex rostrata; assembly: GCF_964058835.1. Lineage (NCBI taxonomy): Eukaryota > Viridiplantae > Streptophyta > Magnoliopsida > Poales > Cyperaceae > Carex > Carex rostrata. The sequence continues at coordinate 7,231,790 of NC_135936.1, forward strand.
GGATACGGATACGGTAAGACTTTTAACTATCCGTATCCGACCGTTTATATTTTTGAACCACAACAAATGTAATATATGTTCTTAAATTGATTTATAAAATTGCATATAGATATATATTTTGATAAACAATATAACACTATGACATAATTAGTGACTAATATTTTAATAATATAATAGATGTTTTGTAACTAACAAGCTAATTATGAAAAATGTCCGTATCCGTTTGATATCAGATCCGTATCCGTAACATTTAATATCCGATCCATATCCGTATCCGAGACTATTCGTATCTGTATCCAAAAAATTATAACAGATACGAATACAATAAGACCACTATCCGATCCGTATCCGACCGTTTACACCCCTACCTGTAAATTACTTGTTAATATTTAAAGGTAAAAAGACTTAACCTTATATTTATCTAAAAGACTAATTAATGTGAAAAATAATTGATAATCAATCTTTTTTTACACTATATTTATATATTTACTAATAGATTTTGTAATAAAGATTTAAAAAATCTACATATATAAATAAAAAATAAGCATAATATTAACAAATAAATACTCCAAATTTACCAATATAATTATATATCAAGTCAAATTGAGCACAAAGGAGCCAACAAAAATAATTTAACTGGCTTAGCTTGAGCTAGATTTGAATCGAGCTCAAGCGAACCACAAGCAACAAATTATTGTTGCAGCTCAATCTGGTATAGCATTGTACCACAGGAGTACTAGAATAGAGAAGGGTAAAATACTTCGTGTCTTTTATATCAAATTATATTTTATATTTTATATTTTATATTTTTGTTTTCAAAGTTTAAATTATCGATCTGAAACCGCTTAACATGATATCTATACTAAATATGTTTATAATTTTTGAAATTTTTTAAGATAGGTATAAAATTATTGTATTTAAATGGTCCAAAAACAGTGATTTTGTACCTATCTTAAGTAAAAGAAATTCATAAATGATAAAATTCATTCTCAATTATATTTTAGTATGGATATCATGTTGATTGATTCAGATCGATAGTTTGAATATTGAAAATATAAAATATGATGTATAAAAGGAATAAAGCATTATAACCTCCTCACTAGCTAAAATAATAAGAGGACGAATTTTGCATACACCGTACATTCAAATTTTTTGGCATTATTTTATATTATTTTCTTATGAAGCCATTAAAATTAAGGAACATTAAAACCTGTGGGCAATTGTATTGATCCAATGATTTACAAAATAGCTATTACATAGATTTCTTTTGTAAAAATTAAGGAACATTAAAACCTATACATTGAGCTACTTGTACAATCATTTAATTTGTTATGTCATAAAATAAAAGATACGTAAAGTCAGAGAATATGAATTGATCTATTCGCGCTCGAATAACAAGTAATGTAAGATACCCTTACAGAAATAGTCAAAAAATAGTTTTTTTTGGAGTTAGGCTGGGGTGCTATGGATAGCATAGTGGCCTCTATGCTACGGCTCAATATTCGAGTTTTCAAAATCCAAACGGTCGATCCGAACCGTTCATCTTATTCTCCATATTAATATCTGCTTCGAGACCAAATTTTATAATTTTCTGAATTTTTTTACTATTTATTAAGCCACTTTGAAAATCGCTAATCCAACGGTTTTACTGTTTTGTGCAGCCACCGTTGGATCAACAATTTTGTAAAATACTTAATAAATAGTAAAAAAATTCAGAAAAATGTAAAATTTGGTCTCCAAGCAGATATTAATATGGAGAATAAGATGAACGGTTCGGATCGACCGTTTGGATTTTGAAAACTCAAATATTGAGCCGTAGCATAGAGGCCACTATGCTATCCATAGCACCCCAGCCTAACTCTTTTTTTTGACCATTGAGGAATTTTTGATATCTAAGATCCTCATTATTAATAGGAAGAAACTCCGTCAAATAGATATTGTCTTTGTCCTATATGGGTATTTCGATTATGGACTGCTACTACAACAAATACGACGCCTGTTTAAAAAAATACGACATATGTTAACAAATTTTTGACGACGCCGTGAAGATCATTTCTACAATTTATTATGCGAGTTTTTTTTCATATGTTATTGAGTGAAAAATAAGAAAAAAATGTTAATAATAAAATTCTTTGTAGAACTTGTTAAAATTCTTTTTTTGAATTGATTTTATCACCATCTTCCGATTTTCTTCTCTGAGAATGTAGACACAGCAGTAATTTCTTCGAGTTGCATATTCCATGGACTATGCCGCATTGAACCCTTTCTTGATGACAAAACGTCTTCTTCTTTCCGAATTCGACGCCGCCCAGAGGAGTTTACAGCCGAGAGGCACTAAATCAAACCGGATCAGGACAGTCACCACTCGAGATGAGAAAGAAAATGGCAATGAATCAAACCGAACCAGGATAGTCACCACTCAACTGAGATACACTGAATCAAACTGGAACCAGAAACTGAATCAACCGGACCAGAACAGTTATCACTCAGAGAGGAGGAAGAAGAAGAAAGAGATAAGAAAGGAGACAACTCTTCGAGTTCTCGTCATCGGCAACAACCAAAATACATAACTTATTCGTATATAGATATAGTAGATACTACGGGGCATAATGAATTCACAAACTCTCAGTCAAATCCGGAAAGTCGAGACGAATGAAAAATACAAGCGGCGAAATCCTTAAACAAATCCATCCGCTCAATTAAAATGCAGCAAGATGAACCGGATAAACTAGGAGAGATGGATGGAGAGACCGGCCGACTCTCAAACCTTCGGCTGTTTTCAGGATCGCCTTTTTTTTTTTTTTTCCTGCGGCGGAGAACCCTGTCCAAATTACAATTTTTCTGATTATTTTCAAAAGGCAATTAAAACTGAATTGTTAAAATTTTCAAATTGTTTGACAAATGATTTTTATTTTTATTTATTTTGAATTGGACCAATTTCGATGCATGTCCTGTATTTTTTAAGAACATGTTTATAATTTCATTTTTATTTTACAATACCATAAGCAATATCAAATTTTATAGATGCGTATTACATTTTTTATAGATATGCATATTACGGATCGACTCGTACTATGAATTTATAAATTTAAACAGTCAATTCGAAATGGTAAACATGATCTTTATATGAGAATGTACTTAGAGAGTTTGAACTCAATATTTAAAAGAGTCAATCCAAATCATTAAACAGGATCCATATCTCTATTTGCACATTATATACAACTATTCATTTTAGAGAAAAGATACATTAAATTTGATGGGAAAAAGAAAAGAAACTACTACACCCAAAAGTAAAATCTTATGCTTACAAAAACAGAGCAATGATCTCACACTCTTTCTTCAAAGAAAATGATCCACTGTCATCAGTCTTGGAGGCTGAACTCAATGCAAAATTAGCCCTCTTATCTCAGGGAAATAAATCTGCTGCGATTCCAAAATCCCTATAAATCTGCTGCGATTTTAAATACCTCCGTTCATCTGTTTAGAGATTTGTACATAAAAAATAACTGCTCTTTAAATTTGTGCATTCTAAAATGTGAAGCGAGGAATTTGGAATCACAGGAAATTGTAGGGATTTTGGATCGCAGCAGGTTTATTTCCCTAATCTCAAGACCGAAACAGGCACCATATTGCCGACTCGCTTCGATATCAGCACTTCTTCGAATCAAAGACGTGCTCGCAGAGTTATTACAAGCTACTACAAACTATCATCTTCTATTTCGGATCTCATGACAAAGCTGGGAAACACCGTCGTGATATCCCTGTCGAATAATTCAATATGATTAATGCAATAATTTGAAGAGTTCCAGTGAGTAATATAAGAAAATTAAAGTGATAAACATTCTTACTTTAGGTAAGGTAAAGTCATATTTTTTAGCAGAGCAGGATTCTGACATGCAAACTCTTTCCATTCGTCAAGATCGATCCTTCCATCGCCTTTCGAATCAGCTTGTTGAAATGTCTGTCAGATGATTAATTTGGGGCAATTACAATTTAAAATCTTGATTTATAAGTTAGATGTTAATTGAAAGAGTATTTTCTGGTAAATCTTCTTTACCTTGTCAACAATTAATTCCACCATATCATCTGATAGTATTATATCTGATTCATTCAAAATAGCCAACACCATCTCTTGCAACTAAAATTAGAGGGAAAAGCAGTACATACTTAGTTTTAAATAAGTTTTATTGTACTGGTAAAGAGTCTTTGGATTTGAGGCAAAATTACTATGATGTACCTCTTCTCGCTCGATGAACCCGGCATTCCTCAGATCATAAAGCCTAAATGCAACTGCAAAATGGTTAGTAATTAATAAATACAGCAGAGAAATCAAGTATAGAGAAAAATGAAAAAAAAGATAGTAAAATATGTACTCACAGTTAATTTTATCCGACTTAGGAGTATCAGGATGGAAAACACTTAAGGATCGAACAAATTCGCCGAACTCAATGACGCCATTTCTTTTTAGATCAAACAAGTCAAATATCTACAAAAATTAAAAAGAAAAAAGAGAAAAAAAAAAAAAGTTAAGCATGCTCTGTTGTTGTTAGGTTTTCAGTGCACATGCTAAGAGCATATTATTTCCACAAATTTTTTAAGTCAAATAAGCATGAGTTTATTGTTTCTAACTCATTGAAAGAATTTTTTTTTTTTTTTTTTTGTGAAGTAATATTTACTCTGTCTGCAAATAAATTCTTTCTGGTACTATTCCTGAAAAGTGCCAGTTGAAACTCTTCCTGAAAAAAGAGGAAAATAAGAGGAAAAAAGAAAGCAATGAAAATGATGGAAGGAGAAAAACAAAGAAAAAAAATGGAAAATATCGTTTATATATATATACCTTGTGTATAAGTCCGTCCTTGAATATTGAGTGACTTAATTTCTTAAATAACTCATACAAGGCCTCAACCTCATTCAAAGAAACTGTAAATAAATTACAAAATTGGTGAATTGATTTTCATTTTTCACAGAAAAATAACACACAAATCAAATCAAATAAACCAGATCAGATGACAAAACCAATGATATATATACTGATAGTCTGATACTCACATGATGTCTCTGAAGCAAGAAGTGTCGGATCCTCGTATCCAGGGATGCGTTTGAATTTTTTCGAGATCACACAACCCATATAACCAATGGATTATAGCAGCTCCTTAGACCTGAAATTGGATAGAAGGGATTTGAGCAATGCCAGAGGAAGCAACAGAATAACATAAATTGGATAGAAGGGAAGAACCTACCTGATTTTTTCTCTAAAAAAAGAAAGAAAGAAAGAGTAATTTAGTTCCATTTGTCTGTTTAGACAAACCAGACTCACATGAGGTAATAAGCTATTAACGCATGAGGTAATGTTACGAAGAGAAATTTAGTACCTCCTAATGTCAAAGTTTTTGCATTTCTGTTGATGAGAAATAAGCTATTAACGCATGAGGTAATGTTACGAAGAGGATTTCAGTGTGACCCACATTGTCAAACGTGTGGGAGGTGTGGGATAGAATCGGCGATGCATCTATTTTTTAGATGCGGTTATGCAATGGAAGCATGGAGTCGGATTGCAAATGAATTGGGATTTCAAATCATGAGTCAGGGAGCCTCATTATCGGAGACCTGGGAAGTATCGGCTTTGGAGGCACGAAAGAAGGGGGGTTTTAAGGAACTGCAGTGGGCTCCTTTCTTTATTAGCGCTTGTTGGCAGATTTGGAAAAGCAGAAACGGAAAAATTTTCAGAGGAGAACAGGTCCCGATTAGGATACTGGTAAGTAGAATAATAGAAGAAAGTAGACTATGGAAAATATATTGTCAAGGGCGTAGAAAGCAAAGCCTTTGCTGTGCTGCTACTTTAGTTTTGGTTTTTTCCTAATGATGTAATGTGAACAAGTTTAATTGATGAAGTATAACCTTGGCTGCATCAGTCAAGTTTTCAAAAAAAAGACAAACCAGACTCCATAAATGGATATATATATATACTAATCCTCATTCAAAAAGAAGAAGAAAGGAAAAAAGAGCAAAACCTCTTGAAGATATAAAATGGCCTGTAAATAAATGATGCTAGATTTGGTGCTCCGGCTTTTGCTTCTCTCTCTCTCTGAAGTTATTTTTCCTTTTTCTTTTTCTTCCCCACAAACTTCCAGGTTTTCAATCTTCTTGGCTTAAATAGCACCAAGTAATTAAGAAAAGCATCAATAAAAATAAAAATAAAATAACCATGCTGCTGTACTATAATTGTATGATTGGTTATAAAAAAATTGATTCAACGCAATAATGTTGATAGAAAAGTCCAATCTGTGTTAAAATAATTTAAAATTTCAGAAAAAGACACCATATCTGACTTTGTTATTATTTTGGTTAGCATTAAATATAATAACCCTGGCTTACTAGCTAGGTCTAGGTGGTAGTAAAACCAAATGTATATGCAGCAACATGTAATCTTAAATCATATCTCTGGTACAATTAATCTGTCGGTGATTAACAAAGATAGTAGGTTTTGACTTGTGCGTGGTTTCAGATCCCTAAGCAACCTGTTATCAGGATAAGCGATCTAAGCCGTCCATCTCTTATAGTGAATTAGATTAGAATTACATCAAAATTTGAAAAACGCAAGATTTACTTGGATGCAAATACTGGAGTGCAGTTATAAAAATTCACTTGTCGCTTTCTTTTGTTTGTCTTTTCCTTTTTATAATCGGCAAGAGGAACTGGTGTTCAACAAATTTCATTGAAAGAAAAATAGGCATTACATACGAAAGCAAAAGGGTATAAATACAATCGTTTTGTGTTTCTCAGCAGTTCTATATTACGTACACTATAAATCTTGATATAGTCAGGAACGATTAAAAATTTTGTACTGAAGAAATATTTTATTAATTTACCTCTATTATTAAATTATTTTGCAAGTCAAATAGCAGTTGCATCTGTTGAAGAATTTTTTTTATAAACCATAATTAAAAAAAAAATTTATGAAACGAATATGATTACTTTTTTTTTACAAAAATCATAAAAACTGAAATGCCATTCGGTCCTCTTTTTTTGGAGAACGAATTGTTATTTCAATCCAAGCCGTTTTTACATATTTTAAGAAAAAAATACGTTGAAAAATTGTGAAAATATCTCGGACCGAATTGTCATTTCAGTTCCGAAAAAAAAAAATTGGAACCGAAATGGCATTTCAGTCCCGAAAAAAAAAATTTAGGACCGAAATGACATTTCAGTTCTTATGGTTTTTGTAAAAAAAAAAAAAATCATGTTGGTTTCATAAAACCCTTTTTTTAATTATGGTTTATAAAAAAAAATCTCTGTTGAATGTATGTGCAGTATTGATCCCTAGATTGATTTATAGATTGATATGCTGTCTTGTCTAGAATCACTGATACATGCAGCATATTAATTTTACCAAGCAATTACGAAAATTTTGTTTGTGGTCGTGGTGAGGTCTCGTGGGAAAGCTAAATTTTCAAATTTTAAAAGAGTGGTTAAGACAGAAGGCATCATCCTACAGCTGGTTCACATTTCCCAACAGTTTTATCACACCTGGAACATGATTTGACAAGAAAACACACCAAAATTATTGCCCCCATTTTTTTAAACAATAGAAAAAATAAAATTAGATATGTTGAAATCTTTCATGAACTCATAATGTATGAGAGTGGCAGTAGATTAAAAACATATTCGATATGTTAAAAAAAATTAATTAAATTGTTTTTTGACTGCAAAAAAATAATAATTAATGGATGTAAGCAATGTGAGAATTTGTTTTAAAAAATAGAATCAATTATAATTATTTTAATGAAACAAGTACCATTAATTTAGTTCTTAAAAAGAACATCTCCACCGAGGAGGAAATAAGTATAAATGACTGATCACAAATTCCTTAAAACTAAATTTAAATTCTCCTTGCACCGATCCCTAGAATCGGTGAAGCTGTTTTTTATAAAAAACAAATTAATAATGCTTGTTTTATTAAAATAATTAAAATTAATTCTATTTAAAAAAAAATCCAATATGAATGTCTTAATAATTGTTATCAGCGTCCATGAGATAATATTGAATTATTGATAGCCTGCAGCACAACATTATTTGCTCGGTCATATATTTTCGTCCAAATTTCGATTTTTATAATCTTGGATTTTGAGAATTAAATTTCAAACACTTATATTCTATATTGATTTTTTTTTCCAATAAAAAACTTTAGGTATTTTTATCACTTTATTTTCTTGGTTAATTAAGAGAAGAGTAATTATTATTTTTTCCCTTTTACGGAACTATAAACTGTAAAAGCCTAAGATACTATAGAAAAGAAAATATTATAAGAGTCTATGTATATTTAGTGACATGTGTTGTTAGAACTTTTAAAATTTATTGGATGAGTTTCAAATCTTGAATTCAATTGTTGAATTTGTTTGAATTCTTTAGTATAAAGTTTAACTGTCAAATGATAAATATTAGAATTAACTTGTAAACTATTAATTTTTACCACTTAACTTTATATTAAATGAGTTAAGAAATTATAAATTTTAGCCGTCGTCCACATGCATCCAACCTTTTTTCTTCTTGCCCCACTTCTTTTCGGTTCGTCTCTCCTATTATAAATTATGTTATACTTTTAGGAAGAAGCGAGAGTCGGCGACGATAGTCCTAGTCGCTAGCTCTCTTGTCCTCTGATACCTTCCCGCCCTCTTTAACATTCGTCAGGAGTTTCAGGGAGAGTTGACAACAATAGCCCTATTCACTATCCCTCCTGTCTCCTAGAGCCTCCAACCCTCCCACCAACACTTCCGCTACACAAAACTCTTGATCGGCCTCTCCCACCTACAAATCTAGCGGAAAAAAAAAATATGATGTCCCTTTCCTCTGGTCACTTACCAGTCGATGCTGAAGGTCGTCGATGTCTACTACCGATGGAGAATGTTTATTTTATTTTGTTATTTTAGTAGTTAGATATTGAGATTTAGATGTTGATGTTTGGATGTTGATGTGGATATTGATGAAGTTTGATGTAGATGACGTTCTAAATGTAGAATTATTGATGTAATTTATGCTTAATTAATGAGAATTATACTTGACAGTCAATATCAAGATATCAAGGTTTAAAATAATAAATTATAAATTTGTTCCCTGCTCGGCCACTCTTTGTATGTCATAAGCGCGATGTTGTTTCTGTTCTTCCAAATTCCAATGTATCAACTACACTACAAGAAAGTGCATTAAAATAACATGAAGCTTTGTGAAAAGTAAACATGTGCGCATAACATAATCCCCGTTTCGAAGAAAACAACAAGCTTACTCGGGGTACTCTGTTTATGAGTAATTAAATTGATTGAGAAGTTGACTTGCGTGCAAATCTACAACAAGATAAGATAATATATCTGATTTTGTCAAAGATAAAATAATATATCTGATTTTGTGAAAGCTGCTGTGATCAACAAGAAACCCAATTGATATGACAGCTCTTTGGACGGACACAACCAAGCAGCGGCTTGGAAATCAATTAAGTAGAATAGCTATAATAACTACTATTTGAGAATAATGATTTTTGGAAGAGTGTGAGAATAGTGTTGATGTGATGCTATTCGGAATAGCGAAAATGTTGTTTGGATTGAACATTTAGAATAGCGATTGAGGGATTGAACATTTGAGAAAGCACCAATTACTATTCCGACTTTTTGTAAGAATAGCGGAACAACGCTATTCTCGCTGCTCTGAATAGCAATTAAGTATGTTTGGATGGATCGAAATAGCGCTATTCTCGCTATTCTCATTACATCCAAACATAGCCTTAATAGAACAACACATTTTTAGAGGAGAAAGAGTTATCTCAATCGTATGGCTTATGATAATATTTACTGTTTAGCTATACACAACAATAGCAAAACTTAAATAATATTAAAGTACGACTTATTAAAAAAAATGTCTGCGTATACATAAATTAATTGCATGGGGGTCTATTTAAACGTCTTACACAAAATAATGTATAAAATCAACGAAAGATGCACACAATTATATTACCAATGCAACTGAAACCACAACTCCAAACAAGAAGAATTGAAATAGGTAGAGCTTTTCACGGCTAAAAAGTAGGATTATACCACAAAACACAGCTAGCAATAATTTACCTTCATAGTAAAAGAACATAAGATAGCTAACAAAGACAGAGCATCCATTCACTGGTTCATCAAACTAAAATAGTTCTCATTTCTCAAACTTGTCAAACGATTTGAAAGATGATCGACAATCTTACACGATTATAATTTTTCCTATAGTCTTTACAAGAGTACCTAAAGTCGCGGTCACCTCATTCACCGTTTCTACACTCTCATTTTTAAACCTTATCTCCACTATCTCGAGGAATTCATGCCGAAATGTAAAATTTCCCAGCATCGCTTCTTGTGTAGCAAGTTTGCTCTGCTTTGTTGGTGGACAATAAAAAGTTAGTAAGATAGTTGCAACAATGTTTATGCATTTTGTGCAAACAAGCAATCAATCGATAGATTGCATCCTCAATATTAAAATTAGATGAATATATCTAAGCCCTTAATTGCTCAATTGCAAAAAACATTATTAGTTTTCGTTATCTATCATCAGAATTTGCACCAACTTTCTTGTATGGTGAATTGTTAACCATACATACATACTATTGTTCGACTTTTGAGTAATGATGTGATGTACTAAAGGCATCCCTCTCAATTTTGCTTCGCGAGCAACTTAATTAATAAGCTTCTAGGAAAAAATCAGAAAAAAAATAAAAAATAAACACGAGACTAGTACCAGAAAGATGCTATCAACTACACTATATTAGACACAATACTGAAATGCTGGCATCTTGCCTACTACCCCTCCTTTCCCCAAGAGAGAGAGAGAGAGATTACATGATGGAAGTTCATGATGAGCTTATTTAAATTTGGTGGATGCTAGAGAAAGCAAGACACTAATTCAAACCATGAGAATTTAGTTTCTCCGTAATAAGAATTTGAACCAATCGGTTGCTGCAGTACCATACTCGCATGTACGGTGAAACGTTAATTGTATATGCATAACATTGTTCGACTCTTGAATAATGATGTAGTAAAGGCATCTCTCACATTTTTTAAATGTCAGTGCCATATTAATTAATAAGCTCCAAAGAAAATCAGAAAAGAAATAACATGAGACTGAACCCGGAGAGAGAGAGAGAGAGAGATTACATGACCGAAGTTCAAAACAAGCTTCTTTAGATTGGGTGAATGCTTGAGAAAGCAAGCCACTAAATTCCACCCATAACTCATCTCCAATTGCCCAAGTTCTAAGCTCTTTAAGTTATTCAATATCGGACAGTTTGGAATATCTTTGTCGAGTAATCCCTACAAATAAGAAAAGAATGATTTCTTTTTCACAAGCGAATAAGATTTCAATTTCGAAAAACCATATGGTTCCCTTGAAGGTTCTTTTGAAAAAAAATATATATATATATTTCAACTTGTAATAAACTAATAGGTGTAACCTCAAAAGAAATAAACTAACATGGCGAGTTGCATAGAGTCTTAGACTTGTAACATTTGGAAGACCTTGAAGAAGATTCAGTTCATTCAGTCCATCAAATGAAATTTCAAAGTCTGCCGTGACAAGAGATGACGCGTTCTTCAATGTAATTGATTTTGCACTGTAGGAAAAAAAACATTCCTTTAAAGTCAATTTCTTCAGCACATTGCAGTTAATCTCGCTCATCATCAAGCAACAACGTGTCATGACCAATTCGCCGAGGACAGGGCACCCCATTTAAAGCATTCTTATCAAACAATCCTTGATTATCATATGACCAAGCTCTAGTTTTCGAAGAGAAGGGAGGTTTATAGATTTAGGTCTGGGTTCACATTTATTTATACCTGACCATGGGAACAATGACATCTCCTTTACTGACCCACAATTGAAAAGTGAATCAGGCAAGCCGAAGTTGAAATCGTGCGTAATCGTGATAATATAGATTACTTGAGGCATGCAAGCAACTACGTGATTAATGCATTCTTCAACGGTGTCATGCTCGCTTCTAGATCTAAACTTCCATGACAGTTTAAATTTCTCCAATGGTGGAAAACCTCTATGGCTTAGTACACCATGAATGAAGCGCAAAAATCTCTTGTTGTCATATCTAAAATTACGGTAGTCGAAGTCGAGAGTATCCACAGAAGTCCAAAGATCTGTCCATCTTTTCGACAATATGCACGTGCATACAGCCTCTTTAGTCGTCAACAAGGAGAGTATTTGTGTTATAAGTGAATCAGGCAAATCACTTATTCTATCCATGGTAAGATCTCTACCATCCATCTTGCACTCTTCAATAAGGCAATTCGTCGAACACCTCACATGCACAATCTCTGAGTTGAAATGCAGGAAAACAAAACAGCCATAAGTTATCTGAAATGTAAAACATGAAACATGAATAATATTGATATACCACCAAATCGACCACGGATCAGAATGCCAAATTATAATCAGCATTGCATGAGGCAACATATGGATTTCTAAGATCATTGTGACTAATACAAGGTTGCACAAGTCGGTTATCAAATTTACAAATAGTGTTACTCAGAATGATCATGGATTATTCGGATTTATTCCATAGAACCATTAAGTATTGACAAGAATAAAAAATGCATCAATATAAAAATATTTCACCAAAATCATAACCATGCTTTTAGAAATTCACTTTGCTACCAATAAAATATAAGTCACAGAAATTCAGGGATCATCAGCTAAAATTAGAAGTCAACAATTTAATTACCCTTTTACAGAACCATGATGATCTCAGCAGAGAATATCTCAGGGGTCTAAAATTGAGTTCAATCAACATTTACAACATAATACCCCAAAAGGGGATGATTTCAGTTAATTATAAGAGACTTAACCCAAGCCAAGTTTCATGTGAAATGTTAACAGAGAACTGTTACTCAAACAATTTACCATAAGAACAAGCTCAATCAAGCTATTAAGGACCCTCGAAACAAACCCAAAATCAGGTAAGAAAAAAGAAAGGGGAAATATAAAATGTTAACAGGGAACTGCAAGTGAGCAAGGTCGCATCAGAGAAGCAGAGAGGTACCGTACCTATGATCGAATCTATCCGAGAGATTCCCAGTGAAGAATTCGTCAGAAACTGGAGAGTTCGAATTAAAACACAGATTCTTAGTTTTGTACTTTTGTTTGATATGAGAGACGGAAACTGGAGATTTTTTTTCTCTTTAGTTTTGTTTCTAATTAAGATTCTTCATATATTTGCTAAGATTAGTGGAAAATAAATGCAATGCCGGTGAATTATTTTTAAGAATAGTAAATGTTTTAATTTTTTTCCTATTAATTAAATGAGATGCGTTAGTATCAGTCTTTGTTCAAATATTTCTCTATTTTTGTACGTGTTTCTATTATTCAAATTTTAATGCCGTAGTATATATTTTGTGTGTTTTATAATTCGGTTCATATGTTTTAGTACTTATCTGTGTCCTTTAGTTTAAACACTTTCTGAATAACTTTTGCTAAAAAATATACTGTTTTGTTCATATTTTCAATCGTTGAATTTTGCATTGCTTTATCGCTGGAAATATAATTGCACCTGACCTTCTATCCAATACATCATTCTTATAATAAATATACTTACACGTCTTTATCTTTACTCAACCATCAGTTCTGGAAGAATCATCTTGATATGGTGCTTTTATCGTGTTAATGAGTAGGGGTGCGAATGAGTCGGATATTATCCGACCGTATATGAAACCGTATCTAAAAATTAGATACGGATATCCAATATCTAAATATTTGTGCGAATACGAATATGGTTTTTTTATTTTAATTATCCGTATCCAAAATAGATATATTTTATATAGTTTAATATATAAAGTAAAGCTAGGATGTGATGTGCTCACTAAGAGGGTTTGGTGACCACAACTTCAAAAGTATATCGGATCGACTTCAAATGCTAAATCCAAACCGTTAAAATCTGTGTACTTCATGAGTGATGCATGCACATGCAAAATTTTGAAAGTTTCGAGTTTATTTGCTACAAGATCAAGCGGTCAAAGAAATGATAAAAATTGAATATGTAAAACAACTTATAAATTAACTTATAAAAAAATTATTTCTTTGACAGCTTGACCTTGTAGCAAATAAATTCGAAACTTTCAAAATTTTGCATGTGAATGCATCATTCACGAAGTACATAGATTTCAACGGTTTGGATTCAGCGTTTGAAATCGATCCGATATACTTTTAGAGTTGTCTTCACCAAACTCTCTTGGTGAGCACATCACACCCTAGTTTTATTTTAATATATATTATGAAAAAAATTATGTTATTCACTATTATAAAAAAATGGATATTCAATCCGTATCCGTCTAATATCTGATCCGTATTCGTATCCGAAAAAAAAACGGATATGGATATGATTTTACCACTATCCGATCCGTATCTGATCCGTTTGCACCCCTACTTGTATGTGCAATTTATATTTTATGGACTGAAAGGGAGCAATCACAAGAGGCACAGATGCACTCATACAATAAAACTAGCACGACAAACATATGTTGCATGCACATAAGCAGAGGTGGAGGGAGCAAGGGTAAATGAGGATCAATTGACCTCATTTTTTTTCAAAAATTTTGTATTTATACACAGTTTTTTTTTATATAATCTAGATTAAAATGTTACGATTATGGTAAATTGTTCCCATTCGCAGCATAAAATTTTTATATGATTAACTCTTATTCACAATTAACCCCCCATAGTCGGAAAGTCTGACTCTGCCCCTGCACATAAGCACAGCAAAATAAAATCAGCACGACAAAAATCAATTACTTTCAATCTTATATGACACAGCAAGTGTACTGCACAGTTCTCAACTGTTCCATTTTCTTTTTCTTTTTCTTTTTTGGTAAAAGGCATGAACATACTTCCATTAAATGAAACTGAAAATTAAGTTACAACCTAGTCAAACCAGTTACGCAGTATCTACCCCCAACAAACTGCACCTAATTAATCTCCATTTCTAAAAGATCTTAACTGTTCGATTATGCACTACGCAACAGAAAATCAGAACTAGAAAGAAATAATAATATGTAATTTAATGACGTCAAATTAAACTCCACAATTCCGCAAGAACCGTAACACGTGTCGGTTTTGACTGTTGACATGTCATTATCTGATAGTCTAATTATCCCTTCTACATTTCGCCAATATACAGTGTTACACATGTCATAATTTGTTCGCCAATATACAGTGTTACGCTTTCTATGTCATAAGCGCGGTGTTGTTTCTATTGTTCTAATGTATCAGCTCATAACACACTACGGGTATCCAACGGGTGCATTTGAATACAACTTAGTAATTATTAACTTGAAATTAGTATTATTTTATTGTTTGAATAAATTAGTAAAAATAACGCTAATTTTAGAAATAGTTCTATTTTTAAAATGATTCAAATGTAAAATAGTTACTAATTTGAAAATAGTGCTAACTCCATACTATTCTTGAGGATCCAAATGCTTGTTGTTTTCTGAGAAAAATAGTTACTAATTTAAAAATAGCGGTAACTCCATACTATTTTTGACGATCCAAATGCACCCGTAACAAGAAAGTGCATTACAATAACATGAAGATTTGTGAGAAGTAAACATGTGAGCATACATAATTCCCGTTTCGAAGAAAACAAGAAGCTTACTCAGAGTTAGGGGTGCCAACGAGCTGTTAAAAAGCGAGCTAGGTCACACTCGTACTCGGCTTGTTGGTGTATCAAGCTGAACGAGCGAGTTTGGATTTTAGGTCCCGAGCTAAAACTATTACTCAAGACCGACTCGTGGCTTGTCCGAGTGAGCAGAGCTAGCTCGTTACTAGCTTAGCAGATTTATAAATTTATATATTTTCTTTTCTACTATATCTTAAATTTTCATAACACATCTTATCCATTATGGCTAAAACAAAATAATATTTATATGACTAATTACTGATGAATACTCTTAATTCAATTGTAATTTAGCAAATCAACTACTATAAATTAACTTTACAGCTAAATTCATACATACAAATATATCAAAATCCTAAATTCATACAAACATATTCACAGAATAAATTCATGCATACCAAATCAAACAAATTCATACAAATTAACTTAATTGTTTATAATTAATTCACACATATTCCATACAAAATTACCAATCAACTTAAACACAGTCCAAAGTACAATTGCCATAACATTGGCTATAACATTCATAGACCATAATATTTTCAATCTGAAGTGAACGGATCCAATTAAACTATTAAACTATGTATATTAAATAGCTCGTTAACGACTGAGCCGGCTCGTGTCGAGCCAGACCAAACTCAAACTGATTAATTGTGACTCGAGTATGTAGCGAGCGAGCTAATTTTAACTCGATCCACTAATGAACGAGCTGTTACCGATCAAGTCACGGGCGAATACCAAGTGGGCCACGAGCCACGAGCTTTTTTGCCAGTCCTACTCAGGGTACTCCTACTCAGGGTACTCTGTTTATGAGTAATTATTAATTAAATTGATTGAGAGGTTGACTTGCGTGCAAATCTACAACAAGATAAGATAATATATCTGATTTTGTCAAAGCGGCTGTCATCAACGAGACTACAAAAAACAGACATTTTTCGCGAGGATAAAAGTGACTTTTCACGACAGAATACCGTTATAAACATGTTTTTTCTATTTACGACAGTACTTTTCACGACGGAGTCCTGTCATAAATACATTTTTTTTTTCACGAAAAGTGTCTACTTTGTTGTTCTCTTTGTAAATAATTAATAGAACAACACATTTTTAGAGAAGAAAGGGTCATCTCAAATCTCAATCGTATGGCTTATACAATGTTTGCTGTTTAGCTATACACAACAATAGCAAAACTTAAAAAATATTAAAGTATGACTTATTAAAAAAAATTAAGCCACTTTAATTTTTTTTTAAAATAAGAGTCTTATAAAAAATTGTCCTCTATCATTTTCTTCAACTCCTCCAATTTCTGTATTATTCTCGGCTGCAACATGTCCCTGGCTTCTCTCTTAACAATGCCACGTCTACTTAAATTGAAAGCATCTACAATTGTTTTTGCTGAGTTGTGCAAGGCCTTTGGTGTACTGCATAAAACAAAGGTATATGTTAAATATTTTAACTCTAGGGAAAAAAAAAAAAAAGGAGAAACATTTTTCTTTTCTTTTGTTTAAAAATAAGCTGAAAAGAAGGGGGAGGGGGTCAACAAAGGTAACGAACATCGACAAGTACTCGACTTCATCTGTTTCATACTCGAGAGGAGTAAATACATCATTTAGTGCAGCAAGCCTTTCTCGTGGGTCCTTTAACATAAGAAGGTGTTTGAGTATTCTGATATCCTTTGGAATCATTTTCTCTATGCTGTCAAGTCCAGTCAGGTAAAGATCATACATCACATCCTTTGCCTGTGAGGAAAAAAACCAAAGAACATAAAAGAATAACCATTGAACGGATTAAATCCTGGTTATCACCAAAAGTTGCAGTGGTGAATCTCAGTACCACACCAGACAAGTTCTCTATCAGTGTAGCATTACTAATATCTATCAGCTGCTATTGGTTGGGATAGTGCTAAATTGCCTTCAAACTGCTCAAATGAGGTGGAAAATTGAGCCTCTAGTGCAATATATATGTAGTCAGGTGGGCCAATACTAATTACTACCATGTTGCTTATCATCAAATTGTTCAAAACCATGTAATTTAATCAAGCCCTTTTCCTTTATTTTCTTTTTTATTTCTTTTTTATAACTAGCCCAGCCCATTCCTGATCCCATCAATGGTATCACTATTCACTAGACCTGGAAAAGATCTGACTGAACAGCAGCCACACCAGAGCCAACATATATTGAAACATCCCCGACATCTTACCCAACCTAAGCAATGCTCAGCTCAAACAGCAGTCAACTACAAATAAGTTTCATCCAACCAAAGCAAAGTAAACCTAACTTATCCATAAACTTAAATCTGAGCAACCCAAATCTGAATGTGCCCGTTAAGCAAAAAACAGAGGTTTGGTGCAACTTCAAACCAATCTTGTTGGATAATAACCTTTTGATAAGACAACCCAGTAGCATACCAGTCAGGTCCAGTACACGAGTATCAGTAAAAAACAAGCACTAGTATTGTACAATACAAGCTTAAGCCTTACCTCCTCCTTTGTCATAGTGCTCTCTTTGGCTTCTGACCAAGCTTTAGTATGAATCATTGGAAGGAAGGAGTTAAGCTGGTTCTTCATAGCAAGATCGTCTATCTTTTTGGATGTAACATCTCGAGTAGGTGAAGAAAAAACATCATTGAAGTTCACCTCAGCAGCTATCATATCCTTCATGCCCACCAGTGCACCGTCATATGATTGCGTTGCAGTCAGGCATGCCTTCCCCAGATTCATCAGAGCTGGAGAGAGTGTACACATAATTAGAGGATTAGCATAACTAGCAGTGGATTTATTCACCAAGTTTGACAGATAAGAGTATGAACTCTCAAATGATTGAAATCCCAACAGTTTCCATCAATGTAAAGTCCTTACAACAAGTTTCAGTCTTTCTCATCTAATGCTCACAGAAAACAGCTCTTTTTGGGCAGTCGCACCCAATATTTTACTGTACTAACAAATAGTACTCAAACTGTCTTTAATTTGCATATAAAGCCCAACAATTTTTAGGTTATTTGAAAAAAAGACCAATTGTCAAAATAAGATTTAAGTCAACCAAAATTAACAACATTACCCACAAACTTTATATTAAACAAAACAAATCTCATGATAACCAACATGAAACCCAAAACACAAAATCTTGTTGGCTTCATTTTAATTTAATTTGAGCTTTGGGACAAAAATACGCTACATACATCTTCACGCTCTAACCTAACAATTTAGGTGCCTCACAGTAAACAGCATAACAAAAAGAATGTCGGGACTTGTTGCAAACACAAGAAAGGTTGGTGCATTTTGCAAATATGATAAGTATCAGGATTCAGAAGTCATCAGCAAAACCTAAAAGAAGAAAAAAAAAAGTATAACAAGGCACATCTAAATGCTTAGGCTATTCATACCATTTCTTTCCTCTGGATTCTCATAATATGAATCAGCCAGAGCCCGGACATGCACAAAAAACTCCTTTGTGAAGTCCTTTCTCCGTCTAGTCACAACTTTCAAAATTTCAGATGGGTCCTTTTTGATAACTTCAATAAGATCATTATGCCTTTTTACATCATCATCAACCTGAAAATAGATAATTGAGCTTACAATTGTCCCAAGTGAAAACATGTCAGATTTAAAAGAGCAACTTACCTCTTTCAATTTTCTGCCAAGTCGAAGGAGCTTATGCTTCATTCCTGGATCAGCCTCAGCATCAGCTCTCTCTTGACATCGCTTGTAGAAGTGGGGCCCAATATCAGTCCACGTCCTACTGTAAGCCATAAGTTTCCTCCAGTCTTCTGGATTAGGCTTGTCTACCAGAAAAACCTGATCCAGAAAGAAACATGAACGGAAAAGGAAAAGAAAATGACTTCAAGGGTTAAGAACAAAGGTCTAGAAATTTATGATTTATTCAGAATTAAATTAGATTTTACCTCAATTAGTTTGTCGCACATTTTAAGTATCTCAAACTCATCTGTTGGTATATAGTTATCCTCAACCTCCTTATCTTGTGCTTTGCCCGTTCCATGAAAGCAAGTTTCTTTCTTTGTAGAACCAGATGTTGATCCTTCCAAGCAATCACTGGTAATGGTGGGAACACGTCCAATTACAGCAAGAGATGGAAAACAAGGTTGGATAAAATCATGGCATAGCTGACCTAACATTGGAAATTTTATAATATCATAAGTGGATTAATATCCAACCTTATTTAATGAAACAAATAGAGTCAGAAATGAGAATGAAACAGGATTTCACCTCTTAAACGGAGGGAATGGGGAAAAGCTTCTTTGGGGGGAAGAAAACGGAGAGAAGAGCCAAACCGACTTCTGCCACAAGTCGATGGTCGCAAGGCGAGACAGAACGTTGTCTCCATGGCCAATTTGTCTGAAAAAATCTCTGATTAAATTCTAATCTAGAGCGAACTGTGGTGTAGGGTTTAACGACTGGTTCGCTCAATCACTTGGTGAGCGACCAGGCTAAACATATTGAAGGCTTTTAATGATTTGGGCCTTCTAGGTCTAATCAATTTATTTACGCCATATAGGCCTACTGATTGCTAAAGGCTATCACATATGTTTTCACAGCTTAATCTAATTTCTATAAGAGAGAAATTGATGAAACCTCTCATTAATTATTGGCAACAACTCGATATGTCAATTTTATTCACAAGCGCTGAATATAATATAAAAGGAATACAAAACAGAAATATAATATAGTTATGAATAATTATATGAACCCCCATTCCCATTCCTCCATCATCCTCCCATCTCTTAAACAAATTTTAGAAATGTATTTTTTTTCTTTTTTCAATATCGTCCACATTTTTCACGATCTATGAGAAATTTTGCGAATCTAAAATCACAACCGTATTCTACGCAATTTTATTTTTCAAATAAGATCTATGATAACATACTTTCGGGCTCATCGTCACACAAGTATTTATACCTCATCGTGCAAGTATTTATACCTATACTTGTAAGTATTTATCTCTAATCGTGGACCCCGCATCTCTGCATCTCCTCATCATCTCCCCATCTCTTAAATAGATTTTAATTCCATAAACTAACTTAACTAACTAGTTTAATTAAATTTATTCAAAACACTGTGGTCTTCCAAGTTTAATTAAATTCATAGGTATAAATACTTGAAAGATAATAAATTAATACTTGCAAACTAAAATATTAATACTTGCATGTCTAACTTGATATGACTATATGGGGAGACCACTCAAACTACATGGGGAGAAGAATCATACACGTTTTTAGAGGTGGGCTTTTTTTTTTCTTTTTTCAATGTCGTCCACATTTCTCACGTTCTATGAGAAATTTTGCGAATCTAAAACCATGAACATATTCTACGCAATTTTATCTTTCAAATGAGATCCATTATGACATACTTTCGGGCTCATTGTCACACAAGTATTTATACCTCATCGTGCAAATATTTATATCTATATTTGTAAGTATTTATCCCCAATCGTGGGCCCCGCATCTCCTTATCAACCTTTCCCAATCGTCCATGCATCAATCTTTCTCTAACAAAAATAGTTGACCACATAGGTATAAATACTTCAGTGCATAGGTATAAATACTTGTAATACTTGATATTAATATTTTTAAATGTCAGCAGTGTCATATGTAGAAAATACTATGTATAAATACTTAGATGACGAGGTATAAATACTTGTGTGACGACGAGCTCGAAAGTATGTCATTATAGATCTCATTTGAAAGATAAAATTATATAGAAGACGTTTGTGGTTTTAAATTCGCAAAATTCCTTGTAAATCGTGAGAAATGTGGACGAGATTGAACAAATAAAATTGGGGGGATAATGGGGAGATGAGAGTGGGGGGACAATTATCAGGGCCCTATAGTTATATGTAGGGGTGTACAAAAAGCTCACGACTAAAGGTGCTACTTTTACCCGATTACCCGGAACCGAACCGGATCCGACCCAAAACTGACCCGGATCCGATTAATTTGGATAGGGTATGGTTTAAAAAATATAACCGGTTAAATTATGGGTATGGTTACAAAATTAATAATTTAATATCAGACCCAGATCTGAACCGGAACCGAAACTGTAATGGGTAGGATATGGGTTTCATTTAATTATCCGACCCGTAACTGAACCCGACCTGATACCCGTATAAATACCCGATAAAACATATATTAATAACTATTAATATATAAAAATACAACTTTGCATATTAATTTTTGCATAAGCCGTGGTGAGCCCAGTATTTTTTGAATATGAGAAAATAGAATGCAGTGACATATTCGCTATATTTATACACATAGATGGATGCCAAATTTATTCCTTCTATAACAGCCACATTAATTTTTTAAATCAAATTTATTACTATGGATATATCATTCAATATTTGTCTTGATATCCTCTACATAATAATAGAAATTTATTGCTCTCATTGATATGTCATTTCTACAAATTATTAGTATTTCATTCATAGATTTTTTGAACCATAGAAAATGAAATCGTCATCTCTAATATTTTACTTTTTAAAAATTATATCTCTTCTTCAATATTTTTTTTCGAAAGTTATTTTCTCTCTATCCTCCTGATTTTTTTGTGACATATACCCACTCCGGATCCGGATCCGGAACCGCCCCGTATCCGAACCGGACCCGATAATCTATAAACAAGTTATGGGTATATATCTACCGAGAACCTATGTTACCCTGACACTCCTAGGAAGTCATCGTACCCGTGTCCGACACGTATCCGACACCGACACGCCTCCGACACGCGTACAATACGTGTCAGACACGCCAGCTAGCGTGTCAGGTTAGCTGGCGTGTCCTTACTCAGCAGATACGGTCTCCGATACTTGTTGACTCGCCTGGATACGGCCCTGACACGCCCTGGACACGGCCCTGGTCCACCGTGAACCCGCCCCGTGAGCCGCGCCTGTGAGCCGCGCGAAATTTTTTTTACCCCAGCGTGAATCGAACTCGCGTGCTCCGATACAAATCCCACTTTACCCCAAAACTTTTTACCACTCTACCAAATTTCACTTGTGTCTTAATGAAGCAATTATAATATTTAATACATTATTAAGTTAAGTTATTAATTATCTAAATACAATATATAAAATAATTAAAAGAATAAATATATAATAGCCGTGTCGTATCCTCTATTTTTGAGAATTGCCGTGTCGCCGTACCCGTGTCGTATCCGACACGATACCCGTACCTGTATCCATGCAACATAGCCGAGAACCGAAAGACTGGACCCGAAATATCTACAGGTAGATAGGTACCCAGATCCGGACCCGATCCGAATTGAAACAGATAAGTGTATGGATCGAAATTTGGACCCGAACACTTTTAGGATACGGGTCCAAATATATTAGTATCTGGACCCGACCTGCCCGATAGCACCTCTACTCACGACTAGAAACTCAGTTCAGAATCAATTCGGATTCAACTCGCTAATAACTCGAGTTGAAACTGACTCAAGTCAAAATTAACTCGAGTTTACTTACTCGGTTGATTTATGAGTCGAATCAAAGTTAGCTCCAACTCGATTCGGAATCAACTCGGTTGGACTCACAGCAAATCCTAATCCATATATTCCTAATTATTACGTCCTCAAACCTTATATTAATTTGTTTCTCACAATCTATTGTATTGTTAGTTGAAACTAAAAAAAAAAACAACCGTTTCTCAAACAACTAAACCTTATATGTTTGGTAATTTTTAATTATGTACTATTTTGGTATTTTTGTAATTTTTAATTGTGTATTGACCATTGTCTCATTATGTATTGCTTTAATTGTGTATTATTTTAGTAAATTATGTAATATTTTTTATTATAATTAAATTAGATTGTCTTACTATATACTACATTATGAGTCATGAGTCAACTCATCTTGACTCGGATTGCTCGTGAGTTGATTTCAAATTAGAGTTTTTGACTCGAAACTGAATTGACAACTTAAACTCAACTCTGCTCACCGAAATTTTTAAATATACCATACTTTCAAAAAAAATAAACCAAACAACCACAACTTCTGAAAATTTCGATTTTTGACATGGCCGCATCCCCTAGGTGCGGCCACCCTTTTTTTTTTCCGTTCAAATTGAACTGCACGAAGAAGAGAAAAAAGCAAAAAAAAAAAAAAAAAAAAAAAAAAAAAAAAAAAAAGGTGGCCGCATCCCCTAGATGCGGCCCGCAGAAAAGTGGCCGCATTTTGGGAATGCGGCCATGTCAGAATTCGAAATTTTGAGAGAAAGTGGTGGTTTGGTTTATTTTTTTTTTGTATAATGGTATATTTAAAAATCTCGGCTCTGCTCATGAGCAGTCCTAGTTATGTGTTACTTGTTATGTTCTTTGGCTTCACCGCTTCAGCAAACTCCACCCTATATTTACCACAATTGCAACGAACACCATTATAAGAAGTCCGATGCCGACTTATTTGCATCATCGGCAAATATTGAAAATAAAATAAAATAATAAAGTCAACCTAAGTGACTAAACTCATCCCCAGCTAAGGCAAAATATTTTCTTGAGGCCAAAATTCTGAAATATTAAACTCATCTCCACCTAATGCATCATGGGCGATGCCAAAAATGTCCCATACTTTTTTGAATTTAATAATATTATTCAACGCTAAGTTGAAAACTAAGCGCCAACGATTGAGATATTTGGATCTGAACAACTTAGACACCAAATAATACAATCGATATTGATATTTTAAGATATGCTCGTCAAGAAGTGTTGGTGAGAACAATTTCAAAATTTTATCGGATTATTTTCAAACGACAAATTTAAACTATTAAAATTCATCTACTTCATGAGTAATACATGTACATGAATTTTTTTAAAGTTTCAAATTCATTTAGTACAAAGTCAACCAGTAAAAAAAGATGAATCTTTTATAAGTTATTTTATGTTTTCATTTTTCATCATTTTTTTTATTGCTTAACCTTGAACTTGAACTATGAATTTTAAATTTTCAAATTTTACATGTATATGCATCACTAATAAAGTTGATGGATTTCAACAGTTTGAATTCATCGTTTGAAACCAATTCGATAGACTTTTGGAGTTGTGCTCACCAACACTTTTTGGTGAGCACATCACACCCTAGCTTTGATCTTGATATTTTATATCCAATATATAACATGTATTTTTGTTTTAAGAAAAAACAAATTGAGAATCACATGTGGGAATGCTGATGTGAATAAAAAATGTATGTTCATGCAACTGTCTGACCACATCACATGTAAAATTAATCATTGGGTGGTAACTGGTAACTAACATGTAATTTCTTTTTCTTTTTTTGAAAGTAACTGAACTACTTTAGGATTCGCTCACCGTCACATGTTTTGACAATCACATGTGGGTTCGCTCACGGTCAGATCTGCTTTAGGATTCGCGTCCGCAATTTTGCGTCTGTTTTAAAATCTGTTCACATGAATCCTAAAGCAAATTTGACGGTGAGCGAACCCATCGAACACAAAAGTGGTCCGATGGGCGTCGGACGCCCCCCTCTCCCCATAGAAACATTCAATCTCATATCTTTTAGGAAACAAGCAACAGTGGAACCATGGGAGTGGTATCCACATTGAACATCTCTATGTGTGCCATTGACAAATGAGGCATGCTTTGAATGGGTATCATGTCCAAATCCTCAGAAGTCCAAGGATGAGTATCCATATACCTCTTTTTAGCTCCTGACCAATAATCCAATAAAGCGCAAATTAGTACTATCATTTATCTAATAAAAGGCACACTCTTATTGTCAAAACAAATAGCATTTCTAACTCTCCATATATATAGTCCAACAAATTGCACTAACAGCCATTAGCATGACTTCTCTCTCGAAATAAAAATTAGAAAGGTGTATGAATCATCTGGGAAATATATGAGATATCTGTAAATTTTCCAGAAACAAGTATGCATCCATTGAACTATAAAAAAAATAATTGTAATCCTGTTGTTGCTTGAAATCTCAAAAGTTTTAAGTCTCATATTAAATTTAGCCCTTAGTTCGTAGTTTAGCAAGTGTTTAACTTGAGTTAATTTGGTTAGACCTGATAGTTAGCATTTTGACTAGTTAGATTCGAATTTGAGATCAAAGGCACCTGATTTAATCTTTTGAGCTCGACTTGAATACACTCGATATATACAATTTTGGTTGAATTTTTAATATATAGTTACTAAAATAACATATAATGCTTACTTTTATAGATTAAAATACTTAAAAGAGAAGGGATCGGATGACACCGTGCATTTTCAAAGTCCAAAAAGTCGATCCAAACCGTTGAACTTGATGGTTATGTTAAAATGTGCTTGCTGATCAAATTTTACATTTTTCTGAATTTTTTTACTATTTATTCAGATGGGTACAAAAATTCAACGGTCTGAATATAGCGATTTTGTTAAATACTTAATAAATAGTAAAAAAATGTAAAATTTGATCTGCAAGCACATTTTAACATATCCATTATGTTGAACGGTTTGGATCGACTGTTTGAACTTTAAAAATTTTAAAAATGCACGATGTTATTCGATGTCACCAAAAGAGGGTGTCATCCGATCCCTCCTCTACTTAAAATTCCCTCTATTGTTGGGAGCTAAGATTATTGATGTAGCTAATTTCTAACTAAGAATCAAAAGACTAATCTTATTTCTCAGCTTAATCTCATCTTACCTTCAGATTTGAAGGACCAGATTAGTTTCACTATAGTTTCCATGGAGGCTATACATGATTCAATCCATATGCATGAAATAGAGATAGTTTTAATGAATGACACTGCCAATTCAAGTTCCTCCGTATCTTCTATCAATTCGTAGTTTCACAAGCTCATTTTTAAATTTTGAACTTGTATGGTGTTATTTCTGTTGATAGGAACTGTTATGCATGTTTTTGTTGGATTCTTGTTTTGGTTATTGCTATGATGTATTAGATTTATTACTTATTGTCGTATGTTTTGTTGATGTATCTGATAGCAGTCAATTAGTGTTAATTGGATATTGTATGGTTTTCTGTTCTATAAAAATCAGTGACTATGCCACTTCTTTCAAAAAAAAAAAAAAAAAAAAAAAAAAATTAAAAAGCTCGGCCAAAAAGTAATGGGTGTGAGTTATCTAAAATATCTATTTGTCAAAATGATGTGAAAACAAATAAAGGTTAAAAAAGGTCGCCGTTTAAGTCTTCCAGTAAGAGGAAAAAAATGGACACAAAAATTATAGGATTCATGCTTTTTCTGGTGAAAAGAAAACGACAAAAAAAGAAAGAGACCAGAATCCATCAATTCGCCGTAGTTCTCATTCGGCCAGCGTACTATGGAGAAGAGAAGTAGACAGTCTAACAAATATGATACCATTATCGGGGAGCCCACTTGTGAGGATAGCCTAACACAGCTTGACACAGCTTTTCCAAGTTTCTCGATATGGAACTTCTTTAGAAAACTTTAACTTTGCCAGAAAACAGCTTTTTCCCCCTTTTTTTTTTTCCGGTGATTTGATATTTCTAAGCTTTTCATTCTTTCTAAGTGATACAAAAAGCATCAGTTTTGCAGCCTTGGAAAGGAACATCCAACCTTCTCTAAAGGCAGCATTAAGTTACAACCACCTCGACGCAAACCGGTGGCAAGACACTAGACCATGAAAATGGCAAAAGTACAACAAATTTTTACAATAGCAACCCCAATTCTACCACCACCAAAATATACTAATTGAAGAGATTGGGGATGCAGGCACCAGACTCCTGGCTCTGATGCTCCTTCCAGATGCGGCCAGTGACACGCAACTTCAACTCCTTGCGTTCCCCACCAGAGAAGAAAAGCGCCATGTTTCTCTGGATTATGAGGCCATCATGGCTGTCTCGCACTTTCCTATGACTATCCCGGATGCTTCGTGGGGTGCCTTCCCAGACCATTCGCCGGCCACTGGCCCCAACCTCGATGCTATAGCTGTAGGTCTTTGCTTCATTCTCATCACCCATGAAACGGATGAATGCCATGTATACCGGAGCCTGTCCGAGCAAAAAGGCCTCAAAATGCAGGCAGAAATACTGCCCGAAACAATGGAACACCTATAAGTAGAAAAAATTAGTTGACCCCGAATATGTCACTCATGAAAAGAAGAACAGGATTTAGAGGCCCAGTGTATATCTAGGCATATAAAGATCCAAACACATTATGACGTTCAGTGTCAATTATAAATAATTTTTACTATATTGAGAAGTGTTATGGTGCTTATGGGTTTGAAACCCAACCTCTTATATCTATTCCAAGAGATCAACTAAGCTTGAAACATTTGTCACGAAACATAAGCAGAAAAAGAAATAAAGGAAGAATCATAATAGGCGTAAATATAAGGCTAACAGCAAAAGGTACAAAAACGACATAAATATATAATCTCAGAACTCAACCAGCACAAAACTAATATTTTACTGGTACAGGTACTGATTAACGCGGTACCAGTATTACATGATTCTGCTAGATAAACCTCAATTTCGTGACTTGAATTAAGCGACTGAGCGAATAAAGCCAAAGAAGCATACATTGCAAGAGCATACACCAATTAACATAGCAAAAATTAGGAACCAGCATTTCAGTGATACTCACCGTCAACATCCAGGTAGCGTTCTCCACATCTCGTGGGTTGGACTTCACATAACGATGGTTGAACGTGGAACCAGTATGCATATCAACCTTATGGTCATCTCTTAGATGCATGACAAGCTTGGCTATATCTCCAGTCACGGAGCAGTCAGACCCGGCATAAGGGCAGCAAAATGGCCGGTACCTGCACAGGGACTCATGCTTGGGTTTACTGAAATAAGGAAATATCTCGGGGCAGCCAAGAGAGGCATACTTGCATGGCATATCGAGTGACTCTGCCACTTTTTCCAAGGCCAGGCACCTGATGTCACCAAGCTCCTGCCGACAGGTGGGGCACCGGTTGTGCACTCTTGTTTTGCAAGATGAACAGAGTGTGTGGCCATTCTGGCACTGTAAGATTGAATCAATAAAGGGGAAAAGACTTTAATATTGGACAATTGTGCCGTTTGGTTATATTTGGGCACAGTAATAGAGTTAAATATTACTTGTCAATCTTTATTTCCCAATGCAATTTGGGGAGGCGTGCAATTAATTCAGAATTTAAGATTCAAATGAAACTGGAATGTCAAAAGTAGTTACTTCAGAGTTTAGATGCATCGGGTCTTAAATTGATCAAATTTCGTAATAAACGGCAAAATTCATTAACGACAAAGAAATTGTTTGATCATCTGGCGTCCAATTTCAACTAAATTTTTGGGATTGAAATGATAACATTCTTATTACAATTGTCTCAACTAAAATGGAGGCAATTATACCCAACCTACATCACAGTAACCCTACCGTCAAATTTCCACTAACTAATCCCAATTCAAACCAAAAATCCCCAGATTTCCATCGAGCGAAAAAAAAGGAAGGAAAAGAAGGAAAGGAAAGATAACCTGGTGGATGGGAGGGAACATAGAGTGCGTACATACGGGGCACTCCAGCAACTCGTGAACATTTGATGTCTGAAATACACCGGTTCCATGCGCCGTACCACCGCCGGAGCCTGCCGCGGAGCCACCTGAGATTATGTTCTTTGAGAAAGCGCGCGAGTGGCGCGTCACCTCGTCCTCATCCGATGAGGAGGAGGCTTTTTCTTGGAAATCAAACTCCATCTTTGTACCTCGTCCTTCGAGGAGAAGGTGGAGGCAGCGTGTCGTGTCTCTGGAGATGGAGAGAGAGAGAGAGAGAGAGCCAGCGATGGAGCTTTCTCTTTTTCTTTATCCTTTTTCTTTAAATTCGTTTCTTTTTGCCTCTTTATCTCTGTGCTCTCCCTTTCAATTTAGAATCTCAGATCCTGTGCGGCAGGTACGAGAGGATCATACTGACAGGTGGGCCCCATAAATCATTAAAATAACACTGAATCCAGTATCCGCTACAGTAGTTCGCAATATGCTGTTTTTCATTTTCAAAAAACTTTATGTGGTGTTTTAGTCTACGCTTGTCAGGTCAGGCTCTTCTCTAATTGTACGGAATTCTTTGGAATGTCCAATCCTACTACAGTCCGTTGATTTGAAATCGGACAGCCGAGATTTCTTTGCCTCGTAATTAATATTGGGCCCCGAGGCAGGTGTCTGACAGCTTACCGGTCGAGCATTATTTTAACCGTCAGATCTTAAATATGCGGGTAAAATTCATCTGGGACCATGCAACGAGTTCCAGGCAATAGGAGAGGAGCCGAAAGTCTATGCTTGCAGCCTTGCAGGCCAGGGTGGACTGGAGAGAATTATTGATGCGTGATTCGTGATGGGTTGCGAACAACAACAACTAGTTTAAGTAGTTACATGTACTCTCCGTTTTAATCTAAACGGAGATCTCCGTTTTAATCTAAACGGAGAGCTCTTCCCCGATTGCTACCACCGAGATACGGTTTTGGTTTAATGGACGAGTTGCTTAAACTGGAGGAGAAAAGTCGTACAATATTTGAGTGACACGCGCGGCATCCTGGTTCTAATTTCAAACCGAAGCATCGATTTGTACGACCGAGAACCGGACTGACTGGATAAAGAAAATGTTTAAAAGCTTTTTGAACTGTTTCGATTTGAATGTAAGTAAATACACAAACGCACACCGGCACACTTGTACTTTCAAGTGTTAACGTGACAACCCATCACTGCCTGCTTTATTTTGGACGGTTGTCCGCGATTCAAAAAAATATTTACCTGCAGGTGCAGCAGGAGTCCGCCCCATGCCGTAATGTTTTTCATTAATTTTAACATGAAGTCGCTCCAATATTCCGAAGTTTTTATTCTTACCATAATAAAAAAGGAAATAAATCAAAACACTCTCATTTTGAAAGAATTTCATCATAGTAAAAAATAAAATAAATCAAAACACTCTCATTTTGAAAGAATTTCATCAATATTCAGGCTGCAGATTGAATCCCCGACCTCATATAATGGAGACCGCACAGTCAATCTGCAGACTCAGACTAGAATCCGCAGATTCAATCTACTGCTCTAGTTTTACTCTCTCTCTCTCTTTTTGTAATTCATGTTCCCGAGATATCTCAGAGAAATTAGACATTAATTTTTTTCTTGAAATTCATGTCCTCGAGATATGTCATTTTTCTTTTGAGATTCAATTAATTTCGAAGCCAGATTTCATGTACTTTGAGATATCTCAGATAAATTAGACATTTAACTCGTGTACCCGAGACATCTCATTTTTCTTTTGGAATTTACGTTCTCCAAAAAAATATTTTTGTTTCTTGTGCAAGATAAATGTCTTGAAATTTGTGCCCTCTAGAACATTTCATTTTTGTTAATAAATATTCTTAAAATAAAAAGTGGAGCCGCAGATTCAATCTGCGGACTCCAGTCTGGGGCCACGGATCGGCTGTGCGGTCTCTAATATTTGAGTCCGCATATTCAATCCACAGCCTGAGTAAAACTTGAATTCTTCCAAAACAAGATTGTTTTTGTTTATTTTTATTTTTTTATGGTATTTAAAAAAAATTCGGTCCAATGTGATCTTAGTTCAATTCTGACCATTTATTTATTTATTTATTTTTGGTTGCTAAATGCATCTGCAATGCACTGCCTTGAGGAAGGCTCTGACCATTTATGTTAATACGTTACGAATTTTAAAAATCTTTGATGTACGAAAGGTAGGTGTAGAAAAAGTCGCTTATCTTTTTCTGGGACCCAACTTTTATTTTTCCAATCTTGAATGTTAAATTTTAAGCTTTATCCAAATCAAGTATTTGAATTCTAGACTTGTGCTTGACTGGATGATCTCGTACTTTCTTATATCTAAATAATTGACTTGCAAAATCAATGCAAGTACACAAAATGCAGAGGCGTATACAAGTTTATTGACAATTGATCTCCATATTTTTTTGTCTATTTTTTATTTATGTATAATTTTTTATAAAATTTAGACTAAAATATTATGACAATGTAAAATTAATTCTTATTTTTCGTATTAAATTTTTATATGATTGATTCACATATGTATTTGATTTTCATAGTTCGCAAGTTTATTGACAAAACATAAATTATTAAAGAAAAGTAGTATTACAAGTAGCTAGTTTTATATGTTATAGTTGAATAGATTCAATTTTTTTCAAATTAGTTCTATGTTTTCGCAGAATATTACTTTAAAATTAAAAATAGTGACCCGATTTGGAGAAAAAAAAATGTTTAGAGACTATAAAATAATTATTCTTAATCTGTATCTTCTATTATTAAATAATTATATTTATTAGTGTTATGCATATATGTATTTCATTATTGAGAAATATTTTGTCTCCTCGAACCATCGTACTAGAGTGCGTGCCTCCGACTAGTTTAATAGAAAAAATCTTTCAATTTTGTCTAATTTTCATTTCTAGCTTATATTCAAGTTTTTAAAGTTATGTTTATAACATTTTACAATGCTACTCGCAAGTATTTAAACTTTTATCTGCAGGTATTTAAATTTTAAATTTGTGTAGTTTTAACTCCTAAATACTTTTGTTTTCAAGTAAAAAAAATGAAAGATTTCTTTTATCCACTCTTTATTTTTATTTTCTCTGATCATTCTCGTCCATTTTTTCGACGATTCGTAATGAATTTTACGAATCTAAAAATACGAACGTTTCTACTCGGTTTTCACTTTCAAATGAGATCCATAATGAAATACTTTTGAGTTATTTTCAAGTCTTTTTTTTTTTAAGTAAAGCCTATGAGTACTTTAAATTTTCAAACTTTCAAACCTCAGTCTAAAACAATCTAAACCTCTGATGTCACCATCTGAACTACTATATTCAAGCGTTTAAACCTCTAATGTCGATCATATAGTATCACACATTTAAACCTCTCTGTGTACAACTGTTTAAAGTAATCGTGTCAAACATTTAAATGGTTTCCATGTCATTAAAAAGTCGTAGACTGAGATTTAAAAACTTGAGAATTTAAAGTGCTCATGAGCTTCACTTAAAAAAGAAAACGACGCTTGAAAAAAAAAACTCAAAAATATATTTTCATGGATCTCATTTGAAAGAGAAATTCGAGTAAAAAAACATTTATATTTTTAGATTTGCAAAATTTATCACAGATCATCAGAAAAATTGACAAGAATGATCAGAGGGAAAAAATGGGTGAAAGAAATCTTTATTTTTTTTAGCTTGAAGACAAAAGTAGTTAGAAATTAAAACTATTCAGATTTAGAATTTAAATGCTTGCAGATAAAGATTTAAATACTGCAAGTAACATTGTAAAAAGTTATAAAAAGAGCTTTAAATCTTTGAATATGAGTACTGAAAATGAAAGTTAGATATTAAATATTTAAAGAGCGTGTTCAGGATTTAAATGAGAGACAATTATCAAGCTTCATATTGTTATAAGTATTTTAAATAATAAATTCAATTGGACCCGAATTCGATCTGAAATTCATTTCGATAATAAATATGAATCAGCATGTGGGTCCTCAAATTTGCATTAGATGTAGAGTCGCACATAAATTCGGTAAAAAATTTGTTGAAATTGTATTCAAATTATACAAAATCTGAAACCCGGATGGCCGAATTCAATTCATTACCAGAGTTGTGATTTTTCAGTTTTTAGGCTCCGACGGTGAGTAAATCAGGGATGAAAACGGAGCGGATAATGCTAATACCATATCCGCATCCGTCGGATAATGAGCGGATACGAATACGGATACGGATAGTAAACGGATATCAAAATTCAAAACCAAATCCGCCTTAAACGGATACGGATACGGAACGGATAGTCCACGGATACGGATTCAAATACGGATATAAACGAATAATGGTCGGATAATTAAGATATATGAACTTCTAAAATACAAATATTAATTAAAACATTAAATATAAATATTAATGAACTTATAAGAGATGAAAGATAATTTATTCATATAATATATATATATCAAATAAGTGTATAAAAGATGTTGTGGTGTAGTGGTTTGAAACTTAGTTTTAAGGCATTGAGATGGAAGGATATGGGTTCAAATCCCACCTATAGCAAATATTTATTCCTCTTTTATATGGGTTTGGCCAAACTATCCGAATCCGGATATCCGCTCCGTTTAGGACTCTATATCCGAATACGGAGCGGATATCCGCAGGATAATCCGGCTCCATTTTCACCCCCTAGAGTAAATGCATGCGTGTCGCATTTTCTTGGAAGCCCTCCAATAATGTGGAATTGTCGCAATTTCCCG
Organism: Carex rostrata; assembly: GCF_964058835.1. Lineage (NCBI taxonomy): Eukaryota > Viridiplantae > Streptophyta > Magnoliopsida > Poales > Cyperaceae > Carex > Carex rostrata. Next base: position 7,265,700 of record NC_135936.1, read on the forward strand.
CTGAAGATGGTTCGTCTTCGTTACAGATTTTTTTTATAAAACGTAAATAAATAAAAAGAAAATCAGAAAACGGACTGATTACTCTTCAAATTACAAAAGCTATCAGAACACAAAATAATTTTCGGTTATGTAACCAATTTTTTTTTTTTGGTTACCTCATTGCCACACCATTACACCCCAATTCACAGTATAGATTCCACACATTTAAAATAAAAGGGAGATGATATGAGTACCCGCACTCTCATCCCCCCATTATCTTTCCAATTTTATTTGTTCAATCTCGTCCACATTTCTCATTATCTATAAGGAATTTTGCGAATCTAAAATCACGAACGTCTTCTACACAATTTTATCTTTCAAATGAGATCCATGATGACATACTTTCGAGCTCGCCATCACACAAGTATTTATACCTCGTCATTTAAGTATTTATACATAGTATTTTTCACATACGACACTGCTGACATTTAAAAGTATAAATATCAAGTATTACAAGTATTTATATCTATGCACTGAAGTATTTATACCTATGGGGTCAACTATTTTTGTTAGAGAAATGTTGACGCAGGGATGATTAGGAAAATGTGATACGGAGATGCGGGATCCACGATTGGGGATAAATATTTACAAGTATAGGTATAAATACTTGTACGATGCGGTATAAATACTTGCACAATGAGGTATAAATACTTGTGTGACGATGAATCCGAAAGTACGTCATCATGGATCTCATTTGAAAGATAAAATTGCGTAGAATACATTCGTGGTTTTAGATTCGCAAAATTCCTCATAGAACGTGAGAAATGTGGAAGATATTGAAAAAAAAAAAACCCCACCTCTAAAAACGTGTATGATTCTTCTCCCCATTTAGTTTGAGTGGTCTCTCCATATTGTTATACATACAAGTATTAATATCTTAATTTGCAAGCATTACTTTATTATCTTCCAAGTATTTATACTAGTGTTTTGAATAAATTTAATTAAATTAGTTAGTTAAGTTAGTTTATGGGAAGTTAAAATATGTTTAAGAGATGGGGGTATAATGCGGGTACTGGAGTGTGGGGATTGAAATAATTATTCAAAATAAAATTAAAGGTAATTGAAATAAATTTTCAGTTATGTGGAATAAAAAAAATGAAAAAATAAGGTGGTAAACGAAATTAATTTTCTGTCCATAGAGTGGAAAAAAAAACTTTTTTTTTGCTCCATAATAATTAATTTTGGTTACTACCTTATTATTATAATTTTTTTTAACTTGTGAAATATGTATGTGCCTCAGGAGTACAGAGTGTAATGGAGTAGCAAGCGGATAAATGAATATTTTTCTCGGTTAACTCATGAGATAACCGAAATTATTTTCAATTCTGATAATTTTTGTAATTTGAAGAGTAATCAATACGTTTTTTTTTTTTTGTATTTACATTTATAAAAAAAAAAAATCCGTCCCTAGCTCTAAAAAATCCGAGATTGATCGTTCCTGATTCAAATTTCTTTTGCTTGGTAGATTCCTTTAATAACGGGTTGTATTAATCGTATATCAGCGTTGGACAGTACAAGAATGTAACCGAAATAAAATATTAATATTTTATTTTATATAAAAACTAAATTGTGGCATGAAATTATGACACTTAAACACTAAAATGCTAAAAAAGAAATTCATCACGAAAATTTTAACAACAAAAGTCCATCCAAAAAAGTTCTGATCGTCTGAGATAACCTATTTTTTAGTTTGTCCAAAATCGAATTAGATAAAGAATTCAGATCTAGTCAATATTCACGAGGTATATCAATAAAGAGAGATAGGTTAAAGATTCGTGTCAATTTGCAACAGACCGTTTAGATTTGAACTCAAATTTTGAGTTATCTCACAAAATTCAAGCCCTCCGAAATAATACATAACGAGTAGTAGAAGACAGCCAAGAATACTAGTAGAAAAAATTCTGATCGAGGCACAGCTCTGGGCCAAACACTGCTTAGGCTATTTCGCTTGTACCGGTGCTAGTTTTTGTGCTTTATTGTTGTCAGATAATTTTGCTAGTTTGTGTTATATTTATTGCTATGTACAATGAGTCAATGAGAGAGCAACTCCTTGAATGATATAACTTATTTATCTGATGCAATATATACATCCTGCAGGATCTGCCATGATCCCTCAAAAAAAAAAGAAAAAAAAAAAGAGGGATGTATTTGTCAACTAGGTTCAAATCCGTCTGGAATTTTAAATTTGATCGAGCACCTTCATATATTTTCACAATCGCAAGTATACTACTGAAATTTTAATTATTACCATATTAAAAAAAAATTAAATCAAAACACTCTCGTTTAGTAAGAATTCGAAAATTACTCAAGCCGCGGATTCAATCTGTGGACCCATTTAATGGGACTGCACAGTTGATTAGCGAACTCGGACTGGGGTCCGCAGATTCAATATGTTGACCCATTTAATGGGACTTCACAGTTGATCCGCGAACTCAGACTGGAATCCGCAGATTGAATCTGCGGCCCCACAATATATATATTTTCTTTTTGTTTACATAAGGCTCACATTTTGAGATATCTCAGAGGAGCAAAATCTCTGACCAATTTAATGGAGTTAAAATCATTGTATATAACCAGAGAAAAAACAATATAACTGGAGTTGTAGATTGAATCTCCAGACCTCTGTAGATCGTTTGTGCGGTCTTCCATTAAATGGGGCTGTGAATTAGCTCTGCAGCTTGAGTATTGATGAAATTTCTCCAAAATAAGAGTGTTTTGGTTTTTTATTTTATTATTTTGGGGCAATTTCACGTATACCCCTCAAAAACTTCAAAATTATGTATTTCCCCCTCTAAAGTTTGAAATTACATATTTCCCCCTCTAAACTTCAAAAACTCACAAATTTACCAATTTTATTGTATTTTATATTAAAACTCATTCAAATATCTTAAAATACCCATTTTACCCTTTATTAAAAGCATATAAACCCCATCAAACTCAAATTTAAATCTAAAGGGTTCCTCTACCGTTTGATCCGTGTACATCGCATTAAGATTTGTGCATAGTGCTTCAATTTCGTGTTGATCTAGCATGCACGGATCTTAAAGCAATATTGATTGGTGCGCATCGCATTAAGATCTGTGCACGTCACATCAATATACGTGTCTGTTCGCATCAAGATTCATGCTGATCTTGCGCACGCATATTTAATAGCAGTTTGGACGGTAGAAAAATTGTTCAGATTCAATTTTGAGTTTGATGGGCTTTATATGTTTTTAATAAAACGGGTAAAATGATTATTTTATAAATTTAGAATGACTTTTAATATAAAAGACAATAAAATGGGTAAATTTGTGAGTATTTGAAGTTTAGAGGGGGAAATATGTAATTTTAAACTTTAGAGGGGGGAATATGTAATTTTGAAGTTTTTGAGGGGTATACGTGAAATTCCCCCTATTATTTTATTATGATAACAATAAAATTTTCGGAGTATACTATTTACTTCAGCACTACATCTGACGGCTTAACTTTTACAAGCAAGGAAGAAGGAAAGAAAAGAAATTCAAAGAGTTTCTATTAGTATTAGGGGTGTAAACGGTCGGATACTGATCGGATAGTGGTTTTACTGTATCCGTATCCGTTATAACTTTTCGGATACAGATACGGATAGTCTCGGATACATATTGGATATTAAATGTCACGGATACGGATCGGATATCGGACGGATACAGATATTTTTCATAATTAGCTTGTTAGTTACAAAACATTTATTATATTATTAAAATATTAGTCACTAATTATGTCATAGTGTTATATTGTTCATCAAAATATATGTCTATATTGTTATTTAATAAATTATTCGTACAATATGCAATTTAATAAATCAATTTAAGAATATATATCACATTTGTTGTGGTTTAAAAGTGTAAACGGTCGGATACGGATAGTTAAAAGTCTTACTGTATTCGTATCCGTTATAATTTTTTGAATATGAATACGGATAGTCTCGAATACGGATATGGATCGGATAATTTAAGTACTTTTATGAATTCAGATTCTGACGAAATTGAATATTATCCGATCCGTTTACACCGATTCAGTATAAACTATAAAGAGATATTTCTCAAGCATACACATACAAGAGTTTTGAAAATATTTTTTTAATATTTTTCGGAAAAGATAGCATTAGGAATCAGGCAATAAAGAAAGATAAAGTGGACCAAGGGACATAAAGATACAGAAACACAAAATTTCTTTCTTTTTATATATTTTAAATAATAATTTGAAACTTTATTTAAGCTAGAGAAAATTTGAGGGGTCACATGTTAAGGTGAAAAAGAAAACTACAATTAATGCTGTGATACAAAAAAATTCGTGCTTACGTGGCGATTTCCATCCACATTAGCAAAATTATATCAGATAATTTACAATTTTGTCAAAATATGATAGGGTAACTTAATTAAATTTGAAAGCCGGAGGCTTATTTATCACAAACGAATAGATGATAAGATGAATCCTTAAATGTATTAGGGTGATCAAAGACCAAACAAATCATATAATATCATTTCCATGGAGCTGAGTGAGGTTTAGGTGCTGACTTTTTTTGTCTCAAAAATAAAATCAGGTTTAGGTGCTGAGTGCTGACTGTTGACTGTTGAGGGAAGGAAAGAGAGCCATGGAAATGAGAGCGCATGTGTTATCAGTTTGGCATGTTCTAGTATTATTCAATCAAAAAGAGAGCAGTTGTAAAGGATTTTAGCAGAGCATCTGTATTCTGTACAGAAGATAAAGATTTTAGCAGAGCACTTTTGGCTTCATGCAGCCGACCAAGGACCAACTATATGTATCGCAGTTATAATTGTACAGTCCGTGTGCTGTATGAAGTCAATGTTGCTCTGTTCAAATCTTTACCCACTGAATGAATACTATATGGAAATAGTCGAACAAAAGTCGTTGAAGGCTTTCTGGTTTCAACCTGAAAGTAGGGGATCTAATAATGACGACAGGACAAGTAAACAATGCATAGATGAGAAAGAGGAAATTATTAAAATTGAGCATTCCATTTGTCCACTTTAAGCACTTCAAACAATTTATTTTACACTTTCTGTGGGTGATGATGAAACATCAATCCCCAATTTTTTCAATCCTAGACTCCTAGTCTATCAGAAATTCAGAATCCCCCATCAAAAAACCTTCAGAAAGGCGGGAAAACTAACTGTATGTTAACAATCTATGCTTTACATCTCCTTAGAGAAGCAACTGGTGTTAAAAAAAAAAAAAGATAATGAAAAAAGAAAAGAAAAAGTTCCGATACCAAGCTCCTAAAATGAAAGGTTCAAAACTAAGACCCAATTGATCAAATTGAAATAAGAATTCCCCACAGGTAACCATATATCTAGACTTCGGCACACCTCATCGGTGCGAACCCGAGCCGATCCTGCTTCAAGTCGTACAAAATGTGAAAATTCTGTTGCTGGTAGTTTCCGAGAATAGACAACGATGACTGCGGTGTGCCGAGCATTGCAAGGCACATGATCTCGTCGGGATCAAGCCGAATGAAGTAATTCTCAGTTGGGAAATTCCACACAGCACCATCAGCAAACTCGATTGCAAAACTCGGTAGATCGACCTTCTCAACACCGGACATGTTATAACATGGGCTTAACACAGGAAAATCCTCAACCAATGGGTACGACTTGACCCGCTTGACAAAGGCCTCTCGGATAATTGCATATGCAGGTTCCGAGAAATAACTGAGTGTGGTACCGGAGTCGATGATGGTTCCCCCAACCCCATCCTGAGAGAGATCCCAAGTCTGCATCGGTATCGGCAACCTCTCGCCACCAACAATTATGTTCTTCACCTTCACATAGTAGAAAGTATCGGTCGGTACCTCTTTCCCTGCCTCTTTCACTTCAGAGACGAATGATGTGTACTTGAGTTCGGGGTGCTTTAGCAAATCTCTGTCTTCACCAAAAATGAGTTTGCTTGACACATTCAAATCACTGTTACGGTCGACGAGGCAATATGAGAAGGTGTGCCCGTACAAGGACCTGAGCTGAGAGGCGAAGGAAAGCGGCCCACGACCCAGGCCTAAAAGCCCGGCTGCACCATGGAATAAACCACGGTTCCAATGGCCACAGCCAAAGATTAAATTCTCTACACTGTGAGAGTCACCAGGAACCGTGAGATTGACCGTGAATGTCTCAAGTGCCAGGTCACCGGTGGTGTTGGACCGGTCCCCATACCAGTAGAAGTATGGGCAGGGCTGGTTGTGGCCACGACAGGGACGGGCCTGGTCTGGTGCTGCTACCAGGCCGCACCGCTGATCAGCACAGCTGACGTTACGGTACGAGGAGGATTGAGCCGGGTCATAATACGGGCCGCTCTGTTCAAAGCAATCCAAGCACGGTGCACACTGAATCCAGTTGAGATCACTGCCCGTGTCGAGAATTAACGAGAAGTGACGTGGTGGCGTACCTACAAACACATCCATCAGATACTCGCCGGAGCCAAGCGTCACTCCTGATTCCAGAGTTGCCATCAGCTGGCCATTGAGCTCAGGTGCCGCAACTGGTGCAGTTGCTGGTGCAGTTGCGGCTGACACACCACCGGCCTTGCGGCCAAGGTTGAATCCTGAGGTGGAACCTTGGTTCTTCCTCTCAGTGATTCGCTTGGAGAATGATTGAATTCTAAATTTGTCCCGGTATGCTGACTCTGTCAAGGATTGCAATTTTGTTTTATCAGGAGATGACGATTCTTTCGCGGCTCTGTGATTCAGATGCAGCTTTAACGGTGTGGCTGTCGCAGCCGTGCTTTTCTCCATCTGTTTTTGCTCTGTTTCCAGGTGACCATCACAGCTGGAGGAGTCGGGAGCCGCATTGAGGGTGAGGTGCACCGGCAACTCGATGCCTCGTATAAGCGAGCTTAAATTAAAACTTGAAGCTTTAGCTGTATGTGAGCCGAGAAGAGAAACCACCATAACAGTGAAACAAAAGAACATAACTTTCTTTGGCGATGTCATCTTCACACTAATTCTTCATCAAACAATCAATGGCAATGGCGTGAAGTAAGAACTAAGAAGGAGATACAAGAAGAAGAGAGGGAGCTGTTATGGAGATGCGTTAGTTGCTCTATATCGAGAAAGGGATGGAATCGAGGAATAAAGAAAGAGAGGAAGTGGGGGGGTTTAGGAGATTAAAATGGGGAATTCAAAAAATTGTTCTTCGTGTCGTTGGCTCGTTGTAAGGCAAAACTAACGGGGAATAAAAAAGCGAGGTTTGAATACGAGATGAGGAGGGTTGGTATTTGGAATGTTGGAGAGGGAGCCGTGGAAAAACGCGGCAATGCCGAGAACAGAGGGTCGGAGGCGAAGACCAGTTCATGCTTTTCTTTTTTTGTTTTAAATTTCTGTGTCCCCAAGCGACGAATTTTCCTTACTCGTTGCGGCTTACCTGGTCGTGGTGGCATTTTACCGAGGTAGGTCCGCTGTGGTATTTTTGCATATATCCTCGAGTTTTTGGGTATTCGCAATTATTATTGATTCGAATTTTTTTGGGCAGTCTATAAAAAATGTTTTAAATTTAAACTATTTAAACTATCAGATATTTTTTTGAGGTAATAATTTTCAGATTATTTACTAGAACAATAAAATACTGAATATTTTAAAATACTATGAAAAGTTATACCCATCACAGCACTATTTTTACACATACAAATTGTTGTCACATATTATATGCGTGATTAGAATATGTATAGTCAGTCAACAAACAAAAGCTAAGGGAAGCATAGGGAAAGGAGAATAAGTACCCTTTTTATCTATCAGAATTTCTCAATCTTAATTTTTGCGTTTCCCTCCTGTGAACAAATGACTAATTCGAAATTGAATCTAAGTGATACATAATTTTCCAAACTCTAACGGGCATTTGTGTAAAAGGTAACTTCTTAATATAATAAAATCCCTTTTTCCCACAAGCAAAGTGTGTCAACTTAGGTCACTTTCTTGCGCAGGCCTAAGACTGTGCTATAACTAAACCATGTTTTTTATTTTTTATTATTAACTTAACTGGTTTTGATTTTTAGTACTTGTTACTGTCACACTAGTAACTTTACCTGCTCGGTTGAGGAATTTTTGGTGGTCAACATTACCATTTAAGTATTCATAAATGTCCCTGTAATATGTTATACTGACAAAAAGTAACAGATAATTCCGTAAAAAGTTTCAATTGACCCCTTCAAATTCAAGTTTTGAAACATCAGATTCCAGCAACTTGAAGAACTTAATTTATTATAATATGAACTCGTGTTGCTAGGTTCGACATCTGTCATGATATACCGTACGACATCTCATTGGAGCAATGAACAAGGAACCAAACAGAGCATTAAAGGTGTTTAAAATTCTTTTACAATAAAAGAATTAAATGAAATTTCATGTCACCATTAAGTTGGTACACAGTGACTGTTCAAACACTTCCCTTGAATTTTGACAACAAAATGAAGAAGAATCAAAGTCCTATTCAAGTAAATTAGAATTAAGACCAGACTACGCCAATTTCCTAGAAATCTCTTTTTCTTTTTCTTTTTTTTTTTTTTTTTTTTTTTTACACTAGCATTAAAATTTCTTCGTTTTTAGTTTTTTTTTTTTTCTTTTGAATTAGTCAAAATTCAACAATGTCCAGTCCAGGAAGCATTTTACAGAAGATCAGGAGGGAAGTCAAGTGATACTATTTATTGTGGCAATTTCCTGTGTACTCTCTCCTAGAGAACATCACTGTCACAAGGTTCCATATAGTTTATTACACTTCATAAATTATAGTTACAAGATTCGTGAATTAAATCATAATAATTCGTTTTTTTTATGATGCCGAATCGGACGTCGAATTATTCGGTTGACCAAATTAAATCCGAATAATTTGCAAATTTTGTGAATTTTTTCTGGAACATTTTTTTTTTCATAACAGCCCCATGTCAAACTTAGCACACAGAAAGGCACTATACTCCAAGGCCACAGGGAACAAAGGCGTGGAGAAGCGTTCTACTCTGTCCGAGCTTTGTTTAACATTATATGAGATTCGGCGGTTTTTTTGTTTTGAAAATTGATGTCTAACTAAATGTAAAAGCATGTCAAGGTGTGGGTCCGGCTGCGACTTTGCATTTTTGATTACTTGTTTGGGACGTCTAATTAACCTATTCAGTATTCAATGCTGATGTGGCGCACAAGTGCAGTTGGAGGGCGATGGAGCATGCCAACCAAAAAAATAGCATGCCAACCAAAGACTTTTTTTGTTCCTTATTTTGGGAAAAGGAAATCTAAAACAGTTTTGGCTGAAATAAAACTAGTGCCGAACTACTTTTTTAGTTTGACATTCCTTTCCATTTTGACTCAAATATTTTAATTATTAGATCAATCGCTAATTATGATTAAATTTAGTAGTATGGCTGAAAATTATTTAAATGCGTATAAATAAATGTTTACTTGTGTTGATGTGTACACCTAATTCAATGTATGAAATTAATTTCTTTATTATGTAATCGTCTATTATTATTTTTTATATATATTTTTGATATTGCATAGAATTTATCTCGATTTAAAAATTATATTTTTTAAGTACATTTTTTGTACGAGAGAGGTCCAAAACTAATCCTAATATACGCTAATAATGTTTTTTCAATCAGCATGAGCTAAATATAGTAAAAATGCACTTCATTGTTAAAAGTATTAATAAGATTGTATTTACGATGCTAAAATTATATATTTAATCAAATAGATAAACCATACTAAAAAAGTCGAAAAATAGTTTTATATTAGACGAGTCCATCAATGAGCATAATGGAAAGAACTCATCGGTGGTAAATAGTTAAGTTGCTTTTATAAGTTAGTTAGCAACGAGCTTATCAACAATTGTATTAAAAGAGAAAATATTTAGTATGTTTACAACAACCACTATGGTATGCCCTCTAAGGTAAATGGTTTATGTTAATATTGAGACAATTAATTCATGGAAAAAACATATCTATCAATAAGAACTATCTCTCTTATATATTAATTTTGGATGATCGGACACTATTCACCTATAGTAAAATCTACAGTGCTTTTCAATAGGAAGGCTTCCAACCGAGTCCCACTTTTTAGGGACATAGCTCGGCTCCAACTAGATGAGTCCCGCTTTCCAGAGTCTTAGACTCCGTCCCTCTCTCTCAACATTTCCACACCTTTCCTCTCTCGAAAGTTCACAGCCTCTTTCTTCTCTTTGGATCACCCTTTCTCTATTTTTCCTCTATCCGATCCCCTCTCCTGGTTTCTTCTTCTCTTTTCTTTGCTCTATGCAACGTCATGACAGTCCTTTTCAGAGGATATTGTTTCAGTGTCCTATTATTCTTTTGTCCTCTCTCTCTCTCTCTCTCTCTCATGACAGCCATGGAGGAGGTCGCTTTGTGGCGATAATGCACACACAAACAAAGGCGCATGGACAAAGGAAGAGGATCAGTGACTCATAGCTTATATCGAGGCCTATGGCGAGGGTTGCTGGCGCTCTCTGTCTAAGATCGAAGGTAAATGAATCTCTACACACGAAAAATTGGATTTAAGCACCGAAATTCTACATTGAGTTGTCGTAGTTTAGCTTAGAGCATTTGGATTTCACATTAGAATTTGATGTGAAATTCATATCACTTGATTGGAATTGGTACTGATGTTGCTTTGCCTTTTGATTTTGTTGGATCAATTAGGACTTTCGAGGTGCGGGAAGATTTGTAGGTTGGCGTGGATGAATTATCTTTACCTAATTTAAAGCGCCACAATTTCACCGATTAAAGGGGTGAGCTTATAATCAAGGGGAATGCTATGTTGAGAGCAACATTTGAGATAATGAGAGCTGAGATAAATTTTTCTCTGTAAATGTCTATTTTGTTATTGCATTTTTTCTCTCACCTCAATTAATAGAAGAACTAATAAAATGATAGAAAATAAGAAGAAAGAAAAGTTACATTTTGTCCGTCAATGTCTATTACCTTTTGAAAGGACAAAAGATTCTTGGAATTTAGAATCTTTCCTTCCGTGTTTCTCTTTCTCCTTCAATTTTTTTTAATTCAAACGTTGTTCACATGTACCCAAAAACTCTTCAATTTTGCAAGAAAAAAAAATCAAATGTTATTGTTTTTGCATTCTTATTGCTTTTAGTTCTTTTTTAATTTGTTTCTTTGAATGAATTTTGATGCTAACAAAGAATTTATAGAAATGATAATAATAGGAGAGATAATATGAAATCTATGAAAATTATGCATTCAAGGATTTTTACTGGTTTCCAAATTTATTTATTGACCTTCTGTTGTACATAATGTACATATTTTCAAATAAATACAAAAACAAGATTTAATATGAAAACTTCCCAAGTCACTGTCAAGCCTTTAACTCCAAGAAAAGGAATGAAGAGCTTCATATGGGGTGTAATCTAAAAAAAATGAGCCTTTTTAAAAAAAATGAGGGTCTTTATGCATATTTCATATAAATAGTCTTGTTAGACTTCAATAAAAATAATAAAAATAGTAGTGTAGCATGATAGGTTATGGTGTGCTATGAGTTTTCCTTTTAATCTAATCTATGTCCTTTTCATTGAATTAAGGCTTGTATATCGTCAAAGTAATCAGACCCATGTATGGTGCATGACTATTGTACCATTGATACCATAGAAATGCACAAAACAATAGGCAACTCAAAACTGATACCAAATTTTCTATAAAACAACAAAACCCTAAATAAAATAGGAAAAATTGCTACTGTTGGAGTGAAATCATTAAATTTTGTGAGCATATCGATCATGACCATATGTATATTTCCATATAAAATTCTCAAATTTTGGACCTGTATATTGTTTATGGTGGATTTTACTATCTCAACAAGTAAAAAATCAGAAAACTGTCACTAGAAAAACCAAAACTATCTTACTGTTTTAGAAAAGAAAATCACAGTGCTTAAAGGATAAGATTCATATTCATTTTGATGTATGAAACATCAAGGCATACATTAAACAATAAGATCTGGTATGGAAGCTTGCACAAGGGGCACTGCCGCTCAGTGGTATTTTACATGAAAAAATGGGTAAGGGTGACCTCTTGTGGATAGGAAGTAGAAGATGTAAACCACCTAGTATTTGCATGCCCCTTTGTGAGAATGTGCTGGTTTGAAGGTCCACTACCACAAAATTTCGTACAGGCAATCACCCGGCATGGGGTTCAATCGACCTTTGAGGTTTTCAACATGTATTTGTTCCAAATGGCCATTGAAACCATGATTTCAGGTTCACTAATACCAAGAAATCAGTAGGCTACTAGGTTCACTAGTACACGTATCTGCTTACAGGTGTTAAATTGCAAAAGCTAAAAAAAGAAGAAGAAATGTTCATCTTTCATACTGCACTCATCGTCTCATTCCTTTTGATACTCTTTTCCAAAAGAGTATCTTTCACACGTATCTGCACTCATCGTCTCATCAGTGAGTATATCTTCGTTTGATGAAGAAAATGATTTTTTATTTTTTATGTTGCTATTTTAAGTCGCCTACTTTTGTCGGACATAACTGCAATACTTCTCGGTTTCAGTGGTTGGTATAATTATTGGCCTTCTTTGTTATTATTCACCTGAAAGATTTTTCTCACTTTCTTTATTAGTTGTGTTTCTTAATTAGTTAATGACAGAGAGTTCAAGGGCAAAATAGGTACTTATGGAGAAATTTTTCTCTTAGCTCTCAATATTTCAATTTGTGCCCTCAGAATAGCACTCCCATCTAATCAAGCTTCATAGATTGCTTGGCAACAAGTTTTGTGAAATCCAAAGCTTCAATTTAAACCTTGCTTTAGTGTACTATTTTAAGATCTAACCCAGCATTGTTTTGTTTTTCTTGCTCTTTTCTGAACAGATTTAGGGTTTACCTCATTTTTTGTCAAACATAGGAAGCTACCACAATAGCGCCGTGATTTTTAGACTTGATTACCTCAACAAGTTTGCTCTCTCTGTGTTCACTTAAGTATTCTTATTTCTATCTATTTCTCTATTTCCTCACCACATTCAGGATTTAGCTGATGTTAAGCAAAATTGTTTCACTGCTTACTTCAGTGTGTCATTTCAGGAATTGAAATTGTTTTATTTTTCATACTCCCTATTCTCACCAAATTTAGAGTTTAGCTGAATTTTTTATGTGCTATTACAATCTATTATGCTATATTTAATCTCGTAAGCTCATTGGTCTAAGTCAAAATGTGTATATTGACAAAATCTTGAAAATGTTCCATATGAAAAAGTCCAAGAAAGGAAATGTACCAATGAGTATGTCTGTGCAACTTAGCAAGTCACAGTGTGCCACAACATGCAAAGACATTGAATACATGAAGAATGTTCCCTATGTTTCAGCTATAGGTTCTATCATGTATGCTATAACAAGCACAAGACCTGATGTCACATATGTTCTAACCATGACAAGTCATCATTAAGCTTCACATGGTCCTGATCATTGGACTGTGGTCAATAATATTCTTAGGTACCTGAAAAGGACCAAGAATAAGTTTCTTGTCTATGGTGGTCAAAGAGAGCTCACTGTAAAAGACTACACTGATGCTAGTTTTATGACAGACCCAAACGACAGAAAAAGGCAAAATTTAATTGTTATGGGTTGACACCAACAGCAACACAGCTAATCCCTTCACTAAGCCCTTATCACAAGCCAAAAGAGAAATTCATTTCGAGTCCATGGATCTATAAGATCATGGAGAGTGGCATGAAGACTAAAAATGACTTCTAGTTTTAGAGTTTATGCATTTATTATGTATATGAGAAACTTTAAAAACAAGTGGGAGACTAAAGGATGTGTGTTTTCAAAGTTATCTTTTAATAATAATTTATGTGTTGTTCATGATTTTATTACGAATGTTATTATTCTTGTTCCTTGAGATTTAAATGTTATATCTTTGGAAGTATTCAAGAAGATGTTCTTGGTCTTGAATCATATAACTCCTAAGATAAGAAATATTTAATCACTAAATAAGTTCACAATCGTAGTAATTAAGGAGGAACATTAATTACTGAGAAAAATTGTCATGTAGATTAAAGTACATTGAAGTTCTATAAATGTTGATAAAGGATTATCATTTAATTACATGAATATATAAAAATGTGTATTTTATATATTGAACCTAAATGGATTGAACATTATACGGATTGTGTTTTGTGTCATTAATGTTTCCATTGTGTCTTTAGAATCTTAGATATGAGATGTGTAGTTTTTTCACATGAGAAGTATATAATGTGATTGCTATTTAAATACTATCTTATGATAGGAATAAAATAGTAGTTCGTTGTGTACAACTTGTGTGGGAGAAATCTATATGTTAATATTATCATTGTCCCTCAATTTGAGTTATGATATTACTGGGTCCCTTGGTAAAGTGGAATTATATCGCATGCAATATAACTGATGTAGTTATAATTATAATTCACTTGAGAGACCAAGAAAACAAATACAATGCAAGAATGACACGATCATATTTTACATATTATTCATAATATCATGTGACAAGGATAGACACGAAATTAGTGGATTGCGTAAATAATTACTATGTCGTTTGGATAACTATAATGTAATGATAGAACCTCTTATAGTCAATAATATAAAGTTTTATATTATTGCCAAAATGACATAAATCCTCTATACGGTCACACCAACTGAAGAGAAACAACAAGTCTTTTACATTTCATAATGATGTATAAGATAAAATACATGTGATGAAATGCTAAAATAAAATGTCTTGCAAATATTATTTGGTATAATGTTTGAATGCCTTATAAGAATAATAGAAATATTGTATAATAGAATAATATGAATAATATTATTTGTTCATAAATTAATTTATGAAACCAATAGTAAGATGAGATTATAAAGAGCATAAAATGGCTAAACAAGGCCAGTGACATTTGTGTAATTGATTCAAACCTTACACAAAGAGTTGCCCTAACCCCTGCCTATTTAAAGGGGTGTAATTAAGGCAATTGAAGGTGTTTGGAGCACTCTTGTAGTGTCTCTATAAGGCAAAATAATACAACATTTATAACACCAATACAACACTCCAATTGAAGGTGTGTGCAGCTCTCTCGTAGTGTTTCTATATGCTAGACAATAGAGCATTTATAGCCCCAATACAACACTCGAATTTAGGGTGTTTGAAGTTCTCTAATATGGCAAGATGCATTCACAACCCTAATACGACACTTCAATTGAACCTTTTTGAAGCACTCTAGTAGTGTCTCCAGATGTCAAGATAGAAGGGCATTTACAATCCAAATACGACACTCCAATTGAAGGTGTTTGGAGCACTCTAATAGTGTCTCGAGATGGCAAGATAATAGAGCATTTACAACCCTAATACAACACTCCAATTGAAGGTGTTTGGAGTTCTTTAGTAGTGTCTACAAATGGAAAGATAATATGGCATAATACAACACTCCAATTGAATATCTTTGGAGCCTCTAGTAGTGTCTCCATATTGCCAGATAATAAGGCATTTACAACCCTAATACAACACTCCTATTTTAGGTGTTTGCAGCACTCTTGTAGTGTCTCTATAAGGCAAGATAATAGGGCATTTGCAACCCAAATACGACTCTCCAATTGAAGGTGTTTGGAGCACTTCAGTAGTGTCTCTAGATGGGAAGATAATAGGGCATTTACAACCCTAATACGACACTCCAATTGAATGTTTTCGGAGCACTCTTGTGTTGTCTCTATATGGCAAGATAATAGGGCATTAATAACCCCAATACAACACTCCAATTGAAATTATTTGAAGCTCTCTAGTAGTGTCTCCAGATGGGAAGATAATAGGGCATTTACAACCCTAATACGACATTCCAATTCAAGTTTTTTGTAGCACTCTAGTAGTGTCTCCAGATAGCAAGATAATAGGGAACTTAAACCCTAATATAACAATCCAATTTATGGTGTTTTGAGCACTCTAGTAGTGTCTCCAGATGGAAAGATAATTGGACATTTACCACCCTAATACAACACTCTATTTGAAGGTTTTCGGAGCACTCTTGTGTTGTCTCTATATGGCAAGTAATAGGGCATTAATAATCCCAATACAACACTCCAATTGAAATTGTTTGAAGCTCTCTAATTGTGTCTCCGGATGGCAAGATAATAGGGCATTACAACCCTAATACAACATTCCAATTCAAGATTTTTGTAGCACACTAGTAGTGTCTCAAGATAGCAAGATAATAGGGAACTTAAACCCTAATATAACAATCCAATTTATGGTGTTTTGAGCACTCTAGTAGTGTCTGCAGATGGAAAGATAATTGGACATTTACAACCCTAATACAACACTCTAATTGAAGGTGGTTGGAGCACTCTAGTAGTGTCCCTATATTGCAAGATAATAGGGCATTTGCAACCCTAATACAACACGCTAAATGAAGGTGTTTGGAGCACTCTAGTAGTGTCTCTATATGGCAAGATAATAGGGCATTTACAACCCCAATACAACACTCCAAGTGAAGGTGTTTGGAGCACTCTAGTAGTGTCTCTATATTGCTTGATATTGGGGCATTTAAAACCCTAATACAACACTCCAATTGAAGCTGTTTGGAGCACTCTAGTAGTATCCCTACATGGCATGATAAGAGGGCACTTACAACCCTAATACAACACTCCAATTGAAGCCGTTTGGAGCACTCTAATAGTGACTACATATGACAATATAATAGGTCTTTCACTACCCAATTACAATACTCCAATTGATGGTGTTTGGTGCACTCTAGTAGTGTCTCAAGTTGGCAAGATAATAGGGCATTTACAATCCTAATACAACACTCTAATTGACGGTGTTTGGAGCACCTAGTAGTGTCTCTATATGGCAAGATAATAGGGCATTTACAACCATAGTACAACACTCGAATTGAAGGTGTTTGGAGGACTCTAGTAGTGTCTCCAAATTGCAATATAATGGGGCATTTACAACCTTAATACGATACTCAAATTGAAGGTGTTTGGAGCACTCTAGTAGTGTCTCCAGATGGCAAGATAATAGGGCATTTACAACCCTAATACAACACTCCAATTGATGGTGTTTGCAGCTCTCTTGTAGTGTCTCTATATGGTAAGATAATAAGGTATTTACAACCCTAATTCATCACTCCCATTGAAGGTGTTTGGAGCACTATTTTAGTGTTACTATATGGTAAGATAATAGAGCAGTTAGAACCCCAATAAAACACTCCAATTGAAGATGTTTGAGGCACTCTTGTAGTGTCTCTATATCGCAAGATAATAGAGCATTTACAACCCTAAAACAACACTCCAAATGAACGTGTTTGGAGCACTCTAATTGTGTCCCTATATGGCAAGATAATAGGCCATTTACAACCATAATACAACAATCCAATTGAAGGTATGTGGAGCACTCTAATAGTGTCTCCAGCTGGCAAGATACTAGGGCATTTACAGCCCCAATACAATACTCCAATTGAAGGTGTTAGGAGCACTCTTGTAGTGTCTCCATATTGTAAGATAATTAGGCATTTACAACCCTAATAAGACACTCCGATTGAAGCTGGTTGGAACACTCTAGTAGTGTATTTACATGGCAAGATAATTGAGAGAATTGGTTTTACGAAGTCTACTTTCTTGCTTGAATGCTAACTAGTTGTAAGTAGTAGTTGTTGTTAAGGGTTGTAGGAGAAGAGAAGAACCAAGTAGAAGCGCACCTGCACCGAGCTACGAGGGAAAAGCTGGAGGCGCAGCTGCGATCTCACCGAGGCAAAAGTGGGAGGGGCACCAACGATCTGACCGAAGGGAACGAGCGAGGGCAACAACAAATTGGTAAAGCCCCACTGTGCGGGCCTTAATTAGCTACAGGGTACGGTCGGGGTGGTACGGGAGGGGAACTCATTCTATTCTATCAACTGGGTTATTTTCAAAAACCCAGTTTTGCGTTGTAGCTGAGTTAAACCCCTCCCTCCCTGCTCAGTTGGGGCTAAGCCTCACTCTAGGCATGGAATCCGAGTGGTTAGTCCTACCACTCGCCATCCACACATGGGTTTCGCTCTAGTTGCATCCACGGCTCGTACTCCATTACAACCCTAATACAACACTCTAATTGAAGTTGTTTGGATCACTCTAATAGTGTCTCCAGATTGCAAGATAATTGGGCATTTACTACCTTATTACAACACTCCAATTGAAGGTGTGTGGAGCACTCTAGTAGTGTCTCCATATTGCAAGATAATAGGGCATTTACAACCGTAATACAACACTCCAATTTAAGGTGTTTGGAGATCTCTT
The DNA here is from genome assembly GCF_964058835.1 of Carex rostrata. Taxonomy (NCBI): domain Eukaryota; kingdom Viridiplantae; phylum Streptophyta; class Magnoliopsida; order Poales; family Cyperaceae; genus Carex; species Carex rostrata. The sequence continues at coordinate 7,284,010 of NC_135936.1, forward strand.
GTAGTGTCTCCAGTTGGCAAGATAATATGACATTTCCAACCCTAATAAAACATCCACTTGAAGGTGTTTGGAGAACTCTAGTAGTGTCCCTATATGGCAAGATAATAGGGCATTTAAAACCCTAATAAAAAACTCAAATTGAAGGTGTTTGGAGCACTCTAATAGTGTCTCTATAAGACAAGATAATAGGGCATTTGCAAGCCTAATACAACACTCTAATTAAAGGTGTTTGGAGCTCTCTTGTAGTGTTTATAGATGACAAGATAATAGGGCATTTACAACCCTAGTACGACACTCCAATTGAAGGTGTTTGGAGTGCTTTAGTAGTGTCTCTAGATGGCAAGTTAATAGGATATTTACAACCCTACTACAACACTCCAATTGAAGGTGTTTGGAGCACTCTTGTAGTGTCTCTATAAGGCAAAGTAATAGAGCATTTATGGGCCAGTACAACACTCGAATTTAGGGTGTTTGAAGTTCTCTAGTATGCCAAGATAATAGAGCATTCACAACCCTTATACGACACTCCAATTGCATCTGTTTGGAGAACTATAGTAGTGTCTCCAGATGTCAAGATAATAGGGCATTTACAACCCTAATACAACACTCCAATTGAACTTGTTTGGAGCACCCTAGTAGTGTCTCCAGATGTCAAGATAGTAGGGCATTCACAATCCAAATACGATACTCAAATTGAAGGTGTTTGGAGCACTCTAATAGTGTCTCCAGATTGCAAGATAATAGAGCATTTAGAACCCTAATACACGCTCCAATTGAAGGTGTTTGGAGCACTCTACTAGTGTCTTAATATTGCAAGATAATAGGTCATTTACAATCCAAATACGACACTCCAATTGAAGGTATTTGGAGGACTCTGATAGTGTCTCTATATGGCAAGATAATAGGGCATTAACAACCCGAATACAACACTCCAATTGAAGGTGTTTGAGGCAATCTTGTAGTGTCTCATATGGCAAGATCATAGAGCATTTACAAGCCCAATACAACACTCCAATTTCTGGTGTTTGGAGCACCCTAGTAGTGTCTCCAGATGGCAAGATAATAGGACATTTACAACCCTAATACAAAACTCTAATTGAAGGTGTTTGAGGCCCTCTTGTAGTGTCTTCATATGACACTATCATAGAGCATTTACAACCCTAATACAACACTCCAATTTAACGTGTTTGGAGCAACCTAGTAGTGTCTCCAGATAGCAAGATAATAGGCCATTTACAACTCTAATATAACACTCTAATTGAAGGTGTGTCGAGCTCTCTAATAGTGTCTCTATAAGGCAAGATAATAGGGTATTTACAACCCTTATACAACACTCTAATTGAAGGTGTTTGGAGCACTCTAGTAGTGCCTCCAGAAAGCAAGATAATAGGGCATTTAGAACACAAATACAACACTCCAATTGAAGTTGTTTGGAGCACTCTAGTAGTGTCTCCATATTGCAAATTATAGGGCATTTACAACCCTAATACAATACTCAAATTGAACGTGTTTGGAGCACTCTTGTAGTGTCTCCATGTGGAAAGATAATAGAGCTTTTAAAAACCCAATAAAACACTCAAATTGAAATTGTTTGGAGCATTCTTATAGTATCTCTATATGGTAAGATAATAGAGTTTTTACAACCCCAATACAACAGTTCAATTGAAGGTGTTTGAGGCACTCTTGTAGTGTCTCTATATGGCAAGATAATAAAGCAATTACAACCTCAAGACAACAAAACAAATCAAGGTGTTTGGAGCACTCTAGTAGTGTCTCCATATTACAAGATAACAAGGTATTTACTACCCTAATGCAATACTTTAATTGAAGTTGTTTGAAGCACTCTAGTACCTAATACAACACTCCAATTCAGGGTGTTCGGAGCACTCTTGTAGCTATAGGGCAAGACAATAGGGCATTTGCAACCCTAATACGACACTCCAATTGAAGGTGTTTGGAGCACTCTAGTAGTGTCTCCAGATGGGAAAATAATAGGGCATTTAAAACCCTAATACGACACTCCAATTGAAGGTTTTCGGAGCACTCTTGTGTTGTCTCTATATGGCAAGATAATAGGGCATTAGTAACCCCAATACAACACTCCAATTGAAAGTGTTTGAAGCTCTCTAGTAGTGTCTCCAGATGGAAAGATAATTGGACATTTACAACCCTAATACAATACTCTAATTGAAGGTGTTTGGAGCACTCTAGTAGTGCTTCTATATTGCAAGATAATAGGGCATTTGCAACCCTAATACAACACTCCAATTGAAGGTTTTCGGAGCACTCTTGTAGTGTCTCTATATGACAAGATAATAGGGCATTAATAACTCCAATACAACACTCCAATTGGAGGTGTTTGAAGCTCTCTAGTTGTGTCTCCAGATGGCAAGATAATTCGGCATTTACAACCCTAATACAACACTCCAATTCCCGGTGTTTGGAGTACTCTAGTAGTGTCACTAGATAGCAAGATAATAGGGCATTTACAACCGTAATACAATAGTCTAATTGAAGGTGTTTTGAGCACTCTAGTAGTGTTTCTAGATTGCAAGATAATATAATAATTACAACCCTAATACAACACTCTAATTGAAGGTGTTTGGAGCACTCTAGTAATGTTTCCAGATTGTAAGATAATAGGACAATTACAACCCTAATACAACACTCTAATTGATGGTGTTTGGAGCACTCTAGTAGTGTTTCCATATTGCAAGATAATTGGGCATTTACTACCCCCAATACAACACTCCAATTGAAGGTGTTTGAGGCACTCTTGTAGTGTCTCTAGATGGCAAGATAATAGAACATTTACAACCCCATTACAACACTCCAATTGGATGTGTTTGATCCTCTCTAGTTGTGTCTCCAGATGGCTAGATAATTGGGCATTTACAACCCTAATACAACACTCAAATTCTAGGTGTTTGGAGCACTCTAGTAGTGTCTCTAGATAGCAAGATAATAGGGCATTTGCAACCCTAATAGAACACACTAATTGAAGGTGTTTCGAGCACTCTAGTAGTGTTTCTAGATTGCAAGATAATAGGACAATTACAACCCTAATACAACACTCTAATTGATGGTGTTTGGAGCACTCTAGTAGTGTCTCTATATGGCAAGATAATTGGGCATTTACAACCCTAATACAACACTCCAATTGAAGGTGTTTGGAGCACTCTAATAGTGTATCCAAATGGCAAGATAATGGGGCATTTCGAACCCGAATGTAACACTCCAACTAATGGTGTTTGGAGCACTCTTGTAGTGTCTATATGTCAATATAACAGGGCATTTACAACCCTAATACAATATTCCAATTGAAGAAGTTTGAGACACACTTGTAGTGTCTCTATATGGCAAGATAATAGGGCATTGAAAACCCTAATACAACACTCCAATTGAAGGTGTTTGAGGCACTCTTGTAGTGTCTCTGGATGGCAAGATAATAGGGCATTTACAACACCATTACAATACTCCAATTGAAGGTGTTTGAAGCTCTCTAGTTGTGTCTGCAGATGGCAAGATAATTGGGCATTTACAACCCTAATACAACACTCCAATTCCAGGTGTTTGGAGCACTCTTGTAGTGTCTCTAGATTGCAAGATAATAGGGCATTTGCAGCCCTACAACACTCTAATTGAAGGTGTTTGGAGCGAGCACTCTAGTAGTTTCTCTATATGGAAAGATAATAGGGAATTTATAACCTTGATACAACACTCTAATTGAAGGTGTTTGGAGCACTCTAGTAGTGTCTCTATATGGCAAGATAATAGGGCATTTATAACCCTAATACAACACTCCAATTGAAGGTGTTTGGAGCACTCTAATAGTGTATCCAAATGGAAAGATAATAGGGCATTTACAACCCTAATACAACACTCCAATTGAAGGTGTTTGGAGCACTCTAATAGTGCCTCTATATGTCATTATAACAGGGCTTTTACAACCCTAATACAATACTCCAATAGAAGATGTTTGAGACACTCTTGTAGTGTCTCTATATGGCAAGATAATGAGCATTGAAAACACTAATACAACACTCCAATTGAAGTTGTTTGGAGCACTCTAGTGGTGTCTCTAGATTGCAATATAATGGGACAATTACCACCCTAATACAACACTCTAATTGAAGGTGTTTAGCTCTAGTAGTGTCTTTATGTGGCAAGGTAATAGGGCATTTACAACCTTGATACAACACTCTAATTGAAGGTATTTGGAACACTCTAGTAGTGTCTCCATATGGAAATACAATAGGGCATTTACAACCCTAATACAACACTCCAATTGAAGGTGTTTCGAGCACTCTAGTAGTGTCTTCAAATTGCAAGATAATAAGGCATTTACAACCCTAATACAACACTGCAATTGAAGGTGTTTGGAGCATTCTAATAGTTTATCCAAAAGGCAAGATAATAGGGCATTTACAACCCTAAAACAACACTCCAATTGAACGTGTTTGGAGCACTCTAATAGTGTCTCTATATGTCAATATAACAGGGCATTTACAAGCCTAATACAATACTCCAATTGAAGATATTTGAGACACTCTTGTAGTCTCTCTATATGGCAAGATAATAGGGCATTGAAAACCCTAATACAACACTCCAATTGAAGGTGTTTGAGGCACTCTTGTACTGTCTCTGGATGACAAGATAATTGGGCATTTACAACACCATTACAATACTCCAATTGAAGGTGTTTGAAGCTCTCTAGTTGTGTCTCCAGATGGAAAGATAATTGGGCATTTACAACCCTAATACAACACTCCAATTCCAGGTGTTTGGAGCACTCTTGTAGTGTCTCTAGATTGCAAGATAATAGGGCATTTGCAGCCCTAATACAACACTCTAACTGAAGGTGTTTGGAGCACTCTAGTAGTTTCTCTATATGGCAAGATAATAGGGAATTTATAACCTTGATACAACACTCTAATTGAAGGTGTTTGGAACACTCTATTAGTGTGTCCATATGGCAAGACAATAGGGCATTTACAACCCTAATACAACACTTCAATTGAAGGTGTTTGGAGCACTCTAGTAGTGTATCCAAATAGCAAGATAATAGGGCATTTACAACCCTAATACAACACTCCAATTGAAGGTGTTTGGAGCACTCTAATAGTGTATCCAAATGGCAAGATAATAGGGCATTTACAACCCTAATACAACACTCTAATTGATGGTATTTGGAGCACTCTAATAGTGTCTCTATATGTCAATATAACAGGGTATTTACAACCCTAATACAACACTCCAATTGAAGATGTTTGAGGCACTCTTGTAGTGTCTCTATATGGCAAGATAATAGGGCTTTGAAAACCCTAATACAACACTCCAATTCCAGGTGTTTGGAGTACTCTAGTAGTGTAGATAGCAAGATAATAGGGCATTTGCAGCCCTAACACAACACTCTAATTGAAGGTGTTTGGAGCACTCTAGTAGTGTTTCTAGATTGCAAGATAATATGTCAATTACAACCCTAATACAACACTCTAATTGAAGGCGTTTGGAGCACTCTATTAGTGTCTCTATATGACAAGATGGGCATATATAACCCTAATACAACACTCCAATTGAAAGTGTTTGGAGCACTCTAATAGTGTATCCAAATGGCAAGATAATAGGGCATTTACAACCCTAATACAACACTCCAATTGAACGTGTTTGGAGCACTCTAATAGTGTCTCTATATGTCAATATAACAGGGCATTGACAACCGTAATACAATACTCCAATTGAAGATGTTTGAGGCATTCTTGTAGTGTCTCCAGATGGCAAGATAATTGGGCATTTACAACCCTAATACAATACTCCAATTCCAGGTGTTTGGAGTACTCTAGTAGTGTCTCTAGATAGCAAGATGGGCATTTGCAGCCCTAACACAATACTCTAATTGAAGGTGTTTTGAGCACTCTAGTAGTGTTTCTAGATTGCAAGATAATATAACAATTACAACACTCTAATTGAAGGTGTTTGGAGCACTCTAGTAATGATTCCATATTGTAAGATAATAGGACAATTACAACCCTAATACAACACTCTAATTGATGGTGTTTGGAGCACTCTAGTAGTGTATCCAAATGGAAAGATAATAGGACATTTACAACCCTAATACAACACTCCAATTGAATGTCTTTGGAGCACTCTAATAGTTTCTCTATATGTCAATATAACAGGGCATTTACAACCCTAATACAACACTCTAATTGAAGGTGTTTGGAGTACTCTAATAGTGTATCCAAATGGCAAGATAATAGGGCATTTACAACCCTAATACAACACTCTAATTGAAGGTGTTTGGAGCACTCTAATAGTGTATCCAAATGCCAAGATAATAGGGCATTTACAACCCTAATACAACACTCCAATTGAAGGTGTTTGAGGCACTCTTGTAGTGTCTCTAGATGGAAAGATAATGGGGGCATTTAGAACCCGAATGCAACACTCCAATTGAAGGTGTTTGGAGCACTCTAGTAGTGTTTTCATATTGCAAGATAATAGGGCATTTACAACCCTAATACAACACTCCAATTGAAGGTGTTTGGAGCACTCTAATAGTGTCTCTATATGTCAATATAACAGGGCATTTACAACCGTAATACAATACTCTAATTGAAGATGTTTGAGGCATTCTTGTAGTGTCTCCAGATGGCAAGATAATTGGGCATTTACAACCCTAATACAAGACTCCAATTCGAGGTGTTTGGAGTACTCTAGTAGTGTCTCTAGATAGGAAGATAATAGGGCATTTGCAGCCCTAATACAACACTCTAATTGAAGGCGTTTGGAGCACTCTAGTAGTGTCTCTATATGGAAAGATAATGGGGGCATTTAGAACCCTAATACAACACTCCAATTGAAGGTGTTTGGAGTACTCTAATAGTGTATCCAAATGGAAAGATAATAGGGCATTTACAACCCTAATACAACACTCCAATTCCAGGTGTTTGGAGTACTCTAGTAGTGTCTCTAGATAGCAAGATAATAGGGCATTTGCAGCCCTAGCACAACACTCTAGTAGTGTTTCTAGATTGCAAGATAATAGGACAATTACAACCCTAATACAACACTCTAATTGAAGGTGTTTGGAGCACTCTATTAGTGTTTGGAGTACTCTAGTAGTGCCTCTATATGTCATTATAACAGGGCATTTACAACCCTAATACAATACTCCAATTGAAGATGCTTGAGACACTCTTGTAGTGTCTCTATATGGCAAGATAATAGGGCATTGAAAACCCTAATAGAACACTCCAATTGAAGGTGTTTGAGGCACTCTTGTAGTGTCTCTATTATGGATGTTATTGATTTTGCACCCATGAGAGGCTAATTTCCTCTTTATGGGCTTAGGTTGTAGCATGAACTTGTGTTAGTTTCTTTACTTGGATGTTCTCTTTATGATGATTATTTTGGCTTGATGTTTTGTTTTATTTTATATATTTGTAAGTCATGCATGATTTGTGTTTTGGTAATCAAACCTTGTTAGGGTAGTGACAGTACTTTAGCATTAAGGGTGTATGATAAAAAATAAACACTTTCATTGTACACAAATAATCTTAGGGTTTAGATAAGGTTGACTGGATTCAGATCTATTCCCGAAATCATAGAACCAAATATGGTACCAAGTAATAGTAGTAGATGATTCATGTTAAATAACCCAATTAGGTGGATGAGAGCTGATAATGCCAAAACATATAACGAAAATCACTACTTTTTAGTACGAAAAATGGTGAAAAAGCGTATGCAAAGTACCCACTTTCCTGAATTATTCACCGCAAATGTGTGTTTAGACTATTTTGGCAGGTTTTGGAGAAAGTTGTGAATTTAGGCTGAAAACGGAGCAAAAATGTCGTATTTGAGCCAATGCTGAAGAAGGCGTCAAAATAGGGCAACACATGGAGTATGCAAACACCTCACACAAAGTGCACAACATGCAACATGGCGAAATTCACTGAAATTCGGCTAAGTACAGTGCCATACGGCCTCAGGCATGTCGCATGCGGCATAAAAGCCTATGCCGCAGGGGCACACAGATTCAATCTGTGGACTGTCTTGTTTGGATTAAATCTCAGCCGTTGGACAGCAAGCTTCTAGAAGGACGCGTTTCCAAATGTGGCAGGCCTTGCCCTCGCCTTGGAACCTAAGTTTAATACTCCAAAAATAGCATTTTATGCTATTTTTGGCACCCATGATCACCCATGATCTCCATGTTCTCCATGACTCCTCACCCCTAGGCTAGGCTATATAAACCCCTCTTGTAATAGGAATTAGTGTGCATGTTTTAGTTATGTAAGTCCATAGTTTAGAGCAGAATATTGTGTTAAATATTTGGAGTCGTGGAGAAGAAGAGGCGCTCGAAGTCCAAGGCGGAAGAAGAAGAAGTCTTCTAGGGAAAAGGTGTTCTAGGTTTTAGGTTATGTCTTTCTTTTATTACTTCTTTTATTTTGTCATGGATTTGAGTAGCTAATCTCCTCCTCTCTATGGATGGATGTAATGAATTCTAATTGCTCTTTACTATAATATTTATTTTTCTTTTATGTCTATTTGATATTTCGTTATACTTAGAATGCTATTGAAATATGTCCTTGCATACATAGTTCTGTCTACAGATGGTCCAGTGTCCTCCATATACCAATAGGTGTAATAAGTCTTTGTACCTCGGTGTGATAGGGGCTACATGTAAGTACTATAAACACTTCGGCTAACGAGGCCTGGCCGCGGTTCAAAGGCTAGGGTTCGAACCCAGTGGGCTCCCTTGACAGGACATAGATTAGATAGCATCTCAAGGTTTAATCAGGAATTTATTTATTATTTGTAATGAATATGGTTTAGGGTTATTACTTAGCGAGTAATAGGGGAATATAATTAATTAGACTGGTGTGAGTAGTTAAATTACATTATATCCTGTGATAATCAGAATTGTCCCCGATAAGCCGGCCTTAGAGTCGGAGAACCTTTCAAATACGCATAGAACCGAACCCAAGTAATCCGTAGGGAATAATAGTACCGGTATACGGCTCTGCTCTGCGGGGTGGTCTATATCGTATACGGCAGTGATAGAAGGTCGTAGGCGAGGCCGTATGCGGCAGTGACAAAAGGCCATATACGGGTAGACATGAGTACCATAAATATTGTATTGAGTTAATTAGAAGGAATTCGTCCAAAACCCTAGAGGCTCCCTAAACTTGGTTTACAACAATTAGCATCTCCACCTACCAATTTGCCAGAGTAAACTGTAAAATCACCCTGTACCTTTATTATTATTATTATTATTATTATTATTATTATTATTATTATTATTATTATTATTATTATTATTATTATTATTTATTATCATTAGTATTCACGCAACCCAATTAAACCCGAAGAACCTAGACCAGTATTATTGTTGTTAAACTACCAAGATCTATCACCGTGGATCGACACCCGACACTACTACACGGTAGGATTATGCGCTAAGAGTAGCATTAGGGTAACGAAGTATATATTTATATATACTCAAAGTTAGTAGTCTCATTTTGAGTCATCAAGAGCCCTAATTAAGAGGTACATTAGCAAGAGGATCATGAATTGTGAAAGGTAGTTATAGGAACTAGAAATAGACCAACCTAGTTGGAATTCCCATCAAGTCACGACGTGAAATTAGAGAACTCCAAAAGTAAATAGATTGTCCAAGTGATTGTAGACTAAAAGCCCTTAGACCCCGTTATCTTGATTTACAAACACATTTTTATTTGCATTTGATTTCATTTCTTGTTACAAACAAACAGCTTTGGGTATTGAACCCACACTTAGTTAATTTGCAACAAAAAACCCCCCATTTTAATTACCTGCAACTAATTTAGTTTTAATTTAGTTTAAGTAAAAAAATACAATTGCCTTAATCTTTGAATCGATACCTCATTACTACAAGGGTAGATTGTGCGCTTACAATTAATCTACTTTGTGTTTTATTTTTATAAATTTAAAGCATTTGCGTGATAATTAGTTCCAAATAAATACTCCTAAAATTCACAACACCTAATACAACACTCCAATTGAAGGTGTTTGGAGCACTTTTGTAGTGTCTCTATATGGCAAGATAATAAGACATTTAAAACTCTAATACAACACTCCAATTGAAGGGTTTGGAGCACTCTAGTAATGTCTCTATATGGTAAGGGTGTAGGGGTTTACGGGGTGCTAATCCAAAACCCCTTTTAGGCTTAAGTTGCGGAATGACCGTAGAACAAAAATTTCTACAGCCAACTTAAGCTCAGGATTAAACGGGGTATGTCAGGAAACTTTCCAAGGCGGTCCACCTTCAGTATTCCTTTGGCATCAAAACCCAATTTAATCCTTTTACAGATCTACTCCATGATTGATTTCTAAAACTTTAATCTACTTACAAATTAAATAGATTAATATAACATATTTATACCTTGTTTCCAAATCACAGTTGGAATGCAGACCGAGCGAGTAGAGCCTCACCAGGGAAGGAATCGACTCGGAGTATCACACGTGTGATACCTCTATCGGTTATCCACCAGGACTAACCGGAGAGCGGTTTATTTCTTCTGCCAGAAATACCATAAACCGCAGAATTCTGCAAAAACACTATTCACGAGAATAAGATGAAAACCCGTAAACACGAATTTTCGGTTGCTCAGTTTCATCAATATGCAAAACTGACATACCGCGAAATTCGGTAAAACACTATTCATCAATCCCGTAAATATTCTCCACAACAACCCGCAAGATTATACGTCAACTACGTATAACTTTCTTTTCTCAACCGAAACACTATTTGGGAGAGAAACCGAGAAAGAGAGAAAATACCGATTCGTTTCTGCACGAAAAGATACATGTGAATGTGCATATATATATATTTTTCTCTCTACCCCTCCACCCCTATTTATAGTGTTTAGATTCGGTTGCAAAAGACCAAAATGCCCTCCAAGTTCGGCCTATTTACAAGACATGTCATTGACACCTCATCCTTTTATATGTGAAATGACCAAAATACCCCTTCCACACCCTTCCAGATTCTTCTCCATGCTTCTACACATGCAAGGTGGCATAGATGTGAAATGACCATTTTGCCCTTGTGGATAGGATTGATGACATGTCATCTGGATAGGATCAATAACGTGTCATGCGGATAAGGTCGAATCTGAAAAGACCCGAATGTCCTCGGCCCGAACACAAATAATATTCGTATAATTATTCTGAACAATTATATATATATTTTTCTTTCGGTTATTTGTTTCGGTGTCGATGACGTGTCATCTGGATAGGATCGATGACATGTCATGCGGATAAGGACGAATCTAAAAAGATCCGAATGCCCTCGGCCCGAACAAAAATAATATTCGTATAATTATTCTGAATAATTATATATATTTTTCTTGGGTTGTTTGTTTCGGTATCGATGACGTGTCATCTGGATAGGATCAATGACATGTCATGCGGATAAGGACGAATCTGAAAAGACCCGAATGCCCTCGGCCCGAACACAAATAATATTCGTATAATTATTCTGAACAATTATATATATATTTTTCTTGCGGTTTGTTGTTTCGATAATTTATACAATGTGTCCTGCACATTTATAAATTAACCGGTTAACTTTTATACAACGTGTCACACACGTTTATAAATTAACCAATGTTTTTGCTTGTTATTTTTACATAACATTTATAATTTAATTATAACACGTATAATTAATTATAACCATCTTACTATTGATTATAATCAATTTATAATTAATCAGTAAGATTCTCCGAGTAGCTCCTATATGGTGTGACCCAATAGGATCTGTGTTATGTTGGTAAATAGAGTTAAAACTGTTTTAACTTCTATAATCATGGGTGGCGTCTGGCAACACATCATGACCATCCAATTACACATATGATGCTGTACTGTACAATATCACGATCCAGTAAACTATTTACTTGTGTCTGTTCTTCTGTCTCATAGCTATCAGATCAGTTTCAAGGTAGATGTGTGTCATCCTTGCTAACTGAATCTTTTATTGATCTTGAGCAGATTATCAAATATAATTACTCTTGTAATTATACCGCTAGCAGATAATCTTATAGAGAATTTACAATGCAAGATATAAAGACATATCTCTCTGTGGCACCTGTGATAAGTACTCTATGGTTTGGTTCTTTAGCAGGTATATTAATAGAAATAAATCGTTTATTCCCAGATGCTTTATCATTTCCTTTTTTTTTATTTTAGTTATTAATATGTGAAGAAATGAAGGAGAATAGAATTCCTTGTGACAATTCTTTTTTCAAATCTTTACGATAGATAAAAGGTATAAGTTTAGCTCATCCAAAACCCAGTGAATAGAAATACAGTAAGCCCACATAAGATCAAATCTTGGAAAAATGGGATTCATTAGTCTAGCGTAAGCTAGACGAAATAATAATTGAAAAGAAGAGACCGAAATAAGAATAAGTAAGTTATAAAGATTTCCAATCAAACTAGATAATTTAGAAAGAAATTATATTACTTCATTTTTATTCTATTTTTTATTAATTAAAATAATACATATTTCTTGCATTGTAAATTCTCTTTAAGATTATCAAATATCAAGGGGCCCAGTGATGCTATAGCTCGTATAGAGATACGAGGGACAAATAGTATTCTTGGTAAACTATCACTTCCTCAGCTAAGCTATACATATGGAAAAGCTACCGTTATGACTGCTTTTTACGGACAGCGGTGGATAACAATCACACATACATATTTCTCAGTGGGAACGATAAATACCTCATACTGTAGAACGTGACACTGAATGAAAACATAAATGACACGAACACAATTCTATTTAATGTTTCATTCGGGGTCTGTCAAATACCATGTTCCTAGAACATGTATCTATGTGATTAAAATGACATCTCGTGTCAGGTGGTTTGTAAAACTTAACCATCTTTTAATCCACATACTAACCTTATCGCGGTAATTAGTGTTCCTGCTAATTACCTTGGTCAGTGACCTTTTAAGAGTATATATCATCTATATTATGGAGTTTCACAATTTCAGTCATGAACTCGAAATGATCCATAAATTCAATAATACTCAAGGCAACAAAATGATATATAAATAAACATTCAATTCATGAACAAAGCTTTATGATAATTTATCGTATTATTGACTTCTAGATTATTACAAACTAACAATCTCCCACTTAAGCTAGGAGCCAATCATCGTAGGCCCTACTTATATACAAAATTCTTTATTCTCTAAGATCTCGTAGATCCTGAGAAAATCACACAGCCAATCTTCTATGTGTTCCAGACCCATAGAAGCATTAAGCATCTCGTGCTTGGCTTGAGGAAGAGATTTTGTGAGTGGATCAGCTGTGTTGCTGATTGTGTCAACTCTACTTATCTTTACATCACCTTTATATTAATTATATCTTTTATAATTAATTATAAACATCTTATGATGTTTACGATCTTTCGTATTAGGTGATAACGTTGTAGACGAGAAACATATCCTTAGTTCTCCTCAAGAACTTAAGGATATTATTTACAGCATTCCAGTGCTTTATGCCTGGATTAGCCTGATATCTACGCGTCACACTCAAAGTGTACGAGACATCTGGGCGAGTGCACAACATGGCATATATGATAGAGCCAGTAGCCGAAGCGTATGGTACTCTACTCATAGTGCTTTGCTCATCAGTTGTCGAAAGACACTGAGTCTTGCTAAGCTGTGTACCATGATTCATTGGCAGGAATCCTCTTTTAGAATCTTGCATGCTGAACCGATTCAGCACTTTGTCAATGTACGTGCTTTGACTTAATCCTATAAGTCTCTTTGATCTACCTCGGTAGATCTTTATGCCTAGTATATAGACATCCTCGCCCAAGTCCTTCATCGAGAAAACTTTTCTTTAATGAAGACTTGACTAATTGCAATAGAGGAATATCGTTTCCTATTAAGAGTATGTCATCTACATATAAGATTAAGAAAGGCGATGATACTCCCACTAGTTTTTCTGTACACATAAGATTCTTCTTCGCATCTGACGAAGTCAAGCTTTTTGACTTCTTCGCCAAATCGAAGATTCCAACTCCGTGATGCATGCTTCAATCCATAAATGGATTCAAGAAGCTTGCATACCTTCCCAGCATTCTCTGGATCTTCAAAACCAGTAGGCTGTGTCATGTACACATCCTCTTCTTAAATTTTCATTTAAGAATGCGGTTTTGACATCCATTTGTCATATTTCATCATCATGAAATACGGCAATTGCTAGGAGTATCCGAATTGACTTAAACATAGCTACGGGTGAAAAAGTTTCATCAATTCCCAGAATTTGTTTGAAACCTTTTCGCTACTAGCCGTGCTTTGTAAATAGTCATATTGTCATCCATGTCTGTTTTCCTTTTGAAAACTCACTTGTTAGCTATGGGTTTCACCCCATCAAGTGGTACAACTAGGTTCCAGACCGTGTTGTCATACATGGACTATATTTCGGATCTCATGGCCTCCAGCCATTTATCAGAGTCAGGCCTATCCATTGCTTCCGCATAGGTCAGAGGATCTTCAGTGTCAAAAACTGAGACCTCGTGCAGTCCCAAGTACCTCTCGGGTGCATGGACTGTTCTTGTTGACCTACGTAGCACTTGTTCTTCAGGCTGTCGAACTTGATCCACAACTGTCTGGGGATTCAGTTCTTCTTCAACTTGCATTGAAGTACTAGAGCTCGGGACTAGAACCTCATCCACAGCTACTTGTGGACTTGGTACTTCCAGATGCTCATCAGCCAAAAAATCAAGAGGTGGGTTAATCTGATCTAGTTCAGATATTGTATTGTGTGATGTATCTTGAATTTCTTCAAGTATTACATTACTCCCACTACTTCCTTTTGCAAGAAACTCGTTCTCCAAAAGTATACCATGACGAGCAACAACTAATTTGTTCTCGGACTGGTAATAGAAGTAATATCCTTTCGTTTCCTTAGGATACCCTACGAAGAAGCACTTGTCAGATTTGGGACCAAGTTTGTCAGACGTCAGGCGTTTGACAAATACTTCGCAACCCCATTTTTAAGATAAGACATATTTGGGATTTCCCAAACCATAACTCGTATGGAGTCTTTTTAACTGACTTGGATGGAACCATATTTATCGGCAGTATCTAGTGCGTGTCCCGAAAATGATTTTGGAAGGGTGGCGTTACTCATCATGGAACGAATCATGTCCAGCATGGTTTGTTTCATTTTATTGGCAACACTGTAACATTGCGGTGTTCCTAGAGGTGTGAGTTGTGAGACTATCTCACATTCCTTTAAGTACGTTTTGAAAACCATAACTCAAGTATTCGCCTCCACGGTCCTACCGTAATGCCTTAATACTTTTGTTCAGTTTATTTTCTACTTTAGTCTTAAATTCCTTGAACTCGTCAAAGGATTCAGACTTATGTCTCATGTAAGTCAATACTTTCATGAAACATTTTGAGTCTTTTGTTATTGATGTTAAACACGGGGTTTTCCATTTCTAGCATATAAAGACCATTTAACAAGTAAGATGATCCATAATATGTCTCATTTTTATAAATAGAACATCTATTGTCCTTTATAACAAACGAGAAACCATTCATCTCTAAACACGAGATTGATATGATATTTCTAGAAATGGTAGGAACAAAATAGACATTTTCTAGTTCCAGAATAAACCCGCTAGGCAAGTACAATTCTATCCTACCGACTGTAACGGCTGCAACTTGTGCTCTGTTTCCAACTCGGAGTTGTACTTCCTTATTGCGTAACTTCCTCTCAGTGCGTGCATATTCGTGCAAATATGAGCACATGATCCGGTATCCAGTACCCAATCATTAAGAGAGGTCGCAACATTAATTTCAATAACATAAATACTTGAGACTGAGACTTTTGAGACATTCTCAAACTTCATATCTCCAAGATACTCCAGGCAGTTTCTCTTCCAGTGACCTTTGCTATTGCTAAAATAGCAGTCAGAGTTAGCAGAAACATTTATCTTGGGAGAGTTCGTTCCCGGAACCAACTTCCCTTTGCCTTTGTACTTAATAGCCATTTTTCCTTTTTGTTTTCTTGATCTTCCTCTCACCTTCTTGGATCATGAGGACATGAGAGCTATTCTCGATGTCTTTATCAGTGATCCTCAGCATCCCTTGGGGCTCCTGCAAGCTCTTATCCAACTCTTGCTTATGGGAGTTCACAATGAACTCCGAATAGCTGGGAGGAAATGAGTTCAGGATAACTTCCGTGGCCAACTCGTGGCTCCACGAATAGTTAAGCTTCTCCAGTTTCTCATCATCGCTTGTCATACGAAGCGTGTGAGTACTGACAGAGCTGCTCTCTACTATTTCAGCAGGGACCGGTGTATTTAGGATATATTCCATTTTCTCATGTATGTCTACCTTTTCGAGTAGGTAGTGTAAAGAGAAAGACGTTTTTTTAGCCATATTTCTACAACGTTTAATGTAAGGATTTTAGCTTTGTTCATGTAATGTTTTATTCTAATAATAAAACTCCCACTGCAAATTTGTTCTATTCCCGTTTGCAGTAGGACCAAGATCCATATTTTCACTAATAACCAAGGCAGTGTATGCATATCATGGCTATTAGTTATCTTAGGTAAGCAAACTTGCTAATCACATCTCTTTGTGATTCTTGGTTTCGTTAAAACATCACGTGTATTTAACGAAGACTTTGTCCCGAGCCCAAAACTGTTTTGGAAATCATCGGTAAGTAACCTCACTCTATTTGGTTTGATATGTCGGACATAACCCTCGACCACCAAAGGTAAAAGGCGATGTCTACTGAGTAGTTTACCCATCAACCAATGAACAATGGTTTGAGGAGGATAGAGTGGGAAGGGCATACTACTTAGTATTTAATGGGTTGGTGTTTATGCTTAATAGTGCCAGCAATCTCCAAAGGGGTATGTGAGAAAAAACGACTAATGTGATTCTATTCATATCTTTATAGCGACTTCTTTCATATGCTTCATTAAGCAATTATGGAAAGGAAGTCTTGAATACTGAATGTGATCTCCATTTCTTTTCTTATCTTATGTCAGAAAGAACGATTAATGTGATTCTATTCGTATCTTTATGGCGACCTCTTTCATATGCTTCATTAAGCAGTCGTGGAAAGGAAGTCTAAAATATCGAATGTGATCCCCATTACTTTCTTTTCTTAGCATATGTAAGAATGACTAAATGTGATTCTATTCGTATCTTTATAACGACCTCTTTCATATGCTTCGCTTTGTTAAGCAGTCAGTTCTTCTAACTGACTTTAGCTACCGTCTATCTTGTAGAGGTAGTTTATATGGTTTCTTATAAAAACGGTAAATCTAATCTATATGTTTTTATATGATAGCAGTAAATCTGATTTACCTATATATGTGACCGAGTCACGTATATTTCTTTCAGTTCGTAATGTTGACCTTGGTCAGCGTTACGGACACGTGAAAGTTGCTTGTCAGAAAAATACCGATTGTGATCCAATTCCTATCTCCTCAAAGACCTCTTTCATATGCTTCAGTAAGCAGTCGTGGAAAGGAAGTCAGACAGAAAGAATAGTGAATATGATCGCATTTCCATTTTCTTAAAAGACCTCTTTCATATGCTTCATTAAGCAGTCGTGAAAAGGAAGTCAGAAAGAAAACAATGCCAAATGTGATCCCACATTCGTATTTTTCTTCAAAGAAAATTTTCTTTCACGGTTTCTTGGAAAGACGGTAAATCTAGTTTTACCCATTTTCATTTTAAAGCAGTAAATCTAATTTACTCTAAGCTGTAAATCTAATTTACTTATATACGGGACCAAGTCGGGTATATAATCTATCAGTTACCAATTCTTTATTTTGCAGCTATGCTCAGTTCTTATTTATACCATTTAAAGCACATAAACAATTTATATGTTTTAAAATCAGATATTCTTTTCGGTCCATAAAGCAATTTGGTAACGTGACAAAGTTCCTTTTGGGCCAGTCATTAGGACACGTGAAAGGGGCTCCCAGGAAAGATTGGGGTCACGAGGACCGCTTAGACTCAATCTTTCCTAGACAGAACCATCTCTTTCTTGTGTGGAAATGACAGCTCTTACTCAGGTACTTTATTGCTTCATCACATTCTTCGATGAACTTTACTTATCCGAAGGTTTTCGAAAAGGCGAAAAACTTACACTAAATTTTGCCATTTCAAAAGCGTTAAAGCAATTTGGTAACGTGACAAAGTCCCCTTTGGGCCAGCTATCAGGACACGTAAAAGAGGGTTAGACGAAAAACTGAGACTTTTCTTGTCATTAACCTTGTCTTTTACGGGTGGAGATTAACAGCTCTTACTCAGGTACTTTATTGCTTCATCACATTCTTAGATGAACTTTAACGCAATCAAAAGTTTTGAAAACGACAACATAAAGAAAGCATAAAATCCTATTTTATCTTTCTCGGTCGGAAAACCGATCCAAGAAATGTAAAAGTTTACATTTCATAAGAAAGCTTAAATCTAATTTAAATTTCTTAGTCGGTAAAACCGATCCAAGAAAATCTCATTTCTAATCGGTTTTGGACTTAAGCTGCAAATGTAAGAATTAAACTGATATGCGGTATATGCACCTAATTTGCATAAGTTATAACTTTTAGAAAATCAATCAGCGGGAGAGCCTTGTGCTCTGATACCACTGTAGGGGTTTACGGGGTGCTAATCCAAAACCCCTTTTAGGCTTAAGTTGCGGAATGACCGTAGAACAAAAATTTCTACAGCCAACTTAAGCTCAGGATTAAACGGGGTATGTCAGGAAACTTTCCAAGGCGGTCCACCTTCAGTATTCCTTTGGCATCAAAACCCAATTTAATCTTTTTACAGATCCACTCCATGATTGATTTCTAAAACTTTAATCTACTTACAAATTAAATAGATTAATATAACATATTTATACCTTGTTTCCAAATCACAGGTGGAATGCAGACCGAGCGAGTAGAGCCTCACCAGGGAAGGAATCGACTCGGAGTATCACACGTGTGATACCTCTATCGGTTATCCACCAGGACTAACCGGAGAGCGGTTTATTTCTTCTGCCAGAAATACCATAAACCGCGGAATTCTGCAAAAACACTATTCACGGGAATAAGATGAAAACCCGTAAACACGAATTTTCGGTTGCTCAGTTTCATCAATATGCAAAACTGACATACCGCGAAATTCAGTAAAATACTATTCATCAATCCCGTAAATATTCTCCACAACAACCCGCAAGATTATACGTCAACTACGTATAACTTTCTTTTCTCAACCGAAACACTATTTGGGAGAGAAACCGAGAAAGAGAGAAAATACCGATTCGTTTCTGCACGAAAAGATACATGTGAATGTGCATATATATATATTTTTCTCTCTACCCCTCCACCCCTATTTATAGTGTTTAGATTCGGTTGCAAAAGACCAAAATGCCCTCCAAGTTCGGCCTATTTACAAGACATGTCATTGACACCTCATCCTTTTATATGTGAAATGACCAAAATACCCCTTCCACACCCTTCCACATTCTTCTCCATGCTTCTACACATGCAAGGTGGCATAGGTGTGAAATGACCATTTTGCCCTTGTGGATAGGATTGATGACATGTCATCTGGATAGGATCAATGACGTGTCATGCGGATAAGGTCGAATATGAAAAGACCCGAATGTCCTCGGCCCGAACACAAATAATATTCGTATAATTATTCTGAACAATTATATATATATTTTTCTTTCGGTTATTTGTTTCGGTGTCGATGACGTGTCATCTGGATAGGATCGATGACATGTCATGCGGATAAGGACGAATCTGAAAAGATCCGAATACCCTTGGCCCGAACACAAATAATATTCGTATAATTATTCTGAATAATTATATATATTTTTCTTGGGTTTTTTGTTTCGGTATCGATGACGTGTCATCTGGATAGGATCGATGACATGTCATGCGGATAAGGACGAATCTGAAAAGACCCGAATGCCCTCGGCCCGAACACAAATAATATTCGTATAATTATTCTGAACAATTATATATATATTTTTCTTGCGGTTTGTTGTTTCGATAATTTATACAATGTGTCCTGCACATTTATAAATTAACCGGTTAACTTTTATACAACGTGTCACACACGTTTATAAATTAACCAATGTTTTTGCTTGTTATTTTTACATAACATTTATAATTTAATTATAACACGTATAATTAATTATAACCATCTTACTATTGATTATAATCAATTTATAATTAATCAGTAAGATTCTCCGAGTAGCTCCTATATGGTGTGACCCAATAGGATCTGTGTTATGTTGGTAAATAGAGTTAAAACTGTTTTAACTTCTATAATCATGGGTGGCGTCTGGCAACACATCATGACCATCCAATTACACATATGATGCTGTACTGTACAATATCACGATCCAGTAAACTATTTACTTGTGTCTGTTCTTCTGTCTCATAGCTATCAGATCAGTTTCAAGGTAGATGTGTGTCATCCTTGCTAACTGAATCTTTTATTGATCTTGAGCAGATTATCAAATATAATTACTCTTGTAATTATACCGCTAGCAGATAATCTTACTCTATCAAGGGGCCCAGTGATGCTATAGCTCGTATAGAGATACGAGGGACAAATAGTATTCTTGGTAAACTATCACTTCCTCAGCTAAGCTATACATATGGAAAAGCTACCGTTATGACTGCTTTTTACGGACAGCGGTGGATAACAATCACACATACATATTTCTCAGTGGGAACGATAAATACCTCATACTGTAGAACGTGACACTGAATGAAAACATAAATGACACGAACACAATTCTATTTAATGTTTCATTCGGGGTCTGTCAAATACCATGTTCCTAGAACATGTATCTATGTGATTAAAATGACATCTCGTGTCAGGTGGTTTGTAAAACTTAACCATCTTTTAATCCACATACGAACCTTATCACGGTAATTAGTGTTCCTGCTAATTACCTTGGTCAGTGACCTTTTAAGAGTATATATCATCTATATTATGGAGTTTCACAATTTCAGTCATGAACTCGAAATGATCCATAAATTCAATAATACTCAAGGCAACAAAATGATATATAAATAAACATTCAATTCATGAACAAAGCTTTATGATAATTTATCGTATTATTGACTTCTAGATTATTACAAACTAACAAAGGGAAGTGGGTAGTTGCAACTCTAATACAACACTCCAAATAAAGGTATTTGCAGCACAATAACACGGTTCCATCACGGCATGAAATTTCACGTGTTTTGAATTGTGTGTCCCGTGCAGTGACCATTCACGCGTCGTGGTCATCTTTCAAAATTTTGACACGACACGGTACATGGTCACGTGTAATTAGGAATTTAGATCTTAATCGAATGGTGAATATTCAATAAACTAACCTAAATTATGAAAAAAAAAGGTTAAACATGACCAAACATAGACAGATCATATTTGGATACGTCACATATGGTCACGCATGCCTTGGTCATGGCATAACTAACCTATTGTGACCATTCACGTGCCGTAACCATCCTTCCAAATTTAGTCACGACACGTCATGTGATTCAAGTCACTGCATGACTAGTTGTGACATGATGTATATTTAAATCCTTAGTAGCAGATCTATTTTTTCTCCTAGCAAATCGGTGATTCTTCTCAATGGAGTAGCGAATTAGACCGCTCTTTTTTTCTTTAATTCTTTTACGCGAATCAATCTGGACTGACTTTCTTTTCCGCATCATTTTCTTCTGCTTGGCCGTAAATTAAATCATGGGGTAGACATTGTTTTCGTCGACACAAGTATAAAATACCACTGAATCTAAAATAAATTCAAATCTAAAGGTAAACAAGTGCCTACCCCTGAAACACCTTGGCTTCGCCAATGGATGAAGATGCTCTAAGTTTGCAATTGTAGTGCAGCGGAAAAGCTACACTATGCCATTGAGAAAAACCCATCGAAAATTAATACACTTCAATAGGCTGTGTTGAGACCGAATCGTCTGCCTCCAGAGTCACTGCGGGTGGGCCCTCATTTAAAAACAGTAACAATAGTTAAAACCTTTAATAATAACCGGTCCCACCCCGCAGTGACTCTGGGAGTAGGAATTTCCTGCACCCTGGGGAGCAGAAAATCCGGTTCCGGCTGTGTTAGGTAATTGGTTGGACTTAATGACATATGCTATTATTGCTACTTCTCTCTAGTCTGCATTATCAATATGAAACTTTAATCTACGTTCTTAATCTAAAACAGCAAAAAAATTCACCTTTTGCTATGCAGCTCGAGCATGACTACAATAAAATGTTGAGATTTATTAATAATGAAATAGTTGATAATTTTGATAATATTATTTAAATTAAATATAAAATATAAAAAACCAAAATTAGAAAGTATTTTTAACGATAAATTAATCTATTGTCAATAGATATTTGAAAATTGCAATTGATTACCGAGAATGTCCACCTCTTTGCATTCCAATAATCACAAAACCTAAACAAAAATGATAACAATTACAAATAGTTATATTTGTCCACCAAGTTTTGATTGTTTTTATTTTCAATAAAAAGCAATAAGAGGAGGATTCAATTTCTTTAATTTATTGTCTTTATCTTGCCTTTTTTTTTTTTATAAAATCTGTTAAACATTTAATTCGAGTAACAAATAAAGATTTTAGACGGATCCATCATGCCGATCCCTATTGGACTCCTCCATGTTCAGCCCACTATCGTGAAACAAGCATGTAACCAGCTTGATTTCTTGATAGAACAAGCTTTCAGCCCATTAGATTTCTTATTATTCCCTTTCCATTATCATGTTAAACAAAGCCTTAGGTAGTCTCAGTACGTTCTAGACAGAGAATAAGTAGTAATTTTTGTGGCCATTCCAGCTTGATTTCCTGATAGAACTTAGTAACTGGTATTGGTTATCCAGTGTTGTCTGTTGTTCTATTTCGTTTTGGCGATATCTTACGGTTTGATCTATGTTGCAATTGTACCAGCGGATAGCATTCATTTGTCATGTTTACAGGCATTGTAAATTGGTTTCATGACTTTGTTACAAGTTAATTAAAATCAGTCTCTGACTTCAGAGTTCAGATAGATATATTGTTTGTATTTTGACCTATCTTTCTTATAAGAATTGGTATTGGATTGTAGTACCAGATGTACTGGTACATCATCCGTTTAGTCTGCGGTACCATATGGTACTGGTATGAAATCTGTTTAGTCTGCATGTAAGGTGCTCGACGTTTTGTCTGAGTGACAGTTATATGGAATCTGGCACCTATCAACCCCCAGGTGTTCTTGCTCACCTAAATCTAAGATGCCAGATGTGAAAATTTCATCCATTATACTGTTATGGCAGCTTTCAAGCACTAATTTTCCGGGATACAACAGCATCCATCTATGAACACGATCAACTTTGCTTCATGCTTGTGACAACACATGCAGACGTCATGCTAAGGTTTTTAGTACAGATCTGAATACTGAAGATACTTTATGAAGTCTATTATCTTCAACGAGGAATATCGTCGAAGTTATTGAGCTAATTTGTCATTTAACTTCTCCTAGCTGACATTTACGGCTCTTTTGTTTCAACCCTAGTCACCCTAAAGCAGCATCAGTGAGAGGTACAATCTGCAATCAGATAAAATCAGCCTCAGGTCAGCACTTAGATCGCAACGGCATTCGGAAAAGAAGATCGCTCAGCTGGCCTCATGCTTGAAGAATGTCTCCAAGTGTCAGCCTCTTCGTCTCACTTCTAATGCCTTGGAGGCTGAAATTACCGGGATATTGGTGGAAGCAATTAGTGCCACTGCAGTTGCTTCTATGGATGTACTTTCAGGAGTTGCGGCAATGTCAGCCTCAGCTTCATTAACAAAGACATCTAACACGATGTGGTTGTTTAGAACATTAGTTCTCAACTCCTTGTCTAACAATATGGTCTCTCATGAGGAGTTTGGTGTTGCCGAGAAATTAGAAGAATTGGATGTGAGTATCAGAAATGTAGAGAGCTGTAGTGAACGCGTGTTTAGGAAACTTATAAGCTTAAGGATTTCACTCCTTAATATCAGTACTCCATCTTTATAAAAAGTTAAAG
Source organism: Carex rostrata (assembly GCF_964058835.1). Lineage (NCBI taxonomy): Eukaryota > Viridiplantae > Streptophyta > Magnoliopsida > Poales > Cyperaceae > Carex > Carex rostrata. Next base: position 7,308,125 of record NC_135936.1, read on the forward strand.
GTTAAAATAAAATAAAAAAAAGAATTGTATAGAATATAGATGTTGTACAGAAAATTTTGACTACTTCAATGAGCATAGATTTTTCTCATATTCCTATATTTCTTACCTGTTTGACTTTTTCTTGGTTTAGTACTTTTGCATCATGAAAAGTATAACCAATAGAATACAAGCACAATAACATTGGCAAAAAAAAAAAAAAAAAGTACCAGCCAGAGATTTTACAATTTCAATTTCATTCCAATCTCCAAATTGAAAGCAATGAAGAAACTGCCAATTGTCTTACACTTCAAGGTGATACGTTAATACAACTAATATGATATAGACTCAAACCTCGAGTATACAAAGATATTGCAAAGAGTTTACATATTCTCTATTTAAATTGTAAAAAGAAAGAAAAGGGAAAGGAATTGAAAAGGAAACAAAAGAGTTAATTTAGTTCTTGAATGATATACTTATGTACACAGCTTGATGTGGGAACTGCTTGGATATTCCTGACTGGTTTGTTGATTTTCAACTGTTGGGAAATAAAAGAGTTGGTGCATTACTCAGTTCTAACTTCTAACTGGTACCAGGGAGCAAATTTGTTGGATGTGGGACAGAGAAAAATTTCCTACACATTCTCTTTATTCTTGGCTTACAAATAAATAAGGCTCAATTGACGAAATTGGGTATAACAACACAATTTGGAACAGTCCACTTGTATGAAATACCACTTCTTGTCTATAACTGGGTTAGCTTTTAAAATTCTAACCTGATTAGATTTTCTCCCTTAATTAAAGATCATATAATTACTAATAATGTTTTATAAGTAGTGCTTGAAGATGGATGAATCCAGATATGGTTGTCTGGCACTTTATCTGAAATAAATTCAGTGACCGCAAAGCATCGACTCAGTCCATTGTACCAGTAAGATAATACATCAATCCCTTAAATCTGTACATAGGCCAATAAATGAATTAATATGACAGTAAATATGGCTGTGAAATTAATTACCCATGAATAATAAGCCAATAACAAACAAAGGGAAGATCTTCCCAGCTAATCGAACACAATTAAATCACAGGATAGATGTGTTTCACTTAGTGAATACCTCCATCCCTTTACAACAGAAAATTAAACAGATGAGGAAATTTTTTGAGAAATTCAACAGTTCAGAAAACCCACTTTTGCAATTTCTTCCAATGCAGCAGCCATCGGTAAAATAATTCAAAAAGTTAGCTTCATCTTTACCTCGGTCCAAAAGTTCCGGTAAATATTAGTTGTCAGGTGCATGCACCATCCTATCATTATAGTAAAAAAGAACAATAATTATTTTTTAGTGTTATAATGGCTAATTCTAGAACTCTGTAAATTGTAGTTTCTATAGCAATATATACAGTGCTATCAAACCTTTTTTCTAAAAGAAAAAGAAAAAAAATAGCAACAATAAATCATGCTTCATTTCGAACAATAAGTCAATAAAGCATCATAAAACTAAATGTATGAATAAGAAATTTATAAAAATATATATATATATGACTTCTATACATTGATCCTGGATTCCTGGACTGTAACTCCTTGACTCGTTTCATATATGCTTCTTGGAATTGGCATTGACATCTAACGAGTGAAGTATGTGCAGCACAGAACTCATGCTTGGTCTTTTGCTGCGATCCTCTTCCAAACAATCGGCTGCTAGTTTGACCATGGCAGCTGCCTGGCAAAAACTGAATTGCCCCTTCAATTTAGAGTCGGCAAAATCTGCGACCCAAGATGGCTCGTCGCTCTTCGACTTCTCTTTCAACATTGACACCAAACCATTTAGCCCCACTTTTTCCTCTAATTCATCGCTATTCAGTACCCAATCTAAAACCCGAACCCCTGTCACTAGCTCGAGTAGAAGCACTCCATAGCTGTAGACATCAACTTTTGAAGTTATGGGAAGACCACATGCCCATTCGGGTGCAATGTACCCTCTGGTCCCTCGAATCTGCGAGAAATTTGGATTTTCACTGCCTCGGTTTAACAACTTTGATAACCCAAAATCGGTGATTTTGGGCTTGAATTTTTTATCCAACAAGATATTCTCAGGCTTCACATCACAGTGAATAACCCATTCAAGACACTCGTGGTGTAAATAAGCAAGCCCTCTTGCCACTCCTAGTGCAATCTTATACCGCTGCCTCCATCCCAAACAAAAATTGGCAGAAAATAGAACCTTGTCCAATGAACCATTCTCGACGTACTCCAATACCAGAATCCGGTACGACTGCTCTGAGCAAAAGCCCCACACTCTTACTAGGTTCTTGTGGTAAATACTTCTAATAATACTCAGTTCAGCTTGAAACTCTTCTTCTCCAAGTGAGGCATCTTCTAACTTCTTCACTGCTACCACTCTTTGGTCATCCAATACCCCTTTGTAAACTATTCCTGACCCTCCCCTTCCAAGCACATCCCTAAATTTACCAGTAACCTTTTCCAAATCCTTGTAACTATAACTTCGGAATTGATTAGATATAAGCCTGCAACCTTCTTTCATTTTGGATGGCCTTTGATCTCCTCTAAGGACAAACCAACCAAAAGAAATAAAGAGTACTTCTACCACAAATACTGCTATTATAAATCCATAGAAATAAACCCATAACTCCCTCCTACTATTATTCTGTTGTTGTGAATCAAGCATCACCTGTTGAGCTGTTGTGCCGCAAATGGGATGGGTCAAATGCGAAATTGATCCGTCTTCTCCTTTAACACTCCTAGGAAGTTTCAGATATATGTCACTCCTATTGCCTTGTGGGAATTTACCATTGAAGAAAGAGGCCATCAGATAGCAGTTGCCATTTGGGGTTTCAAATTGAGCAGCCTGACATGACAAGTCACCCGAGCATATGTCTTTGCAATCCTGTACCGAACTAGATTTAGTGACTCTTATGGTTGAACCCCAATAGCCAGAGCCAGAAAGAGGCCAAAACCATGCCTGATTCAGGGAAGTATTGTAGAAATTGAACTTGAATGTTTGCTGGCAACCTTTGCTCCAGTTGCTTGTGTCTAACATCTGGTAACCAGGGGGACACGTGCATGTAGGCGTTGGTTCGTATACACAAAGCCCATTCTTTCCGCAAAATCCATGAATGTCACAGGGATTAGTTAAAGCCACCCAGGATACCGACCAGGTACCATCTTCTTCACTGAGACTGTATAGTCTCAGATTACCATCAGGGTCAAGAGTAAACCTCCTCCAAGTTCCTTTACCCAAGTCCGAAGCTTCAAACCTTAACCCATCACTTGACAGAAATATACCATTTTCATCGAGAACCCCACATTTTGTGGTGATGAAAGGGTGTGTCCCGTCATCTAGCATGCCTAGTACACTAAAATTCTTATTGTACCAGTAAATGCTAGATATCTCAGATTGAACATATTTCAGTGACAACAAGTAGCTGTCCTCAAAACTTAATCTGTAGTAGTCTGATGAGAGACCGCGGTATGCAGAGGTGAGTTTTGTACTTGTAGTAATATGTTGGTTAGGTAACAATGTATCAGTAGGAGAACCGAAACTTTGCCAAAGTGAATTATTACTAACATCCATTATGACAAGATTTCCATTGTCTAGGAGCTCTACACGGTGCGTACTTGATGAGTGAGTGTTTGTACTCCATATCACTTCACCATAGTAGTTCTTCAAGATCAAGTAACCATCTTTGTTAAACAAAATCGAAGATCGCAAACCATAAACAGGTAGATCAGAATTTGCACTCCAGACCACTGTTTTCTGTGCTGATTTGGAGAACCAGATTGAAAATGTAAAGGCTGTAGGGCTTATGCTATAGAAGCCGCAAGAGAACGTACCACTTGACGACTTGAGGATGTCAGATGGGTCTTCGACAGAGAGCGAGTTGCCGGGGAGGAGGTAGTTGCGGGTTGCCATAGAATTTGATGCAATGAGAAGAAGAAGAAGAAAAAGAGATAGAACTAATTCCCATGGAAAGATAGAAAACAAACACCCCTTCATTGTTGTAAGGAAGAAAAGAATTGAGGAAAGTATCTGAGCACACTACACGATTAATGAGGGGTCAGGGGTCCGAATCTGCTGTAATCCCGGAAGGAAGGAGACAGAGTTCATTTTTTTATGTTTTGCTTGTCTTTTTCTAACTTTACGTGTCGTAGACAGTGTCTGACATTTCCACGTGAGATAATTGACTATTTTATTCTAGCAACATGATTGAGTTACCTACCGAAGCCCGGAATCCGTACCCTCCAAGATGGCAAATTAGAAACGGACGGCCCAGATTAATCCCAGCCGGGCCAAAAGCCTGTGGAAACTATAGGGTCCGTTTTAATATTCGTGCAAGTTAAAAAAACTCAATCTGGACCGTTCGTTTCTAATTTGTCTCTCAGTCAGCCTCCATATTAATAGGGGTGTTCAAACGGTCAGTTCGGTTTAAACCAAACTAAATTTGTCAAATCGAACTAAAACCGAACCAATTAAAATAAACCAACCAAATTAAAATGCCAAACCGAACTGGTTAGACTGAACTAAACTTCGATTTGTTTGGTTGAACCGAATAGAGGAATTCAATCTCAAAAACTCAAAACTCAATACATAAGCCAATATATTCATAATTTCGTAGAAATGAAAATGAAGATACCATTACACACATGGTTCAATTTTATACAAATATATTGATGTTCTAAAATATCCAAAATTTTAGATCAATATTTATTATTGATTTCTAGATCAATATTTATTCTTGATTTTTAAGTCCAAAATAATACTTGAATTATTATATAACCGGTCGGTTCGGTTTATTTGATTTTGAGAAATTAAAACCAAACTGAACTATTTAAACCGAATTACTTCATAAAATCAACCAAACCGAACCATTTAAACTGAAATTTCCAGGCTCGGTTCATGAACCAAATAAACCAAACCATTTGAACACCCCTACAGTGAGGTATCTGGGGTGAGGCGAATTCCACAGCCCCTCGAGTGCTTAGACCGTATTTTGGGAAGCAACAAATACTATATTTTTGAGATATACACTGCTGAGGCATCATTTTTTTTTTCAGACTAATAGAATAATACCTAACAAAAATACTTCTTTAAATTTTAAATTTATGTTTTAGTTATAAATAGTTAAGTTAAAACACAATACATTAATTTATATAGGTGGTAGTATTTTTTTTTAAAAATAAATAAAATTGTAGGACGTGTTTTAGACTTCAAAACATATTACAACTTGTTAATATTAATTATTACCATGTTTTAGGCTGACTAAATAAATAATGATGGCAACAGATATGGTGTATTATATATATTAATTTGGAATGACACATATCTTAAATAGAATTAATCAAGTTTAATCATTAAATGACAAATAACATTCCTTAAATGATATAAAAATAAAAAAATAAAAGAAATGAAGATATAACTAATCAATTATCAATCAATTCAAAAATACACTCCTAGAGCATCATTTTTTTCAGACGAATAAAATAATAACTACTAAAAATAATCCTTTAAAATTTCAAATACTATGTTTTAGTTATAAAAAATTAAGTTAATACATAATATATAAATTTGGGAAGGTGCTAGTATTGTTGTAAGAAAAATATTGTAGGACGTGTTTTAGGTTTCAAACATGTTACAACTTGCTAACATTAATTATTACCGTGTTTTAGGCTGATAAGAGTCAACTTATTTAAATGAATAACTAAATAAATAATGATAACAACAAATATGGTGTGTGTATTAATTTGAAATGACACATATCTTAAATAAAATAAAATCAAGTTTAATCATTAAATGACAAATAACATTCATAATATAAAAAATGAAAAAATAAATAAACATATGACCAATCAATTATCAATCAATAAAAAAAATAACATTTACAAAATAAAAATAAATCAAAACCAATGTGAAAATCAAGTATCTGACAATCAAATAAGTGTGGCGAATACGTGTCTAAATAAATTTAGACTTCTACAAGTAAAAATATAAAAAATATGCATAAAATAAAAAATAAAAAAGGCGGACTATTTGATCAGAGAGCTGATATACAATCTAAAATTTCATATTTTGATTAGTGACTGATCAGAACATCTGCGCACTTAATAAGTGCGCACTTAATAAGAGAGAAGAGAGATACCAGAACAACAACAAGTTACTGCATATGCATCCAATTAATAAAATTCGCTGTAAGAGGCGAAGGCAAAAATGCTTTCCCCACAGATCTTCTCTAAAGCATCATTTAAAAAAAAAATAAAAAAACCTTCTCAAAAGTGTGCAGAATCCTTAAAAGTCGGAAGTGTTGCAAACTCAACATCGTGTCACGGTGTCACCGATGCACCTTCTTGATAAATTCAAAAAAATTAATTGGATTCTTCATGCTTTGCTCTACTTAGTGTTTAAAGGCATCCAATATCTACATCAGATGCTCTTTTGTTTAGCCTAGAAAGAAAAGAGAGAAGCAACATTAGCTATATACAATACAGCTATGGCAGCATGCAGTACAGAAGTTTCTCTCGACACAGTAAGCTTAGAGAACAAAATAATTTATGAAGTATCAGCATTACCTATAAAATATCTGCAGATACAATACCTAACCACATATTAAATTATATTTTAATAGTGTTGAAAGGTAGTATACTGAAGAAGCAGTATAGCAATACCTACATTTTACTTGCTTGATGGGTTTTTCTACATCATGAAAAAGCCTGCTCCGATGATAATATAGCAAAGGATGAGAACGAATCCCTTCATGTAATGCCATTTTTGGTCCTAAAAAATTTACTAGTTAATAAAAATGATAAACAAAAGACAAAGTTGAACGCAGACAGCTTAATCTGTTTTTCATAAAATTTACCTGAAGTGTAAAAGCAGTGATGAAAATTGCCATGACCAGCGAAGCAGTCTCCAGGAGGCTAAAATCAAGACCCATGTTGACTCCCTTCACCCATGCAACAATCAAAGTAAGCGGCATCTGCCAAATATGTAATACCCCAGAATTAATGCCCCCACATTGAAAGAATTAAATAGTATAAATTAATTGATGATCATCATTTAGGATTCAGCACACAATACTGGTAACATTCTTGTTATTTTTGCAGGGGTTGCATGGATTAGTTTTGTTTTGGAGATGAAAGACGTTTTTTCTTCATTCTGTAATTTTTTTTGTGGATATGTGTGTTTCTGTGTGTAACCATGAAATGTCGCTGCTCTTACCACAAACATAGAGATCTGAGATGCAGAGCCAAGAGTAACACCTAAAGTGATATCCTGCAAAACCAAAAGAAATGAGCATATTTCTTTTATTTAACTTGTTTTTTAAAAATCACAACCCATTTCTTGGGAAAAGAGCAAATCTCACAATCTTATTCTTAAAAGCAAATATGATTGCACTAGCATGTTCTGTTGCATTTCCAGTAATAGGAAGTAGGATCACACAGATGAATCTGACCGGTATGCCCCACGTCTCTGACACAACCTACATAATTAAAGGAGATGTAAAATGCATGCACTTCCTATACATTCATTTTATATCTTGTTTATTGTGATTTATTATTACCTTAATAGTACTGACAATGTACTCCGATAAAATTGCAATAACAATGGTCATTCCAAGCAGCCAGACAACGGCACTAACAAATCCAATAACAAAGCCATCTTCTCCATCTCACCCATCCTGGACATCATACAACTATTTTGTTTCATTTGAAATTCAACACTGTATTATTCAAGTACCAGTACATTACAAGACGTCCAACCAGATCTAACTTCCTTTTACATTTTATGTTTTTTTTCTCTGGCAGGAAAAGGGTGCAAAATTTTTTTTTTATGGTTAGCGGTAGAGACCGACTCACGATTGTATTAAAGAAAAAGGTATTTACAAAGGTCCAGGGGTACCTGGGTTAACCACAGTTAAAAGCCTACCCTAAATACAAAAAGACACTAATTAAGGCACTGTAGCGGCTTGCACAGTCCCTGATCCGGACTCCTCTACCGGGAACAATTTCAACCCCTAGCAGTGGGCGGTCCACTAATATATATGGAGGGTCATATCATGAATTAAAACGTGCGCTACTTTTTCTCCCGAGAGCCCGAGAGAAATGCATGTTATAGTATTGGAACCATTCATACTTGCTTACCTGGTGGTATGGTACTCGTTGGTTACTTCAGCTTGAGTTTTGAGGGAATATAAACAATTAATTAACCATACCTCATCCTGCGCTAGAAAAAGCTGCCTGTGTGTCTTTAGCTGGAAGAAGAGGCACCCCGCATAGGCTACTACCATTAAAATGCCACATAACCTAGAGAAAACTAGTTCGGTGCCCGACACACTCATGCTCTCCCCATAGCTAGTGTTGTACTTGTATGTCAGAATCATTACATGGCAAAGCAGACCTAAGAACATAAGGCTCAAGCTGACATCAGCCTGCTTCTGTAATTTCAAAACAGTATATAACAAATCAACAACATATAAAAGCAATCCATCATGCACTTTATATTCGATATAAGTGCACATGCTTACTCGGTCGAATGCACGCTCTTTTCCCATATTAAAGAGGCCGCCACAAAGAAGGGAAGAGCCAAGAACAAGAAGCAAGTTTGACAGAATTGAACTGAGAAGAGACCATTTGAGAACCTCGATTTTATCATCTTGCAGAGCTAGCAATGCTAATATGAGCTCAGGTGCATTTCCAAATGTTGCATTTAGAAGACCCCCCATTGCATGTAAAAGGATTTTTGTTATGCACCTACACTGGTTAATATATTTAAATGTTCACCACTCTTACTAATATAGTTTTACTACTTTATGACAAGATGTCTTGCATACCAGTTGGTCCGGTGCTGTAGGCGATTCGCCTGCAAATTGTAAATTTACTTACAGATTAAAAAAAAAACTCTAAAAAACTGTTAGAAAAACTCTCAATTAGGGAAAGACAGTTGTTCTTCTCAAATACATTATGTTTCCTTTCCGTAATTAAATTTGTACTAAATGTCATAATGCTTTTTGTACACTGTATCTTGGATAGTTAACAACCTAGTTATTACTTTCAAAGGCTCATAAATAACCTATATGATCTGTCAAAGGCATGCATATCACAAGAAAACTAATATGTGGCCCGGACACCTAAACTGCCTCACTTTGTAATAAATAACTTCAAGTGATGACTAATTATTGATGTCCTAATCGTGTAAGTGGCAAAGATAATTGTGATTATGCTGCAATTTCTACAAGGCACACGGTGTGGGGTGAGCCATTGCAAGAGCTCTACACTATCCCTAGGAAAGCTTATACCTATTGATTGTCAATGCATGAGTCCTTAGAATGCAATATAGAAATTCAGGTGTGCCAAGTGTTTATTATAATGAAAAGTCAATTGCAACAATAAATGATATGGAACAATTAATACAAGGGAGAACTTAGGAACTGACTCGCTGAGGAAGCTAACACGTTCAGCCAATGGAGCGAGTCCTATCAGACTTAATGCAAAAACCCATGCCTGCTCATCACAATTTTAAATATAGAATTTCAGGACAAAATAACATTGCGTCTGAATTTCATTTTCATAACAAAACAAGATAGACCCAAGGACAGAGCGCAATCCAACTCCCGTTGTCGTTTTGACAACTCGTTATTCAAGTTAATTAGTTAGGTGCTTGAAACATTATGTTGTTTTCCCCTTCTTCTTTTTTAAATAAATAAAAATACTTCATACTAAATTGCATTTGCATCTTAGACACAATGTTACTCATATTTGTAGGTTGGCCCATGGAATATATTTCACCCATAAAAACAGAGATACAGTGATAAAAGGTTGACACCAGAATAAAATTTTGTACACTATTGTTTGATTTTAATTGCGTGTACACCAAAGTTGCTACATTACAGTTTGCAGAAGACCAAATGTTAATTACATATCTCCAATTTACTTTGGACAAATACAAATTAAACAAAGTCAAACATTTCAGAGTGCATGGCATTATGGCATTCTAACAAACACATGGGGCACAGTGAAGGTCTTTCTAATTTCCAATATATGTCTTTGGTACTCGAACGGTAGCACCAGTATAATATATGAATATAATTTGATAGGCTCAAAGATCCATAAGTACATTGACTTATCGAGATACTACACTTTTATGCTAGTATTTTATTGTTAAACATGAAACCTTGATTCATTTGCAGAGGTTTTTAGGAGCATCATGTGGTAGTAGGGAAAAAACTTTATGCTGAAAATATGAATCTGGTAACTATCCCTCCTAATACCAAATCATGGACTCTTAACCGTTTTCCTTCACACAGTAGTTGTACTAACTAAAAATAGTTTAATCAATATCTAGTGGTCCTAATTACACGTGACTCGCGTGACTACGTGCCGTGTTGTACTGTGACTAATCTTTCACATGACGTGTGTGTCGTGCCAAAGTTTCAAAAGACAGTCACGGCACACGAATAGTCACGGCACGTACTGACGCACGTGTCATACCGTAATGTGCCGTAACCGTACCATTTTGTGACAGAGCCGGCTCCGCCGTGTCATTTTCCCCACTCTACAAGGAATACATGGTCACAAGAAAAGTATATAAAATAACTTTTTATTTGATACAATATCAAGAGGCAAAAACATCAACACATAATAAATTGCAGTGATCGGTTCATCTTTTTTGTATGTCGATTTTGGACTAAATGAACTTTCAATTGCATAATTTTTAAGCTTATACATTGTTCATGACATAGAACAAGATCAACTATTTATTTTGTATCAATTAAAATTTTATATTCAAATTATTAATGTACCAACTTGTACTGTCATAACTTGTCACCAAAAATGTGTTCCTCATGCTTAGTATTAATTAAATAATACAGAAAAAGAAAATGTAATAAGGAGGTGAACCAAAAATGTGTTCCTCATGCTTTAGTATTAATTAACAATACAGAAAAAAAAAATGTAATAAAGTAGGTGAAAACATCAATCAATTTCTTCTTTCAAAATTATAGACCATCTTGTGGATTGATGTTGGCATTGATTGGTTTGAAATTCTACCAAACGTATGAGGAATTCACATCCCCTCAGGTTACCGGACTGAGTACAATTGAATCCAAAATTGTTCCATTTAACTTGGCACGAATCTCAAAGCGCAAATAATCCTGCCCCCTCTGTCATCCCGAATCCCGACCGGCTGAGAGTAAATCTGAGCCGTCCGTTTCAATTGTGTTGAGTCAAGTACCTGGGAGGGTACGCATCCACGTATGAGATAATTCAGAGAAATAAACAACATCCTAATCATTGGAATCTCAAAATTATATTCATTCTGTAAAAACGATAGGTACCTAGATGATGCTAGTGTATTGAAAACGGGCCGGACCGGGCAGGTACGGGTCAAACCCGGGCGGGCGGGGGTTGGCACGGGCACGGGTTTCTCGGGTAGGCGGGTAGGTTGGGTAGGGTAGCACGGGTTGATTTTCAAAAACCCTTATCCGGCCCGGCTCAACCCCCGGGTAGCACGGGTCCGGGGGTTGCACGGTCCGGGTCCGGATCCGTGGGTTGGTTCGGGCAGGTACGGGTCCGGTCCGGTCCGGTCCGAACCGGGTTTATTTTTTCTTTTCTTTTTAAACCAATAAAATATAAATCAAAATTCATTTAAACTAAAATTCATTTGACATGATTGCATATTTGAACTCAATAATTTTTGTTATAATAAAATATAAATCAAAATTACGAATTATTTTAAAACAATGTTGCTTAAATCAATTACTTTAAAATATCTTAAATCAATTACTTTAAAACAATAAAATATAAATCAAAAATTTCTTAAATCAATTACTTTAAAAAAAATATGAATTATTTTAAAACAATAGATTTAAAAACAAAAGTTACTCTCCTCCTTTATTCCGGGCTTGAGACCGGCTATGTAAAATAACATAGGCGGAGTTCTAACTTTTTTTTGTTAGTAATTCTTCTTTAAAATGAATAATTTAAAAACTAATTGAAATGTTTAGAAATTTATAATTTAAAAAATAACCATAAAGATTAAAGAGGTTATAAATTTATACCGACACTACCTATTTAGAAGTTCTCATTCATATACCATAGTTCGCTATTTTCCGCACCGTCTGAATCCGAATTAGTCTCGGGCCGCAACTCGGTACCGCTTTCTTCAGTTTCGACTCCGGATGATGTTGCTTGACGATCTCCATGTTGCATGCGATTTTCAGCATCAATCCAATCTTTCAAGCACACATTTTTTTGCTTTTGCATAGATATTTTTCTTAAATTCTCTTTATGATTTGATGGTGTGTAATTTTTGAAAAAACCGTTATATTTCTAAGTTTTTTTGTTCGATACGATTTATGTAATTTTTGGCAACCTCAACAATTAGATGACAATAGACATTTTCTCTCGGGTAGGGTACAGGTACCTCGGATATACCCGGGACGGATAGTCAAGTAGGGCGGGTACGGGTAGAACGGGTACGGGTAGGTCGGGTAGGTTTTTAAAAAAGTGTACCCTACCCGTTTCAAACCCGTGCCCGTCTCGGGTAACGGGTACCTCGAGTACGGGTAACGGGTACCTCGGATAGGATACGGGTATTTTTTTTTCCGGTTTTTAATACTGTTTTTTTTTCTGTTGTTTTTTTCGGTTTTTTTTTTACTTTTTTTTTCTGTTTTTTTTTTCCTTTTTTTTTTAGTTTTTTTTCTCTTTTTTTTTTAGTTTTTTTTTTCTTTTTTTTTAGGTTTTTTTTTCTTTTTTTTTCCGTTTTTTTTTCTTTTTTTTCTGTCTTTGTTTCTGTTTTATTTTTTTTCTGTTTTGTTTAATTTTTTTTTTCTGAACCGGCGGCAAAAAAAATTAAATTTTGAATTTAAATTAAAAACGGATAAAGGTAAAGGGGTAAACGGGTAATCGGGTAAACGGGTAAAGGTACACGGGTAAACGGGTAAAGTTGGTCAGGTAAACGGGTATGGGTAAAACGGGTGCGGGTTGGCGGGTTTCGGGTACGGGTTGGGCGGATTTTTTTCCCAAATCTTTGAGTCCGGTCCGTCTCAAACCCGTACCCATGTACCCGTTTACCCGCCTATACCCGGGCACGGGTACGGATACCTCGGGTAACGGGTACGGGTCGGGTAGTACCCGAGCGGGTAACAGCAAAAGTCTCATGACAAACACATAATTTGTGGAGACAATAAATGGACTCTTTTATTTTGAAAAATATATGGATATTTCCAGCATGAGACGAGTTTGCAATTGATTGCATCAATATTTTTTATATTTTAATAGAGGAATTTTTTTTTTTTTTTTAAAAACAACTGGGTTAGAGTGGTGGGATTAATACTGATTCTAACATTGAATATTTTTAATTGGTAAAATTAATACGGATCTTTTTACCAATAAAAAATCACATATATTCTTTCTATTTTTCTCTCCTGTTTATTATTATTATTTTTTTAAATTCTCCACAACGGATCTCATAAAAGCTGTCACTCGTACCGAAAAAGAATTAATTCACAGCTTTTATGAGATTCGTTGTAAGCTGTCAACATATTTAATAAATATAAAATAAGTTTGATAATTATTTAAGATAATAAATCGGTTTCAACGCATTAGTATCACATCGGTTTCAGTTTTTATGAGATTTGTTGAAACCGATTTATTGTCTTTAATATTCTTCAACTCATAAGTCATAACTTATTTATTGTCTCAACCCGATTTATACTTGAAACTTATTTATAACAGAGGATTCAAATATCTTGTATCTTTTATATCTCATTGTACCTCAAATTCTACATTTTTATTTGAGTGAGTCTATAGTACTATGCATATCACGGGTTGTTACCGTGCTACGGCTCTATATTCGAGTTTTCAAATCCTAACGGTCGATCCAAACCATTCATCTTGTTCTCCATATTAATATGTGTTTGGAGACCAAAATTTACATTTTTTGAAATTTGTTTACTGTTTTAACTTATACTTTCTAATACTCTGAGTTGTAATTTCTGATTTTCTAACCTATAATTTTTATTATCAATTATAATTCAAGAAATTTATTTTAATTTTAACTCTAAATTTAACTCGAATTACAAATCAAACACTCAGAGAGGGGCAAAACAAATTTCAAATGAGGACAAAGTAGATCAGAACGTCCAAATCTCTACTAAAACTCGAAATCTAGAGGGGCAGTTGCCCCTGGATGTACATGGGTCCGCTCCCGATGAGAATCAACGTTTAATTATACTCTGCGTATGATTGCAGGTTTAAAGATTGATTACAAATTTTCTTATATCTAAAATTATACGGCTTTGATCCCATATTTGATAAATATATATATATATATATATATATATATATATATATGGAATACAACATCACACTTAGTAAGAAAAAATGAGGATATAAAATCACACTTATAAGAAAATGTTTTCTGGGAGGCAAGTAGGCAACTGCACGGCTCCGGAGTAGATTTTAGATCGTTGTAATTTCGTCTTTCCAGGCCGGTCCGGGCCGGACCGGGCCGTTATCATTCTGTTTCCTTTTTTAACAAAGCCCGTTGTTTTCATTAAGGGCCTAATTGCCTATATAGTCTGTTTCCGGGATAAATGATTTTTTTTAAGATTTATAGTTCGGTTTCAACGCAAATACGCAATGCATTATGTATCACTCGTGAGAGCTGTCAACTTATTTAATTATCAATCCTTTTCTCTTTTGACGTCTACATTCATTTGTTTTTCATATTATAGAAGTGGTCAGCAGACAACAAATGCGGCCATTTTTCTTAATATCTCAAAAAAAAAAGTTAATTTTAAAAATAACTCTGTATTTTATTTTTTTTCAAAAATGACCTAACCGCCTGTCCCACGGGCGGTCTCCTAGGGGACGGCCATTTTTATTAATAACCAAAAAAAAAAGGTTTTTTACAAAAATAACCTCAAAATCTGAGTTTTTTCAAATATAACCAAACCGCCAGGGTTGCTGGCGGTGCCAGCTGCAGGAGCAGCAGTACTTGTAGACCCTTGGCTACTAGATGATTGGGTCGCAAGAGGTGGTTGTGTTCTACCAGTTGCTTCAGCAACAACTCTCGCAAGAGGTGGTTGTGTTCTAAAAGTTAATTATAATATTAATTAAAGACTAATTTATAGTATTTACATACTGCGGGTATAATAATTATTAATTAAAAATTAAACAGAAAATAATTAAATAAAAAATAAAATACCTGTAGCAATCGCCTCTAAATCGCCTAAAATCGCTTCAAAATCGCCAAAATCGCTCTCTCTTTCTTCTCTGTGGTTTAACAAATGAGACTGTGTGCTGGATAGAGAGAGAAAGCGTGCTTATAAGACAGCTAGCGGACCGCCAGAGATACTGGCGGTCTGGTCCCTAGTGGACCGCCCAAGCTGTCAGAACTTGAAATTTTTTTAATAAAGGCCAAGTCCTTAATTTTTTGACAAATACCCCAAATACCCTAAACAAAAAAAAAACTAAAACTTCACAAATGAAAATATTAAGAAAAAAATCAGATCTCTCTAATAAAAAAATAAAAAAATAAAAAAATAGCGGACCGCCCAGAACTCTGGCGGTCGGGTCCCAGCGGACCGCCCGTGTCCCTGGCGGTCCGCTATAGAAGTGGACCGCCAGCAACCCTGGCGGTTTGATTATATTTGAAAAAAATCAAATTTTGAGGTTATTTTTGTAAAAAACTTTTTTTTTTGGATTATTAATAAAAATGGCCGCCTAGGGGACCAAACCGCCCCTCCCACGGGCGGTCTTCCTTTTTTTTTTTTTTTTTTTTTAGAGAGATCTAGGTATTTTGATTTAAATAATTTTGTGAAATTTTTTTTTGAAAGTTTCGAATTTATTTGCTACACGGTCAAGCGGTCAAAGAAATAATAAAAATTGAATATATAAAATAACTTATAAATTAACTTATAAAATGTTCATTTCTTTGACTACTTGACTATGTAGCAAATAAACTCGAAACTTTCAAAATTTTAAATGTATGTGCATCACTCATGAAGTACATGGATTTCAACGGTTTGGATTCGGCATTTGGCATCAATCCGATATACTTTTGGAGTTATGCTCACCAAACTTTATTGGTGAGCATGTCACACCCTAGCTTTACTCATATATGTATATGTGTATATGTATATGTGTATATGTAGATGTGTATATGTATATGTGTATATGTAGATATGTATATGTATATATGTATATGTATATGTGTATGTATATATGTATATATATATATAAATATATGTATATATTATAAATATATGTATATATTATACATATATTATAAAAACCGAAAAAAAAGAAAAAGATCAACAAGCTGTCAGAGCTTGAAATTTTTTGAATAAAGGCCAAGTCCTTCATTAGTGTTATATTTAGACTTGTGATATCTAACTGACAAATAAAATCAAAGTTATAAAGAGTTACGACATCACTTCATAAATTTATCAAATGTCTTATTTTTTTGGCATACACTCTAAACAAGAAAACTTTTTCTTCACAAAATTATTTAAATCAAAATACTCAGATCTCTAAAAATAAAAAATTAAATAAAAAAAAAAAGACCGCCCGTGGGGGGGAGGGGGGGGGGGCGGTTTGGTCTCCTAGGAGACCGCCCGTGGGCTAGGCGGTTAGGTCATTTTTGAAAAAAAATAGAATGCGGAGTTATTTTTAAAATTAACTTTTTCTTTTGAGATATTAATAAAAATGGCCGCAACAAATGTGCATCATAAAATCACCCTTCAATCTTCATGCTTCGGTAAGCCTTTCTAAAAGTTTTTTGACCAGATAATGTTTTTTTTTTCTTTTTTTTGACAAGATAAAGTAATTTAAGGTCCTAAATCTTTGTTTTTCAAAAGTATGTGACCTATAACACATTGGCAATATTGGATTCTCTAACGTGAACAAAACTTGGCTTAATTTCATTCCCCAAAATTTAACTAAATTTCATGACACAAGATGGTATGTATGAATTTCCCATAAATTTTAAAAATACCATATTCTAAAAAAAAAAAACTCAAATAACCACGTTTTCTGAAAAATTCGAATTTCAACACGACCGCATCCCCTAAGTGTTGCCACTTTTTTGGAGGCCGTATCTAAGGGATGTGGATCATAAATAGGGGGCCGCATCCCCTAGATGAGGCCATCTTTTTTTTTTTTCTTCAAATTGAACTACCGCAGGAGAAGGGGGAAAAAAAGGGTGGCCGCATCTAGAGGATGTGACTACTTATTTATGGTCCGCATCCTCTAGATGCAGCCCCAATAAAAGAGGCGACATCTAAATGATGCGGCCATTTCAAAATTTAAATTTTTTAGAAAATGTAATTATTTGATTTTTTTTTTTTTTTTTGGAATGGTATATTTAAAAAATTACAGATGAATTTCATTAGTAGAACTACGGTGTTCTAGGGTGTTCAGCAATCCTCCTCTTAAAATTTTAATTCTCGTTAATATTGCCACTCAAAATTTCAGAAAATTCTCAAAAGTCTAGGGGCCTCCAGCTCAAACTATATCTGAATGCATTAAACATCAATTCATTAAATATCAATTAATATCAATTCATCAGATATATCTGAATATTGACACTGAGAATTAATATTGCCGCTAAACGCTAAAAGTTTAATTCTCGTTAAATGTTTAACTAATATTTTGAAATGTTTGGTGCTCCAATTCAGATATATTTTGATAATTACTCAAAAGAAACTATATATATCATCTTTGCATAAAACCATCAATATGCAAAGAAAAGAAAAATCATGTTTTGCCAAAGCAATATTTATACAAGGCACTGAATATCAGGGGCAGACCCAACACTATACAGTAGGGTAGCCACTCTCTCTGGATTTTGAGTTTTAGTAGTTATCTGTCTGATTAACTTTGCTCCTCTTTTCCCGGAAATTTTTTTGCCTCCCTCTAGATGTTTGATTTGTAATTCGGGTTAAATTTAGTGTAAAAATCAAAATAAATTTCTTGAATTATGATGGGTATTTAGAATTATAAGTTAAGAATTAGAAATTACAAGTCAGAGTATTGAAAAATATAAGTCAGAGTACTTTTTTTATCGAGTACCCAATTAGTTAATGAGTTTAAATCCGATTCGATATTTTTTTGTCCCCCTGACAAAAATTCTAGATCCGCCCCTGCTGAATACTTGTTTTTTTGTATATAAAAAAGCTGGCAGGTTATCTAACTTGGATTTTGTTATAATTCTGTATTTTAAAACTGGGTTTTGTTAAAATTTATTTATTGCAACATGGTTTATGATTAGGGGATGTTTATCATAGTTTATGTGCCGATTATCTTGTACCAGTCAAAATTTAAGAGGGGTCTAAAACATGAGGTAATCAATTAATTAATTTAATTAGTCTTAAAAGTCACTTTGATTTTCAATTTCTCTAATAAAGCAAAACGTGTGGGCTAAGATATCTCAGTCTAGTCATACATTTGTGACATTTAGACTGTCAAGTGGCAACAAGCACGGAAACTATGACCGAATATAAATTAAAAAATAAACAGCATTTAAACAAAACAAAACAAAAAAACAAAAAAGAAGATGTTTCTGTACGGGCTCTTACATGTCCTATAGGATCAAGGAAAATTATTAAATTAGCCATGTTATGGTGACAGCAGTTAGGATGTTCAAATGGTTGAAACCGAATTAAAATAATTAAATCAAATTAATTGAACACCCCTAGCAGTTATGATAATATTGCTAATAATTAAAGTGAGTTGCTAGAAACCATAATTGTTTTAATCGATTATTGTACTTCTCAATCTTTTGTCCAGCGGAGAATTTCAATTGTAAGCATAAATTCAAAATAGTCGTGTATTTGTTTATAGCACTTTAAGTTGGAGCAAATTCAAAGAATAATATTAAGTTTGACCTCCACATTTCTTCTTTAGAAGTTAAATTCAAACACGGTCCTAAAATTGCTCACACGTAACTTTAATTTAGCTACTAGTGAATTGCATGTGTTGTATTGTGCTGGCAAATATTTTTTTTCTCAATCATTTTGAATTTTTATTTTGTTTGTAAAATTCGAAGTACGAAGCTCAACATTTTTTTTTTTAAAGAAAGCTCAAACTAAAGAACTTTCACAAAAATAATCAATTTTTGATTTAGGAGCAAGGGAGAACATTCTCCATATAAAAAGTTGTGAGTTTGAAATCTGAACAGTTTCTTTTTTCTATAAACATTAAGTAAAAATTAATAAACGAGACCTCCACTTTTCTATATAAAAAAAAAATGAGCTTTCAAAGAAAAATATTAATCGACTAAATTTTCATCTAGACTCGTGTATATATTTTGTTGTTTCTAAACAACAATATTAGTTGGTTTACCATATACCGCGATCAGAAAAAAAAAAAAAATCATATTTATCACTGAAATTTTTATTCATGTGCTCACATAACAGGAAATTTCAACTCCGTCCTCTATTTTCCAAAAATTTTAAAAATTGCCAGTGGTATTTTTTTTTAAAAACTTCTCAAACAAATAGCATATAAATGGAATATTAATTGAGATAAAATTGTTCATCAATTAATTATTTTAATGATGAATATCAACTCCACAATATATAATCTTAATTTAAATGACTAAACAATACAAAAATATTGTATTAGTTCGAGTAAAAAAATACTAAAATTGATGCTCAATTTTAGAATGTTTATTATTATAAAATAAAATATCATGATAAATAATTAACAGACTGTAAAATCAGCAACAACTTTAACTAAAGTTTTGAGACCCTAATTAATGCTTTCTTTCAATTCTAATTTCTCCAATGTCCTGGCGCTATGCCTGGGATACGGTGGCCTCTGTCTCTTTGCGAGATTTATGAATTGTGATCAAACGCTTAAATCCTAGTTTCCTACAAAAAATTATAGTTGTTTAAAGTTTGAGAAAAATGTACCGATATTTTATCGCAAAAACATCAATGACATATCAATTTTTATACTCTGGTTAATCTCAGCGCAAGTGCATCGATGTTTCATTACAAAAATATCAATGATGCGTTGATGTTATATACCCCGTTAATCCCAAAAGAAATGAATCGATATTTCATTACAAAAATATCGATGAAGTGGTGATGCAAAAAAGTTCGATCATTCTCTCTGTCTCTTAGTGTAAAAGAAATACTTCAAAATTTCTAAAAAAAAAATAACCATGCATACTCCACCGAAATTTTTATAAATATCCAAATCAAATAACAAATTACAAAATCTACCATGTTTTGCAATGAAATTCGAAAAATATCCAATCCGGTTATCCAATAACCGGATTTAATACAAATATCCGGTTATCCATTCCCCGGACTCAACAAAACAAATCCGGTTATTGGTTAACCGGATTTGTGCATTTTGGTTTTTTTTTTTTTTTTTTTTTTGAAAACAGAAATTTTTTATTATTTATTATTTTTTGTATTAAAATATTAGAAATATTGAATATATTTATTTGAAAATAGATGGAATACAATATAATTTGATTTATTAGAAAGACTGCAACAAATAACCCGGATCAATATTTTTCAGATCGGATTTTTCGCGGCTATAAGAAAAATTAATATATTTATTTATGTGTTATTGGAAAAAAATAAAAATAATTAGATTCTGAGTTATTGATCCCGGTTCAAAAGTCACTTCTAGGTAATCCAGAAAATATTGTGATCCTTCTAGTACATTTAATTTATAAAAAGTTGTATCTATTTTTGAAAAAAATCAAAAACTTTAATTGCATATGCCAGTGCAGTTCAGTGTGTTGGCCTTGTCTGAAGAACACGAAATGATATTTGTTTTTACGATCATATACAAAAATAAATAAGACAAATGCATATATGATTTGTACTTTGATGGATTATTTGACAGAGAAATTCAATGTCGAAGAGAAATTGAGACCACTAAGTCTGAGAGGGTGCCACTTGTACCAATGCTGCTAAATGAGTGACTGTTTATGCTTGATTGCAGATGTACGTGGATCTTAATAAACTTGAAATAGTCCAGAAAAACAATAATTGTGACCGAATCAATAGTCCAGACAAATTTTTTTTATTTTTTTATTTTTTGTATTAAAATATTAGAAATATTGAATATATTTCTTTGAAAACAGATATAATACAATATAATTTGATTTATTAGAAAGACTGCAACAAATAACCCGGATCAATATTTTTCAGATCGGATTTTTCGTGGCTGTAAGAAAAATTAATATATTTCTTTATGTGTTATTGGAAAAAAATAAAAATAATTAAAATCACGAGTTATTGATCCCGGTTCAAAAGTCACTTCTAGGTAATCCAGAAAATATTGTGACCTTTCTAGTACATTTAATTAATAAAAAGTTGTATCTATTTTGAGAATTCTTTTTGAAAAACAATAATTAAATAAATTAAAGTTTTTTATTTTTTTATTTTTTTCAAAAATAGATACAACTTTTTATTAATTAAATGTACTAGAAAGGTCACAATATTTTTTGGATTACCTAGAAGTGACTTTTGAACCGGGATCAATAACTCGGAATCTAATTATTTTTATTTTTTTCCAATAACACATAAAGAAATATATTAATTTTTCTTACAGCTGCGAAAAATCCGATCTGAAAAATATTGATCCGGGTTATTTGTTGCAGTCTTTCTAATAAATCAAATTATATTGTATTATATCTGTTTTCAAAGAAATATATTCAATATTTCTAATATTTTAATACAAAAAATAAAAAAATAAAAAAATTTCTGTTTTCAAAAAAAAAAAAAAAAAAGGCAAAATGCACAAATCCGGTTAACCATTAACCGGATTTGTGCATTTTGAGTCCGGGGAGTGGTTAACCGGACATTTCTATAAAATCCAGTTATTGGATAACCGGATTGGGTAAAAATTGAATTTCAACGGTGCTTCGGTTATTTTTTGTAATTTGATTGAAGTTTTGGATATATATAAAAAAATCGGCATACTCCAAGTCTCCAACCATATTTTTAACCCTTTTTAGAAATTTACACACGCCGGTGACATTGTCAGTGGTAAGGATTTTTTTTTTTTTTTTTAGATTTTGAAAAATCGAGGACAAAGTTGGAATTTTTTTTTTCTTTTTAGAATATGAGAACAGAGTTGGAATTTTGTCTTTTTAGAATATGAATAAAAGTTTGGGTTAATTTCTTATTTGTCTTTGAAGACAAGTCCAATTTTCTATTTATCCATCAAAACTTGAATATATCTTATTTACCTATCAACTTGAACAACTCTTTCTTATTTACCCATCATATAATAACTCCTAATCTAACTCTATTTTAAGTTATAATTTATCCTTAATATACTTCTAATTAAGAAATAAAATACAATTACCCTTACTTTCTCTACATAATAATTCATCCATTTTTCTTTTCTTGGGTTCTCTCTCGTTGCTTCTTGCTCCATGTTGTTATTTTCTCAGTGATTATTTAATTACCATATATTTTGCTGAATGCTTTGTGACATTGCAGGAGTGAATTAGGCCTAGAGCTTGTAACTAATAATTATTCATTCTATTGATTTGACTAATTTTCTAATATTTTGGATCCAGAACAAAAGATCCAATAAAGACCATAAAGCACTCATAAACACCCCCACATAGGAATTGCTAGTTGCTAGTTTCTATCATCTAAAGGTCAAACATAGAGGTGACTAACTATAACTTAAAATTGATCTTATGTGAATTGCTAAAAAATATCATTGTAATTGTTCTCTTGCATCCAAGAGAGGAAGATGAGCAGAAGAGGAACAAATTATTGTGTAGATCAGGATTGAAATGTTTATTATCTTATCACATCTAAAAAAGAGATTGATCGATCGAGGGAACTTAAGAGAACGAGCAAGATTGAAAGAAGAGAACAAAAGAATATAATCAAAAAGTAAAATTTTAATGACTAAAAGTAATTAGATGGGGGTAAATAAGAAGTCTATGTAAGAGTTGAGAGATATTAGACATAAATCAAAGTCGATTGAGTCGGCTCCTGATTTCCAAAGATATAAATAGTAGTGTAGTAGATAAAGATAGAGACCTTTTTAACTTCTTATATTGTTTGTTTACTAAGTGGTCCCAACAATTTAGCTGAGGTCTATCGATGTTTTCTTTCTGAAATTTTTTATGCTTTAATGTTCAATTTATTCACAGTTGTTGTAACAGTTTTCTGATAGGTCCAGCGCGAACTCGTCACACTAATTCGTACAAGGCCTATGCAATATAGTCAATTTCCAACACAACCCAATAAAATAATTCTATCGGAATACTATACGTCTATACCAGCAATGATGGCGAATCTTTCCATGTTAAACTAGATCCAAGCGCCGACTGATGATGAATGAGACAGGCTGTAAATCTGACCCATCAACGAGACGAATTCGTATCCTCTGAGATTTGCGTGACTTTACGGAAAATTTGAACCGTTTAACTAAGTTCTGCACGAATCTCAAAGCAGGCCCCTGAGCTATCACCGAATAGGAACCGGACACGTCGGCCACGCTAAAGTTGAGATATCTCATAGGATACGCACTCTTCAAGACCTACCATACACCCTGCGACAATCCCGCGGAGTGCCTATCGGGAAAAAGAACTCACATTGCTCCCACAGTCCCACTGAGACCATTCAAAATCGGACGGCTTACGTTATGACCAATCCGGATGTCATGCGATTCAACTGCCCCTGGCGCTAACTGAGAAAAAAAATAGGCGAGGAAGTAATGGCTGGACAAGGTCTACAACTCTGCATCTCTTTGAAAATGGGTCATTTATATACTTCGACGCTCACACAACTACATGCGTGATGTCAAAGTGTCAAAACTAGAAAAATAGCTAATTTGTTCTCAACTACCGCACTACATATTTTATACTTTTTAATAAAAGATACAAGGAAGAATTTGTTCAAATGCATATAGCTCTCATATGAGAAATCATGAGTTCGAAATTCACTGTAGAAAAATTCTCTATAATATATGTAGAGGTTTGAAAGTGTGTTGGATATGACTAAATTAAGGCTGCAAACGAATTGAACTTATTTCAGTTTGAGTTTGATTTGAATTAATTTCGAACTAAGTTTGGTTTGAATTAATTTCAAATCGATTTTTTTATGAATTCAATTTCGAATCTTTTACAAACTTTTTTACGACAAAGAAGAGTGATCGTAGTCATCAGCGAACATAAGTCATCGCAGAAATCAATAGTTCACGAACCTATTTCGAACAAATCAGGTCCAGTTTGAATTTAGTTTGAATTAATTTCGAACTATTTCGAATCGAATTTTTTACAAACTTTTTCGAATCAAACTCGAATCGAATCACAAACTACAAATTTTTTGTGCAACCCTAGGCTTGACCTCCAACTCATAATTTCAAAAAGAATAAGAAAGAGTAAAATGATACTTCATAAATTTAAAATTATTTTTAGTAGAAAAATATTAAAATGGATAAATTTGTTAATTTTTTAAGTTTAAAATGATAAATATGTAATTTTTAAGTTTTTGAGAGGCATACATAAGATCCTCCCAAGAAAGAAAATGTTTTCCTTCTTTGAATCAGAACTGATGTCTTGATTTATCGGAAGGAAGATCACACTTTTCCTAATATAAAATACAATGAGTAAGATTAAATTTATTTTTTATAAAAATAATCATATATTGTTATTTTTAGTAATTATCTTTTTCGTTTATTTGACTAATTTACAAAACATACAATTATTGAACTTTATAATTTCTTCTATTTTAGAATTTATGCATGTTCAAAACAATTGAAATTGCAATATTAATTGTTTGAACTGAAGAAATCATAAAAATATTTATCAATAATTTAAATTGTAAAATTATAAACTTGGTAAAGTATTTTTTATGTTGTTTTAACAGGATACAAACATTGGTAATGTTTGAAAACGTTATAACGATTATATCTTGTAAGAAAACGCTGAAGAACAACTTGGTCAAAGTCAAAAGGAATCACACATGTTAGAAACTTTAAAAATTTATGTTTTTGATCAAGTTTCCACAGGTTGAAATTGTTGGTAACGTTTATACTGAGTTCACAAAAAAAAAAAAAATTCTAATTTGTATTTGAACTAAACGTTGTAATGTTTTAAGATAGAAAGCTCTTTTTAGCGTTGTCTCTATAAATAGAGTTTTGAGTTTCTTTCCAAAGTAACTTTAGTCGCTCCTAACTTTCAAAAGGCAGATTTCTGTGAGCTTTAGTTCCTCCATTGTTGTGAGAGCTTAAAACTTCAATATCCCTTAAACAACCTCAAACCCACTTCACTAATCTTCAGTTAGATTAGGTTAGAGTTAACTTTTGAGTGTTTCTCTTGAGAATCTTAACTCAGAGACTTTGTTCTCTTCTCGAGTTGGCTGTGTGACTTCCCATTGGTTGTAAAGGCTCACCGGTTCACAAGTTGTAAACATTTCTTGTTGAGTAATAGAAAGGCACACCTAGAAGAAGTTGCGGCACCCCAGAGACGTAGGCCTTGTTTTGTCGAACTCCGTTAACACTCCACGTGTCAAATTTCTCTAAACTCATCTATTTACTTTTAATTGCAATTAGCGGTGCGTTTAGTGTAACATATATATCTTAAAGGAAATAACAAAATTGTTATAGAATCAATGTTTTTTATGGAAAAAGTATAAATAATTAATTGAATTATCAAAAATATACATACTACATTTAAATTGAAAGAAAAATAATAAAAGGCTAATTTCTTTATCTTCAGATATACCATAATACTGGTAAATGATAAAATAGATTGTATATGGTGGCAAACAACTTTCAGACATCATGTCAAAATTAATATAAGATGTAAAGTAAAGCACTAAGAAGAATGTTAGGTACGTAGTTCTTTTTCCCAAATCAATGGGTATTAGTTGTGTGGTTCTAATATGTACTTAGAATGAGAAAAACAATATAACTAAAAAAAATAAAATATAAAATCCATAACTATTTTTTAAATTA
This sequence comes from Carex rostrata, assembly GCF_964058835.1. NCBI lineage: Eukaryota > Viridiplantae > Streptophyta > Magnoliopsida > Poales > Cyperaceae > Carex > Carex rostrata. The sequence goes on from NC_135936.1 coordinate 7,334,072, forward strand.
TTCTGAAAATTGGAAAAATACCACTTTCATATTTATTTTGGTTGATTTTTTATTCACATTAGTTGGTCACATTTTATAACAACCCAGTTATTATGTTTCAATTTCAATTACAATATACGTTATATTAATAAAAACAATTAGGGAAAAAAAAACATTATATTGATAAACCAAGTGTGGAGATTGCGACTTTTACTTTTATCATTTAGAAATAGAAAGGAGAGAAGAATGTCAATTTTCTTTTTGCCGTCCGAAGATTTTATGGTCCATCGTCAACTATTGAACCAGACACGGCCGACAAAACAAAGAGCTCTGAGGTCAAAAAGAGTTCCCCTGAGGCTGTTACTTACCACACAAAATGTAACAATCAGTTATCAGCCGACTTGGGGACCCACACATCACAAACTTTCTACAAGACGCGGCTCTCATCCTCTTCTAGATTCAAGAATCCCTATCACCCCAGGTAACTGAGGTGCAAGCTATAAATCTGGATCGTTATTTTTATATGGCACGACTCTCAAAGCAGACACTCTAAAGTTCTAACGTATCAGGATTAATTTTGGCCCAGCTGGATTAATCTAGGCCATCCATTTTATCTACCAGCTACACCAACGCTCAGAAAATTGGAAATAAATCTGCTGTTCAGGAACCTGTTATTCCGATCTCAACTGTTCAAATATTTTTATACGCGAATCTCAACAAAGAAACTTTTTCATACGCGGATTTCATTAAATATCAACGTTTGAGATGAGATGACAGGTTCCAATTATACCTTTAAAATAACAGCAGATTTATTTCCTAGAAAAGAAGAAACGAGTGCGTATCCTCTGAGATATCTCAACTTTTGCGTGACCGACGTGTCCGGTGCCTATTCGGGGATAATGTAGGGGTCAGTATTATGTGTGCTTTGAGATTCGTGCAGAACGTAGTTAAACGGTTGGGATATTACATAAAGTCACGCAAAGTTTGAGATATCTCAGAGGATACGAATTCAGAAGAAACTGCGGTTTGTCCCTATCCTTTACGGGAGCAAATCTGCTGTGATTTCAAGGGATCGCAGGGTTGTGCGATTATATTCTCAACCTTTCATCTATTAGAATGCACGAATCTTGAAAGAAGTTAGTTTTTGTACACGAATCTCAGAACGTATGAGATTAGAATTGCAGGGATCCTGCGATCCTTTGGAATCACAGCAGATCTATTTCCATCGTTTACAGATGGTTAGATGCGAACTACTGCAGATCTTAAAATCTGAAAATCATCACCACGTCACCAAATTTTAAACTCAATACATATTCGTTTACTATCCCTCTCCTCTCCTTGTCACATGCGCGTATTCACCTTCCCTCCAACAGTCCAGCGTGGCAGCGTCTTCGTGGCGTGCGTCGGCTTTGCTTAAATTCCAAATCAAACCTCTCACCCCCAGATAACACTTTGGTTTCTTCACCGAAAGTTATATCCTTTACGCGGGTGCATTTAAAACATAATCTTTTGGGAGGTTTGATTTGATGTTGGATCGAGAAATAGGTAAAAGAAAAAACGGAAAGAAGAAAATAAGATGAGTATATTAGATATATCCATCGTGCATCACATCGCACTGGTTCTAGCTGTTATATGGGCTTTGGTGTCTGTAGGATGGTCTCACCCGTTGGTGTTTTTCTGCGCGCTGATCTATCTCTATGCGGTATTAGTTCTTCTCAGTTTATATTTTGATTTTAATTTCCAATTGAGGAAACTGATATATTTTACTTTTGTTCGTCATGTTTAATTTTGTTTCTTCGAGTGCTCAATTAGTTTGATATTTTTTAGAAATAGTGATACTTAAATACCTCCTATTCCATTTCTTTTCGGGAATAGTAGAAAGGTATAAAAAAATTCTTAAAAAGTAAAAAGACCAGACCATAAGATCCCTTCCCCCAGTTTAAAGATATCCCAACTTTGATCAGATTAATCCTAAAGTGCTACCATCAATTTAACCAAGATAAAATGACTGAATGCACACCCAGTGATGTTGACCCAAAAAGGCTATTATAGCTTCAGCTATCCATTGTCATCCAATCCAAAGCTATCCGAAGTGAAGAAAAGATTCCAATATTTCCTTTGATATCCCTTTGTACCTGACCAAAATTCAAATAAATTAAGTACAGTGACTGTCAAGGTCCTACAAGAACGTTGTCTGGCATCCTTAAAAATACATTTATTTTAGCCATATGTTTGTAAAATGATCCACACAAATATCAAAAATTGATTCCTGTCTGATTTGAAAGTGCAACCCCAGCATCCCACAATTTTGTTAAGGTATATGATTGTATTGGTACTGGTATCTGACCCATTGAACCTAACAAAAACCAAATGGGAGTTATGTGAGGGAAAAAAAGAAAACTATGATCTATTGTTTCACGTTGGGAGTAAAATGCGCATTTGTTCTGACCTGGCCAACCCCTTTCCTCGTGACATATTTTGAACTTCCAAATTAAAGAAAAAGGATTAGAGGATACACCACAGAAGCAAAGAAATTGATACAGTGTGTACAGTGAATTCCTTTTTGCCAAAGCCCAAGTTACCATATCTGATGATGTGGTGAATCTGGTATTGTGCAGTACTGTAGCATCTCTTTTTTCCGCCCTCTATTACAAGATGCTAACCTACCAATGCATTGAGCAGTGGTACACCTGAATTCCAAACCTCAGCAAAAGAAGTTTGTGGTTTGGTTATTAGTCAGAAGAGTGTTAGGAGTTGTATTATTAATGGTGTACCCTTAACCAATTGTCATGCCAGAAGAGGAGGAGAATTCCTTTACCATCACCTACTGTAAATTGGTAAATTGGCATCCCAAGTGTGTGAAATGTGCTATTTTACATATGCACCCCCCCTACAAAAGGAGATATTTTACATTTTACCTGTTGTCCTCCTCCCATAGGCACAGTGAATACAATCCTGCCAGTACCCTTTTTCATTACCTTTGAGATATCTATACATCCATTTACTCAATAAGCAATAGTCATGAATTCCAAATTAAGCACACTCGGGCCCCCTTGCTTCTTGGGCAAGCATACTTTAGAACCAAGTTTTTGTAATTCTTGCCAAAACTCAGATATATGAGCATAAGAAACAGGCCCGTAAACTGTAGTCAACATCCAGCTTTGTTGTATTCTTGTTCATTTATTGAACAGATATTATATGAGTTATAATTATCTATCGAAGTACATGATATTTAGCCCCATTGATGGTAACCGATTCCATTTAGTGGTATGATTACAAATTTTTTGTTAATGTCTTCTTTGAGATTTTTGTTTCTTGTAATGATATAATATCAATATGTTCTTTGTATATTATTTCCTTCAGAAATCTTTTTTCCCTTAATTAGCAATTATTTAAACGAGAAATTAGATAAGCTATTCAGAGTCTACAAGGTTCGATATCAATTGTACACTAGTGTTCAATTAATGTGCTATGGAATTTTTTAAGTTAGTTTTAAATTGATTATCTATTAAATTAGTAGATCTCTAACTATATATTTATATCTTTTAGGTTAATGAACGATATTCAGATAGACTGAGGAGGAGATTACAATATGAAGAAAGGAAAAGTGCAAACCAAAAAAGGGTATGCTCTGTATATATTCATGCTGTATATTTTACTTCCAATTACAAATCATGATTGAAATCAGGATGTTTGTTTGTAACGGCTATGCCGGTAGTGGTTTTTACCAGCGTGCACAATTGCTGCAATCATCATACCTAGCTCTCAGATCTGCGTGAGCATTTTACTCTGCTCATTATTTATTTGAGATATAGACTTCTTAGACAAGAGAGAGAGGGACAAAAGCTACAGATACACTCGCAAACACCCACACCACGGGCACCACATGGAAGCCTATTCGTCTGGACATACACACATGTACAACAGTGCATGTTTGCATGGCAAATTCTTTTTAGGTATCTGCATGGCACATTTTGTTAGGCATTGTTGCAAAGTGGCGGATTCCAAACTGATGTATCTGGTAATGTGATGAACTGACGTATGGTAATCTCCAAGTGGAAAACTATTTCCTGGTTTCATTAATGTTTTGTACTCTTTAGATGACACTGATGTAAGACATGCAGATTAATCCTCAATTTCTTATGTTCACAGCTTCTCTCTGATTCAGAAACTGTTAGGTGGCTTAATCACGCCATTGAGAAAATATGGCCTATATGCATGGAAAGGATCGCTTCTCAGCAGTTTCTCATGCCAATTGTACCTTGGTTTCTAGACAAGTTCAAACCCTGGACAGCAGTTTGTCTCTTTCTCTCTTTCTCGCTCATGTCCTCTCTTTTTTGTGTGGGTTTTAATTAATGTTAATTTTAATTTATTTATAGAAAAAAGCGGTCCTTCAAAATCTTTACCTTGGGAGGAATCCACCTATATTTACAGATATAAGGGTTCTCCGCCATTCGGCAGACGATGATCATCTGGTAATTTTTAAAAAAGCCAAGTGCTATTTTGTTTTCAGCAAGTCAATTTTCAATAATTTGACAATTAGCAAATGGCTGATGATGGAATGTAGGTTCTTGAAATGGGAATGAACTTCCTAACTGGAGATGACATGAATGCTGTGCTCTCAGTGCAGCTAACGAAGAGATTAGGATTTGGAATTACAGCAAATCTGCATGTTACCGGAATGCATGTAGAAGGAAAGGTAAATGGTCTTGATTGACTGAGGTCTATTTTCTGTAAGAAATTTTTCAGACTAGTTTGTATCCACATATGAAATAAATAATCTTGACATGCTTCTTGAATGATGAAATATTGTGGAATCTTATATTTATGCAGATTCTTGTTGGGGTAAAATTTCTCAGGCAGTGGCCATTTCTTGAACGTGTGAGAGTCTGCTTCGTTGAGCCACCTTATTTTCAGATGACAGTAAAACCGATATTTGGCCACGGACTTGACGTAGCTGAACTTCCAGGAATTTCAGGATGGCTGGTAATTCGAACTCTATTCAATAAATGTTAATTAGTGATATTATGATTTTTGTCTCTATCTTACACCCTTTTTCTGGCATTTTATGCAGGATAAACTGTTGGATGTTGCATTTAGACAGACACTGGTTGAGGTTTGTTACTCTTCACTGTTTTATTCCAGTTTGAATGGAACAGTGGATTCGCAGTACGATTAATTATCTTTTCTTTTATTGTTAAGTAAATTTTAATATTTTTGCAGCCCAACATGCTCGTTGTTGACGTGGAAAAGTTTGTTAAAGTGCCAACAGGTAAAAGAGCAATTCTTTTGCTTTGTTATGACTTCTCTTAGTTGTAACTTTTAGCATTTGGGTTGAGCTGTGATCAGTTCAGTTTCTTTGGCTGGGATCAAAATAGTGAGCTTAGTATTAGAAAATATACAGACAAAATGCTTTGCTGTTATTATTTCTTTGACCAATAATCATTATTCTGGTATGTGTTCATTCAATTGAATTATTGTTATTTCAAAATACCAGGAGGCTGGTTCACAGTTGATGAGAAACGTCCTGTTGCACAAGTCAAGTTGGAACTTATGGAAGGAGCTGATATGAAACCTTCTGATCCAAATGGTATATTAGTCTTCATGAAGTTTGTATATTGTCATTCCTAATTTCTTATGAATTCTTGCCAGTGTTAGTACTTCGCAATGCTACAAGTGTATTTGATAGGATTGGATACTTATAATAAAATGGTCATATATTTTTGTGTCTAATTCAATTACCGAAACCTAAACCTGATGCAAAAACAGAAAGTAGAACTGTGACATCATTTTAGCAAGATAGCTTATAAACTTCTTTTAACCTACTTGATAATTTGCTATGGTATTGGTCATATAACAATGGCATGCTTCTCCTCTTTTTACCCTGAGAAAAGTGGTGACTACCACCTCTTTCCACTTATCACAGAGATGAAGCCATCTGTTTTAATCCATCCCAGTACCTACTAAACCAAACAAGAACTGTCAACAAAATAACATCGACTGAATTTATGCATGAAACAAATTCAAAACCAACCATTTGGATCCATTAATTGACACTTGTGAACAGACATTTAGAATATTCTAACTTTTTATTTGATGATTTATGTTAGGACTTGCGGATCCATATGTGAAAGGCCAGCTTGGTGCGTACAGATTTCAAACAAAGATTCACAAGAAAACTCTAGCTCCAAAGTGGTTGGAGGAGTTTTTGATTCCCATCACGTCCTGGGATGCACAGAATTTGCTATCTCTACAAGTTCGAGATAAAGACCCAATTTTTGATGACTTGCTTGGGTTGGTTTCTGTTCTCTATTTATAAATTACCACTTTTGGGATTTTGGTTTCATCTACCTGCATTGCCAGGATATATGGGTAATACAATAGTGCAGTATTAGTCGCTTAAATCGACAAATTTATCCTTTTAACGGGTCTTCTTGTGGAGAGTGGAGACTACACTTAATATTTTGTCATAAATGGGAACAGTACCAGATTTTGAATTATTGGACACTGAATTGTGACCCATGAAGTCAAGTCGGGCAACAATTAAAAAGTTGCCTCTAGCTTTTTAAATTAAACAAGCCAAATTTTTTTTTTCACCTACTTTGTATAATTTCAAACAGAACATATAAATATAGTACAGTTAGAAAAGACATTTGTGATTGTATAAAAGGTGTTCTAACCTGAAAGTTGGTAATTATTTGAAATTATCTGAAGTGTTGTTGGTGAGTGAGTTGCAGGTGCGAGAGATGTCCTGTCTTATTTATGGTATAATAATGTGAATGATTTGCCTAAAGGCTCTTTGTAAATGTGTGTTCTGATTTATATATTAAGTCTACCAACACAACAAGCTGAGTGCTTTGTGGTTTGGCTACTGATTGGTTTATGGTGGAAAAATTGATTGGTTTGCCTCACTTTCACTTTGATTATGTTGCAGAGATTGTTGCATCAATATTAACGAATTAAGGGGTGGACAGAGACACGACAAATGGATATCATTGAAGAATATTAAGATGGGTAGAATTCACATTGCAATTACTGTGAATGAAGATGAGGTATCATTTTCAATGAATATAAGATATTAGGAGTGTCACTCTTTGTTAGCTTTAGTTTTTAGAACTAAAATAAAATTTTATGGCAGGAGTCATAGGTTCAAATATCACCAGGCTGTGTTCAATCACGCATTTTATCTGATAGTATTGATGGGTCTATTAGAAATCTGAAAGCATTTCTCAGATACCTTAAACCTGTGGAGCAACCAGTAGGTTGGGAGATCTGTCTCATGGAAAATCTTTTTAAATTACCAATAAGTAGCTTGCCGAAAGCATGAGCTCTCTTTGTTTGCAATATAGAAATTTCATTCAATCCCCTCATCTCTTCAGATTTCTAAAAGGAATACCAGCATGAGCTCTGTTGATTCAACAGATAAGCCCTGCACAAAGTGAAGGGCTTATCCCTTGAAACAACATAGTTCATAATAAACACAGCATAAATTTTGAAAAATATATCAAAAGTTATTCTTTGTCTTTAGCTCAAGTAATATGTCAGTACATTACTCCAGTTCCCGGTTCATAAATAAAGCTAAAAAGAATTTATCTGAAATAGTACAAACTTTGTAGAATTTGCAAGTGGGCAGTACCACAGAAGAAGAATCAGGTAGCCCCTCTGAAACCACAAAATCAACTAGCTATACTACAGAAGACATGAAAACTGGTGATGATAAAACTGTAAAGATGAAAGACAAGTTCGAGCCAATCAACATAGAAGGACAAGACAAGACAGGAATTTGGGTGCATCATCCAGGCAGTGAGGTCTGTCAAACATGGGAGCCCCGTAAAGGGCGGTCAACCAGCATTCCAGAGACTCAAATCCACAAAGAAATTAACAGGTATATACTTGCATCTTCGAATACATCTAAAAAACAGCAAAGAAGTACAACGCCCAATTTAGGTTAAATATTGGTTTTCATTTATTTCAGGGAAAGCTCAAGATCATCTCTACCAGAATCACGTCGAAGTAGTAGCAGCGATGACGAATCAACAGAAGTGGGCAAGAATACCAAGCATGGTAAAATTAAGAGAGGACTTGGCAAACTAGGTAACATGTTTCACAAATCCAGCAGCCCAAGAAAGAACCAAAATTCAGAGGCTTGGAGTCAAGAACTGTTCACGACTCCACGACCAAACCTTCGCTCAGTTGGAGAGAAGCGAGTATCAGTTAACATGGTACTTGAGCAAGATTTGAAAGGTGAAATCAAAGAAAATGACAACAAGAACAACCCCGATTGTGAAGAGTCTAGAGTGGATGAATCAATTAAGAGTGAAGGTAAAGGCCACTTGAGACAGAAGGCCAAAGAAATGGTGAAGAATGCTGGCAAGAGTGCTTTGAGAAAATTAAGTGACAAAAGGATGGATAAAAATACGGAAGAACAACTGTTAGAAGATGATTACGGAAATGATTCATTGACCAGATACAATAGTGTCTCAAAAGAGGAATCAAAGGAGAATCCTCTTGTAGTTGAAAGCTCCCCAATTTCGATTCAAAATCTGAGTCCTTCAAGTGAGGATAAATTGTCGAATAAATCCGAAGTTCTGTCAATTGATGTGTAGAGTTAGGTGAGTTGGTGATGGTGGAAGAGGAATATTCCCCTTTTTTCCGACTTGCTTCCCGGTTCTAGTCCAGATTTTTTTTCTCGTGTTTGGAGGGTTCATAGTGTATATAGATGCCAAGTCTTTGGGCTTGGTTAATATATAGATAGCAGTAATTTTTTTGTTATGCTCAATGTAGTTAATAACACAGAATCATTAGCTGCAACTTTTGCAGGAACTTTGTTTTTTTGTTTGAGAAAAAGACTATTACTTCCAACAAGAAAAATAATGTAGTTAATAACGGAGCAATGGTATGTCACTGTGGTTGCAACTTGCAAGCAGTCAAATTGTCGTGCCTGGTTTCCTATAAAATATCGACATTGTAGTGCGATCCCAAAATCATGCGTTTCATACTACCGTTAAGATGAATCCAGGGTTATAATAGAAAAAACAAGGCTAGGGTATATATTTGCTCGTTCCTAAGAAAAGTTTAGCTTCATATACTACGATTTTTTGAAGAAAAATTATAGAAATGTCTGTAGTTCAAAATACTTGTGAAATGGTATCTCACAACTTAGTCCCAATTTTAGGGTTTTGAATCAGGACCATCCAATTCGAATTCACAACAATCCATCCAAAGTGGAGCACACACATCCCGAGTAACAAATCCAAATCCCAAAACGATCTCGAGCGACAGATTCGAATCAGACGTTCTTATCCAAAACCCAAAAGTTGGGCTACTTTAGGGGATCCGGACCCCTCTATACTGGCACCACGTTGAAGGTTAATGGGATCCTACTGTCATCTCTACTGTAATTAACTGTTCAGATTTAAGAGGCAATATTCCCTTCACGGTACTATTTAATTATGAGCTCGGTGCTAATTGACTTCACACAAAAAATTGTAGGATTCAGTTATCAGAATTTCTACAAAACACAATTAAAAACACAAGCGTACACATGAAGAAACTGTAGTTTTTAAACATGAAACTTGCATCGTAAGTGTGCACATGGTAAAAGCATGGTAATACTTGGAAAGCACAGAAAAGGTAAACAGACTGCCTTGCAAAAGCTAACTACGTCAAAATCTTCAATGAATGAAGAAAATGTTAGGTTACATGAAACCTGTCGCAACTCTACAAGCTAGTTCTAGCACTCAGTTATTCTGAGTTTCAACAAATTGACATTAATCCAGCAAGCTAAGATCATATTTAATTCAGTTCAAACCCAATTTCCAGATCTTCCTCCGAGTAAACACTAGAAACAAAAAAGGAACCTTCAAATCATGATATCAACACGCTTTTCGATTTGACAGTTTTAACGGTAACCTCGGCCTCTTCCCCTGCCACCCCATCCTCTACCTCTGCCACTGCCACCACCACGAGAAATCCCCTCAAATGCTCTGTTCATCAGCTGCTTTTGGCCTCCATCAAATCTACCTTTCTTGACAGTGCTGCTCCCATTGGTTGAAGGTTGAGGTCTCTTGACACTGAAAAACATAAAAGAAGATACGGTGTTCAAGAACCTATCCGCACATATCTCAAATTATAGAGAGAAAGAATATGTCAGTATTTACCTTGAACTGGCATTTGACGCTTGGGACTTCTTTGCAGGTTCCATCCACGAGAGGTCGATTTTGTCATCTCCAATGAATGAAGGGGTTTTCACGTGCAAAGGCTGAAAAGAAATCATTCACAATCACCACCCCAAGAATAGTTGATGACTTGGTACAGGAAATGCCACAAAATTTAATAATAAGGACCCGATATTTAAAAAAGGAACTTATGTAAAAGCCAAAACATGGCACTAATTCCTAACTACCTTTGTCATGGCCAGAATGTTGTTACAGATCCGGAGTTTCATTGTTGTTTTCTGTTGTTCAGCTTTCTGCAAAAAGTTTAAGCATTGCAAAAAATAGTAAGCTTCAAAGCTCGAATTGAAAATAATTTTTACCTACTGGATTTCCATACATTTACTACTAGCATATGCTTCGTCCAATACAGATTATGCTCTTTGCAATAACATGGGAAAAGTTACTGAGTGTTATAAACTTGTAGACTCACAATATTAGCCTTTTCTTCATCAGTTTTTGCTGCTGACAGAGCCTTGTTGTACTCAGACATTCCTTGTGTTAGTTTCTTCATGGTTTGTCGAACTGTTTCTTCAGTTGCATTCAACCTACCATTGAAAGCACCTTTTTTATGAGTACCAAAAAAAAAAAAAAAAAGACACGGAAGCACAATAACAGAATGGGCAACAGTTTTACCTCACAGTAAAATCTTTGTACTGTTCTGAGAAGTCCTCTCCAAGCCTATCTGACGGTTGGCCAGTAACGATCTTGTACCCGCAAAGACTATTTGTTGTGTTGGGTGTCTGCAATTTAAAATCAAATAACTTGATAACATAATAAAAGAAAAAAGCCATACCCCAAAAAAATATTATAATTCAAGACTGTTTGCTAGTAATAAGAGAATAGTGTTAGAGAACCTTATGAGCTAGATGGTGAAATGTGTAGAGCAGGCACTCGACATAATCATAACTCATATCTTCAGCTTTCTTCCCAGGCATGTATTTCTGTTTGTTTAAGAAAAAGGTATCGTTAGAAACTCGGAAATCAGTTTGAAAACAAGCAATCCAACAAGGATTCTCATTTGATATGTGTATAATTAGTGTCAATTCTTTGGGATATAACGATTAGCATCATTTTGCTAGAACATCTAAAAGTAACTTTGTGTGCACTGATATACAATAACTCAACCAGAGAAAAGGAGTATGTATAATATAAAGATTGAAGTGAGATGTACCGTAAGTAGTTGAACAACAGAGGGAAGAAGCTGACGTGAATCCTGAGCTGAAGCATATTTCGAGCTTGCAGCGACTGTCCTGAGCAAACCTATTCTCTTCTCTTCAGGTAGCTGTAACAAGAAAAGGACAAGCGGGGCAACAATTAGTACATGAAATAATTAATTGACAGCTCAATATTACATTTTGGCAGTACCTGGTCCAAAGTAAAGTATTAGTTATTACACTAGATTTATAGAGAGCAGCTCTAATGATGGACTGTGCAAAGACTTGAAATTGGTCAGACAAGGAAAAGTACTATCTATTTTGAACAAAGCCTCGAAAAGCAAGGATGTTACCTTATCAAGCACAGGTATAATATGCTTGTTGCAATAACTGACGAACTTGCTACTTGAAGCACCTCCCTGAAAAAAAAGTAGATTTGGTTCAAAGCAAGTAAATATATTTTCTTGTGAGAAAGGAAATAAAACAAACAATGGAACATGTCGTATGTACCTTGTAGAAAGGAAGAGCCATGTACATGCATGAACTCAATCGGTCAATGTGATCTATATCTGCAACCTAAATAAAGGAGGACTCTTTTTTAAGTTCCAAGTTAATTACATAAAGCAAGTCTGCAGAAAGTATCAGAGCCGATAATAAATTGTAAACCAAGGTAACATCACTTACGTTGAACTGTGCATCAAGGTCGGCTTGTGCTTCTATAATTTCAATCAGTTCTCGAATATTCTCTGGGGAAGCACCGTTCCCGAACAATTTAAAGTTCTTCAGAAACTCCATGAATAATTTAAATTCAGCACCCGTTACATCTTGTAAACTCTGAACACAATGGACACTTGTGAGATAAAACGAATTTCAAGTAAAAAGCTTACCACTTGTTAAGAGTGAGGTACATACCTTCTTCACCAAATCAGTAACAAATCTTTCCATTTCGTCTTGAGGTTTAAGTAGCTCAGCTTTTATCGGGAATACCTAATAGAGATTTAGTTCAGGTTGATTTACTGTAACTAGTTAATCTATTTCAAAAGAAATATAAGAATAGTCTCTGCAGTTCATATACCTTGTCTTTCAAGAAGCAGATAACTTTTTCACGGACATTCTCCAATCCAAGTTCGATATGATTAAACAGAGCAGTCAAGGAAGCTGTAAATTTTAAATTTAGTCAATAGATTTTTGATATATTATGCTAAAACAACTCATCCTTAACGCTAAAAACAAAATCTACTGTTGAAACTGAATAAAAAAGGGCCTAGACTACAAATTAAGCATATATCAACTCTTCTTTCCTTATCAAAGAGCAAAAGACTACTAAACTGTCAACTGCAAAATGCGTGGCAAGGACTGCATATAAGATAACAGTTCATTATAAAAAAAAGAATTAAGGGCCAACCACAGTATGCAGTAAAGTCAACATATACTGACAACAGCTTGTATGCTGTTCACAAATATTTCCACAACATGCTTTACCACCTATTACTAACACATTTTCGGGACCCACTAACTTTTTTTAGTTGCCCCTTAATACTTGCTTGCAAAACGCTTGGAATCATGTTGAAACTTAGTGGTAATGGCCTATGGAATCAACAAAAGTTAAAAGAGTACTAAGTACTAACCAAATAAAGCATAACCCAACAATTATGATGTTGGGAGATATCTCATGAAGCTTGATTCAATTGTAGCTGTTATGGGAACAACCTTCAGTGTAGCTAATGAAACATTTTTATGACTAAAAGAAGAAGAATAAGTTAATACCTTTCACATCTTGCCTTAAGAGGGACATAAGAGCCTTGTGTACTGCATCACGTTCGACATTTTCCTCTAAAAAAGTAAAATACATATGCGAAATAAAAATTACTGAATAAGAACAAATATGAAGAACAGAAAAATAAAACAAAATACCTACCGCTGCCCAGGAGCTGCCCCAGGACATCAACAATTTTGGAAACATACTCCGGTGTATCTTTGCACAGAAGAGGGAGGCCACGGATAGCTTGTACTCTAATCTGTAGCTCATAAAAAGGGTAACTTATTTTAAGATTACACAAAAAAGGGAAAATAACAAAACATCCTTCAAACTCAGTAAGCTATAGCTTAAGAGCACATTCCGTTTAAATAAAACAGGCATTCAGAAAGGTAAATATCCTCCCACGTAGATATCACAGAACTTTCAGGTATCATTTGTAGTGGGCCCACTCGCTAGTAACACACATGAATAAATAACATTGGGTCTCATATCAACCAAGAGCTATTTGCTATTTCTTCTTTTTGAGCATTTTGGTTTGAAATTTTTTTTTAAACATTTTTTTTTCCTCTGTGTGTACTTATACTGGTCTGGTCAGCTCAATTTCAGATCGCACACTTACTTGAGCTAAGTGTACAACAACCAATCGTCTTAGTTCATTGAATAAAATTTCTAAAAGATACAACAGCTCCTTTAGAACTAACCGCAAGCTCATCCTCCTCCACAAGATCAAACTGTGCTGACATGGCTTGTGTGGCGAGGCTCGGGAAGTGCTTGAAGTACCTTGGAATCAGCTGGGCTGCCAGCTGTTTTGCTTTGAGACTCTGCCCCTTAACGGCTGCTATTATCCCCTCATAGTCTCCTAGATGCTGTTTCCATTAAGGGAACAAAAAGGTAGTAGTTTGTTAAGAACACTAGTATTGGATACAGAATAGAATCAAACAATGAAGCATTGATTAGCCTTCACTAAAAAAAATACCAATAGCAACCCTAGGAACAAATATGAAGTCCCAGCCTTATTTGAGGTTCTAGAACTAACTATCAGATAAAATTCCATCAGATTAAGAGCCATAATTTTTCTGGTCAGATCTGTCACCAGTTCGATTCAATAAGGTTACCAGCTAGCAGTAGTTACAACTAGGTGCTTTTCTGGTCACATATAAGAAAAACATCAAATACTCTCTGCTGCTTACATCCTCCTACAAGTATTATGCAACTTAAAGCATGCCTCATAACCTATTTCAATTTGAAAAACTGAATAGTTACTCCTGAGAGGCAAGTCAAAGCAAGCACCTCGCCTTTGTTCAAAATTGCTCAAATTTTCCCAGAGAACAAATAATACGCAACTAAATAGAGCTTATAAACAATTGCGGAGTAGGAGAGAGAGAAGGAGGGACCTCAGACTTGTCCTTGACCTCGCTGAGGCGCTCGCCGTACTCGTAGAGCTTTTCGACCTCCGCCGCGTCGGCTGGATCGACGGCCATCACCACTTGACGAAAATTTTAGGGTTTTGGAAAGCAAGAAAAGAGAGGGAATGAAAATGAAATGCTGGAGCAAGTAACACGAAGAGAGGTCCGCGGGCGCTCAGGTTGCTTCTGGCTGGTAAATTACTAGCCGAGCAAGGGGTAAATTTCTCAATCTTAAAAGGTAAAAAAACTGGGCTTCTAGCCTCTTTTAAAAATAAAAAATTAAAAAAAAAGGTAAAAAAACCGTGAGATTTTACTAGCAGAAAATGAACGGCCTAGATGCCCTGAGATTAAAAAAAAAAAAAAAAAAAACCAGGCTGAAGAGGGTGATGAAAGTCTTATGAAGGAGACTTGTAGAAGGTTGGTTTTCTTTTCATCTTTGTTTATACCTATATGGTTATGGGTAAAAATGGGCTTTCAAACTTCTCTTTGAAAAAATGGGGCCGCACTGCCGCAGTTTTATAAGGCCGGAGAACTAAGGCTTGTTTAGTTGTTTGGATAAGCTTATCTTTAGATTGCTCTATTAAAAAATCATAAAAAATGGTGTGAAACTGTGAATTCCACATCCTCCCAAAGGGACCGGATCCTCTAAATTAACTCAATCTTTGAGTTTTGAATTGGAACCGTCTGATTTCAATCTGTCGCTTGAGATTATTTCACAATTCAAATTCATCTCTTTGAAATGTGTGCACTCCAATTTTGATAGATTATCATAAATTCGAATCAGACGATTTCGATTTAAAATTCAAAGATTGAGTTACTTCATTGGATCTGAATTCCCAAAGATGCGCGTTTTTAGCGCCATGTTTCCGTATATAAAAATCACAGCAAATTCTTGGGAGTTTAATAAACATGCTAAAAACACAAGTGAATAAAATTTGTCACGATTGTTGCTTAATGAAATATATGTTTACGGCCTTTGTACCAAAAAAAATTGTTGCTCAATTTCAAAGTGTCAAAGAAATACCAAAAAGGCAAAAACCGAGTTTCAGATCACCAGACATGTAAGGATCAACAGTGTTGTGTTATGGATCTATATATATCTCTATTTTTTTTTAAATTTAAACAGTTGAACTGAACATTAAACCATATATCCATATAAATATATACATAGAGATCAAATTTTATATTTTTCTAGATTCCAATTTTTAGATCAAGCAAAATTGTACCTATCTAAAACAATAGTATAAAATTCTACATTTTGGTCTTCAAATACAATTTTATATGGAGGTTATGTTTAACTGTTCAGATTGATTATTTGAACTTTAAAAATATAAATATAGATCATAGCACAATCTGTATAAAAATATTGTTTTTTACAAAACGAACAAAATATTAATGTTTTTCCCAAACAATGTGGGATAAATAGTGTGTTGTTCTTACAATTAATCAAATTCGGCAATAACTAGAAGATGTGTTAAAACAAAATACTAACTGGGAAACCTTGTCATTATGATTTGTTCAAAAATCATACCCCCCCCCCCCCCCCCCCCAAGTCATTTATCAAGCATTTATATCTCTTGTGTTGTAAAAATAAATCATTAAGGCACAAATATTATTTATTATAAAATATGAATATACGTTTTTTTTTTTCCTATTTGACAAATAAGGCTTCCAAAAATTGTATCAGTCTTAAATCTTTATTTTGATTAGAAATTGTATCATTATTAAAAATTGTTGGTTTTCTCAAAAACAAATTCTTGACTCCGTCCTGGAATACGAACCCCATACAGCAAGTCATTTGTTAGGAGAATTTGTGTGTAGGAGCTGTAGTTAGCAAAATAGAGGATAGAAGACAGAAGAGTTATAGGATAAGAGGGAGAGAGAGATGTTGAATATTGCTTGTCTATTTTCTCTGTCAACTGATACACTTATAGGCTATTAGTCCTTGATTATTGATAGGATGAAAATTAATGCTAATAGTATTTATAAATCTAATTTTTACTTACTATTGATTCACAAATGCATGAATCTACTGTGTAGTATAGATTGGGGTGTTGATCCGCAGAGATGGTGTATTAAGAGATCTAAGATGTAAACTAAGGTCTAGATTATCGGTTCCTTTAGGTTGGTTGATTGTATTTGGTTGGTTGATTGTTGGATTCTCAGTTGTAATATTGGATTACAACAAAGAAGTGGTAGTAGTTTAAGTGTTTAGAAGATGGGCTTCTAGGGAATCAGACATTCTATCATTCAAACCTGTTCAATCTAGGTTCTGGTTGTCATAACAATAGTGCACGGTTCTGTCACAATCCGCATGCTAATTGTTAATACCTGTCAGTTGTAAAGCTACTCAATAGCATGCGGCTCTGTCACCATCAGCACACGTTTTGGGTAAACCATGCAAAGTCTTGTTTCAACTCCAGTCGGAATCGCACACGGTCTGGCCATAACCGCACACGCCTTGTACTGGTATCTATGCGATCTGAGAGTTGCTAATCCTATTCTAGTGCTAATCTCTAGGTCGGACTCACAACACCCTAACTGAGCAAGTACCCGTCGAGTACTTTGTAAGGCTCAGCGGCATTTAAGATCAATGATAAGTCCTAATTGCTAATATTACAAAAGGGTCAAGTTCACTTGGTCGGTCCTTCCTCTAACCTTTGATAATAACAATAATCAAGATTACCCCACTACCGGTGATGGAATGCGACATTCGTCTGCTAAACCACTTCCCAATAGGTTCCTTGACTGTGGTTCAGATACAAGCGATCAACGGGTCAGTCTATTCTACTTGTACCTAGGATAACTTATGTTCTCGGATATTGGTTAACCCCAATTAGGTATGAGTGGATTACGTACTCCACATATACGATGTCACTTTAAGCACACAATAAACAAGATCATAAGGCATAAAATCTTAGTAAGAATTTAGATCATAGTGCAAGATAATATAAATGAACAACTATATTAAACTCATAAGAATTCAAGATTACATGTCTTCACCATAGAATAGGGTTGCTTAGTCGCTCATGGCGGGTTCAACAACAAAAGAAACAAAGTACATAAAGAGGGAGAGCAATAGAGAGAGATGGAAGGCGAACACCTGTGATGTCCCTTATCTCATGCACGCTGTCTTCACGCCTTGTTCCATCCTTCTCTTCTAGTTGAGACCTTGTTATTCCTTAGTAATTTTCATTTTTTATAGCCCCCACTAGAGTGGAAATCCTAGTTCTAAGTACTCTCAGATGTGTATTGTGTTCTGTGGTATGTCCAGCGTGAGAGTCTCTTTCTTTCCCATGCGTCCATTTACTTAAATAGGCCTTGATTGGGAAGTTAGATATGTAATTACTGTTCTGACAATTTCTGTGTGCGGATGCCAGAATAGCATGCGGTTTGGCTGAGATCCATGCGGGTGGCGTAACCGTCTGCGATAGCGTCTTCGGAATAGCATGCGGTTTGGCTGAGATCCGTGCGGTAGCGCTTCTGGATAGCATGCGGATGACAGCATCTGTGCGCCTGAGGCTGAGGTGTCAGAATTGTGTGTTTTAAGCCTATTTTTGCTCCAAAATCATTGAAAATCTGCAATTATCTAAAATCAAGTAAAATAACAAAAAAAAAATATATGATTCTCTAAAAAATAAACAATTGTAACTCGATAAATTGTCAAAATATAGGCAAAGTGATAAGAAAAATCATGACAAATTTGACCTCTATCAATTATTGTCTAACAAAAGTACTAATTAAAATATAAATCAAATCTCCATAAATCCCTCCCTGAATCCTGCCTAAGCCTTTGCTGTTCAGATGTTCTCTTAATGGCTGATTTCAATTCAAGCCTCAATTGCAATTTTCCAATTTAGCATCATTCCAATTTAGCATCATTCCAATTTAGCATCATCAGTTAGCTGTTCAGATGTCCTCTTAATGGCTGATTTCAAATCAAGCCTCAATTGCAATTTTCCAATTTAGCATCATCAGTTAACGATTGAATTCAATTGTATCTTTATTGCGTCTTGTGTAAACCTTTAAGGGAAGGTTCAATTGTGTAACATCATTCGTTCCAACTTCAATGACAAACTAATTGCAGTACAAATATGATATTCAAAATTCTAACGGATCCATATACTAAAGCATGTCAAGGCACTGCAAATGCCGCAAGCAAAATTGAAATAAGCTGATAAGCTCTTCTTGCATTGCTAGTATGAAATGAAAGACCCCATGCACTTTCTCAAAGCTATAGATGCATTGACAACACCCCCCTTAAATCAATTCCCTGCCTATCTACAAGAAACTCTTTGAAAAAAAGAAAAAGAAAAAAGAATCTAATTTGAGTAAAAATTAAACAGCAATACATAAAGGGAGTGAAAAAAAAAAGGAAACTCCCATGCACAATATTTTCTCAGGAAACTTATTAATATGCATCTATTTCTCTCTAGCCAAAAACATAGCAATTTTTAAAAATTTGGCATCTCAAGTGCCTGAAGCACATCCTTGAACTCAAACTCGCGAGTCTGCTTGTTGAACCGCTCAACAAGTTTATACCGGGAATCATTCAGATAGAATGACTGAGCAGTTTCTAGAAGCCATTTGGCCTCTTCATCACTCAATTTGCTAGTAAACACGACATCCCCTCGAACAAGCACGGTGTCTTTTGTTTCGGCAAACTCCGTGTAATACGTCACTGTAAAATAAGGGCTTGCTTGAGTGCCTCTTGCCTTGTAATCTTCAAGTCCTGTGAAGATAATATGTGGTGTCTGCACTGCAACCATGAATGATAAAACAACAATAAAAAAAAAAAAATCCAAGATTTGCTTTTATGCATACTACATCTAGTTTTGTCCCCTATTGATCCTCAAATAAGCAAGTACATACAGAGAGACATCATATTCTATGATCCCTTGACATCCCAGTTATACTGTCAAATATTGTCCGCATAGTAAATACTTTTTCTAACTACAATGTGGCCTAGCACAGAAGATGCTTTTAAGTTCCAACAAGTAAAAAGAGGGAACATGAGGTGAAAGTAAACATTTGAACCTGAATGCATATTAAATTTGCCAAATGCTAAATAATATACTTTCATTTCTGTAAAAATCCAAGGAAATTACACAATTATACTAAATTGATTAAACAGTAGACAGAAATTTGCTTGCTAAGGAACTGACCTTGCACAAACATGGTGGTATAACCACTTCCTCTCCACAAAGGAATAACAAAATGCCGACTACAAACAAAAGTAAAGGGCTACGTTAATGTAGGCGCTAAAAGAAAGGAAAAATAAAGGCCAAAGAGAAGTACCAAGTAGCTGATCTTTGCTCAAGCAAATGATATTGATTTGCCTTCATGTATGTGCCTATGTGGCCTCTTCCCAAATGAAACTGCCATGTAAAACACTAGAGTTAAAAGGACATACCAATTTTTCCAAAGCATTAGGATAGATTGACAATGTAATAATTTAATGGTCCTTAAATTCTAAATTACAAATCCACATGAATGCATTCAAGATGTGATCCAAAGTTCTAAAGGATATCTATAGTGTGCACATCAAACAAGATGAGACTTAGTGTATATTTTACCGTTCACCGGACCATTTGAAACTTGCAATGGTTTGTGTTAGCCAACCCCTGTTAAGTATTAAAGGGTATACGACATGCATGAAATTTGATTAGCCTATCTTTTAGTTCTACAAACTACTTTTTTTTGTCTTGATTTGAGAAAATAATCGAAATTGTCAAGGCATTGTCCATGGATGCAAGCCCCTTTTATAAATATACAAATTTTCTAATTAGTTTAGCTGGTCAATTATGGCTATTAGCTTGGTATTTGAAAATAACCAGTAAATTAGATATTCTAGATCAAACATAATGATTACTAAACACATTTCACGGTTTACACCATAGAAAGCTTGCATTTGTGAAACTTTTCATTTATCACACGATCAGTGAGTACTGAGTTAGGGCTTACGTCATCCCAGGCGGAGACGAGGTGCTCCGGAGAAAGGTTCTTCGCCCGGTCAAGGTCGAGGATCGATTCCAGCGGCTTGGCCTTGAGAGGGGTGAATCCGGTCGCAAATTTCGAGAAACTCCGGGAGAATCCCAGGGAGGACCAACTAACGAAATCGGATTGGGACGCATTGCAAGAGGTGCGATTTGAGAAGAGCGCTGGAGGGGGGAGAGGAAGTGGGGGAAGGGGATGATGAAAAGACGATCGGACGGTGGTGGAAGAACAAGCGGCCGCTGCGAGACGTTCGATTCTTCTAAGCAGCGCTCGCATGGTGGGAAGTGTTTTTCAGCAGGTGGGAGCGCGTAACGGCGGAGCACTTGAGCAAGTAATTTTCGCAGAGAGAGAGAGGGGAAGGAAACGCTATTTTTTTGGAGTTTTTCCGTGTGGAGGTGTGCGGAGCTTTTAATCTGCTCCGTTCGTTTCGGATCGGACGGACTGAATGGATTCACCAAATTTTGATTTTTTTTTTAAATTCGGGCAAGATCTGATCTGGTCCGTCCGATCCGAAACGAACGGACCTGATCAAATCTTGCCCGAATTGAAAAAAAATCAAAATTTGCGGAACTTTTAATCGGATCCGTCCGATCCGAAATGAACAGACCAGATTAAAAGCTCCGCACAGAAAAACTCCGCAAAGGATATGCTTCTGAGAGAGAGGAGGGAGATGCGGACTTGGGGTGGAATTCGGATCATCTAATTTAACTTAAATTTTGAGTTCAGATCTTGACCGTCCGATTTAGATCAAATGTTAAAGAGCCCTGTTAGAATGAGACGTGATGTGACTGACATGTCATGACTTTGGTCTCGTGTCGTGCTATGATCAAGTTAAATTTTCACGTACCGTATCATGCATTGACTAAGATATCAAGGGGTGGTCACACCACGAGAATAATCACGCCACGTGAGTCGTGTCTTGCCTAAACATGACTGGCGTGACCATTTTATCATAATTTAGATTAATTTATTCAAAATTTATCATTTGGTCAAGATGTAACGGTTCTAATTACGCGTGATCACGTGACGTGCTAAATTTTCTAAAGATAATCATGACATGCGAATGATCACGGTACAAAATACGCAAATCGTAACACATTACCGACATGTGTACCGTGCCATTTTATGACAGAACCGACTCCGCAGTGTCATTATTTCCACTCTATTTGCATTATAGTCCGAATTCGATCAAACGGACCAAAAATTAAATCAAACAGTAAGTTAATGCAGAGGATGCGGAACTTATTTAACTACTCTAAATGTAGCACAATATTTATTCAGAAGTAGACGATAAAATGTAGATTTTTTTTTTTTAAATAAAACTGAATTTAATATTTTCAATTGAACAAATATTAATGAATTGTTTTTTTTTTTATAAAAACAGCTCCACCAATCCTGCGAATCGATAGAGCCATTTGCTATTGTTTTTCGTGATTAAATTGTATGGAGGGATCATAAGATGGCTCTACCAATCCGCAAGATCAGTGGAGCAAATGCATTTTTGTCTCCACCGATCTGCATCGGTGGAGCTTTTTTTTTTAATCATTAAATTTTGTTCTATTTTAAAAAAAAAATTTAAATGTAGCACAATATGTTTTGCACTAAATAAATAAAATAATACGTTTTTTGCGCTAAATCAAAAGGATACATCAAAATTTATACTTAAAAAAAATCAAAATGGAATTAACAACACATTGCACACGTCTCTTAATGTTTTTAATCAATTGCAATCTAATCTCATGTCATATAATCACAAAAACAGACAGATAATCTCTTTAATTATCATGTACATGCTCATAGATTTTTTGTGCCATGTCGAGTAGATACTTCATATATCATGTCTACAGATGAGCAAAATGCACTAAAAACAAAGAATTTTTTTTAGAAACCATATATGAAAAAAATATTTTTTACCAAACCTACTTGATTACTTTGTTTTTTTTTTTACAAAAACCATAAGAACTGAGATGCCATTTCGATCCCATTTTATTTTTGGACCAAAATGACAATTCGGACCGAGTCGTTTTCACAGATTTCGAGAAAAAAATACATTAAAAAATTGTGAAAATATCTCGGACCGAATTGTCATTTCGGTTCCGAAAAAAAAATTCGGACCGAAATGACATTTCAGTTCTTATGATTTTTTTTTTAAAAAGTAACATGTTGGTTTCATAAAAATCTTTTTAGTTTTCAATTATGGTTTATAAAAAAAATTCAAAAACAGATTGCATGCTTCTCTTTATGTTTTTAGTCAATTGTGGCTACATTTCTTAAAGATGCTACTGATTTTTTGCACTAAACAAGAAAGATGTATCCAATAATACGTACCTAAATCTGCGGAAATTCGTTTCCCAGTAGATAGTATAATCACGTTTTAAAAATTCGAGCCAACTTTCAAGCCACATAATTAAACACCAAAATAAACAAATATTTTCGAAGCATTATCTTGTGCATTATATTAAATTATTTAGAGCTTAATAAAAAAAAAATGTATCAGGCCGGACCAAATCTACTGAAATAAATGTACATGATATTTGGTGTCTATCCAAGATTTTAATCAATTTGCAGGCACATTGCAATTCCTATACTCCAGATATTGTGATATGATATTCATGCCATTTTTGTAGTGTTTTGCTATACCCGAAACGGGTTAAACCCGTTTTACCCGGCCCGTACCCGTTACCCGTTTGACCAGTACCCGTTGCCCGGGTCAAACGGGTAGACGGGTACGGGTAATATACGGGCCGGACAAGGCATTTGAAAAAAAAACCCGTTGTACCCGTTTACCCGCCTACCCGTACCCGTCTACCCGTACCCGTTACAAAATTTGAATTTCAAATTTTTTTTGGCGGCCTCCTTTTAAAATTCAGATCCAGTGCAATTCTAATCTGCTACAATCCTAAGGGATTGTAGGGTCCCTCCAATTCCAAATCCAACCTTTTATTTAAATCTGCTACAATCCTAAGTAAATCTGGGCCGTTCGTTTCTATTAAACAGAAAAAAAAAAAAAAAACCCGCCCGGACCGGACCCGTACCCGTCAACCCGCAACGGGTACGGGTAATAAACGGACCGGATAGAGGTTTTGGGAAAATTACCCGTCTACCCGTCACGGGTTTTACCCGTACCCGGCCTACCCCTTTACCCGTCCTACCCGTTACCCCTAACGGGTTACCCGGAACGGGTCACGGGTAACCCATTAGCAAACCACTACATTTTTGCAATCATTTTTTATGTTATCAATCATCAAAACCCAATAGATATCCTGTAAATTCTATCATATATTTGTTCGTAATATTTTATATTAAATAAAAAAAGATACGCCAAAATATAAACCTAAAAATCAGCTAAATGCATTCACCAGAGGTGCTACGAGGACTCGTACTGATGGCGCAGACTTCCTATTTAGTAATTAAATTTGATTTACTTGAACATTGCTTTTATAAAAATAATCAAGAAAGTAGAACTACTTGCAAACAAGTCCCTCAAAGAAATTCCAAACGTTTCTAGATCCTTTCTTAAAATAAAATATTTTTTTAACCACAAGCAACACAAGTATTTCTACCAATAAGAACTAACATTCGGTTTAGTGACTAACACAGTATCTTTCCTGATCTTTATCTCAAAAAAAAAAAAATTCTTTCAATAATGTGGCTTTTGCCATCACCTTTGGTTGTTGGCAAGATACTACTAACTACCTCATGCTATGATACAGTGCCAGAACTTTTCCATTTTTCTTGCAAAATCACCCGTTAGGATAAATTATAATTGAAAAGGTACATGGTGTTTTTCATAGAAGGAGAACACCAAATATATATATATATATATAATCCTAGTTCTAAACTCCTAATACACGTTTCATCAGATCTGCATGTCATCCTTCTCCATTTTTCCAGCCAGTAATGTAGCAGTAAACAACGCTTCTCTCACAAATGGCATCATCTCCATTCCCCTGAAAGAACGTTTCAGAATTAGATTAATATGTAAAAAAAAAAAAAAAACTAATTCCTCCTATTTTCCCTCCTTTCATTTTGCATAAATGGTGGCTGGCAAGTTCGACCCGTAACTTTTGCCCAAAGGGATTGAATTGACAGCCATTTGGGAGATACTTGGCAAAAAATTTACTAGGAAAAACAATAACAAATGCAGCACTGGTACTTACTCTTCAGTCTTTCTGAGATTCTGGATAGTGAAAATGAATTTCTCAGATATCTCAGCAAGCGTGCCTCCAATCTTTTTAGGTGAATCGTAACTGTTGCTATCTTGCCGTGTCAATAAGCAAGCCTTTAAGAATCAAAATTAAGTTGTAAGGATATCGTTTGATCATTTGGTCACAGCGTGTAGAAATAGAAAGTCAGATTTGTATAAAAGACTACCTGAAAGAGATGAGCCAAGAGTATCTGCAAGATTCCTGAACTGATCTTTTTTCCAATAGCTTTTGAGTTGGCAGGAGTAGAAAAGTTAGTTAAGATATAATCCACTGTTATTTCGTTGGGAACATTTGCTCTCCTAGTACGAACCGATGCCTAGATAAACAGGAACACACAAAGACAATGCATTAGCTAACTATTTTCATAATAAGAAACATGTTGTTGTCAGCATACCTTTATACAGTACTTTGACAAGTATTGCAAAATGATCTCCAGCTTCCATTTAGGCACAGAGAAGGCCTACAGTAAAACAAATATTATGAGTCAAATCCTAAGCAAGCTTATTGTTTGGCAATTGAGTAGATCTTATAAAATAAGTTTTGATTACTACTTTTAAAAAATATTTGCAATGGATAAAAGACATTTATGTGGCTTTCAAATAAGAGCTTAACACTAGCTATAATCAAATGGATAGAGCAATAACCATTAGAAAAGGAGACAAATCATGAATATTGTAAGTCAACTCATCCAAAATGATCTCTAAGGCAGAACTCCTGTTTTAAAAAAATAAAATATAGATGAATAAACATTTAAGTTCAATCAATTGTGGAAACTTTTCTTTATTGTGTAAGAAAAAACTCAAGTAGACCAAGCTTACCTAGAACCATCATTTCTTGATGTTGCTCCTAGTGAATCTGCTTCCTTTCTCACAAAATCAAGGCCCATAACCTAATTTACAACAAAACACTAATCCTTGAAATTGAAACATGCAAGGATGATGTTATACTTCAGCGCATAAAAAATGAACCTTACCAGTGTCAAAAACTTCTTCATAGCACCAAAAGTTCTCCTCTGTGTCTCAGCCAAGGCAGCTGCTAATGGAACATTAAACTCATCTGTTGACATTTTACAATCTTCTTCCAAAACTTGGTGGCAGCATCTTCTGAGCATAATTGCCATGCAATTCTTCATTAAACTTTTGTGGTGGATCTTTCTGGACCCCTAAAACAGGTTAAAAAGAATGCTGTATAAAAATGTTTTAACAATATTATTAATCTTGTCAATATACCTTCTACAGAACAGAAGGCCATACCAGAAGCATGTTGAGCATAGACTCCCTAATAAGGATCCAGTTCAGCGACTCTGTTGAAAGTTTAGCAATACATTAGAAGAAGCTTTTTAAGTGGGATATTGGCAAAAGGTAACCACTTTCTTTTCAAGAGTATGAATTTTTTTATACAGGATCTGTAATGTTTGCAAATATTATACCAGGATATCAACCCTTAACAAACAAAGCATTATAAATATTAGGCATTTTACCCAGAGGAAAGACAATATCGAGTATTCAGTCAATAATTAGAAGTATATGATTAATAATTATAAATAAGGACACATGTGAAAATTAACGAAGGGAAGATTGTCCTGGGAAAACAATATTCCAGAGAACAAGAATTATTTTATGTCCAAAATAGATACGGGTATGTTTGAAAATACCACCAATCATGGTTGCTTCCACACATAAAAAAAACAAATGAGAAAAAAGAGGGTAACACCGGTAGCAAATGAGGTTAGTAGGTTAGAAGATGGTAGAAACCCAAGAGACAATAGATGAGATTATACATGAAAAAAAATTGAAGGATCCAGATCGACCCGTTATAGCCAATACAGTTCATCAGTGTTGTTAGAACAGTGAATTTAAGTCTTGGGTTGTCCAGGTTGAAAGTCCAAAGGGAAAAAACACAATTCAGATCATAGCCAAAGTACATAGAGGGATTCAACCTTTATATACCTAATAATAAATGGTGAACCTGATTGCATGGACAAAAAACGTCTAATATTGAAAAAGAATATACACAAGAAAATTGTTCAGTGAGCAGTGGGGTGGGGCCTACTGAGTCAAGCCTCAGTGGATAAAGAGCCACCCTAATTAAGCCTCTGGCCAAGTGGCAAGTGGTCCAAGATCTGAGGTGGCCTAATGCAATAGGTTTTCACAATAACCTGACTGTGAGGGCCCAAAGTTCAACTGAGAGCTTATGCATGCCCTTGCGGGGGCCACTGGAGCATCCCACCCCACCCCCCACCCCACACAAAGGAAGTAATCACACAGGCGTAGAATACCCCATAGCAATCTCCATCTGCTAGGTTAGAGGTCATTGTATTGTTAATGCCTTAACGGTTCTTTACCTTTGTATAAAGCCTGACGAGGTCTGATATCTGTCTCAAGAACTTCAACGACATACTGAAACAATAGCATTTTCTGCAAAGGCTAGATGAAACAGAATTAATATGGAAAAGGAAGCTAATCCATAAAAGTTTACGAAAAAAGGGCAAAATTCTTACCTCAATTCCCAACACAGAATTAACACTGCTGACATCCTGAGCAATGGCCTCCACCAAGCAAGCAAAACCCTTCAAAATAGTAAAAATGAAAAAAAATTATGATTTTTTTTTTTTTTATTTGGCAAAAAAAAAATAAAAATATATATATATATAGAGATAGGCTAATGTGCTTCCATAAGCACTTGGCCCGAAGTGCTGCCACCCCATTTTCGATTTTTCAAAATCCAAACAGTCGATCCGAACCGTTCATCTTGTTCTCCATATTAATATCTGCTTGGAGACCAAATTTTACAGTTTTTGGAATTTTTTTGCTATTTATTAAGCCACTTTGAAAATCGCTGATCCAACGGTGAACCCCTGATTTTACTGTTTGGCAAGCCACCGTTGGATCAGCGATTTTCAAAGTGGCTTAATAAATAGCAAAAAAATTCCAAAAAATGTAAAATTTGGTCTCCAAGCAGATATTAATATGGAGAACAAGATGAACGGTTCGGATCGACTGTTTGGATTTTGAAAAATCGAAAATGGGGTGGCAGCACTTCGGGCCAAGTGCTTATGGAAGCACATTAGCCTATCTCTCTCTCTCTCTCTCTCTATATATATATATATATATATATATATATTAGCAGACAGTTAAGAGATCATAATTCATTTTAAGAATATAGTGAAACAAAGAAATGCATCTCTGAGTTAAGGACAAATGTAAGTCTCTTTTTCTGAAGAAAAATAAAAATATAGTTGACTCTGAGGTAACTCGGAATTCACTTCAAAACCTACCCGACATTCATCTTATTTCCCCAGTCTTGTCACTAATTAAAATTAACAATGATGAAGTCATATATGATAGGTGCTAAAATTGGAATCAGTATTGCATAAGTTCACATGAAAGAGGACCTGTTCCGCTTCCAAAAAAAGGTGTACATGCCTTAGTGAGTATTGGATACAATTCACTAAGCAATAACTGCATCTGTAGATTTTGAATGTAGATTTTGGTCAATATTACTAATAAGTCGATGAACTGTCTTTGCTACTCAGTATCAGAGGGCTTATTTCAAAGGAATCCCTTTCATGCTTTTACATTGCCTCATAGATGCTTATTTGCATGTTCAGTATTAAAATCTTCCTAAAGATGGAGACGCTAGCCAGCCTGTAGAAGCTTCTAGACCCAACAAGGGTCCTGTCTCCTAACCAGAGGCAGAGCAGCCTGAAGCTGTCAATGGTAATGTCAACGTCCTCAGAAAAATAGGAGAAGCTACTAGAGAGTGAACCGGTCGATGGGGCTGTTGTTCACCGCACGCGCACGTGTGTGTGTGTGGGTGGGGGGGGGGGGAATAAGAAATACTCAATTTAACTTACTAAAGGATCAAGCAGATCGCTTGTGCTTTTCCTGTCTTGCCCCTCCACATGAATGCTGTCGGTGCCAAGAACAAATGGGGACCAAGCCTGTAAAATATAAAACAAAGTGCACAAATTTTCATGAAATGATAGACATTGTTATCCAAAAGACAGTAATTCTAAATTATTCTATAAGTTAGTCTTTTTACCTCACTGTTTACGAAGATATCTGGTTGGACTGTAGTTACCATATAAGTTCTTGGGAATTTCTGCAGGGAAAAAAACAATATTTTAGAGAAATTAATGACCTAAAAAGAAAAAGTAAGAATTTGAAAATGTTATTAAATTAGGTGCTTAATTTATATTATCACTAAAAATGCCCCATTAATTTGATAGAATTATAATGGACATATTTTACATGAACAGCCCAAGTGCCTATATTTATTATCAGAAAAAAGGGCTGACAAAACAATGATGTGCCCAAAGTTACGAGTGCGTATCCTCTGAGATATCTCAACTTTTGCGTGACCGACGTGTCCGGTGCCTATTCGGAGGTGATGTAGGGGATGAGAATTATGTGTGCTTTGAGATTCGCGCAGAATGTATTTAAACGGTTGGGATTTTCCATAAAGTCACGCAAAGTTTGAGATATCTCAGAGGATACGAATTCCAAAGTTACCTAGTGAAACATAGGTAAATACGTATTATTTCTCAAAAGAGAAACTGCTAACTAGCAACATGTATGACATTGATGTAATGTAATGGTATATGAATGGGAAAACAATTGCACCTTATTCAACTCAGTTAAGAGTTGGAAACTAGCCATCACCAGTTCGAGAGATTTACTGTCTCTAAGCATCTTAAACGTCGCATCATACATATTCCTTGTATACAAATGGTAGACAAAATCTAGCACTTTATGAACAAAATTTTCTTATACTTCTAAAGAAAGGATCGCTCAAAGAGACTGTATTAATGTGATTTGGGTTTCCCATACCAGGAAGGAGGTCTGTTGGAATTACAGTCCAGAGAAATCGACCGAACAGCTTCCAAGAAAGCGATTCCTACAGTTATTATAAAAAAATTAGATCAAAGAAAAGGAAAGATATATAGCGTATTGAAAGAGAGAACAGTAGTCTAGTACGATCGTCGTGTATATCTTGCGAATCCTTGATGCCAGACGAATCGAGAAGCGCCATGGTGTTCTCCTCAAAGCCCTGACTGCACATCTTTAAATAATCCATTAATCCGATCTTTATTTTTTCCTTGATTAGGAAATGGAAATGCAAGGATAAGAGGGGATTTAAGAAGAGAGATTTTTTCTTATTCGTGTTAGCTTTTTAACCGAAACGACAAATTGAAAGTGTGCGTCGTAGGGGACGACGGCACGGCGCCTCGCTTTCCCGCCAAAATAAAGGAGGGGTCGAAGTCGGGCCCGGATCCCTAAAGTAACCCAATCTTTGGGTTTTGGTTCGGGGCCGTTCAATTCGAATCCGCTCAAGATTGCTTAGCCATTTGAATTCATTTTTGGAGATGTGTGCGCTGCGGTTCAGATAGATTATTTTAGATTTGAATTGGTCGGTTCCGATTTAAAACCCAAGGTTTGGGTTCCTTCACTGGATCTGAACTAGGGGTGAAAACGGATCGAATACGGATCGGATAGTGATAAAACCATATTCGCATCCATTTTTATTTTCCGGATACGGATACGAATCGGATATTAATCGGATACGAATCGGATATTAATCGGATACGAATACAGATCGGATATTAATCGGATACGAATACGAATCGAATATTAGTCGAATACAAATACGAATACGAATATAAATCGAATATCTAATTCAGATATATATATATATTACAACAAGATTGTATAACATCAGTGGAGTGAATTAAAATTTTTAAGTGTAAAACAACAAGTATCAACATTTGAAATCAGAACAAAACTAATTAACTAATGTGTTATTTAATAAAAATAAAATGACCCATCATAAACAATAAATTACATTAAAAATCAATTAATTAAATGAGAAAATAATTAAAAAAATGATTATTAGTATTTTTGAAAATTTATTATGGATTTTTAAACCTAAGATTTAACTTAATGAGAGAAATAAAAATTCAAGATGTTGTTTGAATGACGATGGGGTGTCATAGCAGGACTTCTCACTCACGGATGGCCACACAGATTCCACCTCTTAATTCTCCTCTCTTTATTTCTATTAAAAGCTAACCCCACCTATATCCGAATATCCGAAAAATTATCCGAAAAATTCAAAAATCTGGATATTCGAAAAATTGTCTGAAAAATTATCCGATTATCCGAAAAATATATCCGAAAAATCAATGTATCTGAATTCGGATAATTATCCGTATCCGTATTCGCTTCCGAAATTAAAACCGAATTCATATCCGTATTCGGATAAATCATATTCGTATCCGCAAATTATCCGTATCCGAATCCGAAAAATTCGAATACGAATCCGAATTCGGTCGGATAATATTCTGAACTCGTCCAAGCCTCGAAGGGACTCCTGAGCGAATTCCGCACGACTATTAAAGCGACGCCCTGCGTTTAACTCGACCGGATTGACCCATATTCTGATTGGACGGCCTTGATTCAAACAGAAATATTTTGTTACCTTAGAGGACATGGATTCTACTAAACTGGAGTGCAAAAAAGTTTCTAGGTCTGCGCGAAGGAAAAGAATAGGAAATACCGGTGCCTCCGCTAGCCCTGCGCAAAGAAAAACTCATTGCCATTCGCCACTGCCTCCGCTAGACCTCCGCCAGCCCCGCCTTAACGTACTTTATGAATGATTTACTCAGATTACACTCTGAATTGTGCAATTAAGCTTAAGCTTCAGTTTTCCTTGATTTAGTACTTAATTGTGCAACCTAAATTGGTACTCTGATTTAGTACTTCCTTGATTTAGTACTTTGAATTGTGCAATTGGGCACCATGCAAAACTAAACGAATTCAGTTCAATTGCGCACCATACAATTGGGCACTCTGAATTGTGCAATTTTCCTTTATAAACAGTGCAGACTTACATCAGACAGTGAATTTTGCAATTGGGCACTCTGAATCGGATAATTAAATCGGATATTTACATCAGACAGTGAATGTGTTTCATGAATGTGTTCTATTGTTTACCATCTGAGTTAGGCTTATTTACATCAGACAGTACATGAGGCTAAGAGGGTTTGGCTGAGGCTCAGATTAGAATTGAATCGGATAATTAAAAATTTAGAATTGCTTAGACTCTTGCTTAACTCTAATTTTTTCTTTGAATTTGTTAATAGAGAATGGATAGATACTACACGAGGGCACCTAAATTTCCAATTGATTCATCTTCACAAGGATCACAACAAATAGGGCCTAGCTTAGGCCCTAGTAGTTCTTCATCTTCACAAGGATCACAACAAATAGGGTATAGCTTAGGCCCTTAGTTGAAACCTTTGATGTTCATTTATGTTCAAATTTTTTTTACAATTATTTATATAGTTATGCTTGCCTACCCTTGATTGAATTCCTAGCCTCGCCACTGATTTCGGACAATTTAATTTCTAATGCCATGTGCAAAACAACCAATTTTGTTCAATCTTAGCATGAATTGCTAGAGTGAGACAACTTGCCGTTAATATTGATTTTGGGTTTTGTAGTTCAGTGTTTTGAATATAACTCAAATATCCAGTTTTATCATTATTTTCAATTCGAGGTTGGAGTTAACGGCCAGCTTTCTTGATTGGATACAAATTTGGATTCTAAAATCTTGATCAAATATATAATTTTGAAACACCATAGGATTTTTTTGTAGAAGTTACCATCAATGCTTCTTTCTAATTCAATGTAATGTACTTGTAGAACAGTTTGGATAGTGTCGATATGTGGTCAAAGAATGCTCACGAGTTGGGTTCGACCCCAACCAAGGTGGTCAGCAAGAAGAGAAGCTATGCACAATACTATCTGGAGCTGGGGCAGTCTGATTTTCTACTGCACCAGTGTGCAGTCTGTGGTATGATGTATGCGCGTGGAGATCCTGCAGACGAGAAGGCTCACAAGTCGTATCATAAAGAATACTTCGAAGGGATTGCCTTCAGGGTGTTTGCTCTTTCCCTCCTGTTATTTAATAGATAGAGCAATGATTTCCTTTTCATTAGTGGTATACATACATGTTGTTTATTTTTGTATTTGGTCAAGCAGGGATGGAAGAATGAGAAGGTGGTTGCAAGATTTTGTGATAACGATGACAGAGTCGTGCTATTAGATGAATCCGATTTATCTGGCCATAAGCAAAAGGTTTGAATTTTCTAGGCCAAATTACTAATACAGTAGTCAACTTCTAGCCATTTCAATATCTCTTTTCCTTGTTATATTGTAGACAGTGTGAGATTTACTCCTTACCTTACTAAGATATTATTTTTTGGCTATTCTTGAGTTTTTGATCTGTAAAGCCTTCATACTGTTGTAATCACTTATTGCTCTTAGACATTTTTGGTGGGTGACTACTAACTGAATAGTAACAACTATTAATGACTTCAAAGCAATTGAACAAAGTTTAGGCAGGTCTCGTGTATGGTCACTAAATTTGTGTGTGGTGTGTTGCTGGTGCGTTTTGTTTTTCTTTCTTTTTCCCTGTCTGGGAAGGTGGTGGTGGTTGTGTATATTAGCCATTAAAATTTTGAAAATATATATCTGGAAGGCACCAGCTGTGGCAACATATGTCATTGCTGATGAGTTCCATATCATACAATGCAGGTTAGACAAGTAATAAGAACAAGTGAGAAAGAGCTTGGATTTGGCGAAGGACAGCTTCTTCATGCACACTGTAAGGTAGGCTAATTATTAGCCCTGATCTGACCCTATTTAAGGCCTGGAGTGCTGTAATAATGGGTTTATGGATTTGAGTCAAGGTTGGTTTTTGACAAGCTGGTTGATAGGTTCTGGTCTTAACCCACCCACCCGGAGCTTGATTTCAGCTCTGTTAAATTTAAGGTTGTAGTGTACATTATCTCGATAACTTTAATTAATATACATAAATATAAAGAGAAATCATGGATATATAAACTACTAAATCTGAATTTTTGGAAACTCATAACTGTTGGTGTCAGCCCAACCGTTTGCCTGGCACATTGACAATTCAGTTCTGAGTCTGTATTGCTTGTCCTTGTGGCCTGTCGGGTTCGGGTTGGACCCCACTTGACCCAGAACCTATTGTATGGTGTGCTGAATAAACCAACTAGTCCATATTGCGTTATACTGGTGCAGACTGACCTTTATTATAGTTATCTCTTCACTGTTAGTTTCTGCTGTTTTTGGGTTCTACACGTTTGACCTCAGTTATGACTTGATGAAATACATGAAAGTAAAGAAACTTGAGTTCATCGCTGAAGTTGTATAAGAACTTTCTCTCACTCCCTTATGCAGGTTTACATGTACATATTAAACCACAGAATTGCTGGCTGCCTAGTTGCTGAACCCATAAAAGCTGCTCATAGAGTAATCTCTGAGAAACCAGTTTGCCCTAGTCTGTCACAGGATAAAGTCATTTCAACCAGGTCGAATAAAACCATGACTTTTGGAAATTACAATTTTACGAGGGAGGTTCTTAGAAAATGCAACTCTAATAAGATGGCCAAAGAAGGTATTTCAAATTTTGGTGCCATTGTTTGCGAAGAGGAGGCGGTACCAGCTGTTTTGGGATTTAAGGCTATTTGGGTCGTACCTTCTAAAAGAAGAAAAGGGGTTGCTTCTCGCTTAATGGATACAGCAAGGTTTTGATTTATTTCTATTAACTTGTTGCGGTTTTCAAATCTTACAAATTGCATATACTTCACTGATATTTGCAATTAACACCTAATTCCTCCTGAGATATTAAAAAAACAAGTATCCAACATTTAAGATTACTGTGATGGAAACAGATATATATGTATATGTTAGTCTTGACTATTATGCCGCTTTGGTTAATAAACTCGTCCTTTTCTTAAAAGCTGACAGCAATCCAATTGGACTTAATATCGGGTGACTTGAGGTATTCAAAATAGTATTAACTGGTCATAAAGTTATTTTCTTTAATGTAGAGTCCTGGTTACTTAGTCATTTGACTCATCTTTTGCCCGTCCCGCTCCTGCTTTAACTGCAGGTTATAATTCACATACAACCAAAAAATTGAGTCATTGTATGCTTGACTCGCCTGCTTTAACTGCAGGGGTATAATTGGCAAATAACCAAAAAAATCGAGTCATCGTTTGTTCGACTCACCCTGCTTTACCTGTTGGGGTATAATTGACAAACAACCAAAGTAACCGACTCAGTGCTTGCCGAACTTGTCCCTGCATTAATTGCAAGTGTATAATTGCCAAACATGTACAGTATTGTGTGTGCCACAATTTGATTGATTATCGCATGCATCTTTTGGTATACAAGTAATACTGTGTTAGTATTTTCTCCTTTCCGCCACCTCAAACCACTCAATCACCCGTTTATTTTTTCCTCAAGTTATTTACCAGTTTAGGCTGTGGTAATTGAATAAGATAGTAAAGTATCAGCACCTTTGATATGGTTCCTTTCCTTGCCAGTCTAGTTTAGCAATTACTTATATTCTGTTTGCTAATTAATTTCAGGAAATCTTACTTTCCAGGTGAAACTGTCGAAACATGTAAGTGTGCATTCACACCTCCAACTTCTGCCGGACAAGCACTTGCATGCCAGTACAGTAAAACTGGCTCTTTCTTGGTTTACAGGACAGATAATTAGGTTTATAATAGTCCTTTCTTTTTTCTACTTCCATACCATTGGAATTAGAAATCTTGCTGCGTTGTAAATTGCGGGCATACTTGGTTCTATATCTGGCTCAAATGATTTTATCAGGACAGATAATTCAAATGATGTTAAATTCAAATAAAAAAGTTATAACATATATATATATATATTTTTTAATATTGGTTATGTTTAAATATTCACGAAATTAGATATTGTTTGTTGTCCCATTGAATCCCTTCAGATATGGGTTGCAGGGTTGGCATGGTTTTTTCTTTGTAATTTGATAAATTATGAAATTTACATCAAATTTCATCATCTTGTATGTAAATAGTATAAATAAAGTGTAATATTTTAGTTTTGGAATTTCAAGAATATTTTAGTTTGAAAATCCCGATGATCAGGATAAAATAAAAAAGATATGTATAAATGAAACAGATCCAAGGGACGTAGTACATAGATAACTACAGCGTTATATTTTTAAATCTCTGGGTGCGTTTGATGGAGCAAGAATAGCACGTACTAATTTGAGAATAGCACGATTCTTTTGTTCGATGTTTGGGTGGAGAAAAAATAGCACTAATTCGCTATTATTTGTTTGTCTTATATGGGTTGACTCACTATTTTACTAACTCAATCAAAAGTTAAATTAGCTACTATTCTCAAACTTGAGATTAGCTCTATTATTGCTCTATTTCTTATTTCATCCAAACGTATATTAGAATAGCTAGAATGGTAAGTTGGTGTTTGTTTTATTAGAATAGTTTGTTTCAAATTTTTATGAAAATAGCTTGTTTTGATAAGACAAACAAGTTGAATTTCCTATTATAGCTATTAATTTTAACCCAACCAAACACCGAATAGCTTGTTCTCAAGAATAGCCTATTCTTATTGCAACCAAACATAAATGTTTATGTCCAATCAAAATGAAGCAGGTTAAAAATGGACTATACGCCACATGGTTTCAATGTGGAGATAACTTTAAAAAATGTATTATCAATAACTAAAATGTATTATCAATAACTAAAGAGTCACTTATCATTTTGATTGATTCTAAACCATAAAATAAATCATATAAATATATTTATACCTCTCTTGAGAGTCCCAGATTGCGTGCTTCAATCTTTGACCTCCAAAACTTCAAATAAGGCACCAAGTTGATGCGGTGCCTCTATTGCATCGACTGAGAAATGTTTAGATAATTAGTATTCATTTACTGGAAATCCTTGATCATAATATTCCCTTCTTCAATCGATTTAACGAGAGGTAGAGAATGGTGGTCTATATTTATAACTGGCATGACATCTCTGTTTAAGGTAATTAAGAGACTAAGACATCATTCAAAGATACATTGCTTATTTCCCTTTACATTTATTTATGGCAAGAGGTCAGAGCATTATTTTCAAGAATATATTGCCTATTTCTCTTTTCCACTGTTCGAGACAAAATGTAAAGGCATTATTCAGATATTTATTTCCTTATTCTCTTCCTCCTATCTAATTAATCCCGTCAAATAAAGCACCACAAACCATCACATGTTTTTGTACAATTATATTTCTCATAAAGTTGTTGAGATACACATTTATATAACATGTGACACATGATATCGATTTATTTTAGACTGAAGTTATCATTTTCTTTATAGTTATTTTAGTATTATACGAATGACCAAAATTAAATTAAATTACAACTATTCTATTTAATTTAATTTTCACGACGTTCATATTTATATGACATACTAAATTAAATAAGTCTCTTTGGTTGGCCTTTTTTTGGGCGATCTAATAGAATCCAAATCATATTCACGGTATTATTACAACATTTTTAATTCTATAGATCATAAAGAATATATGGTAGTACTCTTCCTTTTTAATTTTTTCTATAAACAAAAAAATTTTCTCCCCGAAATCTTAAATTCTAAATTCAAGTCAACAAGAGTAAGCAAAAATCCACACATAACGGTTGTCTATTTTTGCGTGGCTGTGATTCCTCTTATGAGATTGATTGTGGAAGATTTTAATAGAAAACGAAGAGTAGAACTAAAAGGTGTTCTTGCTAAAGAGGGTTTAAACTTTTAAGCTTGCTTAAATTTTTAAGGAGTCATTCTACATAATTTAATTTAAGTATTTGAGACTCCTTAAGAAAACTAAGTATTAATTTTTTTGTTACTGGACATTTCTTCTTTAACAAAATTTAAAATTTAATACTACCCAACTTGCCGAACACCCTCACAAAGTTCTTTTATGAACTTAACAAAAGATTATATCGGATTGACTTCAAACAAAGTATCCAAACTGTTGGAACCGATTTACTTCATGAGTGATGTGTTTATATGTCAAAATTTATAAATTTTCGAATTAATTTGATATAAAGTCAAGAGATCAGAAAATTATTAAATTAAATACATTAAAATTAATTTTTAATTTATAACATTTTTTACCACTTGACTTTATACTAAATTAATTTGATCAATTATAAATTTGACAAGTAAACATCTCATTCATGAAGTAGATCGGTTTTAACAGTTTGAATACATTATTTAAAGTCAATTCAATAATTTTTTTGAATTAAGTTCACAAAGTGACTTGATTAGTTTAAAAACACCTTAAATCTACTCGAAAAAGAATATAAAATTTTTAGAGTACGGATTTTTTTTCATTTAATTTCGTACCTCCCAACTTAATCCGTAAAAAAAAAAAAATGGGTATCTAAAATTCGGTCCCTTTCTTAAAGTTCTTTTTTTTTTCCACCTTTTACAAGTTTAATAATTTAGTTTCTGATTTTATTATTTTATTATTTTTTTCGAAAAAAAAAATAACTCCAAATGTTTTGAATGGTAAAGAGATTGGAATTCGCATCCTCTGAGATATATCATATTTTGCACGACTATTTTTAAAATCACAACCGTACAAATACATTCTGCACGAATCTCAAAGCTGAAATAATACTGCCCCAACACAATCTCCGAATAGGCACCGGACACGTCGGTGACGCAAAATATGAGAAATTGTAGCCTGGGTTCCACTTCAGACCGTATCTATCATCCGTGGTTCGTGCGATTTGATTCGAATTTCGAACAGTTTCATGAATAAAGACAGTTTTAAAGTTCATTAAATAATTAATGGTTCGGATAGATATCTATCTCGTACGTTTAGTTTAGTTTAGTTTAGATGGACAAACTTGAATGATTAATTACAAGAAATAATCTATATTGTTGAATTTTCAAGCCAAATTTGTTCTTCTTACTATCTTTAAAAAATAAATAAACATAATTGACATAATTTTTATAATTTTTTTTATTTTTATTAGGAGAGCAAATCTACGTTCAAAAGGAATCTTTTGAATTAATAAATCTCAATCGTCCAATTTGTTTTAATATTTGTGCGGACTAGATCTACACTAATATTGAAAATTTCCCTATGTTATAAATAGAAGTCGGATTGGCTCCGTTTAAAATCAGACGGTTGAAATTCATTAACTCAAAAGATTAAAGATTTTCTTTTGAGTTAATGCAGAGAATACGCATTCCTCCAGAACAGTGACACCGAAATTTGCACTCTCTAAGACCCTCTTCAGCGAATGTATAGGAATAGGTACAAGAATGGAAACTCAAAATTTTTGAACTGATTTTTATTGTTTACGTGGAAAAAAAAAAATTCACTCCGAATGATTTTTTTTCATGTGAACAATAAAATTCAAACAAGACCTAAAAGACAACACAGGTTATTTTATCTGCATTCCTACCTTGGGTGGAGCACAAATAAAATCTACGCTTCTGATTAAAATAGAATTTTTACGAAAACCATGTTAATTCTATTTATTTATTATTTTGGTAGATGGTAAAAAAGAGAGTTGGATTTTAAAGCATTATTATAAAAAATAGCTGACTTAAGATCAATTTTTCGAAAACGATAATCCTCATTTTCGGATGAGATTTTAAAAACGGAGCAATTTTATCTATATATCTCAAATACTTCGAAATTTCGTATTTTTCTCTCTACAATTTGTAATATTATATATATTTGTCCTTCTAAATTTCAGGAATTCACAAAATTAATTCAATATATTATCCTCTCTATTTAAACTCAGTTAAAATTTATAAAGTATCATTTTTTCCCTTTAATTAAAAAAATTGTAGTCTCTTTAAGAGAAATGTCCATTCTTCTATTTGGTCGGTTAAGCCGGTAAGTGATTCATTTTCTTACTTGTGACACATACACTGACGGTTGTCTAAATATCAGTGTGAATGTGTTATAATTAGAAAAATGAATCATTTGCCTTAAAAAACTGACTAGCACAAGAACAAACATTTTAGATCTTTATAAGCTGGATAAAATATAGGGTGAAATATTAAAATGAGAAATTTATAAATTTAAAATTTGTTTCGAAAGCAACAAATTAGATAAATTAGTGAGTTTTTTTTAATTTAAAAAAGAAAATATGATATTATGAAATTTATAGGAGAAAATACATAGTTTCAAAGTTTTTAAAATAAATCAAATTCTCATTCTTCTTTCAATAGAGTTAATTTGTGAACGCAAAAGTTCCTTTTCAAATTAGGATTTTAGTATGAGTCAATTCAAAATTTTAGTTTTGAGTTTGAAAAGTACGTTGTTAGTAGACAGATTTGAGTTTTCAGAGTCATCATAAATTCTCTCTCAAAATAATTTTCTCAAGTGCAAATAAAACTTGAACACCCCGATGCCAAAATCATCATGAAGAGAGTTCAGAATGCCAAAATCATCCTTTAAAGTGTTCGCTCAATAAAGCTTTTACTCTTAATATCAAATCAAATAGGACAAATATGTGTTTTTTTTTTTTTTTTTTTTAATCAAGTTGGTACAAGGGAGATTTTGACTAAAAAGAAGCACAAGGTCTAACGGAGATAGTGGTAGAAGCATTGTAATAATATTATTCGGTCAAATGTTTCTATTAGATGTAATTCGAATAGAAAAAATATATTCGGTCTGAATATGCGGTTTAGAACATATTATCAGTTTAGAGTATATCAATAGTGGTAAAAATACCGGTTTAGAGTATATTAACAGTGGTTTATACCACATATTATCAGTTTAGAGTATATTACCGATTTAAAGTATATTAACAGTGATAAAAAATATTAGTTTAGAGTATACTAACAATAGTTTATATCACATATTGCCGTATACTTATTTATATAAATATATATGAATTCTCATTTAAAATTCATAGATATAAGTCTGCATAAAAATTCACATATACAACCGCATATCGCATATAAACCGAATATTAAAATACTGGATAGAAGAGAAGTTTCTTCAAGAATTAACAAAAACACACAAGCTTTTAATTATGTAGACCAGCCACTACAATATGACTCAATATTCTAACATCGACTAATGTAATGTCAAAAACCAAATAAAATCTAATAACATAATTGATTCGTACCTAAACGAAACTAAAACCTAATCAAACTAGATAAAAATGATATTTTTTTAAATATTTAAATAATAATAAATTTAATTAAATTTGAATTTATTGTCAGTATATTCCTCTCTTTAAAAATGTTGCTTAAATCAATTCTACGTGGATGCTATATCATTCCGCGGGGGGCGTTCGGCAACAAGAATTAAGAATTATTCGGATTCTTTAAAAATGAATTATTCAGGTTCGGTTCGATGGGTTAAAATTTGTAATTCGGAAATAATTCTGATATAATTTAAGAATGATTGGAATTATCTAGACTGGAGTAAAAACAAAAATGTTCAGAATAAATTCACGAGTAATTCGTAAAATTCACAAATTTTTTAAAAAAATTCACAAATAAATTGGGTCAAAGTTCGGTCAACCAAATAATTTAGCATTCAATTGGCTATCATCAAAAAGTGTTTATATGATTCTTTATATTTATTTTAAAAATAAGCCTTCATTAACATGTCATATAAATGAAATCGGGGCGATCTGATAGATGTCCATCAAATTTGGTTCGATGTCAGATCTAGAGTAATTTCATCCGCATAATTTGGATGAACAACATTTAAAATTTGTATTGATAACATTTAAAATTTGTGCGAATTAAATATACACCAATTTTAACATAGATCAGATTATTCTCATCAAGCATCAGCTCGAACTATGCTTATCGAATCACCTCCACTCTCATACGAATTACTAGTTTTGAGCAGGGGCGGATCCAGACTTTCGAACAATAAGAGATAAACACATATGAATTCAATCATATAAAAAAAATTCAAACTATGAGAATCAATTATATAAAAAAATTATGCAAAGAATGAGGGTCAATGCTACCGTATCATGACATTTTATGCTAAATTATATAGAAAAATAAACATAAACACAAAACTTTTTAAATTAAATGGGGTCAATTGACCCCCATTGGATCTAAATTGATCCGCCACTGGTTTTGAACAGTGTTGTAAGAAACATTCTTTTAGGCCGATTAGTCATTGGCGGTGAACAAACCGTCATAGATTTTTCCGACTACTTGACCGATTATTTTCAACTATGATCAATTATTCTCAATTAATCACTTAGCGGTATTTGTCCATCTGACGACCGCATACCATTTTTTACAACACTGAATCTGAGACATATTTTGCTGCAGTGACAGATTATGCATGTCCACCAATTGATCTCTCACTCTCTTGAAAACGATCCTCCACATTGTTTTCCTTTTTCTTTTTCTCTTTTTCTTTCTCCTGATAATCTGATAACTTTTTTTTTGAATTAACGGGAGTTGCTTTCGTGATCTTACCCATCATTTCTACCGGTCCACTTTCTTGTTTCACACACTTAACCAACCAGCACTCAAATTTTAAAGGATTATTTGGTGGCTTCTCCTACTGAACTTGTACTCAAAGCAACAAAAAAAAAGAAAGAAATTGGCGGTGCCTTCCATCATTACCAGTTTAAATAAAGCAAAAATATACACCCATTCAAGGAGAATAATGTTGGTACCGAATCCAAAATTTCTCTAACAGATAACCTATAAACGTAACTAATATTACAATTAAAGTTTACAATGTTACATTATTTTTTTTTATGCACAAAAATGAAAAATTAGAATGTATGGGTGTGATTTTTTTTTTTTAGAAACCATAAATAAAAATATAAATTTTACCAAACCAATTTGATTACTTCGTTTTTTTACAAAAATCATAAGAACCGAGATGTCATTTCGGTCCCTCTTTTTTTGGGACCGAATTGCTATTTCGGTCATTGCCTTTTTTACAAATTTTGGAAAAAATATACGTTGAAAAATTGTGAAAGTACCTGAGACCATATTGCCATTTCGGTCCCAAAAAAAAAAATTCAGGACCGAAATGACATTTTGGTTCTTATGGTTTTTGTAAAAAAAAAAGTAATCATGATGATTTCATAAATTTTTTTTTTTCTAATTATGGTTTATAAAAAAATTCTATGGGTGTGGGCGGAATTAAAATTTAAAATGCATAATACGTGGTAGGTGGA
Organism: Carex rostrata; assembly: GCF_964058835.1. NCBI lineage: Eukaryota > Viridiplantae > Streptophyta > Magnoliopsida > Poales > Cyperaceae > Carex > Carex rostrata. Next base: position 7,376,863 of record NC_135936.1, read on the forward strand.
AATTGAACTAAAATCTTCACCAACACAAAGTAGAGCTCTAAACACAAGACTACAAGTAATCATTTAATATTTTATAAGGAGACTGAATTATATAAAATATTTAAAAAAATTAAAATTCAATTAAAATTTCAATATACATTACTAAAATTTTAAAATCATAGAAGCGCCACCTTGACTAATAAGCCTTAGATCCGCCCGCTTCTTTGTTATCTTAGTCGTAAATCACCAATTGAAATAGTTAGATTTGACAAGATTAATGTTGTCATTTGAAAATTCTATAGTAAACTTTACAAGAAAATAAATCCAAAATGATACAGTTAATTATTAGGGCTTTATAATATAAACTTTTGTTGTTATCAATATATTAATTTGTTGGCAGTTTGCCAACCATCAAAAAAGCTTTACAGAAAGAAAGAAAAAAACAGAATGATACAGTTGTGGATTCGAACTAAATCTAACCGATATCCAATAGGGACATATATTTTAAATTCAAGTCTAAGAAATTGAAGATCACAGCGCATAACAAAAAACCCACTATCATAGTATCATTAGCCTTTCCTTTTTCTCCATTATTCCTATGAGTGTATCTTGCTTTAAGTTGAGGGAGTAGTTAAGACTCTTTTAAGTGAGATAAATACCAGTAGCCTGAGACAATACATAGAGAAGAAGTAGGAGAGCAATATACAAGTGAAAGGAAGCCAGAAAGGAAACATATATATAATGAGCACAGCGAGGTTCATCAAGTGCGTGACGGTTGGCGATGGAGCCGTCGGCAAGACATGCATGTTAATTTCATACACCAGCAACACCTTCCCTACAGTAAACTTGATTTTTTTTTTTTTTTTTTCTTTTTCAATCATTTGTTTATGACCATAGATGCAAGGTCGGAAACTTTAATTATTTAATTCAATCTGTTTGTCTTTTGTTGATATGTAGGATTATGTCCCTACTGTGTTTGATAATTTTAGTGCCAATGTGATTGTCGACGGGAGCACGGTGAACCTAGGCCTATGGGATACTGCCGGTATCGACATCATTCTTATCTTTTATGTTTTTGCTTTTTTTTTATTGATTCTTTTAAATTTGAGATATGTAACTTGAATAGTTTGCTCAATTCCCTGAAGCTAGTTGTCTATTTGAATTTCCTTTCATCAATTCCTTTTGTAGGCCAAGAAGATTATAACAGGTTAAGGCCGCTCAGTTATCGAGGAGCCGATGTGTTCTTGCTAGCCTTTTCGCTCATCAGCAAAGCGAGCTATGAGAACATCTACAAAAAGGTTAAAACTCTAACATAATGACCTGTTTCTCTCCAAGTTCTTGTACTCGTAAATTGCGATGATTTTGATTCAAGTAGTTGTTCGCAGTGGATACCAGAGCTGAGGCATTATGCTCCAAATGTGCCAATAGTACTAGTTGGAACTAAGCTTGGTGAGTTAAGTGCACAATTTTAATTTTTCTCTGATTAATTTTTGATTAAATAAGAAGTATTATCTGATCGCTCTCACAATAAGTTTATATTATTGCCATCTAAATAGTTTTTGCCATATAATGTACCATATATATAAAAAATTGACATAGAAATTATGCATTATTGACGTAGAAATTTAGCAATTGTTTCCAAAATTTATACGCAATTACGTTATATTATTCTAATTATGCAGATTTACGTGACGACAGACAATTCTTCATTGACCATCCCGGGTTAACTCCGATAACAACAATACAGGCATGTTTCTTAGTTAATATCAGATTACTTTTATTTTTGTAAATCTTCATACTCTGTTAAACCATGAAATTTTTTTTTTGTATGTAGGGGGAAGAGCTGAAGAGGATGATAGGTGCAGCTTCTTATGTAGAGTGTAGCTCCAAAACACAACAGGTATTAATTATACTGGTAAACATCATTATTAGGATCACATTTTACAAATTTGTACATAACATTCCGCTTCGTTTCTACTGCACAGCACCGAACTGAAATTAGCTTATATTAAAAGGTTGTTTAGACCTTAAGATGAATTATATTAAAAGGCAGTATAAGATTACTAGTCCAATAGATACAAAAATATGCGATGTATCATGTATATCAATACCAAAATAGCAATACTGAAATAAAGTTGCTGGTACCAGACTAACTGTGAACTTGGCTGGTACCAGGGGCGGATCTACTGTAGCACAGGGGGGTCAGCTGCCCCCCGCTGGATTTTCAAAAATAGTACTAAAAATATGCTTTTCGGATCTCTGCCTCTCCCTGGAATTCAAATTGCCCCCCTTAGCCCATTTTGAAATTCTAATAGACGGAACGGAGCCCATATAAACTCTGAGCGAAACAAATTAGCGGAGCCCAAATAGCGAAAATTAGTTGAACCAAAATGTTTTTATTTTTTATTTTTTTTTGAATTCAAAGACAGAGGCTGCCAAGTTGAACCAAAATGTTGATTTCAAATTCCCTATAAATGTTGAATTGTTGATTTTTTTCAAGTAATTTAGAATTTGTATTATGTTGATTGGTATTTTTTTTTGTTATGTTGAATTGTACACGATAAGCTATTGGGTTTGAACCCGATAAGCTATTTGCATCCGATTATTGCCCCGCCCTGACAAAAATCCTGCGTCCGCCCCTGGCTGGTACCATAGTTCCTGATGACATAGATGCCAGTATGACAAGGAATGGCACAAGAACACTGATAAAATAACAAAAGCCATTGTAATTTAGCGAAAGCCTAACTAAAAAATGAATCAAATGCTTGTTCGGTACTTGAGTTACTCGTATTTAGACTTCACATGGTAACTTAGAAGCATCTGTTTCAGAACAGAACAAGTTGAATGCCGTCAGTATCTACGAACATACTTAAGTTGAATTTTTAATCTCTTCCGCTTCATGAATAAAATGATTAATACAAATTCTTTTATCTTATAATTTCAATAGAATGTAAAAGCAGTGTTCGATGCCGCAATTAAGGTCGTTTTATGTCCACCAAAGACTAAGAAGAAAAAGAGCAGAAAACCCAAAGGTTGCTGGTTTTTTTTGAGCACTAATATCAGGAGGAACTCATGACTGTTTTTTATAATTTTTCTTTATGAGAGAGAAAAATATTTACCAGTTCCTTGTTATGTTTGAGCTACTAGGTGGGTTTTACAAATTTTTTTCTCTTTGATGATTTAGTTTATTGAATACCATGTATATTGTTCTATAATTTTTAGCTCACCTATGTACTGTGCTTGTTAAATTTGTGTCATTGTTTGTAAAAGCTTGTAGTATTTTCTCTGTGTCTATGACTTGTCAATTTTAAGGCATATTTATAGCCCTTGTATTGTTGATTGTAAAAGTATGTTTATCACAGCTCTTTTCTATATTTGGTTGATGCATGAGATAAATCAAGTTAATGATAATTTAAGATATTATGAATTTTTGGGATGGGCCAAGTAAAATAAAATTAGTTAAAAATGTGCAAAGGATGAAAAATAAAATAAAAATAAAGTAAGGGTTTTTTTTTTGAAATTATGCTCTGCATGAATTACTTGTTTCCTTGTTCTGCCCTTTTATCTTTTCTCATAATATTAATTTTCTTCTCTAATTTGCCTTGATTAAAATATCGATGCAGGCTAAGCAAATCCAAACTAAACAAAAAAAAGAAAGAAAAAAAATTAACAACGACACTAGCACGTTACATTTCATCAGGTCCAATATTGATCGAGTTCCATTAGTACATTTCTTTTGGATTTGCTGTGGCAAGTCCTTTATGATGTCGATGCAAAAGGAGATTGTAAAACAATTGCTGATTTGATATTTTTGTTTTCTCAAACTTGATGCTTTTGTCTTATTAAAATATAACTTATTAACAAGAAATAAACGTACTACGTATAAATTTATATACATAGGAATTAACTTAATACTAGTTTAAAAGAAAGACATGTCGTCAATTTATAGAAATGAAAACAAGATCAAACCTTTTTATTCTAAAATTTGAGAAAAAAAAATTGTAAATACAAAACTTCCTAGTCTTAAATTTCATTCCATCTACAAAATTTAAAATCACAAAGTAAACAAAAGTATGTGTTCTACTTTTTGTACAAAAAAAAATTCAATTGTAGTTAATATTGTTGCAATATGTTAAAGTAGTCTTAGTAAATAAAATACTATTTTTTTTATAATTATTAATAACTGATAATTGATTTTACTTAAATATTTACTTTCCATAATCAATTTTAATAAAAAAAAAGGGGCACTTGTTAATTTACAGGAGATTGAGTAATTGGTTACAGAGTAGAGCCACAGAAAATCCGGAAGGGTTAAGCAGGAGTCTTTACCATTTTCTTTTCTTACCGTCGTCCACCAGACCAGATTGTGTCTCCGCCAGCTATAATTAATTATTTATCATTTAATCCTCTCACTATTTCTCTTTCGCAAATTTCTCCCCTTCCCTCCCTCCTCCATTCCATTGCCATATCTTTCTTGCCTTCTTAGATTTGAACCAACAAAACCAAAACCAAAACCCTAATTCCTCTCTTCATCTCACCTCTCCAAGGGAGAAACAAAGAAAGAGAGGCATCGAAGAACAGCGGCGTCTGAAATGGGTTACAGAGCCGATGACGATTACGATTACCTCTTCAAGGTGGTGCTCATAGGCGATTCTGGTGTCGGGAAGTCCAATCTTCTCTCTAGGTTCACAAGGAACGAGTTTAGCTTGGAATCGAAGTCGACCATCGGGGTTGAGTTCGCGACGCGTACGATCCGGGTCGATGATAAGGTCGTCAAAGCTCAGATCTGGGATACTGCTGGTCAAGAAAGGTTCAATTGAATGAATTATTTTCTTAAATTTTGTTTTGTAAGACGTACCTGTGCTTAGATGTGATAGATCTGTGATAAGATCTGGTGAAATGGATTGCCAAACTATAGAAACTACACGTTTTAGTACATGCATGATTCATTGTTGATCAATTTTTATTGCTCTTTGGATCTCCTGGATCTTATTGTAATCCATAATAGTGAGATGTTTGTTTGGTAATATTGGTAAATTAGGATGTTCTAATTTCTAAACTGAGATATCCTTCGGATGGTAATTTTGCAAATGACATTCATTTGTTGATCAAAGGTTTGACTGCAAGTCAAGTAGTGAAATTATCGAATTATCCAACCTCACAACTAAGATCTCATTTCTGATCATTAGATGGAGGTTTTCTTCATTTTCCTGTAAATGCTTATGTTCTTGGCATTTCTCTGTTTAGCATATAGTTTAATTTTGAAGGGCTGTACAGTTGATTTGTGTTAAGTTTATGTGGGGATTCTCAAATTATGAGCTGTTATGGAAAGGATACTAAAGCCTCTTCAGGATTTTCCTTGTGATTTGACTTTTATGTTATAAAGAAAGATCTACAGGGCTTTTGAAAATGGATTGAAAATAATAACGTGACAGATCTGTTTTTTCCTTCTTTATGACCTGCTGAATTGCAATTGTGAAATCCTGTATGGGTAAAATTAGGAAAAAAAAAATCAAGAAAGGTACTGTAGAGCAGTTAGGATTAGATGAGAGAATGGCCACAGTTTTTTTTTTCTGTTCTGGATTGGCTGTTTCTGTTGATAACTAACATCCTGAGGTGTTTTGCAGTTGAAAAATGGACAAGGTTTTCTTTGTCTTTTTGTCAGTTTGTTATCGAGTATGGTTTAGTGATAGTTTGTTAGCCTTTCACTCTCTTCTGTTTTGGAGTCACTATAATTGAAAGCACTATTCAAACTTCTCATCATAGGATCATAACATGATCAAATTTGAATGAATATTTTCTCCAGTCCTGCACAGACTGGAAGGGCATCATAGGATTCATGTTGAAATGTGAAACTTTGTCTTGGTGCTGATGCACCTAACTGTGAAACTGAACACACAAATAAAAAAAAAGTATATGAACATGCAACTTCATCATATTCAAACCGATGACACGTTTTTCAGTTCATGTTAATTATATGTCCATGATGTCAGCTTGTATAATATCGATTTCCTTTTCTAACAGATACCGGGCAATCACAAGTGCATACTACAGAGGTGCAGTTGGCGCCCTCGTAGTCTATGACGTCACCCGCCATGTCACCTTCGAGAATGTTGAGAGGTGGTTGAAGGAGCTTCGGGACCACACTGACGCCAACATGGTGATCATGCTCGTCGGCAACAAGGCTGATCTGCGTCACTTACGTGCTGTGTCCACAGAAGATGCACAAGCATTTGCCGAAAAGGAGAACACATTTTTCATGGAGACATCTGCACTCGAGTCGTTGAATGTGGAGAATGCCTTCACTGAAGTGCTGACACAGATTTACCGAGTTGTCAGTAGGAAGGCCCTTGAGGCTGGTGAAGACCCCGCCTCCTTGCCGAAGGGACAGACTATTAATGTAGGTGGCAAAGATGATGTGTCAGCCGTGAAGAAGGTTGGTTGCTGCTCAGCCTAGAATTCAAATTCTTTTGTTGGTGGGAAATGTTGTTCTTTCATTTTCTCTTGTAGAGAGAGGTTGTTAAAGTGATATCCCTTTTCATCCAAGGATGAGGTGAGGTTATTCTGGGTTAGTGGTTGTTGTAATTTTCTTTTTTGTGTTTTTGTTTCTTTGATCTTCCCCTCTGCCAGAGTACGGATACTGACTTTTGGTAATGTTAACTGTTATGGTTTATTGGTTTTGAGGATGCTTTATATTTGGATTAACTGGTGCTGTACTTTGAGAAACTGGAATTTTATACAGTAAGCTAGTTGATTAATTACCAAGTTTAGGTCTATTTTTACGAAAATCTTTTATTTGCATGCTGGTCATCTTGCCTGTACCTTTTAAGGTCTACTATTATGAAAATCATTGCGTGTACCTGAATACAAGTATGTTACACTTTCTGTTGCGATAATGCTGATCTCTAGATGGAATTTATATCAATTGAATTTCTATCATTGCCTGTATCTGAATCTAAATGTGTTGCACTTTCCGTAGTGGTCATATCATGTTGATCTCAAGACGGAATTTATATCAATTGAAATTTCGATATGCTTAAACAATTTGTGAATTTATTATGTATTGTATAATTGATGGCTGGGTTGCTGAATGCCAAACATCGAGTTTTGTAGTAGCTCCTGCTTGTCAAATGCTTCGGCTATTTCATTGGCTTTCAAAAGCTTTAATCAGTTATAAATATTGCTTGAAGAATATGGCTAGTCTAGATTTCTTAACCACCTTGGAACCGCCAAATACATATTGTGCATGGATCAGATCAGACGACTCGGGAATGGGGATGCGTGTATATATCTGATCCAAGCAAAAATCCCAAAATTAGAAAAGAAAAGTGAGATGTGATAGTTTGATACTAGAACCTTAGCCTGGAAACGCGGTTTGAATTTGATGGGCTTATTGCTTAAGCCTGCTAATAGGAGTCCGGCCGTTCCGTACCTAAACTAAACAAGTCACATTCGTTGCTTTCAATGCGACCCTTTCGGTTTACAAACTCTTTTTTTTGGATAAATCGTCAAATCGCCCGTTTACTTTTTGTACTCCCAATTTTCGCCTTTTTTTTTTTGCTAAGATAAGTCAATGCATCTCTTTCATGAAGAGAGCAGATAAAATCCAAAATGGGATTAGGTCAAGGAGAATAATCAACATAATGGGTATGATCCACCTAATTTCTTCGAGAAGGAAATTACCTCATAAGCAACCAACAAGCAACTGAATTATTTTTTTTGAAAAAAAAAAAAATGAACTATCTTTTTTTCTTTTCCATGTGCGGTTGGACCGCTTTTATGTCTTTCCCGATTAATAAACCGGGGGCTCAAACACCTAAACCGCCTATTTTTTTTCCATTGGGTGTTTCCATTTTCTTTCGGAAAGATCCGCGTATTATTCGGTTTCTCAGAAAAGAATCAGCGTACCAACTAAAAAAGATTGATCTTATTGTAATTGCCTCAATTGTATCGATATTCCTTCATCATTGGTTTTCAAGTTTACAACTTTGTAGCTCTCAACAAGGCACTCTCGTACTAGCTAAGAGTGATGTGTACACATTTTATATCCTAAAATATGATGCATGTATCTTTTTTTTCTTTTCTTTTTTTGAGGAAAAGATGCATGTATCGTATATACGGTTTGCATATGCTTATGCGGTATCCAACTTGAAGCATGAGAGTATATCACATGTTAAATAATAGTTTTATCTTTTTCAAAAAAAATATTGTTTATTAGGAGTAAAATGCCGTGATCAGAATGTCACGGCACACGTACTTAAAGCATAAGAATATATCACATGTTAAATAATAGTTTTTTTTAAAAAAAAAAAATTGTTTATCAATAGTAAAATGCCGTGATCAGATATGTCATGGCACGTGTACCGGCTATGAGCTGTGATTTGCGTGTCTCATGCAGTGATTATTCACGTGACGTAATTATCTTTCAAAATTTTGACACGACGCGGCACATTGCATGAAATATTTGGCCACGACACAACACGTGATCATGTGTATTTAGGACAGTTAGATCTTGATCAAATAGTGAATTTTTGAATAAACTAATCTACATTATGGAAAAAACGTGACTATGTTGGCTTGTGCTATAATCTACTTATTTGTTTGACTAAATTTGTAAAACATATATAAATTGAATTTTACAGTTTTTCTTCTTGAGACATTGTGTAGGTTTATGACAACTGAAAATGTAATAAATACACATCAAAGATGAATTAATGAATTGCAATATAACATCAAGGATGTAGTCATGAAGCACAAGATATTGGACAGCAGAAGCATTATCTCAAGATTAAGGACATTTAATCTGTAAAATTGGTAAAATAAGTTTGAGACTGACCTGAGTGAGACCTACCGTTGTAACGGTCTAGGAACCGTTGCAACGGAATAAATAAATCCTCAGCTGAGTCTGTGACGGTTTAAATCAATCATAACTGTCACTTGACGGTCAGCATTCTAGAGGGTTACTGTTGTGGGGACCGTTGCAACGGTCATCTACCGTTGACAACGGAATCCACCATTGGCCACCGTAATCCATCGTTATGGTTCCATAATCCAAACCTGTTCAAATTAACCTACCGTTGTAACGGTCCCTGTACCGTTGTAACGGTCCCTATACCGTTGCAACGGTCAGCACAACATAATTCATTTTTCTCAGCTCTCTATAAATAGAAACTATACCAAGGTTTGGAATAGAACTCTAGTCGTCTCCAACTTCAATATTTCGTATTTTCAGATTTAGAGAAAGCCGTTGTTGCTTGTGCACTTAAACTTCAATACTCACAATCAATCTCAAGCTTATTCAATCAATACAACAACTCCTATAGTGTAGCCTTGTTGCTCACTTTGTAATCCTTGAGCCCTTTGTTGCTGGGATTGTTTTCTTTAAGCCATTAGTGCTCGTGAGCCGATTTCGTGCTCGGGCCGTGTGACTTTTCAGAAGATGGTAAGGGCTCACCGGTTCCACCTTGTACTCCTTTCTTATTTGGTAAAGAAAGACGTGCCATTTCGAAGGTTGCGAGCCCCGGAGACGTAGGCATTAATGTCGAACTTCATAAACAACTATCGTGTCAAGTATCTCTAAACTCTACTATTTATTTTATATTTTAGTTTATATTCAAGTAATTCTAATTTCTGTCAAGAATAACTACAAGACACACTAGGGACTTGTAAATTAGATTAAAGATTTAAAAATGCCCTATTCACCCCCGCTCTAAGTGTCTTTGGGACCAACAGACTAAACATCTGGACACGTCACGTGTGGTCACGATGTGACTAACGTGTTGTGATCATTTGTGTGCCATGATCATAACACGTGACAACACGTATAAATCTAACTTGGTTATGACATATATAACATGTGATTCAAGTTACGACACGGTACATATTTAGATACATGGTAGCGTACCTCTTTTTTCTCTTGGTGAATCAACGATTTTTCTGAGCGGAGTAGCAAATTAGACTGCGTTTTCTTTTTTTCTTTCTTTTACACGAATCAGTTTGGATTAACTTTCTTTTTCACGTAATTTTCTTCTACAAGACATTAAATTAAATTAAAAAATAGATTTTATTTCCATCTACAAATAAGCACAAGCACAAGTATAAAATATCACTGATCAGGTCCTCTTTTACAGAGGTCTGGGTCGTTGGGATGGGATTTGAAGTTATTTGAGTAAAAATAGGGGTCTCGAGTTCATTAACTGATAAGGGATTAGGAGGCCGTGCGATTATCTTAAAATTTACGGAAACAGATTTAAGATCGGTACGGATGATGTACGCACAGATTGAGAAGCTCCGATCGAATATCAAATTAAATTTGATCCGATCCTCATCAACCTCCTCCACTGGTAAGAAGGGCGAAGAAAGTTGAACTCTTACTCGTAGATTTACAACTGGATCAAGATCGATGACCTTGATTGCGTAAGAATGATATTATGATAATTAAATACGTAAGTTCTATAAAATTTAATTAGATCAGTCATCTTTTGAGTTGCAAAATTTTGTCAATTTAAAATGCTATATTAGCTACCCATTCTTAACATTTAAAAAAAAAAAACAGAAATGTCTGGAGATGGGCAACCTACGAACAAAATATAAAATACCACGCAAGTCAAACGAAATAATCCAGTTGAGCTGGATGAATTCACATCCCCAGGTTACCGGACTGAGTACAATTGAATTGGACGGTGAAAAATTGTTCTTTTTAATTCGGCACGAATCTCAAAGCACAAATAATACCCCAATCCTGAGAAAGAACCGGCTGAGAGCAAATGTGGACCGTCTGTTTCAATTTAGGTGAGTCAGGTACCTGGGAGGATACGGATCCCTGGATGGATATATGGTATTATTTTTATTCTGCTCCTTTATGATGTCTTTTTCCAATGAATCGTGTAACAAATGACTGTCAACGTAGGTTTGCAGAGCTTTTTCACACTAAAAATAATTTGCTACATATATTACTACAGAGATGCATCCTCACAAGTCTTAAAGGTAAGATGGATTTCTTTTTGGTTTTAGCCATCTATCTATCTTCTTCCTCGATTTCAACAAATTTGTTCCGATTCCCGCGTGGGTCTATAAATATATCTCCCAACTACCCCATCCGCGGTATATAAGCTTCCATTTCGTTTACTAGTCAAACCCAAATTCAAAGCAAAAGATGGGTTCTCTCTTCAACTCCGGCGTCGACCGTGCTGCTCGCCGAGCCACCATCCTCGCTAACCACCTAATCCAACCCGAATTGGCCGCTACTTCCCTCCTCTCCGCCTCCAACTGTCTCCACTACAACGCGCCTGAGCTCACCAACCCCGCCTCCTTCAACACGATCCACCTCCGTCAGATCCTGGATGGACACCACGTGGAGACGAGGGATTGGCTGTTCAAGCTGATGGAGGAGAGCCCACTGTTCTGCCCCAAGCGTCGGTGCGAAGGGAAGGTGTTTGTCACGCCTGATTATAACGCGACGAAGGAGCAACAGAGAGAAATGACTATGAGAAGAATCGAGTTTCTCTTAAATAATGGCGTTTTTGAGGGTTGGCTCACCGACTTTAGCGCAGAGGCCACCTTGAGAAAGTTCGGGCTTCTGGAGAGTCTTGGAGTCTATGATCATTCGCTAGCGATCAAAGTCGGTGTCCACTTCATTCTCTGGTAGAGATTTTTTTTAATAATTTTTGTTGTTTTTACTTCGTATTACAATGTTAAAGGCGTTTATTGCCTTTTTTTGTTATCTTTTAACGAAGAAAACCAACCAAAAAGGGCACAAGCTTCTATTTCGTTTGATTGGGAAATTAAAAAACAAAAAACAAAAAACAAAACATGGTGTTTACTGCTTAATTACTGTATTGTGATTGATAACAGGGGTTCAGCTATAAAATTCTTTGGCACAAAGAATCACCACGACAGATGGTTGAGTGACACTGAAAAGTACAAAATCCGGGGTTGTTTTGCAATGACTGAATTAGGCCATGGAAGTAATGTAAGCGAATGAAATTTAAATTTATTTAGCTATTTTAGAAGCATTGAATGAAATAATATTAGGCCACTGATTTGTACCAGCTGGTATCTAATGGTACATGACTATGGTTGTGTTTACATGGGTGATATTTCTTCTTTTTTTTGGATTTTCGAGTTAACCAAACAGTACCACTTACAATTTATGGTGTACTAATGGCTACAATGTACGTTCTTTAGTTGATTTCTTTTTCTGTTATTGTATAAGTGAAATTTGAATTGATTTCTAGGTTCGAGGGATTGAGACAATTGCAACTTATGACTCCAGTACAAGAGAGTTCATTATTAACACTCCTAGTGAATCAGCCCAAAAGTACTGGATAGGTGGTGCTGCTAATGTAAGAAAATTAACTTCAATTATTACTCTCCCCTGTGTTTATTTTACTAGAAAGGTCAAACATTAAAATAAGAATACTTGGGGTGGGACTTCGAACAAAAAAATTAGAAGTACAATTCTTGTTTTGAAAAGTGTACTGTGTTTGCTTTTTTTTTTTTTTTCTGAAATTTCCTAAAAGCAACTAATATTTCTTGATGACAGAGATTGACTAGGGAATTGGTATATCAACAGACCAAATTTTGAAATGAAAGTTAAAATTTTATAATTTTTTATATGCATGTAATTGGGATGATTAAAATATATCTAGTGGTTTATATTTGTTAATTTAAGCACAAATAAATAGTTGGCATGTTTGGCATTATTAATCATGGGCATTGGATCCCTTCTCTTCTTTATTTCCCTATAAATCTTCCTTGTTTTTCCAAAAATCTGAATTATAACCTCTTTCTAGCAATTAAAAAAAACTGAAGTTGACTGTTCCTTACATGGTTGTCTTTTGCAACTACTAAAAACAATTGGTCTTTCTGCAAGTAAGATACACAATGGGTATTTTTGCAGTATAATTCAAAAGGAAAATGACTAAAATTAAATATTCAATCTGCGAAACTATTAATATCAATTTTATTCTGTCTTTTTTGGCAAATGACAGCATGCAACACATACTGTAGTTTTTGCCCAACTGCATATAAATGGAAGGCATGAAGGTGTGCATGCCTTCATAGCACAGATTAGGGACTCCAATGGAAATATATGTCCTAATATTCGCATAGCTGACTGTGGCCATAAGATTGGTTTGAATGGTGTCGACAATGGCCGGATCTGGTTAGTAGGCCATATCTTGATGTATTTGTATAATCTTTTATAAAAATAGCTCTAAATGTTGGTTTGCTTATCATTATTATAGGTTCTTTGCAAATAGCTCTAAATGTTTCTTCAGCTAGCACATATTGCCTTATATTTCATGATGTACTTGCCATAAAGAATGCTAGTTTAGTATGGCAAATAAAATTAGCTTAATATGCCCCTCTATGTTTTTTATTTTAAGCCAACATTGAGGTAGTTAAGCATACTTGTGCAACCAAGTCGTTGGTAGAGATAATATTAAAATGGCTGTGGAGGCAATCTAGACTCTTTTGCTTGATGGGACCTTGGTTTATTTTCAATACATTATTAATTGCGGTACAAGAAATGTTGGATCTTGTTTTTTAGAGTTCAGTAAAATATTAGGTGCTTGTGAAAGAATCCTTTTTTTTTTTTTTTTCTAATTTATTGTATTTCAGCCTACTGTTTCCAATGCACCAGGTTCTTTAATAGAACAAACACAAGTGCAGGTCCCAAGTATTATCTGTTGCATACACTGAAATTGAGGACTGCAATTAAATTATTATGGCTCTTTAATGCCTTCCTAACTGTTTGTTTGCTCTAGGTTCGATAACGTACGCGTCCCACGAGAAAACTTATTAAATTCGGTTGCAGATGTGCTTCCTGATGGACAATATGTCAGCTCAATAAAGGACCCTGATCAGGTAATATATCTTGCCTTAATAACAGGTGTTTGGTTATGCAGAATCAGAATATCAAACGGTCGTCTTTGCATACTCTGTGAGCTTAAGCTTTGGAGGAAATATAAGTTGGGATAACATTCTCTTCGAGCCAAAGATCCCAAAATTGATACCTGTCAGGCCTTATAATAGTTTTCTTCTTTTAATAATCTTATATGTGATTGGTGTGTGAAAAAACTGCCACACGACTGGTATTGAGGATGTAAATTTCTAAATGATTGCCTACTGCCTATGCTATCAGCTTATGCTATTAGATCAAATGATTTGTAACACTTATGCATGTGGTAGTTATAATCAATGTTCTGATATTCAAAATTATAACTTCCAGAGGTTTGCCGCATTTTTATCCCCGCTAACAGTTGGTCGTCTCACCATTACCGCTGAGGCTGTTTACATATCAAAGGTAATTTGGATAATTCTTGTTGATTTTTATTGCATTCTCGGGCTATAATGCAGTAACTCGTGGCTTTATTTATTTGGGACACCCATCGATTAACTTTTAGGTGGCCTTAGCTATTGCTACAAGATATGCTCTTACTAGAAGAGCCTTTTCAGTTACTCCCAGTGGGCCAGAAGTTCTTTTGCTTGACTATCCAAGTCATCAACGTCGTCTAATTCCACTACTAGCAAAAGTGTAAGTTTGAACCTGAATTCTCTTTTATTATTTCTATTAACTATCTTTCTTTTCTTGAATTAAGGGAAAAGCGCACCAAATTTCTGCTCGATTTGGCAAAGCCTACTTTCCTAAAAAAAATAAAAAAATTCTGCTCGCTTTGTTAATTTAAATACAGTTATTTTTTTGTCTGAATTTTTAGCAGATAATTACCTAGTCATAATTTAATGCCAGTACTAATATAACACTATAGTTATGTTGCTATGAGACATCACTACTCGTATCAATGATGTACATCAAATACTCACAGTGGCTTAATGTTAAATTTTACTTGCACAGATAAAATTGGCTCTTGTTAAGTGTTAGAATAAATAGTGAACTTTCTTTTTCTAATCAATATTCTTTTTACATGCAGATGTGCTCAGAGTTGTTCTACTAACTTTTTGAAGACGCTCTACATCCAGAGTACTCCTGAGGCTAACAAAGCTATGCACATTTATTCAAGTGCTCTGAAAGCAACAGCAAGCTGGCAGAACATGATAACACTTCAGGTCAAAACTTTAAAACCATTTCTTTTACTTCTTTTTAAGACTCTTCTAATGAAGCCAATGTTCTTTTGTGCCACAGGAGTGTCGTGAGGCATGTGGTGGTCAGGGATTAAAGACAGAGAACCGCATTGGTATTTTGAAAGGAGAATATGATGTGCAATGTACCTTTGAAGGTGACAACAAGGTTCTAATGCAGCAGGTGATTGATAGCCCTAATTGGCAATCTATTATATTTTGTCAATTATTTTTTGTTTTAATGGTTAGGTTTGCTGCAATGCAGGTTAGCAAAGCACTATTATCAGAGTATTTAGCTGTTCAGAAAAAGAAGAAGCCATTCAAAGGTCTTGGACTAGAGCACATGAATGGACCTTTACCTGTTATTCCAGCTGATCTCACAAGCTCTACACTCAGGAGCTCCAAGTTCCAAGTACGTTATTTTTTTTTTCCCTTTAATCTTTTTAAAACTTATAAGGCTGATTCTTGAGAAATTACTTTCATTTTTCTTGATAGACTGATCTATTCTGCTTGAGGGAGAGAGACCTGCTTAAGCAGTTTGTAGAGGAAGTTTCCTATTACCAAGCTCAGGGAGAAAGCAAAGAGAAGGCATTCTTGCTGGTAAGATATATTATCTTTTTTCACAAATTTCTCTATTCTCAATTTGGGTTACAAAGATGTCATTTTGTTTTGTTGATGGTGTTATTTTATTTTCTCTTGTCCAGAGTTATCAACTTGCCGAGGAATTGGCTAGAGCATTCACCGAACGCACCACTTTGCAAGTGTTTCTGGAGGCTGAAATGAATGTGCTTCAGGCACCATTGAAGGTGCGTCTGTAGTTTGATTACAGCTGAATAAATAGATTTTTAAATTTTTTTAATTTAGTGATGAACAATGGAAATTTGGATTTCTTTCTTCAAGAATTAGACTAGCCAAATGAAAGGAACTGTTGATACTGAATTTTCTTTTGGTCACCCAATTTTGAAAGAAATGAAGGATACTGCTAGTAATTTTCAGTGTGGCTATTTGCAATAGCTTTAAAATGGTGTTTAATGGATGGCTTATGCAAGTCTTGGCAGCCAACAAAAATAGATATAGTGTTGGAATCAAAACAAATGATCTGAGCAAGGACAAATGAAGTACTCATCTCCAAATTTAAACAAACATCCACAAATTTTATCGAAATTCCTCTCTACGTAAGATTGAAATATACAAATATTCCAGGAATAGATTGAACTGGTGACTCAAAAAACTCAGTTCCTTGCATGTAGTCCAGAGTTGCCATGCTACTCGAAAAATGAGATAATAGTTAATATCTTAGCTTTGTATTAACATGTCATGCTTTGCAAATTGCAGGAGGTCATGGGTTTGTTGAGGTCAATGTATGCTATGACGTGCATAGATGAGGTGGCATCATTCTTCCGATATGGCTATCTCTCTGTTGACAATGGTGCTGCTGTAAGAAAGGAAGTTGTAGCATTATGCACTGACCTAAGGCCACATGCACTAGCTATTGTTAGCTCTTTTGGCATACCTGACTCTTATCTCAGTCCAATTGCCTTTGACTGGATAGAAGCCAACTCTTGGTCTAACCTCAGCAGCGAATGAGGCGCTACAAGTCTTTTACTTCTCATATGATGTAGCTAATAATGTTGGAATACTTTAGTAAAATGCTATTTACTGTAATCTTATCTTCTGTTTGACCTAACATGAATGCACCAAATCAACTAGATGATGTCTTACAAGGGTGATTTTCTGATATCATCATAAAATAATTTGGTGTGTTCCTTTTAGATTGAATGGTGCCGACTGGACTAAAAGGATCCTAGGGTCTGGGTCCTGAATATCATCACAAACGGAGGCACAATGTAATAATCCTCTATAAGGGACCTGGTAATAATGTAAATATCTCAATTTTCCTTGAAGCTATATAGAAGAAAAATATTTTTGTTGTACTTTTTTTTAAGGTTAAACAAATGCATTAATAAAAAAGAAATTTTTACAAAGTAATTGGTCTGGCACCACTGTTGTACTTCGAAAGCTCTATCATTAATTATTAATTGCACCGGTTTGTTTTTGTATTTTGATTATATAAACCACAGATGCTGTACAAATTATATTCAGTCATGTGTGAACTCTACATATTTGTATGAACTCACACTTGTACCCTTCAGAAGATATATATTGACAAGTGTAAATCCTGTAAAAATTTAATTTTGTATATGATTGACTGTAATGAATAACTAATTAAAATGTCAATATATCAAGATGAAGGGAATTCAAAATAAGAAATGAGATAAACAACCAAAAATAACTTTGCCCAAGGATATACTACAAGGTTTTGATTTCCAAAAAAAATAAAAATAATAATAATTAGAAAACTTATGGCGTTACAAAAGTTTATTTTATTAAAATATTTATTGTCCTGCAAGGGTTAAAACCTCAAGTTCCTAGCTGGATCAAGGATTTTGTTATCATCCAAGCACAACTTTTATATCTGGTAACTTCTCTGCAATAAAAAGTCTTTTGAAATTGTTTTGTTGACCGCTTCATTTTATGCATTTCAAAATTGCAAAAAAGAACTGCAGGAGGCATTTCAAAACTTCGTAGAAAAGTAAGAGGGTGTTTTATACTTTACCCGGAAAATAAATATATGGTCAGAAACATAATTCAAGAGTTGTTGTTGTGAGTTGTGACCTATATGGTACAATATTAAATTTCTAAAATAAAGAACTATTTCAATCTCTCAAACATCCGGAAAATTTCCACCTTCTGAAAGGTCAATTAGCTAAAAAAAGCAAAAAAAAAAAAAAAAAAAACAGCATTGCACATTAAAAGAAAAACACACTTGAAGCAAAACTTTCTTATTTGACTAACAATGAAATTGGGGGCGATTTAACCTCCAAATTAAATCTTGTGCTAACTAATTACAAGAAGATGTTGCAAAAAAATGTAAGAAAAAGCTATAAACGACAAAGCCATCTGATCAAAATCAGCAGAGGTGAATTAATGACGGTAAAAGGGAGAAGCTGGCAGAACCATCTACCAGAATTATACCCACTAACTAGCAGGTACACCTAAATTACCACTAACTAGCAGGTGTTGCTGACGGGGCACTTTCAATTTTACGATTACCCCGAAGATTGAAGACTCCAGAAAGGCCCCGTGCCTTTGCAAGATTCTCGATCTCATCCAGCTTCTGCTTTAACAAGTCTACTTCTCTAGCCAGTTCTTCCTCCTTTTGTTTCAGTGCCTTCATTACAGAACATACAACAACAATGAGCAAAAACATACAACATACATAGACGAAGTTTCAGACGCACTGTGCTCTGACTTCTCACATTAATCACGGTAAAGAATTACCTGAAGTTCCATCTTCCGAAGCTCCTCCTTTCTCGCCTCAGATCTAGCGTTTCTTTGAACCTCAAAGATCAAAGCTGCTCCAGCAACCTACTAAACCAAATATGCCAGTGAGATAATGGCTTTCAAAGATGAACATGCCATAGTGGTTGGAACAGTATACCTAGACATTGTTAAACTTCAATCAGCATTAGCATGGTATGTTTCAATTATGGTTTCTTAAATCAACCAGAAAGTGCTGGTACCAGTATCAGTCAACAAGGTGCATACAATTCTGCTTGACAATTTGTTCAATTGACCTGACAACTATAAAATTTACCAAATGAAGAATCAACAAAGAGCTAAATTGATTAGGTTTCAATACAAACCGAGAAGACAAAGAGCTCTCCAATGAGATCAGAAGCAGCTTGAACAGCCTTCTCCTCATTCAAAGGCCTAATCTCGACATTTAGAGAATGACCATAGATGCGCCTTTGTAAATTTGTTGATGTACGATGATTTGCCTGTATATATGATATTAAAGATGCTCTCTCGTTATCATTTGGAGGTAAATTTGTTGATATACAATGGAAAATGCATAATCAAGAAACTAAACTCAAACAAATGAGTATCAGATACAATGCAATATCAGAACAGATTGAATTAAAAACTTCATTGACAAGGGATGAGCATTCATTAAAGATCGAGCACAATCAAGGAAGAAATCATTTCTATTGCAGAAAAGGGGATAAACCTGAGCGAGGCGTATGATGAGCTCGCGGAACTTGGGATGCTTTCCGGCCTCCTTCTTCAGTCGATAAGCGATTGGTTTACACAGTGTTTTCAACGCAAGCGTACCGAGCTTGAGCACTGGTAGTACCATCGCCGCAGGCGTACCTCACCCTTTCTAATGGACGATCATGCGCTCCACTCCTCAAGAGTAAAAGTAAAAGGTGAGCTTGGGAGAGAAGTAAGAAGACAAGATGCTGTCTTTTTAGGTTCCTAGGAAAGTCGAATCGAATGGGATTCAGATTTCCGGTCAAGTAGAAATGGGCCAAATTGGGCTTTATATAAATGGGCCTTTTGTTTTGTGTTTTCGTCTTCTCTTGTTTTAAATGTTGGATTCAAATCAGCCGAGATCAACAGTAAATTTCTGGAATTCTGAATACAACCGTTGAACTGTTTCGAGATGCGTATATAGAAAAATCAGCTGTTTCAAGATACATGCACAGAAAAAATTGGATGACTGGATTGAAGATTTCAGAAATTTCAGAGGCACATGAATCTTGAATTTCAACTGATTTGAATCCTTAAATGTTAAGGATAAAAAGAAGTTTCACGAATTGGTTTTAAAACACTAACAATTATCAAAACAAAATAACATTTTATTCTATTAAGCTTTAGAACAAAATTATCAAAACAAAACGAATTGGTTTTGAAACACTAACAATTATTGACCAAGTCAACTCAAACAATATTTTGATGTTTATTTTGAATTTTCTTGTAATAGTTAACTGAATATTGAGGGAGAATATGATAATATGTATATTGCGGAGCGATTCGTACTATAACTTACAATATTTTCGTTTTAAAAGTCAAAATTGTTGATCTAAATTTTTCTACATAATCTTTATATAAAAATATACTTGCAGACTGAATTTTATATTTTTATTTTTAATAGATAAAAAAAATCAATTGATTTAAAAATTGTAGACCATCCTTTCTTAAAAAATATATATATTCTAGATCATTCGAAAACAATTGTTTTCTTAACAGAGAAATCAAACTAAGATGAAACAAGACAAATTCAAAATGACATGACACCATCACAATTATAACATGGGATGTGAGTTCCTTGTCATATAGATGGTATTACGGTGTTAACCTCACAACTAACATTAACTCGGGACCCAACAAATTAGAAGAATCAAGAATCACATCTTTCATTATATATTTTCTTAAATAAATAATGTTCCAACTTAGACAATATCCACTTAGAGCAATGAGGCCTACATGGCTACATGGGACCCCTCCGTCAGACTTGTAACAAACTCCAATCCAAACAACAGCAGTGGTGGCAAGACAAGAGACAAATTATTTGTGAACATCCATTTAATCCGCCTACGTACATGTTTAAAAAATATCAAAAAAAAAAAAAAAATACAAAAATCATATTGTTAGAAGAACTTGTTATTATTGATCTACCTAAAAAACTGATCTGTATGGGCTATTTAAATTGAGATACCAGCAGCAGTGGGGCTTGGACGAGACCACTTAACCACCTCAGATAAGGACACCAGTTGGAGTAGTAGCCATTCAAATTAAGAGCCAGACTAGACTGCCTTGTTAGCCCTCTGTTTTGTCTGGCTCTCTGGTTAGTAATTAATAGCGGTGTTATGTCATGTACTTAATTGTTCTCCACCGACGCCCCAATAAAATATGAACACATATCCTCTGCATTAACTCAAAAAGAATATTTTGAGTTCATGAATTTCGATCGTTTGATTTTAAACGGAACCAATCCAGCCGTCTGATTTTAACACAAAGGCTCTTTAATATTTGTGCGGTTATAGTCCACACAGGTTTTAAAACGGATTGGATGGTCCAGATGCATCAACTCAAAAGATTTCCTTTTGAGTTAATGCAGAGGATACGAATTCATAAAATATGTATTAGTGGTAATAATAGAACTAGGGTGTTCTTAAGTTTACTAAGGTGTTTGGTGAGCTTAACTCTAAAATTTATTAGATTTAACTTCAAACAAGTTTGAATCTAAACAGTTGAAACCGATTTACTTCACGAGTGATGAATACATGTAAACTTTTTAGAATTTTGAATTAATTTTGTATAAAGTCAAATGGTCAAAAAGTGTTAAAAAAATGAATGCACTAAAATTAATTTATAAACCTTCTAATTTTGACCACTTGATTTTTTACTAAAATAATTCGAAAACTTAAAAATCTTTGCATGTAAATTCATCACTTGTGAGGTAGATGGATTTCAACTGCTTAGATATGTTGTTTAAAACCGATATAATATAATAATTTTGGTGTTAAGCTCACCAAACTGAAAATTACTTGTGTTTCTTGGCTGCATGCTAGAATTATTTTATGTTTTATGTTTTAATGAGAAGGTGCATTTTAATGATTTAAGTCATGAAAGTACCAAATATCAAGCAAACAAACTAATTTTGTACAACTGACATAAAAAAATGGTAACTATCAAATACAACAAGTTTCATAATTTTGAAAAAAAAAAAAATACACAATTAATCAATTTACAAGCCAACCTCAAAGAGCTAAAAACAGCATTCTCTTAACCAAAATCAAAACCAAGGAATAAACACAGCTCATAGAAGGTTTAAGATGGACATGAACAAAACCCCTGCTATAGAGCCCCAATGCGCACCCTTAAAATCGGCTCCAGATGCGCTCTTCGTGTCTGCATTGGTGTCATCCTCAGAATCAGAAGACGGTGACAAAGCTGAGGTCCCATTATTCTTGGTATTGCCTTTAGTAGATGCTGAAGAATGAGATTTTGCGGATTTCGGTCCGAAGAGATCAGGAGGCAATAACACCTTATCAACCGAATAGACGGCTAATGGGAAATCCTGGTACAGAGCATTGGTAATTGATGTCTCGACTACCCCAGTAGAGATGTTCGCCTGAAATTAAGTTATTGAAAACATTCTCTGTTACAGTAGTTAAATATAAGTCTTAATTAATTAAGAGATGACCAAATAGAAAAGCAAGTTTTTGATAAACAAAACGGACAATGTTCAGTATATTATTTTGCTGTGGTGCTAAACTGGTAATTGTTCCAACCTGAAATACATAATTTTGACTGACACTAAGTGACTGGTAAATTGTAATTCATTAGTAAAAAGCCTGATTTGGATTCAACTAAATTGTAACAATTTGTTCTTAATTAGTAAATAACCTGGTTACTGCCACTGGTTATGTTAACAGTGCATGTTCCATCCTCACTTGTCGCCTGGGTTGATACCGGGTTGCTTGTGGTCTGGAACGTAACAAAACTGTAGTACTTAGGCAAAATGTGGTACATGACAAGCTCAGACTGCTGCTGGCTGGTGAGTTTGTTGAGTGTGCCAGGTTTAAGACTGTTGAAAGCATTGTCGGTCGGCGCCATGACCGTTAGCCCTTCGATCGAGTCCTCCAGTTGGTTCACCACCTGAGCACCAACTTGTGTGTCTTTCAAAATGCGCAAAAAGGTCTTGTATTGTTCTCCCTTTTCAAGAATGTGAGTAAAGTTGAGCGGCTCTGCCACTGGACTCGGCGCGTCAGCAACTGCCGGTGCAGTCTTGGCATGACTGAGAAGAGCTGGGGATATAACAAATACTAGAAACAGGAGACATTGATGGATTTGAATTGAGGCCATTGTGTAATTTTTAGTTGTTCTTGCAAGGAAAGAATGAGAAAAATGTGAGTGAAGAGAGGCATTTGTAGTGAAGTGAGAAAACATAGTGGGGAAATAGTGAGCTGGCTGAAACAAGTTGTAGAGAGATGCCTTTCAACGGCCATTTTCATCCATAAATGTTCTATGTCATGTTATGATACCCATGGTCTTAGAAAGAGTTTCCTAGTGAAGTGGGTTCTCAATGTCAATAATTCGCTACAAGTGAATAATGAGATACCTATTTCAGAGGATCCGAAACGAATGTAGACAGTAGAGAGACTGTGGATCTTCCAGTTTAAATTGGTTGGTTATCTATCTGTTCACGTAGAGGAGTATGTGTATGACGACGAAGGAAAGGGCTTATTGTTTTCATGCAGATGTTGACAGGATAACGAATTGTATGATTTGATTTGGTTATGAGAATGCATTATTACATGAAGAATATTATTTAACTTTGAGTTTCAAATTAACATAGAAAACGGAATGTGGTACAAAATTAAAGTACTGTGATTATAATGGGGCAACCAACTTGTGTGTCTATGAACTAAACCAACAGGCTGATGCAATCATGACCAAAAAGCCTCAGCTCATGCAAGTAACACTGCAATAATTTGAACGGCCGAAATGCAAAATGAAAAAAAAAAAAAAAAAAAAAAAAAACTTGAAAATAAAATAATGGAAATTTAGACTATAAAAGGGGACACATCAACAACAGACCATATGGAGTGAAGAACTAACTGGAAGCCATGATTTAAGATAGAAAAGAATGAAATTGTAGCATCACCTGGCTCAATAATCAATCCACTCGGAGAATACTGAAACGAAAAACCATTTATATCGAGAAGTTTTATTGTTCACTTTATCTCATTGTATAATTCAATACATGTGATCTTTTATTTCACTAAAAGATTCCTTCGATTTTTGTAACAACAAATGAAAATTTCAGATAAACAAACTTCACCAATATCTCTTGATCTCTTACAAAATTGCCAATCTCCACCCAACCCATCTGTGAAATAAATTTAGATGAAAGTATAACCTGAACCCAGAAAAGGAAACATAACAAAATGAAGAAACCAATAACTGCCAAAGTAGCAAAGAAAGAAAAAAATGGAAATGACAACAACCAAATTTACTCACCTCCATATTTTGCATACGATATAACTTTCAATATAGTACATTAGAGTAAGGCGAAATATTTGGGAACACATTACATAACTAATATGCAGATTTGTTTATAATGGTGAGCAGAATTATCTTTCACAATTGATAAACAAACAACATCAAGTACACCATACACATCTCACATTGATTAATATAGTTGCGCTTACATGTATGACATTTCGATAACTTTAGATAACGGTCTTTCCCCGTCTTGAAGTTCCTGAAACGCAAGAATCCTGCAATGATATTATGCACAGAAATTATTTAGGCACTCATCCAAAATATTAATGTATCATTTAAGCCAAATGCTAACTTGTATCATTGAAACAAAATCAATTAGAACAGCTAGCCAAAAACAAAAAATTACCTATCATGCAAGCTGCTTTGATTAGTACATACCAGTCTATCCCAGAAATTAGACTCTGATTTACTAATCAGTTATCTATGTCAATTAAATTCTCAATATGAGCTCCATTTAGGAAATAGTTCTAGAAGAAAAATGAGTCTTAGGAAAAAAAAAATATACGAGTTTCCAATATAAAATCGATGACACAATAAGATTAACGTAAAGTGGGAAACATGTTTGCTGATAATGGCATGAACAGAGGAGGAGCAGGTAAAAGTAGCAATCTTTCCTTACCTCATTTCCACCCAATTTTTTACCTCATTAGCACCCATTCTTTCCACCCAAGACAACAATGACATATCAGATAACAATCGCACACAAAATTAGAACATAAACAAATTTATTGCAAATTCGATACATGTGACTATTTACAACAAAAAAAGGCAGTAACTGATCATATTAGCATTACAAAAATTGATACAAATTGTTAGTACAATTCATCGTGCCATTCGACTTGGAGATGCCCCTACGAGATATATCACAAACTTTAAGTTAGTTGTAATATGATTAAATTGAAAGAGAAAAAAAAAAAAAAACTATAAGAAAAAAAAAGTACCTGCTTCATTGCTGTCCCCCATAGAACGTTTTCCTTTATGACTGTGCCCCTTTCCGTGCATTTCATCCATTTTTCGTCTCCTGCCCAGCTTGATCAAGTGTCGATCAGGAATAATAGTTGGACCTGTGTATGGAGGCCAGTCACACTGGTTGCCATATGGATGGAAAAGCCCACTCCATGTATCAGCTAGTGCTCTCAGAGAGTACAACTGATGCACAAAATCATTTTCGTTGAGATTTTTAAGCCTGCATACTGCAAGAACATGAGCACATGGTATACCGGTCAGATTAGGTGTCAAGCATTCACATTGCGGTTGTGCTTGATCGCGTACGATCACCTTGTATCTGAAATCTTGGTATGTATGTATCAACACCTCTCCTCGTCGGAAGGGGACTTTCTCATCCTTAACAAGAACCTCATATTCCCCGTTGGTATTACCGAAAGGCGTTGCAACCATGACCCTTGCTTTCCTCCCTCGTTTGGCTAATAAATTTTCAACTCTTGCTGACCATAACTTACCCTCATTAATGCACCTCTCAGCATTCTCTTTTCTGTCCACAAACCACTTCACACACTTGTAAAATGTTTCCTCCACTATTGCTGTGACTGGTAATCTCCGACATAACTTGAACGCATTATTCAGCAACTCCGAGCCATTACTTATCATTATACCCCATCGATACCCACCATCCATGCACTGGAAGCATTTTTCAGGTTTAGGATTTTCATGAGAGTCATCCTCTAAGTATTTCCCTACCTTCTTAAGGTACTCAACTGCTGCTGGACACGCATCCGTAATCGCCTGCATTCCTTCTTTAAATCTCCTTGGTTTTTTTTTCTTGACCATCAACTTAAACTTGTCTACCACATTCTGATCTTTGCATGCCTTATACAAATTTTCTGCCACATGTTGTGAACACAAGCGATGAACACATTCACCGCTAGCCTCATTCCAACCAATGTGTGGCTGCTTGAAAACCCATTTGATGGTGTTCTGCCTATCAGAGATGACACACAAGAATTTACCGGAACCAAATATCTCTGTGCGCAGCCACCTCATAAACCATCCCCAATTGTCGTTATCATCTTTTTCAACAAGTGCAAATGCTAGTGGGATAACCTGATTCTCCGCATCATACCCACATGCTATCAACAATTGACCATCGTATCTACCCGATAAAAAGCTACCATCCACACTGATGACATCTCTAAGATGCGGGATAGCTTCAATGCATGGACCAAATGCCCATGCTACAGCCTTGAATTGACGATGACCCTCTCGAGTGATAGGATCAGATAGAAGCGTGTATTTTGTACCTGGATTTACAGATTTAATGGCCTCTAACATTGGAATCAACAATGCATATGATACCTCCCAACTACCAAAAAGCTGTGCAATCGCCAGCTCTCGACCACGCCACAGCTTGTTGTACAAGGGTGTTACATTCGGGTAGGCTTTTCGGATTAACTCCCGAATATTTGTGATGGACAAGGTCAAGTCCTTCTTGAGATCTACCCGTATTGCATCCGCAACCATAGTTGCTGTCAACTGAGCATGATTAGTTTGAGCAGCGGAGACACTACAAGTGTGTGGATATTGACATTTTCTAATAACCCATGTTGAACCGACCCCTAAGGCCTTACCGTATAACCTCCACATGCACCTGGTGTCTTTGCACTCCACAATCATTCTACTCTTGTCACTGTGTGTGAACTTCACCTCAATGTTTGCATTGATGTGAAACTCATTCACGGCAGAATTCAAGTGTTCTTTTGATAAAAAGGTCTGGTCTTTCGACAAAGGAGTGTCACACTGTTTGTCAGTACCAAAGAAAGTGACATCTGCGGTCCGAAATGCAGAAATGTCATTGAATGCACTCACTGGGTGTGTTTCAGAACGACCTGACAGTGGGAATTTTCTACTCTGCTTTGGAATTACCTTTGTGACATTAGGCACATCATGGCCAGAATCATCATCATCCATCCAAGCACAATCGTGCTCATCATCCTTCACTCTCTCCACATCCTTTTCACCATCATTGGATTCATCAGGTTTATTGGTATCATGGTCATTATGCTGGGGCATGCTGGGCTCAGTTGTTACACTGGACTCAGTTCTCACAGGTAACATCTCAGTGTACAGTTCAACGATATGATACTGTGTTCCGATGGCCTTTGTCATCTCGTAAATCATTCGCCAACCTCTTTCTTCAAAAATTGGGACCAGCTGATAAAATCGGTTACCAGATGTCCCAACATTACAACGGACTTGAATATTCAGTATGTACTTACTCTCACAATAACCGAGGCCTTTGTAAATCTCATTTTTTATACCATCAAAACTGGTATCATCAGTAGCAGGAAATGTGAGCTTAGGGTTAATGGTGTACTCAACCCCCATTTTACCGTGTCGGGTTTCACCCCCGATATATATCATAACACAAATCATTTTTCCCTGTTTGAACAATTTCACCAACAAATTAGAAAATGCATTTTCTTTAAATACAATGTTCATTCAAGAAACAAAAAAGAACTATTCCGCAAATTAATAATATTCAAAAGATTCAAAAAAATATTCAAATCAAGTTTTTCTTAGTACTCTAGGACTTTTTTCTTGAACTTGAGGGGAGAGCAATGGAGATGAAAAGAAGAAGTGTTAATTCGGTACAATGTGAGCAGTGGAGGAGACACGAGGGGATTTATTCGGTACAGATTTGCTATTTTTGTGAATATGGAGATCTTGATATGATGAATTTTATTTTATTAATTTATGCTACAGAAAAAAAAATAGACTACAGAGGGCTTTAGAACTAAAAATACAAAAAAAAAAGAACTTATACGAAAAATGTGTTAGAACTGGCCCATGAACAGCGAAGAGTAATGGTTCGCTCCATAAGAGCATCTCCATCAATGCAATTCATTAGCAATTGCAAGACAGTTCTCAAATTAAAAGTAGCCATTAATTGCAAATTAAATGCATTCATGAAAGAATAATAATTGCAAAAATTTATGTTTATATAGATGATAGTAGGCTTACAGCAGCTTTGGTCGTTTACGAAACCTCTTTCCGCCCCCTTGCTTCCCGCGCCGTCCTTTCAAATTCGACAGCTAACAAGAAAAAAACCAGAAATAAGGGTTTAACAAAAGGATTCAGAAAGTGGAAAAATCACAAGTAATTAAACAAAAATGATGATATAAATATTAACACTGTCGATAAACCCCCTAATTTTTGACAAGCAGGGAATGGAAGATCATCAAACGAAACCGAAGAGGGGATTTTCAAAAGCAAACCTTTGAGAAGATAACGATGCACAAAAGCTGCTGTCGGAGGCTATGCAGATCTGCGCGTAGATGCTAGCGGCGAATTCTCGTCGCTCACACCGCTTACAGCAAGCTTTTGTTTCCTCCTTTTACTTCGGAAGAAAACAGGAGAGAGGAGAGAATCCGTATCCTCCTCAGGTTCTAGAATTACTTAATCCAGACCGTTCTTTTACCTGACACGAATCTCGAAGCGGATCCCTTCGGAGAGGAAAACACTAAATATAAGACGCCAAAAATAAAATACCGTGTTTTCTTAAAATTAATTATTGACAGAAATTTTTGTGAAACCTGAATATACACTTTTTTTTTTATTATTTTCCCTTCCATTTATTCTCGGCTAACTCTATTTTTATACAAAAAATACGTATTATAATTTAAATTGTTTTCATTGTTTATTAACATTTAGTCCTCTCGGTAGTCCATTTTTTTTTCCAAAACTATGATTCTCTATGAAAGTATGAATAATATCATTAATCTTAAAATATTTGAAAAAAAAAAAACAAAACATTTTTTTTTCTTCCAAAGTTCAAGTGATTATGTAGGCAACTTTTATTTTTAAATATCAAGGCAATTACTTTTGTATTAAAAATGATGTGAGGCAAAGCAGTTAATGTTAGGGTAAATTAAATTAAACTGTAGATTGAATTGGCATTATTTTGTTTAATAGTCGATCTCAAAAATAATATCATAACTCATAATAAGCTGATCACGACAAATTCAGACTGAAAATAATCCCTTGAAAAATACAATTGATCAACATATTTAGATTTGGCCTCACTTAGTAAAAAATAGATGGCTTAACATGACAAATTGTTGCTTGTATGAATACGAATATTTTTAGAAAATTATTTCTTTCAGTCTAATAACAAGAATATTCTCCACTATTATTGAAAGTTTTGGTCACACACTACTAGCACAACAGAAAGTATTAAAACAATGTTTAGGAGGTAGCAGCAAAGTATTTGGATGATGTTAAAGGAATTCCATGTACATAATATGTATGCTGTAAAAATAGATTAAGTAAATGGTTGTTTTAAAAACCAAAAGGCGATATATACTTTGCATTTGATATAAAAGCTGTGTCTATTCTATGTTGCTCCTCTATAAAAATAAAATAAAATAAAATTCATTACCTTGCATACGATTAGCTAGTTCGCCTCTTATATTCAAGAATCTCCAACTCCAAGTTGAAATTACCAAATTTAGAAATGAGATTGAGAAGAGGGAGAGAGAGAGAGAAATCGATCTTCCTCCAATTCAAAGAAAAGAAAAGAAAGAATGCATGAGACAGATAGACCTTGATCAAGACTCAAGAGATAAAAGCATCAACGACGAAGAAGCAATCAGCCTCTGCCAAATTTCAAAAAGAGAGAGAAAAAAAGAAAAAAAAGAAAAGCAAATCCAATGAAGCCAGGTAGACTGGAGTCCAAGAGAGGGACCAAGAGGCAAAGGCTAGCTTGAATATAACCTTTCCTTACGCTTTCATTTTTTTTATTTTTTGGTAGTCCGTATCTTTTCTTTCTTTTCGGATAATGCCCTTTTGGTTTTTAAATTTTAATATTCGTTTACTATCTGTATTTGTATCAGTATCCGCTCATTGAAAGGCAAATACAAATATAGTATTAGCATTATCCGCTCCGAATCCACTCCATTTACCCGTGACACACTACTAGCACAACAAAAGTATTAAAATATTAAAACAATGTTTACGAGGTAGAATCAAAGTATTTGGATGATGTTAAAGGAATTCCTTGTACATAATATGTATGCTGTAAAAATAGATTAACACCCTGTTTGGATGGAGAGTAGAGGAAGGGGAGGTGAAAAATAAAAGGGAATGTAATATAATAAAAATGAAGATTAATATATGGCAAATGCTTCTGTGCATACAAGGACCTATTTGTAAAATGAACATATTTTTATTTTCAAAGTTCAAACAGTCGATCCGAACCGTTCAACTTGTTCTACATATTAATATGTGCTTGGAGACCAAATTTTACATTTTTCTGAATTTTTTTACTATTTATTAAGATGGGTACAAAATTCAATGGTCTGAATTTGATATTTTTTGTACTCATCTTAATAAATAGTAAAAAATTTCAGAAAAATGTAAAATTTGGTCTCCAAGCACATATTAATATGGAGAACAAGATGAACGGTTCGGATCGACTGTTTGAACTTTGAAAATAAAAATATGTTCATTTTACAAATAGGTCCTTGTATGCACATAAGCATCACTCTTAATATATTTAACATCTTCGTGTTTAGATGATTAATGAGAGAAAATAAATTTAACTTTCTTTTCCGTCTTATTTCTTGTTTGGTTGATTAAAATTTAGAATGTTAATGAGAATGAGGTGAAAAATAAAAGGGAATGGAATGTAATAGAAATGAAGATTAACATATTTAACCTCTTCATGTTTGGATGATTAATTGGAGAAAATAAATTTAACTTTCTTTTCCGTCTTATTTCTTATTTGGTTGATTAAAATTTAGAAGGTTAATGAGAAATTCAGTGGCTGTTATAGGTTTGTGACTAGTGGTGTAGCTAGGATTTGAGTCAGGGGTGGGCAGAAATTGGATTCAGATATTTTTTCTAAACAGGTTTGGATTCGAATCGCCTTCATAATTCTCTTTCCGCCTTCACTCGCCTACCAAATTGCATCTTTGCCTACCGAATCGGTTGTAAAATTGCATGTGCATTGCCGAATTGAACAAAGATTTAAAAATACCTTTCTTTCCTAATTAGATTAAACGACTCACAAACCATCTCTGAAATCTGAACTGACAATCAGTACTCCGAATTGAATCTAGAGGTAGGTAGAACCAAATCCAGGGGTAGACTAGACCTATCGAAGAACCTAGTCAAAAGAAAAAAAAAATCCAGGGGTAGGCAGCTAGCTGCCTACCCGTGTGCCACTTTGACTCCGCCAATGTTTGTGACAAAAAAACTTGTATGAAAATTATATTTGTAAGATATAGAGACATTTGTGTTATTTTTTCTAAAAATATTTGCAACAAAATTTATTTTCATCCGTTACATCCCAAATTGGAAGGAAAACCAATTATATTAATTACAATGATACAAGGTTAAATCTTTCACCTCCAACATAATTTTGTCAACCAAACATGATTCATCGAAAAGTTTTCTTTTCTTTCCATTTCCTCCCTACCTCTACTCTCCATCCAAACAAAGTGTAAGTAAATAGAAGGGGGGTTAATAGGTCCGAATTTTTTATTAATATCCAAATTTAATATTAAATTTCAAAAAATAACCGTATCAGCCATGTTTTTCGAAATATACCCTTTCCGGAAAAAAATTTTCCGAAAATTCCGTCTATTTCCGGAAAATTTTTTTACGGAAACTGGCTAAATCCGGAAAATTTTTTTTCCGGAAATGCAGTTTATAAATTCGCAGATTGTCGTCGCTTTCATTTCATCCGCTCTCTCACAGTAAGTTTTAATTTATTTATAATTTAAATTTTATTAATTTATTATTTATAATTTAATTTATTTATATTTTAAATTTAAGTAATATATAATTTTAATTTCATTAATTTATAATTTTAATTTCATTTATTTATAATTTAAATTTAATTTAAATTTATTTTATTTATAATTTAAATTTAGAAGTATTTAATTTGTAATTATTTAAATATGTAACTATTTAATTTGAAATTATTTAAATTCTGAATATTGTCATATTAATTGAAAAAAATTAAAAATGGTGCAGAATAATTTTAAAAGTTTTATTAATTCTAAAATAATTTTGATTAATTCTGAAATGATTTAGAATTGTTTTAGGAACTTTTTGCTTTTCGAATTCCTTACGGAGCTCTGACAGTCAGATCGACCGGTTTTCGATTGAGATAATTTTATTTTCTTTATGTTATTTTTAATTTAATTTAATTTATAATTAATTACTTCATTCCAAAATATTTTTTATTTTTTATAATATTGTCCAGAAAATTTAGAATTGTTTACAACCTTCCAAAATGGTTTATAATAATTTTAAAAATTCCAATATAGTTTAGAATGTTGCCCTATTAATTTATGAAATTCCAAAATAGTGTAGAATAATTATTGAAAATTGTCCAGAATATTTTTACCAATGGCAACACAATTTTTAATTAATTATATGTTGTTATTTTTGAAATTGTCAGACCAATCGAAATAAAAAATGACAACTATTTGTGCGAAAATTTATACTGGAGGGGAAATCCAATATAATGATGAGGGGGTCTATTACAGTACCCGAGCTAAATACTCATTACCGATAACCGTGAACCACAATTTTGATTATCTTCAGAATGAGATTTATAAATTTGTTGGGTACAATGCTAGTCAAGCAAATCTGGAAATTCAAGCCAGGTTTAATATGTCCACCGATGGACAACGTGACTATCAATTAGTACCGGTAATGGACCAACAATCATTCGAAATGATTTTAGGAATTGTGTCGTCTTTTTCACAAAGGTTCCAGATTATGGAGTTATATGTAGAATTGGAACCGAACTGTACTAGTTAGATTCCTGAACCTCGATCCCGACCCAGTACCAGTTAGAATCCTATGGAACCCGACCCAATACCAGTTAGATCCCGACCTAGCACCGGTCGGTACTCTGTGGATGTAAGAATGAGACCCGGACCCAGTATCGGTAGCAACTCTGTGGATCAACCAGTTATATCCCGACCCAGTAGCAGTCAGAATCATGTGGATCAAGACCCAATACCAGTTAGATCCCGACCTAGTACCGGTCGGCACTCTGTGGATATACCAATGAGATCCCGACCCAGTTCCAGTGCGGTCCGCAGACATGTACGCGATTATTCGCATGTACCTGTGGATGCAATTGATTCTGATAGTTTGGCAAGTGGAGATGAGATGCTCTCCGGTGAGCCGTCGGGTTCCGATGATGATATCGGACAGCCCAATCAGTCACAACCACAGTCCCGTCAATCACAGTACCCGATTACTGGTCGGGAAAATATGACACATCCGGTTGACAGTTTCAATGACATATCCGGTTTTCGGCCTGCGGATGTCAATTTTTTCGGCAGCTCAAAAAAAATGACAGATAATCCATTGGCTAAAGGTGTATTTTTTGAGTCAAAAACGGCTCTAAAGATAGCAATCAATGAGTTTCATCTTGAAAATAATTGTGAGTGCAGGGTTATTAGGAGCGAACCTAGACGTTACGAGGTGGGGTGCAGAGATGTTTTTTGTAAATTTAAGGTGTCCGCAAAGTAGAACGGTCTTTCAGAATCTTGGATTATTACCAAACAAGCACTTACCCATACGTGCACAGTATCGGCAACACGTACTGATCATTGTCAACTTACAGCAGAGATGGTTGCCCTTGCGATTGATAAGACCATTAGAAGGGACGTGTGTTCTTCTATAAATCATATTCGAGATATCGTCATGATGAAATATGATAAGGTAACCCCCAAGTACAACAAATTATGGAGAGGCCGTGAGCTTGCTATTGCAAATCTATTTGGGAGTTGGGAGAACTCGTACAACTTGCTTATTCCACTATTGGAAGCCATCAAGAGAAACAATCCAGGAACTAAGTATTGTCTGATCTCGAAACCGATTGAGAAAGAAACTGATAGACACTTCCACAGAGCAGCATGGGCATTTGGAGCGTGTATTGCAGCGATACCGTTCCTCAGACCAGTGATTAGTATCGATGCATGTTTCATGTCGGGACGGTACCAAGGTAGGCTGCTAATGGCATGTATGTACGATGCTGAAAACCAATTGCTTCCAGTGGCTTTTGCAATTGTGGAGAAAGAAAGCGCTGACAACTGGGGTTTTTTTATGAGATGGTTAAGGTTGGAAGTAATTGGAGATAATCGATTCTTTTGTGTCATATCGGATAGACATTTGGGAATTAAAGCCGTGTTTCAGGATCCAAATCTCGGATGGGATGAGTCTACCGATCAATGTGTGCATCGGTATTGCTCCCAACATGTTGCCGAAAATCTCTACAAGCACGTGGGCCGTAAGAGAGAGGTTAGTGACAGGTTCATAGCTGGAGTGAACAAATGCAAACCTAGGAGGTTGCAGGAGATGTTACAAGACTTTGAAATTGGTTGTCCGAAGGCTATCGACTACCTTAACAAGGTGGGTAAGAGGGACCCTAACGATGAAGACGAGCTTCCATGTCCAGAGAAGTTGTATAAAGCTTTGGACGGAGGCCACCGATGGGGGATAATGACAACAAATGGGTCAGAGTCACTGAACGCCGTGTTCAAAATTAGTCGGCGATTACCGGTTGCAGCGGTTGTGGAGGATACGTTCTATAAATTAAATAAATGGTTTTTTGAACGATCGAACAAAGCTCAAATGGCATGTCAGCATGGTCAGGTGTGGTCCGACAGGGTAACTAAGTTATTGCAAAAACGTATTGGAAAAGGAAGGGACATGACTGTGATTCCTTATCGTGGAAGTCATGGGCTTTTTGAGGTCCTAGGAAGGGACATGACTGTGATTACTAAGGTAATTTTCTACACCGTTTGGTATTTTCTAAATTATTCTAGACTATGTTGGTATTTTTTAAATTATTCTACACCATTTCGGTATTTTCTAAACAATTCTAGACTATTTCGGTATTTTCTAAATTATTCTACACTATTTTGGTATTTCTCAAAATTATTCTACACTATTTGGGTATTTTTCTAAATTATTCTACACCATTTTGGTATTTTTTGAAATTATTCTACCCCATTTCGGTAATTTCTAAACAATTCTAGACTATTTCGGTATTTTCTAAATTATTCTAAACCATTTTGGTATTTTCTAAATTTTTCTAGACCATTCGGTATTTCCTAAATTATTTGGACATTATTTTAAACCATTTAAAATTAAATAAATTAAATAAATTAAATTAATTAAATAAATTAAATAAATTAAATAAATTAAATAAATTAAATAAATTAAATAAATTAAATAAATTAAATAAATTAAATAAATTAAATAAATTAAATAAATTAAATAAATTAAATAAATTAAATAAATTAAATAAATTAAATAAATTAAATTAATTAAATTAATTAAATTAATTAAATTAATTAAATTAATTAAATTAATTTAATTAATTTAATTAATTAAATTAATTAAATTAATTTAATTAATTAAATAAATTAAATAAATTAAATAAAAAATACCTTGAAAAAGTGATGGGGAATGATGGGGACGGGTGGAGCCAGCGCCCTTTGTACTCACCCTCTGTTTCCGGAAAAAAAATTTCCGGAAAGAGCTTGTTTCCGTAAAAAAAATTTTCCGGAAATAGCCCGTTTCCGGAAAAAAAATTTCCGGAAGTAGCCCCTGTTTCCGGAAATTTTTTTTCCGGAAAGGGTATATTTCGAGAAACGTGGCTGATGTGGTTATTTTTTGAAATTTAATATTAAAATTGGATATTAATAAAAAATTCGGTTAATAGGTCATAGAGTAAAAAAAAATGTATTTAGGCCTTATAAAAGTATTTTGTTAATAAATTTGATGGAAAAATATTTTGTTTTAATATTTTAAGAAACAAGACATTTAATTAAAAATTTCGATGGTGAGAAAAATGGCCGCATATGCCAACCGAAAATGAGGAGAAAATGATTCTGCAAAATGTAAGCAAATCTGTGTCCTCTTAGAGAGATGCGAGCTTGTACCAGTGCACCAAGTCCACGGTTCTGACATGTAACATTAATAGAGCAAAAAATTGGAAAGTATAGTTCTTCTTATTAAGCAATGCACAGTGCACACCTCCAGTCGTACTTGGATCCATATCTCCCAGGTACCTGACTCAACACAATTGAAATGGACGGTCCAGATTTAATTTCAGTCGGTGGATGTTCTGAATGACGTTGGGGGCAGTATTATTTGTGCTTTGAGATTCGTGCCAAGTTTAAAAAACATCCAATTTCAGACCGTCCGATTCAATTGTACTCAGTCAGGTAACCTGAGGGGATGTGAATTCGTCGTACTTGGCACTGTACTTTCAATTGAACTTCCTTTGCGAATTGCGACGGATTGTCCATAGATGAAACTCACATATACAGATTTATGTCCTTACAGGAACCGTTGAGTTTGAGTAAGGATTAGTTAATTAAAAGCGATGCTCGCACATCTCAATTTTGTAAGAAAGTTTCTGATTAACAACAGAGCAAAATTGGAGCATTGATCCATTGTACCAGTATCTCTATTTTTATGGTAGCAGATGTGGCAAATAAGATAAGAGATTGATAGTTAAAAGGTTTTTCAGATCTTTCTGCAAATTCCGTTTCCCTCCTAATTGATACAATATTCCTTAAACATTAGGCTCAAACTACTGAATAGACCAATTTTCTTTACCGTATATATACTTGTATAAAAATTTTCTAAAAACCTGATTTTTTAAAATTATGGCAGGTAAAGAACATGCATAACAAGATCCATCGAGGATAATATAGGCCAGTATCAGGCTCCAATTAAATCAGATCATAACTATAAAGTAAACAAATATATAAAAGAGAACAACAAGAGGAACTCTTGCTGGCACAGGACCGTCCCAAGTATCCAACTCGCACATAGCATAGTGACAAGATTCGCGTATTATACTCGAATAATTTATTTTTTTGGTGATGCCGAACTGAACACCGAATTATTCAGTTAACCAAATTTTGACAGAATTAAATCCGAATAATTCGCGAATTTTACGAACTTTTTCCGAATTTTATGAATTTTTCTCGAATTTTTTTTCCAGAATATATTTTTATTGGTTTTTTTTATCTCTCTACACTGAGATCTCTGGTCCGGATAATTCCGAATCATTCTCGAATTATATCTAAATTATTTCCGAATCACAAATTCTTGACCTCGCTGAACCGAATCCGAATAATTCATTTGTCAATATGGTACAGAGTGCCAGTTCATGAAATATTCTAATTAAATTATTGTATGAACTATGCTAATTCTGATACTATTGTACCAGTATCTAACTCAATCTGTGTTATAGTTTGATTTTGTAAGGATAGTGTTAGGAGTCATTGTAATAGGCACACTTGAAGCTGTTGTAATAGGCTAGAAGTTAGTTACGGATTCAGACTATGTATAAGGTTACACTGCTATACAAGCAAAGTCTCTGTAATTGAAACATTATGGAAAATACAAAATCATTTCCTCTTATCTCTTCTATAAATCTATTAAATAGTTAAATTTCAAATTTCTGAAAATGTATGAGGGCCTTTAATAGTTATTTTAATTTTTTACTGCGAATTACTTGTGCTATTTTTTTTTTTTTTTGTGATAATCTGTAACTTATCCGTTTATGTTTCTTTCTAAGGAAATTTGAAGTATTCGCACGTATGATTTGCATTCATAGTACACCTCCTCTAGTGTTAAGTAATATTTGTCAAATTTTCGAAATCGCATGAAATTTGTATACTGAATGATTCAAAATATCATTTTTTTTAGTAATGACATTACTGAGAGCTTTTATTTTTATTTTTATGAGAATTACCATATATAACATAAAATTTCTCTTCCAATTATTTGAAGTCGAGCTTCTCGATCTGTTATTATACCTCGAGAAGTAGACAAAATTACAATTCCTATTCCACCCAGAATCCTGGGAATTCGTTGATATTTCGAGTAAATTCGAAAGCTGGGTCGGCTTATACGTTTTAAAATAGTTCTATATATTCCATTTTTTTCTATAAAAAGGTAGACTTAAAATCAAGAAATTTTTGTTATTTTTTTATGTTTCCGAACATTTTTAATAAAACCTTCTCTTAAAAGTATCTTAACAATGCTTTCAGTAATCTTTGTAGATGGTATTGGAACAGTTTCTTTTTTAGCCATGTCAGCGCTTTCAGTAATCTTTGTAGATGGTATTGAAACAGTTTCTTTTTTAGCCATGTCAGCATTTCTTATCAAAGTAATAAGATTGGAAATAGTGTCGTTAGTCACAACAAATTCATTGATTTTTGCAGTTTTTTTTGTAATCAACATGTTTTCCTTTTTTTATTGATTTTTTAAAATATATACCCTAAAAAAATCCCCAATTTCATCTATTTAAGATATCCAATATATAATAGTCTCATTTATTAGTTAATAGTTTAAATTACTAATTTTTATAATACATCAGAAGCTAATGAGAGAATTTTAGTAAAATGAAATTTTCTCAATTCTTCAATGATTGCACCAAAATCCTAGATCCCTTTGGATTTCCTTGTTTATCAATGACAACTGCTGCATTGTCATCGTATTTTATTATCATACCATCTTTACATTTGAATTCCTTGCATGTACGTACAATTACAGCTCGAATCACTTCAGATTTTTCTAAAGACATATTGGGAACTGCTTCTTTAATTACAGCAACAATAACATTACCAATTTGAGCATAAAAAAGAAAGAAAGTAAAACTCAAAAGATACCCCATTATTCATTAGAATAGAAGATAGATAAGATCATTTTGAATATCTCTGTGTTTTTAAACAATCTTTTATTGATGCAGGTACTTAGGATTCTATGGATGAAAATAAAGAGTGATTGAAGAGATCTATCTCCTTTTATCCAAATCAAATCCACTTGTATGGGAGTAGAACTAGAGTGTTTTTAAGTTCACCAAGCTTCCAACTCAAGTCTAAAACCGGTCAAATCGGTTTCAAATAATAAATCCGATCGGTTGAAACCTGCCTACCTTACGAGTGATGCGTCTACATGTGAAAAAATTGAATATTGAAATTAATTTTGCATAGAGTCAAGTGATAAAAAAACGTTCAAAAATGAATGCATTAAAATTAATTTATTTAATTTTGATCGCTTAACTTTATACTAAATTATTCGAATGTTCAAAAATTTCACATCTAGACGCATTACTCGTAAGATAGGTGGGTTTTAACTTTTCGAATTCATCATTTGAAGCCGATTTGACGGATTTTTGACTTGATAGGACACCCTAGTTCTACTCCTTTATGGACTTAATATGTGTATTAGCTGGAACGGATTATACTTTATCAAACAAAATTTACTAAAGTTTAATGCACGTAGATGACAAAAATGATATTGAGGGTAATTTGGTCTTTATGTGTATTCTCATAAAGTAAAATATTTTGTATTCACTCATCCTAGATTTTTGGGTAACTTTTTTAACAGATTAGGTTTGGCTCCATGCAGCGCACTGACTATAGAATCAAAACGGGGCTGCACATGGTTTGTGCGCTGCATGAAGCTAAAAATACTCTGTTAAAATCTTTACCCAGATATTTTAATCCGTTCGTATTGCCGAACATGGGTTCCTTAGTGAAGCTTAATTTCTTAAGCCCCCATCTCTTAATCCATAGTGCCGAACAGCACCTTTTAACGGCCTAACCTGTTTGAGCGCTTACGCCTCTCTCTCCCGTTTGAGCTCCTTAGCCGCCTCTTCATCAATCTTTCACCATCTCTTGATCAATCTGCCACTCCGCCTCTCGCCTCTCTCTTCGCGACCTCCCAGACGACCTTGACCCCCTCTTTCAGACCCTTTCCCTGCTCCTCGTCATTCTTGGTAAGCGTCCCCTTGCTCTCCCTCGTTCTATCTAATGGGTTAACGGGTTGTGGGTCTGAGTCAAGAGTTTAAAGTTTGGTGAATAACTGAAGTTTGGTGTTGAACACAAAATTTGCACAAATTTGTAATATACCTTGTTTCGAACTGAGAGATGAGAGAAAAGTTGGTTTTGAAGAGGTACTCAATATTAGAGTTTGTGTAAGAATGCAAGTCCAGTAGGTGCTTTGGTTTTCCTTTTGAGATTTTTTTTTTTTAATTTCTGTATGAAATAAGCCACTTTTCAAGGCTCCTGTTGGATTAAATGACAAATGGTAATTGAATAATTTTTTTCTCTTAGGTCAAAGAGAAGGAGAGTCTCTTCAGGTGGAGTCAGGGGCAATCATCTCTTAAGCCATTTTTTTCTCCTGTTGAAGTAAATTCTTTTTGTATCCTATCTTTTGTTTTTTTGTTTTTTGGTAATAGAATATTTTCTAATGGAATCAGGGGCAATCATCTCTGGTTTTAGTATAATTTCAGTGAATTTCAGTACTGGTATTTACTGACTATTAGGCACTGATCCAGTTGGAACAAAAACTCTTTCCTTTGTAATTGTTGTTGTTGTTTCAGATTTTCTTTGCTTGTTTTCTCTTTAGTTACGTGATTTTGGTTAAACTGAGGGTTTGTTATTGACATGTTAGTTGGGTTCATATTACTACTGTACTGATTAGATTACTTTGGAGGACCTAATTATCATAATTGAGATAATTAATACTCTATTATTCTGCTGGTCTGTACCTATTGAAATTTAAATGCTTGGTCTATTGTTCGTCAGGTTTCTCTGTGATGTGATACTGTGATATTGTGATATTTAAATGCTTGGACTTGTTTCCTTGTTATTTCTTCTAAGCTTTTTGAGTGTGATATTTAGTCGATTGATTATCATTTGTGTTAAAAGTAAAAACCTTTGTTATTTTGTTGTCTATGAACAGCCATTAGTTGATTTTTTATTTTGTTTTGGTTGGTTAAATTGGTCTTTAATCAGATATGGATTGTGTCAATTCCCCTTAATTCGCACACACTTATTTGATTGGATGAGTTGGGCTTTAATCCGAGAATAACTTTGTTTTATTTTACTTCAATTGTACAAAATCTATTTGATTATGTTATGGTGGGGTCAGTAAAAACTTCTTGTACTGATTGAAATGTATCCAAATTTGCCACAATAGTTTGAATAATTAAAGACTCACATAGTCTAGATCTTACTGCAGCAGGAGGCGAGCTATCAAATGGATTTGGAGCAGGAGGCGGCGGCGCAACTGCAGCAGTCGCTCAAGAAACACCCAGCGCTGAACAAGCAGCACGTTCTGACCCTGGGGGGTCCGGATCCTTATGGCCTGGTGGATCCGGAGGTGAATGAGGAGGGGCGGGCCAATACCAATATCGGATTGAAATGGGACGTGCAATTGGCGCTGAGGAAGGCTTTCTTGGGTCAGAGGGAGGCAGCGGAGTTCGTCAGCGGGGCACTGGCAGGGGCCATGGCCAAGGCAGTGTTGGCCCCTCTTGAGACGGTGCGCACGCGCATGGTCGTCGGGGTGGGTTCCCGCAGCATCCCGGCCACCTTCGTTGAGATCGTGCAGGAGGGCGGCTGGCGCGGCCTCTGGGCCGGAAATGCTGTCAACATGCTGCGCATTGTTCCCACGCAGGCCATAGAGTTCGCCACCTTCGAGGCTGTCAGGAGGGCTCTTCAGGAAAACCAACACAGAGACAATAATGGATGCAATAGCTGGGTGGACGCCTTCGTGCGTCGTCTGTCTCCTGTGGCTGTGGGTGGGGCTGCTGCGGGCATTGTCAGCACCCTCATCTGCCACCCGCTGGAGGTGCTCAAGGACCGCCTCACCATCAACCGCGCTGCTTATCCCTCCTTGGGGGCTGCGGTGGTCAAGATCAATGCCGAGGCCGGGCTAGGGGGCTTCTACGCCGGGCTCTGCCCGACCCTAGTCGGCATGCTGCCCTACAGCACCTGCTACTATTTCATGTATGATGCCATCAAGCGCTCCTACTGCCGCGCCAACAAAAAGACCTCCCTCTCGCGCCCTGAGCTCCTCCTAGTCGGCGCGCTCTCTGGTCTTACTGCAAGCACAATAAGTTTCCCCTTGGAGGTGGCCAGGAAGAGGCTGATGGTGGGGGCCATACGAGGTAAGTGCCCAGCCCACATGGTTGCAGCACTGTCAGAGGTGTTGCGGGAAGAGGGGGTGGCAGGGTTGTACAGGGGATGGGGTGCCAGCTGTCTGAAGGTAATGCCTACATCTGGCATCACCTGGATGTTCTATGAAGCTTGGAAGGATATCCTTCTAGGCAACAAGCAGCTTCCCAATTTTTAATTGTTACCCATCTCCATTCCCCAGCCTCAAACTGACCCAGTGACTCAGTAACCCTGACCCACTTCAAATTATATTGAG
The DNA here is from genome assembly GCF_964058835.1 of Carex rostrata. Lineage (NCBI taxonomy): Eukaryota > Viridiplantae > Streptophyta > Magnoliopsida > Poales > Cyperaceae > Carex > Carex rostrata. The sequence continues at coordinate 7,419,073 of NC_135936.1, forward strand.
ACCTACTATTGAAAGTAGGAATTCATGAGTACCTATCTATCTATTCTTCAAAGTAATGTCACATATCCATAATGGGTATCTACCTTCCTTGTTTAGAACTGAGAGATGAAGACAAGTTGGGTTTTGAAGAGGTACTCAATTTTTTAGTTTGCGTAAGAATGCAAGTCCAGTAGGTGCTTTGGTTTTTCTTTAGAATTTTTATTGTAATATCTGTATGAAATAAGCCACATTTCAAGGCTTCTGTTGGATTTCTTTTAATTGTGAGCATGTGTTTTCATTTAATTTGGCTTTTGTTTTCTAAATTGTAGTACATGGAGGTACTTAAACAACACAATTTCTTTCAATTTGTTTCATATATTATTTGAGGTAGACTTTAAAATTTAGATGCCAGTACCAACTTGTTCACTCGTCGTGCACCAATGCAATAACTGAATTTTGGTAAATAGTTCATATTTGTTATATAAGACTGGTTTTAGTTTACTGTGTTTTAACTTTTAAGTCATAAAATTAATTAAAAATCTATATTTCATATTTATTTGATCAAAGACTCAAATTAGTTTTAGTTTGGCCAGAATAAATCCTTAGTCATCTCTTAACTGTCGCAAATAGCTACTTTGATTTGAAGCCGCTGTCTAGCACAGGGATGACTCTCAAATAAGTTAATACAATTGTTGATGCAACTATGAGTCCACTTCTGGATAAGCTGTATCGTTGCATGTTGTGAATACTTGTACTGGTAAAAGTAGAATTTTGCACAAATGCGTACTGTTTTGACATCTCTTTTTTTGTCTACCCCACCCAGTTCTCATAAAACCAAAGGTCAATTTGAAAGTTCCCCATGTGTCAAAGATTGAAACAAGGTTTAATTTACATTTTCTTCCTAAAAATTTGATGGGTTTTTCCCCTTGCAGAGGATTTTTGTATGAATCTTGGATCATCTCTATCCTCTCTGTTTTTTATCCCTGTTCGCTCCGTGTGAGTCCATCTGATAGGATTGAGCATTCCTGCGGTTTTGGTTGTGTTTGATTTAGTTCTGAACTCAAGTCAACTACTTTTTGATAGAGCATAAATTTGTCAATTATCTTCCGAACTATTGTTATTGTAGAAAGCCTAGATGGAGAATTGCTGAGGTATGATAATCGAACAGGTATATATCTTCTGAGGTATGATCTAATGAAATTTCTTTTTTACCAATTTACCCTCATGTAAGACAGTTGTTTGAACAAATTTTCATCCACACAAACATTTATTTTCCGGAACAAAATAACTGCTTGACACTTTCTTCTTAAAATTAAAAAAAAAATACAAATTAAGTTTTAAACCATCCGATCTGCTTTGCTAATTCGTGCTTGATCAGATTGATCTGATACTCAAAATGTCGCTGGAAATTGAAATGGACGGTCCAGTAGCATAAACCCCATCCAAACCCTGACTCCCTCTCTCTCCCGCTTCTTCCTTCTCTCAGCCCAGGTGATTTCTAGCCCTCACCAGGCGAAGCTCTCTCTCGCGAATAATACTCCAAGCGAACCCCAAATCAGAGATCCCTATCTCTTTCATCAGGCGAACCCCAAAGTCCAGCCATAGTACGAATGACCTATTGCTATACCAAAATAAGTTTTTAAAATAAATTTTAGTGTTATAATTCAAATTTACAAGATTTAAACAGCTTTTATTTTTTATTAAGAAAAAAACTTATTTTCCTTTGTCATAATTGTGTATATATATTGTGTGACAACTTTAAATCTAAGATAGATTTAAACAAATTTTAATTTGTACGATAGAATTGTGTGATACAATTTGTGTTTGTCATACATAAATTGTGTGATATTCATTACATTTAAATGGTTGTCATACAATTTCCGCGCTTCGGAAAAAATGTGATTAAGGCTTTACAAAAATATATAATATATATATAGTCGAACCATAGTATCTCATTAAATTAATATTGTCTCAGAATTCGAAGTATTGTGAGATGTTATGCAAAATACTATCGCAAGAGATCATATGCCTTTCGTTACAAGGAAAAGAAATGATGATAATACTAAATAAAATATTGGAGAGAACAAAATACAATTTAAAAAAGTTGCTGGTATTTTGAAATTTCTCTCTTGATATCTTTCATTTCTATCTTGTTTTTTTTATTGGATTTGGATTCTCGAATTATCTTTAATGATTGTTCTATCTTTACTTGTTGTTACTAATGCGGATAACATGTACATAAGTTGTTAGATGAATTTGATTTTAGTTTGGGTTTTAAACCAAAATCTTTACAAATACCACTTGATACCGGTATAATAGCGATTCACTTGGCTTATGTTGCTAATATTATATGGTATCAGTGAATTATGTTATACTGATATGTTACGTACAATGTCTATTTATGTCTATTTACAATCTAAACTGAGAGGATTGTTACAATCTTTTTCTCTTTAGAATTGCTTTCTAAACTTTCTAAAATTTCTAAGTAAATTTATTTCTAATGTGCTTGTCAATTTTTCCTATGGAGAAATTCTTCAATATTTTATTGGATTTCTTTTTTGAGAGATTGATAGTAGCTATCAATCCAATATTTTATTGAAATTAATCAATTAGATTGCTAATGTTAGTGAATTTTTGTATTTGCAGCTAAGCACCGCTTGCTTGGTATAATTATTGATAATATGTCTGATGAGTTTTGTTTGAATAACTCACAAAGCCCGAAATATCAAATATCAAGAGACATGCAATGAGTTGTCATGCCCGTATCAGCATGAAAACTACTTAATATATAATAAATCATCCAATATTCAATTTGACTTGAACTTGATGGGCAAAAATGTAGTTACATATATAAGTAGATTAAAGTTTTGGGAGTAATGTCGATATAACTAATTACCTACTTATTGATAGGATGGCCTGTGAGAAACGAATAGCACTCTGTGAGTATCTTTTTTTCTTTTCTTTTTTCAGATTATTTTTACTTTGTACCGATAAGATTTACAAGTATTTTATTCACTCTTCTTCATTATATAACAAATATTGTTGTTTTCTTTTTTATAACAGTGACCTATTTGAAGACTAAAAAGAGATATTACTTTGTATAGATTAGTTTTTAACAAAAAATAGTTACAAGCTCTATGTATGATGCAATTTTCACTGGTTACATGGGTGTTCAGTAAATTTGGCAATTTTGACTATTTAATTTGATTTTTATTATTTTTTGCATTTAATTTTTGTAAATAGACTGATAATGTTTTTTGAGTCGCATATACCAGTATAAGAAAATTTTGAAACATAGAATAATTTCCGTCGATTTGAAAGACATTTAAAAAAAAATGTTAAGAAAAGTCATTTATGTTTGCACTACTCATTTTTTTTACCGAATAAAGAAGGAATGTGTTATATATATCAAGTTTGAATTTTAATAATTGAATATATATGGTTAAAAAAAGGAACTGCATAGTTAAAAGGAAAAAAATATATGCCAAAAAAAATTGTCACGAAAATTGGATATATAAAAGCATAGTTCAACCATTTAAATATACAACACTCAATCATATATACATTATTTTTGTCAACAATTAATTCCTCCATATATATCATAGGGCTCATGCCAACTTAAATCGATCGGTATCTATGCATTCAAATGTAAGTTATTGATCAGACATTTGTTGGGGAGTTCATGAATAAAACAACGATTGGAAGACCATTATTTGTCTGTTTGTAATGATCTTCCAATCGATTGCAAAAGTCTCCATCACATTTACAGAAGCAACAATTAATAATGTTCTTAGAGCAAATGTCTCCATCGATCACATTTACATTTCTCTAGTCCATTAGAGAAATATATATGCTAGTTGTTGCTTCTGTAAATATATTGATCGCGAAAGTCTTCATCACATTGAACTCCAGAATTTGTTGATAATTATTGGTAATATTGGTATTGCGCAACGAAATGTTAATTGTCGCAAGTGTGCTCATGAAAGTTGCAATTTAGTTCAACTACTCGACATAATATGTAAACATGTAGCAAGACCTGAATATTTTTGTTCGAACGAGAATTGTTAATTATTGAATGATATATTTTTGTTGTTGTTGCGACATCACTTAATTAATTATCATTGTTAATTGAACCGATTCATGCTTTTATCCAACTTTCATGACAATCTTTCTAATTAGCATATATTCAATAACTAAAATTCGGACATGATATAAGCGATGCCAAAAACATGATAATCTCTATTTCCCTTGTAAGTTAACTCTGGTGTTGGTAAAGAGATTTTAAAATCAAGAGAAATATTTCTATTTTTTTAGACGAAAATCCACGCGGCAAGCTACTGTCAAGTGGGTCACTGGTCAACAAGGCAGTGTAAACCTGGGCCCACATGTACCTTTCTACGCCCTAAGGCCGTCTTCATTAAAGAAAAGAAAAGGGAGCGGAGAGGAAGAGCGATCAGACCGTAATCAGTCCGGACTCCATCATCTGCTTCAGAAGCGGAGAAATGAGGAGGGAGCGGAAGAGAATTGACATTGTTCGGAGATAACGATGGTATGTATTTCGCTGAGATTTGTTACTCCCAAATCGGAGTGTACGAAATACTATTTGGAGGTGACGATGCACTAATTACCTTTCTCCCTGTTCCTTCTCCTTCCTCTCTGCGCAATGTTTCTGAAGCACAGCCTAAATGTTGGATCATGCTTTACTTATTAGCTTTTGTTCTGACATTTTTTTTTAAAATTCGATAATGCTGGAAATTTTTTATGTGCCGCTGAATTATATGTATTTAATTAGTTACTCATGAACTGTTCATTGTTATATTAATAGTTTGCATCGCCGTAAAAAAAAATAGTCTTTATAATATATAGAATTGTTTATCTATGTTCCTTTAATTTGTACATTCTTTCTTGCTAAAAAACTAAAATTAAGATCTACATATTAGAACTAGGGTGTTTCTAAGTTCATCTTTTTTTGTAAACTCAACTCTAAAATTTATCAGATTGATTTCAAATGCTGAATTCAAACTGTTGAAACTCGTCTACATTATGAATGATGCGTCTATATGTAAAAAAATTGAACTTTGGAATTAATTTAGTATAAAATCAAGCTGTCAAAATTAAAAGGTTTATAAATTAATTTTAATGCATTCATTTTTAACGATTTTTTACCACTTGACTCTATACAAAATTAGTTTGAAAATTGAATATTTTCATATGTAGTTACGATTGATTTCAACGGTTAGAATTCATCATTTGAAACCATTCCGATAGATTTTTTAGTTGAATTCACAAGAAAATTTTATGAACTTAGGAACACCTTTGTTCTACTCAGATCTACATATTATATATAATATTAGTGTTATGTATAAAAATAATAATAATTAAATATATATGACGTCTTGTTTCTTTGTATTGTAAAAAATAGTATTATCGTATGATTATCATATTAATATGTGATATTTATCTGTATCTGCGTAGCATAACTTAAGAATATGAGAGTCAAGCAATCTTGAATTGTCAAACCTTTTGTGAGAATTTTTTTTTGGTTAAACGTTAAAATGAGCATTATGTGACAAATCATGCAAATTTGCTCAAAATGAACAAACAATTATCAAGGACTACTGTTGTGTAAAGTGTGAAAATCATATACTTAGCATGTCCAATCTACTTCTATAAACAGAATTTTATCTCTCTACAAAATATAATGAAGCATTTATAAATTAAGAATCTAGAGCTATCTAAAACTAACTAGCGTTTTTTTTTATATTGGATTGAGAAACTTATATGGCTATTTTAAAAGATATTATTCCAAATATAATAAGATAATGGAGAACACTAAAACTTAACTTATCATTTACTTTATGAAAATATGCACCACAAGTAGGGTTGTTAATTGAATAGGACAATTCATGGACAAACGGACTGAACAATTAACAAATTAATATTGAACAAGTTACATTCTGAATAAGGCCCGAAATTCAGTTCATGTTCAAGTTAAATCTTAAGTACGAAACAGATCTGAACAATTATCCTTGTTCAGTGAAGAGCCAGTTTCTTGTCCAGTGAACAACACGTTTGATCAGCCTCGAACAAGCTCTAAGTTACGCCTCATTCTCGGAGTCTCTCTCATTTGAGCGCCTCTAGCCTGATTTTTTCCCTCTCTTCACCACTCTGCCGCCCTTCACCGTCTCTTTGTCATACACTCGGTCCGATCTTCGATTCCAGTAGGTCCCACTAATCATCCTAGAAGTGCGTCTCTCTTCTCTCATCTCTCATCTCTCCTATTTGAAGTCAGGTGACTTCTTCGCTGTCGCACCGTCTCTTTGCCTCTTCCTGTGCAGTTGTGCTTGAACTTGATGGGTAAGAGTTAACAGTGGGTTTTCAAGTATAGACTCCTCATTCGTACTAGACAAAATACATTTATAAATGAATGGGAACAAATTTCTATTGTTGTTGTACTTACTGGTATAGTCTTATAATATAAGATAAAAAATTCCAAAACTGATATAAGTTGTTTGACATATTCATTGCCAGTGTCAGGTAAGAATCGTTTCACTATTTGTTTTCTAAATTTTGAATCTATCCTCTGGGAGTTTCTTCTATAATTATTTTCTTTGTTTATTGAATGGTAGGATGCACAAACTCTAATAAAATATTTACAATATATATTGGGGATGACTGCGTGATGAAGATGCCTCCAAAGTATGCCAAATTCATAAACTGCGATGCAGTATTATTAATTTTCAATATAAATTGAGTATGCAGTAAAGAGTAAAGACAGTGTCAGTATGTATCAGCACCTAAACTACATATAAACCTAAGCTCTACAATTCATGTAGCATTACAATATACATACTGTTTGGTTCAGTCCCAATGCTTGTTTGGTGGCATCAGTACTTGTCTGTCCCTTCCTAATATTATGCTTGTATTATGTCTTGTTTGCTTGATGTTGTTGTCTTTGGCTAAATCTTTATAATCTCTGCCTTATCATAATATGTGCAATATATGTCTTTACAATCTTTACTTGACTGTTTGGTTCAGACCCAATTCATTATTTTAAAGTTGTATATAATATATATGTGCAGGTTGCTCCTGTCGTGCATCTTGCTATTTGGGTGTGACTATAGGTGTGGAACAATAACCAACTATTTCCTCAACTACTCCATTATTCCTAAAAATTAAGAGTACCTATTAATGAAATTAATAAACTATTTACTATATTCTATACTAGGCTAAATTGGTACTTTTACTCTTAATGTATTGGTACCTTAGGTTGAATTGGTACCAGTACTGTATTCTATACTATTTACAATATTCTATACTAGGTTGAATTGGTACCAGTACTATACCGGTACCTTAGGTTGGGTTTTTACTATATAATTTTTGGTTTAGATTCTAGTTAGTAGACTCCAAGATGTGTGTAATTTTTAGCATCACTGATTCTACTATGCTTGAGATTTGTTAATGTACCATTGAAACAGCCAAATCATAGACTCATAAACTCATTTTATTGATCTAAACTTGAATTGAGCATCTTACACCTATTGATGGTGTTGTAAAACCCAGTTTGATACAATTACAGAACCAAGTTCTAAAACAAAGTTTGTAGAGAAACAATACAAGAATGACGGGATTTTTCTCATTCTTATTAAGACCGTCTAATCATGTTATCTCAAAATATAATTATTAAATCTAAGAGTTTCACTTTTTCTCACAACACACTTGCATCGACATATCCTTGAATTAATTTATTTTGCAGGTTGAGATGCCCTTGCACAAGTTCAATAAGAAAAGGGTAAAAAGGTAAAACTTCTGGTCCAAAGAAATTTCAATATTTGTGTATTATATAAGTTTTAGGTACGAAAACCTTGAAAGTAATTTCAATATTTGTGCATCATTTAAGTTCTGTATTTTGTTTTTGAGCGAGTTAACTAATTGTTTCTCAATTTTTATGTATACCATTTATGTTTGTCAGAGGAGTGGAGTGATACTAGTGTCTCCACCCCTCATAATTGTTTGATTCTAAGTAGGCTTGAGATTCAGAGTTTGTTTACTTGGCATATTATGATGTAATCTAGACTAGTAATTTTATCTTTTAGATGATTGATATATAACAAAAGTGAGGATGACTTGATCTGATGAGCATGTGTAACAGTAGGAGATTTATTTTGTTTTGTGGTGCTATTTTGTTATGCTTTTCTAGGTCGATATTACAAGTAGATGCAATGTTTGTCATTTGTGTAATATTTTATTTTTTGCGATATATATTTTTAAGTTATGTTTCGTGCTATAACTATATTTGTTTTCGAGAAAAATTAGTAGCGTGATCTAGCAATTCATCATGAAAAATGAGTTATATTAGTAACAGGAATCTTTCTGTATAACACTTCATATAGAATTTTTTTTTTTGGGCAAATTTACGGTATGTGGAAGCAAAAATGCATTAGCGAAGTTGATAGGCATGTTGTGCATATTATACAGATTGCCGTATTGTTTAGTCCTGTTGATTGTCCAGGATGATATTAAGGTGGTCTATTAAGTTGTTCATTTCAGCACGGTTCATTGAAACGGGCATGTTATGAACAGGGATCAGTTTCGAACCGAACATAGTTGTAAACATTATAGGACGGGTCGATCTTTTATTTCGAGCTGAACATGAACAAGACCCTTTCATTTAATTTTGAACCGGGCCGAGTTTGAACAGAGGGGGTCCATCCATTAGCAGCCCTGGTCCACAAGAGACAAACACACTTCAAATTAAATAAGTGCAGCACACAAGAAACAAATGCAATAAGTACAACACACAAGTTTTTTACCGTTCCTTAATTATTGGTTATAGTAACAACAAATCAATTGCAAATCAATTATGGTGTTTTGTAATTGTGACACGGTTTGGTAACAAGATAAATCCGTCCATGTAGTGAACTTATAATGAGTACTATACCTTTTTTTTTTCTAGTGTATTGATACCTAATTAAATAAACTGAATACTAATGTTTCTTATAATTAATGTTGTCTTGAGTTCATCCTTGCTTCATTGAGAGCTTTGCTCAATATTTTTGTTTATTAATTGTTGTATTAATTTTGAATTCTTATCTCAAGTTTTTATTTGATTCAAAGCCTGTAACGAGTGAGAAAGTTTCATTTAATTGATTGGTACTTTGCCTTGATTAATTGTTGGCACTATGAAGTTAATTTACTCTCTCCTTAAACTGAACAGAGTTTTTTTTTTTTACCCTTTTTTCTATGACATGCTTATTTGTTAGCTATCTCTATTAGTGTTGCGTTCAATTTGTCTTATTTGCTGACTATGGTATTTACCCTTAAACCCTAAACCCTTGAACCCTCCTCTTTTTTTAATTCAAAATTTTGCTTAGAGAGTCAATTTGTTATAGTATTGTTGCTTTTTAATTCAGTATAAAATGTTTCAAGTATTGCATAATCAAGTACATTTTAATTTAAAATCAAGTATCTTGTTAACTTTTCATAAAAAAATTATCCCAAAATATGTATGGAAAGGACGATCGAAAGAAAGTAAAAATTAGTTTGTCAAAATTTTGGGTGATTCATAACATAATTATTAGGTTTCAGTGCAGAAATAATATGAGGATCAAGGATGAGATATCTTTTCTCTAGATTATAAGCTAATCATTTTATTAACAATTTTTTTAAATTAATTAGCGACGGACTTCTTACAAGTCCGCGCGAAAAGAGAAGGAAATTAAGATTAAAAAAACAATAATTAATTAAATAGAAGGTACAAAAACCGCTTCTTTCACTTTCTTTGTTCTATAGGCATCTAGAATAAAATCAACAATTAGAATGTTGTTTGAATTTCATATTTTTTTTTTGGCGTTATTGAATATACAACAATAACTTGAATTATGGAGAATAAAAAATTGTCAATAATGAATACAACATTTTGCATCTTTTTTAATTGTGACAAATTATGTATGAAAAAATTATAGATAAATCAAGCCAAAAGCTAAATCCACATGTTCAATACATCAAACGCACATTCATATATATATATTCATGTCATGCAACATTTATACTCAGCATACTCTTCACATGCTCACTACTCACATCAAGTAGCTCAAAGCTCCAAATCCAATTCCAAAAACAAGACTCCATCCAGCATTTTGGCCCCTCCAACTGGCATCTGAGGTGGTGCTATCGGCGTCAGCAGACGAAATAGGCGCCTCCGCAGTAGTAGAGATTGGTTTCTTTGTCTTCTTTTTTGCAGGCAAAGGCGCCGGTGCAGCAGCCGGTGGTTTTGGTCCAAAGATTGCCTGTGGCAGGAGGACGCTGTCGACGGAGTATACCGCGAGCGGGAAGTCGGAATAAAGTACACTGCTTACTGGTGTGTCATTGACTCCTGTTGACACATTTAGCTGTTCCACAATAATTATGCAAAACATGATTACTGTTAATAATGAAAGGTTTGTATGTCAATATTTTATATACATGTCTAAGGGGCATATATATATATGGTATAGTGAGGATAAAGAGATGATCAGCTAAGTCCTCTCTATATATAAATGGAAATTTTCTAATTTTATATATTAAGTTTTGTAATATTAATTATATGCATCAATATATTTTAGTCTCTCTATAAAATAAAATTACATTACACTGAATTTTGGAACCGTTCAATCTCAAAAAGGAGAGCTGATTTGAGGCACTCGTTCAAACGAAATTTGCTTTAGGACAAAAGATAAACTGTAAATTGAAAAGACATTGGAAAAAGTACAAACTCTTGAATTTTAGTCAAACAAATTAAAGGAGAAAATTAATATTTTTATATAATGTTCAAACCGACATTCCTCTATAACTAAAAACGTCGGAATATCAGCCAGCCTTCATAAAAAAAAAAAAAACAGAGAGATCACCTGATATTTTGACAACATTAACAATAAAATTTCAAAAAAATTCAAATAAAATTTAAAAATTTAAAAATATTTTTTAAATATGTTATTGGGTGTATAGATAGTCCAAGAATCACATTTCATGCATTAATCGAAGTATCGTTTGATCATGTATTAATTAAGACCGTTAACTTTGGATCATTATAATTTTAACTCACTTGATGTATTATAAAACATACATGTTATTATATAAACAATGTGTACATCAAGTCTCATTATATTTTATATAAATAATGTTTATATTAGAATTTTAAAATTTAACTTTATTATTAAAAATAATCAAAATTGTCAAATGATCTCCCTCTTCATTAAATGCCCTCTAAATCCAATATGTTACTCTTTTCTTGAATCTCAATTTGTTGACGCTGATAATTTAATTTTCAACATCCATCTTAATAATATTCCAAAACATTTATTTGTAAGATTATCCTCTAGATCCAGAATTTTTTTCCTAACTTGAGAATTTTTGTCTTGAATCAGATTTAGAAGTAATTTTTTTTTTTTAAAATAAGTATTTGACAAAGGTGTGCACATATGGAAAATAAAACATGTACACTAACTACAAGAATATATTTTTCATAAAAGGTATTTGACAAAGGTATGTGCATGACATGAATTTTTTTTTCAGAAACCATAAATAAAAAAATATATTTTACCAAACCAACTTGATTGCTTTGTTTTTTATTTTACAAAAACCATAAGAACCAAGATGCCATTTTAGTCCCCTTTTTTTTTTGAACTGAAATGGCAATTCGATCCGAGTCATTTTCACAAATTTTGAGAAAAAAAATATGTTGAAAAATTATAAAAATATCTTGAACCGAAATGTCATTTTGATCCCAAAAAAAAAAGTAATCATGTTGGTTTCATTAAAAAAAAATTGCATAACAGGGTCAATATTATTATAGATATTCTTGTTGGCAGTAATGATATACCCTCGAAAATAACAATATATGTTGGCTTATCTTGGACGAGAGTCCTTCTTTACCATGATATATATATATATATATATATATAACTGATTTTTATATATAAGAAAAATTGATTAGCGATACCCTGATCGGCTAATCAATGAAGAGGAAAGATATGCCTCTGATAATGTGATTGCTCAAAAGCGTTGCATGGATACCGTTGCCACTTGTTGGGGACTGAGTTTGATCTAATTAAGCTCATTCAACCCACGTGAATTCTTTTCAAAAGATCAGTCCAAAATTGATCGGATCGGATCGGATCGGATCTGCTGCTACGCTGTATATATATATATAAGGATCCCTGCTATTCTAATTTCATGCATCCCATCTAAAATAAACGGGTCAATTTTAAAAGTATACCTATTCGAATATAATGGGTTAGCTAGAAGAATCCTGCTATCACAACTATTCATCGTATCATGAGCAGTAAAGAAAAAATAATCCTGTTGGTGTGTGTATATATATATATATATATATATATATATATATATCTACCTGGTTGCTGGTGGTGGTGACATTCATAGTATAAACACCATCATTTCCTGACGCTTGTGTGCTAACTGGGTTACTCGCCGACTGGAACGTTGTAAGACTGTAGAACCGAGGTAGAACATGGAACAGCACAAGCTCAACCTGCTCCTGATCGGTGAGGCTGTTCAATGTACCGGCTTTGAGCTGGTGAAATGCATTATCGGTTGGTGCAAAGATTGTCAGACCGTCATAGGAACTGTTCAACTGGCTATTAATCTGCGTACTGACTTGGGTTTCTTTGAGCAACCGCAACAGTGTCGTGTACTGGCTTCCTTTTTCTAGAATTTTGGTTAGGCTTAGCGGCTCTGGCGTTGGGCCCGGAGCAACTGGTGCAGTTTTTGCATGGGTAGAGGAGAAGAGGAATATGGTAAAGAGAAGGAAAGAGAAGGACAGGGATGAGGAAGCCATTTGGTAACTCACAGTGTGTAGCTAGTGTGTGTTAACTGTTAAGTGTAAGAGGGATTGAGAGCTTGAATGAGGTTTTGTAGTGGTGCGAGGCGAGGGACAAAGGTGGAGGGGAGAGCGGTGGAATGAGCTGGCTTAATGTGAGACTTGAGATGACTGTTGCCTTTTTGAGTCCATCTATCGCTTTATTATAAGATCAATGAAAATATGATATTGATACCCAACTTGTCCCAGCTAGTGTAGTAAATATGCGGTTATCGGACGGACAGGGTATCGCCAAGTGATTAATCGAGAATAATCGATTGTAATTAGAAATAATTGACCGATTAATCGGGAAAATTCATAACAGTTTGATTACTGCCAACAACTAAACAGCCGATTAATCGATCTAAATTGACGTTTTTTGCAACACTAGTCCCAGCCTGTATATTTTATAGCATTGAATTGATTATCTAAAGGGACATTTGTTTCCGTGATGAACTATCATTTATTGTCTGGAACTTAAGTAATAATTAGCTCATAATATTTGAGTTAATATTAATACTTAAGGTTCTATTTTTCTTTGAAAAGGGTACGCTTTACATTTTTATTTTTTTTACTTGCTTGAAAATCACTGAAAAGTTAAATAATAATTACAAATAAGAAGAGAAGAGAAAAAGAAATTAGAATTTCATTTTGAGTAATTACTTGCACTAATCTTAATACAAGCCAATCTATTGATAAATGAAATTGATCATTAATTTGCAGTCATGTACAACAATTTAATTCAAAGTGAAGGAATCATATTAAGATCTCCAAATATTCTATCATTTCAAATTTTATATCAAAATCTAAAATTTAGGTCAGAACAAGACATAAATATATGATCAGATTTTAATTTCAGTTTATCAACATGTACCACATTACCTTTTTAAGTTAACAACTACTTTATTAACATTAAGTAATATTTGGCACAGATCTAGATGCAAGATATACAAATAACTTTTGAGGCATAGTTTGATCCAGACCGATTAATTGGCCGATTAGTCATTGGCGATGACTAAACCGTCATGGATTTTCCTGACTAATCGACGGATTATTTCCGGCCGATTATTCCTGATTATTTCCGATTAATCGCTTGACGGTACCATCTCTGTCTGACGACCGCATACCGTTATTTATAACACTGGTTTGATCTCAAGTAATCCATATAGGAGCATGAATGAATGGAGCATAAATGTTTATCAAAACAAAACAAAAATGAGAGGACCAATTTGATGTACATAAAAAAAGGCAATTTATGGTGGTAAAGTTGGGGTGTCACAACTATCCCAACAGGCCATGTAAGGTGTATGGATAACTTGTTTTCTACTCATTGTTTACAAGTCCAATCATTGATTATTTATTTGGCATATCCTATTCGAATCATTGATTTAAAGACTCCGGTTCTGGATCTTGAAAAGCTAATTATTATTCATTTTCCAGTAGATCTATATACCGATTTTTTTTTAAATACCCTAAAAAAAATGATTTTATTAAAAATAACCAAGTTTTAGTCATATTTTTAAAAATATCCTGGCCGCAGAAAAAATCTGCGCTCCGGAATTTTTATTCCGGGCCGCAGAAAAAATTTGCGCTCCGGAATTTTTTTTTTTTTTTTTTTTGGAATTTTTATTCCGGAGCGCAGAAAAAATCTGCGCTCTAGATTTTTTTTTTTTTAGAGTTTGAGTGATGATATCTCACAATTTGTTTGGAGATTTTCAATAAAACTTCGCAGTCTTGTTCTACGATGTCAAGACTACATGTCGGTCAATTTTCATAATTTTTGAAGATGTTTTGTTATGTTAACCAGAGGTGCAAGTTTGGACTCAGAACACTAGTGGAAAAACAGAAATCAGGATCGGCCTATCTGGATCGGTTATATGGACACCCGATCCTAATAAGTATCTGGATCGGTTTATTTAAAAAAACCGATCCTAAAAACTATTCAGATCGGTTTTTAGTAACAACCGATCCTAGTTTATTACTATTAGGATCGGTTTTTTGTGGAAACGGATCCTGATACTATCAGGATCGGTTTTATTTTAGAACCGATCCTAATAGTTCAATCATTTGGATCAGTTTTTAGTAAAAACCGATCCTGATAGTATCAGGATCCGTTTCCAACAAAAACCGATCCTGATAATTAAAATATCTCAAATAAATCTTATTAATTGAAATATATCATAAAATAGCATCTGGATCGGGTCTATACATAATAACCGATCCAGATAACTTAAATACATATAACAAATTAAAATATATCAGAAAATAGCATCTGGATCGGTTTTTAGCAATAAAACCGATCCAGATACTATCAGGAACGGTTTTATTGCTAAAAACCGTTCTTGATAATTTTTTTTTTTTTTTTTTTTTTTTTTTTTTTTTTTTTTTTTAAGGTAGCATGGTAAAACCTGGCCAGCTTTCAAGTACTTTTTTTTTTTTTTTTAAAGAGGTTTATAATTAAATTAATTTCTTTAAAGAGGTCAAATTAAAGATATTTCATTCCCTATGTACATCCTATATATGAACCGTCTGATCAAATTCGAAATAATATGGTCTTGGTCTAACCATATATATTTTGTTATCTCAGGTAATATGAATTCGTTTCCATTTGTTCATGACATCAATTAAGCAATTAATTTTATGGTATTAATTTATAAATAACAAATAAATAATTAAACAAACAATTATACAAACACAAACAAGTTGTTTATTTTTTTTTAAATAATCTCTGGTTATATATATATATCTCAGATAACTTAAATACATATAACAAATGAAATATATATCAGAAAATAGCATCTGGATCGGTTTTTAGCAATAAAACCGATCCAAATACTATCAGGAACGGTTTTATTGCTAAAAACCGTTCTTGATAATTTTTTTTTTTTTTTTTTTTTTTTTTTTTTTTTTTTTTTTTAAAGGTAGCATTGTAAAACCTGGTCAGCTTTCAAGTATATATATTTTTTTAAAAAGAGGTTTATAATTGAATTAATTTCTTTAAAGATGTCAAATTAAAGATATTTAATTCCCTATGTACATCCTATATATGAACCGTCTGATAAAATTCGAATCAATATGGTCTTGGTCTAACCATATATATTTTGTTATCTCAGGTAATATGAATTCGTTTCCATTTGTTCATGACATCAATTAAGCAATTAATTTTATGGTATTAATTTATAAATAACAAATAAATAATTAAACAAACAATTATACAAACACAAACAAGTTGTTTATTTTTTTTTAAATAATCTCTGGTTATATATATATATCTCAGATAACTTAAATACATATAACAAATGAAATATATATCAGAAAATAGCATCTGGATCGGTTTTTGGCACAAGTCATTGATGCATAACCATATGAAAAGAAAATATATTATATGCACAAGTCATTTGAAAATTAAATAAAATTTTTATTAAATAATTAACTTATATTTCTAATATGTAATTTTTTATATTTATTTAAACATAACCATATGAAAAGGTTTTCCAAATAAAAGAAAAAAACTATCTGGATCGGTTTTATTGCTAAAAACCGATCCAGATACTATCAGGATCGGTTTTTAGCAATAAAACCGATCCTGATACAATTTTTTTTTTTCAAAAAAATTTCTGCAAAAAAAAAAAAAAAAAAAAAAAAAAAAAAAAAAAAAAAAATCAGGGTCGGTTTTTAATAAAAAACCGATCCTAATAGTATTAGGATCGGTTTTTTATTAAAAACCGACCCTGATTTTTTTTTTTTTTTTTTTTTTTTTTTTTTTTTTTTTTTTTTTTTTTTGCAGAAATTTTTTTGAAAAAAAAAAAATAGTATCAGGATCGGTTTTTTATAATAAAAAACCGATCCTGATACTATTTTTTTTCAAAAAAATTAGTATCAGGATCGGTTTTTTTATAAAAACCGATCCTGATACTATTAGGATCGGTTCTTTATAAACAACCGATCCTAATGATAACTTTCTATATAACCAGCTTAGCTAGGGTTCTTCTTATTTTCATTTCGCGCCTCTCATTTTCAATTTAGCGTCTCTGTCTCTGTCTCCGTATCTCCCTCTCAAATCCTCAGTACTCTCTCTCTCTGTCTCCGTCTCTCTCTCTCCTCCGTGTGTCTCTCTATCTTTCTCTCCGTCTCTTCCTCTCAAATCCGAGCATCTCGCACCTCCGGCTCAATTGTGCCAATTTTTTATTTTTTTTATTGTTTCAAAAATGAATTAATGGTGTTTGTATATTGTTTTACAGTTTTGAGGACATCTCTCTCAAGTTACTTAATCATCCGGCCGATCAACTATCATGGTATTAGCTTTATCTAATTTTCTCATTATTATACTTTTAAAACACATTTTTTTGTATTTTTTATTGGAAAATGTTTTTCTATCTAATTGTTACCTTTGTTTTTGTTTTTAGGATTTTTTTTAATCTCAAGTGATGTGATTGCAAAAGAGGTAATTATTGATTTTTTTATTGTTGTGCTTTACATTAATTGCATAATTGTGTATATTGCATAAATGTGTGTTAATTGAAGAAATAGCCCAATTAGTCACTTGTATGTTTGTTAATTAATTTTTTTTTTGGATTTAAATTTATTGTTATAATATGTAATGCTTCACAAAACTTTGTATGAAGTACATGAATTTTTTGTAATAGTTTAATATGTGTATGATAATTAATTTAGAATGTGTATATGATATTTAATTGATTATTGCTTCTTACTGTGCAAAAAAAAAAAATTTAGGATGCTGGCCAGCAAAATATATATGGAAGCTGGTCAAATAAATAAAAATATTTTTTTTAGCCTCAATAAAACATCAGGATCGGTTTTATATAAAAACCGATCTTGATAGTACGTATCAAGATCGGTTTTTATTCAAAAACCGATCTAGATATGTAATTTTAAAAAAAAAAAATCGAAAATACTATCAAGATCGGTTTTTATATAAAAACCGATCTTGATATGTAATTTTTAATTAAAAAAAAATTCGAAAAAAATATCAAGATCGGTTTTTATATAAAAACCGATCTTGATAGTACTATCAGGATCGGTTTTTAGCAATAAAACCGATCCTGATACAATTTTTTTAAAAAAAAAAAAAAAAAAAAAAAAAAAAAAAAAAAAAAAAAAAAAAATCAAGGTCGGTTTTTAATAAAAAACCGATCCTAATACTATTAGGATCGGTTTTTTATTAAAAACCGACCCTGATTTTTTTTTTTTTTTTTTTTTTTTTGCAGAAATTTTTTTGAAAAAAAAAAATTTGTATCAGGATCGGTTTTTTTATAAAAACCGATCTTGATAGTACGTATCTGGATCGGTTCTTAGTCAAAAACCGATCTAGATAACAACTATTAAGATCGGTTTTGTTAAAAAACCGATCCTAATAGTTTCTATTTGGATCGGTTCTTTAAAAAATATAAAACCGATCCTGATAGTATCAGTATCGCCTTCAACAGGATCGGTTGGATTCCGATACTGATATGTGTATATAACCGATCCTGATTCCATATTTTCCACTAGTGGAAGCACTCTTTCAGCAGTTCGGGCAATTTTTTGGAGATGATATCTCACCATCTGTTTGGAGATTTTGAATGAAACTTCACAGTCTTGTTCTACGATGTCAAGACTACATGTTGATCAATTTTCATGATTTTTGAAGATGTTTTGTTATGTTAACCAGAGGTGCAAGTTTGGACTCAGAAGCACTCTTTCAGCAGTTCGGGCAATTTTTTGAGAGATGATATGTCACGATCTGTTTGGAGATTTTGTATGAAACTTCATAGTCTTGTTCTACAATGTCAAGACTACATGTCGGTCAATTTTCATGATTTTTGAAGATGTTTTGTTATATTAACCAGAGGTGCAAAGTTGGACAGACATGTAGGGAGAACAAGGGTAGAGCACTTATCCGATTCACCCCTTCGACGTACCAATGATAGAGAGTTTTTTTTTATAGTTTTAGTTTAGTTATGTTTTATTATGTTTGAGTTTAGTTTTATAGTTATTGTTTTAGTGTAGTTTAGTTTCGTTATGTTTTATTGTGTTTGAGTTTAGTTTTATAGTTCTTGTTTTGGTGTAGTTTAGCTATATATTTTTATCATGCTTTGAGTTTAGTTTTATAGTTATTGTTTTCGTTATGTTTTATTGTGTTTTGGGTTCTATGTTATAAAAAACAAAATTAAATTAAGAACAATAATATGACAAACAAATAAAATAAAAACCGGCACTAATAAATTCGTCAAAATCAAGAAAATTGACTGATATGTAGTCTTCACATCGTAGAACAAGACTATGAAGTTTCATACAAAATCTAACTGCTGAAAGAGTGCTTCTGAGTCCAAACTTGCACCTCTGGTTAACATAACAAAACATCTTCAAAAATCATGAAAATTGACCGACATGTAGTCTTGACATTGTAGAACAAGACTATGAAGTTTCATACAAAATCTCTAAACAGATCGTGACATATCATCTCTCAAAAATTGCCCGAACTGCTGAAAGAGTGCTTCTGAGTCCAAACTTGCACCTCTGGTTAACATAACAAAACATCTTCAAAAATTATGAAAATTGACCGACATGTAGTCTTGACATCGTACAACAAGACTGTGAAGTTTCATTGAAAATCTCCAAACAAATTGTGAGATATCATCACTCAAACTCTAAAAAAAAAAAAAAAATTCCGGAGTGCAAATTTTTTCTGCGGCCCGGAATAAAAATTCCGGAGCGCAGATTTTTTTCTACGGCCAGGATATTTTTAAAAATCTGACTAAAACTTGGTTATTTTAATAAAATCATTTTTTTAGGGTATTTTTAAAAAAATCGGTCTATATATGTCACATAATTGAACTGGCATGCATAGAGAAAATTATAATTAGACATATATTGTACTAATTTAGTATTTAAGAACATGAAAATGATTTTGATACAGTTGAAACTTGACTGTTGAGACAGACAGAGCTGATAAAAGTTGAGAGAGAAATTAAATAATCTAGTGCAGTGATTTTATTTTATAAATCAAGGGGATAAAAAATATCGATGAACACAAAAATTATAAAATTTTAATTTAAGAGAGTTTATCTTTTATTTGTATATTATTCTGCTTGGCAAAGCCGCTTTCTCATAAAAAAAAGGTTTGAATGCAATCCTTGTATGGCTTATGACCACTCAATAAATATTAATTATATGAGAATAATTAATATGATTGCAGAATGATCACTCAATAAATTTAGACTTCTCAATTATAAATGTATCATCAAAAATTTGGAGGATTTGTAGTAATCATGTTCAGATAATTTGTCCTGTCATGGATGTCGTCAAGGGAAATCAAAGCTTCTTATTACTGACATGTGGATCCCACCTGCACGCAGAGCGGTTTCTTACATCAATACTCTGTTTTGTTGGTTATGTTTAGCGAGGAGGGTTCAAATGCCTCCATGTTTTTGTGCCTCCATCATGCCTCCATCTCTCTCCATCATTTTCAAAGTTCAAATAGTCGATCCGAACCGCTCAACCTAACATCCATACTAAAATATGTTTGGAGACCAAATTTTATATTTTTAAGAATTTTTTTACTATTTTCTTAGATAGGTACAAAATCAGTAAATCTGAACCATCTAAAAACAGTATTTTTTTACCTATCTAAAAAAATAGTAAAAAAATTCCTAAAAATATAAAATTTGGTCTCCAAACATATTTTAGTATAGAGGTTAGGTTGAGCGGTTCGGATCGACTGTTTGAACTTTGAAAATAATGGAGAGAGATAGAGGCATGATGGAGGCACAAAAACATGGAGGCATTTGAAACCTCCTCATGTTTAGCAGTGACTAATTGAATCCGTAGAAGTAAAAAGTATGAATTTATGAGGTGTTTAGAGTTAGCACCGCCTTAAAAGGCCCAAGCCCAATTCGGAAAAATTCAAAATTAATCTAGATTTCTTTCTATATTTCAAACAGACTTTGTAATGTCAGTTAATTTAAATATATAAATAAATAAAATATTTAGTATTTAGAATACTCTATTAGCTAGTATAAATAAATATGAACTTAATTTTAGTCTTCATTTTGTATCAAGTAAATCAAGCAATTTCTCTTCTAGTTAAGAATGATAGTAGGTTGGAGGTGTAGAAAATATTGAGCAGTAGAAGTGTAGTTGTATATGCCAACCATAAAAAAAAAAGTGTAGTTGTAAGAATAAATTAGAATGAATAATAAAATTAATTTTAATATAGTGTCTCTACTTAACATAAGGTATATATCATGCCTTAAAAATAATAAAATTTGATGTTTATTTTATTCTTTCATCATGCAATTTGAATTTTTCAATAGTTTAAAAATAACGGTACATAATCATCAGCAAATAATATAAAATTTGTATGAAATTTAATTTATGGACTACTTTATGTTCAATAACATATATATAAATTTATAATTTTAGTTTTAACCCTATTTAAATTATGTAATGAAGTATGTTGTTGGGTTTCTTTGTGGATCATTTTCCACAAGGGAATCGGATGCATCGGAACGATTTTTTTTAAAATAGCATTATATGTGAATATTTCAAAGAAACAAGCACTCAAGATTTGATTTTTATAAAAAAACAACTTCACTGATTTTGTGAATCGATGGAGGTAGAATTTTTTTGCTCCATTACATTTATGGCTGACATATTAAACTGCCTCCACCGATCGACATTTAATCCACATTTAATCAGTGGAGCTGTTGTTTATAGAAATCAAATTCAACATACTTATTTCATTGAAATATATAAATTTAATTTCCATCAGAACGGTATTGGATCACATTTCCACCGAGCATTGTGTCAACATTGATTGGAGCAATTTAAGTAGAGTTACAAAACTTCTATTCGAATTTCGATTAAATTATTGGGGCAGCATTGAACTAAATGAATTCTTGTTAATTGCTCTGATGCTAACACAAGAATTATATTTAATTTCCATAGCAATTAATGACACAATTTGGTGTATGGCTGTTAGAAGAGAACAATCAAAAGTTATGCTTTCAATTCGTTGTAAAAAAATACAAATAGTATGTCCTTTTCCACAAGTACTAAATAAAGACAAAAAAAATAAAATAAAGAAGTACAAAAAGATCCACATTGTATAACAGTAACCAAATCGTTAGGTGAAGCAAAATGAACGTTTCTATCCAAGTGCACATCATATCTGGTGCATCACAATAATTTTTATATGGGACAGTATCTAATACCCTTGCAGATATTATTGTCGCTAATAGAAAAAATACATTTTTGTCGGTATACTCTCGCAGATAGTCATTTTTTACCCTGACGAATACTGTCCCATTCTTGTAGATATTTTTTTTTCCAAGTGATTTTCTTTATCTAGTTAATTATATATTTGCATTTGTTTAGGAGTGAGTCTATGGTAATATGCATATCACGGGTTGTTACCGTGCTACGGCTCTATATTAGAGTTTTCAAATTTTAACGGTCGATCCGAACCGTTCATCTTGTTCTCCATATTAATATGTGTTTGGAGACCAAATTTTACATTTTTTTGAAATTTTTTTTTACTATTTTTTTAGATATTTAGAAAATCACTTGATCTGAAAATTCTGGACCATCCAAAAACAGTGATTTTCAATAAATCTAAAAAAATAGTAAAAAAATTTCAAAAAATGTAAAATTTCATCTCCAAACACATATTAATATGGAGAACAAGATGAACGGTTCAAATCGACCGTTAGGATTTGAAAACTCGAATATAGAGCCATAGCACAGTACCAAATCGTGATATGCATATTACCATAGACTCACTCTTTGTTTAGTGAAATTAAAATCTCAGGTTCTAGATTTGAGTTGTTGATATGGTTCCATCATTTTCTTTTCTTTTCTTTTCATTTTGAATGAAATGAAAGCTTTGCAAAAAATCTGATAAATAACAAGTAATTAAACTCAGTCGAACCATTATTGCATTAAACCAATTAATAGATGGTACATTTTTTATTTAGCTGGAAATGACAAATAATAAAAGATAATTTACATTTGCAAATTGGGAACAAATGGTAGTTGTCACATGTGCATCCCTACTGGCAGGAGGTCACCATTATCCCATCTGGCGCCGATGTCCTCCATTTATTGACAAGCATATTTCAGCCTTCTCCAGATGCATCATGTGTGCTTTTCTCCAATCATAGCATCTATCATTTTCATCTTTTGCTTAGCTGTCAAATGAGACCCATGTCAGACACTTGGGCTCCATCACCCAGCCCATCGGATCCACTAAATAATTGAATAGTCTCAAGAGGCTTAAAGAAGTTTATCATAATCTAGGCCCAATAAGACCATCAAATTATCGGCCCATACCGGCCCGTATTTTACTAGAGTGTCTTGGAAATTTTGTCGACCTAATGGCTTATGCGATTCTTCCTCTGCGAGCTCACTCATGGCGTTTACCAGAGTTCACTGTAGCACTGTGCTCTTCTCTCAACTGCGCACCTGCTCTTCTCTCCCTCTTTCCCGCTTCGCCAATCGACGAACTCCGGTCTCGACATCTGTTGCCACCTTTGATCAGAATCCGACGGTGGACATTGAGCCTCCCACGCCGAGGAAATGGAAACCTGTGTGCCTTTACTACACGCAAGGGAAGTGCACGCTGGTACGACATTGCTGTTCTTTGTTTTGAACTAAATTGTAGTTGAAATTGAATTTTCTCGAGGCTGAGAATTGTTTTATTTTTAGATGGAGGATGGTTCACACCTTGAGAAATTTAATCACAATTTAGAACTAGACCTCGGTGTCAATGAATTGGTGCTAAACAAATTGCGACCTCAGGAGCTGGATTATCTCTTAGTTCTTGATCTGGAAGGGAAAGTTGAAATTCTTGAGTTTCCTGTTGTGATGATCGATACAAGGAATATGAAGTTTGTTGATTCTTTCCACAGGTGATTATACTTTCTGTAGTTCCAGTTTGTGATTACTCTCACGATATTATGCATATGCCATAATTCAGTTCGAGAAAACTATAGGATTAGGAAAGCAAAGTATGTATAGCTGGTGCCACAAATAATTTTGCGCTGTTCATTTCTCTTTCATCAGTTTTGCTTGGCACTGGTTTCTCTTCACAGATTTTTTATTCAGGTTTGTCCGGCCAACCATGATGAGTGAACAAAGAATTGGAGAGTATATAGAAGGAAAATATGGGAAATTTGGAGTTGACAGGTAATAATATACTCATTCCATCGTGTTTTGTCATGAATTGAGCTAGTTAAGCCATTTTTCTCATGTAGAAAATCTCTTCTTTTATCCCAAATTTTGTAGAGTATGGCATGATACAGCCATCCCTTTCAAAGACGTGCTCCAAGAGTTTGAGCAGTGGCTTGCAAATCATAATTTATGGGAGAGGGTAAAAGGAGGGCCTCTTAATAAAGCAGCTTTTGTCACTTGGTTAGTAACACTTTATTGGGGAATAATTGGCATTATCTCAAAATCATTTCTTGCACTATAAGGCGTAAATTTATTATATCATATACACATGGTATCAGGCCATCCCAAATATCATGGGTGCCTTACAAAAATATTTTAGTTGTTTAGTCGCCAAATTTAATTAATTTAACCATATTGAAATTAGTGTACATTTGTTAATGGCTTTAATACAAGCACAAAAAAATTCTATGGGAAAAAAATAGGGTAAAGTTGGCGAATATACTTCTTACAACTTCCATACATAGTAGCTGTTACCTTTACGAGAGCACTGTTTCCTCTTTCTGACCGCTAACTGTAGCCTAGCACAAGGAGAGCATCTACATTTCTTAATTGGGGTGATTTTGGAAAAATATCAAACAATTAACAACTGTAGATAAAATAGTGCTAGCTGGAGCAGCTGTATTGTTTGGTGGTTTGTAGGGACATTCATGGTCATACTTTCCAGTAGTATGCATTATAAGTTTAGGTTTGGAAGAGGGGCAGACGAAATTCTGCTTGCTGTTACATATTATTTTATTCAACTTCTTTTAGTTTATATGACTTGTTTATGCTTCTTAGAGCTTTTTTTTTACTATTCAATGACATAGCTTTTGTGCTGAGGAGAAACAAATATTCTAATGACCTAATTCTTTATTTTTAAATCCAGTGGAAACTGGGATCTGAAGACAAAAGTTCCAGACCAGTGTCGAGTTTCAAAGATAAAGTTACCATCTTATTTCATGGAGTGGATAAATCTCAAAGATATATTTCTTAACTTCTACAATAGAAGGGTAAGCATGTTTATGTAAAATGTTCTCTTTTAGTTCCCAAGCCATGCCGATGTCACTGTAACTGAGCTGATCAAAGGGGGGTTGCAATTTAAATGATTGTAGTTAGTGCTTTTCATTAGTCAGTTTGTTTCAAACTGAATAGGAACTAGCCCAACCAAACTTTTTTTTAAGTTTGCATAATATAAACTAAAGACACTGAATAAACCCATCAACCAAATTGAAAACCCGACCAAGATGTACCATACTTTAATTCGGTCAAATTGAACTAGTATGAAATGTCCAACTTATAAGCAATATTATTGAATATTACTTTGCTAATCCATGTATTACTATGTGCAATATTTCAAAATACATTATAAATATCAAACCAAAAACTGAACCACCATAATTTTTAAACCGAACCGAACCTGACAAAACAAAGAACAGAATTACTTCTAACCAAAAAAAAGGACTTGGCTCAAACCAATTAACTAAACTATCTGAACACCCCTCTTTGTAGTCGATGCTTATTGAGAATAGTCTAAAAGAGCAATGACTGAGAGTCTATACGCTTAAAAAAAAAAACCTTTACTAGTGCTTTCCTAGTTGTTCTCTTTCAAAATTTCAAGAATTATAGTAACTTCAGAAAAATTACATGTTTGTCAACACCAGCGGAAAAGAAATTAATGTTCTCATTTATACTAAATTGTACTCAAAATTTCACCTCATCCTCTCTCACATTTGTTGAAGGAAACATCAAGAGAGCATTCCGCAGCCTTCCGGCATCTTTTGACAAACATATGTAAATTTAAGGGGTATTTGTGGATATTTCCAGATTTACAAAAGTTATATTAATAAATTCCAATTTGTGGGGATATGTTTGATTTTACACTTTCAGGCTAAACAATATGCTGAGCATTTGCAGAATTTCAAATGAAAATGCTCCCTTATGCTCTTGTTTATTAATTTTTTTTTTGACATTTTTAGGCAACTGGAATGATGACCATGATGAGAGAACTACAGATGCCAACATTCGGCAGTCATCATCTTGGAATTGACGATGCAAAGAACATAGCGAGAGTCCTTCAACATATGCTTTCAGATGGAGCTCTTATGCAAATAACTGCAAGAAGGGGTTCTTCAGCTAGTGGTGATGTAAAGTATACATTCAAAAATCGGATTTGATCAAGTAATTTTGGCACCTTTGGCTGTGCAGCTTGGAGAACGGGAAAAAAAACAATAACAGTCTGACACGGAATAGTGGATGAGATTATATGGTGGATAGAGAAACATTGAGCAGATATTTTATTTTGAGATACATGGAGGAATCATTTTGGTAGTACATGAAGGAATTCAATATGCCCTTTCTTTATCCTTTTGTTTTTCATATTGACGAAGATATATGAACAGGTTAGGAGCAGAAAAGCTGGAGTTATTGTTCTTCTTAAATGACCATGCTTGTAGGATGCCTTTTTTGTCATTTTCTTGATGTAAATCTCTGGAAGACTGGCACATGTTATTTATATAATTTACTGTACCTAAAGTCAATTTGCTTGTAACAGAATAACATTTCCTGCAAGTAGACAGGGAGAAAAGGCTCTAGTAAATGCTCTCTTTGCATTGGGTTTTTACAGAGAAAGATAGTATAACCAGTGTCTTTCTGACATTAACTGTATTTCTTTGTTATCAGTATTCAGTCATTAAGGTGGAGCTCTTGTACTATAGTGTTGCCTGAAACAGGTGCCGTCTCTATGCCATAGTCCACTCCAATAAATTGGCTCTATTGCTGTTCATCAAACTCAACTAATAACCTCTTAACACTTAAATCCTTGAACAGCTATAGGTCATGTTTGGTTGTGGAGTTAAACCGGATTAAATTTCTTACTCCAAGCTAAACCGGAGCAAGTTAATCATGTTTGGTGGAGTAAGTTAAACCACCTCTCTAGATGGTGTACTCCGGTTTAGCTCAAATCTTACTCCATCTTAAACCGCCTATGTTACTCCTCGTTTGGCTCCTTAAGCGTGGAGTAAGGGGTTTACTCCACCTCTTACTTCACAACCAAACATGAAGATAGAGAGTAATGAAATGCAGAATTGCAGATACAATAGTGAGTTGGCCCAACTTTGTTAATTGGCGACCAGAATTTCAAACCTGTGTCTGTGGGCATAAAAAATTCATAGTTCGTGATTCAATTCGAGTTTGATTCGAAAAATTTTGTAAAAAAATTGATTCAAAATAGTTTGAAATTAATTCTAACCAAATTCAAACTGGACCTGGTTCGTTCGAAATAGGTTTGCAAACTATTCTAATTCGAATCTCAAAGTAATGTGAATCGTTGATTTCCGCTGATAACTTAAAAGTTAAAACATAAGGCCGCCCAGCTATAAGTCATAACTCGTAAGTCGTAACTCTCGCTCTCAGTTCTAAAACCCTAGATGACTTTCACCTCTCACTTTCGGCGACTACGATCACTCTTCCTTGTCGTAAAAAAGTTCGTAAAAGATTCGAAATTGAGTTCGTAAAAAACTCGATTCGAAATTAATTCAAACGAAACTTAGTTCGAAATTAACTCAAACCAAACTCAAACTGGGGTAAGTTCGATTCGTTTGCAGCCCTATCTGTGCCTCTGGAATTTGAGATGATCTTATTTAAACATATGCTCTGGCATTAATAACAGTAAGTAGGTAGGCCTGATCGAAACCATCGTAATCCAACTACAGTAAAGCCCAATATAGTGGGCCTTGTTTTGTCTGCCAAAAACCCTACCGTTGATGGCCCATTAAAAACCCTCTGCAGGCAGCAGCATTTGGAAAATAACAGAACGAGAAAGTCAAGCTGCATAAACCTGCTGATAGGGACGTATTAATTACTCCCTGCGCTGGTCCACTAACACCTTAGCTCACTGACAGGTGGACCAGAAGCACCCGGCATATAAAAACAGGAATTGACTGGGGTCAAAGACAGAGAAAAGGAAGGAAACGTTGCTTTCAAGGGCACCTTAAAAAGAGTGCAGCTCACGTGGCCTCTCTCTGTGCGTCTAGTGTACCGGAACGGGGACCACTTGCCTGGCTGATCATCCCATTAGCGTTGGAGGGTTCCTATCCTGTCAGATATCTAAATCACTCCCTTTTTAATCAATCCAAGCAGTCGGTCCATGTGAAAGCGCGCATCTTGATGCAGACAACGGTAGTGATTCCTCATGTAACGGTCAGGAACTGATGCTGTGGGTCTGCGATAGGTTATGTGCCTACGGGCTTTTCCTCAAAAAAAAGCGATAGGTTATGGACTCCCTCCTCCTGCCATGCCCACGAGTGCGTAGAGTCCGCATTGTCTGCATTAACTCAGAAGAGCATCTTTTGAATTAATACATGTCGACCATCCGATTATAAACAGAGTTCATTCAGCCACCATCTAAAATAAAAGGAACTTTAATATTAGTGCGGATTTAATGTACACGAATTTTAAAGTTAATCAGACGGTCGAGATACATTAACGCAAAAGATTCCTTTTTGAGTTGATGCAGAGGATACGAATTCCGAGTGCCTATTCGGGGGTGATGTAGGGTCAGTATTATGTGTGCTTTGAGATTCGTGCAGAGCGTATCTAAACGGTTGGGATTTTCCATAAAGTCACGCAAAGCTTGAGATATCTCAGAGGATACGAATTCCTATCCCCTGAGCCGTACGGTCAGCGACTGGGTCACCCAATGGGGTGATCTTAAAAGAGCATCAAAGGAGTCCGTGCAGGTCAAATGAGAAATCACCACCTGTGGGCTGTGGCCCGTGACAAAGATTTTGGGGGGATCTTTTTTTTATTTTTATCGAAAGATCTCATGGGAGCAATGTAGCGTTTCTATTTCTGATTCTACTAGCTGGAGCCTAGACAAAGTGAATGTTTGCTCCTTTGTAGCTTTGTATTGTGGCGTCAGTACAACTACAAGTGCATTCATTTAAATTCACTTGTAAAAAAATTAGAAACATTTATGCATAAATTGTATCTATGTATAGTTAGTGTATTAATTATACCCCAGTCGGGTATACCCTATCCTGTCCGCCCTTACTCTATGCCCGGGGTACCCGAGCCCGGGTATAAATCGGGTAAACGGGTACGTGGGTATGGGCAAACACCGGACCGGTCACTGTTTTTTTGGCAAATATCCGACCCTATCCGGACCGACCATACCCGTACCCGACCTTACCCGTACCCTTATACCCGACCCACTTTAATTCAAAAAACAAACCCAAATTTCAAATTTCCCCCCACCCTTATACCTCATGCAACTACACAGAAAAAAAAAAACCGGACCAAACCGGACCGCCCTGTCCCTCAAGGGTACAACGGGCACGGTTTTTGAAAAAAATACCCGAGATACCCGTCTACCCGTGATACATGTGCCCGACCAATACCCTTGCCCCTGCTCGGGTATACCCGGCCCACCCTGCCCCTGCCCGACTTTAATCCACTATGTATAGTTCGTGACATATAACGAGACTCTTTATCTGGGAATTCAAGTGATTAACCTGTCAACTATCTTAAAAAAAAAGGTCCCTAACATACTACAAGATCACTGAATGAAATTATTATTGATCTGTTGCACAGTGTCACATTATATATAGATGTATTGTTGCAAGTAAAGTTGCAGTAAAAAAAAAAATAGAAATAGTAGGTGGTTCCTTTATATTTTTAGAAAATATTCTACAGCATATATTTAATAATTTGTCTGTTGCTCTTATATATTTTTTACATTGGGAGTTCCTTGAAAAGTTTAAAAGTAACCGACGAGTTACCAAAATGTCCTTTATTAACCAACCATTACAAATGAAATTTTAATTTCGTATTCAATAATGTTAGCCAATTATTATGGATATTTATTATCAATCTAGTATTGGATCTAAAAAGTATCTCTTACTATTTGAAAGTTATCACTAGATTAAAACCTTATATTTGAAAGGTATCACTAGACTAAAAACTTATTCTTATTGTATTACAATTTTAAAAAACAATAATCGCTCTCAATACAAAAAGATACAAATTAAGATGTACTTTTTTTGTCGTGTCAAATTTGCTCGTACTCAGAGTCATTTAGTCGTTTTTTTTTTTGAAGGTTTACAGCGAAGTGTCGTAAACAATTGTATTAAGAAGAAAAGTAATTACAACCCAGGAGTACCTGGTTTAGCCTCGCGACAGATTCGTACCTAGATTAAATGTTAAATAACACACTAATTAGAACAGTGTATTACCTTGCCCAATCTCCACCTGAGATCTAGAAAGCGTTGCCAAACCAAAACCTAACAATTAACCATCCATTGACAAATATCCAGAATTCATTTAGTCGTTAATATCCATGAAGATCTTAGTCGTGGTGAACCACACAATGTAAATGAAAATTCTAAGCATATTCGATAGAGTCTGGTATGTATAATTAACTTTGTTGGTTGAGCAATAATCTTTTTCATCTATTTGACTAATTTGCAAAAACATACAATTATTGAATTTTACGATGTGTTCTATTGTTTTGAAAAATATGTAGGTTCAAGTCGAATGAAATCGCATTATGAAATACTTGGACTGAAGAAATCATGAAGACACTTATCAAGAATACAAATTGTAAAATCAGAAAGTTGGTAAAGTATGCGTGAGGCTGTCTAAACAGGGATAAAACGTTGGTAACGTTTTCAAAACGTTGTAACGTTTTATACTTGTCAGAAGTAACAAACTGATCAAGATAAGAAACAAGTTACAACGTTATAACGTTTTATAAACATTGTGACGATTTAAAAACGTCATAACGATATATAAACGTTGTAACGTTTTAATAGTTACAGAACTACTGAAGCACAGCTGTACAGTAACAACTTAAAACGTTGTAACGTTTTATGGATGTCAAAAGTGTTAAGTACAGCTGTACCAAAGATTAAAATTCAAATTTAAACGTTGCAACGTTTATACAAAACGTTATAACGTTTTAATTAAATTTAAGTTTCAAAGAGCATCTATTTTGATCAAGTTTTTACAGGCTAAAACGTTACATAACGTTTGACAAACGTTATAACGTTTTGCTGAGCTGTCAGAAAATTTAAACCTAAAAATCGCACTTTGAACTAAAACGTTGTAACGTTTTATAAAACGTTGGTAACGTTTTATGTCAAACATCTCATTTTTGAGCTGACCCTATAAATAGGTGATTGGATTTTTTTCCCAAATAATCTTAGCCGACCCTAATCTTCTAAAAAGTGATTTTCTGAGAGCTTAGCCTACTCCATTGTTGTGAGAGCTTAAAACTTCAAAATCTCTCAAACAACCTCAAACACACTTCACTAATCTCAAATTAGATTAGGTTAGAGTGATCTATTGAGTGTTTCTCTTGAGTAACTAGAACTAAGAGACCTTGTTCTCATCTCTTTGAGTTGGCCGTTTGACTTCCCGCTTGGTGTGTAAGGGCTCAACGGTTCACAAGTTGTAATCATTTCATATTGGGTAATAGAAAGGCGCACCACTCAAGGTTGTGAAGCCCCGGAGACGTAGGCCTTTGTTTTGCCGAACTCCGTTAACATCCCGCGTGTCAAATTTCTCTAAACTCATCTATTTACTTTCAATTGCAATTTATTTTCAGTTTTTGTTCAATTAGAGGTGCCTTAACAATAACAAACTTGAACTAGTTCAAGGCCAATTAGCTTCACGTACAGCATCAGGGGTGGATTCAGACTTCCAAACTACGGAAGTCAAACATGTAATAAGGGTTAATCATAAAAAGAATTCATGTTAAAAATAGAAATCAATTTACAATACTTGTGACATTTTACTCTAAATTATATTAAAAATTATATATAAATAAAAAAAATATGAAGTCAATTGACTCCATTCATATAAGCTCCCTCCGCCACTCTACAACACCATTCTATTTCAAGCTTTTATTTTATTTGATCTTGTGTTATTTGGCAACCAAAATTTAAACAATGAAAATATTAAATTATCTTACAATATCGATACTTTTTAGAATAATGATGAAAGCAGATAGATGTTCTGAACATTGCAGTGTTTTAAATTTAATCTACATTAAGCACTTTCATCTGGTGTCTTCAAATATTTTAAGCACACCAAACTATAAATCTCAAGATCACAGCGACAGTCAGGCGAACACAAAATCCTTTAATGGTCAATTGGACCAGGGTTCCCATTCAGTCTGACAGTCTGTCAAGCGACGAATGAAAAGTACATTTCATTATTTTTCTTGTTTTATTTAGATACGAAGAAGGTACTTATCGAACTTAATTAGGCGGTAACTTAACCGGAAGTGAACCCAACCTACCAACCAGTATTGGTCCCGTAACGGCGTAACCACACTTGGCCTTTAAGAAAACTTTATTCATTTGATCTCTTTTTTTTTTCCTCTCTTTATTCATTGATTTCCCATCCTACGTAGATGTGCGTGATTTCTTTTTGGGGTCTCTCTGTCGTTATTCGGAAAACCCAAAGTCCAGTCAAAGTCCTAAAAAGGTATAACTTAAATCTCGAACAGTGCACTCAAAATCTTAATCACAGAATATGCATCGCAGTCCTTTAAGTTATAATCTCCTCAGTATATAATGTATTTTTGCATGTGAGCCGCCTTGCGGTTCTTAGTACAAGTCGTACATACTTCCTCATGCTTTCTCTCACATGTAGGGTGTCAACAAGCTGGTTCGTCACGAGTTGAGTCTAGTTTGAATTCGTTATGAGCCGGCTTGTCTGAATTACGAGCGAACTGACTTTAAGAGTCTGAGCTGAAATCTCAGCTTGAAATCGTCACAAGCTAAATCGAACTAGCTCGTGAGCTGATGAGCTGACTCGCTAAATCTGATTGGTTCTTGTTTAACTACAAATATTTTGAACTGAGCTGGACTAAGCTGAACAGTATAAAATGCACACAAATTGATGCCAACCGAGCTAGCTCGCGAACTGACGAGCATGCTCGATCCCAACTTGAACTCATTAATTGCGGACCTAACTAGTGACAAACTGACTCGTTAATAGCTCGATCCAATAACAAATAAGCTGTTAATACGAATCGCGATGGAGCCCCGAGGTACGAAGTTTTATGCCACCCCTGCTCACAAGTTTATGATATTTTCAATTTTCATGCGCCTATTATTTTTCAGATAAATATACTAAAACAGTACGCATGTGCATGTCCTCACGCATACAGCCTTTTTGGAACTTTCTACCGGTTCCTTTTCCACTGTACCACGCCTCCCATGTGATCGGCCTCCAGCTCATTCTCTCCTGCTTCCCCAGAACTAAAAGCCCTTTTAAATTTTAATTTTAATTCTAATTCTAATCTCCTCCTGACTAATTTGCCATTTGTTATCCCACTTGTGGGCGCCTACAATTCTCTGATCATCATAATTCATAAGAGAGTAATGAGTAATATATTTCTGTTTTTTTTTTAATATAAACCAAAGAGGGAGGGAGGGAGGGAGGGAGGGAGAGAGAAATTGTATGACCAGAAAAGGCTCCAGCAACCTACCACATCCTACGCAGTACATACTACATAGTACACATTGTGGGATTAATTAATACGGGTCTCAATCCTCCGGACAGGCCTGTCTTACTGTCTATATGTTTTATAATATTAATGCTGTAGCAAGTCGTTAATATATTTGGGCTTGCAATTTTTCACTTATTACTTTTTACATATCGATTCAATTTTCTTAGGTTTACGTAACTGATTCTTGCATCGGTCAAAGTTATATCTGGGGTTTGATTTTTTACGTTATGTTAAAAATAGAGGTGTTAATGGGTACGATACAAATAGAGTGGAAGTATTTTCATATCCATACCCACTAAGAATGACCTTACTCGTATCCTACTCTTACCAATTAAAATTTTACCTGATCCTATCCTATTCTTACCCGTTAAAATTATCGGGTAACGAAACGGTAATGAATGAATAACGAATAATACTACTATAATAATTAGTTTTATTATATTTTACAATTAGAACATCAAAACTCATTTATTTCACACATATGTAATGATATTACTAATAAAAAATAAAAATAAAAATAAATATGCAATCAATTTCAACTAATTTTTTTTTTTATAAAACAAGAGAATTGAAAAACAAAAATATATTTTCCGATAAATTTAATTATTTAATCAAAAAACAAGACATACAAATAAAAATAATATGTTTAATACTTTTCTTACAACAAAAACAATACACTAAATAACAAATGTACTCACTAATTATTGCTCAAACATTATCATATTATTATATAATTACCTTATAGGGTAACGGGTATGAAATAGTTTTTATCCGTACCTTTACCTGTTTAACTAACGAAAAAAAATTCTCATCCATACCCCATATCCAATAAACTAATGAAAAAAAACGTTACCCATACCCGCCTTATTAAATACGGTACGGATCGGGTAAACGGCTAAAAGGGTATCATTGACACCCCAGTTAAAAATGATGGTCATACTGATTATATCAATGTTTTAGAAACTTGTAAAATATATGTTGTAATGGAAATGGTTGTCAAGGGTTGGAGTACTAAAAGGCATTGATTAGTGTGCCCCACCTAAATTAGCGCTTCAAACTTCATCATAATAAAATGCGCTTTTGTTTTTTTTCGCTTGGACCGCAAGTGTTGCTGGAATTTAAGTACTGTTTCCGTTAATGGCATGACGGAATCCTCAAAAAGTACGAATTCAGTTATGACTGAATTACTGGAATTCTATTTCTGTTAGTTAGTACTTAGTAATGTATGTAATTGTAATAACTGTGTGCTACTGGTGCCATTTGAAGACGTTTAGTAAAGTGCTCGATCCTCCACCTGGCAAATCGTGCTGTTTTGACCAGGCACCAACCGCACATTGTTTGCTTCGCTTGCTTTTCAATTCAAGCCATTGATTTGATTGTGTTACAAGCTGGCAGTTCTTACATCTTACCAAGCCCATACAATATATATTGGTTGGGTACGTTGTCCAAGCGGGTGAGTGGAGGTGGAGCCAAGGGTTAATTAAGGGTTATAAAATGCAAATAAATAATATTCCCAAATTCTCTATGGAAATACGGGATTAGGAAATGCATGAAAATATATGTCATGTATGCCTCTTATTTCATCATTTATTTTCATCCGACTTGATTTAGCAGGATGTCATAATAGTATGCTATATTTGGCATGCTATATTAAGGAGGAAGACGTTAATATTTTAATATAGGATATTTTAGAACGTGTCATTAATTTATAGGATTTTCTTTTTAGAAATTTATGTTATTCGTACTCTATGTAAAAATGAAGTCAAAAATACAATTAAGCTTCATTATAAATTATGTCTCTTATTTTTTGCCTCTCTTTCGTCAAAACCCTAACAATATAAATAATATCTCACATTTAAGCAGATAACAGAAGGTACCAGATTACTAATTTAATTGCTTTGGGGTGCTGCCTTGACAACTATGGAATTGAATTTTGTCCAAAGAGCTTTGGACATAATTTCATCTAAAGTCGGACCTTACCATTTGATTTGCTTTAAGATTCGTGCCGACATATTAAAAACTTATAACTTTAAATGGATATGTAAATCTAAACTATCCGTGTAAAAAAAAATTAACAACTATAATTAGGGTGTTCAAACGGATAATATCCGACTGTATCCGGATCTGTATCCGAAAATTAAATATGAATATCCGATTATCTGTGCGGATACGGATATGGATATTGTTTTGAATTGTAATTATCTGTATCCGAATAGATAGATATATACCATATAATTTAATATATATTTATGAAAATATTTATGTATATATTTACATATATTCAATATCCGATCCGTATCCGTCAAATATATAACTTGTATTCGTATCTGAAAAATAAAAGCAAATACAGATATAATTTTACCACTATCCGATCTGCATCCCTATCTATAATACAAGCTCTCTGTAGAGTCTGTACGTCCGCAGAACTGTCTGAATAAAATAAATGAAACACCCTCTGAGTTTTCGTTATTGTTAACTATTATTAAAGTTGTGCTATCAACTTTGATATTTTATGTTTTGCTCAATGATGAGTATTAATCATTATCTTTCTCTTTAATCGACGTGAAACATTCAGTATATATATATATATATTTTTCGTTTTTCACCGAGGGCAACAAAGCTTACTTTGGACAAAACGAAAGGTTTATTAGTCACAGTATCAAAATTATTATATAATTAAACAATATAATTTTACTTAACAAACAATTTTCCTTGAAATGATGATATCTATTTATCGAACTCTTAGGAGTGAAAACGGATCGGATACAGGGCGGATAGTGGTAAAAATTATATCTATATTTGTTTCTTTTTTCGGTTACGGATATGGACAGGATTTTTTTTATTATTGAAAAAAATCACTTGATCTAAAAATTCTGAACCATCGAAAAATAATATTTTTTACATAATAGTAAGAAATATTTAACAATTCGGTTTGATTATTTGAAATTTAAAAATAAAAATAAAAATTCATAGCACGGATCAGTATACAATATGCAAATTACCATAGAGGCATAGCCTCATTCAATTCATATAATACCACCACACTCATCTAAACTTTCACTCTTTATGACAATTAGCCATCCAACCATTAAATTATTTTCATATTCTTAACTTTAATTACAATGTTAAATGACCAAAATGTTCTCAATAACTTAACTATGTAAACAATTTTAATTGAAATTAACTAATGGAAGACTAATTATTTAAGAATGATGACAATAAATAAGAGTATTATTTTCGCTAAATAGAAAGTGGAAAAGATAATTGCTTAAATAAAATCACACAGGCAAATTACCAAAAAATAATATGGTTTGTTAATAAGGCAAGGAATTTTTTTTAGAAACCATAAATAAAAAAATAAATTTTACCAAACCAACTTGATTACTTTGTTTTTTACAAAAATTATAAGAACCGAGATGCCATTTCGGTCCCTTTTTTTTTACCGAATTACCATTTCGGTCCTAGCCGTTTTCGCATATTTCGAGAAAAAAATACGTTGAAAAATTATGAAAATACTTGGACCAAATTAACATTTCAGTCCCAAAAAAAAAATCGAACCGAAATGACATTTTAGTTCTTATGTTTTTGCAACAACAAAAAAAATAATCATTACTGGTTTCCTACATTTTATTTTTTAATTATGGTTTATAAAAAAAAATCATAAGGCAAGGGCGGTGCGATTGGAATCCGCATCACCCCAGGTACCTGAGGTGCAAGTGATAAATCTGGACCATTCATTTCACTTGGCACGAATCTCAAAGCAGCTCCTACAGCCTCAACAGCTACCGGATTGAGTTTAACCTGGATGGAATTAATCTGAGCCGTCCATTTTTATTAATTACACCTCAGGTACGTTGGGGGCATACGGACTCATGCGATTAAAGGAGATACTCCCAACTTTTTTTATTAAAAAAAATATGGATAAGCATTAAAATAACGAGGCTAGTACAAAACTTTTTAAAACGGAAAACCGTAGGCATTAATTAAAGAGTCGGACTTGACATCCAGACTTCAAACTTTCCCCGTCACATCATCTGTGAAATTTTGGCAAACCACCAAACCATTGAACTGATGGGATAGTCAGGACCCCAGACTCTGGGATTATGTTATACGTGTACTACCAATACAGCTCCTGAGCTCCTCATGAAATATAGCTCGTGTTAGAAAAATATTTAAAAAAAAAAAAGAGGAAATAGGAATATAGAGAGATCTGCAAATTAATTTTATGAGTAGAAAGATCCCGACATTTTTATTAATATCTAATTATATCCAAGATTCAACTTTTAAAAAAAAAAAAAAATACCCATTGTTGCATTTTAATTTTGTGGTTTGTAATTTTTAATCCAAACTGCAAAATAATTATGCAGTTTGGGTTTCTTTTTTTTTGCATTGTAAATGTTCCGTTTCTCTCTCCTCCCTCTTAAATCCACTAGAATTCGAAGAGAGAAAGAGTGGAAGAGAGAGAAAAAGAGAAATAAAAGGCAATTTCTGAGGCAATTTTCGAGTATTTTTTTAATTATTGTTTCCCTACAACTGTACAATTGAAATCAGTAAAGTGACAAATGATTACTATTTACCAATGTAGTTTATTGGCTATGTTTGCCGAAATTTTTAAAAATACCATTTTATTAAAATTAATAAACCAAAACACCAAATTGGACTGGAATTATTAAATTTCGCATGGCCGCTGCGAGGGGAAGCAGGCACTTATTTGGGCCGCTTCTGGGCCCAGCGGGCAGGGCCGCTTTGGGGGCCACAGCGGCCACATTGATTTTGCCTTTTTTTTTTTTTTCTTTTTTGGAAAACATAATTTTTTTTTGGTATTAAAATATTAGAAATGTTGAATATATTTCTTTGAAAATAGATGAAATACAATATAATTTGATTTATTATAAAGACTGCAAAAAATAACCCGGATCAATATTTTTCAGATCGGATTTTTCGCGGCTGTAAGAAAAATTAATATATTTCTTTATGTGTTATTGGAAAAAAATAAAAATAAATAGATTCTGAGTTATTGATCCCGGTTCAAAAGTCACTTCTAGGTAATCCAGAAAATATTGTGACCTTTCTAGTACATTTAATTTATAAAAAGTTGTATCTATTTTTGAAAAAAATCAAAATCTTTAATTTATTTAATTATTGTTTTTCAAAAAGAATTATCAAAATAGATACAACTTTTTATAAATTAAATGTACTAGAAAGGTCACAATATTTTCTGGATTACCTAGAAGTGACTTTTGAACCGGGATCAATAACTCAGAATCTAATTATTTTTATTTTTTTTCCAATAACACATAAAGAAATATATTAATTTTTCTTACAGCCGCGAAAAATCCGATCTGAAAAATATTGATCCGGGTTATTTGTTGCAGTCTTTCTAATAAATCAAATTATATTGTATTTCATCTATTTTCAAAGAAATATATTCAACATTTCTAATATTTTAATACCAAAAAAAAATTATGTTTTCCAAAAAAGAAAAAAAAAATTGGGAATGAATGAGAGGAGGGAACCTGAGACCCTGCTGTTGAAGATGATTTTGATGCAGAAGATGGTACACAACCCAGTAGTAGAGAAGATAAAAATATGATGTTTAGTGGCCGTTATGGGACTCGAGCACTCAAAAAGCTGAAGCAATCAGAATTGTAAAAATAAAAAAAATCGTTTGGTATCTCAAAAATTAAGTTGAAGTTTTTTTTTCCACAGTCAGCTAATTATTCATCTAAAATTTTATTTTATAATAATAAATACTCTAAATTAAATATCAATATTATCATAAATTATAGAGTCAACAGAAAAATTAATCATGCATGCTTCAGCTATATTTTTAATTGTGTTTGAAAAAGTATAAATAAAAATGAGGTGCATAATTTACTTTTCTTTTTAAATTTGAATTAATATAGTGTTACTGTTTTGTTTTGCCATTTATTCAGAATTAAATATTAAGAGGTTGATATTCACATAACATAATTTATAAATAATATTGTGTTCATTACAAAAATTATTTGATCGACAATTTTACTCTACAATTACTCTGCAATCTACATCCCAGCAACTCAAATGAGTTTCTAAATAACTGTTAACTACTTTTTAGAAATTAAGGTCACTGAAGTTTCTAATTCTCACATCCTTGAAATTAATTTTAGTGTTTCTATTAAACCACATCAGCAACAAATAAAAAAGGAAAAAAATAATCTGAGCCAATCATTTGGCCAGTGTGAGTTTATAAACAGTTTTTTTTATTAAGAAACTTTATTGTATAGTTTATAAATAAGCTCTTCCACTCTGAAACTGAATTATGTCACATCTTATTAGAAACTCTAATAATACCACATCAGATTAGATATCGTTGAATTATTTCAAGTTTTAAATTTCCTACAAACTTAAGAGTAGGAAGAGGAAGTACAATATACACTTGCTCGACCATTTCATATCCCATGAATGGTGTTGAGTTTTATCAGCATATTGATTCGTCAAGTTGCTTCAAAAGTATATTTGTGAAATTTTATAAAATTTAATTAGTATATTTTTTTATTGAATCATGAAAATAAAAAATTCAAATATTTATAACTTATTTAGATACTCTTGAAATTTATATTCGTCAAATTGTTCTCTCTCTATATGTACCATATATTTTTTGAAAAATAGTGGTATATACCACCAATTTTATTTGAAATCATAGCATATCTGACATAGTACCTAATTGGTACCAAAATAAAATATGACAAGTCTTATACAACTGTTCAAAACAGAAACAAAAACAAAAGAAATACAAAACCTTATAACATGCACACAACTGAGCAAGGCAACAACGTAAGATAGCACAAAAAACATCAAAATATGCATAAAACTAAGTACTATATATCTAATAAGTCTTCATCATCCCCCTCTTCTCCAGACATTGGAGATGGAGGGTTGCCAACTCCAAAAACCTGCATGTCCTCTAACTGGTCACTTGAGAAATGGACATTGGAAGATCCATTACTTGAGCCAATTCTGGACTTCTTACCTCTTCCTCCTGAAGTTGATCTGGGAGATCCTTAACATCAGAAGGGAGCATTAGACTTAATTTTAAAAATGAATTATCTAAATGAGATTAACACAAAAAACTAGCCAATGAAATAATTCCTGCATCAATAGATTTAATTGGTAATGAGTTAGCATCATTAAAACAAATTTGATTTCTTTCTAACCAAATTACCCATAAAATGGATCCTCGTAATAGCTCAACAAATAGCCTATCTTTTAAAGAAATATTTGCATCTAATAACCATAAATCCTCTAAAGATGCACAAGTAAATGTAAAATTATTATGATCGGCAATCCAATTCCATATTAATCTAATGTAAGAACAATATATAAAAAGATATTCAGTATCTTCAGATTGATCACAAAAAACACAAGAAATATCACTTTGCCAACCTTTGGCCGCTAAATTAATTTTAGTTAGAATTTTATCCCTCCTAACTAACCATAAAAATATTTTGATTTTATCACATACTCTTGCGCTTCAGTATTTATAGTGTCAGATATATTGTATTTTAAAAACTTTTATAAAATGATATATCATACTGCATATAGCAAGCAGATATAATACTAAAGGAGTTAAACCCTTATGTACCCATTAAATCACTTATTTTTGTGGGGATTCTGAAACAATAGATCACTTATTTTTGCAATGTATTTTTTTTAGAACAATTTGAAATTGGATAGCTGACTATAATAACTTTACGTTTGCTTTAATTCTTTTTAAAGATAGGTATTTGATTGAACTTGTGAGAGGGGCAATACTTTGAGTCATGTGGTTAATAAGGAATAAGCTTTGTTTTGAGGGGATTCTACTTCTCTTAGATCTATAGGATATCAAATTATTTTTTTAGCACAATTTTGGGTGAAATCCAAAAGAAGGGATACTCTTCTTACATTATCTTTAGTTCTACCCACTGATGTGTTGCAATTGCTTGTTGTCTTTGATAATTTTCTATTACAGGAGGAGAGAGTAGCTGGAACAAGTGGTTTAGAGCGTCAGCTTGATCACGATAGTTTTCAGGAGGAGAACATAGTAGAAATAAGTGGGTTAGAGCCATGAAGTCCAGCAGCTGCTAATAGGCTGGTTGTTAGTGATGTTTAGTTGTTTCTTTTGAAGGTTGTTTGTTGTTAGGTAGTTTTTTTGATAGATATTCATAGGAAAATGAGATGGTTGTTCATATACTTGTATACTGTTGGCTTTGATTGGTATCAGCTTGGTACCAAATTTTCTAACTTTGTAAATTTCGTTCGAATAATAAAATCGGTGGTGTTAAGCTACTTTTATCAAAAAAAAATGTACCCATTAAATTTGTTGAAATAGTTAATTTTTTCATCAAATCCTGAAAATATTATATTTTTCGATCAAACTAATTATTTGAAACCACCATGTGAATCAATATTTTTATTATAAAATTTAAATAGTCAATTTTAACTGCTTAACATGATATATGTATAAAAGTGTATTTTTAGATAAAATTTAGACTTTTTTAAATGAAGAAAGGAAATAAAATAAATGCGGTTAAGTTTTGATGAAGAAATTAGAAATTTAAAAGTTCTAATAGGTCTAATAACAATTAGCGCTAAACAATATGTAATTATTGAGCAAGTGATTATCATACAGGGTCCCACTTACAGCCAGAAATGAACCCTGATTCCTTGAATCAATTAATTGGAATTGCGACTGGGTTCCTAATCATCTCCACTCAATCGAGCCAGAGCAGCAACATGACCCGGACCCGGAGTGCTTTGACGAGAGGTGGACCTGACCTGACCACGCATGAACCCGAACCCATCGGATCCGCTCCAGGACAAATTGTGGGCTCGAGCCACTTAACTCTGTCTCCATAAGCCCACACTTTAAGCCACCCCCTACTAATAAGAGACCCTAATCGGATAATCTATTTCAATTTTACACTCTACACCCTTATAAATATGTAGCCTTTTTTTTAACCTTTTGTTGCTCCATATTTTGCATTATGATCCATTCCTAAGTTAGAATTTCTTGTTGTTTACTAATTTAAATATTTCTATATCTTTTGCAAAAAAACAAAAAAAAAAATGAGAAAAAATGTTTACTGATGAATCACATAACAAAAATTTTTAGAAAAATATAATATGCATAAATTTCGACTGGTAAAAATTAATAATAGCTAAATTAGATATCCTGAATTTATAATAAAGAGACATTACAATTTTGTAATTATAAAGAAACAATATTTTGTTAGGATTTTTAACATTTTTTAGTTTTGTTGTTATTTTTCGATATGTTGTTTTTGAAATAACTCAATGAGTCTTTGAATTACAACATATACATATTAGGTTATTAACGAGTCCGGCTAATATAACATCGGTGTCATATGACACTAATTTCAAAATCAATTGAATAGACTTCAAATAACTAATTCAAACCGTTCAAACCGATTTACTTTATGAGTGATGTGTTTACATACAATTTTTTTTTTATATTTTCGAGTTATTTTATTATCAAATCAAGTAGTAAAAATATTAAAAAAATGAATGCATTAAAATAAACTTAAAAACTCACACATTTGACCGCTTGATTTGATACTAAATAAATTTGATGTAAACGCACAACTAATAAGGTAGATCGGTTTGGATTCACCGTTTAAAATTGATTCGATAAGTTTTGAAATTAGTGTTATATAGACTAAAATGACACTGATGTTATACTAGTCAGACTCAACTTTGAAGAAACAATAAAGAACAACTTCAAAAAAATTATTGAATCAACACTATAAAATTATTTTATGGAGAGAAAATTTTCTTATTAAAATTAACTGTCGATTTTAATTTTCATATCCTGACTCTGACAAATTTCTGACATTGACGATATTAACATCGTAGTTTCACCATGGTAGCGTCAACAGGGCATAATATAAATATAAATTATATTCTAAACACTATGGGTACGTATGAAATTGTACATTTGGAGGTTGTTTATATAATTTTGGAAGTTAACACTGGTATAAACGACAAAAGTTCACAAAATATTAAACACTTTTGTCTTTCTATCCTCTTTCCAAGGCCTCATCTTGCTCGCTTGCTCTACTGTCTGCTCTCCCTCTTTTTGTTTGTTCCACCTCTTAAAGAACTCCAGAGAAATCCCCAA
Organism: Carex rostrata; assembly: GCF_964058835.1. Lineage (NCBI taxonomy): Eukaryota > Viridiplantae > Streptophyta > Magnoliopsida > Poales > Cyperaceae > Carex > Carex rostrata. The sequence continues at coordinate 7,462,798 of NC_135936.1, forward strand.
ATGAGACGAAAAAAAAGCTCCTCATCCTCCTCTTCAATGGACACTGGAGAGCGCCAGTCCCACTCGCACCGCTCCACCAGTGGAGGCGGAGGTAGTGAACTCTTCATTTGCTTCACATCGCGTCCCTCCGCTTCCTCCAACTCCGCTGCGGCGGCGGCGCCGTCATTGTCCACCTCTTTAAGCCGCCGCCTCAAAACCAGTGGCAGTGTAAAAGGCGCTCAATCCCCCATGTTTACCGCTGTTGTAGGTGGCCGTCGTAACAAAGGCAATGGCTTTGAAACGGCTGAGCCTTCTTCCCCTAAAGTCACGTGCATTGGTCAAGTACGCGTAAAAGGTCACAAGAGGCGAAATAAGGCCAAAGGTGCGATCTTGCGGTCGAGATCTAAACGGGTAGTAGGTACTGAGGCGAGCTTTAGGAGAGGAGATGAAATGGGGAGGGAAAGAGAGTGTTTGCCTGGAGGTAGGAATCAGGGCTGGGTTTATCAGATCCCGGTGAGTATCTGTGAAGCATTGAAGGCTGTCGGATCAGAGTTCAATTGTTTGCTACCTTGTAGTGGGCGATCGTTCTGTTCCTCCTCCAGTGGGAAAGCGACTGGAGAGGAAACGAAAGCAAAGAGGCGTGGCTCCTGTGGAGCTGTGTTTGCTCGGTGGTTGATGCTGCAAGAGAGTGAGGAAGCAAAAAGAGCTCATGAACTGGAGGTGGAAGAGGAGGTCGAGATGGACATTGATATGGAGATGGAGAAAAGGAAGGAAGAGCTTGGATTGGTGGTCAAAGAATGGGAAGATAATAGAATTGAGGAGTTTGAGGTCGAGGTGGCAAAGAAAGAAGAGATCTTAGTTGTTGGAGAACAAGAAGAAGGCAGGATTAGCGTGTGCATACCTCCAAAGAATGCTCTTTTGTTAATGCGGTGCAGATCTGATCCTGTTCGCATGGCAGCACTGGCGAACCGGTTGTGGGGTTCACCTGTCAGAAAGGTTCATGCGCAAGAGGAAGAAGAGAGAGCAGAAGAAGAAGAGGAAGAGGAGGAAGAAGAAGACAAGGATTTAGGTGGCAATGTACAGGGTAACACTGCCACTGTTGGAGGAGAGGAGAAAGAAGGAGAATGTGAGGTTCCTGTGAGGGAAGAAGCTTTGTGTGAAGCTGTTGCAACTGACCTGAAGGAAATGCAATTAGAGGTAAATAATTTCTGTTCTGAAGTGGGAGATAGGGAAGATCCAGCTGAATCAGAGCTATCTTTGAAGAAAATTGGAGACGAGCCATGTATGGATGAATCAGAGAAAAGGAAAGAATTCAGCCATGGTGAAGTACAGAGGGAGGAAACTAAGGCTATTTCAGAAGAGCTGTCACAATGTAATGTAGATCCACTAGAAGCAGGAAACAAAACAAATGAAATCGATATTGAACAAATGGCAGCAAAGGAGCAAACAGAGGAGGAGATAAAGGGAAAGAGGTCCACTAGCTGCTCACCTTCACGGACGAAAGAAGAGAAGAAAGGAAGGTATTGCAAAATGCGAAGGCAGTGTAGTGCCAAAGGTGGTTCTTCTTCGAGGGAAAAGGAGGGAAGGCGTCACAGCTTTTCTAGTGAGGGAGAGCCAAGGCGGTCTAGCTTTTCGAGTACAAAGGAGTCACGGCGGTCCAGCTTCTCCATTGAAGGTCGCCGATGGAGTTTCTCGGTTGAACAAGAAGACATCATAATAGCAGCACATGGTAAGGTGTCAAAGGGTTCAGATAAGAGAAAGGGTTGCTCTCCTGATACAGAGCTAGAGAAGGAGAATGTAGAGGCTGATAGCAATCAAGAGAAAATTAGCGCAACCAAGGAGAGGGAAGGCGAAACAGTAGTGAACTCAAAAAGCAAGGAAACCAGGAAGAAATGTGAGAAGGAATTGGAGGTGAAGGTAAGTGAGAGAAAGAAGAAAAGCGGCGAATTGCCTGATTGCCTCCTGCTCATGATGTATGAACCGAAGCTGTCTATGGAGGTATCTAGGGAGACATGGGTCCGCCCCACCGATTTTATCAACTGGAAATCGCACTGCCGCCACAATCAGCCGAAGATAAATATCATCAGTGATACAAAAGAGAAACCCGGTACCGAGAGTACAGACAACAGGGGTCAGAAAGATGATGCACAAAAGGATACGCAGGTGGTGGAAAGGGCGAATCAGGATCCTCTGCTGCCACCTGTGGCCACTCTGCAGCCTTCTGTACCTACTGTGGTGCCGCAACCTGTTGTAAAGACTACTGAACAAAGTGTGAAAGTTGAGTTGCCAGTACCGGCTGAGGTGCTTTATGCGCCATTTGTGCTTAAGAGATGTAAATCAGAGCCGATGAGATCTTCAGCTCGGCTAGTGGCTGATGCATGCTTTTGGAAGGATAGGCATCGACCAATCGGCGCGACTGGTGTTGGGTTTTGAACTAAAGGGTTGTTCTGTAATTTTGATTGATGTAGTAAGCTTGATTGTGTGAAATGCCTTGCTTGCAGGGTGTAATGTGTAATAGTACTTGCTGCTTGAGCTTGGGCTTGTTTTCTTTCTCTGGGCTTGCTTGCTGCTGTTCTTAATTTGGAGATAATAATCGTACTTTGGTTTGTCAAAATTATAGTGAAGTACAGAGAGTAGTAGGGATAGATGTAATATGTTTAGATCTATTTTGTTTTCATGTGTGTTCTCATTTGGGTGTTCCTTCTGATAATGTGGGCATCCGCAATGTCTTTGTGCCGAATCTTGGACCTACTAGTAATCTGTTTTCAATACTGGCCGTTGGAATTTAAAACAAATTGATCAAAAAAATTAGGATCAGAAACTGTAGTTTGTAATCTTGTTTAATCCAATAACTATGCACAAAAAAATCTGACTGTTGTCGTTATTTTACCAATATATTGAGGTGTAAACAGATTTTGCCAACCGTTTTTTTTATTAAGCCTGCAGCTGGTCGTCTGTTTCGGTAAATGGTTCGGTTTTGCGGTTTAAATGGATCGGTTCGGTTGATTTTTTGAATTATTTTGATTTAAATAGATCGGTTCGGTTTAGATTTTTTTAAAACTGATTAAACCGAATCAACCAAATTATATTGGTTCAAGTATAGTTTATATTTTATTTGATTCAATCATTGTTTTTTTTTCTTTCATTTTAGTTTAAATATTTTAAAACATCTATATATTTTATATGAAATTGAAGAACTTGTGTGTGAACATGTGTAATTTTTGTTAATAATGTTACCAATAAGTTTACTTCGGTTTGAACCGAACAAATTAACATTTACTTCGGTTTGTTCAGTTCGATTCTTAATCAGTTTATAAGTTTAATGGTTTCTATTTTTGATAACCGAAAAAAAATTTGGTTTGATTATTAGTACATCAGGCTAGCGGCTAGCCGTTATGTTTTAATTTTAATATTATCACTCCCTAAGTTGCTTCTTTTTGTTTGGATTTGACTGACTTATCCATAGCCAATGACTAATTAGCGGAAAAAAGAGAGGAAAAGGTTCATTTTTCTATGCATTTCCCCCTTTTGAATGTGGTACGAACTACGAACCACAAGCTCGGTGCCAGGTTTGCACGCTTGTAAGGCTATAAGTGCCAGCTCCACCATCATTTGTCTCTAACCTTTTGTTATAGTCAGAAGTACCCTGGGTTCAATTTATTCAAGAATCATTCTCAAAATTTGACAAAAAAAAATGACTCATGAGAAATTTCAAACTATTTTGAATGAAGATACAAGTAAACTTGCGCTCTCAGATGTCCAAATTGATGAATCATGATTACATTTGGATTGTACTTCCGTTTTCTGTTTGGAATCAATGCATAGACTGCATTTCTTCAAATAAATAATGCATGATCTTCAAAACTCATTTGTTTAAATTCTTTCAATTTCAAGAAGCAGGAATACCAAATTTTCTTTTTAAGTGTTGTATTCCTTTTAGTCCTTTATCCCTGGTCGAGTAGATTTACGTATAGAATTTACCAACTACGCACTTGTCTTACGTACACTTGTCATTTTGATGAAACTGACATACTTTGAAGCTAAAATGAGAAATATAAGGACTAAAATATTAGCTTAATTTGTCTAGTTCACTGAACTAATACCAAAGGTGATAACTAGATACATATTACAAGACACTAAGCTGGTTGGACTCAGTACATGTTTGGTTGTGGAGTAAAATTAATAAGCATTAAATTGCTTACTCCATGTTACTCTAAATATTTTACATCTTATTTGGTAGTTGAAGTTATAGCTTGAATTAATTTCAATCGTATGATTTTAAACGGAGCCAATCAGGCCTCTGCTTATGATATAGGGGACTCTTTAATATTAGTGCAGATCTAGTCTGCACGAATCTTAAAACAGATCGGATGGTCAGAATTGATTAACTCAAAAGATTCCCTTTTGAGTTAATGCAGAGGATACGAATTCCAACCAAACATGATCTCAAAGTTGATCACAACTACAAATGATGGGTCTAACAATTTGATCGGTCACCTAATAAATTAATGGATTTAGTACAAGATGATCATGACTATCCATATTATTGGTCCAGCCTTAGATTGCGTCATATGTACATTCCCCTTCATGTACTTAATTCCAGGAAAGATTGCTTTCATTGTTCGGTTGCTACGGTGCTCATGTCATGGGGTTGCCCTTTTGTCTGATTGCACTATGATGCCAGGAAGCAATCCAAAGAAATGTGCATTATTAAATTGCCACTGTAAAAGTTTCAACAAAATGATTTTGTTTGTGTTTGATGCTTAATTTGGAAACCATTAGGGGTTTGGGCTCACCTATTTAGGGATTATAATTTGGGCTAGCTTCAAACGAAAAGCTCACTCTAGGATGCATATTCTTTAGTTTCTTACCTATATTAGTTCAATTACAAGGGCTTAGGTTAGGCCTTTTAGTCTCGCTAGCCTAATATAACTCATTAAGTAGCTTTTTTTTTTTATCATTCTTTTTAGAGAAAGCCTAGAGGCAGATGCAGCTCATAAAGTAACTTTTATTATAACCTTGAACCACTAAAGTTGCAATAATTCTCTTATACTAAGCTCTAACCTGCTTTACATTTTTTTAACCCATGTAGGAAAAAATTAACCAGGAGCTTCTCTACAGAAGACACTGCAAAATTTCTGACAAAAGGTTTGTTGATAAATTTTGGTGCTCACTGCCACTGGCATCTATACAAAAGAGCATAAACAATACTCGAATGAACAATGAGATTCAACTATTGTGAAGAGTTCGTACTGTTATCTGAATTCTGATTCAAGTCACTGTTAGTGGACACTACATTATTTGCTGAGCCTTCTGAGGGAGACACTGTGTTCAATTGATCATCATCTGTCTTTGAAGTGGGTTTATTGGAATTGGTATCACTGTCAAAAATAGAGCCTACGGCAAGTTGAAGAGCATAGAGCATTAACCCTGCTGAATTTATTCCAAAAACAAACGTCGCCAAATAGCAGATGCCAGTTATAATTGTCCTGCAGAGGAAACAATAAACGTAATGTTGTTCTCAAGTTGATCCGTAATTCTTATTTAATACCAGACTACCAGTAAGTCTTTTGAACCATCAGAAATGAGGAACTGTATGAATTGAGTACCAATTGTGTTTTTTGTGATCTAATTTCTATTTAGGCCTAATATAGTCAAACCCAATCCTTAAATACTTTTTAAGTTCTTCCCAGCATACCAAATAGGCCAACCATTGAAGTTTGTCAGGCCCACTCCTCATACCAACACTGCTTGGTACCACAGGCATTGATGTTCCCAGTGATAGATGGCACAGGGTAAAAGACCAATGACATATAAATCACACTCTACCTTATTGTAATAGTTATCTGACGCACCTGCAAAAAGAGTGAAACAAAAGTATTATATTTTATTTTGTTGGAAAGGAATGCTAAGACCAGGTTAAGTAAAGATAAACAACCTGACATATACAAAAAAAAAAAAAGGGAAAAAAATAAAATAAATGGTAGTAAATGAATCTATTAACATGGAGCTAAACAGCCAATTCAGGAACAGGTACAGAAGCCTGTACCTGTGCTCAGTTGGTACAGTCACCCTTAAAGTCACACCAATAGACAGAACATCAAAATTTATTATTGTTCTAAAAATGCACTTTTGTTAATTATTTGCCAACATGGTCAAAGAAGGATCCTGCCAGCTATATTTAATATTTTTAAAAAACTTAAAGCTCAATGTTACAACACCTTTTATTTTATTTCTGCAAGAAAACATTGACTTTGAGATCATATATTATGGGAGTATTTGCAGAAATGCCCTACAAAACACAAAAATATCATCCCTACCCTGACAAAAGAGGAATATGTTATGTCCCTTCAAAACATCAGATATACCCTAAGATGTTTTATAAAGAACTAATAATTTCCTGAGAGATCCTTGTGCACAACAGGTATGGAGGACAATTGGTCATTTATAATATAAATTGAGAATTAAGAAGTTTAGAGGACAATTATTATGTCTTATTATGTGCCTTATAGGGTAATACTTAATGCTTCCAGCTTCCTGCATTCCCTAAAAAATAGTCATGACATTCTTTGTTCTGAAGGAATATTCATATTTTGATTTGTTGGGGAGCGTATATCTGAAGTTACCCAATAATTTGTCAAATATACATAAGCTCAATCGTGCCAAAAGTGAGACAATAGAAATAAAGTAAAACAGAGATGTTATTTGAATAATTTGGCAATTAAGCTCCTACCTATTGTTTCTGAATTGTTAGAATTGGGTTACTCTCCCTCTAAATTAGAAAGCGCAAACTGGCGACCATATACAAATTACATCGGTCACAATTGGACGACTAAAAAAACTTATTTTCTTAGTCTTACCAGATCCAACAATCAACTATTAAACCAACAGGAAGCTTTATTTTTCAAAACATAAAGGAGGCATGGGGAACAAAAGCTAACCGAGAAGTTATCCGAGATAGCTTGGCGACTCAACGATGTCTCTATAGTGCTTGTGAATTTGTAGAGAATGAGGCAAATAGCTCCAGCAGCAATGCTGCCCAGAAAAGCCTGGACAGGGGATGGCGGCTTCCCTGGGTCAATAGGTGTTGCCCCCATTAACTTCAAATTCTCCAAAGCCATTTGTTTTGGGTCATTTGCTTTGTTTAACCCGCTCGACCTTAGTCTCTGCACCGGTATAAGAAGACATACTATGAGAAAGTAAAAAACAGAAGAATTTCATATGAATAGATATTAGTAAGAGGGTATCTTAAAGATGTAAATTACGGGCTTCATTTCTTTTTCCTGGAAAATGCAACACCTTGTCTTCTAGTATCTACCTCTTTAATTTCTTGTCAATGTTTTCCTAATGCTCTCTCTTCTATCATCTCACTTGTTTTAAAATAAACAAATAAAAAGTAAACTTTAGAAATGGTCTTATGTCCAAGACATTTCCATTTGATATTTATAGGTGCTGAGTTTCAATTTTGGTCTTCAAGCATTGTGATTTGCATATGTTTTGTCCTACCAAAGACTGTAAAAACTGAGACAAGGTTTGAAAAATACAAGAAGTCATGCCTATTTGTTGAGGAAACATGTCTCAGTTTATATACGTAATAAGTTGGTACCTGGCCTACGGGCTTTGAAATTAAAAAAAAAAAAAAAATTGGTACCAACTTTGTACAAATTACATTTTTCTAAGGACCATAAAGGGGATTTTATACTTCATGGACCAAAACGCAAACATAAGAGAATTTCAGGATGTGCTCCGAGTAAGGAAGAAAAGGGTCTTTCCTTTTAAATTGGGAAGGAATAAATATTAAAAAATAATAGAGGGATCTCCATTTTTCTCCTTTTACAGTTTCACTTTCACCTCCTATAATATTAACTTGAGAGCAAGATAAAATTGGGAAAGTATCCTCTGCGGAGGTTTTACCTGCGGTGGTTTTGATCTGGTCCGTTCGTTTCGAATCGGACGGACCAGATCAGATCTTGCCCGAATTTTAAAAAAACTCAAAATTTGGTGAACCCTTAATCCAGCCCGTCTGATCCGAAACGAACGGACCAGATCAAAATCACCGCACAGCACCGCAGGTAAAACCTCCGCAGAGGATAGCATTTCGATAAAATTCCTCTCTCCCCGTAAGCCTTCTCTACCCAAGTGAGAAAAACATATACAACACAAGTACTTGGAAATGAAAGATAAACAAATACTGGTTAAAGTGATGTACCAAATCTTTTGCTCGCCGGGCCCGGCGGCGCAGTGACCTAAAGAGAAAGACCGAAATGGCGCCGGTAAGAAGCACGCTGGTGGAAACCTGAAGAGGTGTGGGGTTGTCGGTTATGGCGAAAAGAGGAGAGGGAGTCAAGGGGGAAATTTCAATAGGACCTTCTCCCTCCGGCTGAGGGGAAGACGGGAGTTCAGGTGGGACCTCAGCGAGGCGAGATTGAGGTGAGGCGGCGGTCGCTTTGAAAGAACTGGAGGGTTGCAGGCGGCGTAGGAAATGGAGGGAGGAGGAGTGGAGGTGGAGAAGATGGAGGCTGGGATGCGGAAGCGGAAGGGAGAGGTGGGGTAGGAGGTGGTTTGACTGGAGCATGGTGAAGTGAAGTGAAGTGGAGGAGAACAAAGGTCGAAACTGGAAAGGCAAATTCTGCGCGCTTTTAGATGCTAGGCGGAAGAGAAGATAATGCTTTTTCTTTCCGTAGGTATCTGAACCGTTGGTACACTTTTGAGATTTGCGTAATGATCTGACAGATTAACGAAGTCAAAGATCAGCGGCTCAAATCAATTCCCGCTCCAGATGATCATGCGCCATGTATCTCCAGCGGCTCAAACAACCGTTTTTTTTTTTCTACCACCGTGATAAATCAGAATTAAATCAATACCACCCGTTAATTCCGAATTCAGATTCCGCCACGTTCGCACAGTAGATCTGCGAACGGGTCGCTACCCGTTCGCGTAATGGATAAGCGGACTGACCCGTTCCCGACGACCCGTGCGCGTAACTGATCTACGGACGGATGACCCGTGCGCGATCTGACCCGTTCCCGACGACCCGTTAGCGATCTGACCCGTTCCCGACGACCCGTTCGCACTATAGATATGCGTACGTGGCGAATCCGAATAAAAACCCCTCCGCAGTGGTTTTTTTACGCTGTCCCTGTCTCCGCAGCCGCGTCCAGCACAGTAAAAAGGTAATTTTTTTTTTTATTAATTTAATTTTGTTAAATAATTTAATTTAATTTAGTTATTAAGTAGTTTAGTTTTATTAGATAGTTTATTTTAGTTAGGTACCAAAATAGTTGTATATAAATTAGATTAAAATTTTTTCTAGTTTTAGGTAGTTTATTTTTAGTTAGGTACCAGAATAATTGTATATTGTAAATTAGATCAAAATTAGGTACCAAAATAGTTGTATATTGTAAATTAGATCAAAATTAGGTACCAAAATAGTTGTATATTGTAAATTATATCAAAAATAGGTACCAAAATATTTGTATATTGTAAATTATATCAAAATTAGGTACCAAAATAGTTGTATATTGTAAATTAGATCAAAATAGTTGTATATTGTATATTGTAAATTAGGTACCAAAATAGTTGTTTATTTTTTTTTGTAGTTTTGTAAATATTTGTGTTAATTAGATCAAAATAGTATATTGTGATCTATTTGTAAATATTTGTGTAATTTACGATATACTATTATTTGTGTATATTTTTTATTAAATAGTAGTATATTATAAATTACACTAAAATAGTAGTTTAGTTGGGTACCAAAATATTTGTGTATTTAAACCAATTTAGAATTGTGATTGTATGTAGAATTTAGAAATTATATTTATAATTTAGAAATGTACCTATTTAGAAATGTACCAATTTACAAATCGACAAATTTAGAAATGTTGTATTTAGACCAAAATAGAGTATAAATGCATCAATTCAGAATTTTTTTTTTTCTGAATTAGCGTAGATTGTAAGATTTTTTACCGATTCATTCAAGAATGGTGATATATTATTGAATTACCATAGATATTTGTATTATTGTTAGATTTGTACTATTTGAAATTATCAATAGAGGTCAAAATTGATAAAATTGTTAAATTTGTTGTTAGTATGACGTCAACCAGCGGTACCAATCAAAATCGGACGCAAGATGATTTACAGTTAGATTTATCACTGGCCCGTCACGTATTTCCAAATATGACGGAAGAGAGTATCAGTCCTCTTTGCTGGTATAAATTCGAGGAGCACAAGATGAAAAACGCATATGTAAGTTTTTGTTTTGAGAAATGCAAATAATTTTAATTTTTATTTAGATAAAAATAGGTAAGTTATATGTTTGTTTGTTTTGAAATTGAATGCAGACTCATACCTTGACGAATACGCGGAACAATCAGATGAGTATCCTCTACGACGACCGATACGCTCCCGTGTTGAAGAGTTTGGGTCTGTGGCATGTCTCACAGCTGACCCCCATTGTCGCAGATGTCGCTCTTCTATCTGCGTTGGTCGAGAGGTGGCGGCCGGAGACACACACATTTCACATGCCTGTCGGAGAGATTACGGTGTCTCTCCAGGATGTCAGTTGTCTCTGGGGACTGCCTATTACTGGACGGGCGGTGACGGGTGTGGAGTACGGGGACTTCACAAAGGACGTCGAAGAACTGTTGGGACCCAACCTGATGAAGGAAAGGTCCCTCAAGAGGTCGAAGGTTGCATCGAAGAATGACATCAGTATCCCTCTTTTGCGGGCGGCATTCAGGTAAGTATTTTTTTTGTAATAGTAAGTATTTGATTGTGATGCTTCATACTCTGTACTAAATTAGTTCGTACATGTAGTGGAAAATTGGAAGAAGATGCGCCTGAGGAGAAGATGAATCGGTGGACACGGGCTTACATAATGGAGCTGTTCTCTTGCTGGTTGTTCCCAGATTCCTCTGGGAACACCGTCCCTGCTTGTATGCTGCAGTGGCTGAGGGACTTGGATGACCCTCCACAAATGAATTGGGGTGCGGCGGTCTTGGCATGTCTGTACCGAGGCTTATGCATTGCGTGCCGGGTATAAATTATTCTCTCTTCTTATTGTAAATAATTTATTTTCTCTTATCGAATTTAAAAATAAATGCAAATTGTATAAAAATAGGTCGACAAACAAGGTCTGTACGGACCGATTGGTCTCCTTCAGCATTGGTCGTGGACGAGATTTCCATTTGGTCGTCCACAACCACTAGACGAGGGTTGGGTTCCAGACTGGGGTCGTCCGGACGGGGAGACCTGTCCTGCGTATGCTCAGAGATTCTGCGCTAAAAAGACCTTTGTCGCGACCCCTCACGGCAAGCCTTCGGGAGTTTTCTTTTTCAGAACTCAATTCGAGCAGATGACTCCAGATCTATATGTCGAGTGGCGACCGTATGATTTTCGCGTCACAGTGTATGAAGAAGATGAAGAACCTTACTCTTTCCTCACAAAACTTCCTTCGATCTGCAGTCGCGAGCGAGAATACTGGTTTGCTCAGGTGCGACTAGATTTTTTTTATTTTCTAGTTTACAATTAATAAACATATTGTAGTTTAAAATTGAAACTTAGACACATAAAATATTTGCAGGTGCCGCTTATCTACTACCAGGTTGTTGAGCATTATTACCCTGGACGGGTAATGAGACAGTTTGGTATGGCCCAGTATTTTCCAGTCCCGGATCCTATCACAAAGGACGACTGGTATGATCTTCACCAACCGTTATGCACTACGGTCATGAAGGATTGGCGGACGGAGCACGCCTTGCATGTACAGCGACTGGAGGCTATGAGTCCGGATGACATGGTTCCTGATATGTACCAGATTTATGCTTTCGAGGAGTGGGACCAGCAGCGACTGCCCGGATAGAAATATCAGCATTTTTTTCCAATGACAATTTTATACAGTTGGCGACCATAGCGGACGTCAACTGTGCATGATCTAACCTGGATGCCGATGCGTGACATGTGTGCTTAGCCATATTCTTCGTGATGGCCCAAGTATTACCAAAGCCTGTAGCCCTCGTAACCAACGCCCACCTGCACCGGGCGCTAACACACTTGTACCTCAACCTAGTGGTATCGCTGTGTGTATTTTTAATCTCCCTATTTTGTTTGATGTGCCAGTGGTTAATTGTATCTTTCATCTTATCCTTGTTGTCATATGTCATCCCCTCTGACAATTCATGTCTTTCTCCCTTTTATTGTACAAAAGAAACAACAAAAAATAAACAACATCAATTTAATAACAACATTTTAATAATTAAATTAAAATTAAATATAATTTAACAAATATACCTCACAAGTCGCAAAAAAAGAGCTATCGGCCTCTCCAAACCCTGATGTGTCATGAAATTGCTCAAACGGATGTCTTTCCCCACGATCCACTATAGGCCACTTCCGTCTACCAAGCACAGGAATACCAGTATCCTCATCACTATGATCTGATACCCCACCGTCCCCATTATCATCCCAATTAGCCTCTGCCTCCATTTCTTCAGGATCATCGTCCGTATTGTCAGCATAATAAAGCCGTTCAGGGGTTTCAGATCGCTCCCTTTCAGATTGGACTCGGCTAGAGGACGAGGATGGAATCTGAGATCGACCCCTGTCAGATTGGACCCTACTAGGGCCCGCTACACATGGGGCCCGACTAGGACCCGCTACAGATGGGGCCCGGCTAGGACCCGTTACAGATTGCTCGAGCCCCAAACCCTGAGTCAACTGCAACAATTGCCTAGTATTCTGTCTGGAGTTATGTCTAGAGTTTTGTCTGGGGTTGGCTACAACATATAACTCCAGGAACTTGAAAGTCATATTCATTGTCATTTGGACATATAACTGCCAACTGCTATCGTCTTGTACCGGTAGCTGTTGGAACCAGGTTTGATTGCCTTGGCCAATATTAATTCTTGCGGTAATTATCAGTTCATAATTACGGTGGTCAATACCGAGTTGTTGGTACACTTCCCTATTTAAACCTCTAAAATCCAAATCAGGCCGAATATTAAACATTTTCGGCACTTGGTGGCTATAATAAGCGCCATTTGGTCCTTGTAATACTTCACCATCAAAATAACAAGCAATTCCAATCATAATTTGTTGAATAAACCTAATAATAAAAAATAACTAAATTAAAACAACTACAAAAATAAATTTAAAAAAAAAAGGATGAAAAGGAAAAAAAACCTACCTATGCAGCAGCTTCGGTGAAAATGAGGGTGTAGAATGCTCTGCAGAACTGATCTTCTATATAGGGAGAATCTGCCACGTGCGCAGATCAATAATGCGAACGGGTCAGTCCGCCGATCTATCACGCGCACGGGTCATCCGTCCGCAGATCTGTTGCGCGCACGGGTCGTCGGGAACGGGTCAGTCCGCTTATCTATTACGCGAACGGGTAGCGACCCGTTCGCAGATCTACTGTGCGAGCGTGGCGGAATCTTAATTCGGAATTAACGGATGGTATTGATTTAATTCTTATTTATTAGGGTGGTACATAAAAAAAAAACGGCTCAAACAAGAATAAGATTCAATAAAAAGTTAATTTTAGTAAAATTAATTTAGTAATAAACAGTAGTAAAATTAATTTTGCTCCTGAAGCAAATCTAAATTTAACACCAGATGTGATAATGCCATTAGAGTCAGCTCCAGACGGGGGACGAAAGAAGAGGTGAAAACTCTTGAAATCTGGTCAGTTCAGACCAACTTATCTGCTCTAGAAGAGGAGAATCAGAGAGGGAGCGAAGGGGAACGAAAGAAAGGGCGCACTGTTCGGAGGGCAGAGACAAGAAGATTTTGACGAAATCTGTCACCTCCATAAATAGATTAATTAAGACTCACCAAATACTCGAATCTAGTGCCAAATTTAAACTGTCAAATAATTATTTGTTTCTGAGTAAGACTTGTATTATTTGATTTTTGTACCTTCATAATTAATTTAAACTGTCAGATCTGTATATTATTTACAAAATCTTATAAATTTATTAGTGTTGTATTATTATTTTAATATGATATTTTAACGAAATCAGATATTTCAGATTTATACTAGTGTTAAGGAGGGGTTCAAATGCATTATTATTTTGTGCTCCAATATGCTCTACATATTTTATCTCAGTTTTCAAAGTCCGAACAGTCAATTCAAACCTTCCAACATAATCTTCATAATAAAATATTCTTGAGACCAAATTTTATATTTTTTTACAAATTGTTTACTATTTTTTTTATATATACAATGTCACTTTTTCGGATGATCTAGAATATTCTTAAAACAGTTATTTTGTACCTATCTAAAAAAAATTCTAAAAAATATAAAATTTGGTCTGTAAGTATATTTTATTATGACGATCATGTGAGTGGTTTGGAACTATTGTTTGAAGTTTGAAAATAGAGATAAAAAATGTGAAGCATATTGGAGCACAAAATCATGATGTACTTATTTTGGAATTACGAATTTATTACTAATATATATTGAGTCATCTTCTAGATATATCCGAAGTACTGGGTTTTTATTGGAAACTAAATATGTAGAATTCCTTAAAAGAGCCATCTGCTTTAATTTCCTCTCCTCGCAGGCTCTACCTCCATTGGGCAATGGTGTTTGCTCTTTTACCTCCATTCAAACACTTCAATATTTAGTGGTAATCATAGACAAAATTTCGAGAAATTCTTGACAACTTTGAAATATATATATATATATAGAGGTAGGCTAATATACAATCGATTGTTCCTGAGGTCCCGTACAACCAAGTCATTTTCTAATTTTTAAAGTCCAAATGATCGATCCAAACCGTTCATCTTGTTCTCCATATTAATATGTGCTTGGAGACCAAATTTTACATTTTTTTGAATTTTTTTACTATTTATTAAGCCACTTTGAAAATCGCTGATCCAACGGTAGCTTCTGGTTTTACTGTTTTGTTAAGCCACCGTTGGATCAGCGGTTTTCAAAGTGGCTTAATAAATAGTAAAAAAATTCAGAAAAATGTAAAATTTGGTCTCCAAACACATATTAATATGGAGAACAAGATGAACAGTTTGGATCGATCATTTGGACTTTAAAAATCAGAAAATGACTTGATTGTACGGGACCTCAGGAACAATCGATTGTATATTAGCCTACCTCTATATATATATATAATTTGAGTTGCTTTTGTTTCAGTGCAGGGCGTTCACAACTTGTTGGAAATTTGGTAGCAATAATGGATAATGATCTCCGACATAAATACACGGTAAGCTCTAATCAAGCAGACGGTTTATTATTTTACAATTTATACTTTGTAGCATGAATTTCGAGGTAGCCCTCAAGTTAAAGTCTCTATTAGGCATTTTCCTAGCATTAATTTTACAAAGGAGATATCATCAACTGAACAAGAAAAAGAAACATTTCCTTCAGCATACCGTCAAAAAACCTTTCCTTTCTCTGATCCAAACCCAGCTATCATTACATTGTCATTTTATTTGAATTCCTGAATAAATAAATTTCTCTAATTGGAAGAGCTAAAAGATGATCTAATATAGATTCACCCTACTTTTTTTTTTTCCTTTTCAAGTTTCATATGCTATTAATAATGTTAATAAAGCATTAAAATAGAATATTTTATACGAGATTTCAAAGGCAAACAAAACCAAGTGATTAGTAAGCCAGAGCAAACTATTGGTTTTGTATTCGATAAAATAAGTATCACAAAAAATAAAAAAATAAAACTTACAACAATTGGCTTGGACTGTGGGTCATATAAGCAACCTATTTAATTTAGAAGCTACTTATGCTCATTTTTTTGCTCATAATTATTTAGACTGGACTGTAGAATAGAGGATAGAGTTTAGCAGTTCAGGTTTCTGGTAAGGGAGGGTTCGTCATTAAAGGGTAATAATTGATTTGGGGGTCAGAAAATAAGGATTATATATGGTCTATCAGTCAAAAGTTAAGGCTTAATTTGTTGGTTTAAGTTAAACAGGTTTGTATTCTTTTGTTTTTCTGAGTTATCTTTTAAAATAGTTTAGAACATTTTCATCTAAATTGAATTGATTAGGAAGGAAATGGGATTTGTAGAAAGATCTGAAGAACCTTTTAGCTATCAATGTCTTATTTGCCACATCTGTTACCAGAAAAACAGAAAAACTAGTACAATCAATTTCCTATTTTGCCCTTGTTGATTAGATGATCAAAATTTGCTATTAAGATTTTCTTACAAAGTTGGCATATTAGAGAATTGTTCTGTAATTAACTAAAACTTGCAGGTTTCTTCGCAAACATGTGTTGATGAGAATAATTTTATAAGCACTATTGACACAGTTTACCGATTCAAAGTCAATTATATTAAAACGAAGGATTTGAGCCATGGTGAATGTATCACCAGTCCTACGTTTAAATCAGAAGGGTACAAATGGATTATCCGTTGCTATCCTAGCGGTTCCGGAAAACACAAAGACAAGGCTGATATGCAAAGGACCGTGAGAGAGTGCAGCCCAATAACTGATGGGCCTGAACCGTGGCCCGTTGGGCTCGCACTCGTTGGGGGCCTGATATGCCTGATGCCTCCCGAAGTTGCCATATTACAATTTTCCATTCTGTTTCAAATATTAAGAATATTTTTTGAAACTATAGTATTGCAACCAGCCGTCTATAAAATATTAATCATGCCTTTTTCCCTTGTTAGTTTTTGTTCACATTTTAGTCCTTCAAAGTTTCTGGAATAATATATTCCTTCCTAAAAAATTGAAGATGAAATTACCACGGGGAACTCAGAAGCCGAAAGTAAATTATTATAAACTAAAAAAATAAAAAGTAAATTAGCAAGTGCACAGAGCTCTTATCATATTGATTTTATAAGTAAAATTTGTTTAAAGAAGCACTCAGGTTTTTGTAGAGAAATGTGCTTTGACAAATCTTAAATATTAAGAATTTCTACTGAAATGCAATATACTTGTACAAGCAAAGAGGAGAATTAGAAAACCCAAATAGGAGATATTTTTGTACGTAGTTCAGTTGGTAGCCTTCTTTCCTAATTTAGTCCAAAGGGAGGGGTAGGCTTGGGCCATCTGATTGTATCCTTCAGTAAGTACTAATTTTGTGATGTTTTCCTGTCTTGCAGCAAATTCAAGACAAGCTTCTTTTAGGTTACTGAGGTGGTGCCCTTCTGCAAGAATTAGCACATCCAAAACTGTATCTAAAGAGAGATTTTCCATTAGATAGTCTTCACATCTCACTATCAACCCCTTTATTGCATATCTACTGGCAGCTGCAAGTAATTGCTGAGTCATGACAGATGGGGCCTGATAAGTGTCTCTCTCATTGTCAAGTGAAGCAAAGCCCTAAAAACAGCAGGTTTCATGTCCTCAATCCTTATGCACCCGATCTTGCCTTCAGCAGTATTGCCGAAGAGCTCTGCCTTGAAGACGCTTGACCGGGCAGCGAGAATAACCATATGGGCAGAGATAATCTCTCCATCAACCTCAAAATTCACATCAGTCATCTCTCCATTCTGCCATAGCTTGCCAATATCCTCCTTTACATCACCGATGGGAACTCTCGATATCCCATTGCAACCTTTATCCGTCCAGTTAATCGAACAAAGGATTTGAAAATAGCCATCATCAGTCACATAACTTTCCTCTAGGTTGGTTATTTTTAGGAAGCTATGCATACCCCAACTGTTGTTAGTATCACTTTTATATCTTGCAGTAAATGTTCTACGGAATGGCTCTGATCCACTTTTGCCCAAGATATCCAAATTGAAATTAACCATAAGGTCTGCCCAATCACTCTGAATCTCAAGATAGATTGAGATATAATTATTGTATAGGTATCCTTTAGGGTAGCAACAAATATTCCATTTGTACCCTGCTGATTTAAAGATTGAACTATCAATACATTGACTGTGACTCAGATTCTTACTTTTCAAGTAGTTCACTTGGAATTGGTGAGTTGTTCCATCGGTGCTTATGAAGTTCGTCTCATCAACACATGCTGAAGCCATTTCTTTGCATGAAATCACACAATTTTCAGGCCAACCAGCTGTAAGTAATTAATTAACATGTTAATTTGATTTGGGATTAATGTATATATGATTTACAAGAGCAATTTTTTTTTTTTATGTGTGCCACTGCGGTTAATAAGCTTTCTCAAACCAATTCTATGATTTACACTAAATTGTTGAGTCCTTATCTTTTCTTTTTTACATGAATTTGAGGGTTAATCAAAGTTCTCATTTAACCGTACTGTAGTTCGCATGGATGGCGTGGCCTATTACATTTTCTGTCAGGTGTCGTTCACTAAAGTGGTGGAATATGGTTAGAAAAAGATTAAACTAATTAACTTGAACAAAATGAAATGGAAGTAGTACCATGAGATATTTGTAGAATAGTTTCACACGCACAAGAGGAGCATGCAGGATTGGCCGATTGGCGAGAGAGAAACTTGACACAGCCGCGCTAGCTACCAAATATTTTGTTATTTCAAAAGGAGAGGAAAAATTAGGGCAAAAGAGCTCGTTTAAGAGTTCTAATTAAAACCTTGTTGCACCGACAACTCTGTAATTAAATCCTTCTCATTCCATCTTGAGCATGTCTAACTTTGGAATACCTTAATTATTTTACCTTACAAATTGGACCATGCTATATATTTTTTTCTATTAACACAACATTTTCAAATATCTTAATTTTGTAGACAAATTTGCCCTTCTTAAATATATCTTCAGGAATGACAATCTTTTACTTCAACATTTCCATAATTTTTAGATCTTATTTTCCCAAAAGATGAGAAAAAAAATATTGCAGGATATCGTCCGATTAAAATTGGACAGGTGGCTGAATTTTTTTTACACAAATTCAAATAAGTAGAATCTAGAAGAATTTGGGCAACATGATACATTTCTTTATTTTTTAAATGGAGAACAATGCAACTCTTATAAATTGTTTATGTTAATTTTCTTTCAGTTATATTATATATAAACAATATATGTATTAATTTTTCAAGTAATCATTAAATGAACGGTAATATTAATCAAATTTTATATGTGGATAAAACAGATTATGCTTATAATTTAACCATTGTCAAGTGATCCCTCGTCTTAAATAAAATAAACAAAATGTAATTATGTTATATATATAATATTTGTTAATTGAGCAGATGAAAAATCAATCTACTAACCATCAAGTGTTGAATCAATAGAATGAAACCAATCTACATCTTTATTCAAAGTCTAAAAATCGTACGAATTATTAATTTGTTGTCGTTGGCAATTTTTTCATGTCATATTGTGAACACTCATAACTCTTATCGGGCCATTTTGTGATTTTACGGTGTGTGTGTAGTGTTGGGCTACGGTGCTTCGCAAAGTAAAACGAGTGTTTTACTTCACACTCATATTTTGCGATTTTGAAGTTCAAAATATCAATCCGAACCGTTCTAGTTTATCTCCATATTAAAATTGTGCTTGGAGACCAAATTTTACAATTTTTGGAAATATTTTATTATTTCTTTAAAAAAATTTAAAATCATTAAATCAACATGAACAATTCGGATCGATATTTTGAAATTTAAAATTGAAGATATAGACATGAAATAAAACACTCGCTTTACTTCGCGAAGTACTGTAGCTTAAGTGCCCAACTCTCTCTCTCTCTCTCTCTATATATATATATATATATTCTTACCGTAATCAACTTTTAATTTGCTTTAGAAAATAAATAAGAATACATAATCCTTAGTCCTTAGTGGGGTTGAGTAAAAAATAGTTTCAACTGTATTTGGATGGATAACCATTCAAATGATGGAACATTGTATTTTTGTTATCGGTCCTAGAAAGTTAAAAATATGATTCGTGTCCATTATTACACCTAAGACATATAATATATAAGGCGTGTATGGTAACTTATTAAGCTTCGATTTTCTAAAACAAGAACGACATATAAAGAAAAATTAATGATCGATATTAATAAAGAGAGAGATTTAGCTTTAAATAAAAAAAAGATTATTGAAAGTTAAAGTTGTCCACAAAATTAAAAGCTAAAAGAAACATTCTCTCTTTATACCAGTTATACCCTTATTTACTGCCCTCTTCTTTAAACTTAATTATGTCTGTCAATTGCACTTCAGGGAATATATATATATATAGAGTTAGGCTGGGGTGCTATGGATAGCATAGTGGCCTCTATGTTACGGCTCAATATTCGAGTTTTCAAAATCCAAACGGTCGATCCGAACCGTTCATCTTATTCTCCATATTAATATCTGCTTGGAGACCAAATTTTATAATTTTCTGAATTTTTTTACTATTTATTAAGCCACTTTGAAAATCGCTAATCCAACGGTTTTACTGTTTTGTGCAGCCACCGTTGGATCAACAATTTTGTAAAATACTTAATAAATAGTAAAAAAATTCAGAAAAATATAAAATTTGGTCTCCAAGCAGATATTAATATGGAGAATAAGATGAACGGTTCGGATCGACCGTTTGGATTTTGAAAACTCAAATATTGAGCCATAGCATAGAGGCCACTATGCTATCCATAGCACCCCAGCCTAACTCATATATATATATATATATATATAGAGTACGGCTAACGCGCTTCCTCTAGCATATGAGCCGAAATGCTTCCGGTGAAAATTTGAAATTTCAAAATCCAAAAAGTCGATCTGAACCGTTCATCTTCTTCTCCATATTAATATCTGCTTGGAGACCAAATTTTACATTTTTCTGAAATTTTTTACTATTTATTAAGCCACTTTGAAAATCGCTGATCCAATGGTTTTACTGTTTTGTTAAGCCACCGTTGGATCAGCGATTTTCAAAGTGGCTTAATAAATAGTAAAAAATTTCAGAAAAATGTAAAATTTGGTCTCCAAGCAGATATTAATATGGAGAAGGAGATGAACGGTTCAGATCAACTTTTTGGATTTTGAAATTTCAAATTTTCACCGGAAGCATTTCGGCCCATATGTTAGAGGAAGCGCGTTAGCCGTACTCTCTATATATATATATATGTTTTACATTAATGAATAATCTTGTTTACTTTTTATAGAAATCTCAGTTTAGGAATGTAATTTTTACAACATCCACCATGGGATCAAACAATATATTCTTATATGTAAATAATTTATTATATTTTGTACAAAAATTATTTTCTACATTGATAATTCATTACAATACTTGTCAGATATCAAATTCTTTTTAATGTGAACTTGTTGGATATGATTATAAGACAAAAAAAAAATTATGTAAAGGCATCACACAACATATAACAACAGCAAAATAAGTGAATACTTATTATATGGGGAGGGATCCGATTACCACAATTTTAAGTTACCACAACCATTTTTTATATTTTTAAAGTCTAAATCGTCGATCCAAACCGTTCAACATGATCTCCACAATAAAATGTGCTTCCAGATCAAATTTTATATTTTTTGATTTTTTTTACTATTTATTAAGATGATACAAAATTCAATGGTCTGAATTTAATTAAGTTTTTCGTCAAAACATAAAACTTTTAGATATAAAAAATTGCCAAATCTACAAATATTAAGGAAACTTACATGTGACACAAATATTAGGTTTTTTTTAGTAAATGAATTTAATAAAACGATTTATAAATATAATAATAAGAGTGTACTTGAGCTGTCGAAGTTGTATTAAATTTTAATATGTAAATTATCAAAAAAAATAAAATAATATTATGACCTCCAAAAGTTGTCTCATAAACAAGACATAATATTAGATATCAAGAAAATTTGTATATGACACAAGTTTATTGAAAATTGGAAAGTGTAAATAAAAATATTCTGAAAGAATAAAACATATTAAAATAAAAATATTGTTTAAATAAACGATAGATCTATAGAAATAATAAAGGGAGTGTACTTGAGTTGAAGTTGTATTAAATTTTAATATTTAAATTAGCAAGAAAAATATTATGACCTTCAAAAGTTGTCTCCTAACCAAGACAGATATTAGATATCAAGGTGAGACACCACTGATCCTTTATTTCTCATTAAAAGAGAATAAACAATTTGATAAATGAAAACTTTTGTTAGAGAGGAATGCATCTAATTTTTTTTTTTTTTTTTCATTTTTCTTTCTATTTTTGGCATGAATAACTTACCGTTTAAATTTTATCAATTAGAATAAAATTTCTATATCAATGTAAATTCTTTGAGAAAAATGCAGCTAATTATTTTAGATCCTTTCTTTGTAAAGATAAGGAATGAACTCATAAAGAAAAGAAGCATCTCATCTAATGGAAACAATTAAGATCTTACCATTCTTAAATTTTTGTAATAGGCAAATCATTAATTTTCCATAGATATTAGCAAATATATAAGGCATTTTTGTTTCTTTTATTTAAGACGAGGGAACACTTGACAATGGTTAAATTATAAACATAATCTATTTTATCCATATATAAAATTTGATGTATATTTCACCGTACATTAAGTGACTTGAAAAACTAAATACATATATTGGTTATAAATAATATAACTGTAGGAAAAATTAATATATAGAATTTATAAGTATAAATTGCATTGTTTTCCATTTAAAAAAAATAAAGAAATGTATCTTTTTTAGGGAGAATAAAGAAATGTATATTGTTGTCCAAATAGTCGGTTCGAACCTTCTAACGTCTTTTTCATATTAAAATGTGCTTGGAGACCAAATTTTACATTTTTTGAAAATTTTTTACTATTTTTTCAGAATTTTTGATTAAACTAAACAATAATAAAAAATCCAGCAAAGTAATGATTTTCAAAAATTCTGAAAAAATAGAAACAAATTTCCAAAAAATATAAAATTTGGTCTCCAAGCACATTTTAATATGAAGAACACATTGGAAGGTTCGAATCGACTATTTGAATTTTGAAAATGAAGATATGAGGAGAGAGTGCATGTTAGAAGCACAAAAGAGAGAGTGCATTTTAACCCTCCTCTTCTTCAAGATGCTACTTGTTGAATTTATTAAAAAAAAACAAAATTCAGCAACCCACTTTTAATCGGACGATCTACTATAAGATTTTTTTTCTCTCCTTTTTTTGATTTCGAAAATATAATAAGATCTAACAATTATGGAAATATCGAAATAAAAGATTGTCATTCCACGAGAGAAAAGGAGGGCAAATTTGTCTACACAATTAATAGCATTGCTATATTGTGAATTGCAAACAGGTCGGGTCGTGTCGGTTCGGACCCCGGTCGGTCTACGGTTCTCATGGTCGGGGGTCCAACGGGTTAGCACAATCTGGATCCGGCGAGTTAAATTTGGAGGAGTTGGCTCAAATCCATGCTAGACTCATGGTCCAAATTCACACAAGCTGTTTTGGTCCGGGTTTTTTTATTTTTTTATTTTTTACCAAAACAGCCTAAACTACCAATTTCGGCATCTGTTCCTGGCCGAAACAGTCTGTTTCAGGCTTTTGCAGAACTACTATATTTTGGTTCAGTCCTGTTTCAGCCGAGAACAAATATGTTTTGGCCAGTAATAGCCTTGTTTCGGCCAGAAATAGAAATAAACTGGTTTGGTTCCGGTTTAGGGGGGTTTAGTCCGGTCCGGTCCAGATCTAAGCGGGTCTCGGATTAGTACGGGATGGGTTTGGACGGGTCTAATAGAAAAATTCAGCTAAAATCCTTACTAGACCCGTCCCTTGAGTTAGTTCAACACAGTCCGAGTCCAGTCCATGGTTCGGATTTGGACCGGACAGGTCTTTTCAATACACTATTGCTATATAAAGCTAGAGTTTGGCAAAAACCCGGGTCGGGTATACCCGCCCGTACCCGCCCGTACCCGCCGCCCGGGGTACCCGTGCCCGAGCCCGGGTACTCGGGTACGGGCAAAAACCGGACCGGACCCGTTATTTTGGACCAATACCCGACCATACCCTACCCGAGTTTATCCGTACCCGACTACCCGAGTACCCGTATACCCGACCACTGTTCATCCCATTTCAAAATTCAAAAAATCTGATTTTTTTTCCCCCCAAACCAACAAAAAAAACCAGAAAAAAAATAGAAAAAAACCAGAAAAAAACCAAAAAAATCAGAAAAAAACCAAAAAAACCAACAAAAAAAATACCCGTACCCGCCTTACCCGTCAAGGGTACACGGGTAAGGGTATAGGACGGGTAGGGTATGGGTTTTGAAAATTATACCCGCCATACCCGTACCCGAATACCCTTGTACCCGAGTATACCCGTACTCGAGACGTACCCGTACCCAAGACGGGTATACCCGGGGTACCCGTACCCGCCCGAGTATAAATACACTATATAAAGCTGATTGCTAAAAATGGCCAACTGTTCCTGGATCCGTATCCTCGCAGGTACCTCCTGACTCAAGCAAATTGAACAGGACGGCTCGAATTTACTCTCAGCTGGTGCCTATTCGGGAAAGGAGCTGTGGCCTAGCCTGTGCTTTGAGATTCGTGCCAAGTTAAAAGAACAATCCTGAACCGTACGTTTCATTTGTCCACAGTCAGGTAACCCAAGGGGATGTGAATTCACCGTTCCTCATCAAAAGCATTGCTATATTTATATATGCCTGCGGGCTTATATTCCAAAATAAAAAAATAAAAAAACATTGTTAACTTAAATCAACGTAATTTTATTTTTTTCAGAACACCACTCAATTTGCAGAAAACGGTAAAATCACTTTGTTATAATTTCTCATGCATATAATTTTAAGAGGGGTTCCAATACCTCATGTCTTTCATACTTCCTCACATTGTATATTTCTGTTTTCAAAGTTCAAACTGTCGATCCGAACCATTCAACATGATTTCCATACTAAAATATACTTAGGAATAAAATTTTATAATTTTTTTACTATTTATTAAGATAGATACAAAATCACTATATCTGAACCGTTCATAAATAGTGATTTTATGTCTATCTAAAAAAGTAGCAAGAAAATTCCAAAAATTATAAAATTTCATCACTAAGCATATTTTAGTATGAATATCATACTACGTGGTTCGGATCAACATATTGGAATTTAAAAATGAAAAATACAAAATATGAGGTATGATGAGGTATGAAAGACATGAGGTATTGAACCATCATAATTTTATTCTACGTTTGGATGCACTGAGAATAGCTAGAATAACTACTGTTGAGAATAGTAAGTTAAGAATAGCTAGAATAGCTACTATTTAAGAATAGCGCTAACTCAAAGCTATTCGGAATGTTGTTTGGATTGAACATTTAGAATAGCGATTGAACATTTGAGAGAGTACGTTTGCTATTCCAACTTTTTGTAGGAATAGCGAGAACAGCGAGAACAACACTATTCTCCCTGTTCCTGAGTATGTTTGGATGGATCAGAACAGCACTATTCTCGTTGTTCTAGCTATTCTCGTTATTCTCGCTACATCCAAACATACATAATTTGACTAGAAAAGAACAACTCCTTTGATATATTAGAAAGGAAATAATTTGTTTGACTTATTATATCTGAACAAATTGTACAATCTAACAATATTTCTAGCAAGATATGTCAATTTTCTTTTCCACTGAAATGGTATGACAATGCACCAGTAAATTAGTAGCGAGCTTTACAAAGACAGCCTGCTTGAGGTATATACTACAAAAAAGTAATAATATTCGCGAGGATAAAAAGTGACTATCGTGAGGGTACACCAACAAAAAAGTGTTATTTCTAAGCGTATACCCTCACAGATACTGTTCTATTCTTGTAGTAGCTCAATCGACAGTGTCCTCTTCATTTGGATAAAGCTCTTTTGTAGATACTAGTATCGTGCCCGTGCGTTGCAACGGAGACATATTATAAGATTAAATAAAATATAAGAAGACTTTTTTGTGGATATTAACTTGTTTAACTAAGACATACATTTTTTTTTATATAAATGTAACCTATTTTTTATTTTATTATTTTGCTAATTTGAACATGGTATTGATACTCAATTAGTTTCTATTATTCTGATTGGAATAAATCCAAAATTCAATAACTCCAATACATATAAGAATTCAAAAACCAATTTTGCGATGGGGTAAACTTCAGGTGACTTTCCCCGATTCCAATTAATTCACAAATGTCAACAGCATGTCAAATATATCATCACAGGTTCAGTTAATATATATTTTTTACCCCAAAAAGACTTGTTGTCATTTTTTTTTTATGTTAAACGCATGAGTTGCTGCAATTAAGGTTCTTGATTAAATTATGAAGCAAATGTCAAATGCAATTTTACTCAGTAATTTCATTAATTGACTTACTTTTGTATAGTCACCTATTTAAGAAATTAGGATTTAGATAGAAATTTGACTGTCCTTTAACATATCTACTTAGGATATTGTTTGGAGTTTTTATTTGACATTCACACAGAATTAAGTAAAAATATATAGAGAGAGGGGTTGGCTAATATCAAAATGTTTGTTCCTGTACCATTCAATGATCCTGAATTTTTTCACTATTTATTAAAATCAGCGATTTTAAAACTGACTTAATAAATAATAAAAAATTCTAAAAAAATATAAAATTTGGTCGCCAAACACATTTTAATATATATATATCACATCTAACGGTTTGGATTGACCGTTTGGACTTTGAAAATTAGAAAACTAATTAGTTGGCTACTCTACTTACATAAGTATATGAGTGTGTATGCTTATAAGTCATTTTTGCATTTTTAATATCCAAATGGTCAATTTAAAACACTCAACATGTTCTCCATATTAGAATATGCTTGGAGACCAAATTTTACATTTTTTGAAAGTTTTTTCAGATTAACCATTAAAAAAAAATCAAATATAACATGAAACAAATTCTTGATTTAAAAATAAATCCCATGAAAACAAAACATAATAAATGCAATGAAAAATTCATGCAAGTAACATTTATACTATTCATAATTAGTCACTCAAAGACAACCAGAGTTTCCCTCTTTATTCTCAGATTTTCTAATAGCAAAAAATAGAAGGATTAGATTGCGTACTTTTGAAGAAACACAAGGAGATTGCATCATGATTTTCCTTGGTTCTGAGCTGCATATGTGATAATTATTGTGATAATTATTGTTGAAATTTTGATATAGTTCCGTTAACAAGAAAAGGTCAATTAAAAGAATTAAACTATATAAGAACATTTATTAAAGAGATGTGTGCTTTTATTTACAATAAGGAAAAATAAATATGACTCTACACGCAAACAGGGAAGGGGTCACATGGGTAATTTAGTAATATTAGATACTTTTACAAGATAGCATGAAACAGTGAGGTGAAATATGTAAAATTGAAAAACATGTCAATAAATGTTTAATTGTATGATACATAAAATATATATTCAACAATTTAGAGGAAAAATAATGTGTAAAGAAGTAAAATTGGAAAATATATAATTAAATGATTCAAATAATTAAGAATTTTCTCTACATAATATTCTTGATGAAAGTTATTTTAACAATGAAAATTTCTCTACGCAAAAGATCTAGATATTCTTCATTTTCTCTCCAGATCGGAAATATATTATTGTTTCTATCAGTACAAAATATGTTATTCATCTATTTACAAAGATACATCAACCATAAAAAATCCGAAAAGATATGATTGTTTCTATTTTCATTGTCGAAACTATAGAGAAAGACGAGAAATAAAATAGAGGAAAGGGAGAAATAATGAAATAATTTAATTGCAAGAATTATAAAGAGCTGCAAAGAGAAATAAATAAACATATCGTTAGGGATTTATTCAATTTTATTGTGACAAACATGTAGCAGTCTGTGTGACGAGTATATTTTTAACTAAATTTAGACTTCTGCATATAAAATAGATGTATTTAATCAAAAGAGACAGATTATATGATTGGAGGGTTGATATTCAATTCGAAAATTCATCTTTCAATCTCAGCCGTTGGAGGATCAGGACAACTACGTGCATAATATAATAATAGAGATGAATGTTTTTTCCAAACCAGAAAAAGAAAATAAAAATAAGATGAAGCATGTTGGTCGCCCAGCAAATAATGTAATTTCTAGTACTGATCTGAAAACATTAGTTGTCAACTCAACATCAGACATTTATTCCAAAATAATAAAAAAAAAACAAGCATGTCATATCTAGTATTAATCTGAAAGCACCTTATGCAAAATTAACTATGTTGTTACAGTTGAACATGTTCCAACAAGCCTACGGTCAGTTTGGGAAAAAAAAAATGTTCCAATAAAAAAAGTACACAGTTCATAGAGATCTATTAATACCAACAAAAATCTCTACCATAGTACCATGGAATTACTTGTACATTCTTCAAGATATCCTCTTTGTGTTAATCTGTGGATACATGAGTGGCCTTCTTTCTCAGCTCCTCCCAAAGAGATGGATAAACTTGGGCCATCTGAATATATCCATTTGTAAATGCTACTTTTGTGAAGTTCTCCTGTCTTGAAGCAAATTCAAGACAAGCTTCTTTAAGTTTAATAAAGTTGTGCTGCTCTGAAAGAGTTAACACATCCATAACTGTATCAAAAGAAAGATTATTCATTAAATATTTTTTGCACCTTGCTATTAACCCTTCTACTGCATATCGATCAGCAGCTGCTAGTATGTGCTGAGTCATGACAGATGTGGCCTGATCAGTGTCTCTCGCATTGTCAAGTGAATTGTCGTATATAAAGCGAAGCAAAGCCCTGAAAACTTCAGGTTTCATGTCCTCTATCTTTATGCACTCAATTTTTTTTGCTTCAACCATGTGGCCGAATAACTCTGCTCTAAAGACAGGTGACCGGGCAGCGAGAATTACCCTGTGAGCAGAGATAATCTCTCCATCAACCTCAAAATTCACGTCAGTCATCTCTCCATTCTCCCATAGTGCGCTAATATCCTCTTTTACCCCACCTATGCGGATTTGTGGCATAACATTAATGGAACAAAGGATTTGAAAGTAACCATCTTCAGAAAGGTACCCTTGCTCTAGTATGGTTCTTCTTATGAAGCAATGCGAACCCCTGTTGGACTCAACACTGAACTTTCCATTGAACTTCCTTTGAAACGCCTCGGTTCCGCTTTTGTCCATGATTGATAAGGTGAAACTCGCATGGAGATCTATGTAATCGCTTCGAAGCTCAAGGAAAACACCAATATTGTCCTTGTCTTTGTGCTTTCCGGAACCGTTAGGATAGCAACAGATAATCCATTTGTACCCTTCTGATTTAAACGTAGGACTGGTGATACATTCACCATGGGTCAAATCCTTTGTTTTAATATAATTGACTTTGAATCGGTAAACTGTCTCAATAGTGCTTATGAAATTATTCTCATCAACACATGTTTGCGAAGAAACCTGCAAGTTTTAGTTAATTAAAGAACAATTCTCTAATATGCCAACTTTGTAAGAAAATCTTAATAGCAAATTTTGATCAGCTAATCAACAAGGGCAAAATAGGAAATTGATTGTACTAGTTTTTCTGTTTTTCTGTTTTTCTGGTTTTCTGGTTTTCTGGTTTTCTTGTAACAGATGTGGCAAATAAGACATTAGCTAAAAGGTTCTTCAGATCTTTCTACAAATCCCATTTCCTTCCTAATCAATTCAATTTATATGAAAATGTTCTAAACTATTTTAAAAGATAATTCAGAAAAACAAAAGAATACAAACCCGTTTAACTTAAACCAACAAATTAAGCCTTAACTTTTGACTGATAGACCATATATAATCCTTATTTTCTGACCCCCAAATCAATTATTACCCTTTAATGACGAACCCTCGCTTACCAGAAACCTAAACTGCTAAACTCTATCCTCTATTCTACAGTCCGGTCTAAATAATTATGAGCAAAAAAATGAACATAAGTAGCTTCTAAATTAAATAGGTTGCTTATATGACCCACAGTCCAAGCCAATTGTTCTAAGTTTTATTTTTTATTTTTTGTGGTACTTATTTTATCGAATACAAAAACCAATAGTTTGCTCTGGCTTACTAATAACTTGGTTTTGTTTACTTTTGAAATCTCGTAGAAAATATTCTAATTTAATGCTTTATTAAAGTGGTGGAATATGGTTAGAAAAGGATTAAACTAACTTGAACAAAATGAAATGGAAGTAGTACCATGAGATTTTTGTAGAATAGTTTGACACGCACAAGAGGAGCATGCAGGATTGGCGAGAGAGAAACTTGACAAAGCCGCGCTAGCTACCAAATATTATGTTATTTCAAAAGGAGAGGAGAAATTAGGGCAAAAGAGCTCGTTTAAGAGTTCTAATTAAAACCTTGTTGCACCGACAACTCTGTAATGTATCCTGCTTATTCCATCTTGAGCATGTCTAACTTTGGAATACCTTATTTTACCTTACAAATTGGACCATGCTATATATTTTTTTTCTATTAACACAACATTTTCAAATATCTTAATTTTGTGGACAAATTTGCCCTTCTTAAATATATCTTCAGAAATAATTTACTTTCAGCTTGCGAGTTCTCCGTTGTAATTTCGTCTTCAATTGTTTAGGAAGGAATATATTTTCCAGAAACTTTGAAGGACTAAAATGTGAACAAAAACTAACAAGGGAAAAAGGCATGATTAATATTTTATAGACGGTTGGCTACTATACTATAGTTTCAAAAAATATTCTTAATATTTGAAACAGAATGGAAAAATGTAATAGGATAACTTATTGGGGAGGCATCAGGCATATGAGCCCCGCAACGAGTGCCAGCCCAACAGGCGACGGTTCAGGCCCATCAGTTATTGGGCCGCACTCTCTTGCTGAGCGCTTCTTTTTAGGTTGTGCTTCTTTTTAGGTTGTGCTTCAAAGAGGGGTAGAAAATCTTTATTAAAGAGAAGGAAGGAGAAATCTTAAAAATGACGGGTTGCCCTCGTCACTTACCTGTTCCAGAAGAGGGGAAACAGAGAGGGAGCGAAGAAGAGGAGTTACTGTTCGAAGGAGAGAAAGAAGAGACTTAGTGTTGATTTTTGGCAGATCTTATCACCCCCGATTCAAGATATAGGATTTACTGTTCGGAGATAGCGAACCCTCGTTTCTCTTCCTCCCCGTCCCTTCGCCTTCCTCTACGGATGCTAGTTCTGAAGCACAGTCTTAGAGGAATTTTGTATATAAAGTATAAAAAATCTTGCAATTACGTAATTCTTTCCATCTAAAATTCATAATATTATATTTATTCTTCTAAATTTTCAAAACAAACAAATTTGCCTAATTAATTGTCTTCTTCATTAATTTTTTTTTTCTTTGTATTAATCAAGCAGTAGGTTATTACTAGATTCATTCCCTTCCACTTCTGAGAATAAAGGATGCGTGTATCCTGTATAATTTCATCTCTCTTCTCCCTGTTCTTGCAAGATATGCAGTAACTTGGAAGGGGGAAATCGCTCATTTTTATGACCTGTGGATGCTATATTGTTCGCACTGCATTTTGCTACTGGTGGGTTATCATACATCGGTAACTAATGACTTTATGTGACCAATGCTTGCCCTGGAATAATAACTGAAAAGTTGGAAAGTCCGAGCTTGTATTTGTCGGTACCTGTTCGTAAGTTGGGTTGATTTGCATAACAATAAATTCGGAATATGAATTTTAAATATAATTCCATAATAACATTTGAAATCTTTCAAGTTATCGGAGCATAGAAGTTGCCAAAGAACACGTCAAAGAAAAAAAAAATACTAAAAAGACAATACGCGAAAAAGAAAATTAGCTCCGTGAGATAAATGAACTAAAACTGAGGAAAAAGGAGCTGGACTAAAAAGACGGCGATTTTTATTAATATCCCTAAAACAAATCAAAATTTTAAAAATGCCCCTGCTTCCAATTTTTTTTTAAAAATGCCCTGACCGCCTGGGCCCAGGGCGGCCCAAAATACCCTGTGAGGCGCCACCCCCTGGGGCGCCCCATAAGGCAAGTGAGGCGCCAGCCCTAAGGGCGCCCCATGGTTTTTTTGTTTTTTTGTTTTTATATAGATTAATTTTGATTTGAAGAATTTTGTGAAGAAAAACGGATTAAAATTCATAATAAATCCAGGAATTTAAAATTCAAATACATTACTAAATAATACAGTACCGTCGAGTCCATAGAATAAGGTAACATAAAATTCATACAGCAACAACCAGTTCAAATATCAAATCTTTTATATTCATATATACATGTTTTTGATAAACTATCACAAAAATAATTTTCAAAAAATAAATATGCATATTTTTAAATCATAAACCCAAAAAATAAGTTCTTAAGCCGTTCAACCATTTGAACCATAAATTCCAACCCTAAATTGAAGTGTAAACCCTAAATTTGTAAGTAATTCACAATTGACAACCATAAACCCTAAATTTAACTATAAACCCTAAATTTAAAAAAAAAATCACAATTCACAACTACAAACCCTAAATTCAACCATATGTCATTCAAGCAATTTTACCATAAATCATAATCCTAAATTCGAGCAATTGCACCAATTCAAGCAATTCAAGCATCCAATTCAAGCAATCAAGCAATTCAACCATCTAATTCAAGCAATCAAGCAATTCAACCATCTAATTCAAGCAATCAAGCAATTCAATCATCTAATTCAAGCATCCAATCGAACCAATTCGACCAATTCAATCAATTCAACTAATTACTAACATTTCACCCTAAACATCGAATCAAACAAAACCGAATCACATTACATCATTTAATCACATTTAACCGAAACCTAAACCCTAAACCCTAAACCCTAATCGAATCGAAAAAAAGAAAACTCACTTGTTCGATCGAGAGAGAAGCGAATCGAGGCGCGAGGCAGAGAGGGGTCGGCTCGGAACGGCTTCTTTCTTCTTCTTTCTTCTCTTTTTTTCTCTTTTTTCCCTCTTTTTTTCGGCAGAAGCAATGGGGGAGAGAGAGGAGGGGCGGCTCACGGGTGGGGTTATTAGCTGGGCAGTGGGGCGCCAGATGGGGGGGGGCGCCTCACTTGGCTTATGGGCCGCCATTTGGGCCGGCGCTTCATGGGCTTTTTTGGGCCGCCCGAAGCCCAGGCGGTCAGGGCATTTTTAAAAAAAAATTGGGAGCAGGGGTATTTTTAAAATTTTGATTTGTTTTAGGGATATTAATAAAAATAGCCGCTAAAAAGACAATACGGTCGCCACAATAAATCCAAGAGGTGAAGAGCCGAAATTTTTATTTGTACAATAATAAAAATAAAATAAACCACAATATTTAGTTTGGTCAGAATTCAATAAATACTCATGCCGTTGGACCATTTTGCGGTCCTAAATATTAGAGTATGCACAGGTATTATGCAGCCCCAGCCTGAGGTCCGCAGAATGGTTTTGTGGCCCCAACTTTTTTAGTTTTTTTAAGAAAATTTAATAATGAAAAAATGGTTTCTATGCAGACAAAGAAGTTGGGGTCGACAATTTGGACTTCGCAGCAGTTCTTTGATGTACGCACATAAATCATTTTTTTAAATTTTTTAGTAAATAAATCTTCTCTAAAAAAAATTGAGGTTACATAACCATTGTGCGAACCTCAAGCTAGGAGCGCAGCACACTTGTGCGGACCTCAGTATTTGAGGCTGCATAATGGCCCAGCGGCCTGAGTAAATCTCAAATTCCCTAGGAACTAGGGTGATTTTTTTTTTTTGCTATAAATAAAAATTTCAGGGTGAAGAGACCTTACGTATTTACACCTAATTTCGTGTTAAGCCTACGGTCAATTTGGCGCGAAAAAAAAATAAACAGCAGTGATACTTCAAAAAAGTAATCAACATAAGTCGTTGAAATCAACAATGTAGATAAGAAAAATGTTAAAGACGGAAATTATAGAATAATAGTCGAAATTTTTATTATATGCAAAAAATAAAAATAAAATTGAATTCTACATCCTATTTAACAAAATTTTAAAAATTGTCCAAACTGTAGAATTAATTAACGATTTTAGACGACTTTTTGCGGTATTATTATCAGATTTTAGGCCTCTCAAAACCGCAAAATAAATTCACGGAAGCGGAAGCAGAAGGGAGAGGTGGAGTAGGAGGTGGTTTGTATGAAGCATGGTGAAGTGAAGCGCAGAACAATAAACTATAAAGGTGGAAAGACAAATTGTGTGCGCACAATGCTAGGCAGAAGATACAACAATGTGCCTAGGGGTGCACAAAAAGCTCACGACTCGAAACTCAGTTTGGAATCAATTCGGATTCGACTCGCTAATAACTCGAGTTAAAATTGACTCGAGTTTACTGACTCGGTTGATTTATGAGTCAAATCCAAGTTACCCCCAATTCAGTTCGAAATCAACTCAGTAGGACTCACACCAAACTCTAATCCATATATTCCTAATTTTTGCGTCCCAAAATCTTATTTTTGTTTCTCACAATCTACTGTATTGTCTCTTGAAACTAAAAAAAAAAATCATCGCTTCTCAAACTACCAAACCTTATCTATTTGATAACTTTTAATTATGTATTGGCTATTGTCTCATTATGTACTGTCTTTAATTGTGTATTATATTGTATAATATTTCTTTAGAATTAAATTAGATTGTCTCATTATGTACTACATTATGAGTCACGAGTCGACTCGCTTCGACTCGAGTTGCTTGCGAGTTGATCTCAAATTGGAGTTTCTAACTCAGAACTGGATTAACAACTTAGACTCAACTCGACTCATAAGCAACCCTAAATGTGCCTACGGGCTTCCAATCAAAAAAGAAGAAGAGAGAACAATGATTAAAGAACATGATTTTTAGTTTAGCCCCTTGACCTTTTTGTAAATTAAGATTCCGTTCCGGTACACAACTATTAGGTAGGTGTCTGAACCGTTGGTATGTCAGAATAAGAGTCACAAGCTTAAAATTTAAGTTTAACAAAAAGTTTAAGCTGTACTAAGGAGAGTCCGTTCGGTAATAAAATTGAAGAATCACTTTCTTAAGAAGACCTTAAGCTTGAAAATTTGCTTAAGTTATATAAAATCAAGGCTTAAAATCTTGGACAAGCTTAATAAAAGTGGGCAAAATGAGGATTAAGAAAGTAATTTTAAGCTTTATAAAGGAGCATTTATTCAGCAAGCTTAACTGCTTAAGACTCCTTAGGGTGTTAAAGAGCTCTAACAAGGCTTAATCTGCCTCTGCCAAACACCCACCGTGAAGCTTTATATAAAATGATAATCCTCTTTGTTTTTTTTGTTTTTTTTTTATTACTTACAATAATACCTTATCACATCAGAGGTAAAAGGAGGCTTAATTCTGAGATAGAACTGTTTTAAGATTCAGACAAATAATTAAGATTCGAACAAGAAAAATTAGAGGAGGAAATATTAATTCTTGCTAAGAAGTCAGTGTTCATTTTTAAGCAATTAAAGAAAATGAAAGAGGTGAAAGAAAACTTATCTTCTTCAGAAGACTTAATATTGTGTTGCAGAAGAACGGCTATGAAGTTTTCAATTTATTTTCTCCAAGGCCTAATTAAATAATAAAATTGTAACGCGTTGTAAATTTTGCTAATTAAAAAGTTGGACACTCTAGATTACGTCATTAAATAAGTACAAACAAACTTGTTTAATGTTTATTAGACGTGTCAATTTTCGAGAGAATTACCGTGCAACACACATGGATACACCTGCACTGCCACATGGATACAACGTGTCAATTTTCTAGCGCACTAACACTAGTGGATTGAATTCGGGTAGGGTACGGGTACCTCGGGTACGGGTAGGACGGGTAGGGCGGGTACGGGTAGGGCGGGTAGTCGGGTAGGCGGGTACGGGTAGGTCGGGTAGGGTTTTAAAAAAGTGTACCCTACCCGTTTCAAACCCGTGCCCGTCCCGGGTAACGGGTACGGGTACCTCGGGTACGGGTAGGGCGGGTAGGGTACGTTTTTTTTTTTTTTTTTTTTTTTTTTTTTTTTTTTTTTTTTTTTCTCCTTTCTCCTTTCTCCTTTCTGTTTTTCTTTCGGTTTTTCTTTTGGTTTTTTTTTTCTTCTGTTTTTTTTTTTTTTTTTCTGTTTTGTTTTTCCGTTTTTTTTTTCTGTTTTTGTTTAATTTTTGTTTTTGTTTTGTTTTTCCGTTTTTTTTTTTTTCTGTTTTGTTTAATGTTTTTTTTGTTTTTTTTTTATTTTTTTATTTTACAGTGTCGTACAAATATTATTACATGTTTATAATTCGATTTTTATAATATGAATAGTTCGATATCAAATAGAGTATATATAAACATGAAATTATCAAGTCGCAACTTTATAATAATTTAAAAACAATAGATTAAAAAATAAAAGTTACCCTCCTCCTTTATTCCGGGCTTGGGACCGGCTATGTAAAATAACATAGGCGGAGTTCTAACTTTTTTTTTATTAGTAATTGTTCTTTAAAATGAATAATTTAAAAACTAATTAAAATGTTTAGAAATTATAATTTTAAAAATAACCATAAATATTAAAAGAGGTTAGAAAATTATACCGACACTACCTATCTAGTAGTTTGGATTCATATACCATTGTTCGCTTTCTTCCGCACCGTCTGAATCTGAATTAGCTTGGGGCTGCGGCTCGGTAACACTTTCTTCAGTATCAGCTGCGGATGATGATTCTTGATCTCGATGTTGGTTGCGCTCGTCAGCATTAATCCAATCTTTCAAGCACACAAGTCTCTCAAAAACATGTGGACCCAATTTACTGCGTCTGTCGGAGAGGATCCTGTTCGCCGAACTAAAACAACTTTCTGAAGGGACGGTTGACACGGGTACGACAAAGACGTCACGGGCCATCATCGCCAGTGTTGGATAAGACCTTTGATTCCTCTTCCACCACGTCATGATGTCAACGTTTTCATTTTCGTTGCGCATATTTAAATAGCTCACTAACTCGTTTGAGGATGCGTGCGGTTCGCTATCTGACTGAAAATCTGCTAACAATCCACTACTGCTAGTGCTCTTGAAAGTGGAACTATTAAAAAATAAAAAAAAATTAGTGGACAAATAATGCAGATATTATAAATAATAAAGATTAAAAGCATAATGTATATTTATTCATACCTAGGACCAGCCCGGGACGAAGAGGGGTTCTGGTTGGCACTAATTCTTGAGTTGTATATGT
The DNA here is from genome assembly GCF_964058835.1 of Carex rostrata. Classification (NCBI taxonomy): domain Eukaryota; kingdom Viridiplantae; phylum Streptophyta; class Magnoliopsida; order Poales; family Cyperaceae; genus Carex; species Carex rostrata. Next base: position 7,499,782 of record NC_135936.1, read on the forward strand.
TAAACATCTCAGCGAACTTCGCATCCACGTATGCCTCGACTCCGGTTGAGGCAGCTTGCGATAATTGCCATGAGGGGTACATCTTCCCAATATTTTAGAAATTTTAGTTTCATGGCCTCTACGATCGGTGTGAGAGATTTATCGTGTATTTCTGCTTGTTCCAACTTACGATACACCTTGGAAATTTGGTAGATTTGCCGCAACAACTCAAATGCCGTCGGTGAATACGAGCAGGATAGTTTGACGGTTGCTTCAAAAAAGGTTCCTAGGAATGTTGAAAGCCTTTCTAGTTGGTCCCATTCCCCGCCGGTGGGTTCCAATTGCATTCCCTCAGGGGTGGATCCCCTCAAAAACTCCCCTATGACAGCTTTGTAAGGAAGGCATCGGTTCAACATCCTATAGGTTGAGTTCCAACGGGTATCTATATCCCAAGATACTTTCAACTTGCTTAGTCGATAGGTTACGCACAACTTTGCAAACTCTTGTCTTCTTTCATGGTTTGAAACAATGTGGTTGAGGGCATCCTTAAATTTAACTATCAATAATTTTATAGCTTCAGTTTTAAGTCCCGCCTTCACGACGAGGTTAAGTATATGACAAGCACACTTTTGGTGAAACATTTCACCATTCATAATATGGTTTAGTGACCGTTTAAAAATTTCAATGGAAGCAATGTTGTTGCTAGCATTATCGAAAGATATAGAAAAAACCTTGTTAGCCATATCCCTCTTAAGGTTATACTCTTGTAAAACCTCAATAATAGATTTGAAAATTACATTTGCGGTGTGCGGGGAATCTAACACTCGAAAACTTAATATCCTCTTTTGTAATACCCACTGATCATCGATCTAATGCCCAGTAACATATTCAAAACAAATATTACTTCACATCTAACAAATCTAACATAAACTAAATAAATCTATCAATCCTAACATAAAATAAATCTAAGAAATGTATTTATTTAACAAATTTAACAAATCTAATTACTTAACAAATTTAACAAATCTAATATAAAATAAATCTAACAAATCTAATTACTTAACAAATTTAACAAATCTAATTACTTAACTTTCAATAAATCTAACTTAAACTAAATTTACTCTACAAAAATAAATTAATCTAACATAAAATAAATCTAACCTTTAAATCTCGCGGAAAAATCTTGCGGGAGGTGCCGAACTTTGTAATTTCGATACCTTCGTAATTCCGTTTGCGTATTTGTAGAATGAATTAAATTACAACTATATAATTTTTTTTAAAAATAAATTGAGAAATTGAGAATAATGAAAATTGAGAATAATGAAAATTGAGAGAATGAGAGTTTGAGATAAAATGTGGAGAGAAAGAGAGTTAGAGGGGGTGTATTTAAAGAAAAAATTGGAGGGGGGATTAAATTCGAAATTAAAAAAATAAAATAAAAAAATAAAAAAAAAATAAAAAACCGGGATTTGACCTGGGTGGGTCCGGCCGGGTTTGATTTGACCGGTCTGGGCCCGGTTTGTCTGAACCGGTGGCAAAAAAATTCAAATTTCAAATGAAACGGGTAAACGGGTAAAGGGTCACGGGTAAACGGGTAAAGGGTCACGGGTAAACGGGTAAAGGGTAAACGGGTAAAAGGGTAAAGTTGGTCGGGTAAACGGGTGCGGGTACGGGTAAAACGGGTGCGGGTAGACGGGTTTCGGGTGCGGGTAAAACGGGTACGGGTTGGGCGGGTTTTTTCCCGAATCAACGAGTCCGGTCCGTCTCAAACCCGTACCCGTGTACCCGTGTACCCGCCTATACCCGGGCACGGGTACGGATACCTCGGGTAACGGGTACGGGTCGGGTACAACGGGTCATACCCGTTAGGGTAAAAGCAAAAGTCTAACTAACACTCTGCTTTTAGAAGCTCTGTTTTATATAATATTATTTCTTGTTTCTGTGCTCTCTATATAAGTGTACTGGTAGCTAGCTCCCCCAACAGAAACCAGAACTTCACCTAAAAAAAAAAAAACCAGAAAGCCTTTTACCCAATAATAAAGGAGCTCGGAGGAGAGAGAATCAAATCAATTAACAAAAAAAAGCTACTATTTCTGGCAACAATTAATTATGTGCAACAGCAACACCACCCCTTCATCTCCATATATCATACTCTTCTTTCTCCTCTAACAAGTTGTTGATTTTCAGGAATTCTGAGATAGTAGAATTGAGAGAAAAATTATGTGTATTATTATATTTGGCTGAGTTGTTACAATGGGTATTTATATGGTCAAAAAGTAAAAAATGACTGTTGGAAAGAAAAGTAACGGTAACTTTTTTGTAAAGGAAAAAAGGTTGAGTAACTTTATAATTAGTTGCTCCCTTTATTGCCTTAATTTAGCCTATGATGATTATACCCTAAAAAAGGGTCCGCTGAGGCTAATCGAGTCCCTAATCCTATCTAATCCTATTTATTATTTTCAACACTTATTCTATTTATTTTCAACACCCCCCTCAAGTTAGGCGTGTAAATATCAATTAACCCTAACTTGTCTATATTTTGTTGAAATGGTTTAGGATCTAAACCCTTCGTAAAGACATCCGCTAATTGGTCTCCACTTCTTACAAATGGAGTCTCAATTTCTTTTGATTGAATCTTCTCTCTAATAAAATGGCAATCAACTTCAATGTGTTTAGTTCTCTCATGAAACACCGGGTTGGATGCAATATGCCGAGCCGATTGATTGTCACAAAACATTTGCATTGGCAATTGAGCTTGAATCCCAATATCCGAAAGTAATTGTTTGATCCATGTTAATTCACTTGCGGTAGATGCCATGGCACGATATTCCGCTTCGGCACTTGATCTTGCCACCACATTTTGCTTCTTGCTTTTCCATGTGACTAAATTTCCGAATACAAAGGTGCAAAAACCGGTTGTCGATTTTCTATCGAAGCTTCCGGCCCAATCTGCATCGGAATAGCCACACACTTCATTAGAATTATTGCATTTCATAAAAATTCCCTTGCCGGGGGTTCCTTTTAAATATTTTAATATTCTATCAATGGCCTCTAAGTGTGGTGTTCTTGGATTATGCATGAATTTGCTAATTTGACTTACGGAATATGAAATATCCGGACGAGTTACCGTAAGGTAAATTAATTTTCCTACAAGTCGTTGGAATTGGTTTATGTCTTCTAATAGTTCACCATCCTCGGTATTTAGTTTGTATTTGCCATCTATTGGTATGGAGGCCGGTTTACTATCCAATTTACCGGTTTCTTCTAACAAATCTAAGGTGTATTTCCTTTGTGAGATAAATAGCCCTTGAATTGAATATGCTATTTCTATTCCCAAAAAATATTTTAAATAACCTAAATCTTTGATGTCAAATTTTTCTTTTAATTGCAATTTTATTCTTTTAATTTATTCTTGATTATTTCCGGTGATTATAAGGTCGTCAACATATACTAGTACAATAGTAGTGTTAGTACCTATAATTTTAACAAATAAGGAATGATCGGCATTACTCATCTTAAAATTACAAGAAATTAAATAGGAGCTTAGTTTTCCATACCATGCCCTTGGAGATTGTTTTAATCCATAAATTGACTTGTTTAACTTGCAAACCAAGCTCTTATCATCTCCTTTTCCATGACCGGGTGGTAAATTCATGTATACCTCTTCTTCAAGAGTTCCTTGAAGAAAGGCATTCTTGACATCCATTTGGTATAGTTTCCAATTTTGATTTACCGCAATTGAGAATAAAATTCGTACGGTATTCATTTTGGCAACGGGTGCAAACGTCTCATAGTAATCTATACCGTACGTTTGTGTGTATCCTTTGGCCACCAAGTGAGCCTTGTACCGTTCTATGGTACCATTACTATTATATTTAATTTTATATACCCATTTACACCCTACGAGTTTTTTATTTTGTGGTAATTGTACGATTACCCATGTTTCATTTTTTTCAAGAGCTTTTAGCTCTTCTTTCATAGCTTTGATCCAAATCGGGTTATTAATGGCTTCAAGATAATCATTTGGTTCTTGTTCTTTTTCAATTGAGGTCAAGAAGGCTTTATGGTTGGAGGAGACATTACCATACGAAATAAAATTTTGTATAGGGTATTGTACCTTGTATGTTACAAAATCTCTTAGCCTTGTTGGAGGATTCTTTGTTCGGACGGACCTTCTCAAAGGTGTTTCTTCTATATTTTGACCTTCTTCACTTGATGAAATTTCTTCTAATTCCTCCTCATTTTCACTTTCACTTTCATTTTCATTCTCATTTTCATTTTCATTTTCATTTTCATTTGTGGTTGTGGTTCCAATTTCAATTGGTCTTACCTCTTCTATCAATGGATTGGATTGGGGTAAAATATTCTTTTCCAAAGACTCTATAATAGGCTCCTCATGTATTTTTTCTTTGTAATATGACTCATTTTCTATGAAGGTTACATCTCTTGAAATGTATAATTTTTTGTTCTTAGGGTCATAGCATTTGTATCCCTTTTTTTGTGATGAATAACCCAAAAAAATAGTCTTGATTGAAGTGTGATCCAACTTGTCTTGTTTATTATTTTTATGTACATAGCATGTACAACCAAAAATTTTTAAATGCTCAATATTAAGTTTTCTTTGGTAAAGAATTTCTAATGGGCTTTTGTATTCTAAGTTAACACTTGGCAATCTATTTATTAAATATGTAGCGGTAAGAATGACATCCGACCAATAAGTTCTTGGAACATTATTTTGAAATAAGAGTACTCTAGTCATTTCAAGTAAATGTCTATTTTTTCTCTCGGAAACACCATTTTGTTGAGGTGTGTAAACGCATGTTGTTTGATGTGAAATTCCTTTTTCTTTAAAGAATTTTGAAAAATTTTGATTTACAAATTCCGTTCCATTATCGGATCTAAAAATCTTAAGTTTTGCTTCATATTGATTTTCTATGAATTTATAAAAATCTAAGAATTGTGAGAACACTTCACTTTTATCTTTTAATAAATATAACCAAGTTATTTTAGAGAAATCATCAATAAATATGACAAAATATTTGTATCCATTATAAGAGTTAATCGGAGCGGGTCCCCATACATCCGAGTGAACTAAATCAAATGGTTTCCCGCTTTTACAACTTGATAATTTAAAAGGCAATCTAGTATGCTTTCCTAGCTTACAAGTTTCACAATTGCTATTATCCATTTTTGAAAAATTAAAAATATTCTTTAAAATCTTGTCGGAAGGATGCCCAATTCTTCTATGCCAAAGTACGCTTAATTCTTCCTTTTTGGTAGTATTGAGATTGAATTTTTCTTCATTCAAATAATAAAGCCCATTTTCTAGAAATCCTTCACCAATCATAATCTTGGTTATCCGATCCTGAAAAATCACATTTTTTGTCAAAAATATGAGTTCACAATTCAACTCATTTGTGATTTTACTAATGGATAATAAATTGGATGAGCAATTTTTTAAATACAAGACATTTGGAATTATTTTTGAGAAAATAATTATTGAACCTTCCCCAATAATTTCCATTTTATCACCGTTTGCCACAGTGACAAATTTGTTGGTTTCGTATTTCCTAAAAGAGGTTAATAAATTTCTATTTCCGGTCATATGATCAGTGGCACCCGAATCCAATATCCATCTAGAATTATTTAAAAAACAAGATAAATTTGCAATACAAATCATACCAGATGTCTTCTGATTTTCCTGTTTTTGGTCTAGCAACACAGTAAGCTGTTGGAGAAGCTGCCTCATGGGATCCAGCGAAATTGTTGATGAGGAGGCCCCAGCGTTTATAGCAGCGGACGGCTCAGATCTAGCGCTCCCTTCTCCTTCCGCAAAAAAACCCCTCTTTTCAATTTCGCCTCTGTCTCGCTCCCAGCCGCCTTTCTCTCCCTTTCGATCACCGGCTCCGCCTCTCTTGTGCCATTTGGGTCGGAGGTGAGGATGGAGGAACCAGCACTGGTCCTTGCGATGCCCCTCTCTCCTACAGTGATCGCACTTTACACCAGCTTGGTCTCTTCTCACCTCCGGCCTGAAGCTAGGGTTAGGCCTCGCCGTTACTGAGAATGCCTTGGTTTCAGTTTTTTCGGGAGATTGTACCACCATGACAGCCCTCCTCGTTTCTTCCCTGTCAACCATGGCTGCCACCTCATCTGGGGTTGGTAACTCGGCTAGTAACAGTATCTGAGATCTGACGGCCTCATATGTGGAATCGAGGCTTGCTAAAAACTGAAAAATGTCATCTTGCTCTTCTCGCCTTTGAATTTCAGCGAGATCAGTTGTGGGGGGGTCGATATACCCTAAGTTCATCTTTCTTCTTTTGAAGGTAACCGTATAATTCCATTGTTGGTTGTCCTTGTTGCTGTTTTGCTTGTTGGTAATCACGTTGGATTTGATAAATGTGTGAGTAATTTTTCCTATGGCCATACAACTGTTCGGCTCTTTGCCATATCTCTAATGCTGTATCTTTAAATGAGAGCAACTCAGATACCTTCGGTTCCATTGTTGCCAGTAACCAAGTGATGACAGTATGATCGCTCACTTTCCATCTTGCTAGTGCTCTCTTTTTGGGTTCAGTTGGGGGATTTGATTGTTTAGGAGCCTTGTTCTCAGGATCTATATGCTCACTCTTTTCTCGACCACTTAAGGAGAAAATTACTTGCCTTGCCCACACATGGTAATTTCTGCCATCTAGCATTACCCCTGTAAGTTTCTCGTGACTTTGTGACATTGTGATTTTTGGTTTACAGCTACTGGTGCTGTTACTGGTATTGTTTTACAGCTGCTTGTGCTGTTGCGAGAATTTTGATTTCGGAAATTTTGATTTACAGCTGCTTGTGCTGTTGCTGATTCTTGAGTCGGGATTTTAAACCTGGCTCTGATACCATGTTGATTTTCAGGAATTCTGAGATAGTAGAATTGAGAGAAAAATTATGTGTATTATTATATTTGGTTGAGTTGTTACAATGGGTATTTATATGGTCAAAAAGTAAAAAATGACTGTTGGAAAGAAAAGTAACGGTAACTTTTTTGTAAAGGAAAAAAGGTTGAGTAACTTTATAATTAGTTGCTCCCTTTATTGCCTTAATTTAGCCTATGATGATTATACCCTAAAAAAGGGTCCGCTGAGGCTAATCGAGTCCCTAATCCTATCTAATCCTATTTATTATTTTCAACACTTATTCTATTTATTTTCAACACAAGTCCCAATTAATTGACCCTGAAAAACCCATCGACCCGCCTGACCCGTCTCTCAATCCTCTCCATGACCTCCATAGATGGCCTTCTCTCTCAGAGGTATACCAGCATATACAAACATTCTGTTGTTACCATATTACTTTTCTGTTCTGTTTAATATATTATTATTTTGGATCTTCTCTAGCTATCACCTTTGACCTCACTATATGAGTCCATTTATTTTCCAATGGCTTAATTACTTTTCGGCTGTTGATAACTTTCTTTTTAATTTAAAGTCAGCTCTATTGTTTTATTGTACAAATGTAATTTTGACACGTCCACTCTTCCACTCACTAATTATATATAAAATTAATTTGATTTCAGGTGGTGGAGGAAATGGCGGCAATTGCCAATCGGAAAGATATCGGGACCGACCGCTTTAACCGGCCTGGTCATGTACTCCCGGTCATTGGTCTCTATGCTATTTCTCGGTCGAATCGGTGAGCTAGAGCTAGCCGGTGGTTGCCTTGCGATTGGCTTCGCTAACATAACCGGCTCCTCTGTCCTCTTGGGCCTAGCTCTCTGTATGGAGCCTATATGTGGCCAGGCTTATGGTGCCTGGCACCGTTGCCTTCTTGGCCTGGCCCTACAACGCACCGTACTCCTGTTGCTCTGTGTTGTGGGACCCATCTCTCTCCTCTGGCTTGGCTAGGACAAGTCCATCTCAGCTGCAACGAGCACATTCATTCTTTATTATCTGGCTAGACCAAGCCAGAGGAGCAAGTGCCCCATGTTAAATCAGAGGAGAGAGATGGGTCCCACAACACAGAGCAACAGGAGTACGGTGCGTTGTAGGGCCAGGCCAAGAAGGCAACGGTGCCGGGCACCATAAGCCTGGCCACATATAGGCTCCATACAGAGAGCTAAGCCCGAGAGGACAAAGGAGCCGGTTATGTTAGCGAAGCCAATCGCAAGGCAACCACCGGCTAGCTCTAGCTCACCAATTCGACAGAGAAATAGCATAGAGACCAATGACCAGGAGTACATGATCAAGCCGGTTAAAGCGGTCGGTCCCGATATCTTTCCGATTCTAGGGGTGCACAAAAAGCTCACGACTCGAAACTCAATTCGATTCAACTCGCTAATAACTCGAATTGAAATTGACTTGAGTCAAACCTGACTCGGTTGATTTATGAGTCGAATCCAAGTTAGTCTCAACTCAGTTCGGAATCAATTCGGTTAGACTCACACCAAACTCTAATCTATATATTATTTGATTTTGGTAGAGTTTTGAGGTAAATTTGAGTTCGACTTATTCTTTGATTTAGCTATGAATAGATTAATAGATCTGGGTTTTTTTTGGAGGGGGCGGATTCAAAATTTTCATCAAGGGGACAAAAAAATATCGAATCAGATTTAAAACCAATAACTAATTGAATACTTCATAATAAAAAAAAAACAATAATTTGACTTATACTTTTCAATACTTTGATTTATAATTTCTGATGCTCTAATTTATAATTTTAATTACTAATCATAATTCAAGAAATTTATTTTGATTTTAACATTAAATTTAACCCGAATTACAAATCAAATATCGAGAGAGGGGTAAAAAACTTTTCAAGAAGGGACAAAGTCGATCGAAACCAATAGATCATCACTAAAACTCAAAATTCAAAAAGAGATGTTTGTCCCGAGGAACAATGTAGGTCCGCTCCTGCTCTGGACTAAGGAAGAATATCTAAAGTTTGATTAATAGATTTTCATATTTTAGTTGTATATTTTGGAATTTCTTGGAATAGTATTGCTAACATTTTCGGGTCTTTTATGATTAACTTATACCAACTAACAGTTATAATTTATAAATATAAGACACTGACTGTACATTTATATTATAATGCGGACTTAAAAATCACAATTAATTTCTTAAATGTCATCAATATTCTAATAAAACGTATAAAAATCAGTATAATATCTCAGTTTTGATTTCTCCTACTTATATTGAAACCTGTTTGTCAGTTCTTTAGAAATAATCCATCTACCATATATCAAATATTCAAATCAAATCCATTTGGCGTTCTAAGCTGGATCCATTTGAATAATCGAATATAAAATCGGAAGAAATCCAATTAAGAAGTTCATTTACAAATTAGGAGAATGTGCCGCGCAATCATGAAATCCAGCTTAGGCGACAGCAACAGCGCAGTTTATCCTTCCTAGCAGCTATTACACGAGTCATTGGATTTTGTTCAAAGGGATTTGGACAGAAGCTCATCCAAAGCCGAAATTTACCGTTTAATTTGCTTTAAGATTCGTATCAAACATATTTAAAACTTTAACTTTAATGGATCTGTAAATCTCAACCGTACGTATAAATTTTAACATAGATCGGACGGTTTAAAACTGACTTTGGATGAGATTTTGTCCAAAGCCCTTTGGATAAAAAACTTCACCGATTGGGGGAATCCATATAGACCCTTCCAGCTGGCCCCCACGGGTACCATAGACTGCGTAGTGTTCCCGATTTGAGACAATAATCCGACATATTTCTCCTGTGGGCCATGATTTCAGTGAAGCAAATGGAACTATTTCCGTACTCCAGATCCAGACAAAAATTGTAAAGTGTTAATAACCCAATTGGCGCGACTCTTTCCGAAATAATCTGATTTTCGCCATTAAGGTCTCACTCTCTTTCTTCTCTTTCCCACCTTTCCTACTTTACCTTTTGTCTCTTTGGACCGACGAATTGGAATCAAAAGCACCTCCAGCGAATCAACGGGCGTCTCGCGGCGATGCACATGCTTAGGTTTAGAGGCTCCGCCTCCAAGGAGAGAAATTCCTCTCCAAGAGCCGATCAATCAAGCCCCAGCGCTAGCTCAGCGTTGCTGTTCTCTTCTTCTACTCCCCCTTCTTCATTTGGGCGAAGTTCGAACGGCGGTTCACCTGCGCTTGGGAGGCCTCTCCGGCTGGTGTACTGTGATGGGAGAGGGAAATTTCACCTCGACCCGGAGGCGGTGGGGGCGCTCCAGCTGGTTAAAGGCCCAGTTGGAGTGGTCTCGGTCTGTGGCCGCGCTAGACAAGGGAAGAGCTTTATCCTAAACCAGGTTTCTCTTTCAATTCTTCCCTATAATGTACTTTGTTCAGTTCTGACCCAGCATGTATGCTCAAGCTTTCTACAGCTTGCATGCTCAAGCTTTCTTTTAATAACGCAATCAAATTGAAGCTTCTCCGTTATTAACCGAAATTGTTGATTAATTGTCGTCCTTGGACAGAATTTGTAATTATCTTTTAATATTTGTGTTGTGAAAGCAAAGTTATTTTCCTGTTCTTTTGAGTCAGTTTTCTTTCCTTTCCAAGTTGTGAACTTTGTTTGGTATTAGTATATAAATGAAAAGTACCAATATGATGGGTTGGTACAGTCAGTGATTGGCCCACTATATTATTGGCAGTTTGGCACCCCTTTCCAATTTTGATTGGATTTTAGAAAAAATAAATTAAAAACCAAACAAAGGCTTAATTTTGGGAAGGGTTTTGGCCTTTTGGGTACTGAAGTTAATTCTAGTAATGCTTTATTTAGCAAGAAAAAAAATGGAAACGTGCTAAGCCTCAAGGAAAAAAAGAAAAATACTTCGAGAAAACAGGGAAGTACCGGTTGAAGGTGCACTGTGGAACTGGAGTTGTCTAGTAATGTACAGAATGGATCTTTCAAAAATGTAGAAAACTTGGATTGTATCAGATCCAGAGTTTGTTAGCTCAACTTGACCTTACCTTCCCTTTTCAATTTCAACACATCTCTGAATTGAGTCTTTTTTTTTTTTATTAAATTCTCCGTGTGTATACATTACTACAGTTTTCTTGATGGTAATACTTTTAATATTTGGTTACACTTGTCAGCTTCTGGGAAGAAGTAGTGGGTTCCAAGTGGCATCTACCCACAAACCTTGCACAAAAGGAATTTGGATGTGGAGTGCACCTATAAAGCGAACAGCTCTTGATGGAACAGAGTATAGCCTTCTATTATTAGACACTGAAGGAATTGATGCATATGATCAGACTGTAAACCTACTCATCACTTATGATTTATATTTAGAAGAAAGTCTGTTTTTGGCCCTCGAACTATTGGGGCTTTATTCAATCAAGCCTGTGAACTAATGTTACTCGGTTCAGAATCTCTCCTTTTATTGAAGGAGATGAAGTGGCACCACGTCAATTATTTAGAATGCCACATCAGCTTACTATCACCTGAGTTCATATATGTGCCACATCATCATCTGCAGGTGGTACATCGGCACTACTAGTGGAAGTAGAGGTGCCATTAAAACATGCCGAATAGTAGGGGTCAATCGAGCAAAAAAAAAATAGAAAAAAGAAAAAAAAAAAGGAATGTTCCGGGCCTCAATTGAATCAAGTCCAATAGTTCAAGGCCATAAGTAGACTTTCCTCTTTCGTCTATTTCTAATCTTGTTTATGTCCTTTCTTGATATTCATATTTTTACATATTTTTTGATAGGGAACATATAGCATCCAGCTATTTTCATTGGCAGTCTTGCTATCAAGCTTGTTTATCTACAACCAGGTACAGACATACACCTCTGTTCCCTTAACCTTGTGACCATATTCATGAAATTTCACTATTTTTTTTTGGTTTTTTATTTATTTTTCCAGATGGGTGGCATAGATGAAGCTGCTTTGGATCGATTATCACTTGTCACTGAAATGACAAAACATATTCGTGTTAGAGCAACTGGTGGAAAAACTTTTGCATCTGAGCTTGGACAATTTGCTCCTCTTTTCATTTGGTTATTAAGAGTATGCCCCAGGAATTATAAAATTGCCAGTCCATGCTTCTGAGATGAATTCTTTATTCTAATGTCTTATGATTTGGTTATCAGGACTTCTATCTCGATTTAGCTGAAGAAAACCGGAAAATCACCCCACGTGATTATTTGGAGTTGGCCTTGAGACCAATTCAAGGTGAAAGCAGAGATTTATCTTCTAAGAATGAGGTAATTAGTTTTCTGTTCTTATCAACAATGTTATCTGAAAGGGACATGATATGTTCCCTAATATCTATTTGCTTGAATAACTAATCAGATTCGTGAGTCAATCCGTGCTTTGTTTCCTGATAGAGAGTGCTTTACACTAGTTCGGCCACTACACGATGAAAATGATCTGCAGCGCCTTGATCAAATTCCTGTGAGTTAATATTTCAGATAATAATTCTAGATTGGAAATTCTCACTATATAATTGATTTCTATGTTAACCTCATGGACAGCTTGAAAGATTGAGGCCAGAGTTTCGCTCGGGGTTGGATGAACTAACAAAGTTTGTATTTGAGCGTACGAGGCCTAAGCAAGTGGGATCCACCATCATGACTGGGCCTGTGCTTGCCGGCCTTACACAATCATTTGTGGATGCCATCAACAATGGAGCTGTACCTACAATATCTTCATCCTGGCAGGTTTGTTTTCTTCTATACATTTTTTATTAACTAATTGTCTTTTTTGGAAGTACTACTGTTTTCCTCCTTTTTTCAAAATCGAAGCCCATTTTGATGGATGGGTACTCTAGTCTCTGCTAGTATTTTTTATTTTAATCTGCATTGTTTCAGAGTGTTGAAGAATCCGAATGTAGGAGAGCTTACGATACAGCTACTGAGCTCTACATGTCATCTTTTGACCGCAATAAACCGGCTGAAGAGGTTAACACTGTTTTTCGTACTGGTACCTCTTGATTATTCTCAAACACCTGATTCTAATTGATATCATGCATGTATATTATTCTCAGGATGCTCTAAGAGAAGCACATCAAGATGCTTTGCAGAAATCTCTTGCCTCATTTAATGCCACTGCTGTTGGTGCTGGTTCTGCACGTATTAATTATGAAAAACAACTACAAAACTTTTGCAGAAAAGCATTTGAGGTTACTTTTAATTGTTTATATTTGTGTTTCTTTTACTCAAATTAGTTTGAGTATGTTGATCTTTAATTCTAACTTTATCACCATTGATTTGTATTAAGACATTAATTACTTGTGCAGGACTATAAAAGAAGCGTTTTCCTAGAGGCTGACAAACAGTGCTCAGATAAGATCCAGAGCATGGAAAAGAAACTCAGAGCAGCTTGTCTTGCTCCTGGTGTCAGAGCTGCTAGTGTCATTGAGGTAATTTTTGTCATTAAGAACTTGCGTAATTAGAATGGAGGCTTCTTAATTAATTTTTTTGGGCTTTAACTTGAGTATCTGGTCTATAAAATTTAATATAGGTGCTTGAGAGTTTGCTTTTCGAGTACGAGTCATTTTGTCATGGTCCAGGAAAATGGCGAATGTTGGCGATATTTTTACGACAGTGGTTTGTTCTTAGATCTTTATCTTTAGGTTTATAATTAGAGAAAACTTCGGCTTCATTCTCTACATTCTTTAACTTCTGTAACAGTTCATCTTTCCTTTTTTAAGTTTGGAAGGGCCTATCTTTGACCTTTGTGCAAAGCAAATAAACCAAGCCCAATCAGAAAGAACTGCTCTTGCACTGAAGTGCCGATCAGAAGAAGGTAAACTAAAGCTTCTGAGCAACCAACTGGAGGCACAAGAGAAGCATAAAACTGAGTATCTGAAACGGTACGAAGATGCAATAAATGATAAACAAAAGATTTCTGACGACCTCGCCATCCGCCTATCAAACCTCAGAAGCAAGTACGCAACACTTGAAGAAAGATGCACTGCAATTTCAAAAGACCTTGACCTGGCACGGCGGGAGTCAGCTGACTGGAGAGTCAAGTATGAAAAATCAGTGCAGAACCAAAGAACTAAGGATGACAAGCTTCTTAGTCACATTACTTCTCTTGAATCAAGATATAGTGGTGCTGAAGGAAAATATGAGGCAGCCCATGAACAAGCTACCTCTGCCCAAGAGGAGGCACTGGAATGGAGACGCAAATATGAAGTGGCGGCTGCTCAGGCCAAAAGTGCACTAGAGAGAGTTGCTTTGATTCAAGACAAGGTTAATAATATGGCTCAAGAAAGAGTGGATACCGTCAGAGCAGAGTTTGCCGATTTCCTAGCACAAAAGGTTGGTCTTTTTGGAATATTAATGCTTAGTTTGTGCTTTTAATTTTTGGATATGTTGCATGGATATGGAAACGAGTATAGTATCTGTGACGACATTGATACAGTGATACATAATTTTCAAAAAATCTACGAAATAACACTTCTGTTGTATATGCTTATTTTATTATTTATTATTTTATGCATAAAATATATATGTTGATAAATCTAACGAAATGTGTTTTTCTCCTATTAACAGATAAGAAAAAGTTCAAAAATATATATTCATATCTGAATTTTATCTTGTAAAATATTAGTATAGAAATTCAAAAGTAAAGGAGTCTATTAAATGTATATGTAATTTAACAAAGTTCCAAAGTGTTTTGTGCATTGATACACAATGATCCGTCCATTGCTGATGGTCTCTGTAAGTTGAACTATTTACAGAAGTGAGATACTCATCTGATATGTATGAGTATTGTACATGTACGAGTATTAATATGTATCTTATACGGATATAATTGCCTACACAATATGAATGAACTGAAAATTGCAACTTGTTTCAGTGAAATGAAACGGGCGTCAGCCTTAAAAAAAAAAAAATGATTGCCTGCACAAAGTATTTGGGTAATGTAGTTTTCTGCATGTTTACGATTTGTATGAATTATGTTTTATCTTACCTAATTGCATGTACAAATCTCTGATGGCGCCATATTTATATATCAGGAAGAAGAAATTAAGAACTTGACCATTAAATTGGAGCAAGCTGAAAGCCATGCCAGTGCATTACTGTCCCAAATGCAGGTAAAATTTATAAAATTAGTTAAAATTATATACATTTTCCTATCATTTCTCAATATTCTTACCGGCTAATATGACTGGTTGTAGGATGCTGAGTCTCAATTGCGGAGTCATGATGATGAAACAAATACATTGAAGAAAGAAATCAAGGACTTGATACAAAAACTAGACAGTATAAAGTCTAGTTCTCTGTCATATGAAAAGGAGGCTAGATTACTCGAGCAAGAAAAGAAGTACCTTGAAGAGAAGTACCTACATGAATGCAAGAAAGCTGAAGAGGCAGAGGAGAAGTACAAGGCTGCTGAGAGAGATGCCAAAAGAGCCATTGAATTGGCCAATTTAGTACGTGATGATGTAATCACTGCCCAAAAGGAGAAGAGTGAGGTGCAGCACTTGTCACTTGAGAGGTTGACAATGCTCGAACAAGTGCAGAGACAAGTTGATAGCTTGGAGCAAGAGAAATTAAAGCTATATGAGGAGTTGCAAAACTTGAGGCAATCTGAAGAGCATGCACTGTCTAGGGTACAGTTACTTGAGAGAAAGTTCGATGAGAGAGAAAAGGAGATCGAGGAATTGATGAATGGAAGCAATGAACAGAGATCAAGTAGCGTTCAGGTTTTTAATAATCTCTTGGCTTCAGAACGGGCTGCTCGAGCAGAAGCCAACAGACGGGCTGAGGCACTGTCATTACAGCTACAAATTACTCAGGGAAAAATGGACGCACTTCACCAGGAAATGACTACAATTCGTGTAGCTGAGACTGCTCTAGATAGCAAATTTTGTACTACTACACATGGCAAGAGATCTAGAGGGGATGCTGATATTGGTACTGAATCAGTGCAAGATATAGCAGGGGACGGAGTGAAGGGCAGGAGAAAATCCAAGTTGGCTAATGCTGGCATGAAATTTTCACATACAGAGGATGGAGGCTCAGTTTATGGAGGAGGTAGAAACATTGAAATTGAGGAGGCTGACTCGAATGATTATAGGAAATTTACTAATTTGAGGCTGAGGCAGGAGCTCACAAACCACGGGTTTGGTACTCAGTTGTTAGAGCTGAAGAATCCCAATAAAGAGGATTTACTTGATCTTTATGAGAAGCATGTGCTCCCGAAGTAGCATAATTTTTCTTCGTTTATTGTTTTACCTTCCAGGTGTAAATTGTGGCTTATAGGTTTTTCAGAGTGCACTTTGCATTTTCAACGAGTTCTTTTGTGCTTCAAGGTTAGGCTATTGTGGTTTTTTTGCTGCCACTAGTGTCTTTATTGTGTATTTGTGTCATTCCTAATTGCTTGATCTTGGTTTCTTGTGTTATGTTGATACCTTTGCAAATATGAAGCTGCAAGATTTTCATTTAGAATTGTTGACATGTAACTGGAACATAGTGTATAATCTGTAGCATTTTAACTTTTATGATTGCGGAACTTCTTTTTGAGAGATTTCCATAGTAGAGATATAGCATCTTCTATGGTGAAAAGGTAATTTTAGAACGACTTGATTAAATAAATCGTATGATTTTCATCCTATGTTGAACTGATGATTCTTTTAGTAACGTGGAAGTTTGTGAGATTTTCATCATGTTTCCAGAGGTTAGCATTTCACGTCAATTTCATTTCCGTTAGATGTCATATAAAAATAATTTCAGAACTGTTAGATAAATTTCTTGAAAGATATGAATATGATATTTCAAAAACAACTTTCTGTACTGGATTTTAATTAGCTGAAGCCTTGTTAAATATTCACAAATCAACATGTCTCATGAAAGAGATCGAAACAATACGACATGAACACTGAACTAAACTAACTTTGGAGTTCATTTATCATATATAATACAAAGTAGTTCGTGACATGATAGATTACAGTTGGTACAAGCTAGCCTCCACCTTGTATGGAGGATAAACAATGTGGGAAGGGAACGGAGAAATTTTTTGCTAATAATTTTTGTTTGGTTGGATATTAAATTAAAAGATATTAATTTGACTTTTCTACTTGTAATCTAAAAAAAAAGAATGACTAGATTTTAAAGATAGAAAAACATATAAAGAAGAATAGTAATTAATGGACCACGAGCTAATTCAGCTTTCTCATTTTCTCACTGAACTGGTCCACACTCTCACCAATTCAAAGCAACAATTTTGGCAACTTAAAATTCTAACAAAAAGAAATTAAACCACTAGTATATAACTAAAAAAATACCACACAACTTAATCATCATCTAGTCAACTTCGACGTTTGAATTACAACAAGCCAGTGAAAACCTGGAACTCTTCAGTTCCACAAAATTCAAGTCAAACAGGCACTCTGATGCTAAGCAGCACCACGACCAGCCAACAAGGAAGCGCGATAAACCCTTGAATTTTTCTTTGCTGTGATGTAACTTGCAATCTCCTGTCTGATCTGATCAGTGGCTCTAGGGCATGAAAGAGTTTTCCCAGTACATGCCAGGTGCTCCTTCATCCTCGAAATATTACAAACAACCTTGCCACACAAGTTGCACTGCACACGACACAACTTCCCATCTGGAACACGCTGAGCATATTTCCAACTTATATCTCTTGGCCGGAAAGTCACCTGATCAGAACCTACAGCATACAAATTGAGAGTTCCAAGTGAGAATTCAGACAACGATGTACATACATTTGGTTAGACCATGCAAATATGCAATTAGGTTGCTCATGAACAACTCTTACATGATCAATATTTACTGGTTTAGGTCATACAATCAAGACAGATCATTAAATTTTTTTATCTCGTTTCATCAAATTTGCATTGAGAAGCTTTTGGAATATTTGGCTGTTTAGATATAAAATTGAGGCCCTTACTAATTTAACCAACAAGATTGTCTTTTATCACGAAGATGAACCAAGAATTAACCTCTAACATCAAGTCATATTAAAGTTGTTTTGCGATTGAATCTTGAGCATATCAATGGCTATAATTAATTATTTACATTGGTTTCATGGTTTGTCAATCTTCTTTAGCATTTTTCACTGGGAATAAACATCTGAGACCATACTGATACAAAGGTTTACATGGTTCTTATGGGAATGAACAAAATTGGTTTGCAACAGCATCATTAATAACTGGTAAGTGGTAAGATATACCTCACACTAACTCGAACAGAAGCAAAATCAGAAGATAGAAAATCGAGCAATTACAAAACACAAATTGAAAAAAAAATCAGAGACACAAAATCAAGAAATTCCAAATCAATCTAAGGATCTACAAGCCAGTTGAGAAAACACATGCAAAGGCTGGTATCAGGAAAGGAAGAAGATGTATGAAAGGGGAAAACTGAACTTGAAGCATCAAAGGCATCTACCAGAAAGCAGATATTACTATCTGCAGAAACTTTGATGTTATTTTGAGGTTAAATGGGTCACAATTTCGGAGTTAAATGGGTCTGGCCGCCGTAATAGGTGTTTTTTTAAGGCTGCATTCTGGTATACCTGTCTATATGTAGAGAGAAGGAAAATTAAAGTTTATGAGTAATAAAAAACGAGCAACTGGATTTCAGTTTCAACTGCATTCCAGTTCCCTAAAAAGGAGGTGTTTTTTTGGATTGTTATATATTCCAAATATCTCAAAACATATCTACATCTGCACAGTTGACGCAAACATTAGATGCATCCGATTTCATGCAGTTGGTTATCTTTCAACCCTTTACAAACCACTTGAGATGAAAAATTTAGGCCAACGTAAAGAAGTTTTGGTCTCTAAAATGTACATACAAAGTCATTACGACAAAATTACCTCCATCACATTAAAGAAGGAAAATAAATAAGTGAAGATGTCCTAGAAATTTCTTTGGAAACAGAGGGGTTATAACAAAAATATAATCCAAGGAATTAGATCTAAGCCAGATAAATTATTCTAAAAGAAATTTAAACATGTCTCAATTTGCTCGATGTTCCTGTTAACAAGTCCAAGAAGGAAGTATGGTACCTTGTGGCATCGACGGAGCATGCACCTCTATTGGCTGTTCTGGTGGCGCGTTGTGCAGGAAGTGCATGGCAGATTGGCCAGGTTGCTCTGGCTCAACCGGTGATCTCCACATATAATGCACCTCTTGTGTTTGTCTCAGAGTGGGCTGAAGGTGATGTTGTGATGTCATAGTTATCGAAGAGTTTGTTGGATGGTGCTCGGCTTGATTCCTTGAACTACTTAATGACGGTGCTGCTTCTGGGAGATATACCACCCACCAGTTTTCATCCAAATCTGATAAATATAAATCTTAATGCTAAAGAAATAATCCCTCAAAAATTGTAAGGAAAATAAAATGTGTTCTACAGGAACTCATTTCCAATGCACACCAGGGTTGAATCAAGCCTTTCTTCCTCATTATTGAAAGGGCTGGTGATAAGTACACATCATCTACTCAGTACTTATCAGATTACTATAGTACAGTGACTGAAAAGTGAAGATATCTGAAACAAGAATTCAAAAATTGAATCCCTGATTACTTGATATTAAGCAATTGTAGTCAGATTCATATATTGTACTTGGTTTTTCATGCAAATAAAACATTGCCGAGACTAAAAGTGGCCGACAAAGAAATTAGGTGATAACATATGATTTTTCTTAAAATATGCAAAGGATTAATGCAGAAGCAATTTAGCTGATCAAAAGGTTACTTACAAAATTTTAATCCCAATAGCTCATCTCTTTGTACATTCTCCATGAGATCCTCTTTGTCTCAAGTACACTCAAGAGATTCCTTTCCTCCAGTAATATATCTGTCAGTCATTTAGATTGAATTGATGAGGATGAGCAAGGTTGGATTTACAAAACGGTAGTTAAGAGCAATTATAATAACAATTTTTCCTCCCTGCCTCTTTTCTCCACCTGTATTAGAAGGTTTTTGGGGAAAAGCTGAAACTGAGCTTAAAAAATCAAAGGCATCTGATGCAAAGATGAGGGTCTTACCATCCACAGAAACTTTGATATGATTTTTAGAATTGCCACAATTTTGGGGATAAAATGTGTTTGCCCGCCGTAATAGGGTTTGTAAAGGCCGAAGGCTGTTACACCTGTCTATATATATAGAGAAGGTACATTAGGGTTTATGTCAAAGAACTGGAAAAAAAAAAACATTTGGATTTCAGTTTGAGCCGCATTCCAGTTCTGTAGAAAAGGAAGGTGCTTTATGGAATCTAATATATTTCAACTATCTATAAACATATCTACATTTGCCGCAAACATTGGATGCGCCTGATTTTGTGCCGGTGGTTATCTTTTGACCTTTTTTGTTGCAACCAATACAAACAACTTCAGGTCAAAAATATTGAATCAACATAAAAAGGTCTGGGCTCTAATATACATACACAAATCATAAGGACAACATCAGCAAGATCAAATGAAAGGAAAACAAAGAAATGAAGATGTCCTACGAGATTTTTGGAAACAGAAGCACCACCGGCACCAATGAAATAAATCCAACGAATTAAATATAAACAATATAAATCATTCTAAAATAAATGCAGACATCATTCAACTTGCCTAATGTTAGTGTAAAAAGGTAATATCTCCCTAAGCCATTTAGATTGAAATTGCTGAGGATGAGGATGAATTAACAAAACAAGGATTAAGAGCAATTAACAACAATTTTCCTCTCTCTCTTTCTGCCTGCATTAAAAGATTTTTTGGGCTTTTCAAAATTTTGGTTATTCACCCCCCATGAATTCTCTTCTCTTTGCTAATTGCTTTTTTACTTCATGCTTCAGGTAGGGAGTCATAATTGTTTTGGAAATATCAGAGACCACTTCTTTCCTTTTACCAACATTGCTCTTATTTGAAAATATTAATCTAACAAGATAGTATGTAAAAGTTTGCTAACCTCCCTTCTTTCTGTTTAACCACTAATACTACACAACACAAAATGCAAAATAAAATGTCATTAGGAATCTCTCTTGCTTGCTCTCTCTGTCTCTCTCTCTCTATCTCTCTCTGTGACTGGATTAAAGAGTTAGGTTTTGCAAGTTTTTCTTTTGTTAATACCTTGACTTAATTTCATAATGGTTTGGATGTATCGAAGATTGCTTCTTTCCCTACCAACCTTGCTCTTATCTGAAACAATTAACATGATAAGGATGTCCATACTTCGTAACCTCCCTTTGCTTCCTTTAACTGAAAAGTTAAAATAAAGCAATAAAATACAAAAGCAAATTTATTGGCTCCATGTAACCTGTAATTAATGAAACATAATAACATAAAAGCCCAATTAATGTAAATATTTACCTGCATTCTGTACCTTGTTATTGAGTTTTGCAACATTGGTTGCACAGCCATTGCAACTGGAACCTATATACAGATATTCCAATAACTGGTACCAATGTGGTTCTAGATCTTCAGACTATGGGCCAACTGACCAATAGCTTGGTTTGAAATTTGGCCTTGGGTTGCCAAACTTTTTGATGCCATTTCATATACGGATTATTGATGCAACTTAGGATATGGAATCAATTGCAATAGCACAAGCTTCTAAATCTGACACTAGAGAAGTCACAAGTGTTAGATTCTGAAAATTGATTCCGAGGTGCAACACCCTGACTTCTTTTATACTAGATGGAGAAAGGGAAGCATTTGCTTCTCTTGAACATTTAAATTTAGGAAAACCTCAAAACTGTTCACATCTTTATCCCATACTGAAGTACCACAACTGGCATATAGGCAGGCCACTTAATTTCTCTCAAGCATCACCTTAATATTTTGTTATCATATAAACCTAAGAACAACAGATTTCCTACCCCAATAAATTATAGTCTGTAACTTCAATAAGTTCACATATCATTTTTTTTTTCTTAATGAGAAGTACAATATTCTTAACTTCCATTTTTTTTGTATGAGTATATCATAGGTAACATTGCCTTGTTACTGACATCACCTCTAATTCCATAGTGTAGGATCATTGTGTATTCACCAGATCCCGGCATTGTAGAAAGAGACACATGGATGCTGAACTCTCCAATCCAATCACCAATGTCATCAAATCTACCAGTAGAGACCTCTTAAGTTGCCTGTTAATGCAAAATTTGAACAGTTAACAGGGGAGGTTGGCTTTGGAATTTCATCAAACAGTTTGTGCGCAAAGTGGAAAGAGGAAGCGACTTCAATTCAGAACGACACGTGGAGACAGCTAGACACGTGGGGAGGAGGTTGTATTTACCGCAAGAGAGATTACTTACGGGATCTTTTTATTTTATTTTTGGGTTGTGGCGTGGGGGGTAGGGGGTGGGATAGTTCGAAAACAATGGCGCTTTGAGCTCGGTTCAGGTAGGAAGGGGAGGATCCGTATCCTCCCAGGTACCTGACTCAACAAAATTGAAATGGACGGCCGAGATTTAATATCAGCCGGTGCCTGTTCCGAATGATGGAGGGGCAGTATTATTTGATCTTTAAGATTCGTGCTAAGATAAAAATTCCATTCTTGGACCGTTCGATTTAATTGTACTGTAACCTGAGGGGATGTGAATGCGGAAGGGGAGGCGGAACGATTCACATCCTCTCCAATACCGGATAAGGGAATCTTTTACGATTATTAGATCTAGACCGTTCTTTTTAAGTTGGCACGAATCTCAAAGCTAAAATACTGGTGATTCGAATTCCAAACAGGTTAGATTTAATCTCAAACCGTAAAGTGAGGGTGATCCTCTGCAATACTTCTCTATACAGATTCAGGTGGAGCCGCATCTGGAATTCGTATCCTATGAGTTAACCCAAATTTTGAGTTTATATCCGGACCATCTAATTTAAATTTCGCACGTACTACTAAAGGGCCCGTGCGTACATGCGTGCGTCGGATTGATCTGAATTTTGATCTGACGGTCAATATCTAAACTGAAAATTTGAGTTGACTCGGAGGATCTGACGGTGGCTAATTGATTTTTGTGTTACCGATCCGACTCTGAGTCTCTGACCTAAGCATCTCCAATCCAGCAATTGAAATTAATTACTAAATAACAATTATAAAAAATTTAGAAATTAAGCAATATACTCCTACATTGGTACAATCAACAAAACAATTGAGAATTAAATACTTGGCCAATAAGAATTAAACATTTGGCCAACTCATCTTTAAAAAATGATTTCTTATTAAGCAATTATTTCCAACAATTGCTAAATAAGCAATAGCCATACAACCTAGCAATTACAAAAACAATTGACACATCAGCATAAGCAATCACCGTTGGAGATGCTCTAAATAAGCCTAAATTTTTATTTAACAGAAGGGGTAAGTTCTTCATTTTTTTTTAGGTTAATTCAAAATCGTAAACTATTTCAATTCTTATTGTATCATGATTGTCACATATTTTATAGTAATTCCATAAATCTAGTGAATCGTCATAAAACATCAAAATTACTTGAATAGTATTTTTTTTTTCTATTCAAGTAATTAGGTCTTTTATTAATTTAAAAGATTACTTGATACAATTGAATCCAATGAGCTATTTTTCAATAAATATTCAGCTTCCTCTACTGTTGATTGTATTGATAATCGAAAAAATATTTACAACACTTAAATAAAAAAAATATTCTAAAAATTAAGTTTCTTAACCCTCTTTATTCTACTATAAACTAAAATACAAATCTCTATTCCAAATCTTATCCTTCTTATTTCTCTTAATAATCTAGGTGAAAAAAAATTACTGAAGCCACAAATTTACTCAATTTAGTGCTTTTTTTTATTAAAACTCATTTTAAATTTATAACATTACCATTTTACTCTTTATTTAAATTAAAAAGTACATAGTCTGTATGCAAAAAAAAATATCAAATCTTTTAATTTGTCGGTTTTCGAGGGCAGATGACTTAGAACCATTTACCTCACATCCGTTCATTTAAAAGATCAAATATTTCTCTTAAACATGATATATGTTTTGTTTTTTTTTTCTAAAAGAGTAAATTGGGCACTTTATAAATTTAAAATAAATTTTAATAGAAAGACAATTAATTGAATAAACTTATGTGTTTTTAAAATTTAGAAGGGTGAATATGATATTATAAATTTTAGAGAGAGAAATACGTAATTTCGAAAATTTCGAAGGATAAAATTATGCCTTTCTGCAAAATAGAAAGAAACTCCGACACTAGATTAGATAAAGTCAAGTTGTAATATAATATAAACGAGTTCGGCTAGTATGATATCGGTGTCATATGACACCAACTATAAAATTGATTGGATAAGACTTCAAATAATTAATCCAAATCGTTCAAACCGATTTACTTTATGAGTGATGCATTTACATGTAATTTTTTTTTATATTATCTAGTTATTTCAGTATCAAATTAGACGATAAAAAATGCTAAAAAATAAATATATTAAAATTAACTTAAAAACTCACACATTTGACCGCTTGACTTGATACTAAATAAATTCGAAAAGTTATAAATTTTGCATGCAAATGCACAACTAGTAAAATAGATGAGTTTGAACGGTTTGAATTCATCATTTAAAATCAATTCGATTGGTTTTAAAGTTAATATTATATAAGCTGAAATGACACTGACTAGCCAGCTCAATATAAACACCTCTTTGTATTAACGGGCTCCTAAACAGGCCCAGTCTATTTCTCTTATTTTTTTTCTTAATGACATATCAGGCCTATATATACACCGATACCTAGGTTGGTCCTCTCTACCTCTCCATCTCTCCATTCCATATATGCATGCAGTGAGATTATGCTGATACCTCTCTATCCTGCTCACTTTTCTCAAATAAGTACGATTTCTTTTTTCATATTTAGCTATCGTAGATATAATCATATAAATAGGTATTTCCTCGATTGGTTCTTTTGCTACTTATACTATTGTTAGAAATTCCGTTTTCTCAAGAGCTCCAACAATTTTAATTACTGATTGGACCTAACATGACCTGGACTTAATGTGGATGGTGTAACGGTAAAAATCTGATTGCACCTAACATGCATTTTTTTTGGTTTTTGGTTTTGTTTAGATTATCATGGTTACAAATACAGTATGATACAATTTTGGTCAGATCAGTGCTGATTCTATCTGAACTTGCCAAAAGCAAGATAGACCAATTTTTACTGTAATATTGAGTAGGAAATATTTACAGAACAGTTTGGATTTGTGTAACTGAGAGATCTGTGTTGATTTGCTTAAACAGAGGCACAATTGTCCAACAGTATCAACTATCAAGTCTGAACTTTTAAAATATGATTTATACTGTAGAACATGAATCCTCAATAATTAATTAGTTCGTTCTTGATTTAACTGGAGAAATATAGAACAATAATACAATATTAACGAAACCCTGGTGTAATTTGCAGAAAGAATAGTGACTTATTTCTAAGCCATTTTTTTAGTAAGATGGAAACAGGAAGCAATTGTTAAAAATGAACATTGACGCGGGAAAGTATAAAATTTAAAAACTAAGAAGATCGCAAAAGATGTTTTCGATCCTGTCAATATATTTTTGGCAGGTAATTGCTTGCCAACCTTCTTAAAAGATGTTTGTGATGATTTATGAACACTGGTATGGTGCATTTTTCGATCACATGCATTGTCTGATAACTAAATACAGGATCGCACACAATATTTGCGGCCTTGTTAGTTTAAAAGAAGAGTTTTAGGTTCTGTTCCACTTTCTTTCTGTGTTCATATTAGTATATTACTAAAGAAAATAAAAAAGCTGTTAAAAGTTAAAACTACCTTAATTACTGCACCTAGGAATATGTATATATATAAACACAATAACTTCCAAAGTCCAAATATGAAATACAATTGTTGCTACTTAATGAGGTATCTGATTTTCTACTTGCATGCATACTGGATTACAATCTTTAATTATCATATATCTAATTTTTTCTTTCTAGACATACCTTAGAAATTATAATTGCATCTCATATTTCCTACATTGCTTTATTGGCATATTGTGACAGGACATAACTGTAAAATTGAAGGATCGATGGAGGCTAAAAAATGCGTTCTCTCCGGCAAAAAAGACATTATCAGCAGCATGCCGGATTTAATTATAATCCACATCTTATCCTTCTTGAGGGCAAGAGAAGCGGTTTGGACTGGCCAACTATCCAAGAGGTGGACCGATTTATGGGCCTATTCACCGTTTCTGAACCTCGATGCTGAAGAGTTCGGAACTGATGATGTGGCTTTTGAGCGATTCGTGAATGCTCTGCTACTCAATAGAAAAAACTCAGGGTTAGACACCTTTAAACTAAAATGGCGCAATGGAGAGAGTAAACCTATTACATCATGGATCCTCCATTTTATTAAGTGCAAGAAGCCTCGTGTGCTATCTATCTGTTGCTCTTCGTATGATCAGATAGATTTGCCACACTCGATATTCTATTGTACAACACTAGAGGAATTACAACTCGTTATACACGATGATATGATTTCCAAAGCTATAATACCAAGAACCATAGATCTCCCATTTCTTAGAAAGCTAACTCTTGGTTCCAATATGAGAATAAGACCTGAATTCATGCAGAAGCTTCTACATGGGTGTCCATTGCTTGAAGATCTAAAACTGGAGTGTTGCTTTCTGTTTGAAATGGGAATTTATTCTCCCATGCTCAAGCGTTTAACTATTGTAGACTGTGATGGTTTTTCTATGTTTATATCATGCCCTGGCCTGCTAAATCTGGACTTAGAGTTGTACTCAACTGAGATTTGTTTCGCAAACTTAACCTCACTTGAGAATGCTTTTATTCATTTCCCTGTCAGTGGTATGGATTGTTATGAGATTCTAAGTAGCCTCTCAAATGCTACAATAATCAAGCTATTTGGCAAGCAATTTCAGGTATGAACTTTCATTAATTCATGTCATTGGATTTTCAATACAAGGGTTACAAAAGTCCTGATCACAAATTCACAATATTGTATTCAAATTTATTTCAAATGCACTCATATTTCGTTTCCAATGTTTGTTTTGTGACTTGTTTAGACCATATTGAAAGAAGAGTTGGCCAATTGCTCCACATTCAAGAACTTGAGGGAGCTAGTACTTGATGAATGTCTCAAGTTCCGAAACTTTGATATCATGGGTTGCTTCCGTCGGTGCTCGCCAAACTTGGACAAGTCCTGTTTCAGAGACATCGAGGTTCTTATAATGTTTTTCTAATATTTGATAGTCCAATTCTAATTCTATATTAGTTTTGACAATAGTTGGTTCAAATGCATGAATAATAATTGACTGATATTTGGGTGATGACCATGGGCGGAAATATGATTTGAATTATATGATGAAGGCTAAACATAATCCTTGAAATCATTATGAAAAATTTTCCTATAGAAAAATCTTTATTATTTGACTAATTAAGATCTAGCTGCAATAATTATAACTAACATATGGTCACTAACCCTAAAAAATATTAAAACTAACATATCATTTAGCTTGGCAATAATTATAACTAACATATCAAGAAAGATTGACTGGAATACAAATGCATACTAAATTGAAGATATCTATTGAAATTAATGCATGAAATCTAATTTTGAAAATTATAATAGTAGGTTTGTTAGCCACCCTTTCCCCCTCTTGTGTGAGTCAACAAAAGGAAACAAGATTTCTGAAAAAAAAGGTAACAACAAATAAATTAATTTACGCTTGTCCTACCTGAAATCATGTAAATTTTAATATAGGAGGAACGACCAATGGAGAAGGAAATAGATGCACCAGAACAGGATGGTGATGCTTACAATGACGACGACGATGATATTTTTTCAAATGATGGTGAAAATCAAGATGAAGAATATTTTGATTGAGAATCCATAACTAGCAAGGCGGTTCAAGACCAGCTTCATGTTCCAGGTGCTGATGTTGTATCGAAGTGATGGTGAGAACTGAGACCAGTGATCGCTCAACGGTGTTTATTTCGTTTTTCTGTTTTTATCTTTTTATGTTGTCATTGTATGGGATTATTTCTTTTATTTTCATGTTGTGTTGTTTATCTTTCTGTGTTCGTAGTATATGTATTGTTTGCATTTTGTTTCGACATCATTAAGTACTGTCTGTATCTTAAAAGGAGATTTTATCTTCTGTAGTTTTTACATTGTTTGTGTTTTTCTAAATGTCTTGGGATACATTTGTAGGATTTAGGTCAGCATCTCATTTGATTCATTATCCTCATTACTGATATCCTGATATTATGTGCACAGTTAGCCTCTGAGTTCCAGGTGTCTATCTTAACGATTTAGAAAAACAAACACTATTTTTTATGTAGTTTTCACTGTGTTCTTATTGGCGCTGAAAGGTTGTCAAGTTCCTGGCACGAACGGGTTGAACGGGTTGATTCAGAACCAGAGAGACACTTGCAGGAGTGATGTGGAGATGATCGGAAGTGTGCGTTTAGATAGTTGTTTAAGATAGACGCTTATCTGTTAGCTGAGTTGCACACTGCGAGTAATTAGAGAGATATATATAGTTAACCATTTCGAGTGATTTCTGTTGCGTTAGTTTCATCTATAAATATAGAATAGTGCAGTGGAATTCATTTGGACTATTATCAATCAATTTCTGTGTTCTAGCTAGAATTGTCGTTAGTGATGTTGTATCCCATTTCTTGAATTTCAATAAAATTGTCTGATCTCTTTTTTGTTTGTGTTCAGTTCACGATCTCTGTTTCTTTGTTACGTCTTAGACGTACAAAGTCTGTTTTCTGATGCATGTTGGTACTGAGCGTCTTTTTGTTACTTCCTCCAGTACCATTGCTAGAAGTGTAGAGTTTGTATATAGGCACTAAAATGTAACATGGTAAAAATATAAGAGGAAAGCTTGAGATGCATACTTACTAGGGGAATGAAACTGATTACATTAGCTTACATTAGCCATATCTATTTCGACTTTTAAAGTCGACTGCTATGAAGTGGGGTGCCATTCATTTTAAAAATCAAGCATCCTGATCAGCTGAAGACGACAGAATGTGAGATCATAACCCCCATTCTGTTGCATTTTACAATGGTGATCTGTTCTGCCAAAATTTTGATCAAAATGTCTTCTAAAGTCATACAAATTTGCTGCTGATGTGCGAAAAAAATAAAAGTATGTAGGGATCATACAAGTGCAGCTTAAAATTCTGCTCACTTTCTTTATTCTTGCAATATCAAACTTCTGAAAGTACATGATGGAGATGGAGAATAATAGAAAGGACAATTCTCTAAAGTTAACAAAATTCATGAGAAACATAACAAACGAGCTCGCCAAACTTGTCAAGTCCGAGATATTCCAATAATATATGTTCTTCATCAGTCCTACAAATGTAGCACGTAATTTTGATCTACAATATACATAACAGGAAAACCATAAAGTTCTGGAACCAACAAAATGTGTTGAAACTTAAAAAAAAAAACAGAGAACCAAAAGCAAGTTATAAAAATTTGGGACCAACAAATTTTATTTAACGGATATAGATCTTGTCCAACCAGTACAACTGTACAAGTCTGAACCTTAGTGTTATTGAATTCTGGTATTCTGGTATTTCATTACTGAATGTGTATTCTGATTTTAGAATAAGAATCACCTACCTTGGAACATTTCTATACATGTAC
Source organism: Carex rostrata (assembly GCF_964058835.1). Classification (NCBI taxonomy): domain Eukaryota; kingdom Viridiplantae; phylum Streptophyta; class Magnoliopsida; order Poales; family Cyperaceae; genus Carex; species Carex rostrata. The sequence continues at coordinate 7,529,307 of NC_135936.1, forward strand.
TATTGCCCATATGTGGTCAGCTTGTCGCATTACAAAAAAATTTTGCAACATTTTTTTTAACGTAAGTAAATTATCGCTACAGTTCACCAAGTAGAGAGCTGCTGAGTAATCGAATTCTGTATGTAGCAATTTGATTTTGTTCGTTAGCCATCCAATTAGAACACTCTAAAAGAAACCACTTACTTGACTGCTCTAATGTAACAAGACTATACCAGAATAACAGTTGGATAAAGGCAAGCATGGTGCTTCTCTTGAACCTTTGAATTTAAATGAGCCTCAAAACTGTTCACATTTTATCCCATATGGCTACCACAACTGGCAAATAAGCAGCCGAGTTTTTTTATTGTTAGCATTTAAAAAGGAAAATTAAAAACTGTCACAGTTTGGATGAAATCTCGTATTATAGCATACTAGCACAAACGCTTTATCATCGATACATGTGTGAGAGAAACAATTTCTAAGAAAGCAAATATTGTTATATATCATTGACACCGTTTCTCTAGGAGTGAAATGTTATCAATAACATCGTTTTACTTCAAGCTTTCAACTCATGATAGGACCTTCCTTCAAGCTTTCTTGCTTCAGTTTTATTTCTTTATTTCATAGAAGTAACAAAAAGAGGGGAAAAAAAAAACAAATATAATTTTTCGCCTGTTACCCGACTCTTTTACCATTTTAAGTGAAAAAGAAATTGTGTGTCTATTGGAAAGCAACAAAAATTGCATGGCAATTGGTGTGCATTTTTTTTTTCTGCCATATTCTAATATATACGTGGCACAAGAATTGAATCACATGCAAATTAAATATATTCCTCCAATTTTTAAAATAATTAATCATATAATTATTTTTTATAGATTCCTAGTTATAGAATTTGAAATTCATAGATAAAAAAATCGCTCCATTATTTGCTTGATTTTTGTGCTAATAAAAATGTGTAGTAGTTAGAGATATAGGTTTATTCTTAATTTAAAGTTTTAAAAAGTAGAAATGGAAAAACAAAAATAGTACATAAAAATGGTTGTGTATAAAATAAATATTTTATTATAATAAAATTGATAAAAAATAGAGTTTTTTTTTTTATCTTTTCATGATTAGAAAGGAAGGTTAACAGAATAAGTTGGATAAAAGAACAGAACCAAAAGAAAATTATAAAATTTGGCGCCAACTTTTGCTCAACAGACAGAGATCTTGTCCAACCCGTACCAGTCTGGACCTTGTTATTTCTGTTGAATTATGATATTCTGGTATTGCAATACTCAGTGTCAATTGTGATTTTAAAATAAGAACTACCTACCTTGGAACAATACAGGTATAAGGCCCAAATTTGTCTGCTGGTAGCCCTGCAAGGAAAAATTTCCAACTTTTTTAAGCTGAGTGCTGCTGGGTTTTAAAATTCTGTATGTACCCGCGCATGTCAGTTCAAAAAAATAAAATATCACCACAACACAAATTTGTGTCATCTCACTGCAATGTCAAAGAATTACCAATAATTCCTTAAATTTCGACTTTTGATTTTACACCTAATTAACTATTAACCAAAATATTTACAAATTTCAGTGAGTACCAAGTGCATGAAAAAAGGTTTGCACTATACATTTCCATTCATCTATACTGACAAAGTACAAATTAGTCAAACAAATAAAAACTCATTGACTTCAGTAGAGCAGTTAGAATTGAAATGAGTCAATGTGATACATTTGGTATCAGAACTCTCTTGAAAGTGTGAGAACTTCCCATTTCTCTTCTCCAAATTAGATTTGAGCTCAGTAGCAGGCCCTTCTTTTAACATTTTTACAATCCATCTCATGGATGGTCGATTCATGGGAATAAGACTTGTGCACAACAGCCCGATCTTGAGCACCTTTTCCATCTCTTCTCTGAACTTATTTTCGAGCTTCGGGTCAAACACATGGTCTAGGTCTTTCTCTGATACTGTTGTAGAGACCCACTTAACCAAATCTTTGTCATCAAGCTCATAGCCCACAGGTTTCCTTCCAGTCAATAGCTCGAGGATTACGACACCAAAACTGTAAACATCGCTCTTCTCATTAACTCGGAGTGTATAAGCATACTCTGCAATTCCATGGCCAGATAGATATTCTTAGAGACATTCATCAAATATTCAATAATCATATATAGGAGAGGTAAAGTTCATGTAATACCACAAATCCAAACATCATGATCGACCTAAAAAGAGCAATCGAGAAGAATGGCTCTAAACTGATGTAACATTAAACATGCCAAGCTACCTAACATTGGAAACCTCCTCTAGTTTCACATATTTAGAGGTTTTTCAGGGGTGTACATGCAAAATTATATTTTGACCCAACAAAAATCCAGGAGCATCTAATAGAAAAAGGAAACTGAAGGAATCACAAACCTGGTGCAATGTAACCGCACGAACCAGCAATGGAAGACATCGGCTCCAGGCGTAACCCAATAGCCTGAACAGATTTTGCGATTCCAAAATCAGCTACGCACGCACCAAACTCAGCATTCAATAATATGTTGTTTGATTTCACATCCCGGTGAACAATGGGGGGCACACAGTCATGATGCAAGTATGATAACCCTTCCGCAACATCTAATGCAATTTTATACCTTGTGGGCCAGTCCAGTTGCTTTCCATTACATCCATGCAGAACATCCCACAAACTGCCATTCTGCATGTACTCATATACCAGCAGTTTACAGTCCTTTCGTGCATAACAGCACCAGAGCTTGAGAATGTTTTTGTGACGGATCTTGCCGAGAGTAGTCACCTCAGCCTCAAAACTGCCATCTGCATCTGGGTGGGCCCCATGTAGCCTTTTCACTGCTACAGTCTGCCCACTCCTCAATGCTGCCTTGTAGACCTTTCCGAAAGCACCTACACCTATGAGATTATCCTCAAAAAGACAATCTAAAATCTCACACTCACTGAAACCAAGCTTGTGAAATGGTGTCAGGCTCCAACCGAACTTCTCGATATTAAGCTTCTCATTCTTGAATCTTCTGTATCTCCAACAAAAGAGCCCAATCCCAGAAATTAGACCGAATGCTGAAAGAATGAAGATAGACCAGAGAAGCCAAATTGTCCCTTTATGATTATGGGAACCGACTTGAGAGCCTGGGCAGAGATGGGGCAAATCATCACATAGCCCAGGATTGCCCAAGAAACTGTCACGGTATGCGTCAGTTGCAAACAAAGGTGGCAGCGGGCCAGTGATTCGGTTGTCAGACACATTGAATTGGTCGAGGTGTAGGTTCTGTAGTTGAGTTGGAACCTCTCCACTTAGAAAATTGCTGGAGAGATCAAGGTAGTTGAGTACAGGAAGGTTGCCAAACTCAGGTGGGATTTCTCCAGTGAAACTGTTTTGTGCCAAATTAAGATCAGTTAGTCTGAACCATGAGTTGATCCCCCTAAGGAGCTGCCCTGAAAGCGAGTTATTATAGAGATCAAGCTGAGCGAGCTCGTACAGGTCACACAGTGATGCTGGTAATGGCCCAGTTAACTGATTGTTAGCAGCTGAGAATTGGTAGAGCTTTGACAGTGTACCGATTTCTGACGGGATGGGCCCGGTGAATTGGTTATCAGAGATGACAAGATTGGAGAGATTGGCTGCACTGGAGATGGCAGGTGAGATAGAACCAGAGAGTAAGTTCCCCGACAGCTCGAGCAATGACACACGGGGTAAGCCCCATAGGCCGTCCGGCACCTCACCTGAAAGACGGTTGTTTGCTAGCCTTACACGTGCCAATGTCCTGCACCTAGCCAGGCCCTTTGGAATCGGACCAGATAATAAATTATTGATCAAAAGTAGCTCTCGCAATACTCCATGGTTACAAATACCAGGTGGGATGCTGCCCGATAGAAAATTTGTCGAGAGATCAAGAAGAGCAAGTGGAGAATTCTTGCCTAGATCAGCAGGAAGAGACCCGTTAAGATGATTTGAGAACAGAAAAATGTCCACAAGAGATGTCGACCGAGCAATGCTGGCTGGAATTGGCCCAGTTAACTTGTTGTAGTAGAGATGGAGACTCTCCAATTTTGGCATATCAAAGAGATCGCCTGGTAGCAGGCCCTCGAGTTGATTATTCGACATGTCAATGCGCTGAAGGTGAGAGAGCCTAGAGAAGCCTTGAGGGATTGAACCTGAAAGCGAGTTCATGTAAAGCTCTAGTTGAACTAAGCTTGAGAGCAATGTCAAGGAATCCGGGATGGGACCACTCAAGGTGTTTGTTGAAAGGTCAAGGTTAGTAAGATTGGAGAGCCGACCGATAGATGGTGGAATGGGTCCCACCAGGTGGCAACCAGCAAGCCACATAACTTGTAGCGATGTTAAATTTGAGATGGAAGGGGGAATTGGTCCAGGTGTGAAGGGATTGTAAGCAAGATTGAGTTTGCTAAGAGTTGAGATGTTGCCAAGGAATGGAGGGATCATGCCATATAGGAGATTGCTTTCTAAGGATAGCACTTCCAGCTGTTGAAACCTGCCAAACGAATCAGGAATCCTGCCAGAGAAGTTGTTAGAGGATAGGTCGAGATGGTGAAGAGACGGGAGATCGGCCAGAGCATCAGGTAGGGGCCCCACCAGTAAGTTCTCAGACAGGTCGAGGTACTTCAGTGCTAAACAGGGCATGAGAGAAGAAGACAAGAGTGATCCGTTGATGTAATTCCCTTCCATGGAGAGAAATTCAAGGTTTGGAACCCGGCATAGAGAGGCCGGGAAGGGCCCGGCAAGGTCGAGACCGGTTAAATTGAGCGAAATCACGGTTGGAACTGGAGAGGAGGTAGAACAGGAGACGCCTCTCCACTTGCACGGTGTTGGGTCCTTCGAGTTCCAGTTGGAGAGAGAGCCTTGCGGGTCGTCGAGGCCGTGCTTTGCATCCAGCAAATAAAGGCCATCTTGGGTTAGAGAGAATGTCATGTGGATTAGGTGCAAGAGGAGGAGGAGGTGAAGGAGGGAACCTGCGCATGCTCCCATGGCGGATGAGAAGAGCGGTGATTTGGGTTGGTCTATTCGATCGAGAGATGAACTAGGTTTGAGTAGAAGAAAGGTTGCGGTTTGCTCTATATACCGTGAATGACAGGGAGAGTTGATGGAAGCAGAGCCAGGGGAAGGAGGGAAAGGTGAAAACTACAAGGCCCTTTTTCTCGAGTCTTCATCGTCTGCATTAACTTAAAAGGGCATCTTTCGAATTAATACATATCGGCCGTCCGATTGTAAATAGAGCCCATCCGGATCCTATTTAAAACATAGGATCTTTAATATTAGTGCGGATTTAATTCGTACGAATCTTAAAGCTAATCGGACGGTCCAAATGCATTAATGCAGAGGATCCGAATTCCTTTTTCTCTTGATCCTCCTGAACGGTTATATATAATTGCGTTCGTATTTGAAATTTACCATTATAATAAAATCGGACGGTTCAAGTTGCATGATATGTACACATGTAGGGACAGGATCGGAAGTAAGTGGGCATCGTGGCATTCTTTGCGCTGGGTGGTTTACCCGTTACATGAAACGGTTCACTTTTTCAGTTTTAACTTTTCATGAATGGGAGAGAAAACTTCCCAATTTTTTCCTGATTTGAAAAGACCGTGTGGGGTTTCTTGCTATCTCCTCCCCACCGACTTCATAATCTCTAGTTTGTAATATTTTATTTCCTTTTATAGCGCCTACATAAATTATTTTCTTGCCTTAAAATTTTGATTTCTAATTCATGTAACACTAATTTTATTCTAGAAATGTAGGTCAAATTTGCACATCAGGTCGTCAAGAATTTACTGGACAAGATTGGTAAAACCAGTATAATATTTAGCACCCAAAAATAATTACTACGAAATAAAAATGTTGACAAAAATTACTACTGAAAAGTTACAATGGACATTGTAAATTACCCAACGTCTAATGCTAATAATTTCTAACATTCTGTTTGGATATCCAAAATGTGATGAAAATTACTTAAATTTCATAATTCTGATTTTTTTCGATGGCAAGATAAAATTAAGCGGCGACAACATGGAAATTTATTTTCTTTTCAACTATATAATATATTAACTAATATTGTGCCTGTACATTGCAACAAAAAAAATATTATGAGAGAAAAAAAAATCTCATACAAAATTACATATTTTCATAAAAAATAGACTAAATGATAAATAATATTTATTAAATGATATCTACACGTAAAAAATCTCAAACAGAATAGCATATTAAATGACAAATAACATTTTTTAAATGATATAAAAAATAGAAAGAAATGAATACATGACATTAATTATCAGTTAATTCAAAAATTCCTTAAATCACATTTAAAAAATAGAAATAAATCATGACCAATTAAATAGATGATACAATGTCCATATGTAGAATACGTGTGGTGAGTACGTGTTTATATAAATTTAGACTTCTACAAAAATAAAATAAAAAAGAACATAAAAAATGCATAGAATCAGAATATTTGATTAGATGACTGATATTCAATATGAAATTTCATCTTTTGATCAAAGTTATTTGCAGATTAGGACATATACGTGCTTAATAAGAGAATGGGGATATGAAAATCTCTTAGTAGAATCATTAATAATTATTGTAAGGGAAAATAATTGAACATTACTTGGGTTAAATATGAATAATTGAGCTTAGACGCAGAACATGCAAAAATTCCACTTTTAGAAGGTATCACACCAAAGCTGCCGTATATTAGGAATAAAGGATTGTCATTCTGCTCTGTTTCACTATTATTATTTATATATTTTTGTAACCATCCAACAACCATTTGTACTGTACGCCTTCTATTCCAGTTGGGTTGTCGAGAAGTTATGGACAGAGGCAACTAGCATTATAATTTCTGATCCGATGCTTCCAAATGCGTATCCTCTGCATTAACTCAAAAGAGAATCTTTTGAGTTAATGAATTTCAACCGTCTGATTTTAAACGGAGCCAATCCGGCCCCCGCTTATATTTTAGAGAGACTTTAATATTAGTGCAGATCTAATTCGCACGAATTTTAAAATAGATCGGATGGTTGAGATTGATTAACTCAAAAGGTTTCTTTTTGAGTTAATGCAGAGGATACGAATTCGATGCGTCCTTGCCTCCTTGGAAACAGTAATTGTTCTATAGTGAGCTGGAGTATTAGGAATCCGATATAATAATGTTTTCATGAGCAGTATTTGTGACTTGGAATGTTGGATGAGGAAGCTGGTCGGTTGGTTGAGGAATTGTTTCTATGGAGCTGTTGAATACTGAGATTAAACTATTCCGGTTTAAATCCTTCGCATCATGTTTAGAAATTTGTGCAGATTTCCCAATTAATTATTTTTGACATTTAATTGTTATTTGAATTAATTTGGATTTTTTTGGAATAAACTATTCATCTATGTTTCTCAGAAACAGAGAAACCAAATAAGCATATTATTTGTATTCCTCTAATATGCATATAACGTTTTCTACCTTTTTAGTTTTTCATAAATAAGACAGTTTTCATTTCCATAGAGCACAATGGATAAATTAAGAAAAAATGTTTGCAGGAAATAATAAATAAAAATTCTGGGGTTGAAGCAGTAAAGATATAGTGAATTTTTTTTAAATAGAAATGAATTTAATATTTTCAACTTATGATTTTTTTTTTATATATAAAAAACAGCTCCACCAATTCACAGAATCGGTGAAAACAAAAGTGCATTTGCTCTAGATCGGTGGAGCCATTTGCTATTGTTTTTTTTTAAGTTGTATGGAGGAGTCATAAAATGGCTCCACCGATTTTGTAGAGCGGTGAAGCAAATGTAGGATCAGATATAGCTCCCCAGGACCCCACCCTACTCATAAAAAAAGAAAAAAGAAAATCATAAAAGTGAGCAGAGCATCTGGCTGGAAGAAAGGGAAAGAAAAGTGCGCCACTATGAAAGTTCAGTTTCAAAGTTCACTGAATCACTGCATCTGCATACTGTATGAGTCTTGCAGTCGCAGTGTGGAAATCGTGGGTTGCTGCCTCGTTGGTCTCCTTGGCAATCACACCCATTTTACGGAGAGTTTCAGATGTATCTTAATCGTTGATTTTAGATCGGATGAACCAGGTCAATTCTGATCTGATATTGTTCTTTATCTATCCAGACTATCATCCTTTTTTGCTTGTGAAATATCAGAAATCCATCTGATCCTTCCATGAAAAAATCAACGACTAAAATTTGTCTATGATTTTTCAGTAAATTCCGTACAATTCAAAAGAAGTTGAATCTAGCCATTACTTTTTTTTTTCTTTTTTTTAAAAAGAAAAAAATAGTTGCCCCAGGCAAAATCAAAGAATCAACTTCCATTACTTTGCATGATCAAATCACATACTAAAATTAGTATATAGAATTTAAACTATGAAATCCGAAAACCAATAACAAAACAATCCGAAAAAAACACTAATCCGAAACAAAATAACTTCAACAACATAGTCTGGATCCTTTGTCAAAGTAACTCAAATTTTGAGTTTAGGTCTGGACCGTTCGATTAGAATCCAGATTAATTTGGTCCAATGCAGAATGTACAAGACCTCTTTAATATTCGTGTCAAAGCAGATCTGATGATCCAAATCTAAACTCAAAATTTGAGTTAATTTAGGTAATGAATTCCATCAACATGCTCTAGTTTCAGCTTCATATACAAAAACTACATAAACCAACACACCAATAATTCAATACTGAACATTCCTAACACTAATCACCTCACAAGTCTTTAAACCAATGTTGTAAAAAACGTTTGTTTAGGCCAATTAATTAACCGATTAGTCATTGGCGGTGATTAAACCGTCATAGATTTTTTTGATTAATTTCCGATTATAACCGATTATTCATTATTAATCGCTTGACAGTACCCTATCTATCCATCAACCACATACCATTATTTACAACACTGGTTTAAACAACTATTCACCAGAAACCACCCACATAAATGTAGTCAACATAGTAGTCAGGTTTTCATTCATATTTGAGTTTATAATCTTTTTTTTAATGTTTGAGTTCTAAGTTTTGGGATTTTTTTTATCATTGTATAAATTGGGAATAATATATTACTAAAAAGTTGATTTTGAAGGATTCAAATCAGCTGAAATCCCAGATTAATGAATAGTAACCCTGAAATTTCTTGAAATCCCAGATTAATGAATAGTAACCCTGAAATTCCTGGAATTCTGAATCCAACCGTTGAACTGTTTTGAGATGCGTGCACAGAAAAATCAGTTGTTCCGAGATCTGTGCACAGAAAAAGTTGAACGGTTGGATTTGGAATTCCAGGAATTTCAACGGTACTGTTCATGCATTTGAATTTCAGCTGATTTGAATCCGATTTTGAAGCATACAATTTTGGTCATTGTATAAATTGGGAATGATAATTTCAGAGTAATTATGAAGTTACGCTTTGTCGTACAAATATTTTATTAGGTACTCCATAAAAAAACAATGATTTGACTTATATTTTTTAATACTCTGACTTGTAATTTCTGATATTTTAACTTATAATTATAATTCAAGAAATTTATTTTGATTTCAACACTAAATTTAATCCGAATTAAAAATCAAACATCCAAAGGGAGACAAAAAAGTTTTCAAAAATGATAAAACCAATCAATACCAATAAATCATCACTAAAACTCAAAATTAGAGGAGATGGCTACCCCTTGTTACATGCTGAATCCGCTCCAGAGTTGAAGCTCTTATTACTTATATGTATGTATGCATGCATACACCCATAAATTAACTTATCACTTTATTGAGAAACAATGGTAATAAACTTATCTTATTAATAAATCTGTGGATGACTGTCTAGGAGCAGATAAAATATCTCAAAAAGCGACAGTTCGTCTTCGTCATGACCCACACATGAGATAATGCTGGATCGTGATATGACCCATTACTGATTTGGAAACAGCCTCATGGACAGTAAAACCACGATGCACATGACATGATACACGCAAAAATCATAAACAAAGGAACCTGAGAAAGTTCCCTTTCCCTTTCCCTTTGTGGGCCTTTCTATTATTAACACTGTAACTGGGCCCTACCAGAACCCGACAATCGAATGGGCCTTCAAAGGCACTCGAATTGTTCCGTACAAGTACCACCAGTCAACCACCGACAGGCGACAGTCGTCCTTGCAAGTTGCACCTAAATAAAATAGTAGAAAATGTTTAATAGGGAAGTGTTTAAGCAAAGAAAGGATTTCAAGTGTCATATGATATCCATACAATTTGAAGTATGATAATTGATGAGTAGGTGCTTCTAACATGTGATCTATGGATTCTGTAAAGAATTTCCCCTCTCTATATGTCACAAGTATTCTTCTAATTTTGATTGTTCTCTCAGGCTTGATAGTGATATATGTTTACGAGTCGGGTGTTCTCAAGTTGACCAAGCTTCTTGGTAAACTCAAGTTTAAAACCCATTGATTTGAATTTGGTGAACTCAAGTCTAAAACTTATTGAATCGGTTTCAAATGGTGAATCCGAACTGTTGAAACCCGTCTACCTTATTATTGATGTATCTACATATGAAAATCTTAAAAATTCAAATTAATTTAGTATACAATCAAGCAATAAAAAAATTAGAAGGTTAATAATTAATTTTAATGCATTCAATTTTTAAATCTTTTTTTACCAATTGGTTCAATGCAAAATTTTTTTTTTTTTTTACATGTAGACGTATCACTCATAATAAATGTGAGTTTCGACGGTTCAGATTTATCATTTGAAGCCGATTCGATAGGTTTTAGACTTGAATTTACCAAGACTTTTGGTAAACTTAAGAACACCCTAGTTCTACTCTATGTTTACCACATTAGCATAATTATGGAAATATGAATGGGTTTAAAATTTCTCATTGTAATTTCGTCATAATTGTCTTCTGCGAAATTTAACGGGCCAATATATAGACAAGATAACTAGTTTTATAGGATTAATGGGCCTAACTGGGCCTAACTGGACCAAACAAGGAAGTCTTTACATGGGATCACTATTTTACCAGATTAGAGGCGACAAAAATAGACGGATTAATAAGTTATAAAAATTGAGCTCATAATTGAAATTATAATTATAGTAATCTTATGTATGTGAAGAAAGTTCAATGAATCTTTTGGATTATTGCACATGGTATAAAGAGAGCAGTGAGGCAGTTTATTCTTGACTGGATTACAGAGGACCTTGACATGGTGCCTCTCTAATCTCTCTCGCCCTTACCTGTCTTGGAGATGCCTCCTATGTCCCTGTACCACTGGTATCTATTCTGATGATCACTTGATGTGTTGCTACTGGTTGCCTGTTACTACACTTATGCGTGCTTTATGTTTCATATAATAAATGGATGTTTTTCTATTTTGCTGGCACACTTTGTTAGTGCACATAAGCTTGTCAGTTTAATTCATGCCTTTTATGTTGCTTGGTATGGTTTTGATTTTATTTTGATGGGATATGATCATATGATGGCTGTACTTGAGTTTTGCCTTTATGGTCAATGATGAAATTAATAAAGGCTGAAACCTTATACTGCCCCTTCGGGGGTTCAGTGTCTAGTTGAGAATGCTGGGTGTGCTTCTGAGATTTATCATGATACTGATTTTCGATGGGGGTAGTTTTTTATTTTTATTGAACTTTGTAATATGCATCTTATTCTAATGGAAGAGCTTTTAGTCTATTTTTCCAAAAGAAAGTTCAATATTCAATATTGAAGAAGGTAATATGTTATGAGTGAGTCTATGGTACTATGCATATTACAATTTGTTACTGTACTACGGCTCTATATTTGAGTTTTCAAATTCTAACGGTCGATCCGAACCGTTCATCTTGTTCTCCATATTAATATGTGTTTGGAGACCAAATTTTACATTTTTTGAAATTTTTTTTACTATTTTTTTAGATTTATTGAAAATCACTGTTTTTGGATGGTCCAGAATTTTCAGATCAAGTGATTTTCTAAATATCTAAAAAAATAGTAAAATTTTTTCAAAAAATGTAAAATTTGGTCTCCAAACACATATTAATATGGAGAACAAGATGAACGGTTCGGATCGACCGTTAGGATTTGAAAACTCAAATATAGAGCCGTAGCACGGTAACAACCCGTGATATGCATAGTATCATAGACTCACTCATATGTTATTATTAGTACTCTTCCAACAAGATTTGTCAAGTTGCATCACAGCAGAAAAAATCTGCTACGATCTTAAAGGGATTGTAAGGTCTTGTTATTCTAAATTCAACCTTTTATTTTTTGAATTGTACGAATCTCAATATAAGTTATATTTTATACACGAATCTCAAAACAAATAAAAAGTTGAATTTAGGATAACAGTACCTACAATTCACTTGGGATCGTAGCAGATTTATTTCCGCATCACAGCACATGATATTTGGGGAGACCGAATCCTCTGCCCCCAGAGTCACTATCAGTGGACTCCAAGTTCAAAAATTAACAGTGATCGGCCTCTTTCATAGTGACTGAAGAGGCAAAATTTTCTTACACCCCGAGAGACAGGTGATCTCCTTCCATATTTGGAACCTTCTGAAATGTTTCTAAGAAGAAGCGAAAAATGATAATGACGTATTTAGAAGCCTAGGGATTGATGTTGACGCTTCTTAATTATTCCAATCGTGCTTACAAGTTATACAAATAAAGTCAAATGCGCGGTTAATTAATCAATGAGTTAATTAGTTTTTTCGCCCCCAACACGTGGAAATTCTATCTGATTTACTTTTCTTTTAAGGAAACTATCTTATTTACTTGGTTTGTAACATCATAACGTGTATGCCTACGGGTTTCAAATAATAAAAAAAAAACATCGTAGTGTGTCGTGTCGTGATTTTGGTTCCGTGCTGCATTGTAATTAAGTCAATGTTTCATCTATTGTGCTGTAATAAAACCATTGAAAGGTGGTCACAGCACACAAATAGTCATGCCGTGTTCAAATGTAACTAGTCACGTTTAACTATTTTTTTTCATAATTTAAGTTAATTTATTAAAGATTCACCATTTGATCAAAGATCTAACGGTCCTAATTACACGTGATTCGTGTGACTACGTGCTGTGCCGCAATCAGATCTTTAACGTGACGTGATGTGCTGTATTAAATTTTCAAAAAATAATCACAACATGTTACTAACACGCATATTATGTCGTTTCGTGCCGTTTTGTGATAAAGATAGCTCTGCCGTGCTATTTTTCAACTATAGTAGTAGTTGAGTGAATAAAATAGGACCTCAGATCTGATCTGATCAAGTGATACTTTGATAAAGAATATTACATTTTTATATTTTATCATTTATCTTTCCACTCGATTGAATTAATTCATCTTCCTTCTCCTTAGTTTTTTAATTAATATTTTTTCAAATAAAATAAGCAACGGTATTACGTAGGATAGTTTAGAAGGCGCATTCAACCATGGTTCCAGAAATCGGCCGACGTGTCCGATCCGAGTTTCACCCGAGTCTCACGCCTATGCGAGTTTTTCGGCAAAACTCGGATGAACAGTGCTTGACTCAGCGGAGTTATCCGATTTTCTGGCCGAGTCAAGCCGAGTTACACCGAGTTGAGCTGAGTTTTAAACAAACTTACACGGCGAGCGAGTTTTCTTCGAAAATCTTGGTTGAAAAGTGATGAATCGGCTGAGTGAAGCAAGTCTGCACTGATTCCAGACAGATTCTCACGTTTTGGGTTGATCGTCTCACCGATTCTGCATTTTATTTTGTTCAATTTGGTTTTGCTAAGTAACTAGTGCAGAGAAAAGGGCGAACGGGTTGAATTTGACCCATGTGGACGTCGTGAAGAAGAAGGAGATATGGGTGGGTTGGTCAATGCGTAAATGAAAAAGTAGAGATATGTGGGCCCCTCAAGAGCGGGTTGAATTTCTTTTTTTCTTTGAGTTCCAGGTTGAATTTCTGATTGGAGAAGAAATGGAGACTCATCCACGCGAGTGAGAGATTATTTCACGAAAGGAAAGATATGTGGGCCCCTCAAGAGAGAAGAAATGAAAAAGGGAATTTTTTTTACATTTCACAAAAAAAAAAATAGAAGAAATGACAGGAATGGAGAAATAACATCCTACTAATTTTTCATTTGACACTATATTAATGTTTTTATTTTTTGACTCTGTACAATAATATTTTCATTTGTATTTTAATACAGAGGATAATGAGATGATTCAGCCAACTCGACATAGCTTCTGACAATAAAAATGTGTTCTATTTATAATATTTGTAATACATTATATAATTAGTGGATTATTTGAGTGTAATATTATCTTAATTAACATAGTTTTTTTACAAATTATTTTTATTAATTTTTTCTTATTTTTTTTTGCTACAAAACAAAGCTTCTGTCAAAAATACCCGAGTTACCGATCCGATTCTTCCGATTCCGGTCGATTCATCCGATTCTGACTCAGCAGTCAAAAATCCGATTCCGATTCCGATTCCGATTTCCGGAACCATGCATTCAACATTAGTGTAGTGTGTACGTATTAGTATTATATAATATATAATATTCAGATTTACTATAGGGTATATATGAAAAACTGAGTACGGTGTAGAGAAGGTGAGGTAATGCCTTAATGAGGTGATTAATTTTATTTTTAAGGTTAGTGATTTAAATGCTTATAAATGATTTTATTGATAAAAAAAACAAACTTATAATGAGTTAAATGACTCTCCTTTCTAAATCTAAACTCATTTATTTTCATGAATTCTCATAAATTATTCTATTCAACTAATTTTATATATTTATTCTAAAACACTCTATTACATCTTTTTCCATCTCTTTCCACGACCAAATCCGTTTTCGTCTGATAACTGCCGCACTTCGATGATCGGATTTGCTTACTACCGTGCTTCGATCGAGATGGGGGTAGTAAAGACTTTATGCTTCGAACTCCGACGATACCGTGCTCTCGGCTCCGGTCAGCTCCACTCGGCTCCCTCCCATCTCCCTCCTTCTTCTCTCCATTCAAGGAGATAGAGACGAGAAAGAGAGAAATGTATCGCTATGTTAAAGGTGGAATCTAAAAGAGGTGAAAAAGATGAAAAAAAGAAGTGTGAAAGAGTGAGGGAGACGGCGATTAAATTTTTTTTTTTTTCTCTTTTTTTGCTCGAGAGAAAACAACAAAAAGCGGCTAGATAATGGAGAAAATTTACAAAAAGAATTGTGAGGATATAATGTTAATGAGGTGATTATTAGAATTGCATTAATAATTTATGAAAAATAAAACACGCAAGCGCTTGTAACCATAGTCACAAGATTTGCAAAATAAACTTGAATAATTTATTTTTTTGGTGATACTGAATCGGACGCCGAATTATTCGGTTGACCGGATTTTTACCGAATTAAACCTGAATAATTCGAGAATTTTATAAATTTTTTCCATAACATTTTTTTTTTGCTCTCTTGCTGGACTGATATCTTTGATCCGGATAATTTCTAATAATTCCCGAATTATACCCGAATTATTTTTGAATCACAAATTTTTAATCTCACTGAACCAAACCCGAATAATTCATTTATCACTATGCTTGTAAGTTGTAACCCATGCAAGTACCTTAAACCAGCTTTCAGTTGCCAACTATTTTGAAACCTTTTACGTTACAGGAACACATTGTAACGAAAGTTATATGCGTTACGCCTCTTTCATAGACATTCTATTTATTTTACTGAAACAGAGTTGTGAGCATATCTTTTTGTTTGGTGTACATGGCACTGCCACCACCTAATTCGAATGATATATATAAAAAATCAGAACTAATTAAATGAACTTTTGCATGATATTTTGTGTTCTCATAAACTTATCTACAAGTAATTTAATTATTAAAATAATGAGAAGTTGGGAAATATAGATACACTAGAAATGAAAATTAACTGACGTCAATTGAAAACTTGTAAAACTTGTTTTGTTTAATATATTGGTTGGCTGATAATCGCTAATTAACCTTAAAAAATATGACATGGCAACCTCCATTCAAAAAAAAAAAAAGAATTTAGTTTTTTATTTTATTTTTTTTATTCAAACTCTTCATACTCTAAAGAATGTTAAATTACTTTCATACTTTTAGAATTTGAAATACTATAATCCATCCAATTTATTTATCTCTCCGCAATATATAAAAAAAAATATGTTTGTATCATTCGAGTCTTTTTTCTTATTTGAAAAAGAATGTAGTAATTTAATGTGCCTACGATGTAATATAATTCTTAACAATAATTTTTATGTTATTTTGTTAAATTACCCGACTGTATTTCTTCAAAAAAAACAAAAATTACTCCACTGTAAATTGTTTTGTTGACATTGTATATATTTTAAAACAAAATATTTATTTGTACCCGAAATTTCTGAATACAAAATAATTTTCTATAATAATAATTTTATTTTAATGTAATGTTTTCTTTGATATTTTTTTTTGGAGCGAAACTCGACTAGTAGAAAAAAATATTATAATTGAGATCCACCATTTTATTAACGAAGAACAATATTTATGAAAATAAACTAAATACTCAGTTTTGACTTTTTATAATAAATTTCATAAATTAAATTATGATATTTTAATTTCAAATGTCGAAAACTAAAATGATAGTACTAAAATTAAAATCTCTAAATTTTTATTTTTTAATTTAAATTATAATTGTTAGATGAAATCAATGTCAACCCAATTTTTTTAGTACCCATAACATCCCAAAGTATATCTTTCAGAGATGTAGTACGCAAACATGTTTTTTTTTTTTTAATTAATTAATTATTATTATTATTATTATTATTATTTTTAGTAATAACAAACATGTTTTGAACAAGGTAAAGAAACGGGAGTTCAGATCCAGTGAAGTAACCCAATTTTTGGGTTTTAAATCGGACCGTCCGATTTGAATCCGTGATAATTTATCCGAAGTGAAGTACACATCTCGAGAGATGAATTCGAACTGTGAAGCAATCTCGAACAACAGATTAGAATCAGACGGTCTCAATCTAAAATCCAAAAATTGAGTTACGTTAGAGGATCCGAACCCAAGAAACGGTCCCCCGCAATCCCTGTGACCCTCCCTTGCAAGCCAGGCCAAGTACACATCACCACCTCCATATAATTATATAAACCCCCAAAAAAGTTCCATTTTGGGTACCAAGCAAGAAAGAAAAGGATCAAGTCTCTGCAAAAATGTCGTCTAATTCAAAAGATTTGGAGTCGAATCAGACTCATGATGATGATGAGGAGAAGCCCCTTTTGCAAGCCACGACGAGTGCCACCGCACCTACTGATGATGCGGCCGCTCAAGCGACGGCTGCTCAGGCGACAATGGCTAAGTGTTTCAAAAGCACGGCTGATTTGGCAAAGCATCTCCCAACTGGTACCGTTCTTATATTTCAGATTCTCAGCCCTGTTTGCACCAACCAAGGAAATTGCGACAATGTCAACCGTATCATGGCCGGTTTCCTCGTTGCATTTTGCGGTCTGGCCATCCTTTTTCTCACCTTCACCGATAGCTTCAAAGATAGCTCTGGCCATGTATGGTTTATGACACATATAATTGAATTTATTATAAGGAATGTTTATTTATCTTATCTAATGCAACAAATTAGAAAAAATAATTTTGTTTTGAATTTACTTGACAGGTGAGGTATGTGTTAGCGACGCGTAAAGGATTATGGGTCATCGACGGTAGCCCGCCTCCTAAACCCGAAATAGCCAAGACGTATCGTATTAAGTTCATCGATTTCCTTCATGCTTTCATGGCATTGATGGTGTTCGCTGCAGTGGCGTTGTTCGACAACAACATGGAGTCATGCTTCTACCCTGTAATGTCTTACGATACCCGGCAGATTCTGACTGTCGTGCCTGTTGCCACGGGGCTTGTCGGTAGTGCTCTCTTTGTCGTTTTTCCGTCTTCGCGCCATGGAATCGGCTTCCCTTCTACCTCTTGATTCATGTGTACAAGGCTGTATTTTCTTCCATTTTTTTTATTTTTAAATTTGTTGTTGCTCTGTCTTGTTTAAATTAGTCAAAACAAACAAAATTGTTTGTTTTTGTGCATAATATTGATGGATGTGGTGATCACATATCTAGTTTTAGATTATTGAATTTATGATTATCTTTTTAATTAATTGTCCAAACTAATTATTTGGTCTTCTTAAAATGATAAAAAACATCGTCACCCAATGAATTAATTAAGTTGCTTGTAGACTATATATACTCTATGCACCATTGAAAAAAAAGACATGTTTAATTAATTTGTTGTTGCTTATTTAGGAGTGCAATGGAACCCTTTGATATACATTTTGCATAAAGAAAAAAAAAATGCTTTAAATTGTCTTTTCTTTTAGAGGAAGTAATACACCTGCTTTAATGCTTCAAAAGCTAAGAACCAAAGAAACTAATTAAATGCAACTCTTTTAATATATGTTTTTTTTTAATTTGATTTATAGATGTTTGAAATATGTGATAAGTGTACTTTTTTTTCCCTCTTTTTGGGAACGTATGTGTTTTGTTTTGGACATAGTTATCAAATATATAAAAAACCAAAACATTATTAATTTGTTATTTTTCTAAAAAAAAATCAATAGGCAAATATCATGTTTCAGGGTAGATCCACTGAAAATTGTCAAAATACGAATTCAACCCTAAAAAAATAAAAATTGCGAATTTGATAAATTTTGTCATTCAAAATAATTCCTACTGAGATGTAACCACTGTTAAGTGTTTAAAAAAAAGGAAAAAAGAGAGAGATGTACATGCACTAGGTAAAGGTGCACACATCTCACACACAAATTAAAAAATTCATATCGTTTGTAGTAATTTAAAATTTAAAGTTTATGTAAAACAAATTCGAACCATTCAATTTGTATTAGTGCAAATATCAAAGACACTCAGAGCATTAATTACAATCGAAATCTAAATCTAAGATATGAGGTAACGCAGAGGATACGGTCCATGTTACTTAGATTAAGATTTAAATCCGATCCAATAGAAGGGGCTTCTTATCTTATGTACTGTACAGCAACCTTAGTAAATGGGTCGGTTTGGTTGGATAATGGATAGGCATAGTAGATATGAAGTTTGATCCAAATAGAATAAAGTCGACGAATATTGTCGACAACACGTCACGAACAAAAGATCCGGGATGTTACTCTGTAGCTTTCGTGTACATAATGAGAACTGCTAATATCCTCAAATTTGTGCTACCAGAAAAGAAGGGAATGGAGGAGTAAAGATAATCCAAAATAATTAATTTTGAGTTAACTATGCTGATCACCGCACAAATAGTAACAAATTTTATGCCGAATATATACCCTATTCTTCAACTTTATGCCAAGTTCGTCACTGGAAAAAAAAAAAAAAAACTTTTAAGCCAAGTTTGTAGAATATTGTTGGATTGAGAATAGGCTTAGAGTTAAGATATTCGGAATAGCTTATACAGTGTCTAGTTGGATTAGAATAGCTAGAATAATGAATCCAAACTTTTTGTCTTATTATAATAGACTATACCTAAATGTTTTGAGATTTGACTATTCTAATAAGACAAACAATAGCTATTTTTGATTTAACTATTCTAGCTATTCTTGTTTCACAATCAAACATATTCATTTTTGAAAGCTTCGTAACCAAACATATCCTAAAGTCATGCTCCAATTAGAGGTATGTGGAGGGGCACAGAGAGAGATGAAGGAAAAAACACTGTGCGTAGAGGAGAGTACAATCTGCCCGATAATTTCCCCTGCTCCAGAAGAGGTGAACGGAAGAGGAAGGGGGGGTCAAAGCCTACTGTTTGGAGGGAAGAGGAAGGTCACGAAGCGTTGATTTTTGAGGATTTTTGTCACACCAAAATAAGGTGTAAAAATACTGTTCGAAGGCGGCCTCACCTCTGATCAGTTCCCTTCCTTCCATTTAATGAGGATTCCCCCCTTGCTTCAGGAGCACAGCCTAAGAGAACAAGGGGGAGAGCCAGCCAAACTGGGGCCCACTTTCTGCCTCCGATTTTATTGGGATCACTTTGTTTAAACTAAAAGCAAATCAAATGAAATTAACCCGTCAGAGAAATAATTTTCTCTCGTCACACGCTACCGTATAACGAGACAACCGCAGAAAATCCTAATAAAACTAAAATTTGCACCCCGTTCTTAAACAGTCAAACATTAACCAATTATGATACATTAATTCTTCGCTAGAGGAAATAATCAATGATAAGTGTGCGTAGTTTGCTTCAGCTCAATTTGACAATATATACTTTCAAGTTGTTGCATAATTTTTTAAAAAGATTGAACGGACTTAAATCTTAATTATATGTTCGACCCCCTTGATTCTTAAATAATACAAGTATTTAACTTGGGCAAGCATATTACATCAAGGCAATGATAATTAATTAATTTGTTGCGTTGGGTTTGATCTTGACCGGACCCAGTCAGGGAAGATAAACTTGGATTATGATTTTCATAAATTTTAAGATCCCGAATGGTCTCAGACTCTCATAAGTTTGCGTTTTTTTAGGGGGAATTTCACGTATACCCCTCAAAAACTTCAAAATTATGTATTTTCCTCTAAAGTTTGAAATTACATATCCCCTCTAAACTTTAAATACTCACAAATTTACCCATTTTAATTATTATCTTTTATATTAAAACTCATTCTAAAATTTTAAATACCCATTTTACCCTTTATTTAAAGCATATAAAAGTCCATCAGACTCAAAATTGAATCTGAAGGGTTCCTCTACTGTCCAATCCGAGCGCATCGCATTAAGATCTTTGTGTAAATTTGTGAGTTTTTGAAGTTTAGAGGGGAAATACGTAATTTTAATGTTTAGAGGAGGAAATATGTAATTTTGAAGTTTTAGAGGGGTATACGTGAAATTCCCCCTTCTTTTATATTAACTTTTAGAATGTTAATTAATCAGATTGGTCAGATTTCGTATAGATCGTCAATCTTATTCATTATAATAGATTTGTAAATAATCAATTATGATAGAAGAACAATCCAACTCAAGCTTTGTATCAGACAATTTGAATTTGTCGGATATTGCAAATTTCATTGATAAAAAGAATGCTATAATAATACAAGTTATGAAAAAAAAAATCTAAAAATTAAAAAAAAACTAATAATGACATATAACAATTAAAGTGGTAATTTTTTTTTTTTAACAAGATACGTATTATCTCCGTAATAATAAATATACATTTTATTTACAAAAATAATGTACAATAATTATGGTTTTTATTTTACTTCTTTTATAAAATTAAGAGAAGGGTTCAAATGTCTCATGTCTTTCATGTCTCATATCCTATATATCAATTTCAAAGTTCAAACTGTTAATTTGAGCTGTTCAACATGATATCTATATTAAAATATACTTGGAGACCAAATTTAATATTTGTTTTTGGAAATTTTTGCTATTTTTTACCATCCAAAAACAAAGATTTTGTACCTTTTTGAAAAAAATAGTACAATAGTTCCTAAAAATATAAAAATTTGGTCTTTAACTATATTTTAATATGGATATCATGTTGAGTAGTTCAGATCAATAATTTGAATTTTGAAAACAGAAATACAAAATATGAGGCACAATGAGGCATTTAAACCCTCCTCTTTATAATATCCATATATAAATTTATTTGTCGGAATAATTATAAATTATGTATCTAACTTATACAATTCTTAATATGTAATTTTTTAAATCAGATTGCACAAATTGGTTGGATTGACAAATTGATTGTTTGGATTATTGAAGTTACCGTGTTATTAGTTTACAATTAATCTTCAGAGGAACACAGATTCAACTCTTAAAAATATAGTATCTAAAAATATTGAAATGTATCAGAACTCTTAATAAAAAAGTTTACAATTAAGCTCCTAATATATGTTAATAAAAATTTGAAATTAAAATATTTCGTCATTAAATTGATTTTGGCCTGTGTTATTTTTTAGGTTCACTATCTGATCTGTTAAAAGATAGTAAACTAAATTGGAGTGGATTGTTGTATCTTCCTCGAGATATTGAACAGTATCTAAAATCTATGCAAAAAGAACAATATTGAGGATGGTGAAGCATTACAAGACAAACTAATTTTAAAAATTTATAGGAAAATTAATTTATCTTATTAATTGTTATATGATCGGATATTCCTTTAAAATTTCACACTTAGAAATAGTAAATAGAATTCACATTACAAGACATAAACTAATTTTAAAGATTTATAGAAAAATTAATTTATCTTACTGTTATATGATCGGATATATATATTTTTTGTAAACTAAATTAGTAAATTTCTACACTCACTTAAAACTTCACATCTAGAAACAATAAATAAAATTCTAAGATACCTGAAAGGTAACCCAGAAAATGTATTTGGATGAAGAACAACTCTAAAATATGTGGCTAATTGATAAAAAAATCACTATCGATTTTTTTGCACATTTATAGGTAAAAATTTAGTCACATGAAAAAATAAGAAACAAAATGTCCAAGTATCGGACCATAACATCAACTGCAGGTGAACTAGCATAGCTCAAGCAATTACTAAAAGATATGAGTATCATATATGATCAACTCACGAAGATGTATTGCGATAATAAGCCGACACGACACATTGCGTTGAATCCCGTATTTTATGAGCGAACTAAATACATAGAAGTCGATGCCATTTCATTAGATAAAAAGGTGCAAGCGAAAAAAATTGAGACACCCTTCGTTCGAAGTGATAATCAATTAGCCGATATCTTCACTAAGAAATTAGATCCGAAATCATTCGAGAACATCACAAGTAAGTTAAGATTATTTGATATTTACAACTCTAGCTTAAGAGGAAATGTTAAAAATCAATCTCAAAATCATCATCATCAACCATGCATTAATTCAAAATCCAAGTATTTAGATTGAATAACAAAAATAGAAAGAAATAAAACAGTAACGTATACCGTCATTAGAAAATAATTAAGTACAAATGGTTATTTTAAACCTTTGTAATTATAAATGTAATTATAAATAGAAGAACTGTTGTCTCTATTATTTCTCTGTTAAAATCAACAGAAAACACCATTTGACAAATGACAACTATATATTAAGAAAAAAAGTTTGACAGCCACTGTCAAAAAAAGGGTTTGAGGTCCGATTTATTATTTTCATATTCACTGTTGAACTCAATTCTTTAGTCCTGTTTAAATCTTGCACTTAGCAATTTTACTGCTGGTATATTTATAACGGCTCATGATTCGCTCGTTATTTAAATTAACCGGCATATAATTTCAAACCATACTTTATTAAATGAATTAGTCAAAATGAAGGAAAAAAAAAATATAAAAACAACAGTTGTATTTACCATTTAGTTCCTTCAAAAAATATATAAATAAATAAAGAAAGAAAGAAAGAGCTCTCTCTGCAAGTAAGTTAAAGGGAAATCAATGCGCCATATCTCGGTGACAGTTCCTTGCAAGCAATTCGACAGGCCAAATAATCACCCCTTTCCTAATTCCTATAAAAGCCTCAAAATCACACACGCATTTTTCTTCTCAAAAACACCCATCAAATGGATACCTCAACAAGAGATTTGGAGTCTCAGCAAAGACATGATCAGAGGAGGCCTCTCTTGGATCCTACACCTAACAAGGTACCATCTACAAGCAACAACAATCACAGCAACAACCCAATCATTCCCTTATCTAACAGCAACAACGGTAACAACAATAATGGACTTAACAATGCGATGTCGAATGTTGAGGCAGGCTTCGCAAAGGCTTTCAAGAGCACTGCGGATTTAGCGAAGCATCTTCCGACGGGTTGTGTTCTTATATTTCAGATTCTGAGTCCGGTTTTCACAAATCAAGGGGATTGTGATGATGTTAACCGTTCTTTAACCTTGTGGCTCGTGATTTTAAGCTCGGTGACAGTGTTTTTTCTCAATTTCACCGACAGCTTCGTCGACAGTGGCAACAATGTATGCTATGCTCATCATTATTTTATTTTTCCTTTTATATTGGTTTTGTTGCCAAAGAAATGTTAGCATCTGCATTTTTTTTTTTTGCTAAATGAACTAACACAATTAATGTCTACAGGTGCGGTATGTTGTAGCTACATATAATGGATTATGGGTAATTGATGGCAGTCCGCCACCGGATTCAGAAATAGCGAGGAAGTATCGTGTTAAGTTCATCGACTTCCTTCATGCTGTGATTTCAGTTATGATTTTCGCATCAATTGCATTGTTCGACAATAACATCGAGTCCTGCTTTTACCCGGTAATGTCATCTGAAACTAGAGAAATTCTCACCATTGTGCCTCTTGCCACGGGACTCATTGGCAGTTCAATGTTCGTCGTATTTCCGTCAACCCGCCGTGGAATTGGCTTCCCTGCCTTGAGTAGTTGATTTTGCACACAAGGGGACCACATTGAATTGATGTGTTGTTTCAAAGTTGTTTTTTTTTTTTTTTGCATATAATTTCTCAATTTTAAAAGAATAAAAAAAAATATGGATGTATACTATTCTTTGAATATTTGTTAATTTGTTGTATTGGAGAAAGTGGGGGTCACAACATAAACATTTCATAAATTGTATATATTGATACAGCTATTTTAATTTTTTATTATAATTTAATATTGGTTGCGCAGCCAGGATAAACCGCGTATGTTTGTACTTAATTTATAAAGTTGATTCTGTCTTATATTTTAATAAGACTTATCTTGGTATTAATTAAAGAAATTGATGTTATGCTATTGGATATGCTTGTAGAGAGCTATTGGTTCCCTTTTATTTGTGTTTAATTAGTTCTAATTGAATGTTGATGCTTCCAATTTGAGAAATATAAGAAGTCATTTGCTTCTGTCTCTCAACTCCTTGATGTGCTAATATTTGTAACAACTAGCAAATGAAAATACAAATGACAGAGTGCTGATACAAAGTGATAATTCTTTCTGAATCAGGAAGGATAATTTTAATTTCTTTCTAGAAAACAAATGACACATGTAATCACGTATTTCACAATTGACGTGGATATTACATATTTTTTTAAAAATATAATCAATTTTAATTATTCTAATAAAACAAGCACCATTGATTTAATTTTTATAAAAAGCAAGTTCCACCGATCATAGAGATTGGTGGAGGAAGAATTAAAATTTTGTTCTAAAGAATCTGCATTGATCATTTATAGGGATCGATGGAGCTGTTTTTTATAATAATCAACTCAATGGTGTTTGTTATGTTAAAATAAGTAAAATTAGTTCTACTTTAAAAAAAATTTGGATATTACTAGAGGCAGACCCAAGTGAGCCGGGTCAACTGACCCTGTGAATTTTGTCCACCTTTGAAAATAATTTTGACCTCTCTGGAAAGTTTAAAAACCCCTAATTTAATTTAGTTAATCTTTTTTTTTTGTTAATTTGTCAACCAAAGTATTAATTAGGATTAGCTAATAGATTTGAATCTGATTAGTTATTTAAACCGATTCTCTATTTTCCTGACCCATTTCTGAAAATTCTGGATTTGCCCTGAATATTACATGTTAGAAGAGAGAGAGAGAGAGAAAGGAGAGGTAGCACAATTGGTTAGAAAAATGTCCTAGAGTTGTTATACCCAAAGGTCGAGAGTTCAATTCCTCCTCACAAACTTTGGTAGCTACTACCAAGTTTTCAAAAAAAAAAGAAAAAAGAGAGAGAGATCCAGTAGGGTAAATTAGTGGCAAAGAATATACTCTTAAATAATGAACTTGGTTGCTTTTTTCGTTTACCAATTTTGCTTGGTTGCTTTCTTTGCTTATAAATTTTGCGTACAGAAGAAAGAAACAACAATTAGGTAAATATTTTAACAGATCAGTGTTTCCTTCATGCAGCGCACGGACTATATAATCAAAACAACGCTGAATATGGTTTTTTCGCTGCATGAAGGCAAAGCTGCTCTGTTAAAATGTTTACCCAACAATTAGGCCCGGCCCAATGCCAATTGAGGAAGATACCAGCTGAAAGGTGGTGGTTCAAATTGGACCAAGTTTTACAAATGGGGCTATTTTGGAGTTACGTGGAAATATCAATTTTCTAAATTATCGGTAACAAATTTTTCATTTTTCAACTTTCAGTCTTGTATCGAAAGAAAAAAACTGTTTCTATTTGTTGCTTGGATGTTTTGATGGTGAATTATTAATGACAAAGACATGATCATGTTTTGGATCGTTTAGAGAATCCACTAATTAATTGTCTGTCATAAGACAAGACGTCTGGTTCACATAAAATTCATTCATAAAATAACACACAAAATACTCACATGGCCGATTGATTGTGATTTTATTAATGGTTTTTTTAACGGAGCGATCTTACGGTTATAGGCCTTATCTAAAACTAATTAATTATAAGTCTTATTTTATTATTTTATTATGATTTGTCAAACAATGTCCGTGTCTTGTATTATTAAATGACTTTTGGTCCCCAATTTCTTTGAAGTGGGAAGAATGTTTTTAAATGCATTTTTTTTTTCATGTATGTGAAAGATCTGCATACCGCATATGCAGATTTTATTACAAACTTATATATAAAGATTTTAAAATGAGAATTCATATATATATATATATATATATATATATATATATATATATATATATATATATATTCACATGCGTACATTTGAATTTATTTTTACATAAATTAATCTAACAAATTTTGTATGCAACAATTATATACGTGGATATATTCTAAATTGGTTACTCTACTTACATAAGCATATGAGGGTATATGCTTATAAGTCATTTTTTCGTTTTCAAAATCCAAAAAGTTGATTTGAACCGTTAGATGTAATCTCTATATTAAAATGTGCTTGGAGACCAAATTTTATAATTTTCTGAATTTTTTTACTATTTATTAAGCCACTTTGAAAATCGCTGATTCAACGGTGACTTAACAAAACAGTAAAATCAGAAGTCACCGTTGGATCAGCGATTTTCAAAGTGGCTTAATAATTAGTAAAAAAATTTAGAAAAATATAAAATTTGGTCTCCAAGCACATTTCAATATAGAGATCACATCTAACGATTCAGATCGACTTTTTGATTTTGAAAACAAAAAGATGACTTATAAGTATATACTCTCATATGCTTATGTAAGTAGAGTAGCCAACCCCTCTCTCTCTCTCTATATATATATATATATAGAGAGAGAGATAGAGTAGAACTAGGGTGTTCTTAAGTTCACCAAGTTCCTTGGTGAACTCAAGTCTAAAACTCATCAAATTAGCTTTAAATTACGAATCTGAACCGTTGAGACCTGCCTATCTTACGAGTGATGTCTCTACATATGAAAATTTTAAACATTCGAATTAATTTAGTATAAAGTTAAGCGGTCAAAATTAGAAGTTTAATAAATTAATTTTGATGCATTCATTTTTAAAACGTTTTTTGACCGCTTGACTTTATACTAAACTATATATATATACAAGAAGCAATTATAATTTTAGGTTGGATCCGCATAACGTATATTGAATTTGGGTTCCATGAGCCGCACATCCACATATGCGGATTGCATATGCGACTGCTTATTCAAAACCACATGAAAGAGTTTGCATGATGTTCTGAGCATGGCTATCGACTGCATAGGCATATGCGGTCCATGCGGCCGCATTTAAAAGC
Source organism: Carex rostrata (assembly GCF_964058835.1). Classification (NCBI taxonomy): domain Eukaryota; kingdom Viridiplantae; phylum Streptophyta; class Magnoliopsida; order Poales; family Cyperaceae; genus Carex; species Carex rostrata. The sequence continues at coordinate 7,556,900 of NC_135936.1, forward strand.
ACTGATCGGGAATGTGGGATCACTGAAAAACATAATGTTGACAATTTCAAAATTAAAATTTGAATCTGAAATTTTATATTATATATGATTTTCATAATGCATATTTATGTTATAAAAATTATGAAAATTTAATATATGTTTCATCCTATATCAAGTGATTTACAGTTTAAATTTTAAGATGTTAAAAAAAAATAGCATATCTATCAATTTGATTTTTAATTGTCAATCTTTTTTTAGCTAATTTGAAATATTTTTGTTAAGTTGTTAAAATAAGCTCATTTTATTATTTACTTCATTATACCAGGACTAAGCACATTGTATTTATATATACTTAGGGTATTAATGGTCGGGCGGGTACGGGTACCCCGGGTATACCCGGGACGGGTACGGGTTCGTCTCGGGTACGGGTAGGACGGGTACAAGGGTATTCGGGTACGGGTATGGTCGGGTATATTTTTTAAAAACCATACCCTACCCGTCCTATACCCGTACCCTTGACGGGTAGGGCGGGTACGGGTACAGGTAGGGCGGGTACGGGTACAGGTAGGCGGGTACGGGTTTTTTTTTTTTTTTTTGCTGTTTTTTTTTCCGGGTATGGGTCGGGTCCGGATGGGATGGCACCGGGTGGGCGGGTGGGAGGGAACCGGTTTTTTGAATTTTGAATTAAAGTGAACAGTACTCGGGTATCGGGTAAGGGTAGTCGGGTACTCGGGTACGGGTATAGTCAGGTACGGGTATAGTCAGGTACGGATAAGGTCGGGTATGGATCCAAAAATGTGAGTCCGGTCCGGTTTTTGCCCCTACCCGCGTACCCGCGTACCCGACCCATACCCGGGCTCGGGCACGGGTACCCCGGGCAGCGGGCACGGGCGGGTAGGATAGGGTATACCCGTTAAGGGTATTGTTAATACTCTATTAATATACTGAATTGTCTTCATCTCGTAGCTGGAGAGTAGAATTACGTAGTTAGTTAATGTGTCATGGTCACCATGAGCTCATTATATTGTGGTCACCACAATTTTGCTTTCTCTTTGACTCATCACATTCTCTTAACACATACCACATACAGTTTCAACTTTCAACCAACCTCCATCCATCTCTTTTCCTTTTATCAAATTTCAATCATGGAACCAAGAGATGAAGAATCAAGTCAGGAGACACAACAACCCCTGTTACCTCGTAATAGTGGAGAGGAAGGCAATGGCACTGTCGGAGCACAATCTGACGCTAGTCTATTGGAAAAAGCTGTGAGTGAGGGGGCAACTGGTGCCGCAGTGCTCGCCAAACATCTGCCGACCGGGGCTACACTCGTGTTTCAGGTAGGCAATGATCTGATTTTAGGCCTAATAGTTTTGTATATATTATGTAGGCAGTAGGTATACCACCTGATCAAAATCAACGGCTCAGAGTACATCATGATTTTGATTATGATCATACGGCTCAGATGCATAACGACACATCTAATGCCATAATTTGATGCTAATGAATGTTTAGCATGAACAGTGGATACATGATTACAAAAATTGACATTTAATATGGTGGCAATCAAGGAGAATAAAGAGTCTTCTTTGTAATTTTGTAATTTGTTTATACAACTTAATCTGTTTGTAATGGTTTTTCGATTCCATGGTCTCTGCTATGCGACGGGATTCATTTGTAGTGTGTTATGTGTATCTATTTTGGTTGGTCCAGCATGCATTTTTCTTGTTTTGATTGTACTGGTACCGGTGGTACCGGGTTCCTTTATTGACTGGAACCAGTACGGTAAATGGATCCATTTGTTTTTTTATTGCTAAATCTATTTTTGGGAACTGTGGTCCAACCTGGTTTCCAGGGGCAAAGAGGTAAAGCCGTAAAGGTAATTAGGCTACTTATTTCACAAAAAACAATAAAGAGATATACACTGAAACATGCAGAAAGATCATCATGCGATTGTTAGTAATTATATGTTATTCTAGTAGCCACTAGCCATATCTATTTTGGAGCACATTGGGAAAAAATTGAACATGAAGCTCTATCTATAACAGGCCCACCTGTTACTGCATGTTGGCTCAAGGATCGAACTGAGCCTTCCAAGAGTTCCTTTCAGTTTGCCAGAGTGACTATATTGTTTCATTGTATGATGGTGTTCTAAAAATTGATAGTGCTTCAGTGACTCTTTTATCTGAGATGTACCTAAGAAAAGGAAACCACTGATAAGTTTCAATTCATGATATAGCCCCACCCCACCGGGTCGAAGTTCTGATAAGGATACTTGGACAGGTGTATCTGCAGTGTACATAATTGTTTTGTATACCATTTTTCCTGGTCTATATGATACCTTTTTTAAGAAAATATATTGTGATATTTGCTTGCCATGGTTCTTGGTTTTGTTTTGCGCATAACTTGTATGGTGGATTGTTTCTCACAACTATATTTTCTTTAAAGCATTACATAATAGCGATCCATTTCAATTCACATTATCTTAGTTTAGATTTCTCTTTGATAACAGATCTTGTACATGTTTCAAATATCATCAGGTGGTTTCCCCAATAACGACCGCCAGAGGCAACTGTCATGCCATCACTCGCATTGAAACCATAAGTCTGATAGTAATTTGTGTCATCTCATGCATGGTGCTAAACTTCACAGACAGTTTCAGAGACAGCAGAGGGAAGCTGCGTTATGGTATAGCAACTTTTACTGGTATATTTGTTTTCAACAGAACACCGCCTCCTCCAGACCAGAACAAGTACCGGATTAGAGCTTCTGATTTCCTCCATGCAATCACTTCTCTTATTATCTTCATGGCTGTGGTACTATACAATAAAGAGGTAAATGAATGCCTCTTTTCGGGTATAACAGATTGGCAAGCAGTACAGATCATTGCGGTTGCTCCGATTTTAATAGGAATTCTTGGATCCATCCTGTTTGTTCTCTATCCAAGTACATGGCATGGGATTGGTTTTCCTGTTGGAGGTTTGGCAATGGAGATGAACGAGTAGTGTTTTCACAAATATTCTGGCCAATGTCTATGTTAAATGTTTAGTTGTAAAAAAGGAAAAAAAGAAAAAAAAGAAAAAAGAAAGATATATTGTGTGGTTGTGATCACAATAGAAAAGATATAATAACTATTTTTTTTATTTTTCTGTTAGATGTATATTGTTTTAGTGATTGCAAAAAAAATTACTAAGAAGATAAGATTGAAATCCCTTTTTTTTATTTGTATCAAGGACAGTTATTTGACTATAGCAAACAATTTTTTTTGTTCAAATAGTTGAATGAAATTTCCTGTAAATTAGAAAGAAAATGGTAATTATTTATCTTCGCGACATTTATTTTCATTCAATTACTTATAGAACTTTGTAATAAACTAAACTTCACATACCTATGGATTCTGGTTGCTAAAGTGTAAACTGTAAAGTGAAAAACAATGAGCATTTTCACCACGTGCATTATATCAATGCATTTACGTTTAATAAGCTTCCTAATAGAATTCAATAGGAATATGCACTTCAAAGCATAGTCACAAGATTCACGAATTTTTCGCGAATTAAACTTGAATAATTCTTTTTTTGGTGATGCCGAACTGAACGCCGAATTATTCGGTTGACCGAATTAAACCCAAATAATTCATCAAATTTACGAATTTTTCCCGAATTTTACGAATCATTTGAATTATTTGCGAGATAATGGAGGACACTAAATCTGAACTTATAATTTATTATGTACTTTATGAAAGTATGCATCACAAGAGGCAAACACACTTCAAATGAAATAAATACAGCACCACAAAAAACAAATATACTTAAATCAATAAGTGCAGCACACAATGAGTGGTGAACTTATTATGAGTATACATTTTTTTTTTTTTGGTGTGTTGATACCTAATTGAATAAGCTGAATACTAATGTTGTCTTGAGTTCATTTCTTGCTTCATTGAGAGCTTTGCTTAATATTTTTGTTTATTAATTGTTGTATTAACTTTAAATTCTCATCTCAAGTTCTTATTTGATTCAAAGCCAGCAACGACTGAGAAAGTTTTATCTTAATTGATTGGTACTTTGCCTTGATTCAAAATAAAATGCACAAGATCTTTTTAATATCAGTGCCAACATGGATTGGACGGTCCAGATTTATTCTGCATTATCTGAAATCCCAAGGGTACAGAGCATAGGTAGTATACGGTCGTATTCTATACGCTATAAAATATATTAAATTAAATGTCGTCGAACAATTTATTTATACGTATTCACGAGTCAATTAACTTGAAAATTAGCTGCTCGTATTGTAAACATCTCTATTTCGGACCACCGTACTTCAGTGTTCACTGTTACATAATCCCAAAATTTTTATTTATAGCATAAAAAAATATAAAAGAACACTCTTATTTCAGGGAATTTCAAAATTATTCAGACTGCAGAATCAATCTACGGACTCAAATATTAAAATCTGCAAAGACAATCTGCGGCAACTTTGAGATATCTGAGAGGTCGCGAATTCCAAAAAGCTTTTGTTGGTCCGGCCTTTATTTTTGATATCTCAGAGGATGCGAATTCCAAGCCAAAAAAGAAAGAGAGTAAAACTCAGGTTGTAATTATTGTACGGACCACAAAAAAAAAAAGTTGGGGCCGCAGATTGTGTGTGTGAGCTCTATTAATTGAAGTCGTAAATTGACTTTGCGGTCTGAATATTTCTGAAATTCTCTCAAATTCATAGTGTTTTTTTATTTTATTTTAATGCTATAATTTGTTTGTTTTCTTATGTCATAAAAAAATTTGGTCCATAATCGATACATATAATTTGTTTATTTTATGACAAAGGTAATACCTAAGTGCAGATAGATACAGACAAAGAGAAGCTCAAGCACACAACTGAAAATCAGAGGTTTACTGGTGGCTAATTTAATTCGTACTAAACAGAAGCTAATTAAACTATAATGAAAGAAATCAATGAGAGAGAGTAAGTGAAACTCAGAGAGGAGACATGAGACTCTCACCTGGTACCGTTGCTCTTTTACGAGAGGAGAATTGATCTGTGGGACTCAACAAGAGAAAAGAGAGGAAGGAGAGGGTAAATGAGGGAAGGGGATGTAGTATATATAGAGATAGATTGACAATTTTTTTAGATTAATTCATAAGCTCCTCTACATAATTCAAAACAGGTATATATATATTACGTACTAATTTTCAGATTAACCTAAAAATATATATGGAGATTCAAAGAGTGAACACTTCAGAGTGTGTTGCACGCAAAGTGAGATACTTTGAATAGTTTCTAACTCTAACATCTCGAAAATTAATTTTAGAGTTTCTATTAAGCCACATCAGCATGAAATTAAAAAAAAAGAAATAATTTGAGTCAATCATTTAGTCAGCATAGATTTTATAAATAATTTCTTAATAGAAAACTTTACTGCATAGTTCTAAATAAAAAAAAAATTCCAGAGTGTGTTGCATGCAAAGTGAGATACTTTGGATAGTTTATAACTCTCACATCTCTGAAATTTATCCAGATTGTGTTGTACTCAAAGTGAGATAATTTGGATAGTTTCTAACTCTCACATCTCTGAAATTTATCCAGAGTGTGTTGCACTCAAAGTGAGATACTTTGGATAGTTTCTAACTCTCACATCTCTGAAATTTATCCAGATTGTATTGTACTCAAAGTGAGATAATTTGGATAGTTTCTAACTCTCACATCTCTGAAATTTATCCAGAGTGTGTTGCACTCAAAGTGAGATACTTTTGATAGTTTCTAACTCTCACATTTCTGAAATTTATCCAGATTGTGTTGTACTCAAAGTGAGATACTTTGGATAGTTTCTAACTCTCACATCTCTGAAATTTATCCAGAGTGTGTTGCACTCAAAGTGAGATACTTTTGATAGTTTCTAACTCTCACATTTCTGAAATTTATCCAGATTGTGTTGTACTCAAAGTGAGATAATTTGGATAGTTTCTAACTCTCACATCTCTGTAATTTATCCAGAGTGTGTTGCACTCAAAGTGATATACTTTAGATAGTTTTTAACTCTCATATCTTTGAAATTAATTTTAAAGTTTCTATTAAACTACATCAGCACGAAATTAAAAAAAAAAGAAATAATTTGAGTCAATTATTTAGTTATCATATAATTTATAAATAATTTTTTAATAAGAAACTTTATTATATAGTTTCTAAATAATTTTTTTTTTTTTACATCTCTGAAATTAGAAACTTTCACATCGTTTATATTAGAAACTGTAATAGTAAACCGACATGTAGATGCTCTAAAGAAAACTTGATCCAGCTGGTCTGATTGCCACCCCCATATTGTTACCCATCTCTTAAAAGAGATTATGGATAACTCCATAAATTATGTCAATTCATACCCGATCCGATTCGTTGAGAAATGTCCGCGAGTAAATGAGTTGGATATGATCGCTCTCTCTCTCTCTCGCTCTTTTTCAAAAAAAAGAAAAAAATAAAAATAAAGAAAAAGAGAAATTCTCTCAAAAAGAATGAATTGGGTATCATCCAAAGTTTATGACCGTTCATAACAAGTCAGGTCGTAATGGGTTTACCCGTCAGCCGACCGATTTTTTTTTTTTTTTTTCTGAAGGTATAATTTATTTTATTTTAAGAATATATTGAATTGTTTTCTTGGATTCTTCATATGGAGTTTGAAAAGCCAACATATTTATCAATTATTTTGTCTTATTTTTTTTTTCAATAAACATTAATATTATCGTTAATATGAATTAATTAATCGAGTTAATTCGTTTATAGTCCATTCAGGTATGAATATGGACTTTTTAACTTGTGACAGATCATATCGAATCTAACTTGACTAAAGAATAATATATATAAATTTATGTTTATTCAATTCATACTCCGATTGTCAAATCGATCAGATCCGACTCGTTAGATGGCAAATATATATGCCGACTTAAAATATCATTCGATTCGATTCTCATCCTAACTTAATTATTTTGAGAAGCCACAAATCAATGTTCAACCTCATCCATATCCAATTAATTTGTAGCTCAAACTCAACTGGGCCTAAACTGAAATTTATTTAGACTTGGCTGATTCAAAACATGTTACTCCAAAATGAAAATTTTCAAATTGAATAATAAGAAATCAGCCAAACCTCAGAATTCGACAACTAAACCCGTCCGATCTAAAATTTGAAGAGTTCGAAGTTCAAACCAAAATGAAAAAAACCCGAAATGAAAAAAAAAAAACTGGGTAAATATTTTAACAGAGAAGTTTTAGCTTCATGCAGCGCACGAAACATATGAAACGCTATTTTCATTATTTGATTTGTGCTCTGCATGGAGTGAAAACAGCTCTGTTAAAATCTTTCTCCAAAAAAACGCCAATTCAAACCCGAATAACCCAAATGGACCGATTTAAGAAATTAAAACCATGTTTACTGGAGGATTTAGATAGATCGATGGTCCAGATACGTTCGAACCAGCTGATGATTCCTCTCTCCATTCATGCATCATCCGACGATACCTCATCACTCCGGCCATGACCGGAGAAAGAAACGGCCACGACTGTTGTATCGTAAGCAATGGCAGCTGGTAAACGAATCCGCGACTTCAAGAAAGAACAACAGCGGGTTAGGATTATTATGAAGTTTTGAAATGGAAGGGCTACATTAATTTGCATAAATCTATTAAAAAAATAAAATAGTATATGCGTCCTTCATCATTTAATAGATGGTACGTGTAAGAAATTTGGTGCAATTTGAGAATCATTTGATTATCGATAAAAACCAATCAAATTAAACCGGTATTTCTTCAAATTAATTAGTCTATGGATGGCCAATCAATTTCCAAATCGTGTTAAGTTTGATAAAAGGCCTAGTGATGATCGTCACAGTTGTTACACTTGCACATCCCTTTTCTACAGACTAGAATGTAAAAGATATTTGTTACACTCCCTTTGTGTCTAATCTAATTTAAAATATTCTAATAGCATAACTTCTTTTTACAATCTCATGTCTCTTGGGAATTAATATTCACTTAGGACCATGAAGTCATATATATATATGTGTTTATTATTTTTCTTTAACTGCGACCGATACTGAAAGTTGTAGGTAAAAGTTGGACCAAATGAAATGAAATCTCCATTGCTGATTTAAAACATGTCTAATAATTCTCTCGTTACTAATTGGATTCATGAAAGAAAAACTAATAAGAGCCTAATTGTACTAATTCGTACTAGACAATGGAGAAAATATTTGGTTAGGTAATTATGCAAGACAATTTTCTTCCTTGATTTTTTTACTGTGCAAATCTTCAAGATCCATGTCGGTACCATATCAGGTGAAAAGTCCTTGCCCAAATTGCAGATGTGCATTCACAAATCCAATTAAAAACCCAAATATAAATTTTTGCAACAAATATATTCCATTAAGAGTAAAAAAATGCAGTTCCATATACTGGTACAACCCTTGTGTCAGTTATGCCAAGTGTTTTCCAGATTCTTATTTACTACAAGGAGAATATCTTAACATTTAACAAAGTTTCCAAAGCTGTTTTGAAGCAGCTTATTATCTAATTATGAACTATTAATCATAGTACATAGCAAATTTTGAGGGTGGAGGCGGAGGGATACAATCTTCTAATTTACCACTTGCCAAATGTTCTGACTGGTTCCTATCATGAACTTTCTTGATGTATGGGGAAGCGCAGGTATTGATGGGCTCGTTTAATCCATCTGAGTCGACCACAGAAGAACAGTTGTCAGCATTAGTGTGCTGTGCAGCGTTTTCTGGCATTCTCCGTGTAGCCAATGATGGTTGTCCAGAATGCTTGTTAATTAAGCTCTCAGTTTTGGAGTGGTTTTTTATTGGAACTATATTGGTTTATAATTCTGCTTTGGTCACCATTTTATATCTATTAAGATTCCAGCTCTGCATATTCTTAAGAAAAAGGATGTTCTAAAGAGTAAAGAAGAACATACTGGTATATTGAGATATTTCAAGAAAAATGTGATTCTAAAGAGTAAAGCATCAACCATACATGCTTATTGTTTTCGTAAAGAAAGCCTATTTAACTAGGAAGCGCACATTTTCTTAGATCACATAAAAGAGTATATAAATGACATATGTAGTAGCTAGCCTAGAATGGAAAATAATTTGCTATTGAGCACTACAGCAGAATAATAAAATATAAATAATGAAAAACAAGTTCCAGATTCTCCATGTGTGAAAAGGATGTAAAGAGAAACATTGCACAGCGCATGAGAGCTGATTCAGAGAGTAAAGAGTCATCCATAATTTGCTGATTAAGTACACTAGTTCATTAGCTTGATGTTAAGCTTTCTTTCTTCTTATCATTTTTGTTTTCATTTGGATAGTTTATTTGATAACTTGTATCCCACAAATATGTCAACCTTTTTTTTTTACCTATAGAGCAAAGATAAGAGATTGCGGGTAGGTTTTTTTTTTAACCTCTCAAATATGTTACCCTTTATTTGGATATATATTTTTTTTTACCTATATCACATATTATTACTCAAGTAGAATACTCATTGATCTCTCAAACAGGTTGTAATTATTTAATAAGTACATCTATTATGTTATGACAATTAGTATAAGCATAAATACGAAGGGAATTCTAAATACATGCAGTAGGAAATAATGTAACTACTCAGAAATGCAATACAAATGAACTCAAAACATCTAGTCTTCTTCTGCACTATAGAAGGAAGTGTACATCCTCCTGATATACGCCTCAGCTCTCCCGTCAACCCCGTCTTCAATATTGATCACACGAACAGAAGAAGTTGGATTCTGGCTCCTCGCATCAGCGAACTGCATAGATGTTTTGGTTGTCTGAATTTGCGGTGTTTTTTTCGCCGGTGCAATTTTGGTGGCTGTATCAAATTTGGGAACATAGTTTCTCGATGTCACCTTGGCAGCGCTCATGCTTGGTTGTCCAAGAATTGTTTTGCGGATGCTAAGGTTGGTTGGTTATGGTTTGATGGGAAACGATAGCAAAGGGTTTCTATTTATACCCTATGATTGATTATTTTATTTTATTTTTTAGTTAAATGATTGATTAATTCCTTGACTTGGTTGGAGGAACTCTTGTGGATCTAGAATGTGGTGGGGCTGTTTTTTTGATTTTTTTGAAAGGTTTGGTAGAATGTGGGGCTTGTTGATGAGACCTTTTGACGTTGTTTTTCAACTTTACTTTCCTCGAAATTTCATTAGTGATGTACTGTTTCTATTTTTATTTTGCATGTAAGGAGAAATTATTTTTTGAGTAAAGATGTTGTCCTCCTTGAATCTGTTCCCTATCTGTCCCCCTAACAACCTTCATTTTTTGTTCCCCCATGTGGTCAAAATCCACCATTTTCAATTTTCTCTTAAAAAAAAAAAAAAAAAATTCAACACAACTCAAAACTCACTCTGTTCTTCTGCTCTACTGCTCGCCACCACCTACCCACGCCGATGGTTGTGATGGCGGTCGAGATCCGACGAGGGGAGCGTGGTGCATCGTCGAGATCCGGCGAGTAGAGGGTGGTGCATCGTCGAGATCCGGCGAGGAGAGCGTGGTGCACCGTCGAGATTCGACGAGGAGAGCATGGTGCACGATCGAGATCCGGCAAGGAGAGAGTGGTGCACCGTCGAGATTCGGCGGGGAGAGCGTGGTGCACCATTGGAGGGGGTTCATGCTAGCCCAGCGAAGGTTGTCACAGTGCAACATATGAATAGTTTATTAGTTAGATATGAATATTTCAATTGTTAGATATGCATACTTCATGTTACATATGAATACTTCTTAGAAGAGGTGGGATAAGAGAGATTTATCTGACTTTGAATTTTGAATTGTATAAATTATTTCGAACATGTATGAATACTTCGTAATTGTCAGTATGAATAATTCTTTAGTTAGATATGAATACTTCATTGTTTTAGATATGCATACTAGTTTGTTGAGAATATTTCTTGGTCCTAATATAGGCAGGTGTGAATATTATTAGTGTCAGATGTGAATATTGTTAGTGTCATGTGTGAATACTTCATTAGTTAGATATGAATAGTTATATATATGAATATTTCATTTGTTAGATATTGAGTACTTCATTAGTTAGATATGAATAATTCATTTGTTAGATATGCATACTTCATGTTAGATATGAATACTTCTTGGAAGAGGTGGGTGAGAGAGATGAATTTGACAATGAATTTTGAATTGTATAAATTATTTCGAACATGTATGAATACTTCGTAATCGTCAGTATGAATACTTCTTGGAAGAGGTGGGGTGAGAGAGATAAATCTGACTTTGAATTTTGAATTGTATAAATTATTTCAAACATGTATTAATACTTCATAATCGTCAGTATGAATACTTCATTTGTTTAGATATGAATATTTCTTTATTTAGATATGAATAATATATAGATTCGCTTTATTGGTCCCCAATCTTGGCAAATGTCGCTTTTAGACGATTGCGGTCCCCAATCCAGGTTGTCACAAGACGTCAGCGGTCCCCCTGGTCATTACTGGTCCCCTCCAACTTGTGTTTACATATGACGAATGGTTCTGATAATAAGTATGAATACTATAAATTCATAGGTATGAATACTATACGTTTTGACTATTAATAAAATAGCATTAATTTTGCTTTTTGGTGGTAGTTAGCACGTTTTAACTATTTTTTTTGTCTTTTAGTGCGGGGGACAGATAGGGGACTGAAATAGGGGGACTATTAGTCGGTCCCTTATTTTTTTAGCACTACGCGTACCGGGGTTAAATCTGTTTGGGAAGTATATATCTCCATTCTTATATTATGCACGTAGTTGTTTTGATTTGCCAATAGCTGAGATTGAAAGATGAATTTTTGAATTGAATATCAATTATTAAATCACATAATTTGTCTTCCTTTGATTAAATATATCTAGAGGAAGGTTCAAATGCCTCCAAGTTTTTGTGCCTCCATCATGCCTCCATCTCCCTCCATCATTTTCAAAGTTCAAACAGTCGATCCGAACCGCTCAACCTAAACTCCATACTAAAATATGTTTGGAGACCAAATTTTATATTTTTAGGAATTTTTTTACTATTTTTTTAGATAGGTAGAAAAATACTGTTTTTAGATGGTTCAGATTTACTGATTTTGTACATATCTAAAAAAATAGTAAAAAAAACTCCTAAAAATATAAAATTTGGTCTCCAAACATATTTTAGTATGGAAGTTAGGTTGAGCGGTTCGAATCGACTGTTTGAACTTTGAAAATAATGGAGGGAGATGGAGGCACAAAAACATGGAGGCATTTGAACCCTCATCATATATCTATCATATATATATATATATATAGAGAGAGAGAGAGAGAGATGGACTTGGGTGAGACGCGGAGTATACGCGTTTGGTGCTCCATGGTACAGTTTAGCCATTATGAAAATTCAAACAACCGATCCGAACCGCTCAACACGATCTCCATATTGAAATGTGCTTGGAGACCAAATTTTACATTTTTTGAAATTTTTTTACTATTTATTAAGCCACTTTGAAAATCGCTGATCCGGTGGTTCAGAAATTTTTACTGTTTTTTACTGTTCACCCGGATTTTCAGATTTTCAAAAATGCTTAATAAATAGTAAAAATTTTTCAAAAAATGTAAAATTTAGTCTCCAAGCACATTTTAATATGGATTAAACATCTAACGGTTCGGATCGGTCGTTTGGACTTTCAAAATGAAAATACGGCGTGAAGTATAAACGCGTATACACCGCGTCTCACCCAAGTCCATCTCTATATATATATATATATATCTCCATTCTTATATTATGCATGTAGTTGTCTTGATCTGCCAACGGCTGAGATTGAAAGATGAATTTTCGAATTGAATATCAACCATTAAATCACATAATTGGTCTTCTTTTGATTAAATACATCTATCTTATGTGTAGAACTTTAAATTAGTTAAAAACATACTCGCCACATAGACTGCTACATAGTTTATCACATTAAAATTGAATAAATCCCTAGCGATCCGTTTCCTTATTTCTCCTTACAGCTATCTTCGATTCTTGTAATTAAATTATTTTCTTATTTCTCCATTTCATCTTTTTCATTTCTCATCTTCCTCTATAGTTTCAACAATGAAAATGGAAAAAAAAAACATATCTTTTCGGATTTTACTTAGAGCAAATGTATCTTTACGAATAGATGAATAGTAGATCTTTTGTTGATGGAAACAATATATCTTTTTGATTTGGAGAGAAAATGAAGAATATCTAGAACTTTTGTGTAGAGAAATGATATATAGAGAAATTTTCATTGTTAAAATAATTTCTATCAAGAATATATATGTAGAGAACATCCTTATTTGAATCATTTAATTATATCTTTTCTAATTTTGTTTATTTACAAATTATTTCTCCTCTAAATCGTTTAATGATCTATCTTGCTTGTAGAGAAAATTAGATATTAAATCGCAATGATACTTTAAGTATTTTTTTCATGTTATATATATATATATTTTTTTTCATTTGTTGTTGTTTCTTTTATTATTATTTATTATTTGTGTTTTCTTTTTTCATTTGTCTTTTATTTTCATTTAAATATATATATATAGGATTTGGCTAATATGCTATGGGTAGCTAAGAGGCCTCCCATGCTACGGCTCAATATTCGACTTTTCAAACTCCTAACATTCGATCCGAACCGTTCATCTTGTTCTCCATATTAATATGTGTTTGGAGACCAAATTTTACATTTTTTGGAAATTTTTTACTATTTTTTTAGATTTATTGAATATCGCTGTTTTTTATGGTCCAGATTTGTCTGAAAAACAGCGATTTTCAATAAATCTAAAAAAATAGTAAACAATTTCCAAAAAATGTAAAATTTGGTCTCCGAGCACATATTAATATGGAGAACAAGATGAACGGTTCGGATCGACCGTTAGAATTTTGAAAAGTCGAATATTGAGCCGTAGCACGGGAGGCCTCTTAGCTACCCATAGCACCGTAGCCAAGTCCTATATATATATATATATATATATATATATATTATTTTGTGTGAATGTCAAACCAAAAAATCGTTTCATATTCTATTCAATCTTATAATATGTCTCTGTTGCAACACACGGACACGATCCTAGTATATTTGTTAATTACTTAATTTTCAAATTATATTTATTATTCACGAATTGGTCAACATTGGGTGCAAGGGTTCTTTCTTCCTTTTTACATTTAAAGCATCCAAATTGGGATTTCCTCAAAATTTGCGTTAAGAAGGCATGTTTTCTAGGAAAAGATCCAGAATGCATAAGCGTTTTGATACCCAGAATTTCCCAAAAGTTGCTCAGTACCTTTTTTTTTTCAAAAGTAAAAATTAGACGGGAATTTTAACCAAAAAAAATTAGGCGGGAATAATTCTAGGTGTTTCACATGTGACTAAATATTATTATATTAGTGGATTGGCTATGTTTTGAAAAACAGAGTACCAGTTAATACGGATCCGTATCCTCTCCCAGTACCTTACTCAACACAATTGAAAAGGACGGCTTAGATTTAATTTCATCCGGTTCTTGCTCGGGATGACTGAGGGGGCAGTATTATTTGAGCTTTGAGATTCGTGCTAAGTTAAAAATAACAATTTTGGACCATTCGATTCAATTGTAATTAGTCCGGTAACCTAAGAGGATGTGAATTCGGTTAATACTGATATAAGCTCGGAGATAAATAGATAATTAAATCATGACGAAGAAAATTATATTACAAGGACATAATACAAATTAATATAGTTTTAATTAGTTATACGAGTATTGCTGAAATTTATATTTGGAAAACTATAGTATATATGTATGTAATGCTTGAACCTTCTTATCAGCAAGGATATGCTTCTGAGTCGTAGTAGAGAAGGTGAATGACGAGAAGAGAAGAGGGGAGAATAGAAATCCGTATCACCCCAGGTACCTGAGGTGCAAGTTATAAATCTGGACCATTCTTTTTTATGTGGCACGAATCTCAAAGCAGACCTCCTAAAGCCTTAACTGGCTCCGAATTGAGCTTGGCCCAGTTGAGTTAATCTGGACCGTCCATTTTCTAAAAACATATAATCTTGTCTGATCTAAAAACATATGAAACGTGTTTGAGTTCAGATTTAATTAACCCAATTTTTAGGTTTTAAATCGAGATAGTCCGATTCGAATTCGTGATAATTTATTCAAAGTGAAGTGCACACATTTTGAAATATGAATTCGAATCACAAATTAATCTCGAGCGACGGATTCGAATCGAATGGTCTCAATCCAAAATCCAAAGATTGGGTTCCTTTAGGTTGTGCTCTAATCAGGGGGAGAAATCCATCATTAAAGGAAAGGAAGGGGACACGCTCTCAGACCGGAGCTGCCCGTCACGTTTATTCGCTCTAGAAACGAAGAGATCGAAGAGAAGAGGAAGGAAAACGAACGGCACTGTGCCATGAAGAAATCAACATACAAAGTTATGAAATCCGTTCCCTCCAATTCAAAGTATAGAGGGGATAACACATGCTCTGTGTTCCATCCTTCGCCTTCCGTTCTCTTTCTCCGCGAGTGGTTTTTGGAGCATGTCCTTAGAGGATCCGGACCAACTTGTTCTGGATCCCATCGTTCTATTTTTTTTATTTTTTTATTATTTTTTTTTTATCCGAACTATCCGAAAAGTGCGATCTGAACACTAGACTTAATTTTTATATTCATGGTCCGAAAAGAATTAAAGAAGACTAGTAGTCAAAATACCATCCCACTTGCTTTCAGGCCGAACCTTTAATTTGTTTAAGAAAAGAATAAATTATAATTATATTTTTACAAAAATGTCTAGGAAAAGTTGAGATATTGGACGACCAATAAAAATTTATTCTGATCTGAACTCCACGTTTTCTGACACGTGCAAATCTTTTTAAAAAAATAATATTTTTCTTTCTGACAGAAAAATGCAACACGAAACGGAATAATATTTCCTATATCTTAAGTTTTTTTTTTTTTTTTTTTTTTACATTTTCCTGTAATATCAATTCTAATTTATATTTTCTTAAATGAAAAAAAGTCGGGCTTTCATGTATTTGAATTTAAAAGAGAAACGGGAGAAAAAAAAGCCAAATATTCAGGAAGGTTCTAATTATGTATTTGACCAGTACCATGGTATATATGACTTTCTCAAATTTTTAGTACGATTCTCTCTCCGAATATTTAATTTTGACGATCACCTATCAAATGGAATGTCAATACTATGAAATTTTCAAGCTGCATATTGATGTTAATTTTACAGTGCTTATAATTAGAAACAAATTTAGAATTTTTATCAGAAATAGATACAAAATAGTGACAAGAGTGTATATATATTTTTTTCTCTTGACGAATTGAAACAGAGTAGTAGCTAGGGATCTAAAGCCATCACGGTATGATCGGATATATCACGACATGGCATGACACGACATGTGTGCCGGTCACGTACCGTGATTCATGTGTCCCATGATGTGACAATTCAAGTGACATGACCATCTTTCGAAAATTTGACACGACACGGAACGTCATGCAAAAGATTTGGTCATAGTACGTTACTTGGTCATGTGTAATTAAAACTGTTAGTTCTTAATCGAATGATGAATCTTGAAAAGTAATATAAATTATGAAAAAAGAGGAAGAGTTAAACGTGACCAAACGCAACAAACGTGACTAGTCATGTGTGGTCACTGTGTGAATAACTTGTTGTGACCATTCACGTGCGATGACCATCCTTCCAAATTTATCATGACATGACATATACAAATCTGACTTGATCACGGCACAACAAGTGAATTAAATTCACAGTGTGGCTAGTCACCGCACGGTACATATTTAGATCTCTAGTAGCATACCTCTTTTTTTTTATCCTAGTGAATTAATGATTCTTCTGAGTGGAGTAGCAAATCGAACCATGCACTTTTTTTTTTTCCTTTCTTTCTTTTACGCGAATCAGTCTGAGCTGACTTTCTTTTCCGTGCAACTTTCTGTTGGGAAATTTTCTAAGCATCTAGAGACATTTTCAACATTTTCAACATTTTCTAGGTACATTTTCAACATTTTCTAGCATCTAGAGACGATCTTACGATAGAACATGCAATCAATCCTACGCAGTTTATGGATTGTGTCACACGCACGATCTAGCAAAGTGTTATAATAAATATCTCTCCAACAAGTGGAGGGAGATAGGTTGGTAGCTCCATAGTCATCCTTGATTAGTCGCCTCGCTAGTTTCCAAAATAAGAAACATCAAACTTTGCATACCAAGGTTTAGTCGAGAAAAGAGGAGATCGAATGCTAGTTCTACAGTCCTCTTCCCTTGCGAATCCTCGAGCTTATCTCATGACTTCACAGCTAGTTGAATCGATCTAACACAAGCTCATCACCAATCTCACAACTTCAAAACACTTTGAATTGATCTTGAAAAGCTATCAACACAATATCATAATCTTCTACTCAATTCTAAACTCGAATCTCAAATCAAGGGAATAAATCGCGGAATGAGATGAGAAGAATGTGATCTAGAAGATCAAGATCTTGATCTAATAGATCTAGATCAATCTTAACTAGAAGACAAGAAGATAAGGAGAAATAGATCAAGCGGTCGGCCGGAGGTGGCTATTTGAGGTGGCGGCCGGCCGGAGGCGGAGCTCACACGACAGTGCAAGGAGGAAGGAGGAGGCTCAGCCTGAGGAGCACACCCATGGCGTAGTGGCATGGCTCGGCTATGAGCTTGGATCCAGATCTGCACGACTTGGGAGGAGCAGCGCAACGCATAGGCGGCTCGGCGGCGCGACCTAGGTGCGATGGTGGCTCGCCCTCTCATCCGATCAAGCTTAGATCGGATATAGGCACACGGATCAGATCTGATCGAATCTCAGTGTGGCTCAACTTTAAGGCGATCAACACATGGCGGATCGGCTTAGATGAAGCGACGACAGTCGGCGCTTGGAGCGGTGTCAAAATAATGATCAAAAGAGAGATGAAACTCTTCACGTGATTGAAAACACTATTCACAGTTACTGTAACAAACGCACACTGTAGCAGCGACCCATTACTGTAGCAGATTTCTTCTTTTGCTTGAAAGAGGAAATGAGAAGAATGAGAAAGAGCATTAGATCTAACTTGTGATTTCATTGAAGAGAGAAAAAATAGATCTTGCTAGAATGAATTGGCTTGCCTGGATGGAGGGATGCATGTATTTAAATAGACACGAAATATTATGATCATACCCCTTCAATTAATTAGAAAATAATATTAATTAAATAGACATAAAAGTAAGAGTGAGTCTATGGTACTATGCATATCACGGGTTGTTACCGTGCTACAGCTCTATATTTGAGTTTTCAAATCCTAACGGTCGATCCGAACTGTTCATCTTGTTCTCCATATTAATATGTGTTTGGAGACCAAATTTTATATTTTTTGAAATTTTTGTACTATTTTTTTAGATATTTAGAAAATCACTTGATCTGAAAATTCCGGACCATCCAAAAACAGTGATTTTTAATAAATCTAAAAAAATAGTAAAAAAATTTCAAAAAATGTAAAATTTGGTCTCCAAACACATATTAATATGGAGAACAAGATAAGCGGTTCGAATCGACCATTAGAATTTGAAAACTCAAATATAGAGCCGTAGCACGGTGCCAAATCGTAATATGCATAGTACCATAGACTCACTCTAAAAGTAATATCATTCAAATTAAAGTGGTGTATGGACCATGAGTTCATTTAAATCTAATTTAAATGGAATCTAATGTGTTCCTCATGATCCCCGCTTATGACTTGCCCTTCAAGCAACCTCTCATCTCTTCATTATATTGACCAGGTCAACATAACTCTCATCCTTTGGTCAATCCCGTGATTGACCAAGTTTGACTTTCGTCAATTTTCCTTCTTTTGGCCAAAAGAAGGAAAATTGACGAAAGTCAAACTTGACCAGGTCAACATAACTCTCATCTCTTCATTATATTGACCAGGTCAACATAACTCTCATCCTTTGGTCAATCCCGTGATTGGCCAAACACCTACAAGGTTTAGTGTTGAACAGTATAATAACTCGTATTATATCATTCGATATGCATTTTGTTTCCAACATATGTGCACGGTGTCATAAACTCGTATGACATCTAGACCAAGGACCTTGTAGGTGTGACCAGTTTGGATCAGTATTATATTGGCAATTTGGAACATCCAGTTTCTAGTTGATCAAGGTCAGCGTCTAGCAACATGCCTTGACTATTCAATTATACAGACGATATGTAATAGACAGTATCGTGATCCAATATAACCAACGCATTACACACTGCATGTGTTGTGTCTAATATCGCATGATATCTATAATAATAAGCGCATGATAAGAAAGTGTCGTTCTTGCCATCTTATTGATTATATATGTTTCTTGATCTGCGAGTGCTATTATATCCACGATCCATTGGTGATCATGGTGGGCATATATAATGCACTTTATCAAGGGGTCCAACATATATCATCATTTATGTACTACATGTACATAAGGAATATTTGTCTTCTTGACATAAGTACTACACAGAGAGGATGTCCTTATAGCTCTTTGTTACAGAGAGCGATAGACACCAACCACCGATGTGCATTCCTTAAGCAAAAAATACCAAATGTCTCATGCATAAGACCAACATCACATGAACTATTAATGACACAAACACATAATCCAGATAATGTTCATGTATGGTCAATACAATGCCATATAAACACTTATATGCATCCGTGAGATTAAATCGACAACCTGGTCGCTATGATCTGTGAAATTTGATCATCCTAATTTAATCCTCACATTGATCTTACGTGCAATTAGAGTTCTTTGCTAATTACCTTGATTAGGGATAATTTAGAGTTTGTTACTTATGATAGTGTTTCACAATCCATATCCATAACAGATCTAAAAATAATTTCAAATCTCATGATAGACAAGTACCTACCTCTGATTCTGATTTTTTTTTTTAAATAGAATCAAATTTAAATATTTCAATGGAACAAGCAAGCTGGATTGAATTTTTATGAAAAATAGTTCCACTGATCATGTGGAGCAGTGGAAGCAGCTACTATGCTTACTGTGCATGCTTGCTATGCTTACTTTTTTTTTTCGTCCATCGATCCACATAATTGGTGGAGCTGTTTTTCATAAAAATAAAATTCACTGTGCTTGTTTCGTTGAAATATTTAAATTTGATTCTATTTAAAAAAAAATTCCTCTGATTTTATTTAGGTATGTCCTTGCTAATAACATTTTATTCTAAACTATATAAAAAATCAAGTATAGTTATAATTTTATTTAAAAAAAATGAAATTAAAAATAGGATGTAATCGTAATTTACTATTTCATGTCAATTTGAAAGTATAAATTTTTATTTTGAAAAAAGATATCAATTAGACCTTCCTACAGTAAATAGATGTACATGTATGATGTATCAATAAATAGCAAATCATAAATTATTTTTTTAGGGTTAGTCGGCCAGTAGCCAACCAACGATTTTCATTAATTAAGAAAAATATTTACATAAGCAAATCATAAAATTTTATTTACAAGCATATCTTATGAAAAATGAAAAATATTAATAGTTTGAATTCCACAATTCTGTTTCAAATTTTAAAATACTAGTTTTTTTTTTTTCAAATTCTTAAAGGAGAATTCAACAATTCATTTTTCTTTTTAACAACTTTCATATTCTCCTTTGGAATCCATCCTTTTTCAATAATCAATGGAATATATATAGCAGGAAAATTATTTTCGTTAACTAACAGAGATAGCTTTCGTCCTAATTAAGGTTCATAGTTGTCTGATAAATTGACATGATTTATTTTTAATTGGGTGCCTATAACAAAAATAAATTATCATTTAAAATTTTCCGGCCACATATATCTGATTTACATTTGTCATTTTTGTGTTGGATGAGCATAATAACAAGATTTGTGAATAATTTGAGATATTACTTTTTGTATTACTTTCTATAATAACAAGATTTGTGAATAATTTGTGAAATTTGCGATATTACATTACGAATTATATAAAATTTTTAATAATTCCAGAATTTTATGTAGTACTCTCAGTTTATTTTTTAAGTAATTTTATTATGTTTCTAAAAGTTTCAGAATTAAAATTTTGGTTGATTTCACTTCAGTATTTCAAGCGAAATTGCAGGTGCTGACGACATATCTATAGCCTTAAATATTCATAGTCAGGTGCTGACGTCATATTTATAGTCTTAATTATTCATTGTCATCATATTCTGTTCCCCACCAACGACTCCAAAATTAAGCATTATCACGAAACCGAAGCCGACGGCCGACGGGCCGAGATTTTTATATTTACCCAATTTTTTTTTTTTTTTATTAAAAATAACCACGGTTCGGCGAAATTTTTAAAAATACCCAACTCGTGAAAAAAAATCCGCGGCCAGGGGTTTTTTATTCCGCCCCGTGGAAAATATCCGCAGCCCGGAAATTTTAATATATATATATATAGAGAGAGAGAGAGAGAGAGAGAGGCTAATATGCATTCGGTTGCATATGGACCGAAGTGCTTACGGTCCAAATTTGATTTTTTAAAATCCAAACGGTCGATCTGAACCGTTCATCTTGTTCTCCATATTAATATGTGCTTGGAGACCAAATTTTATATTTTTCTGAATTTTTTTACTATTTATTAAGTATTTTACAAAATTGTTGATCCAACGGTAGCTTAACAAAACAGTAAAATCAGCAGCTACTGTTGGATCAACAATTTTTTAAAATACTTAATAAATAGTAAAAAAATTCAGAAAAATATAAAATTTGGTTTCCAAGCACATATTAATATGGAGAACAAGATGAATGGTTTAGATCGACCGTTTGGATTTTGAAAAATTAAATTTGGACCGTAAGCACTTCGGTCCGTATGCAACCGGATGCATATTAGCCACTCTCTCTCTCTCTCTCTCTCTCTATATATATATATATATATATATATATATTTGGAGATTATGTTGTTCAGTTTATTTGAAATTTAGATTAGTTTGAAGGAATGCTGAAGGAGTGCTTCTCAAAAATTGCCCGAACTGCTGAAGGAGTGCTTCTGAGCCCAACTTTGCACCTTTGGTTAATATACGAAAGCATCTTCCAAAATCATGAAAATTGACCGACATGCAATCTTGACATCGTAGAACATGACTGTGAAGTTTCACAAAAAATCTCAAAACAGATCGCGAGATATCATATCTCAAAAATTGCCCGAACTGCTGAAGGAGTACTTCTAAGCCCAACTTTGCACCTCTGGTTAACATAGCAAAACATCTTCAAAAATCATAAAAATTGACTGATATACAGTCTTGACATCGTAGAACAGGACTGCATGTCGGTCAATTTTCATGATTTTGGAAGATGTTTACTTATGTTAACCAGATGTGCAAAGTTAGGCTCAGAAGCACTCCTTCAACAGTTCGGGCAATTTTTGAAAGATAATATCTCGCGATCTGTTTTGGAATTTTTTGTGAAACTTCACAATCATGTTCTATGATGTTAAGACTGCATGTCGATCAATTTTCATAATTTTTGAAGATGCTTTGCTATGTTAACCAGAGGTGCAAAGTTGGGCTCAGAGCACTCCTTCAGCAGTTCAGGCAATTTTTGAGATATGATATCTCGTGATATGTTTTGAGAATTTTTGTGAAACTTCACAGTCATGTTCTATGATGTCAAGACTGCATGTCGGTCAATTTTCATGATTTTGGAAGATGTTTACCTATGTTAACCAGAGGAGCAAAGTTAGGCTCAGAAGCACTCCTTCAGCAGTTCGGGCAATTTTTGAAAGATAATATCTCGCGATCTGTTTTGAGATTTTTTGTGAAACTTCACAGTCATGTTCTACGATATCAAAACTGTATGTCGGTCAATTTTCATGATTTTTGAAGATGCTTTAGTATCTTAACCAGAGGTGCAAAGTTGGGCTCAGAAACACTTCTTCAGTAGTTCGGGCAATTTTTGAGATATATATCTCGCGATCTGTTTTGAGATTTTGCATAAAACTTCAGTCTTGTTCTACGATGTCAAGACTGCATGTTGGTCAATTTTCATTATTTTTTAAGACGCTTTGCTATGTTAACCAGAGGTGCAAAGTTGGGCTCAGAAGCACTCCTTCCGCAGTTCGGGCAATTTTTGAGATATGATATCTCGCGATCTGTTTTGAGATTTTTGGTGAAACTTCATAGTCATGTTCTACGATATCAAGATTGCATGTTGGTCAATTTTCATAATTTTGGAAGATGCTTTCGTATGTTAACCAGAGGTGCAAAATTGGGCTCAGAAGCACTCCTTCAGCAGTTCGGGCAATTTTTGAGAGATAATATCTCGGGATCTGTTTTGAGATTTTTTATGAAACTTCACAGTTTTGTTCTACGATGTCAAGACTGCATGTCGGTCAATTTTCATGATTTTTGAAAATATTTTGCTATGTTAACCAGAGGTGTAAAATTGAATTCAGAAGCACTCTGACTTGACAATTCATACAAAACTCCAACTTAACAATTCAAACTAATCTAAATTCCAAATAAACTGAACAACATAATCTCCAAAAAAAAATTAAATTTAAAATTTCCAGGCCGCGAATTTTTTCCGCGGGTTGAGTATTTTTAAAAATTTCGTCAAACTGTGGTTATTTTTAATAAATAATATTTTTTTTGGATAAATATAAAAATCTCGGGCCGACGGGTAGTTAAATCAACAAAAAAAGAAAAAGAAAAGAAAATAATAATAATATAATAATAGCTAAGAGCCTAAAACCGACATGAAGTCAAAAAAGTAAAATTTGGTGGTAAGATTCCACCAACAAATATTTGTGAAACGAGAACGACGGGTTTCTCTGGCATCTGTATTACAGCTGTACAGGTGACTTATAGCACTGCAAGTTCCTACTTCCTATACTACGTTTCCACCAGCAAGTTGCAAGCTGTACACCAATGTTGTAAATAATGTTATGTGGTCGTCCGACGGCAATGGTACTGTCAAATAATTAATTGGTAATAATAAAAAATAATTAGTTATAATTGAGAATAATCAGTCAATTAGTCGGAAAAATCCATAACAGTTTAGTCGTTGTTGGTTGACTAATCGGTCGATTAATCAGCCTAAACAGACTTTTTTTACAATACTGGTGTACATAGGACAGAGCCACATTCAAAAAATAAAGGTTAATTAACTTTTATTTATTTTTAAAAATTTATATTTATATCTGATATTTTATATGGTTAAGAGGAAAATATTACAGATTATGTAAAATTAATTCTCATTTATAATATAAAGTTTTGAGTCTATAGTACTATGCATAGTAAGATTTGATTTGTAATATGGGTTAATATTTTCGTTTTCAAAATCTTAACGGTTGATCCGAACCGTTCAATATAATTTTCATAATAATATGTATTTGAAGATTAAATTTTAGATTTCTTTTAGATTTCTTTTACTATTTTTAAATATAGGTCGAAAATCATTATATTTAGATGGTTCATAATTTTTAGATCAAATGATTTTCTACCTATCTTAAAAAATAGTAAAAAAATATAAGTTGGTCTGCAAGTACATATTTATATGAGAATCATAGTAAACGATTTTGATCGACTATTAGAAAAACAAAAATTTAGATTCGTATTACGGACCAATCTATAATAGGCATAATACTATAGACTCAGTCTAAAAGTTTTATATATTTGATTCTAGTTCTTTCATAGTTTAAAAATCTGACTCACCTCTTGACCTAGACTTGATTGCATGTATTTGCATAAACCTTGGTATTAATTCCAATTTCTCTTTATCATATTTTCAAACGGAATTTGTTAGTAAGCTTCTTATAATTAATGCACCGTCTTTCTTGTCCATCCATTTTTCACCACCTTTTCTATTAATTTGCTTATTTGTGAATTAAATTGCATATATATATATAGAGTAATGCTACGCTACTTCGCGAATTAAAAGTGTTGTTTTAATTCGCGCTCATATCTCTAGTTTTGAAGGCCAAATAGCCGATCCAAACCGTTATATGTTTAATCTATATTAAAATGTGCTTGGAGACCAAATTTTACATTTTTTGGAATTTTTTTACTATTTATTAAGATGGTTTGAAAATTGCTGTTTTTATTAAAATTTCGCACCATTAAAAAACAGCGATTTTCAAACCATCTTAATAAATAGTAAAAAAATTTCAAAAAATGTAAAATTTGGTCTCTAAGCACATTTTAATATAGATTAAACATCTAACGGTTTGGATCGGCTATTTCAACTTCGAAACTAGAGATATGAGCGCGAATTAAAACAGCCTGTTTAATTCGCGAAGTAGCGTAGCCTTACTCTATATATATATATATATATATATATATATATATATATGAGGAGGGTTCAAATGCCTCCATGTTTTTGTGCCTCCATCCCTC
Source organism: Carex rostrata (assembly GCF_964058835.1). Taxonomy (NCBI): domain Eukaryota; kingdom Viridiplantae; phylum Streptophyta; class Magnoliopsida; order Poales; family Cyperaceae; genus Carex; species Carex rostrata. Next base: position 7,582,321 of record NC_135936.1, read on the forward strand.
TCCATCATTTTCAAAGTTCAAACGGTCGATCCGAACCGTTCATCTTATTCTCCATATTAATATCTGCTTGGAGACCAAATTTTATAATTTTCTGAATTTTTTTACTATTTATTAAGCCACTTTGAAAATCGCTAATCCAACGGTTTTACTGTTTTGTGCAGCCACCGTTGGATCAACAATTTTGTAAAATACTTAATAAATAGTAAAAAAATTCAGAAAAATGTAAAATTTGGTCTCCAAGCAGATATTAATATGGAGAATAAGATGAACGGTTCGGATCGACCGTTTGGATTTTGAAAACTCGAATATTGAGCCGTAGCATAGAGGCCACTATGCTATCCATAGCACCCCAGCCTAACTCTATATATATATATATATATATATAAATATATAACGGTTATATACTAAATAAAATTATTTATTTGTATAGAATTACATAATTTCATAATATTTTTATTGTGACTAACATATAATTTTAGTCGGGGACGGATTAATTCATATTGAATTTATGTATATATTTACAAGTAAAAATTATATTTATATATATTTTTTTATATAATTTAGAGTAAAATATTATGGATATTGTAAAATTAGTTATCATTTTAAATATGAAAATTTTATATGATTAATTTTCATTATGTGTTTGACGGAGGGGTGATTAATGAGCGAGCATGAGCGAGTTGGGGTATGTTGATGCTCGGCTCATTAAGTTAATGAGTGAGTTTAAGCGAGTTGTTCATGAACTTTTAATAAGCGAGTCACGAGTTATGAGTTACATAATTTAACAAATTGTCATAATTAATTTTTTTTTACAATAAAAACCTGTAGTAGCATAGAGGCAAAAGCTCAGAAAGTTTCTCAAAAAAAGAAGATTTTGGTACATATTGAGTGCTTTAGGTTTTGGTGATTTCGTCTGCCGACTTTTAGGTTTTGGTGATTTTGACGTATCATATACCCAAAATTTTAAGTGAAATGAGGTAGCAAAACTTAATTTAATGCGGTAGAAACTTGATTTATTTATTTATTTGGGATTGGATGTGGCAAATTCTTAATGAGCGAGTTATGAGCAAGTTGGGATATGCTCATGCTCGGCTCATTAAGTTAACGAGTGAGTTGATAATAAGCAAGTTTAAGAGAGTTATGAGCAATTTACTCACCCCTCATTTGAGACACAGATTTGGAGACCAATATATATATATATATATAGATGGGCTACGGTGAGTTGCGAAGTAAAGCGACTATTTTACTTCACGCTCATTTTTTGCGATTTTAAAGTTCAAAACGTCAATCCGAACCGTTCATCTTGTTCTCCATATTGAAATGTGCTTGGAGACCAAATTTTACATTTTTTTGATATTTTTTTACTATTTATTAAGCAATTTTGAAAGTCGCTGATCTGATGGTCCATAAAATTTTACTGTTTTTTACTGTTCACAGCAAAACAGCAATTTTAACAAATGCTTAATAAATAGTAAAAAAATTCTAAAAAATGTAAAATTTGGTCTCCAAGCATATTTCAATATGGATTAAACATCTAACTGTTCGGATCGGTCGTTTGGACTTTAAAAATAAAAATACAGCGTGAAGTAGAAACGCGTTTTACTTCGCAACTCACCGTAACTCATCTCATATATATATATATATGTAACGATAGATGAGGTAAGGATCATCTATTGGATATTTGATGTTGTTATTTTCTGTAATTAATGGTTTTATTTGGGTTTTTGAGGCTACTTGTAAATGGTTGTATTATATTTAGATAGCATAAGGTTTTATTTTTTACGGTCTCAAAAACCTATCATATAAACTTCAAACTTTGATTTAAGTAGCTCAATAAATTAGTTATATAATGAACTTGTAGAATACTAATTTTTATTATTTTTAAAATTTTATTACTATTTTTTATGATTTATGAAAGATGGTAAAAATGATTTAAAAATAAAAGAAAATTATCAATATTTTGAGTTATTTTTTTGCCATTTTTCATAAATTATAAAAAATAGTAAAAATTAGTATTCTACAAGTTCATTATATAACCAATTTAGTGAGTTACTTAAATCGAAATTTGAAATTTATACGATAAGTTTTGAGGCCGTAGCACGGATGGCCTTATGCTATCCAGAGCACCCAAGCCTTACTCTTATATTTATATATATGTCCTCTTACTACTGATGGACGAACCTTACTAATTCACTAATGTCAACCATGGGGATATTTGAAATTTCATTGTGGATTTGGTTTACATTCTGGTAACACGGTGGACTTTGTAAATCATTCCAAAAGGACAATAGCAGGTTAGGATTATTATGAAGTTTTGGAATGGAAGGGCTACATTTGCACAAATTTATTAAAAAAAAATAAAAATAGTACATGCTTCCTTCATCATTTAAAGAGATGGTGTAAGAAATTTGGTGCAATTTGAGTATCATGTGATTATCGATCAAAAACCGATCAAATTGAACGGGTATATCTTCAAATAAATTTATGGATGCCAATCAGTTTCCAAATAAGTCTATGATTTAAAACCTCTATAATAATTCTCTGGTTACTATTTAATTGGATTCATGAAAGAAAAATTAAGAGTCTAATTTACCCCTGTGCAATAGTTCAAGCTGCCTAATTGTACTAATTCGTACTAGACAATGGATAAAATCTTTGGTAAGGTACTTGTGCAAGACAATTTCCTTAATTTTTTATTGTGCAAATCTTGAAGATCCATGGCGGTGCCATATCAGGTGAAAAGTCCTTGCCAAATTGCAGATGTGCATTCACAAATCCAATTAAAAACCCAAATATAAACTTTTGCAACAAATAGATTCCATTAAGAGTAAAAAAATGCAGTTCCATACTGGTACAACCCTTGTGTCAGTTATGCCAAGTGTTTTCCAGATTCTTATTTACTACAAGGACAATATCTTAACATGTAACAAAGTTTCCAAAGCTGTTTTGAAGCAGCTTATTATCTAATTATGAACTATTAATCATAGTACATAACAAATTTTGAGGGTGGAGGCGGAGGAATACAATCTTCTAATTTACCACTTACCTAATGTTCTGACAGGTTCCTATCATGAACTTTCTTGATGTAAGCGGAAGCGCGGGTATTGATGGGCTCGTTTAATCCATCTGAGTCGACCACATAAGAACAGTTGTCAGCATTAGTATGCTGTGCAGCGTTTTCTGGCATTCTCCGTGCAGCCAATGATGGTTGTCCAAGTGTCATGCTGGAAACCACTAAGGATGACATCCTGATTAAGTTCACTACTACCTTGGCAGATTTTTCACAGAAGGATGAATTGGTCTTTTGTTCTGCAGCTTTGGAAGGAGCTATTTGGGTTAAGATGAATGTATGTTTGAAGAATTAATGTCACATATATAGCCAAATTTTCAAATTTGGCTTTTGGCTTCCATGTGACAAGCATTAGGTAAATTAACCAAGCTAGAGACTGCTAGGAATAATTTTCAATACAAAACCTAACTGTAATTGATCACAATAGTTCTTTTTGCAGTGCCTTAGGACATTGAGTCCCAAATCCAGAAAGCACATTATCATTCAATGTAGCTTCTTTTTGCAAGTGGGATACCAATTATTTTCCTTTTTCAATTTTCAGTAGTTTGTTTTAAAAAAAAGGAAGTAATTAAGGTTTAAATAAGCTATTGAAAGAATGCTTGTAATGTACTAGTACCTCAAACTGGGTTCTAGTCTTCTAGACGATCAATTTGTTAATTAAGCTCTCAGTTTTGGAGTGGTTTTTTTATTGGAATTATATTGCTTCATAATTCTGCTTTGGTCACCACTTTATATCTATTAAGATTCCAGCTCTACATATTCTTAAGAAAAAGGATGTTCTAAATAAAGAAGAATATACTGGTGTGTATATGTGTGGTTTAATTCGATACAACGCGCAAAACCTTACTTTACTATTATGCATGTGCTTTTAATTCCTAATGCTTCATCTCTAGGTATTATTAAAAAAAACAAAGAATAGTAGGACATTCTCTTTTATGTCTGTTTGGGTTAAAATTGGTCCAGATCGAGTTAGGCATCAACCATACATGCTTATTGTTTTCGTAAAGAAAGCCTATTTAACTAGGAAGCACACATTTTCTCAGATCACATAAAGAGTATATAAATGACATATGTAGCTAGCCTAGATTGGAAAATAATTTGCTATTGAGAACTACAGAAGAATAAAATAAATATAATGAAAAACAAGTTCCAGATTCTCCATGCGTGAAAAGGATGTAAATTAAGAGAAACATTGCACAGCGCATGCATGAGAGCTGATTCAGAGAGTAAAGAGTCATCCATAATTTGTTACTCAAGTAGAGCAGTTACTAATTAACCTCTCAAACAGGTAATTATTTCATAAGTATATCTATTATGTTATGGCAATTAGCATCAGCATAGATATGAAAGGTAATTCCAAATACAGCAGGCAATAATGTAACTAATCAGAAATGCAATGCAAATTAACTCAAAACATGCATCTAGTCTTCTCGTGCACTAGAGAAGGAATTGTATATCTTCCTGATATACTCCTCAGCTCTCCAGTCAACCTCGTCTACAATATTGATCACATAAACAGAAGAAGTCGGATTCTGGCTCCTCGCATCAGCGAACAGCTGCATAGATGTTTTGGTTGTCTGAATTTGCGGTGTTTTTTTCGCGGGTGCAATTTTGGTAGCTCTATCATAATTGGGAACATAGTTTCTCGATGTCACCTTGGCAGTGCTCATGCTTGGTTGTTAAAGAATTGTTTTGCGGATGCTAAGGTTGGTTGGTTAGGGTTTGATGGGAAACGATAGCAAAGGGTTATATTTATACCCTATGATTGATTATTTTATTTTATTTTTTAGTTAAATGATTGATTCATTGCTTAACTTGGTTGGAGCCTGGAGGAACTTTTGAGGGGTCTAGAATGTGGTGGGGCTTTTTTTTTTTTGAAAGACTTGGTAGAATGTGTGGTGGACCTTGTTGATGAGACCTTTTGTTGTTTTATCTTTACATTTTTGTTTCACATTATGGTATCGCTGTCGCTCTCAACTTAAATTACCTCGAAACTTCATGATGCATTGTTTTCTATTGTTCTTTTAATTTATTTATTTTGCATGTAAGGAGAAATTAAATCTCCTCAACACGTTAGTAATCCTATAACAGTTACTTTGATAGCCACTATGCAAAGGTACGTATCCTCCCAGGTAATTAATGACTCTAACACAATTGAAATGGATGGTCCAGATTTAATTTCAGCCGGTGCATGTTCCGAATAGGATATGGAGGCAGTATTATTTGTGCTTTGAGATTCGTGCGAAGTTAAAAATTTCAATTTCAGACCGTGCGATTCAATTGGACTCAGGCAGGTAACCTGAAGGGGATGTGAATTCCACTATCAAGCTCTTTCTCAAAAAAAAAAAAAAGCAATCCTATAACAGATAGAGAAATCATAGACGTCCATTTGTTTTACTCTTTTATTTTAATCATAGTTGTCTCTTTAATTATTAGCTAAAACCAAGTGCAATCCTTTCGAACTATGTACGTCAAACACATAATACGAATTAATCATATAAAATTTTTATATTTTAAAAAATATTTAATTTTACAATATTCATAACATTTTATTCTAAATTATATAAAAAATTATATATAAATATAATTTTTATTTGTAATTAATATATATATAAATTCAATATGAATGAATCCGTCCCGGCTAAAATTATATGTTAGTCACAATAAAAATATTATGAATTTATGTTATTCTATACAAATAAATAATTTTGTTTAATATATAACCGTTCTATATACATGCAATTCAATTCACAAATAAGTAAATTAATAGAAAAAAAAGCGGTGAAAAATGGATGGACAAGAAAAATGGTGCATTATAGGAAGTCCACTAACAAATTCCGTTTGAAAATATGATAAAGATAAACAGGAATCGATACTAATATTTATGCAAATACATACAATCAAGTCCAGACAAGAGATGAGGAATCAGATTTTTAAATTATGGAAGTTAAACATAACTAGAATCAAATATATAAAAAATTTAGAGTGAGTCTATGGTACTATGCATATATATCACGGATTAGTGTGTAATACGGGTTAATATTTTTATTTTTAAAATACTAACAGTCAATTCGAACCGTTCACCGTGATTCTCATATGAATATGTACATGCAGACCGAATTTATATTTCTTATAATTTTTTTATTATTTTTTAAGATAGGTAGAAAATAATTTGATTTGAAAATTCTGAATCATAAAAAAAAAGTGATTTTCTACCAACATTTAAAAATTGTAAAAATAAATATAAAATATAAAATTTAATATGCAATTATATATTCATATGAAAATCATATTGAACGGTTTGAATCAACCATTAGGATTTTAAAAATGAAAGTATTAATCCGTATTACGAACCAAATCTTACTATGCATAGTACTATAGACACTTCAAAATTTATATTGTGAATAAGAATCAATTTTAGATAATCTATAACATTTTACTCTTAACAATATAAAATATAATATATAAATATAAATTTTTAAAAATTAATTAACCTTTATTTCTTGAATGTGGCTCTATCATGTGTACATCATTGTTGTAAAAACGTCCGTTTTGGCAGATTAATCGGCCGATTAGTCAACCAACAACGACTAAACTGTCATAAATTTTTCCGACTAATCAATTAATTATTTCTAATTATAGTCAATTATTTTTAATTATTTCTAATTAATCACTTGACGGTACCTTAATTATCCGTCTGACAACCGCATAGCGCTATTTACAACACTGGCGTACGTACAGCTTGCAACTTGCTGGTGGAATCGCAGTACAGGAACTTGCACTGCAAAGTCGCGTGTAGAGATGCTAGAGGAAAGCGTCGTTTCTCAAATCTTGTTGGTGGAATCGTAATACCAAAATTTTCTTTTTGACTTCCGTGTCGGTTTTAGCAATTATTATTATTATTATTATTATTATTTGACGAGATTTAACTGCCCGTCGGCTTCGTTTTTGTGATAATGGTTTATTTTGGAGTCGTTGGTCAATAAGACTATAAATATGACGTCAGCACATGCAATTTCGCTGGAAATACTGAAGTGAAGTCAACAAAATTTTATTCTTTAAATTTTAATTCTGATATTTTTAGAAACATGATAAACTTATTTAAAAAAAGAAACTAAGAATACTACATAAAGTTCATAAATTCTCGAATAATTAGGAAATTTATTTAATTCAACTAGAAAGATGCAGAAAATAAATATTGCAAATTATTCGCAAATCTTAATATTATGCTCATCCAACACAAATGACAAATGTAAATCAGGTATATGTGGCCGGAAAATTTTAAATGGTAATTTATTTTTTGTTATAGAAATCGATCCTGTCAATTTAACAGACTACTAATTAAGGACCTTATTTATCAAAAGTAATGTTCATAGAACGTTTCAATAGCGTCCTACGAAAGATATCTCTGTTACTTAGGTCTTTACATATACAATAATCTATATTTTATTTATATTAATTGTTTGTTCTTAATCTTGTTATCAAACGAACAAGTTGAGAATCATGTGATTATCGATCAAATTGAACGCGTATATATATCTTCAAATAAGTTTATGGATGTCAATCATCAGTTTCCAAATAAGTCTATATATGATTTAAAACATCTCTAATAATTCTCTGGTTACTATTTAATTGGATTCATGAAAGAAAAATTAAGTCTCTAATTTACCCCTGTGCAATAGTTTAAGCTGGGAGATGATATTCACACTACTGGATTTGTAATTAACACAACAAAACTTAAAATTTAATATTGATTGACAAGTATGCCCTTACTTATTAGTCCAGCAATTATGACGTTTGTCATACTAAATTAATACATCTTTAGTTTTCTTTTTATTTATTTTTTCTTTTGCTTATGTTTCCTTTTATTTCAATCAAATAAAATAAAGAGAACTTTTAGACTGTTTTAATTGTAATTAGATCCTTTTGATTTTTTTTATTAAGTATTTTAGTTTTCCTAGTTAATATGCACAAAACAAAATTGCATGGTAGTGAAATATCAAATTAAAAAAAAGAAGAAGAACTAACTGATGCACAATATAATAGTTATCTAACAATGATATCAGCTGGGCAAAAATCAAGTAAACTACACAATTTATAATAATAAGAAAAGAGAAATATTTTTTGCAACAATTATAGTTATTTTTTCTTTAATCAATAAAATTTCTAAGCGATTCCTTTTAAGTTGAGTAATTAATTTGATTATGTTTTATTCTCATTTCCACAAAAAAAAAATTCAAACCTCAAATGTAAGATGGAATAGGGAAAAAAAAACTTTTACAAAATATACTGAGTGAGTCTATGGTACTATGCATATCACGGGTTGTTGCCGTGCTACGGCTCTATATTCGAGTTTTCAAATCCTAACGGTCAATCCGAACCGTTCATCTTGTTCTCCATATTAATATGTGTTTGGAGACCAAATTTTACATTTTTTGAAAATTTTTTACTATTTTTTTATATATTTAGAAAATCACTTGATCTGAAAATTCTGGACCATCCAAAAACAGTGATTTTCAATAAATCTAAAAAAATAGTAAAAAAATTTCAAAAAATGTAAAATTTGGTCTCCAAACACATATTAATATGAAGAACAAGATGAACGGTTCGGATCGACCGTTAGGATTTGAAAACTCGAATATAGAGCCGTAGCACGGTAACAAATCGTAATATGCATAGTATCATAGACTCACTCAAATATACTGATTAATTCGTTGCACAAAACATAAATTTTAATTCATTTTATATTATTTTCATTGATTATATTCAAATTCAATTCATGAATTGAACTTGATTTTGGTCCAGTTGATTTTATTATTCCATAACCATTATACTTTTCATTAACTAGTTCTTTTATTTAATTTTATATTCCACTGCGATACAACTTTTTATTTGTCGTGTGAGTCGCGTTATTCTTTTTTTTGGTGCATATTAACTTGGAGAATTAAATGTTTAATAAAAAATAATCAAAATGAAAATAGTATCAGGAGTTATATTTATTTTGTTAGATTGAATAAAAGGAAACTATAGCTGTGCTAATTTGGTATGAGATGGCAATAATTGCTAGATTAAGTTTTTAATTAGGGGCATATTTATCAATTAATTTTAAATTTTATGTTGTGTTGTGGTAATAACAAATTTAGTAGTGTGAATATCAGCTCCCGTTTAAGCTGCCTAATTGTACTAATTCGTACTAGACAATGGAGAAAATCTTTGGTAAGGTACTTATGCAAGACAATTTCCTTCCTTAATATTTTACTGTGCAAATCTTGAAGATCCATGTCGGAGTCATATCAGGTGAAAAGTCCTTGCCAAATTGCAGATGTGCATTAACAAATCTAATTAAAAAACCAAATATAAATATTTTTGCACAAATAGATTCTATTAAGAGTAAAAAAATGTAGTTCCATATACTGGTACAACCCTTGTGTCAGTAATGCCATGTGTTTTACAGATTCTTATTTACTACAAGGACAATATCTTAACATGTAACAAAGTTTCCAAAGCTGTTTTGAAGCAGCTTATTATCTAATTATGAACTATTAATCATAGTACATAGCAAATTTTGAGGGTGGAGGTGGAGGAATACAATCTTCTAATATACCACTTACCAAATGTTCTGACAGGTTCCAGTCGTGAACTTTCTTGATGTACGCAGAAGCACGGGTATTGATGGGCTCGTTTAATCCATCCGAGTCGACCACATAATAACAGTTGTCAGCATTAGTATGCTGTGCAGCATTTTCTGGCATTCTCTGTGCAGCCAATGATGGTTGTCCAAGTGTCATGCTGGAAAACACTAAGGATATTCTCTTTTATGTCATTATAAGAAAAAACAAAGAATAGTCTTTTATGTCATTTTGGGTTAAAATTGGTCCAGATCGAGTTAGGCATCAACCATACATGCTTATTGTTTTCCTAAATAAAGCCTATTTAACTAGAAAGCGCACATTTTCTTAGATCACATAAAGAGTATATAAATGACGTACATATGTAGTAGCTAGTCTAGAGTGGAAAATAATTTGCTATTGAGCACTACAGCAGAATAAAATATAAGTAATGAAAAACCAGTTCCAGATTCTCCATGTGTGAAAAGTATGTAAAGAGATACATTGCACAGCGCATGAGAGCTGATTCAGAGAGTAACGAGTCATCGACAATTTGTTGATTGAGTACATTAGTTCATCAGCTTGATGTTAAGCTTTCTTTCTTCTTATCATTTTTTTTTTCATTTGGATAGTTTATTGGATAATTTTCTATTGCAGGAGGAGAGAGTAGTTGGAACAAGTGGTTTAGAGCATTAGCTTGATGTCGATAGTTTCCAGAAAATAAGTGGGTTAGAGCCAAGAAGTTCAACAGCTACTAATAGGTTGGTTGTTCCGATTTTTTTTATTTATATCCAAAAAATAAATAAAAATTAAAAAATATCCAAATCTCGATTGAAATTCAAAAATTACCCAAACCGGTTATCCAATAACCGGATTTGGAACAAATGTCCGGTCAGTGGATTCCCGAACTCAACAAATGTAACCAGTTAGTTTTTGTTTTTTTTCAAAAATAGATACAACTTTTTATAAATTAAATGTCCTAGAAAGATCACAATATTTTCTGGATTACCTAGAAGTGACTTTTGAACCGGGATCAATAACTCAGAATCTAAACATTTTTATTTTTTTCGAATAATACATAAATAAATATATATTAAATTTTTTTCTTACAGCCGCGAAAAATCCGACCTAAAAAATATTGATCCGGGTTATTTGTTGCAGTCTTTCTAATAAATCAAATTATATTGTATTCCATCTATTTTCAAAGAAATATACTCAACATTTCTAATATTTTAATAAAAAAATAAAAAAATTAGAAATTTTTGTTTAAAAAAAACACACACACAACTTTCCGGTTAGTGATTAACCGGTTACATTTGTTGAGTTCGGGAATCCACTGACCGGACATTTGTTCCAAATCCGGTTATTGGATAACTGGTTTGAGTAATTTTCGAATTTCAGTCGGGATTAGGATATATTTTTTTAATTTTATTTATTTTTTGGATATAAATAAAAAAAATCGGCTGGTTGTTAGTGGTGTTTAGTTGGTTGTTTGATGTTAAGTAGTTTTTTTTTATAGATATTCATAGGAAAATGAGATATATGGTTGTTCATTTGCTTGTGTACTGTTGGGTTGTTGACTAGTATCAGCTTGGTATATCAAATATTTTAACTTTGTAGGTTTTGTTCGGATAATGAAATCAGTGGTGTTAAGTCAATTTTATCAAAAATGTCAACTTTTTATTTTTACCTATAGAGCAGAGATAAGAGATTGCGGGTAGGGTTTTTTTTTATCTCTCAAATATGTCACCTTTTATTTGGATATATTTTTTTTACCTATATATCACACATTATTACTCAAGTAGAACAGTCACTAACCTCTCAAACAGGTTGTAATTATTTCATAAGTATATCTATTATGTTATGGAAATTAGCACCAGCATAAATATGAAGGATATTCCAAATACAGTAGGCAATAGCGTAACTAGTCAGAAATGTAATGCAAATGAACTCAAAACATCTAGTCTTCTTTTGCACTAGAGAAGGAATTATACATCTTGCTGATATACGCCTCAATTCTCAACTTAAATTGTACATCCTCCTGATATACGGCTCTTCCGTCAACTCCGTCTTCAATATTGATCGCACGAACAGAAGAAGTTGGATTCTGGCTCCTCGCATCAGCGAACAGCATAGATGTTTTGGTTGTCTGAATTTGCGGTGTTTTTTTCGAGGGTGCAATTTTGGTGGCTCTATCATAATTGGGAACATAGTTTCTCGATGTCACCTTGGCAGCGCTCATGCTTGGTTGTTAAAGAATTGTTTTGCGGATGCTAAGGTTGGTAAGTTAGGGTCTGATGGGAAACGATAGCAAAGGGTTTCTATTTATACCCAATGATTGATTATTTTATTTTATTTTTTAGTTAAATGATTGATTCATTGCTTAACTTGGTTGGAGCCTGGAGGAACCTTTGAGGGGTCTAGAATGTGGTGGGGCTATTTTTTGTTTGAAAGACTTGGTAGAATGTGTGGTGGAGCTTGTTGATGAGACCTTTTGTTGTTTTATCTTAATATTTTTGTTTCGCATTATGGTATCGCTGTCGCTCTCAACTTAAATTACCTCGAAACTTCATTGTTGATGCATTGTTTCTATTGTTCTTTTAAATTATTTATTTTGCATGCAAGGAGAAATTATTTTTTTTAGCACTTTGCGTACGGGGTTGTTTAAATCTGTTCGGAGATGTTTGACAATAAGAGATTAAATCTCTCCTTAAGTCTTAATTCACTTTATTTAGTTTTTTTAGCCGCTTAATCCTGCTAAATACATATTCTTTAGCGTGAATTAAGATCATCTCTTTTGATCTCATTTTATCCGGATCTTAATCCTCTGTCCACCTTAATACACCTCCACTTCTTTCTTTTTAACTTTCTTAACTTTTATCCACGAATTAATACATCAAACATCAATTTCTTAGCTCTCCTTAATTTCTTAATCCTTCACTCTTAATCTCTTGTTATTGAACGGCTCTTTTGAGATGTATATATATTTGTTAATTACTTAATTTTCAAATTATATTTATTCTTCCTTTTCACATTTAAATCATCCAAATTGGGATTTCCTCAAAATTTGCGGTAAGAAGGCATGTTTCCTAGGAAAAGATCCAGAATGCACAAGCGTTTTCATACCCATAATTTCCCATAAGTTGCTCCGTAGCTTTTTATTTAAAGTAAAAATTAGGCGGGAATAATTCCTAGGTGTTTCCGTGTGACTAAATATTATTATGAGTAGAATTAGGGTGTTTCTAAGTTGACCAACACTACTAGAATTCCCAGTAATGGCAACGGTGGGATTGGGCTTGTTGCAACGGCTTACCCTTGCTATAGGCCCCAAAAACGCCATTTGCAAGAGTTACGCTTGCAATAACTACCATTGCTTTAAACCTCCATGCAAATGCTCAATTTCTAACTTTTTGCAAGCGCCTACGCTTGCTAAAACAATTCCCCAGACTTTCCGCAAGGGTAACCGTTGCAAAAATGGACGCTTGCAAAAACTATCCCGTGTGGGCAATTGAGTATTAGCAAGCATATGTATCGTAGGCCCCACTTAGTATTTGCAAGGATGTCCCTCATGGGTCCCACCTTGTTTTTAGCAAGGATATCATGTGTGGACCCCACCTAACTATTTGCAAGGATGTCACATGTGGGTTCCACCAGATTATTAGCAAGGCTAGCGTGAGGGACCCCACCTGATTATTAGCAAGGATATTTGACGTGGGTCCCACCGTTTTATTAGCAAGGTTAGTGTTAGTGGACCCCACCTGATTAATTGCAATGGTAACGAGTGTGGGTCCCACCATAATTTTTGCAAGGGTATGTTTTGTGGGTCCCACCCGATTATTTTGCATGCTCCATAGTTTCATCATAAATGTATTGATATTCCGATACAAATAATTATAATTAATGGTATCATATTAGTACCAAATTCAAAAATCCTCCCATTACTGGCCCAGTACCAGCCTAGTACCGACCCATCAATCTGATACATTTCCCATTCAAATAAATAACCATAACATAACAATTTGATAATAGAGATGAAACCTTGAAATTAGCATTAATGAAAGTATTGTAAGAGAATCACATGTACCAAGCATGGATTTTACCAAAAGACCAACTATATTATAACATTACAACCACAGTATAATATGGAGCATTTACCTTTACTAAATACCATAAACACAACCCACCAAAAAGTTACAAAAAAGAAACATCCCCTATGATGTTAACATGAAAATCCAAAAATCTGTAGTTATATGTAAAAGGTCGTCAATACCCACACTACTAATGCAGGTTGGTGTTGGAGTTGACTTGCCCGAACCATTCACTAATTGATGATTCTGCCTCTAAGGAGAAGTGGGTCAAACAGTCGTTCACCAATGCAGATAACAAGAAAGACAAGGTGTGCCACCATGTGGGAGGTTCGAGAAGCGCATACAGGCACAAGGAGGCAATGGTATTCCCCAAACTTTGCTTTTTAATTTATCTTTTTATTGGATTGAAAATTCTCGTAGATTTTGCATGTTGTTTATTGTGAAGTTGGAATTTTTTACTTGCCTACTTCACAATTCTATTATTTCTGAATTTCAGATGGCTGAAAAGGGTCCTTACATTGAAAAGATGGAATTATTCGATCGACTTCACTCCCGCAAAACAAAAGTAGGCAAGATCTACGTCAACAAGAGGGCGGAAAAAACAGTGGTAAGAGAATCATTCCTTTGTTGCAATTTATCACACATCCAAACAGTGGTAAAAAAAATAGGTCAGTATACACTCATGTTGTTATTGACACTTTTAAATATGCTGTTTTCATTTTATATATGTTGTTTTCATAATTCAATATAGTTGACACAATGTTATGACCAATGCAGAAAAAGTATAATGACTTGAAGAAGAAATACGGTGGGCAATTGCCTGATGATACGTTGTGGGAGCTGGCTGCTGACGGGGAGGACCGACGTGGAAGGTTGTTTGGCTTTGGCAACAAGGGTAGGATATGCAAAGCCAACAAAGAACTGGAGGCCATGGAGGCATCCCGAACAGATCCAACGAGGAGCACGGCCACCTCTGCTGAGGATGTGAATAAATCCTTTACAGAAGCACAGGTGGCTAAGTTAGTTGCTGATGCCGTATCGGCCGAACGTCGTGCATGTGTTAAGGATATAGCTGCCCAAGAGGAACGACACAAAGCTGAAATGGCAGAAGTCAAAAAACAAAATGAATGGACCAATAAACAAATTGAGGAGCTCTTCAGACGGGTAGGAACAAAGCCTCCAGTTTTTGGTGTAAGTCCTCATTCCTCTTTCAATTTATACATTTTAAATAAATTATATAACACCATGTTTTGTTATGTACACCTTGTTTTGTTATATAACAAAATAAATATTCAAACCATGAGGTTTATGTACACCTTTCATTTAAGGTTTAGGGTTTAAGTTTTAAGGTTTAGGGTTTAAGTTACTAACATTTTTAAACTAAATATTCAAACCCTCCTCTTTAATGTAATCTTCAATTTATTTTATTGTTTTGTAGGAGTCGTTGAATGGCCAACATGGTGGGGGAGACAACATTGGTGGTGGCAATGCATGAAGGCGTTCAGCGTGTCTAGGACATAAAGTGGATGAGCAGTTAATATTTAGTTGTTTTAAGTAGGAAGTACAATTACATCTAGTTAATGTTGTTTAATGCATGTATTTTTAAGTAGGATGTGATTCCAAGGTCAGTACTTCGTAAGTAGGATGTGAATCTTTATTGTACTGAACAGTAAAGTAGGATGTGAAACTATGTAATTCTAAAGTAGGATGTGAAACTATGTTATTCTAAAGTAGGATGTGAAACTATGTTTAATGTCTATTGTCATTTGTTCTTGTTTTGTGTTTACTACCCATCTATATTCAGTGGTGTTATTGGTAGGTACATCCAGTATAGATTGGTATCCAAGGATGGTACGCAACAAAAAATTGATGAGTTCTACATAGGGATGTGTAAGTATTTGTTACGCAATTCCGAAATAAATATCCCTACACTCACTTCACTTATTATCTTTTAGTTTGATTCGTATCCTCCCAGGTATTGTAGAACGGATTACAATCACTTTACTTATTATTAGGCTTTGAGATTCGTGCAAAGGAATTTAAGAACGATTTGGATGTGAAACTTATAAAATATTCCCACAATAGTGTTAATCGAGAAGCATTGAATTCCTCTTTCACATTAATTCTTTCAAAACCAGTTCCCACACGACGCGCCGCAATCAAATAAACCATGACCTGAAATTAATCCCTCCTCTCTATCCCTCCCTCTCTCGCTCTCTCTCTATCCCTCCCTCTCTCCCGTGCCTCTCTCTCTCGGGTTTGGGTGATCTCACTGAAAGAGGTTTGTAACTCTCTCTCTCGGGTTTGGGTGATCTATCTCTCTGTCTCTCCCTCTCTTCAGTTTTTTTTTGCAATTAGGTTTGTTTATTTGCAAAGTCATTAATTAGGTTTGTTTATTTGCAATTTAGTTAGGAAACAGTCAACTTAAACAGGTTAATTACATGGAATTGTAAAAGCCACTGGATTGTGCTTTGGTGAGAATGTTTTATTTGCCCAGCACATAGTAACTGAAACAAACATTGAATATAAAACAAGTTATCAGGCATTTGAACAAGAAAGTTACAGCTTTTGTTTATTAAAGTAACATTTTTCAATTTATCCACTAGCCTACTTGGACAATTTTTGCTTCTACTATTGAACCAGTAATTGAATTGTTTAATAGGACAATGCAGGAAAGTCATCAATGGATGTACAACAATAGACACGATTCTGGTGGTGGTCTGCACAAAGATTTTGTTGATGGGGTTGAATTTTTCCTTGAGGCGGCATTGTCCAAACCACATGTTGTGACCTATGACGGCGATGGAGAGAAATGTATCCCTTGTCCGTGCAAAAAATGTGGAAACGGGCAGCGGAGAGATGTGGATACCGTTGCTGTACATCTTTATAAGTCGGGCTTTTGCGCCCTATATAGTGTGTGGCACAGGCATGGGGAGGGGCAAACACTAGTTGAACCTGATTTAGACAACCAAAGCATTGATCCAGGGGAGGAGATGGTAAGGGCAGTAGCTGGTTCAGATTTCAATTGGGATGACCAGTCACCAACTGGAGCGGCTAAGAAGTTCTTTGACATGATAGAGGCTAATAAAACGCCGCTTTGGAAGGTCAACGCAACAGGTGAACTCCAATGTGAAGGACAAACCGTATTGTCTTTAGTGACACAAGCATTGGCGTTGAAGTCGGAAAACCAACTAAGTCAGAAATGCTTCAATGGGATGTTGGCCTTTATTAAGAGCACACTACCTGCTAGTGAAAATATGCCGGATAATTTCTACCAAGCAAAGCGTTTGATTGAGGGAATGGGCATGGAACATGAAAAAATAGACGTATGCCCGAACTTTTGCATGCTATATTACGGACCGGTGAGAGGGGAAAAGACAAAATGTGATGTTTGCAGTGAACCAAGGTACAAGCCACCTGGACCTAATCCTAAGGCAAAACCAGTCCCACAAAAGCAACTCCGCTATCTACCTATCACGCCAAGATTGCAAAGGCTTTACATGACCAAGTCTAATGCAGTAAATATGAAGTGGCATAAGAATGGTAAGCGTGATAGACCCGGGGTTATGTCGCACCCAGCTGACGGTGAGGCTTGGAAGCATTTCTTAAAAAAGTACCCAGAGTTTGCTAAAGAGGCTAGGAATGTTGTATTGGGGTTAACGACGGATGGTTTCATGCCATTCAACTCGAGTGCAACTCCATATTCTTGTTGGCCGGTATTTGTCTTTCCATATAACCTACCACCAGGGATGATAATGAAAGAGGAAAGCATGTTTCTCGCGCTAGTTATACCGGGACCGAAGCATCCGGGTCGGGACATTGACATCCTGTTATAACCTTTAATCGAAGAATTGAAAAAGTTGTGGAGGGACGGTGCAATGACATGGGATGCATCTAGATCAGAAAATTTCAACATGAAAGCCATGCTTCTTTGGACGGTGAGTGACTACCCGGCTTATGAGATGCTATGCGGGTGGGGTACGAAAGGTTTTTTGGGCTGTTATTATTGCCAAGGTGCAACAAAGGCTTTCCAACTGGAATATGGTGGTAAAGCATGCTGGTTCGATTGTCATAGGTGCATGTTGCCTATGGATCATCCATTTCGTCGAGATAAAACAAATTTCATTAAAGGAAGAGAAGAGTGGGATGGGCCACCACCAAGATTGACGGGAGAACAAATACTCGAGGTAGTGAACAAATTAGGTGATACGAAATGGGGTAAAAATGTTGGTTTACCACAGTTTGGTGGTTATGGTGTGACTCACCATTGGCAAAAGAAGAGTATCTTTTGGAGTTTGCCATATTGGAAAGACAATCTCTTGCCACACAACATTGATTTGATGCATACGGAGAAGAATTTCACGGAATCTTTGGTTAATACACTTTTAAGCATGGGAATTAAAACCAAGGATAATGAAAAAGCTCGGAAAGATTTGGCTCTTCTTTGCAATCGACCCAAACAACACCTAACCCCATGTACAATAAACCCGGGAAAGATGAAAAAACCAAAGGCACCATTCGCAGTTTCACAAGGTGACAAGAAGCTAGTTCTAACTTGGTTAAAAGATAAAGTAAAGTTCCCTGATGGCCACGGATCAAATTGGTCAAGGTGTGTTAACCTAACAACTAACACCCTAACGGGGATGAAGAGTCATGATTGGCATGTGTTCATGGAGCGCCTATTACCCGTTGCATTTCGAGATTTTGTCCCTGAACCCGTATGGGATGTGCTGTGTGAGGTTTCAAGCTTCTTTAGAGAGATTTGTGCCAAGGAACTTGATCCATCCCGTATCGACCAATTAGAAAGGGATATTATCGTCACAATTTGCAAAATGGAGAAAATCTTCCCCCCTGGTTTCTTCAATTCTATGCAGCATCTTGTGGTTCATTTGGCACATGAGGCTAGACTGGGTGGGCCAGTAGGGTCCCGATGGATGTTTCCATGTGAAAGGTGCGTTGTTTTCTCAATTGTCTTTTTAATTAAATTACCAAAATTAAATAGTAGTATATTACATAACTCAATTAATTGTTTCTATTAAAGGCGTAACAAAGAACAACGGTTGCGAGTTACCAACAAAGCACGTGTGGAGGGTTCAATCGTCGAGGCTACGATAGTCAAAGAGATTTCCACCACTTCCAGATTCTATTTTGAAGATTTATCACTAAATGGCCCAAAAGGAGCTGAAACAGGTAAAACTTCAAGGGGAAACCTTTCGATTTTTGACAGAACTGGCCGTCCCATTGGTAGGGAGCATCGAAGGACACTCACTGACGATGAATATAAAGCAGCTCACACTTATGTCGTTCTCAACTGCCCAGAGATACGTGACAAATACTTGGGGTACAATATTATTATTTATCACTGATTTTGATTTCATAAGTTACCAAATCTAAAACCTACCAAAATATAATTTGACGACTGTCTTACAAATTGTAGGGAGTTTGATTCAAACATGCTCAACAGTGGTACAGCCCCACATCGACTT
This sequence comes from Carex rostrata, assembly GCF_964058835.1. Classification (NCBI taxonomy): domain Eukaryota; kingdom Viridiplantae; phylum Streptophyta; class Magnoliopsida; order Poales; family Cyperaceae; genus Carex; species Carex rostrata. The sequence continues at coordinate 7,601,573 of NC_135936.1, forward strand.
GCAAAAGCACGTCAAGATCTTTTCGCAGATTGGTTACGACAAAGGCTAATAATCGACCGTGACTGCGACCCATATGTTCGAAAGGCAGCAATCAAACCACTCAAACGGGCAAGTTGGTACGATGGGTATGAAATCAATGGATATCGTTTTCACACTGAAACACATGGGCAAAATAAATCATCAAGAAATAGCGGTGTTTGCATCAAAGGAGAGTCGGAATCAGGTGGCACCCAACACGACTACTATGGAGTCCTCAAAGAGGTCATTGAGCTATCATATGAAGGAGGCAACAAGGTGGTTCTCTTTAGGTGTTATTGGTTTGACATAACAAAGGGCGTAAGGGTCGACCGCCAACATGGGATTGTCGAGGTTAAACATGAATCTCGGCTAAAAACTTATGAGCCATTTGTATTGGCATGTCAAGCAGTTCAAGCGAGCTACCTTCCTTATGCTTCTCTGGGCAAAGAAAGACAAAAATGGTGGGTTGTATTCAAAACAACGCCGAGAGGACAATTTCGTGATGAGGAAGATGATGCAAACCTTGAATTTTATCAAGAGGAAATGCCAGAAAATCACATCGAGGTTCCTGACGAACCAAGTTTTGATTGGGCTAATACTGTCATACAAGAAGATGAGTTCGACCTAGTGGACGACATCATGGAGGTCACACAACCACGCGAGACGAATGACAGCAATCCGGTAGAGGAAGGTGAGGAAGAGAATGACATGGATCAAATGGATCAGGCTCAGCAAGAAGCTTTTTGGGGGCAATTTTATGAATCTGAGGAAGATGGTTTTTAATTGGTAAGTAGTCACATTTTTTATAATTGAATATATTTTGATTATGTAGAGTTCAAGATAAATCCATCTATACTTTATTTTTTCTTCTATTATAAGTTCAAGATAAATCCATCTAGAGGGGAAATCATTAATTTAATTGGTCATGAATCATGACAAATTCATGAGTTTGGCTGGTATATATGATACATAAGATATTTTTGTTTTTCACAAAACTTAATTCTTTGAAACTAATCATAATTTCTCTGTTCTTTAATTTACAGGTGCAAAGATATAAAATGGCTAATTTAATGAATAAACAAATTTATCAGGGTCTGTTTGTAATTTGCACATTCCTCCTGTCAGTTTTTGTGCAAAACTAAAGGGAAATCTGTTGCGTTCTTGTATGATGGTTTTGATTCTATAAATTTGTTTTTTATAATATAGACTCAATTTTAACTAACTAATATATTTGTCAGATCAAATCTAGTATGTTGTGTTCTTGTATGTTGTTATGATTTTGATTTATTTGTATGTTGTGTTATTGTATCATTGGTAAAAAAAAATTTTACAAAGGTGGAGAAATAACTATACTAGACTGATATGAGTTATTACTGGTACAAATTGAAAGTTACATGGAGTTATTGACAAGGCACAAGTCGCCAAATTGAGCAATGAAGGAACATTATTTTGTTATATACCCTTGTGCAATTTTAATCAAATTGTCTCATGAGTTATAGGATAATACTAATTTTTGGGATGTCTCTACAAGGATGTATCTCTGGATAATAATAATTAACGTCTTTTACAATAAAGTAATATGAAACGCAACTTAGAAAACATTAGCAAGGGTGCCTCTTGCAAAAAGTTAGGACCTTCACAATTAAAAAATATAAATGGATACTCCAAAACAATTGCAACGGCCGCCCTTGCAAATAGCTACAACATTCGAAATAAAATAATATGAACGGAACCCGTATGGCATTTGCAACGGTGTCCCTTGCAAATAGTTTAGACTTTAATAATTGAATAATATAAATACAAATCATAAAAGCATTTGCAACGGTGGCACTTGCAAATAGATAGGTCCTTGGCACTAAAATATTATAGACAGCATTTGCAACGGTGGCTCTTGCAAATGATAAGTTGGACTCGAATAAAATAATATAAAATTCTACACTAAAAACAATAGCAACGGTGCCGCTTGCAAATAATAAAGACCTGCACAATAAAATAATGCAAACATAACCCTTCATTTTATTTGCAACGGTGCCCCTTGCAACTAGTGTGTGCTGACCGTCTGGTACTCATTAGCAAGCGTAATAGGAGACATTAGCAAGGGTAAGTATAAGACATTAGCAAGCGTGTTTATTAGCAAGGGCTGCCGTTGCAACTATATTAATTTATTTGGAAAAAATCAGAATCTCAATTTTTATTGCAAGGGCTCTTATTACGCTTGCTAAAACCCCTTAGTACCGTTGCCATTACTGGGAATTCTAGTAGTGCAAGTTTCTTTGTGAATTCAACTTTAAAATCTATTATATTGATTTCAAACGATGAATTCATACTGTTAAAATCCTTCTACCTCACAAGTGATGTGTCTACATTTATGCAAACATTTTAAAATTTTAAATTAATTATATATAGAGTCAAATGGTCAAAAGGTGTCCAAAAAATGAATGCATTATAATTAATTTATATTTTTTTTAATTTTGACCACCTGACTTTATACCAAATTAATTCGAAACTTTAAAATTTTCACATGTAAACGCATTACTCATAAAGTAGAAGGATTACAACGGTTTAGATATGTCGTTTGAAACCAATTCAATATATTTTAGAGTTAAGTTCACAAAGAGGCTTGGTGAACTTAGGAACACCCTAGTTCTACTCAAATATTATTATTTTTTTTTTGTAACTCCCTCCTAAGTGGAGATGATTTTTATAACTTTTTCATTACTTATGTTTATTTTTTTGAAATTACTTAAATGAGTTATATTTAAAAAAAAAAAAAACAAATCCTTGTATCAAGTATCATATCATGGGATTTTTTTTTTGTGGATGAATTTGATGCATCGGATACAATAACAATCGATGTAGTCAGGTAAGAAGTGGGTCAGCGGTTCCTCTTTTTGACTTCTAGGCAATTGTGTTTCGACTGAGCAATTGATTGTGAAATGCACACCTTGTTTGGATGGAGAGTAGAGGAAGGGAGGGAATAGAAAAAAAAAAAAAAAAAAAAAATCTGTGAAATTGTGTTTCGTTGACAAAATTATGTTAGAAATGAAGAGTATAGAAGATGAACGGTTTTACTTTGTATTATTGTAATTAATAGAATCAGTTTTTTTTTTTCCAATTTAATGTAACATATGGAAAGAAATTTTGTTGTAAATATTTAAAAAAAATTAGATGGGCTACGGTGAGTTGCGAAGTAAAATGCATTTCTACTTCACGCCGTATTTTTATTTTGAAATTCCAAACGACCGATCCAAACTGTTAGATGTTTAATCCATATTTAAATGTACTTGGAGACCAAATTTTACATTTTTTGAAATTTTTTTACTATTTATTAAGCATTATTTTAAATTTCTGTTTTGCTGTGAACAGTAAAAAAACAGTAAAATTTTCTGGACCATCAGATCAGCGACTTTCAAAATTGCTTAATAAATAGTAAACAAATTCCAAAAAATGTAAAATTTGGTCTCCAAGCACATTTCAATATGGAGAACAAGATGAACGGTTCGGATCGACGTTTTGAACTTTAAAATCGCAAAATATGAGCGTGAAGTAAAATAGTCGCTTTACTTCGCAACTCACCGTAGCCCATCTCTAAAAAAATAACATAAATGCCAATTTTATATCTTACCTATATAACTCTCATATAAGTTTTTTGTTATAATTCTACAACAATCACTAAATTTTTCATTAACTTTCTAAATTTTAATCAACCAAACAATAAATAAGACGAAAAAGAAAGTTAAATTTATTTTCTCATTAATCATCTAAACACAAAGATGTTAAATATGTTAATATTTCTTTCTATTCTATTTCATTCTCTTCTATTATTCACCTCCCCTTCCTCTACTCTCCATCCAAACAGGGTGATAGCCACAGAACTAGAAAATTTGAATATGAGAGACTAAATTATAAAACATATAATGTGTGGAATGTAGGGATGAAACTAAAAAATTTGAATAGAAAAGGCTAAATTATAAAATACATAATTTGTGAAAAGTAAAAAATAATGTGATCACTAGAGGTTGAACCTAATACCTTTCAAACATCAAATAAAATTATAACCACTAAACTACAAGATTTGTTATTTTATAAGAGAAACTAATATATTTATAAACTTAAAAAAAAAATTCAATATACATAATTTAAATTTTAAAATTATAAAAGTGCATACTATTCTTAGCTAAGCCATACATACACCCCTAGTGGAATGACAAGATTTTATTATTATTATTATTGATTGATGAAACAGGCAACACAATTAAGACATCTTCTAATTTCGTTTGATTGGGGTTCAATGATTTTTTTTTTAATTTAAATGAATGTAAAGTGAATATTGTATCTTTTTCTTTTTTTTTAGAATTTAATTTTTACTCATAAACTCCTTTTAATTTAGTCAAAGTTTGCCAACTAAAAAAATTAATTAACTCTAAAAAGTTCAAATGTGGTGCATGCAATTACTGTTTTAATTTAGACCCAGAGTTTTCAATTACTATTTTAATTTAGACCCAGTTCTAGGCTGGAAGCGTATCCTCTGCGGAGCTATGCGGAACTTGTAATCTGGTCCGTTCGTTTCAGATCAGACGGACCAGATTAAAAACTTTGCAAATTTTGAGAATTTTTTTTTTCAATTCAAGTAAGATCTGATCTGTCCCGTCCAATCCGAAATGAACGGATTAGATTAAAAGCTCCACACGGAACGACTCCGCAGAGGATACTATTCCGTTCTAGGCTAACCTGGCTTATACCATAAATTGGCTTTATAAGGTCAAATGAGGAATTTCTGAGAAATAAAGGCAGTTGAGACTGACAATCTAACACGTTAGCAATCCTATAACAGATTACTTTGATAGCCACTATGCAAGGGTCCGTATCCTCCCAGGTAATGACTCAACACAATTGAAATGTACGGTCTAGATTTAATTTCAGCCGGTGCCTGTTCCGAATGGGGTATGGACTATGGAGGCACCGAGGCAGTATTATTTGTGCTTTGAGATTCGTGCGAAGTTAAAGATTTCAATTTGAGACCGTGCAATTCAATTGTACTCAGTCAGGTAAAATCAAGAATTGTCTCTTTATTAGCTAAAATAATAGACGTCCATTTTTTTTACTCTTTTGTTTTAATCATAGACGTCCATTTTTTTTACTCTTTTTATTTTAATCATAGTTGTCTCTTTATTAGCTAAAATCAAGAGCAATCCTTTCGAACAATGTAGGTCAAACACACAATGCTAATTAATCATATAAAATTTTTATATTTAAATAATATTTAATTTTATAATATCCATAATATTTTATTCTAAATTATATAGAAAATTATATATAAATATAATTTTTTACTTGTAATTAATATATACATAAATTCAATATGAATGAATCCGTCCCGGCTAAAATTATATGTTAGTCACAATAAAAATATTATGAATTTATGTAATTCTATACAAATAAATAATTTTGTTTAATATATAACCGTTCTATATATGCAATTCAATTCACAAATAAGTAAATTAATAGAAAAAAAAAGTGGTGAAAAATGGATGGACAAGAAAGATGGTGCATTATAAGAAGTCCACTAACAAATTACGTTTGAAAATATGATAAAGATAAACAGAAATCGATAGTAATGTTTATGCAAATACATACAATCAAGTCCAGACAAGAGATGAGGAATCAGATTTTTAAATTATGGAAGTTAAACATAACTAGAATCAAATATATAAAAAATTTAGAGTGAGTCTATGGTACTGTGCATATATATGGGTTAATATTTTTATTTTTAAAATACTAACAATTGATTCGAACCGTTCACCATAATTCCCATATAAATATGTACATGCAGATCGAATTTATATTTTTTAGAATTTTTTTACTATTTTTTAAGATAAGTAGAAAATCATTTGATCTGAAAATTTTGAATCATCCAAAAATAGTGATTTTCTACCTATATTTAAAAATTGTTAAAAAAAAAAAAAAAAAATTTGATATGCAAGTATATATTCATATGAAAATCATATTGAACAGTTCCGATCAACCGTTAGGATTTTGAAAATGAAAATATTAATCCGTATTACGAAACAAATCTTACTATACATAGTACTATAGACTCACTTAAACATTTATATTGTGAATAAGAATCAATTTTAGATAATCTATAATATTTTACTCTTAACCATATAAAATATAAAATATAAAATATAAATATAAATTTTTAAAAATTAATTAACCTTTATTTCTTGAATGTAGCTTTGTCTTGTGTACACCATTGTTGTAAAAAACGTCCGTTTTGGTTGACTAATCAGCCGATTAGTCAATTAACAACAACTAACTTATCATAGATTTTTCTGACTAATCGGTCAATTATTTTTAATTATTTCTAATTAATTAATTAACCTTACCTTATCCGTCTGACAACCGCATAGCGTTATTTACAACACTGGCGTAGAGGTGCTAATTTTACCCGATTACTCGGATCCAATCCGGAACCAAACTGGATCCGACCCGAATCCGATTAATTTGGATAGGATATGGTTTAAAAACTATAACCGGTTAAATTATGGGTACAGTTACAAAATTAGTAATTTAATATCCAATCCGGATCCGATACTGTAATGGGTAGGATATGTGTTTCATTTAATTATCCGACCCATAACCGAACCTGACCCAATACCCGTATAAATATCCGATAAAACATATATTAATAACTATTAATATATAAAAATACAACTTTGCATATTAATTTTTGCATAAGCCGTGGTGAGCTGAGCCCAGTACTTTTTCACAACTTGAATGTGAGAAAATATAATGTAGTCACATATTCGCTATGTTTATACAGACAGATGGATGTCAAATTTATTCCTTCCATAACATCCGCATTAATTTTTTAAATAAAATTTATTGCTATGAATACATCCTTCAATATTTGCCTTAATATCCTCTGCATAATAATGAAAATTTATTGCTCTCATTGATATGTCATTTCTACAAATTATTAGTATTTCATTCATAGATTTTTTGAACCATAGAAAATGAAATCATCATCTCCAATATTTTACTTTCTAAAAATTATATCTCTTCTTCAACCATAGAGTTGTTATTTTTATTGTGTTATGTAGGATGATATATTTTATTATTTATGAACAAGATTAATAGTATAATTTTTATTTTGCAGTGGTTTTTTAATCTATATTATAATGATTTATGATATGAGATGTTTAAGAAATTATTATATTTAATTGTAAATGATTTTTCAAATGCTTTGGAGTTGTGACATATATCCGCTTTGGATTCGGAACCGCCCCATATTCAAATCGGGCCCGATAATCTACAAACAAGTTATGGGTATCTATCTACCCGGAACTGAAAGACTAGACCCGAAATATCTTCGGGTAGATAGGTATCTGGATCCGACCCGATTTGAAACAAATAAGTATATGATCAAAATTTGGACCCGAACGCTTTTAAAGTACAGATCCAAATATAATAGTATCCGAACCCAATGACCCGATTTGAAACAAATAAGTATATGGATCGAAATTTGGACTCGAACGCTTTTAAAGTGAGGATCCAAATATAATAGTATCCGAATCCGATCCGACCCGATAGCACCTCTACACTGGCGTACAGCTTGCAACTTGCTGGTGGAATCGTAGTATAGGAACTCGCAGGGTAAAGTCGCGTGTAGAGATGCTAGAGGAACGCGTCGGTTCACAAATCTTGTTGGTGGAATCGTAATACCAAATTTTACTTTTTTGACTTCCGTGTCGGTTTTAGCTATTATTATTTTTTTTTCTTTTTCTTTTTTGGTGATTTAACTCCCCGTCGGCTTCGTTTTCCTGATAATGCTTTATTTTGGAGTCGGTGGTGGGGAACAGAATATGATGACTATTAAGACTGAATAATTGAGGCTATAGATATGACGTCAGCACCTGACTGAATAATTGAGGCTATAGATATGACGTCAGCACCTGCAATTTCGCTGGAAATACTCAACTGCAGTCAAGAAAATTTTAATTCTCATATTTTTAGAAACATAATAAAATTATTTTAAAAAGAAACTGAGAATACTACATAAAATTCTCGAATAATTATCAAATAATTAGCAAATTTATTTAATTCAACTAGAAAGATACATAAAATAAATATCACAAATTATTCACAAATCTTGTTACTATGCTCATCCAATACAAATGACAAATGTAAATCAGGTATATGTGGCCAAAAAATTTTAAATGATAATTTATTTTTTTGTTATAGGCATCAAATTAAAAATAAATCCTGTCAATTTATTTGACTACAAGCATCTACCTCCCAGCAACTCAAATGAGTTTCTAAATAACTATTAACAACTTTTTAGAAATTAAAGTCTCTAAAGTTTTCAACTCTCACATCCCTAAATTTAATTTTAGAGTTTCTATTAAGCCACGTTAGCAGCAAATTAAAAAGGAAAAACAATTTGAGCCAATTATTTGGCTAGCATCTCTAAAATTGAATTAAATTCGAACTGAATCTGAACCCTCTAATCAAATAATGTCTCCTTTTGATTAGATATATCTTCTATATGTGTAGAAGTCTTAATTTAGTTAAAAATGTACTCGCTACACGTATTGGCACACAGGTTGAAAGAAAGTGTGCACTTCTGTACGGTCAGATGAAGGAGCCTCGCTGAGCACTTCCGTGATGCTGAAGGTCAAGATGTGCTTCTCTTTATCGACAATATTTTCCGTTTTACTCAGGTTCTTTTTTTCTCAACCTGGATTTATTTATTTTGTACATGTATTTGGTCTTTATGCACCGTTTTAGGATTACTAATCAAGTGCCCGTGCGTTGCAACGGTGATTGAAATATTATTTTGATCACTTTCTTTAAACGTGATTAATTTTTAATTAATTTCTTCTTTATGTGTTCGTCAATAATAAAAGCAAATGATAACCTTAGAGCTTAATACTATACTATGTGTGGAGATAATTAATTGTAAATACATTAGTCAGCATATATATTATTTGTGGAGATAATTAATTGTAAATACATACTCTTGAGGAATACACATGTTCATCATATCTATGCACTATATAAAAACTTCATATTCAACAGGTATAAAGTTCACATTTACTGATCCCATCCATATAAAGAACACTTATCATGGTTCCTCTCAATTAGTTGTGATAAAAATCATGAGTATTTAGTTGATGAAATGTCATTTAACCATTCATCATGAGTAATTCACTGTCGAGCATGCACGGCCAGTTTTCTCAATGGTTAATGTGAGTTTCCCAGTAAACAATGGTCTGACCTGTAATAAGCTATTTCATAGCACCGAATCTTGGATGGCATGCCATTTTGGCTTTATATCGCACCGCATTTAATGAGCAAAAATAGCAGATTGATGGATTATGGAGTCACAAGAACCTACCAAATTAACTACTTCAATTGCATTAGGAATAGAACTTAATTGGTTTCACAAGTTGGTGTTAACCAGTGAGCCGGGTTCGGGTTTTGGTTTACCAGTGGTAAGTGTATGTTCTCTGGTCTTGTTCAGTTATTTGATACTGTTAGATTCTGGTACCATTATGAACCAACTTTTTTCTATACTTGTGCATTTAACTATAAAGCAGGAGTCAATTTTAAAAAAAAGTATCTCAAGACAAGACCATTAGTACTAATATTGAATAAGTCAACAACATTTTAATTTCCATCCAAGTAACAACTTTTTAAGAAAATCATTCTCACAAGCCAACTCGGTGGATTGATTTTGTTATGAAACATGTTTAGAAAAGTTCTTATAAAATTAGGAAATAATCAGATTTTTTAAAGAGTAGTGATTTTCTACCTATCTAAAAAATAGTAAAAAAAATTCTAAAAAATGTTAAATTTAGTCTAGTACCATAGCCTCACTCATATCATGTCATATGTGAATCTAGCAGCTTAAAACAGGACCAGACTCAAGCCGGATCCGATGAATTGAACCTGGCGTAGAACCTTAACTACATATGAACAGCAACCTAAACCCAATCCAATAAGACCTCAGCTGTAACTCTGAACAAATTTAGTCAGGATAATAATTGAAAGACCCAACATGACTATAACAACAATCAACCATCCAGCATAAAACTCTAATAGCCCAAGAAAATGACCTAAAAAATGGAAATAAATGAAGCAAGAGCTTAAAGTTCAAACAATCCAATTTGATCTGACTGAACAGATCCACCAGTTTGCCACCTATGAAAATTAAGATCTGGTAAACCTATATGCTATGCAACCCAGTTACACTGTCGGTAGTTAGCAACAAAAAAAAAGGAAACCCCCAAGTTACATGACAGTGCTGAAAAACCATCTTTTTAAATTCATTACTTGCAAAAATTCCCACTCGACATAAAGCTTTATATTTGTTTGAATGTTGGTCTACATGTTAGCATAAGAATTTTTGTACGGAATATTAAAATATGACCTCAAACTCAAGAAATTGATCGTCATTTGAAGCATTGTGAGAAGGCATTAATTTAATTCACCTTTTACAAGACAAATTTATGGGACTTTCTCGTAGTCAACAACATGAAAGTAAAATAGCAACCGTTTCATATATCTAAATAAATAAGGGATTTGCTTAATTTCTTGAGAAAGCAGTGATTTTTTAGCAAATAACGACGAAAAATAAAGAGCATTACCAATTAATAAATAAAAGTACCTGAAATACTATTGAAATTAATCCAATAACAAAAAGGCCAGTAGCAACGAAGAGAGGAAAGAACATTCCAGAACAAGAAGCCATAGCAGCGAGTTCTTCTCCTAGTGCCATTGACCCAGTTTGACCGAACAACAGAGGCCTTGTACCTGTTGTGAAAGAGAAAACCTATGCACCCTCCAGCCATTGATGATCCAAAAACAGCTAACTCTGCAAGACCAAATGAAAATAAAATAATACTGACATGCTTTCGTAAGAATTTGCTTCCAATTTCTTGGACTGTTCTGCTCCTACAAAAATGCAAATCACATATGTAACCCTTCCCAAAATATGCCTTTCTCGCCATTTCTTTACACAAAGTAACGCACTTTGGGTATCATTAAGAGAAAATGGAAAACAAGAGCAAAACGGACAATATGTTATGATTCTGGCATTGAAAGAATGAGGCTATGGTGCTATGCATAGTAAGGATTGGTCCGTACTATGGATCAATATCTCCTCTTTAAACATCCAAACAGTCGATCTAAGATGCTTGTGTTTGTAAAGGAAAAGAAAACTAACCAGGAGACAAAGCAAGGACAGCCCCAGACATTCCCAATTAAAAAGGCAAGAGCAGCAATTCCGAGGGCTAAACCGTCAATGTCATCCGTCACAGTAACCCCGTTAGACATTGCAAGAAAACACAATATTGTTGCAATGAAATAGAAGCTTCCGAGCCTCCGAGGTACTGAAGCCCAAATGGAGAAGGCAGAGGAATCAAATATTTCCCTCAATCATAAATCATAAAGAACTAAATACATGTTAGAATTATGAAATCACTACTATATACACATTCTGTATTCTTTTGCAAAAAAAAACAGCTGACATTTTGAATGCTTACATTTTGCATCCATGATTTTTAAACAGTTGGGAACAGTTTAGATAATCCAGGCTTGATTCAAACAATCATTGTCTAAAAAACAAGAAGCATGTTACAAGTTGGGTACAGGTACGAAAAATGCTGATGTTGCATACAAACAAGCAAAAGCTTGGTGTAATTCACAACAGGAAACACAGATCTTAAGTTAACATCCTTAAATTTTTCACCATGGTAAACAATATCAGAAACAGTGCATTCATTATTTTTCAACTATTTTAAATATTATCATCATACAAATTATGAGATGTATATTGTGTATGGAGTCAACATACTTGCAGAATCAAACCAATGGCAGAAACACAATCCTACAACTGCCTAGCTGTTCGCCAAATTGGAAACGAAATTTAGTAGTATCACAAAGAATTGCCATATCAGAAACCAATACCATACATGTAGGTACATATTATCAGAAATCGAGAGAGCAAAAAATTCTCTTTAAAATAATTAGGGAGTGAGGTATGGTACTTTGCAAAGCACGCATCAATTCATACTATGGATCCATATCTTCATTTTTAGAGACCAAGTAGCCGTCGATCCGAACCATTCAAATAGATCTTCATAATGAAAATGTACTTGGAGATCAAATTTTATATTTTTTAGAATTTTTTAACTATTTTTTTATTTTTTAAGATAAGTATAATATCACCTAATTTAAATATTCTGGACCATCCAAAATTAGTGATTTTCAACCTATCTAAAAAAATAGTAAAAATATTTTAAAAAAAGTAAAATTCGAACTGCAGCTACATTTTCATATAGAGATCATGTTGAACAATTCGGATCAACTGTTTGAATTTCAAAAAAATAGATATGAATCCATAGTACGGGCCGATCCGCACTTTGCAGAGGTCAACAAACTTGACCTAAATGTTACATCAAGAGTTCTTACTTGTATTGTTAGCTTTAGCCATCCTGGGAAACCAACATGCCTCCCAGAACCTCTCAAAACATCATCAAATAATCCAACAGCACAAAATGCAAGAGTTGCAATTATAGAACCATTTACCGGTTCTCATGTTATGTCACATTGTATAATATTACTGATTTAAACTGAAAGTATGATGCAATTATATTAGTTTGTTGTTTAGGACCATTTTGAGATATATGATGGATGAGGTCAATTGCTGGTTTAATTAATTGTTATGTTTATAGTATTTAGAGGATGCTCGTACCAGTTCTTGTCGGAGATGTATGGTTTAGTAACGGAACCAGCGAGAAATGCCCTTAATCAAGACATTCTTGTTACATATGTGGTATTTAACTGGTAGCTGATATTGCATGATGGTAAGCGATCTCGGTAGCTATGTGCAGTAGATCTTGATTTTGATGTTCAAATGTTTTTTATATGAGGTTTATACGCTTTATTTGTTGAGGTTTAAAGGTTAGATCGTTGTATATTTCATTTTTTTTAGTTGATCGTTAGGTTTAAATGCTTCATTCTTTTCTTTTGAATGCTTGATCATTGAGATTTAAATATTAGATCTCACTCTAAATAAATTGCATGTTTATTGTTTAGTTGATCGTTAGGTTTAAATGCTTCATTCTTTTCTTTTGAATGCTTGATCATTGAGATTTAAATATTAGATCTCACTCTAAATAAATTGCATGTTTATTGTTTAGTTGATCGTTAGGTTTAAATGCTTGATAAATGAGGTTTATAACACGAGTACTTTAAAGATGATTACATGAGGTTTATACGCCACTTCACTAGCCCTTGTAATTACGAAATTGATGATCAGCGATACTAGAGCTATGTTCCTAATGGAGAATAAAGGTCAGAAGTTTTATATTTTCCCTTATGCAAATTTGTCTCTTTTCATTTCTCTTTTTAATTATGGTGATATGCAAATTGAAGTGTTACTGTAAAAATTATGTTGAGTAGTTCAAATCAACAAGTATATTTTTATAAGATATTATGTTGAGCAGTTCAAATCAACTATTTTTACTTAAAAAAATGGAGATATATATTGATCCATAGTACGGACCAATCCATGCTATTCATATTAAATCCTTCATTTCTGTGCTGACATCTTTAGCACTTAGGTTCTGGTTGACTGACAATGACTAATACTATCAAGAAATGTAGATCTTTTACTGTTTCAAAAATTTATAAAAAAAAGAGAGCAAGATATCCCTGTTTCAAGGATTGATACCATATAATTTTCAAGGTTTTTGATTGATATTTTTTCTTGCTTGCAAGAGCAGTTTGGTGCCATTATTCTGCAACACACATAATTAATTGATATACTTCATATCGCCTTTCAAGGTTTTTTTTTGTTTTAATTTAAAAGCAAAATTGAAAATATATGATAGCCACTTGTACAAATCACTATACCAGTCCATTGATTCGTTAGTACAAATGACCTCTCTCATTTACTCTTTGCTTCTTATAGTTGGAAATACACTGTACTAATGTTTATTTTACCACTCTTTAATTTGGGACTCTAGGCCCACACCAAAATTCTTAATTGTTTCAGTTTACTGGTAAGGGGTTAATGTCAGGGATTATTTTGTTATAATATGTCGGTCTGGTAAAAGAGTTAAAACAGTTTACTTACAAGGGGTTAAGATGTAATTTTAGTTTTTGAAGGTTTAATACAGAAATTGTCTGCGAGAATGCTTTATGCAAAACAAAACAAAAAAAAAGAAGCTGGGATGCACATGAAATAGTTATACTTGATGCTTGAATTGGATAAGAATTTATGTTTGATTTTTTTAGTCCCTACAATCAGCTCGGCTTATGTAGGAAATTTTTGGTTTGATTCACTTGATGTCTCTACTGCTGTAGGTCCAAAATGGTTGCTTGAGTCACTGACCAGCACACAAGGATTTAAATTTGCTATGGTAAGATTCTTTTGATTATTTCTAGGCTTCTTAATTACAATTTAACTTGGGTCCCTGACTAGCACCCATTACAGTTTTAATTAAGTTGGTTACTAACTAGCTGGATCATAAAAAAAAATGTGAGCTAATTTATAGTTGCAAATTTGCATATTAGACTACTTAAGGATAAGCTTCATGGATTGAAATACAACTGGTATCTTCAAAAATTCATAAAAAGAAAGGAGATAAAAAGACATGCTCTAGCTTCATACGGGATGCAACTGTTCTTAAACTATAGAAAGACATGACTGGTAAATGAAGTGGTATCATAGATCAAACAGTAGCATCTGGCAATGTAAATGCGTGGGGTTTACATTCAGAGACTAGACTAACAGAGTTTGCAAACTAATTGAGATACTTTCTGCATTGTAATATATGGTAGTATGGATTAATTACACAGGAGTTGGAGGTAATTTTTTTTTATTATCCTCATGTGATGTAAATATTTGAGTTGTAAACTTTTTTCTTAGTTAATGAAAATATTGGTAAGCCAAGCTTACTTGCGTTAAAAAAGAAAGTTATGTTCTATCTTTGTTTAATATTTGTCAATTCATTTTTTTTTTTTGCTGCAATTTGTTGGGGAATTGCGTTATGTACTTTCATTTTGTTTTAATTTTTTCATTTAGTTAATTTTTAACTGTTAACTAACATGCTTTGTACATAAGGTTTATTTTCTTTGTACATGAGCTCTATATGTTATTAATTTTTACTTGTGTTAATTTTTTCATTTAATTTTAAAAACTTGATTGTAGTGTTTTAAATGCTCAAGTGTACTACTTTAAACGCGCCAAATTATAGGTTTAAATTCTTGATTGCAATGTTGTTGTATCTTGAAATTTGGTTTTTTGGCTTGAAGACAAAAATAGTTAGGAGTTAAAACTATCAAGATTTAGGATTTTAATTCTTGTAAATAGAGGTTTAAATGCTTGTGAGTAGCATTGTAAAAGGTTATGAATAGATAGGATGTAAACGGTCGGGTACGGATCGGATAGTGGTCTTACCGTATCCGTATCCATTATAATTTTTCAGATACAGATCAGATATTAAACGTTACGGATACGGATCGGATATCAGACGGATACGGATATTTTTCATAATTAGATTGTTGGTTACAAATCATCAATTATATTATTAAAATATTAGAGCATCTCCAACGGTGATTGCTTATGGATTGCTTATGCTGATGTATCAATTATTTTTGTAATTGCTGGATTGTATAGCTATTGCTTATTTAGCAATTGTTGAAAAGAATTGCTTAATAAGAAATCCTTTTCTAAAGATGAGTTGGCCAAATGTTTAATTCTTATTGGTCAAATGTTTAATTCTCAATTGTTTGGTTGATTGCACTAATGTAAGAGTGGATTGCTTAATTTTTAAAATTTTCATAATTGCTAATTTAGCAATTAATTTCAATTGCTGGATTGGAGATGCTCTTAGTCACTAATTATGTCATAGCGTTATATTATTCATCAAAATATATATTTATATGCAATTTAATAAATTATTGGTACAATATACAATTTAACATATCAATTTAAGAACATATAGCACATTTATTATGGTTTAAAAGTGTAAACAGTCGAATACGGATAGTTAAAAGTCTTACCGTATCCTTATGCGTTATAATTTTTTGGATACAGATACGGATAGTCTCGGATACGGATACATATCAGATAATTTAGGCAAATTTTTGGATTTAGATTTGGACGAAATCGGATATTATCTGATCCATTTACACCCCTATGAACAAAGTTTTAAAAGCTTGGATATGGGCACTGAAAAAGGAACTTAGACATTATATACTTGGGGGACGCGTTCAGGATTTTGTTTGGGGGTCAATTATCAAGCTCCTTTTTATTAATAGAATAGTCAACAATAATAAGTGAAATGTTCTGCTATCCCATTTAGTCCCCAAACTAGTTCAACTGAAATTTTTCTAATTTTGGATAACGAATAACTGTCGATAATTTTCAGTTTTTATTGCTGAATAACGGTTTAACTAGTTTCCTATTATAATTAAAAGTGTCAAAAGTGTCAGCTGTAAAAAAAAAAATTAACTTATATTTTAGGTTTAATATTTCAATATAGTAGATTAAATGGTAGAATTCATAGGTTTAAATGCTTAAGAATTGAAAGTATTCCTGGGCTTTACTTTAAAAGAAACGACATACTTAAAAATAACTCAAAAATATTTCTTTATGGATCTCATTTGAAAGAAAAAAAATAAGTATAAAACATTCGTATTTTTAGATTTGCAAAATTCATCATAGATTGTTAGAAAAATAGATGAGAATGATCAGTGGAAAAAAAAATAAAAGTTGGTGAAATTAATCTTTTTTTTTTTTGGCTTAAAAACAAAAGTAGTTTGGAGTTAAAAAGTATTCAGATTTAGAATATAAATGCTTGTAAATAGAGTTTTAAAAGCTTGCAAGTAGCATTGTGAATGGTTATAAGATATAAATATAAAAATTAATTAACATTTATTTCTTGAGTGTGGCTTTGTCCTGTGTACACTAGTGTAGTCGGCCGATTAGACATTGACCGTCACTAAACTGTTATGAAGTTTTTCAACTAATCAATTAATTATGAATTTTTTCAACTAATCGATTAACTATTCTCAATTAATCAGTTGACAGTAACCTTACAACACTGGTGTACACCTTGCAACTTGCTGGTGGAATCGTAGTACAGGAACTTGCACTGCAAAGTGAACGCGTTGGTGGAATCGTACTACCAAATTTACTTTTTGACTTACGTGTCTCTTTATTTTGGAGTCGTTTTTTTTTTTTTTTATTTTTTTTTATTTTATGGCGGGGGTTGTGAAACCCGTAGGCATTATCTTGGAGCGGTTGGTGGGGAACAGAATATGATGACTATTAATAATTAAGACTATGAATAATTAAGGCTATAGATATGACGTCAGCACCTGCAATTTCGCTGGAACTACTGAAGTGCAGTCAAGAAAAGTTTATTTAAGTTTTAATTCTGATATTTTTAGAAACATAATAAAATTATTTTAAAAAGAAACTGAGAATACTACATATTAAATTCAACTAGAAAGATGCAGAAAATAAATACCGTAAATTATTAACAAATCTTGTTACTGTGCTCATCCAACATAAATGACAAATGTAAATCAGGTATATGTGGCCAGAAAATTTTCAATGATAATTTATTTTTGTTATAGGCACCCAATTAAAAATAAATCCTGTCAATTTATCTAACTACGGCATCTACATCTCAGCAACCCAAATGAGTTTCTTAATAGCTGTTAATCACTTTTTAGAAATTAAATTCTCTAAAGTTTCTAACTCTCACATACCTAAAACTAATTTTAGAGTTTCTATTAAGCCACATCAACAACAAACTAAAAAGGCGAAACAATTTGAGCCAATTATTTGGCCAACATATCTGAAAATGAATTAGAAACTGTCACATCATATTAGAATAATTAATTTTTACTATGTCCTTATAATATACTTTTCTTCGTCATCATTTAATTATCTATTTATCTCTAAGCTTATATCAGTATTAACCGAATTCACATCCTCTCATGTTACCGGACTGAGTACAATTGAATCGGATGGTCCAAAATTGTTATTTTTATCTTGGCACGAATCTCAAAGCACAAATGATACTGCCCCCTCAGTCATCCTAGCCAGAACCGGATGAAATTAAATCTAAGTCGTCCTTTTCAATTGTGTTGAGTAAGGTACTGGGAGAGGATACGGATCCGTATTAACCGGTACTCTGTTTCGAAACATAGCCAATCCACTAATATAATAATATTTAGTAACACGTGAAACACCTAGAATTATTCCCGCCTAATTTTTACTTTGAAAAAAAAGAAAAAAAAAGCTACGGAGCAACTTATGGGAAATTCTGGGTATGAAAACGCTTGTGCATTCTGGATCTTTTCCTAGGAAACATGCCTTGTTACAGCAAATTTTGAGGAAATCCCAATTTGGATGATTTAAATGTGAAAAGGAAGAAAGAACCCTTGCACATTTACTTGCACCCCAATGTTGACCAGACCAATTCGTGAAAGAATACATATAATTTGAAAATTAAGTAATTAACAAATATATATACGAGTAAAGCTAGGGTGTGATGTGCTCACCAAGAGATTTTGGTGAGCACAACTCCAAAAGGTCACCGGATCGACTTCAAACGCCGAATTCAAACCGTTGAAATCCATGTGTTTCATGAGTGATGCATGTGCATGCAAAATTTTGAAAGTTTCGAGTTTATTTGCTACACGGTCAAGCGGTCAAAGAAATGAACATTTTATTAAGTTAATTTATAAGTTATTTTGTATATTCAATTTTTATTATTTTTTTGACCGCTTGACCTTGTAGCAAATAAATTTGAAACTTTTAAAATTTTGTATGTATATGCATCACTCATGAAGTACATAGATTTCAACGGTTTAGATTCGACATTTGACTTCGATCCGATATACTTTTAGAGTTGTGCTCACCAAACTCTCTTGGTGAGCACATCACACCTTAGCTTTGCTCTATATATACATCTCAAAAGAGCAGTTCGAAAACAAGAGATTAAGAGTGAAGGATTAAAAACTTAAGGAGCGCTAAGAAATCGATGTTTAGTTGTATTAATTCATGAATAAAAGCAAAGAAAATTAAAAGGAGTGGAGATTCCTTAAGGTGGATAGATGGGCGCACTCAGCATTTACTTCGTGTTTCGTAATTCGAGTTAAATTTAGTATTAAAATCAGAATAATTTTTTTGAATTATGATTTATAATTAGAATTACAAATTAAAATATCATAATTTACAAGTCAGAACATTGAAAAATATAACTCAAAGCATTTTTTTTATCGAATACCCAATTAGTTAATGGATTTAAATCCGATTAGTTATTAAAGTCCGATTCGATTTTTTTTTTTGCCACCCCCCCCCCCCCTCCCCCAGACGAAAATCCTGGATTCAGGACAGAGGATTAAGATCCGGATAAAATGAGACTAAAGGAGGTTATCTTAAGCCATGCTAAAGAGTTCGTATTTAGCATAATTAAGCGGCTAAACAAATAAATAAAGCGAAATTAAGATTTAAGGATATTTAATCTCTACTTATGAAACAGCTCCAAACAGATTTAGACAACGCCGGTACGCGAAGTGCTAAAAAAAATTAAAAAATCTCCTTACAATTAAAAGAACAATAGAAACAATACATCAACAATGAAATTTCGAGGTAATTAAAGATGAGAACGACAACGATACCATAATGCGAAACACAAATGTTAAGAATCTTAAGATAAAACAACAAAAGGTCTCATCAACAAGCCCTACCACACATTCTACCACAAGTCTTTCAAAAAAAAAAACAGCCCCACCACATTCTAGACCCCACAAAAGTTCCTCCAGCCATATTAAGCAATGAATCAATCATTTAACTTAAAAAATAAAATAAAATAATCAATTATAGGGTATAAATAGAAACCCTTTGCTGTTTCCCATCAAACCCTAACCAACCAACCTTAGCATCCGCAAAACAATTATTCAACAACCAAACATGAGTTCTGCCGAGGTGACATGGAGAAACTATGATCCCAAATTTGATAGAGCCACCAAAATTGCACCGGCAAAAAAAACACCGCAAATTCAGACAACCAAAACATCTATGCTGTTCGCTGATGCGAGGAGCCAGAATCCGACTTCTTCTGTTCGTGTGATCAATATTGAAGACGGGGTTGACGGAAGAGCCGTATATCAGGAGGATGTACAACTTAAGTTGAGAGCTGAGGCGTATATCAGTAGGATGTACGATTCCTTTTCTAGTAGTGCAGGAGAAGACTAGATGTTTTGAGTTCATTTGCATTGTATTTCTGATTAGTTACATTATTACCTACTGTATTTGGAATATATATCCTTCATATTTATGCTGATGCTAATGAAATAATTACCACCTGTACTGTTTGAGAGGTTAGTGACTGTTCTACTTGAGTAATAATATATGATATAGGTAAAAAAAATATATTCAAATAAAAGGTGACATATTTGAGAGGTAAAAAAACCCCTACCCGCAATCTCTTATCTCTGCTCTATAGGTAAAAAAAAAAGTTGACATATTTGTGGGATACAAGTTATCAAATAAACTATCCAAATGAAAACAAAAATGATAAGAAGAAAGAAAGCTAAACATCAAGTTGATGAACTAATGGACTTAATCAACAAATTATGGATTACTCTTTACTCTCTGAATCAGCTCTCATGCGCTGTGCAATGTTTCTCTTTACATCCTTTTCACACATGGAGAATCTGGAAGTGGTTTTTCATTATTCATATTTTATTCTGCTGTAGTGCTCAATAGCAAATTATTTTCCACTCTAGGCTAGCTACTACATATACTCTTTATGTTCCATTATGGTTGATGCCTAACTCGATCATCTGGACAAATTTTAACCCAAACAAATATAAAAGAGAATGTCCTTTCTCTTATAAAAGAAAATATTCTTTGTTTTTTCTTATAATACCTAGAATTAGAAGCACATGCATAATGGAACAGGGAATATATATGAAGCTTCCAAAATTTATTTCTGAAATATCTCAATACACACCAGTATGTTTTTCTTAACTCTTTAGAACATCCTTTTTCTTAAGAATATGCAGAGCTGGAATCTTAATTAATATATATAAAATGGTGACCAAAGCAGAATTATGAAGCAATATAGTTCCAATAAAAAACTCACCAAAACCGAGAGCTTAATTAACAAATTGATCGTCTAGAAGACTAGAACCAAGTTTGAGGTACTAGTACATTACAAGCATTCTTTCAATAGCTTATTTAAACCTTACTTCCTTTTTTCTTTAAACAAACTACTGAAAATTGAAAAAGGAAAATAATTGGTATCCCACTTGCAAAAAGAATCTACATTGAATGATTATTGTGCTGTAAAAAAAAAATTAATATCATTTCAAAGACTGCAGGGATAAAAGTAAGAACAATTAAATAATGTTGAGAGAAAAATATGCTTTCTGGATTTGGCACTCAATGTCCTAAGGCACTACAAAAAGATCAACTATTGTGATCAATTACAGTTATGTTAGAAATAATACTCTGGATTGTAGATGGTATAGGAGAGGAGTTTATATAACTTGACTTCTCTTATTTAATGGAGTATACAAGAATTTTACAAGGCTCTGATAACTCACGCCTCACTATATATATATACTATCTGATTCTATGATTCTATTTTTTCAGTCACAGTATCACACATAGACCACTAACCTATTTATACTTAGATCTATGTCGGTTATACAATTATCTAGATAATTCATATTGTTTCTACCGATTTTGACTAATGTCACTTTGGATCCTATATTCTAATACTTTATACAATTCTAGACATTTTTAGGATGGCTATAAAGTATGCACTACCGACTTCAATTTATTTTTCTTGAACAATCTAGAAATGTATTTGGGCCTTGGGCCTTCGGTGTTTATCTTCCACACTCTCCCTCAACACCGACTTGATTCTCTTCAAATTTTAATTTGTCGATTGATTTTCTGTATCCTCTATACTCTCCTCCTTGATTTAAAATTCTGTGTAGCTCCTTCACGTAAATTTCTTTACCAAGGTAGTTATTTTGAAATTCCGATTTAACATCAAGTTGATATGATCGCCACTTCTTTAGTCTTCTCGTCGGAGCATGTCTTCCAATAGTTAATGCCGGATTCTTGTTTGAAACCTTTTCTCATCAACCTTGTTTTGTAGGTGTATTTATCTATTCTCGTCGGAGCATATGTCTTCCTATATATAGGAACTTGCAGTGCAAAGCCACGTGTACAGATGCTAGAGGAACGCGTCGTTTCACAATCTTGTTGGTGGAATCGGAATACCAAATTTTACCTTTTGACTTCCTTGTCGGTTTTAGCAATTATTATTACTTTTTTTCTTTTTCTTGGTGATTTAACTGCCCGTCGGCTTCGTTTTGGTGATAATGCTTTTTTTTTTTTTTTTTTTGATTAAAGCTCTTATAGGCACTCACACAACACATTCACACGATTCGAACTCATGTTCTCTCGTGAGAGAATCCAACTGCTCTAGGCAGTGTTGGCGATGATAATGCTTTTATTTTGGTGTCGGTAGTAGGGAACAGAATATGATGACTATGAATAATTACGACTATAAATATGACGTCAGCACCTGCAATTTCGCTGGAAATACTGAAGTCAAGTCAACAAAAGTTTATTCTTTAAATTTTAATTCTGATATTTTTAGAAACATGATATAATTATTTAAAAAAGAAACTGAGAATACTACATAAAATTCATAATATTAATCGCTAGTTGAAAATTTTGAGAGGTGATCGTTAAAATTAAATATTCGGAGGGATAATTATACTAAAATTTTGTAAATGTCATGTTGAAATGTGTGTTCAATTCACCTCATTTATTTAAAAAAAAAATTGTAATTAGAATTGATTTTTTATATAGTTTAAAATAAAATGTTATGACAAGTGGTAATTATTTTTAGACTAAAAATAGAATCAAATGTCTACCTAAATAGAATTGATTTTTTATATAGTTTAGAGATAAGCAAATCTCATGTCCAAAGGTAGAGATTTTCTTATCATGAGATTTGAAATTATTTTTAGACCAAGTGGTAATTTATATTTGTGTCTATCTCAGGATAAAAATAATGTCAATCACTGAATTTAATTCACGGTTCGGTAGAAGAAAGTGCACGGAAAGAAAGTCAGCTTAGTCTGATTTGCATAAAAAAAAAAAAAAGGAAAAAAATGAAGTACATGGTTCAATTCGCTACTCCCCTCAGAAAAATCATTGATTCACCAAAATAAAAAAGAGAGGCATGCTACTAGAGATCTAAATATTTACTGTGCAGTGACTAGTCATGCTGTGACTTGAATCATGTGTCGTGCCGTGACAAAGTCAGATTTGTATGTGCCGTGTCGTGATAAATTTGAAAGGATGATCATCATACGTGAATGATCACAAGTTATTCACGCCATGACCACACATGACCAGTCACGTTTGTCGTGTTTGGTCATGTTTAACTCTTCAAGATTTTAGTTTATTCAAGATTCACCATTCGATCAAGAACTAACATTTCTAATTACACGTGATCAAGTACCGTACTATGACCAAATCTTTTACGTGACGTGTCGTGTCGTGTCAAATTTTTGAAAGATGATCACATCACTTGAATGGTCACATCATGGGACACGTGAGTCACAGCATGTGACCGGCACACTTGTCACGACGTATCTGATCGTATAGTGATGGTTTTAGATCTCTATCTACTACTCCGATTCGATTCGCTAATAGAAAAAAAGATATACTCTTGTTATTATTTTGTATCTATTTCTGATTAAAATTCTGAATTTATTTCTAATTATGAGTATTGTAAAATTAACATCACTTGAATGGTCACATCATGGGACACGTGACCGGCACACGTATCGTGTTGTGTCGTGACGTATCTGATTGTACAATGATGTTTTTAGATCTCTATCCACTACTCCGATTTGATTCATTAATAGAAAAAAAAATATATACTCTTGTTATTATTTTGTATCTATTTCTAATTAAAATTCTGAATTTGTTTCTGATTATGACTATTGTAAAATTAACATCAATATGGAGTTTGAAAATTTCATAGTATTGACATTCACATTTATGTTTACAGTTTTAACTTTGGAGAGTCCGCACCTTTCCTAGGGACCTCCGCTTTCTACTCCAATGTTATCAGAAAAGAATATCAAGTCAAAGTTTTGAGAGTCGGCCGGTCATTTCGAGTCTCCATCTCGCCACCTTTATCTCCATCCTCATTCACCCGGTCCACTTCACTTTGCTTCATTTGAGTGGATGATTATATCTGATGAATCTGATTGCCGCTCGAAGCTATACTTCTCCCCATCCGAGCATGTGCTTCCGTCGAATGGATCTGGCAACCGCTCGTCATTTCATCTTGCCTCACTCTAACCAAGCAGGTGCTTCCGTCCAACGGATCTCGTCATCACTCTTCAATCTGCCTCAATTCTCCGGGTTCGACTGAGAGTGATGTAAATTCATTTGATCACCCCGTAGTATCTAATATAACTATATATATATGAATAAGGTACACGTTGTTATGGTTGTGGTGATGGTGATGAATATGTTGTCTCCTTCATCTTTTCTCCCTCTTTCCCTCTTCCTCCTATCCTTCTTCTCTCTTCCGATGTGACTACTGTGAGGTGACTGTCATAGTCCAGCTGATTCAGTTTCTGGGCTAGTTCGATTCAGTGCCTTTTCGATTGAGTTGTGACTATTATGGTCTGATTGATTCAGTTCTCTGTCGGTTTTGATTCAGTGCCCCCTCGGCTGAGTGGTGACTGTCCTAGTCCGGTTGATTCAACTTCTGATCCAGTTTGATTTAGTGCCTCGCAGCTGCACATTCTTCTAGGCAGTGTCGACAAGGTGTAGTCACACTCGCTTGACTGCTACAGCTGCATACCAAGAGTAGAGAATAAATATGCTCTTTGACTTGCTAATCTGGCGTGAACTAAGTATTTCACAACTACTGGTTTTATTTTTTTCTCTTCTCTTTAATTTTTAATAGTGAGAGATTTTACAAGTAGTTCATTGTATAAAATATTATTTTTATGTAATTATATATCTACGCTGGAACAAATTTGTAATTTGAAAAAAAAATATTCACTTTTGATAGGTGATCGTAAAAATTAAATATTCCGAGAGATAATCATACTAAAATTTTGAGAATGTCATGGTACTGGTCAAATACATAATTAGACCCTTCCTTGATATGTGGCTTTTATCTCCCGTTTCTCTTCTAAATTCAAATACATGAAAGCCCGAATTTTTTCATTTAAGAAAATATAAATTAGAATTGGAAAATGTAAAAAAAAAAAAAAATTAAGATATAGGAAATATTATTCCGGCTCGTGTTGTATTTTTTTGTCAGAAAGAAAAATATTATTTTTTTTAAAAGATTTCCACATGTCAGAAAACGTGGAGTTCGGGTCAGAATAAATTTTTTTGGTCGTCCAATATCTCATCTTTTCCTTACATTTTTGTAAAAATATAATTATAATTTATTCTTTTCTTAAACAAATTAAAGGTTCGGCCAGAAAGCAAGTGGGATGGTATTTTAGTCTTATTTAGTTCTTTTCCTACGGACCATGAATATAAAAAATTAAGTCTAGTGTTCAGATCGCACTTTCCGGATGATTCGGAAAAAAACAAAAAAAAAGGATAGAACGACGGGACCCAGAACACTTTGGGTCCGGATCTGCTCCAAAAACCACTCGTGCAGACTGCAGAGAAAGGAAATGGAAGACGAAGGAACACAGAGTACGTGTTACTCCTTTTACACTCTGAATCGAAAGGGATGAATTTCAAAACTTTGTACGTTGATTTTTTCCTGGCATAGTGCCGTTTTCCTTCCTCTTCTCTCTGAATTCCTTGTTTCTGGAGCGAGTAAATGTGGTGGGTAGCTCTGATCTGAGAGCTTGTCCCCTTCTTTCTCTTTAATGAAGGATTTCTCTCCCCTGATCAGAGCACAGTCTAAAGTAACTCAATATTTGGGTTTTGAATTGAGACCGTTCGATTCGAATTTGTCGTTCGAGATTGCTTCGTTATTCCAATTCATCTCTCGGGATATGTACACTTCACTTCGAAAAGATTATTACGGATTCAAATCAAACGATTCTGATTTAAAACCTAAAGATTGTGTTACTTCATTGGATCTGAACTCGAACACGCACGTTTCATATGTTTTTAGATCAAACAAGATTATAAAATTTAATTAATTTTTTTCAGCCCCAAATAACAAAATCTGAAATGCTTGAAATTAGTGGTTTAATGGGCGGGCGGGTACGGGTACATCTCGGGTACGGGTATGACGGGTACTAGGGTATACGGGTACGGGTATGTCGGGTATTTTTTTCAAAAACCATACCCTACCCGTCCTATACCCGTACCCGTTGTACCCTTGACGGGTAGGGCGTTCCGGGTACGGGTATTTTTATTTTTTTTTGCTGTTTTTTTTTCTGGTTTTTTTGTTTCAGTTTTTTTGTTGGTTTTTTTTTCTGTTTTTTTTTTGCTGTTTTTTTTGCTGGTTTTTTTGTTTCTGTTTTTTTGTTGGGTTTTTTTTGCTTTTTTTTTCTGGTTTTTTTGTTTCTGTTTTTTTGTTGGTTTGTTTTGTTTCTGTTTTTTCTGTTTTTTTTTGTTGTTTAATTTTTAAATTTTTAAAGAATAACAGAAAAAAAAAACATCCCATCCGGTCGGTCTGGTCCGATCCGGGTGGGTCCGGCCGGTCGGGTCCGGATGGGATGGCACCGGGTGGGAAATGGTTTTTGAATTTGGGTTTTTGAATTTTGAATTAATTAAAGAAGGGTATCGGGTAGTCGGGTACGGGTATGGTCGGGTACGGGTATGGTCGGGTACGGGTATGGTCGGGTACGGGTATGGTCGGGTACGGGTATGGTCGGGTAGGGTATGGTTTGGTATTTGTCCAAAAAAATCAGTCCGGTCTGTTTTTTGCCCGTACCCGCGTACCCGAGTACCCGACCCATACCCGGGTACCCGACCCATACCCGGGTACCCGACCCATACCCGGGCTCAGGCACGGATACCTTGGGCGGCGGGCATGGGCGGACAGGATAGGGTATACCCTTAACGAGTATTATTAGAACTCTACTTGAAATGAGTACGTCCTCTTGGCTTAGATATATTGACCATCATGATTGTGTAGGGATTTCATGATGATCGTTACATGGCCGGGTGAATAATTTAAAATGAAATGTCTCTTTTACGTTAATTCTATTTAAGCATTTAATTAAAATGTTTGCAAACAAGACTACAAACAATAATTTATATTTATGCAAATACATCTAAATTAAGATTTAAGATCAAATATCAATTTGACGGTTAGAAAAAGTTAATTTTTTCTAAGTTTTTTAGAAACTTTTACATCGTTACCTCTAAGTGTTTACCTTGAACTAAATAAAAAAAATTTCTACATCTTGTTAGAGATTCACTAATTTATGACTAGTGTAAAGTTAGTACATGTAGTCCCTAACAATACTTAGAGGGCGGTTAATTAGAGTTTCAGAAACTTTTTAAACATTTTTCGGTTAACCCTCTAAACTAATCAAGTCAAACAGTCATGTACAGTTGAAAGTAGCTCGCAAGTTCGCGAGCAAGCTCGGTTAGGCATCAATTTCTGAATTTGTTTGAATTTGTGTGCATTTGATATTGTCTAACTCGGTTCAACTCGATTCAAAAAGTTCGTAGTATTTATTTTCTTATTAAAACAAGATCCACTCAAATCCAGCGAGCCAGCTTGTTAGCTCGCGAGCTAGCTCGGACTAGCTTGTCACAATTTCAAACTGAGATTTTAGCTCGGATGCCCTAAGTCCAGTTCGCTCGACTGTATCTTGGTCCAAAATTAACAAACTGAGCTAGGGCCTAGCTCGTTGCCACCCCTTTCATCAGTAATATAATTGAAAAATCCGATAAGGGCCAAAAAAATCTAAGATAAACAAATCCATTCATTCTCCGGATTTGAAGGACCTCATACAAGGAATGGAACAAGTGATCATCCCAGTTGTAACAGAATATATATAATTAATTAATTATATCACACATTCTACACTCCCACACTAATTAATTCTGAACAAACCAACTTCTTATTTATTTTATTAGCAAAATTTATTGTTTAATTAATAAGTATTAACCTTCTAAAAGCTAATTATGGACGGTACACATAGTAATTAGCAGCCGACTTTCCGACTGGCGGCGGAGGAATACAGTTCACCATGTAATCCTTGTCCTTGGCCGATAGATCCGAACGGTTCTTCAAGCGAACCTTCTCTATGTATTTCTTGGCCCGTGCATCGACACCTTTGCCTTCCTCAGACTCCTTTACATAGGATGTAACCTGAGGTCCTCTTGCCTCTGAGTATAACATATTTGTCGGTCCCCCAACCGAAACCGGAACCGGGCTATGAGCAGGAGCTCTTCTGCTAATGCCAGATTTGTCTTGTGGTGAGCCAAGAGCCATCTTAGCTAGCACAAAGGATGATGTTCTAATAAGATTTGCAGCTATGATGGTTGATTTTAGATACATGGATCTGTTTCTGTGCTTGGAGCTAGACATGTTGACTGGTGTGTTAATGAAACTTATGGAATTATGGAAATTGTTAGAATGGTTTAGGAATTTATAATGGTAACTGGTAACGTGGCTTAATGTTGTCCATTGTTTGATGTGTGCTTGTTACTCTACTACTCTAGCAATGTGTAGGAGCATATTTTATTTGAGAAGCGATCGAATTGATCTTCCTTAATATTGATGATAAACAATCGATGTTAATTTTTAAA
This sequence comes from Carex rostrata, assembly GCF_964058835.1. NCBI lineage: Eukaryota > Viridiplantae > Streptophyta > Magnoliopsida > Poales > Cyperaceae > Carex > Carex rostrata. The sequence continues at coordinate 7,630,431 of NC_135936.1, forward strand.
TTTGTGTTTAAATTAATAAATATAAATTGTTATATATTTTTTAAACTATCTCGAATTTATTTTTTTATATGCAGAGAAAGAAGTGCAATGATTGTGTAATAAGGAAATCATATATTCAAGCGACAAGAACCAACAAGAAAATTAGATAAAATGGATTTTATCTTTCTTTTTATATTTTTTTATTTTATGTTTGAGATTTAAATCATATTTTGTTTTTGCATTTGTTGCGTAAAAAAAATAGGCTCTTATTTTATGGTACATGGATGTAGTCCAATACTTTTCATTGTATTTATTTAATTATTTTTAGAGAAAGACGAGGGTCATACCTCAGATTCCAATTTCATTATAAATAACACAAGTAGTGTCATGTGTTACACATAGGGGTGTAAACGGAGCGGATAATGCTAATATCATGCATATTCGTATCTATCTTTTAATGAGCGAAGACGAATACAGATAGTAAATGGATATTAAAATTTAAAACCATATCCGCCTTAAACGGATATGGATACGGGGCGGATAATCTATGGATATGAAACGAATAATTGTCGGATAATTGAGTTATGTATAATTATTTAAAATACAAAAGAGTAACTTGTTGTTGTCTTGAAACAATGACTAAAACCAATTTAGTCATTTTTTTACCATATGCAAAAATTATCCGTATCTGTATCCGTTTAATCCGAATTCGGATAATCTCCGGATACGGAGCGGATTATCCATATCCGTTTACACCCTTAGCTAAACAGGTTTACAAAGTAAGAAAAAAGAATATAAAGTAAATAATAGCAAATATTACAAGTAATAATACAATAAGAAAAAGGGAAAATTTCTCCTATGTCCATAGAAAAATTTGAAATAGTCAATCTCCGTATCAAAACAACATAATATCCAATATGTCCGTACAAACTTTACATTATTTCTTCTATTTCCTAATTTCTATTTAATCCTTTATTTCATTATTCTAAATATTATTTTGACAAATATACCCTTCCTTCTAAATCTCTCACGCTGCTCTCTCTCTCTCTCTCTCTCTCTCTCATTTTGTTTCCAGATTAGAGGAGTTCATTATTGCTCTTTAAGACACAAGAAGGCATCAAGGAATTGATTTAATTAAATTAAGATATCAACGTGTCTGGAATATTTCTAACAAAATTGCATTGCAACGACCCCTAGGCACCTCCCTCATGCCTCTTATGGGAAACATGAATGAGCGAGTTCAATGTTTAGAATATATATAAGTATATCATTAACTATTAAAGTTTCATACTAATCACAGTGGTTCTTTTGTTGACTGTTACAATTGCTTATATTTGTATATGGATTTGGATCTGAATGAGATGTATGTTCAAAATGTTGATTTAATTAGTACTGTCTCAAAAAAAAATGTTGATTTAGTAGAAGCAAACCCACAAGACGTCGGTGTAGCATCATTATAATTTCACTCTTCATCTAAAATAAAGATCCTTGAAAATTCTAATTAATGGTCTAGATAGAGAGATCCGTGGCCTGTTGGAGATGGAAGTCAACTCACGAATAATATATAATCGAACTAGAGGCCCCACATCAAAATTGAAAAACTTATTTCATTTTATCTATGAAGTTTAGTATCGACAAGCCCTTTTTGGAGTAGAACACTCCCAGTATTTGTTGTGAGTTTATTTGATTTGATGCCTTAAGCTTTAGCTATCTTTGATAGGGGAGGCAGGAAATAGAAAGAAAAACAAGTTTAACACTCTCTACTCTCGAGAAGTAGTAAATAGATGGAGCACCATATTCCATTTTTTTGGCCTACTAGTACAGCAAAGTCTAAGACAGACCAAGGAGAGGAGAGGGAAGGGTATAATTGTCAAATTAATATTTAAAATAAATAAATTAAGGGTTAAATGGAAATTAGGGGATAGAAGAAATAATATAAAGTTTGTATGGGGATATTGAATATTATGTTGTTTTGATGGGGAGATTGGCTATTTCAAATTTTTCTATTGGCATAGGAGAAATTTTCCCTAAGAAAAACAGTCGGTTCGGTATGGAGCGGCCAAAAAATAACCGGTCAAAGTATATTAGGAATTTTTTTTAGGAAATGTTATGATTTTTTTATTGAAATATTAGAAATATTTTATATATTTCTTTGAAAATAGATAAAATATTATATAATTTGATTTATTAGAAGGACTCTAACAAATAATCCGGATCAATATTTTTAAGGCTTGACTTTTCGAGGTTGTAAGAAAAATTAAAATATTTTTCTGTGTTATTGGAAAAAAATAAAAATACTTTGAATCTAAGTTATTGATCCCGGTTTAAAAATCACATCTAGAGAGATATAAAAAATATTGTAATCCTTTTAGTACATTTAATTTGTAAGATTTTGTATCTATTTTGAAAAAACAAAATTGACAAATATAATGATTTCGTCTGACAACTATAATAAATTCATAATTTTTATTTAATTAATATTATGATTTATTTATTTATTTTATTAAAATATTTAAAATTTATATATTTTTTGAAAATAGATGAAATACTATATAATTTAATTTGTTAGAAAAACTGCAACAAAAAAATTCAGACAATATTTTTCAGACTGAATCAATAACCCGGATCAATAATTTGTCTTGCTCTGATAAAAATCTTGCATGCTCCTTCCATGATTAACTGGATGTTGTAAGTGGTCCTCAGTACTTCCCGCAGCAACACCAATAATTATGTAAATGTCTTGGCTTTATTCAGTTGGGAGTAGCCATCAGTTTATTTTGCTCCTTACGAGCTAGTCCTTATAATATTTTTGCCAGATTCCATGTATACTTAATTAATTAGCATGTCTTTTCCTAGTGCACATTTTGAAAAAGTAATAAGCTCGCGATGTCAAAAAGGTGCACTTGCATTCTCCTTTGACGGAGTAAAGACAAACAAAAATTCACATCATTTCTAACAGCAATTGTCTTTCAAAAAGCAGGAGATCAAAAGCAATGGATGCATTCGAAAGTAATATCTGATAAGATCTACATTAATTTACAACAATGTAAACAACAACATATATATTAAAATACTTGATACATGATCTACAGTACAGGACCTTGTTATTCCATTGGAATCACAGCAGATTTATTTCCCCACTTGTCACCAAAGGTCTATTTTTTTTTTTTTAAATATGCTTCGCTTATTATATTTAAAAAATAAATTTTAAAATTATACTTATATTCAAAATAATTATAAATTTATGTCTCATTTTAAAAATGTACCTTATTTTATTCCACTACCTAACTCTATCCTTGTTATTGTACATTTTCTAGTTTTACACCATAATCCTGAAAACAAAGAAAATATATTGGTAATACAAGTTTGAAAACTACATGTATATATATATATAGAGAGAGAGAGGATGGATCAAGTTACAATAATCATTTTCTACATTTTCAAAGTCCAAATCGTCGATCCAAACCGTTAGATGTAATCTCTACAATAAAACGTGCTTGGAGACCATTTTATATTTTTTAGAATTTGTTTACTATTTATTAAGATGGGTACAAAAACTAGTCAAATTCAGACCATTGAATTTTCTACCCATCTTAATAAATAGTAAAAAAATTCTAAAAAATGTAAAATTTGGTTTGGAAGCACATTTTATTGTGGAGATCACATCTAACGGCTTGAATTGACGATTTGGATTTTGAAAATGTAAAAAATAATTGTTGTAACTTGTTGTAACTCAAAAATTGTTATAACTTGATTCCTCCTCATGTATATATAAGCGGCAAAAGTTGCCGGAGAAGTAATGGACTCCTCAAAAGGTGGCTGTCTATATCAAGAAAAATGATTCTTATTCTTAATATAGCTGTAATTTTTAAATGAGTCGATGCATAATTTTGTCAAGATTTTGTTGGTGTTTTTGCAACGTTTCATAATTAGGTCTAGGTAGTATTGATTCTGCATAGATGTCAAAATAGAATTAATTAATTTGTTGCATAGGCTCGCACGTCATTAGCTTACTAAGAAATATCATGTGACTAGCTGTTGGCTTCTCATTGATATTAACACTAGTGATAGGATGATAGCTTGTGTATCACAAAAGTAATTGATACCAGATGCTACTATATATGCTCAAAGCATCAAACTTATCCACCACATACACCCAGTTTAGCATTATCATTCATTATTTCGATCCGTTTGGAACGTGCTAATCGGCCTAAAATATTCATTAGACAGAATCACCTTTTGGTAAATTAAGTTTTAAGCAAACATAACATATATTTCCCCTTGATTTACTTTGTTAATTAAATTAATATGTTCATGCTGTATCACCAGAAGCACCAAAGTACGTACCTAATTAACACGGATCCTTATCCTCCCAGGTACCTGATTCAACACAACTGAAACGGACAGCCCAGATTTACTCTCGGCCGGTTCTTTCTCGGATGGCGCAGTGGCAGTATTATTTGTGCTTTGAGATTCGTGCCAAGTTAAAAAGAACAATTTTGGACCGTCCAATTCAATTGTACTCAGATATCTCATATTTTGCATGACCGACGTGTCCGGTGCCTATTTGGGGAAACCGCAGGGCCCAGTATTATTTGTGCTTTGAGATTCGTGTAGAACGTATTTGAACGCTGGAGATGTTCCAAAAAGTCACGCAAAATTTGAGATATCTCAGAAGATGTGAATTCACACTACCCCAGCAGGGGCTCTAGATCCTCTGCAACGTGACAAATTTTTGCAGCGTCTAACCCCAAGAATGCATTTAGAATTTTTAAGTTCATGTCACGAGGAAGTTAAAATAAATTATGTTGTCGTAATCTTTGGAACTTCGCGTGATGATCACAAGAAAAATTTAATGACAATCTACAAAGAAAAAAAATATAGATCTGTTTTTATATTATTTAGTAAATTACCCGATTAATTCATCTTTATTTTTTTAAACATGTATATATATTATCATATTAAATGCTATTGGATTTTGTTTTCTGCAGCTGTATATATATATGTTTTAAAACAAATGAAAGAAGAGTATATTCTATCTGAATTTATTTACTAATACAAATTTAATTTAAATATATTGTTTACTTGAGATGTTATTTACAAAAAGATATTTTAAATTATATCATAATGATAATAGATATTGTCTTCGGTGAATGATGTAATCTTACATAATATATAGATGAAAAATCACACAAAGCTCCTACAGTTTTGTATGAAACAGCTAGGATTTGATGGAAATAAATTATCTGCTGTTATTCCAATTCCAACTGTTCAAACTTTTTTATATGCGAACCTCAATAAAGTTTTCATTCACGAATTTCAACAATGATCAACAGATGGGATCGGAATAACAGGTTCCTTGTTATTCCAAAGGAATTACAGCAAATTTATTTCCGGATTTGATTTGCCACAGTCAACAATCAAACAGAATCGTTGCAATCTGGAGCTGCTATGAAGGCTGAAGCCCTCCTAACTCCGAATTCGTATCCTCTGCGTTAACTCAAAAATGAATTTTTTGAGTTAATGCATCTGGATCGTCTGATCAGCTCCGCACTAATATTAAAGACCCGTTATGTTTTAGGTGGGAGCTAAATGAACTCCGTTTACAATCGCATGGCCGATATGTATTAACTCAAAAGAGCAATTCTTCTGAGTTAATGCAGGCGATGCGGGCTCCCAAACTCGCTCCAAGAACTAGTGTTATCAGAACCGGACTGGACCGGACCGGCAGTTTAACCGGAAAAAACCTGACCCGATCACCTCTCCGGTTCGGTTCTTTACAAGGATCATTTATGCTCTTAGACCAGTCAAAACCGATTAATTGGTCAGGTTTTATTAAAAAAAAATAAACCAGACCAACAAAAAATCGGTTCAAAGCAATTTTCTTTTGCAGTGCAAGATTTTTCGTATATTTCTCTCCTTCAACCATCTCATCTTTTCTTTGCTCGTAAAACAACAAGATCCTCTGTATTATCCAATAGAAGTACATAATATGTGTGATTTCTTACTATATTCTCAATCCTCGATCCCTCACTGCGCAAGTTTTGCACAACTCAACCTCACACCTCAAGGATACATATTCTCAATGCATAGTTTGATACGAAAGAGTAGCTGTCAAGATCAAATACTCGAAGTAATCTCATGTAATCACATTGATAGAACACTTGAAAGGTTATTATTTGAGTTGATTTTATTGAATAAATCTATGCATTTAAGGTGTTTGATGAAATGGTCAAACGAAAATGCATTTCTGAACATGAATTGACTTTTGTATTTACAGTGCATTTCTAAACGTCATTACTTTTTGCTTGATAAACATGGGTTTAATCATGGGTGTAATCTGTATGTCTTTAATCATGGGTGCACATGGTGTGTTTGCTGCATTTTGTGCTTGTATTTTGATTTCCTCCCTAAACCGACTGAAGGTTTTGTTGTTCCTAGTTTTTGATGGATAATGGTCTTGGATAATGGTGACCTGAGTTTAATGGTTGTTGCCGAAAAGAGTGAGAAAAGATTTGCAATAGTTAGTATTAATGAATCTCTTGATGTATATGTCTATTTCTCCTTAATCCTTAAAGGGGTTTAAAAAACCTCCAATTGAACTGGTTGACTCATCGGTTCGACCAATGAACTATTAACCCTGAGTTTGACCGGGTCGATGTCCGGTCCGATTCTAATAACATTGTCAAGGATGGCTACCTATACGAAAAATCTGATGCCATAAAATTAATTTTTAATGCTACAGGAAAACCGAAGTTGGCACACGCACATAACATGTTTTTTTTCGTCCCCCTAACTGTTCAAATACCTTTCAACACTCCAGATTTGAGGTGTGTAGATCTTAAAAGAATAGCAAATTCAGATTTCAAAAGAGATGCATCAAATCTGAAACTTTTCTAGGACCCAAGAGAAAAAAAAAAATTCATCTCAACACAGGTGCACAGATCTTGATGCAAAGCTCTCTGTCCGGTCTACACTGAAAATTTGCAAAGCAGCAGATATTTGGATACTCAGTGTCAGCGGAATCAAAAAGTGACCATACCAAGCCTCAAATAATTCAAATCTGCTAGAAAAGGAGAACCATCAAATTCTTTCATCCGAGCTGTTCAAAATCGATCACACGGCTTAAATTACTTTTTTTTGGTATCAATGTAATCAATTAAAACGAATAAGATGTAATTGAAGCCGTGTGTCTTACTCTTGCGACAGCAGATTACCAATTAGCAAAGCATGCCATTCCACATAATAGTCCTTGGCCAAAACAAACAATTATCACAAAAGGCTCAAGAGATGCATATAAAGCCCCTGTTGATCTCGATTTTATTATCCGAAAAATAAATATTAAATCTCAATTTAACTTAAACAGGCATATATATCCCGCCTAGAATCTCTCTCTCTACCACTGAGCATATACTTAACTATAAATATGCACAACAACAGCCAGACTATTCATTGAATTCACCAGCTTGCACTTTTAGCTCAACCCCCTCCTAAGAACCCAACAGCTTCTTCATCCCTGCCCTCTGCTGAGCTGTCAGTCGGGAGGGGAACTTAATATTACACTTAATTCTCAAATTACCTTTTTTGGAAGGCTCCTTTGGTATTGGCATTCCCTCTTTAGGAACTACCACCTCATCAGAGTTGATAGAAATGGAGAGATGTCGGCCATCTAGTGTGGTCACCTGCGCATTGTAGCCAGTCAGGGCCTCGGCCAGAGAGATCTTCTGTGTCATGATGAGGTCGTTGCCTTCACGCGTGAAGACCTCATGCGGCTTCTCGTCAACAATGAACACGATATCAGCAGCAATGACGCCTGGAGCCTCGTTGCCTTTCTCAGGAAAGGTTATTTTGGTGCCCTTTTTCCAGCCCGGCTTTATATTAATTGTGACGATCTCGTCCACTGACATCGTTCTCCTGGTAAAGATCGGAAGTCTTAAGTCAGAAATACAGGAAAAAGAAAAAACTAAATCTATAGGGCACAAGTGGAATGAAATTTAGTTCTGAAGCATTAATAATGAGTTAATTAAGGCGATCGATGAACTTTTCTGATCTATTCCAACTATCAAATTTATGAAAATTGCATTTAAAATAACATAATCTCCACATAAACTTTGATTACTTTTCCAATAAGAAGTATTGGTTTACCAGGCACATCTTGCATAACAAACAATAAACTGAGGGGTTGAGTATAGATCAAGGTCTGACCCAACCTGGCTATAATTCACACTTAATAATAATTTTCAGTTTAACAAGATGTTAACCACCACAATCGGCCATTATTAACCAAAAATATTAAAAAAAAATTAAAAAAAAAATCAAAGCATGCATGATCGTATTAAAGCAAACATACAAGGTGACGACAGTTTACAACGAGAAATATGATCACCAAGTTTTCAACAGCCAATACATTATGTAAACCTTGACCCCTTACCACTAAAACCAGGCATCTTTTCATTCTGTAATCCAAAATTGGAAATTTTAAGAGAGAAATTTGAATCAAAGAAATTTCTGAACTAGGAAATCTTACTCAAAGCCTGCGATCCAGAAGAGAACTAGGTCCGCAGACTTTGTTTCCTATGATTGCTTTGTTAAGAGAGAGAGAAAAAAAAAATTGTTTTTTTTTTTTTTAATCTATGGTTTTCTTACCCATTCGAATCCAGTATCTCCCTTGAGATCTTAATCTTTTTAGTGGCCCCTTTATAAAGGTCTTCTAAGTTGCATAGCAACCTGTTTTCAATTGGGGCTGCCTTATGGGGACGCGGAGGATTAGCTGATCCTTGACCACCAGTGTAAGAGGGTTGACCAAACGGGCTCGAAAAACCAAAGATTTCAGCGAATCTGTCATCAGTACTTGTAGCAGACCTGATGGTCCGGCCGGGCCGGGAGGTGGTACCATGTCTATCCGACGACTGCATAGCCTTATTTACAACTGTGGTGTACACCTTGCTACTTGCTGGTGGAATGGTAGTATAGGAACTTGCAGTGCAGCTTCGTTTTGGTGATAATGCTTTTATTTTGGAGTCGTTGGTGGGGAACAGAATATGATGACTATGAATATTAATAATTATGACGTCGATCAGCACTACCTGCAATTTCGCTGGAAAGACTGAAGTGAAGTCGACAAAAGTTTATTCTTTAAATTTTAATTCTGATATTTTTTAGAACCATGATAAAATTATTTAAAAAAGAAACTGAGAATACTACATAAAATTCATAATATTAATCACCAGTTCAAAATTTTGAGAGGTGATCGTTAAAATTAAATATGCGGAGAGAAAATTATACTAAAATTTTGTGAATGTCATGTCTAAATGTGTTCTCATTTATTTATTTTTTAAATTGTAACTATACTTGATTTTTTATATAGTTTAGAATAAAATGTTATAAGCAAGGGCACACCTAAATAGAATCAGAGGTAGGCATTTGCCTATCATGAGAATTGAAATTATTTTTAGATCCAGTGGTAATTTATACTTGTGCCAATCTCATAATAGAAATAATGTCTACCACCAAATTTAATTCATAGTTCAGTAGAAAAAAGTTGCACGGAAAAGAAAGAAAGGAAAAAAAAAAAGTATATGGTTCGATTCGCTACTCCACTTAAAAGAATCATTGATTCACCATAATAAAAAAAAAAAGAGGTATGCTCCTAGAGATCCAAATACGTATTGTGCGGTGACTAGTCAGGCCGTGACTTGGATCACGTGTCGTGCCGTGACCAAGTCAGATTTGTATGTGCCGTGTCGTGATAAATTTGGAAGGATAATCATCGCACGTGAATGGTCACAACAAGTTATTCACACCATGACCATACATGACCAGTCATGTTTGTCGCGTTTGGTCATGTTTAACTTTTCAAGATTTTAATTTATTCAAGATTCATCATTCGATCAAGAACTAACAGTTCTAATTACACCTGACCAAGTACTGTACTATGATCAAATCTTTTGCGTGACACGCCGTCTCGTGTCAAATTTTCGAAAGATGGTCACGTCACTTGAATTGTCACATCATGAGACACATGAGTCATAGCACGTGACCGGCACACATGCCGTGTCGTGCTGTGACATATCTAATCGTACCATGATGTTTTTAGATCTCCATCTGCTACTCCGCTTCGATTCACTAAAATATATATATATATATATATATATATATATATATATATATATATATATATAGAGAGAGAGAGAGAGAGAGAGAGAGTTAGGCTGGGGTGCTATGGATAGCATAGTGGCCTCCCGTGCTACGGCTCAATATTCAAGTTTTCAAAATCCAAACGATCGATCCGAACCGTTCATCTTATTCTCCATATTAATATCTGCTTGGAGACCAAATTTTATAATTTTCTGAATTTTTTTACTATTTTTTAAGTCACTTTGAAAATCGCTAATCCAACGGTTTTACTGTTTTGTGCAGCCACCGTTGGATCAACAATTTTGTAAAATACTTAATAAATAGTAAAAAAAATTCAGAAAATTATAAAATTTGGTCTCCAAGCAGATATTAATATGGAGAATAAGATGAACGGTTCGGATCGACCGTTTGGATTTTGAAAGCTCGAATATTGAGCCGTAGCATAGAGGCCACTATGCTATCCATAGCACCCCAGCCTAACTCATATATATATATGGGCTATGGTGCATTGCAATGCATGGAGGAGTTTGTGCATTGGACCATAAATCTAAAATTCAAAATCCAAATGACCGATCCAAACCGTTCATCTTGTTCTTCATATTAATATGTGCTTGGAGACCAAATTTTACATTTTTCTGAATTTGTTTAGTATTTATTAAGTATTTTACAAAATTGTTGATCCAACGGTGGCTTAACAAAACAGTAAAATCAGCAGCCACCGTTGGATCAACAATTTTGTAAAATACTTAATAAATAGTAAACAAATTCAGAAAAATGTAAAATTTGGTCTCCAAGCACATATTAATATGGAGAACAAGATGAACGGTTTGGATCGGCTATTTAGATTTTGAATTTTAGATTTATGATCCAATGCACAAACCCCTCCATGCATTGCAATGCACGTACCATAGCCCATCTCTCTCTCTCTCTTTATATATATATATATATATATACACACACACTTTTGTCACTATTTTGTGTCTATATCTAATTAAAATTAACATCAATATACAGTTTGAAAATTTCATAGTATTGACATTCACATTTGATAGGTGATCGTCAAAATTAAATATTCGGAGAGAGAACCGTACTAAGAATTTGAGAATGTCATATATACCGTGGTACTGGTCAAATACATAATTAGACCCTTCCTGAATACGTGGCTTTTATCTCCCGTTTCTCTTCCAAATTCAAATACATGAAAGCCCGAATTTTTTTCATTTAAGAAAATATAAATTAGAATTGATATTCTAGGAAAATGTTAAAAAAATAAAATAAAATAAAGATATAGGAAATACTATTCCGGCTCGTGTTGTATTTTTTTTTTTGTCAGAAAGGAAAATATATATTTTTTTTAAAAAGATTTGTACATGTCAGAAAACATGGAGTTCGGGTCAGAATAAAATATTTTTGGCCGTCCAATATCTCAACTTTTCCTAGACATTTTTGTAAAAATATAATTATAATTTATTCTTTTCTTACAATGTTGATATGGTATCTTGACTACTAGTCTTCAAATTTCGAACAGATTTGCACCTTTAGGGCCTGTTCCGCTGAACCTTTCCGCCTGAAAGCAAGTAGGATGGTATCTTGACTACTAGTCTTCTTTGGTTCTTTTCTAACGGACCAAGAATATAAAAAAATAAGTTTTGTGTTCATATCGCACTTTGCAGATGGTTCGAAAAAAAAAATAATAATAAAGAAAAGAAAAGAAAAAACAAGATAGAACGATGGGACCCATAACATGTTGGGTCCGGATCCTCTAAGGACGTTCTTCAGAAATCATTCGCGCAGAGGAAGGGGACAGGAGGCGAAGGAAGGAACATGAAACGCGTGTTACTTTCTCTACATTCCGAATTGGGGAGACGAAATTTAGAACTTTGTACGTTGATTTCTCTCTGGCACAGTACCATTTTTCTTCCTCTTCTATCTGATCTCCTTGTTTCTGGAGCGAGTAAACATGGTGGACAACTTTGGTTGGGTTTTGGATCGAGACCATTCGATTCGAATCTGTTGCTCGAGATTGCTTCGCAATTCGAATTCATCTCTCAGGATGTGTGCACATCACTTCGGATAGATTATCACATATTCAAATCGGACGGTCCAAATTTAAAACCAAAATATTGGGTTACTTCATTGGATCTGAACTTGAACACGTTTCATATGTTTTTAGATCAGATAAGATTATAGAATTTAATTAAATTTTTTCAGCTCCAAATAACAAAATCTGAAATGCTTGAAATGAGTACGTCCTCTCGGCTTAGATATATTGACCATCATGATTGTGTAGGGATTTCATGTATGATCCTTAGATGGGTGAATAATAAAATTTTCTTCTCTTTTAATTGTTTCAAATAGAATGTCTCTTTTACGTTAATTCTATTTAAATATTTAATTAAAAAATTTACATACAAAACTACAAACAATAATTTATATTTATACAAATACATCTAAATCAAAACTTAAGATTTAAGATTTAAATTTCATACCTCACATCAAATGTTAATTTGACAGTTAGAAAAAGTCAATTTTTTTAAAGTTTTTTGCAAACTTTCACATCGTTGCCTCTAAATGTTCACCTTGAACTAAATCAAAATTATTTCTAGATCTTGCTAGAGATTTACTAATTTATGCCTAGTGTAAAGTTAGTACCTATAGTTCCTAATGGCACTTGAGGGCGGTTAATTAGAGTTTCATAAACTTTTTAGACGTTTTTTGGTTAACCCTCTAAACTAATCAAGTCAAACAATTGTATACAGTTGAAAGTAACTCGCTAGTTCGTGAGCAAGCTCAGTTAGGCATCAATTTGTGAATTTGAATGAATTTGTGTGCATTTGCTACGGTCTAGCTCGTCCAGCTCGGTTTAGTACGATCCAAAAAGTTTGTAAAATTTATTTTCTTTTTAAAAGAAGATCCACCCAGACCCAGCTCGTTGCCACCCCTAGTCATCAATAATACAATTGAACAATCCAATAAGGGCCTAAAAAATCTGAGATAAACAAATTCATTCTTTCTCCAGATTTGAAGGACGTCATACAAGGAATGGAACAAGTGATCATCCCAGTTGTCACAGGATAATTAATTAATTATATCACACATTGTACACTCCCACACTAATTAATTCTGAACAAACCAACTTCTTATTTATTTTATTAGCAAAATTTATTGTTTAATTAATAAGTATTAACCTTCTAAAAGCTAATTATGGACGGTACACATAGTAATTAGCAGCCGACTTTCTGACAGGCGGCGGAGGAATACAGTTCACCATGTAATCCTTGTCCTTGGCCGATAGATCCGAACGGTTCTTCATGCGAACCTTCTCTATGTATTTCTTGGCCCGTGCATCGACACCTTTGCCTTTCTCAGACTCCTCCACATAGGATGTAACCTGAGGTCCTCCTGCCTCTGAGTATAACATATTTGTCGGTCCCCCAACCGAATTCAGGACCGGGCTATGAACAGGAGCTCTTCGGCTAATGCCAGAGTTGTCTTGTGGTGAGCCAAGTGCCATCTTAGCTAGCACAAAGGATGATGCTCTTATAAGATTTGCAGCTATGATGGTTGATTTTAGACATATGGATGATCTGTTTCTGCGCTTGGAGCTAGACATGTCTACTGGTGTGTTAATGAAACTTATGGAATTATGGAAAATTGTTAGAATGGTTTAGGAATTTATACTGGTAACTGGTAACGTGGCTTAATGTTGTCCATTGTTTGATATGTGCTTGTTACTCTATTAATTACTCTAGCAATGAGTAGGAGCATATTTTATTTGAGGAGCGAATTAATCTTCCTTAATATTGATGATAAATAATCGATGTTAATTTTTTTAATTTGTGTTAAAATTAATAAATATAAATTGTTATATATATACTTTTAAAATTATCTCGAATTTGTCGAATTTAATTTTTATATGCAGAGAAAGAAATTGCAATGATTGTGTATAATAAGGAATTAAAGCGTTCAAGTTACAAGAACCGACAAGATAATTAGATAAATGGATTTTGTCTCTTTTTTTTCGTCTTTTTTTTTTAATGTTTGAGATTGAACCCATAATTTTCTTTTTGCATTTGTTGCATAAAAAAACAGGCTCTTACTCTATGGTGCATCTACATCCAATACTTTTCATTGTATTTATTTATTTATTTTTAAAGAAAGATGAGGGTTATACCTCAAATTCCAATTTCATTATAAATAACACAAGTAGTGAAATGAGTTACAGGTTTATAAAGTAAGAAAAGAATATAAAGTAAATAATAGCAAATATTACAAGTAATAATACAATAAGAAAAAAAATAAATAAATAAATCTAATATATGTTGTTAACTGTCAGTGAGCAATTATCAACTTATCATGCCGCTTCTTGTTGTTGCTGTGTGCTTTCCTGTTGGAGTCGAACTAGGGTCTAATCAGGCTGTATTTATTTAATGCATGTTGTATTTATGTAGCCATGAGCGGACCCAAGTAAGATTTGAGGTAGGCAATTGTTTATTTTTGGATTTGAATATTTATTTTTGATCTAATACTAATTGTTCAGTGTGTCTACTCTGGTACGATGTAGTGCATATCCCTGATCTGAGCTAGTCTGATTCTTTCTATGCTTTGCTCGATTTTGTATATTTTGTTTTTTTTTTATGATTGTGATGTTCTATTTCGTAAATATAATGAGGGAGAAGAAGAGAATAATAAATGTCTGGCAGTGAAACCTATCATTACAAATCTAAGGAAATGGGCTGGCATAACTTTTTGAACATTTTATTATTCAATACATATATTTCGGTTAAATTTTAATCTAAATTTTAACTTCAATTTACTAATTTGCTAAGAACAGTTTCACTTTAAACTGCGCCAAATGAATTTTTAATTAGCTTAGAAAAAATATTTCAATACAGTGTTAATTGATTTCATGATTATAACATATTTTTAATAAACATAGTTATAGGGATTGAGTTGCAATTGTGTACCCGATAAGTTAATGGGTTTGACACAATTAGCTATTTAAATCCGATTAGTGTCCCACCTTGACAGAAATTCTGGATCCGCCCCTATATGTAGCTTATTTTGTTTGCGTTGTTAGAATTCAGTTTGTTTTTTTAAGAATTTATCCAAACTAATTCTTCCAAAAAATTTAAATATACCATTTAAAAAAGAAAAAGATAAACTAATAAACCACGAATTCTACATAATTTTAAATTCACCACGGACACAACTTCAAGTTGTGTTCAAATATTGGTGGACGCAACCTAACTTGAAGTTGCATCCATAAATATATGGAATTCGGTTCACGGCAGCATTTTAATGGATTTTTTTATTAATTTTTAAAAATAAAATGAGCAACTTATAATTTGATTATATTATAATGAACATCAAACAAAATAGATAAAATATATAAAGTATCTTTAATTTAGATATAATAAAAGTACTACGAAACATTTTTTAGGCAGGATTTTTTACAGATTTAAAAAAAAAACTATTTCTTAATATGTTACTGGAAAAAAATAAAAAATGTTTTGGATCTCAATTATTCATTCCGGTTAAAAAACAACTTATGAGTATTATAAAAATTACCGTGGTCCTTCTAGTGCATTCAAATTCTAAGTTGCTCATGCTATTTTCAAACTTTTTTTATATTTGACATCAATCGAAATTTAGATTCTTTTATTAATTTTCAAAAATAAAATGAGCAACTTAGAATTTGAATGTACTAGAAGGACCACGGTAATTTTTATAATACTCATAAGTTGTTTTTTAACCGGAATGAATAATTGAGGTCCAAAATATTTTTTATTTTTTTTCCAATAACATATCAAGAAATAGTTTAATATTTTTTACAACCATAGAAAACCTTGTCCGAAAAATATTTCATAGTACTTCTAGTACATATAAATTATAATATATTTTACCTATTTTATCTATTTTGTTTGATATTTCTTTTAATATATTCAAATTATAAGTTTCTCTTTCTATTTTTAAAAATTAATAAAAAAAATCCATTAAAACCCGTGAATTTTGTTGGTTTAATTAATGGATGCAACTTGAAGAACGTTGCGTCCACCAATATTTGGACGCTATTTTTAGTTGTGTCTACATTTTTAGTGTCGGGGTCTTTAATATTAGTGCGAATTTGATTCGTAAGAATTTTAAAGCTGATTGGACGGTCCGGATACATTAACTCAAAAGATTCTTTTTTGAGTTAATGCAGAGGATACGAATTCCTTACAACAATAATAATTATGTAAATGTCTTGGCTTTATTCAGTTGGGAGCAACCATCAGTTTATTTTGCTCCTTAATTACGAGCTAGTCCCTATATTTTTTTTGCCTGATTCCATGTATACTTAATTAATTAGCATGTCTTTTCCTTGTGCACATTTTGAGAAAGTAATAAGCTCGCGATGTTAAAAAGGTGCACTTGCATTCTCCTTTGACGGAGTAAACATATATAAACAAAATTTACATCACTTCTAACAGCAATTGTCTTTCAAAAAGCAATAGATGCATTCTAAAGTAATATCTGATAAGATCTACATTAATTTACAACAATGTAGACAACAATATATTAATTAAAATACTTGATATATGATCTACAATAATCTACGACAATGTAGACAACAATATATTGGAAAGCTTGCTTAGACTTCATAAATTAGAAAAACCCTCATATTGCTTTCTTAGTCCACTTGTCACCAAAGGTCTATTTTTTTTTTAAAAATTATGCTTCGCTTATTATATTTAAAAAAGGAAAATGTTAATATACTACGCGTAACATAGAGGGCCTCCGTGCAATGACTCAATATTTGAGTTTTAAAATCCTAATTGTCGATCTGAACCGTTAAACATGATCTCCATATGAATATGTACTTGCAAACCGTTAAACTTCATTAGACAGAATCACCTTTTGGTAAATTAAGTTCTAAGCAAACATAACTAATATATCCCCTTGATTTACTTTGTTAATTAAATATGTTCATGCCGTATCACCAGAAGCACCAAAGTACCAAACACTATCCCAGCAGGAGCTCTAGATCCTCTGCAACTTGACAACTTTTTGTAGCACCTAACCATAGTCACAAAATTAACGAATTAAATCCAAATAATTTGTTTTTTTTAGTGATGTCAAACCGAACACTGAATTATTCGGTTGACCGAACTTTGACTGAATTAAATCCGAATAATTCACAAATTTTACAATTTTTTCATAAATTTTACGAATTATTCGTGAATTTTTCCCATAACATTTTTTTTGCTCTCTTGCAAGACTAAGATCTTTGATCCGAATAATTCCGAATCATTATTGAATTATACTCGAATTATTCCTAAATTACGAATTTTTGACCTCGCCGAACTGAACCCAAATAATTCATTTGTCACTGCGCGCCTAACCCAAGAATTTTTAAGTTTATGTCGCGATCGAGGAAGTTAAAATAAATTATGTTGTTGTAATCTTTCGAACTTTGCGGGATGATCACAAGAAAAATTTAATGACAATCTACAAAATATATATATAGGATTTGGCTAATATGCTATGGGTTGCATAGAGGCCTCCCGTGCTACGGCTCAATATTTGAGTTTTCAAAAATCCTAACGGTCGATCCGAACCGTTCGTCTTGTTCTTCATATTAATATGTGCTTGGAGACCAAATTTTACATTTTTTGGAAATTTTTTACTATATTTTTAGATTTATTGAATATCGCTGTTTTTTATGGTCCAGATTTGTCTGAAAAACAACAATTTTCAATAAATCTAAAAAAATAGTAAAAAAATTCCAAAAAATGTAAAATTTGGTCTCCAAACACATATTAATATGGATAACAAGATGAACGGTTCGGATCGACCGTTAGGATTTTGAAAACTCGAATATTGAGCCGTAGCACGGGAGGCCTCTATGCAACCCATAGCACCGTAGCCAAGTCCTATATATATATATATATATATATATAGAGAGAGAGAGAGAGAGAGAGAGAGAGATGGGCTATGGTACATTGCAATGCATAGGCATTTCTGTGCATTGCACCATAAATCACCGATTCAAAGTCCAAATGACCGATCAAAACCGTTCATCTTGTTCTCCATATTAATATGTGCTTGGAGACCAAATTTTACATTTTTTGGAATTTTTTTACTATTTATTAAGCCACTTTGAAAATCACTGATCCAACGGTAACAGTAAAATCAGAAGGCACCATTGGATCAGCGATTTTCAAAGTGGCTTAATAAATAGTAAAAAATTCCAAAAAATGTAAAATTTGGTCTCCAAGCACATATTAATATGGAGAACAAGATGAACGGTTTGGATCGGTCATTTGGACTAATTCGGTGATTTATAGTCCAATGCACAAAAATACCTATGCATTGCAATGCACCATAGCCCATCTCTCTCTCTCTCTCTCTCTCTCTATATATATATATATATATATATAGAGTTAGGCTGGGGTGCTATGGATAGCATAGTGGCCTCTATGCTACGGCTCAATATTCGAGTTTTCAAAATCCAAACGGTCGATCCGAACCGTTCATCTTATTCTCCATATTAATATCTGCTTGGAGACCAAATTTTATAATTTTCTGAATTTTTTTACTATTTATTAAAGCACTTTGAAAATCGCTAATCCAACGGTTTTACTGTTTTGTGCAGCCACCGTTGGATCAACAATTTTGTAAAATACTTAATAAATAGTAAAAAAATTCAGAAAAATGTAAAATTTGGTCTCCAAGCAGATATTAATATGGAGAATAAGATGAACGGTTCGGATCGACCTTTTGGATTTTGAAAACTCGAATATTGAGCCGTAGCATAGAGGCCACTATGCTATCCATAGCACCCCAGCCTAACTCTATATATATATATATATATATATATTGTAATACATAGGTGCATTGCAATGCATAGGCACCATTGTGCATTGGACCATAAATCACCGATTCAAAGTCCAAATGACCGATCCAAATCGTTCATCTTGTTCTCCATATTAATATGTGCTTGGAGACCAAATTTTGCATTTTTTGAAATTTTTTTACTATTTATTAAGCCACTTTGAAAATCGCTGATCCGGTGATCCAAATTTTCAGATTTTCAATAAATCTAAAAAAATAGTAAACAAATTCCAAAAAATGTAAAATTTGGTCTCCAAGCACATATTAATATGGAGAACAAGATGAATGGCTTGGATCGGTCATTTGGACTTTGAATCGGTGATTTATGGTCCAATGCACAAGGGTGCCTATGCATTGCAATGCACCATATCTCATCTCTCTCTCTCTCTCTCTATATATATATATATATATATATCTCTATATATATATATATATATATATATATAGAGAGAGAGAGAGAGAGAGATGGGCTACGGTGAGTTGCGAAGTAAAACGTGTTTCTACTTCACGCCGTATTTTTATTTTGAAATTCCAAACGACCGATTTGAACCGTTAGATGTTTAATCCATATTGAAATGTGCTTGGAGACCAAATTTTATATTTTTTGGAATTTTTTTACTATTTATTAAGCATTTTTGAAAATTGTTGTTTTGCTGTGAACAGTAAAAAACAGTAAAATTTTCTGGACCATCAGATCATCGACTTTCAAAATTGCTTAATAAATAGTAAAAAAATTCCAAAAAATGTAAAATTTGGTCTCCAAGCACATTTCAATATGGAGAACAAGATGAATGATTCGAATCGACGTTTTGAACTTTACAATCGCAAAATATGAGCGTGAAGTAAAATAGTCGCTTTACTTCGCAACTCACCGTAGCCCATCTCTCTGTGTATATATATATATATATATATATATATATATATATATATATAGGCTGTGGCTAATTTGCTGCCGGCAGCATTTCTGCCGGCGGTGCTGCCACTGTTTTTTCTATTTTTTGATGTTCAAAAGACAAATCTAAACCGTTAGATGTTTAATCTATATTATAATCTACTTGGAGACCAAATTTTACATTTTTTGAAATTTTTTTACTATATATTAAGCTGGTTTGAAAACCGCTGATTTCAATGCTGCAGAAATTTACTGAAATCAGCGGTTTTCAAACCAGCTTAATATATAGTAAAAAAATTCCAAAAAATGTAAAATTTTGTCTCCAAGTAGATTATAATATAGATTAAACATCTAACGGTTTGGATTTGTTGTTTGGACATCACACGGCTAAATATAGCCCCGGCAGCACCTCTGCTGAAATGCTGCCAGCAGCAATTTAGACAGACCCTATATATATATATATATATCCTCCTTATTAAGGAACTTAATGTCTAGATCCTGCAAGGGTCCTGATTTACTGTTTTTTTTTCGGAATGATGCTCAGCCGTTGAATTTCCATATCGCATATAGATGAATTTTCCAAATTATGAGCTTCAACACTTAAGTATGCACTGGTCGCGCCGCGTATGATCCCAGTGCCCGTAGACCGCGCGCCGCACCCGTCGAACGCGCCTCTGAACCACGCACCGCACCTGCAAACCGAGCTTGTGCACCGCGCACCCTTTTTCTTTTTTTTCTGCTGAAGGCAGGATTCGAACCCAGTTGGGTTCTGTTGGTGCCAAAATTCTTACCACTACACTAGAGTTCACATGTGTTATCTTGTAGATAAATATCGTATTTAACTATTTTTCACTACAAATTTGATTTAAATTATCTCTCCTCCTTATTAAGGAGCTTAATGATTTCTACTACATTATTTGCTCCTGTTGCTGTGCACGGACACGATTACTAGTATATATATATATATATATATATGAGGAGGGTTCAAATGTCTCCATGTTTTTGTGCCTCCATCATGCCTCCATCTCTCTCCATCATTTTCAAAGTTCAAACAGTCGATCCGAACCGCTCAACCTAACCTCCATACTAAAACATGTTTGGAGACCAAATTTTATATTTTTAGGAATTTTTTTACTATTTTTTTAGATAGATACAAAATCAGTAAATCTGAACCATATAAAAACAGTATTTTTGTACCTATCTAAAAAAATAGTAAAAAAAATTCTAAAAATATAAAATTTGGTCTTCAAACATATTTTAGTATGGATGTTAGGTTGAGCGATTCAGATCGACTGTTTGAACTTTGAAAATAATGGAGAGAGGTGGAGGCATGATGGAGGCACAAAAACATGGAGGCATTTGAACCCTCCTATATATATATATATAGAGTCTGTCTAAATTGCTGCTGGCAGCATTTCAGCAGAGGTACTGCCGGGGCTATATTTAGCCGTGTGATGTCCAAACAACAAATCCAAACCGCTAAATGTTTAATCTATATTATAATCTACTTGGAGACCAAATTTTTACATTTTTTGGAATTTTTTTACTATATATTAAGCTGGTTTGAAAACTGCTGATTTCAGTAAATTTCTGCAGCATTGAAATCAGCGGTTTTCAAACCAGCTTAATATATAGTAAAAAAAATTTCAAAAAATGTAAAATTTGGTCTCCAAGTAGATTATAATATAGATTAAACATCTAACGGTTTGGATTTATTGTTTGGACATCACAAAATAAAAAAAACAGCGGCAGCAAATTAGCCACAGCATATATATATATATATATATATATATATATATATATAGAGTAAGGCTTGGGTGCTATGGATAGCATAGAGGGCTACGGTGCTACGGCTCAATATTCGAGTTTTTTAAATTCTAACAGTCGATCCAAACCGTTCATCTTGTTCTCCATATTAATATGTGTTCGGAGACCAAATTTTACATTTTTTTGAAAAATTTTTACTATTTTTTTAAATAGGTAGAAAATCAAATATCTCAATGGTGCAGAATTTTTTAGATCCAGTGATTTTTTACCTATATAAAAAAATAGTAAAAAAATTTCAAAAAATATAAAATTTGGTCTCCAAACACATATTAATATGGAGAACAAGATGAACGATTTGGATCGACCGTTAGGATTTTGAAAACTCGAATATTGAGCCGTAGCACCGTAGCCCTCTATGCTATCCATAGCACCCAAGCCTTACTCTATATATATATATATATATATATAGATGGGCTATGGTGCATTGCAATGCATGGAGGGGTTTGTGCATTGGACTATAAATCTAAAATTCAAAATCCAAATGACCGATTCAAACCGTTCATCTTGTTCTCCATATTAATATGTGCTTGGAGACCAAATTTTACATTTTTCTAAATTTGTTTATTATTTATTAAGTATTTTACAAAATTGTTGATCCAACGGTGGCTGCTGATTTTACTGTTTTGTTAAGCCACCGTTGGATCAACAATTTTGTAAAATACTTAATAAATAATAAACAAATTTAGAAAAATGTAAAATTTGGTCTCCAAGCACATATTAATATGGAGAACAAGATGAACGGTTTGAATCGGTCATTTGGATTTTGAATTTTAGATTTATGGTCCAATGCACAAACCCCTCCATGCATTGCAATGCACCATAGCCCATCTCTCTCTCTCTATATATATATATAGAGAGAGAGAGTGTGTGTGACTAATGTGCATTCGAATGTATATGAACCGAAATACATACGGTCCAAATTTGACTTTTCAAAATCCAAACGGTAAATCCAAACCGTTCATCTTGTTCTCCATATTAATATGTCCTTGGAGACTAAATTTTACATTTTTCTGAATTTTTTACTATTTATTAAGTATTTTACAAAATTATTGATCTAACGGTGACTGCTGATTTTACTGTATTGGATCAACAATTTTGTAGAATACTTAATAAATAGTAAAAAAATTCAGAAAAATATAAAATTTGATCTCCAAGCACATATTAAGAATAACATAAACCTGTTATTTCAATCCCAACTATTCAAACTTTTTCATATGTAAATCTCAACAAAGTTTTCATTCACAAATTTCAACAATGATCAACAGATGGGATCAGAATAACAGTTTCTGATGCCATAAATTTTTTTTTTTAATGCTACAGGAAAAACGAAGTCGGAACACACATAACATGTTTTTCTTCGTCTCACACGCACCCCCCCAAACCAAACAAATGTTCAAATACTTTCAACAATGCAGATTTGAAGCATCAAATCTGAACTAACGAAAACATTTGATCAGTTGAGATGAAGAAAACCGGGTTCATGTTTTTTCTAGAAGAAGAACAGCAGATTCAGGTCCTTGAGATTCACTCTAAGACCCAAGACAACAAAAAATTCATCTCAACACAGGTGCACAGATCTTGATGCAAAGCTCGCTGTCCGGTCTACACTGAAAATTTGCCAAGCAGTAGATATTTGGATACCCAGTGTCAGCGGAATCAAAAAGTTACCATACCAAGCCTCAAATGCTTCGCATTTTAGGCTAGAAGTTGACACTCCATTTATGCTTCCATGAAGGAATTCAGGGAGAGAAGTAAAGAAAAGAACTTGACAATTTTAACTCTTATGACAGCAGATTACCAATTAGCAAAACATGCCATTCCACATAATATTCCTTGGCCAAAACAAACAATTATCACAAAAGGCTCAAGAGATGCATATAAAGCCCCTGTTGATCTCGATTCTATTATCCGAAAAATAAAAATTAAATCTCAATTTAACTTAAACAGGCATATCCAGCATAAAACCTCTCTCTCTACCACTGAGCATAAACCTAACTATAAATATGCACAACAACAGCCAGACTATTCATTCAATTCACCAGCTTGCTCTTTTAGCTCAACCCCCTCCTAAGAACCCAACAGCTTCTTCATCCCTGCCCTCTGCTCAGTTGTCAGTCGGGAGGGGAACTTTATATTAAACTTAATTCTCAAGTTACCTTTTCTGGAAGGCTCCTTTGGTATTGGCATTCCCTCTTTAGGAACTACCTCCTCATAACCTGGATGAATTATAGAGTTGAGAGGAATGGAGAGATGTCGGCCATCTAGTGTGGTCACCTGCACATTGTAGCCAGTCAGGGCCTCGGCCAGAGAGATCTTCTGTGTCATGATGAGGTCGTTGCCTTCGCGCGTGAAGACCTCATGCGGCTTCTCGTCAACAATGAACACGATATCAGCGGCAATGACACCTGGAGCCTCGTTGCCTTTCTCAGGAAAGGTTATTTTGGTGCCCTTTTTCCAACCCGGCTTTATATTAATTGTGAGGATCTCCTCCACTGACGCCGTTCTCCTGGTAAAGATCGGAAGTCAAGACAGAAATACAGGAAAAAGAAAAAACTAAATCTATAGGGTACAAGTGGAAGGAATTTTAGTTCTGAAGCATTAATAATGAGTTTATGATGGCATAAAGAGAACGAAAAATTAGTTGTTCTTCAGAATACCCAATAATGGTAATAAATAACAATAGTTTAATGGGGGCATAACTTAAGTTGCTAAATTACTACAATGCATCCCCGGAACACAGTGTCCAGTATTTAAAAATCATGCCCCCACAATGAATTTAACCACGCCTCATATGCTTGTCAACTCATGATCCACTCAAAATTAGGGTGACAAGCTTTTCCGATCTATTCCAACTATCAAATTTATGAAAATTGCATTTAAAATAACATAAACTTTGATTACTTTTCCAATAAGAAGTATTGGTTTACTTGCTACCCTGCAAACAAACCACAAATGTAGAATGTAGCAGGCACACCTTGCATAACAAACAATAAACTGAGGGGTTGAGTATAGATCAAGGTCTGACCCAACCTGGCTATAATTCACACTTAATAATAATTTTCAGTTTAACAAGATGTTAACCACCACAATCGGCCATTATTAACCAAAAAGATTTTAAAAAGAAAATCTAAGCATGCAACCCAGACCAATCAATTTCACCCATTTTGGTATCCTGAGCAAGTCAAAGACCAACTCCAACCATAGCTGCTAGTGCGTGTCAATTTTTCTGGACCTGCACCTAGCATGTATAACTCTGAATAAATGGAATCTAGTCGAAGGTACCACCCCAAACCCATTCACGGCCCTCTAGAAACACCCTAAAACAAAATAAAATATAATAAAAAGGGAAATAACAGACTCAACACCTAAAATTTCTAGAAACAAATAGCCCAAATTAATAGGCGCTTTCTATATTTATATATTATACAAACCCAATCTTCAGTATCAGACAATGCACAACATGTTAATTCTTTAATGCCCATGCATAAAGTACAGTCGTAATTATGACGACACTTCTTGTACTTGACCAAAACATGCATGATCGTATTAAAGCAAGCATGCAAGGTGACGACAGTTTATAATGAGAAATACGGTCACCAAGTATCCAAGTTTCCAACAGCCAATACATGAAAGTGCTTCCCGCTTGGGAAACACCCAGCTATTTTTGACATATTGTAAACCTTGACCCCTTACCACTAAAACCATACATATTTTCATTCAGTAATCCAAAATTGGAAATTTTAAGAGAGAAATTCAAATCAAAGAAATTTCTGAATTAGAAAAATCGCACTCAAAGCCTGCGATCCAGAAGAGAACTAGGTCCGCAGACTTTGTTTGCGAACATCTAAAATCCTCTTTCCTATGATTCCTTTGTTAAGAGAGAAATTTTTTTTTTTTTTTGAAGAGGGAAAAGTTTAACATGCACTGGCTGCAAAATGATAGAATAAATTAGACAAAAGATTAAAACAAAGCATTGGGAGCAAATATGAGTGGGAAAAAACAACCAAGGAATCGATACTGAAAGGAAAAAAGCACAAAATTATAATGTTTCAAATTTTACTGCAAGAACCATATACATAAAGTATAACATCATACAATTTGAGATTGAATAACCAATAATACTCACGTCACATTCAACTCAACAAGCGCATGCAGGAGTTTGCACAGGCACTTTTAGTTTCCAAATTATCCACTTCTCAATTTTCTAACTCTTGTCATCTGAAATTTTAATAGAAACTTAGACACAAATACTGTCAACCTAGCCCTTTTGTGGATCGCAGACTCTGTTTGCGGGATTCCCATTTTTGAATTATTTTTTATTTCAAATCACCATCTCCTAAATTTTGTACATTGATTTATTAAATAAACAAAGTATCAAAATCAGCAACAGCAACAGTACAAAGAAAATGATTTTAATTAACAGTATTGTCAACACCGGCATATAGGTTCAGTGGTTAACATCAAATATTGTGTCATACATGGTACATTCTAATTGAAAATTCAATGCTGTTTATATCTATAAATTATTTAAATTAAGGAAAGAATGACATTGTCTATGCAATGAACTGATCAAAATATTGCCATGTGCCAAAGATGTTTTTCTTACCCATTCGAATCCAGTATCTCCCTTGAGATCTTCATCTTCTTAGTGGCTCCTTTATAAAGGTCTTCTAAGCTGCATAGCAGCCTGTTCTCAATTGGGGCTTCCTTCTGGGGACGCGGAGGATTAGCTGATGCTTCACCACCAGTGTAAGAGGGTTGACTAAACATCTCATTAGGAAACATCCCGAATCGGGGTCCTCCACCCTGTCCCCCACCCATTCCCATGCCAAACGGGCTCGAAAAACCAAAGAATTCAGCGAATATGTCGTCAGCACTTCTAGGGTTAAACCGGAATGAGCCAGGTCCATCCCCATTGAAGAATGGGTGCCCACCAGCAGACCCTGACGGACCTGCCGGGCTGGGAGGCGGTACTCCCTTGAGCCCATCCTCACCATATTGGTCATAAACTGCACGCTTCTGCGGATCACTTAAAACCTACAATAATAAATTTTGCATAGTTTGAGATAAATCTAAATTATTTATTTTTCTTGAGTAGATTAGTGATTTGTATTAAACAAAAGCATTAAGAATCATTTGTATTGGCAGAAGCAGTAGAATTCAGGTTCTCCATTCTATTACAAATCCAAGACGGCATTATGCTATTGCATCTATTACAAAATCAAAATTAGCAACAGAAGAAGAGCAAGGAATCACCACCGCTAATCAAGCACCGATCCAGAATAGCTGTGCATGTCCATCTCATCAAACGAATAACGAGGTAGCTGAAAAAACTTGGAAATTCTATAAAAAAAAAAAAATAAATAAAAAATAAATAAAAA
Organism: Carex rostrata; assembly: GCF_964058835.1. Classification (NCBI taxonomy): domain Eukaryota; kingdom Viridiplantae; phylum Streptophyta; class Magnoliopsida; order Poales; family Cyperaceae; genus Carex; species Carex rostrata. Next base: position 7,657,524 of record NC_135936.1, read on the forward strand.
ACAACGACATACATCGTAGGCCTCAGCGATCTGCTTGAACTTAGCCTCGGCCTCCTTCTTGTTGGAGGGGTTCTTATCGGGATGCCACTTCATGGCTAGCTTGCGATAGGCCTTTTTGAGGTCGTCATCAGATGCGCTCCGGTCGACCTGCAGCACCTTGTAGTAATCCACCCCCATCTCCTTCCTCGGCTGCTTCTGCGGCTCGGGGCGCCCGCCTGTCGCGCGCTTGCGCTTTCGCTCGCCTTCTCTAATCTTGGCGGTGGCGTTGGGGACCTGCTCGTAACTTTTGTTAGCGTACGAGACGAGGGGCCTTTCTTTCTGGAGCGATCGGTCGGGTTGGAGCTCTGATTGGTGGGGTGCTGTGTTGTCAGGAAGGATAGCCAAATAAAAGAGAGAGAGAGAAGAGTAAAGCTATTTCAAAAGAACAGGAGCGAATCCAACGGTGGTGATTCAAGCTACAGAAGCTTCTCGAACCAGGTGCCGTAAGGGAGTTAGGATAGGGCTATTCATTTTATTTTTATTTTTCTACTCATTTATGGGGAAATTAATTATTACTGTTACTACTGCTGCGTGGCATTTCGTGTCTTCTTCCTTTTCTTTTTCTTTTCTTTTTTTGGCACAAGCATATCTCTTTAAAATATTATAACGTTGACAAGGCTCAACATGTGTTTAATTTTAAATTTCTTATAAAAATACACGAGAATCACCGATGCAACACTCGAATCTTTTTATATTTTATTTAACGTGGAAAATGTCTTCCCTCGATTTAAAAACACGAAAATATATTTGAGGAATTTGCAGTGAAGCCACGGTAATATAATATGCAACATATGTAGCGGTTGGTACTATAGATATCTCCATATTTAAAATCTAAATAAGAACCACTCAAATTAAAAAAAAAAAACTATTTTTGAATTTTTTTTTTTTTTTTGGTTACTATCTTTGGATAAGTAGGAAATTATTGATTTAAGAGTAGAACTAAGGCGTTCAAGTTTAAAATCTGTCAAATCGGCTTTAAACGACGAATCCGAACCGTTGAAATCCGCGTATCTTACGAGTGATGCGTCTACATGTGAAAATTTTAAATATTCGAATTAGTTTAGTTTAAAGTCTAGCTGTCAAAATTAGAAAGTTAATAAATTAATTTTAATGCATTTATTTTTTTGAACGTATTTTGACCACTTGACTCTATACAAAATTAAATTTAAAATTATTTTTTTTACATGTAGACGCATCGCTTGTAAGGTAGGAGGATTTCAACGGTTCGGATTTGTCTCCGATTCAATGTGTTTTAGACTTGAATTCACCAAAAATAATTGATGAAGTTAAAAACACCCTAGTTCTACTCTTCATTCAAATATAATAATTTTTATCTATCTAAAATGTAGAACAAAAAGTTAGAAAAAAATATAATATTTAATCTTCAAGTATGAAAATGTAGATCATATTTAACAATTTTGATTTTAATTGACAGTCTGAAGTTCGAAATATAAGTATTGATACATATTTTATCCATAATATTGCTAATTATTGGAATTTGGGCTCACTGATAAAATCGTATCCAACTCTCCAGGGCGTTTCCTGTAATTGGGCTTTCGTTGGGCTCATAATTAAATATTGGGCCCAAAATAAGAGACTTGCCGACGACGCGGCGCATCATTTGTGCGATAATCAATTATTGGGCTTTCGTTGGGCTCATAATTTAATATTGGACCCGAAATAAGCGACTTGCCGACGACGCGGCGCATAATCAAATATTGGGCTTTCGTTGGGCTCATAATTTAATATTGGACCCCAAATAAGCGACTTGCCGACGATGCGGCGCATAATCAAATATTGGGCTTTTCGTTGGGCTCATAATTAAATATTGGGCCCCAAATAAGAGACTTGCCGACAACGCGGCTCATGATTTGTGCGGTGCATGGTCTAAATCAAATCTCTAATTGGGTTTTTGACAGACAGGAGAATTAATGTCACTTCAAATTGCGATAGGATCAAGTTACTGTTTTTCAATGTTTATCTTGACATTTCGTTCAAATTGCGATAGGATTAAGTTACTGTTTTTCAATGCTTATCTTGACATTTCGAATAAGGGTATAGTTTAATTGCGAAGTTTTGTTTCATATTACAAATTCAAACTGCTGCCGGACCTGATAAAATGCATCTATCATGCGTATAATTTTCGGTCATTCAAATTATTTATTCTAAGCAAATTATTTCGGTCTAAAATGCACATGATCTCTTTAATATTTGAACGGATTCTGATAATTTGGTTCCGATCTAATGTACTTCCACCATATATATATATATATATATATAGAGAGAGAGAGAGAGAGTTAGGCTGGGTTGCTATGGATAGCATAGTGGCCTCCCGTGTTACGGCTCAATATTCAAGTTTTCAAAATCCAAACGGTCGATCCGAACCGTTCATCTTATTCTCCATATTAATATCTGCTTGGAGACCAAATTTTATAATTTTCTTAATTTTTTTACTATTTATTAAGCCACTTTGAAAATCGCTAATCCAACGGTTTTACTGTTTTGTGCAGCCACCGTTGGATCAACAATTTTGTAAAATACTTAATAAATAGTAAAAAAATTCAGAAAAATGTAAAATTTGGTCTCCAAGCAGATATTAATATGGAGAATAAGATGAACGGTTCGGATCGACCGTTTGAATTTTGAAAACTTGAATATTGAGCCGTAGCACGGGAGGCCACTATGCTATCCATAGCACCCAGCCTAACTCTATATATATATATATATATATATATATATATATTTTAAATCACATTATTAGTGTAGTTTTAGTATTTTTCAGACGTTAAACCCCATCTTAATCACTCAAAATTGCAATTGATGAAACAATAGATGTTGGTGCATATCATAATTTGATTAAATTGATGTTGGTCCCGCCTCATTCCGAACTATATATACATGTTGGTCCATATCATACAACTATTTGTGAAAAAGAAATTTAAACAATACATGTTGGTCCATATATATCATAGAACTATTCAAGTAAACAATACATGTTTACTTCGAGATGCATATAATTTGCTTAGAATAAAGTACCCATCTCGTTCCCTGTGGATATGTTTGGTTGAATTGAGAATAGGTTATTTTTAAGAACAAGTTATTCGGTGTTTGATTGTGTTAGAATAGCAATAATAGGGAACCAAACTTTGTTTGTCCTATTAGAACAAGTTATTCTCACAAAATGTTGAAACAAGCTATTCTAATAAAACAAATGTTATTTTCACCATTCTTGCTATATATTCTTGTAACCAAACATACCCTATAAAGTTCAGATGACAATAAAGCCCGTGATCATGGGTGTAGTGTGGTAACGAAGATAGTGACAAATGAATTATTCGAGTTCGGTTTGATGAAATAAATTTTTTATAATTTGAATATAATTCAAAAATAATTCAATCCTATAAAGAAAATCTAAAATAGAAATAAAAATCAAACTTCTGTGTTTTTTTTTTATATTTTATTCGTGAGTTAACTGAATTATTGGTCGTTGAGTTCAAAAATATCAAAAACATATATATTTTATTCGCAAATTATGTCTCAAATCTCGATGGTAACGAGTGTTAACACAAGTTGAAGAGGATCAAATAGAATTCACACCCTCTCAGGTTACCGGACTACGTACAATTGAATCCAATGGTCCAAAATTGTTCTTTTTTAATTGGCACGAATCTCAAAGCACAAATAATACTGCCCCTCAGCCATCCCGAACAAGAACCGGATGAAATTAAATCTGGATCGTCCTTTTCAATTGTGTTGAGTCAGGTACCTGAGAGGATACGGATCTCAAATAGCCCATTCTTTCTTGAAATTTGTGTTTTTCACGTTTTCAATTTTTTTATTCGCAAGTCTAGAGTTCGAGAACCCGAGTGTTAGAATTAAAAATTAATTATTATTATTAAGAAATAATAACATATATTTAATTTTTTGACTGGTGTAAATTAAAATAACTTAAGTTTTATTAATAGATGTTTCTCTTTTGCTATCGGATACAAATTAATACCTCAAAAAAAAGCAGCAGTAGTTGGACTCAGAGGAAGCCCTATGTCTTGAGTAATTAGAGAATTCAGACTTCTCTAATTACCTCAGAGTCGTGCTAACTTAGTATACGTAAAATTCATATTATAATTATGTAAAGATTTATAAACCTTCTTTATATATATTTTTGTTCCATCTAATATTATTATTTTTTCTTCAAAAGATTACACACATTTTTGTGTAAATAATGTAAATTATCTTACGTTAATTAAATAGTTAATACATAAAGAATGATAATTAATAGTAATTACAATTAATAAAGATGATGATAAAAATAGTTTATACGATATATTACAAAGTACAATATTATTAATAAATGGTTATGATCGATAATAAATATGCAGGACCAGATTATTAAACAAATTAAAACCTATATTTCTCATAACAATTCTTTGTTGTATTGTGCATAAGCTGACTCAAGGATGGAATTCAAACATTGAGTAATTGCATTTATACCCGTTACTATGAGAGCCATTCCGGTACACATTCAAATTCAAATTGTAAGAAGAAATTTTATGTTATATATGGTAATTCTCATAAAAATAAAAAAGAAAGCTCTCAGTAATGTCATTATTAAAAAAAAAATGGTATTTTGAATCATTCAGTATACAAATTTCATGTTACTTCAAAAATTTCGCAAATATTATTTAACACTAAAGGAGGTTGTTGAAAAGAGGACAATAGGAAAGAGAAAAAAAAAATCAAGGATTGGCTCGACCTAAGATAAATTCTCAGCTGGAAAAACGAGGAAAGAACGGTTTTTGCATTTTATTCGGAAGGGGCAGGTGTTGGGACGAGGCTCGGAGGTAGTAACAAAGTAAGTGGGTTAATTGTTTTTTATTTATTTTTTCAATATTTTTTATAGTTATATGTAATTTTCTCTATAGTTTAGAACAAAATGTTATAGTTATTGTAAAATTGATTCTATTCACAATATACATTTTTTTTATAATTGATCTTTATTCTCGTCTGATTCTCATAGTTTGAATGTCTAATTCTACTTTAATAAAGTAATTACGTAGCAGATTAACAAGAGAGTTCAGAATTCTTGACAAGAGATTGGCAAATGGAATGTCAATAAAGAGAGCTGTTCACTTCCAATGTCATGAAAATGTTGGATTAAAGTGTTGCTTACTAGATTGCCACAAATCTTTGCTAACAAGAAATTTTTTTTTTTCTTTTATGCGCCTAGGAAACCGTTCCTCATGAGAGAAGAAGATAATAAAAAATGAAAAAGAATAAAAAAATTCTTAAGGAGCTCAACTTTTTTAGGATAAATTTGTTTGCATATATACAATTTTGATATCTGATAGGAGAAGTGAAGTTTGATTCTCAAGGAGGGAGAGAGAAACTTAACAGGTAAGGATAATCTTAACTAAAGAATGTTGGCATTACATTACTGTAGCGCATACTGTACAATTACTATAGAGTGAACTGTAACAGCGGATAGGATTTGATTCTTGATATGTAAGGAGAGGTAGAGAAGTTTTTTCTGAAATTTTTATTAATACCCAACAAATATATAAAATTTTAAATTCTACTCAACTTTTGGTAAGAATTTGAAAAGTGCCCATTTCGGTGATTTTCTCACCAGAAAAAAAAAATCTCATTTCCGATTTTTCCTCACCGGATCTAGAAATTGGACCGGTGAGAAAATAACCGGTTTTTGGACCGGTTATTCTTTCGCCGGTTCTGGAATATTTTTTCGGTTATTTTGTGGCCGATTCAAGATTCATAAAAATTGGTTAAAATCTCACCGCATTCTCACTCTCAGACAACATTCGATTCAGACAATAGAAGAGGAAAAGGAGGAGGAAGAAAAAAAAAATCAGATTTGGAGAGCAAATTTTTTAAAGTTTTTTTTATACATAATTTGTAAATTATTTAATTTCTGAAATTATGCTGTACTTATAGTAATATTATTTCTTAAAATTGTAGCTTGTTATCAAAAAATGACCACCAGCTGTGTGAGAATTTTTGTTGGAGGGAAAATTATGTACAATGATGATGGGTTTTTTACAATATCTGACCTAAATACTCATTACCTATAACCGTAAACCATAACTTTGATTATCTCCATAATGAGATTTATAAATTGGTTGGGTATATTGTTAGTGAAGCAAATCTGAAAATTCAAGCTATATTTAACATGTCTACCAATGGCTAACGTGACTACCAATTAGTATCGATAACAAACCAGGCATCATTCGAAATGATTTTAGAAATTGTGATGTCTTTTCCACAAAGATTACTGGTTCTAGAGTTATATGTAGAATTAGAACTGAACCATACCAGTTTTAATTCCCAATTAAACATGTTCCCCCTCTATAAATTACTCTAAACCATTTTGGAATTTTCTAAACTAATCTAAACTGTTTTGGAATTTTCTAAATTATTCTAAACCAATTGAAATTACCTAAATTATTCTAAACCGTTTCAGAATCAATTTGAAATTTTAAAATTTTCTAAACTATTCTACACCAATTTGAAATTTTCTAAATTATTCGGGCACCAATTTAGAAAATTTTAAATTATTCTACACCATTTTGGAACTTTTTAAATTATTCGGACACCATTTTGAAAATTTTCTAAATTATTCTACACCATTTTAGAATTTTATAAATTACTCTAAATTGTTTTGGAATTTTCTAAACTAATGTAAACCGTTTTGAAATTTTCTAAACTAATCTAAACTATTTTAGAATTATCTAAATTATTTGGACAATAATCTCTGTTTTGGAATTTTTTAAATTATTCGGACAACAATCTAAACTATTCTAAACAATATTCTAAATTATTAAACTAATATTTTAAACAATCTAAACAATATTATAAATTATTGAACTAATATTCTAAACTATACTCTAAACTATTCTCAGCGGAAAAAAGACTCATTTTCGATTATTTCCTCACCGGATCCAAAAATTGGACCAACGAGAAAATAATCGAAAATGAAACTTTTTTTCGGTGAGAAAATCACCGAAATGGGCACTTTTCGAATTCCTGCCAAAAGTTGGGTAGAATTTGAAATTTTGTATTTTTTTTTGGGTATTAATAAAAATTTCAGGAAGTTTTTATTAACTAAGCAATTTTCTAAAAATTATTTTCTTCTCTTCCTCTCTCTCCTAACCGCCACTACCCTCTTTTTTCTCATATTATTAGTTCTTTGATAAAGGATTATTAGAAGAACAATAAGGGTTATTAACTAGATTCTAAGCTTAGATTAAATTAAGATCTCTAGCATGGTTTTTTTAATCCTTGTTTAGTTCGAGGTGAACATTAGAATGTCGTTTTAACAAACGAATGTATTCAAGACACCTATAAGAGAATACGACTTCTATTTATTTACCAAATTGACATTTATTAGAGGTATATCCAAATCTCCTTTAGTATATAGATTTGTGATGAATAAATGAGTAGATGTATTCGTGCATATTGTCACATCCCAAATCGGGTATAACAGCCTGCCACGTATATTTTTATCAAACATATACGTAAGGCAGTGGATCTTTTATATGCATTACCAATAACACCATTACATATTAACCACATCCCAATATTTCTTACAAAATTTATCTGACAGAATACGGCAAACTATATTTTAGGAATATCTCCCGCATCCTGTCAGTTTCAACATCCCAAATCCCCAATTTCATGTGGTTATGCTATCAGATGCGATCCATAATCGTCTCTCCGTATCCGTATAATAAACCTGAAAATAACCCAAAGGGTGGGGATGAGAAATAATAATAATATTATCTCCCAGTGCGAATTTGCCACAATCAGGCCACTGGACTTGCAATCAATCCATATCTAGAATTAAATCCTCGCAACTTAATATTAACAGTTCAGTTTATATATATTAAATGAATGCATATGCTCAATCACAATATTCAATCGAATCTCAACTCATAGAATTTCAAATGAAGCTCAACAAAGATATATTTGGCTTAAACTCGGATTATTAGGTCTGGTAACACAAACAGATGATCCACCAACTTGTCACGCAGGTGGCCACGCTAAACCCACACCTGCCGGTACTCAGTACCCTCCACTGACCCTCATCTGATGTGCTTAGGCTTATACAGTTAATTAAAGTCTGGTTCATAGTCAGATAATGTTTCGTATGCAATAAACTCAGAATCGGTAATTCTCAACACATTAAACAAACCTGTCATTCCGGTCCCAGACTGGATATGACATCAATCAGACGTCTCTTTATAGTCACCCACAGTCACCGTCAGAATCAGAATCAGGGCCGGTCCTGAAGATTTTGGGGCCCGGGGCGGAAGAAAATTTGGGACCCTTTATATATACAAAATTTTTATGAGACCGGCCAATACACTTCGATAAGTATTTCAACACTATATGCTTTAAGTCATTTTTGTATTTTTATAATTCAAATGGTCGATCCGAACCGTTCAATATGATATCCATATTAAAACGTGCTTGGAGACCAAATTTTACATTTTTTTTGGATTTTTTTTTACTTTTTTTAAGATAGTTAGAAGATTTTGAACCATAAAAAAAATTCTACTTACCTTAAAAAATAATAAAAAATTCAAAAAAATATAAAATTAGGTCTCCAAGTACATTTTAATATGGATATTAGGTTGAATGGTTTGGATCGACTATTTGGACTTTTAAAACGCAAAAACACTTATAAACATATGGTGCTGAAGTACTTATGGAAACAATTAGGGGTGTTCATCGGTTCGGTTCGGTTTCAATTGAACCGAACTAGGAAAACGAAAGTTATAATTTGGTTTTAAAAATAGAACCGAACTGAACTAAAGTTTTATTTCGGTTTCTTCGGTTCAAATCGAAAGATATTAATTTTTTTATTTAAAGCAATTGATTTATAATAAACCGAAGTATATTAAGAAATAAACCAGGGCATTAAGAAATAAACCAAAGTATATAAAGCAATTGATTAAGAAATAAACTGGGGGTAGACCGGACCAAATTCATAATATATAAAAATTCGACCGGTTCGGTTTTTTCGATTTTGAAAATTTTCAAACTGAACCGAACCGAAGTTATAATTCGGTTTTGAAAAGCAAACTGAACCAAACCATTAAACCGAATAAATCAAACTGTTTAGTCTAAACTAATTTGATTTGGTTCAAAACCATTAAACCGACTAAATCAAATTGTTTAGCCGATCAGATTTTTTATTGATATGCCAATAAATCATATTTATTTATAGAAAAATTTGAATCATTTATATATACAAAATTTGAGCTCTAATAGTTTATTTATTTTTAATATATACAATTTTTTTTTATATATATACAAACTAATTTTTCTTTTTTGAGACCCCTAGAATTTTGGGGCCCGGGGCGGTCGCCCTGGCTGCACAGCCCCAGGGCCGGGCCTGATCAGAATCAGAATCAGATTCTCCCTCCCAACCGGTACTGGGATTAGCGAGGGCCGTTCACCATATGCGCATAAGGATTCCGTAACCAAAGTCTAGTTTATAGCTCCTAGACTTTGCAGAGCTCAACAGATTTCCATAAACATAAATTTGTGGTGACTTAATCATAATTCAGAATAGGAGATTCATACAAACGGTAAACCGTACAAAATGATAGGTCAACAATATCACACAAAATTCAGTTATAATTTGATTGGGATATGCACATGATTCACACATCTCAAATAATGCAGCAAACAATCATTCGACATGACAAAAGAATAACAATTTAATTCTTAAAAATGTAATATCAAACAAGTCCAGTAACCCCGCACCTGATAACGTAAGACAAGAAGATGAGCTCGTAAGTAATATGCTGTACTTCGGAAAATCTCGTCTCGTCCATCTCTTTCGTAATTACATCGAGTATTGAAGAATTTTGTAATAATTACATATGATCTCTCTTTTATTATTTTTCCCTATTTTCTTTCTTTTTCTTTCTCTGATTCCCGTTTTTTTTCTAAGCTCTCTGTTTTTTTTTCTTTCTTTGATTACCTCCGAAAATGGGAGAAGCCATAGATGGCTTACGATGAAATGGAGAGGGCCTCCGCATGTGGGCCGCGTGGCATGATTGCCACCTTAGCATTACTTTTTTTTTTTTTTTTTCTTTTAATTTGAATATTTACACATACCACCTCCAAATTATGAAATATTATAAATAAGTTAAAAATAAATTTTAACAAACTTATTAAAAATCACTAGATATTATTTTTCCTATTTAGAATAATTCAATTACCTAACTAATATGGAACAGAAATAAAATTAAAAAAAATATCTATATCATTGTTGTATACAGTCGAATACATTTTCTAGATATTATAATTATTGGTGATTACTTCGGATTAGTAAAATTTATTCTATTAACTATTACATATTTTCTTGAGAAACGTCACTCAAACGTTCGTACATTATTTCACTTATTAATTTCATATTCATATTTTTACATAATGTTACACATATGAATTACTTTAATAGAATTAGCATAATAAAATAGGTCCATAGATGCTTGTAAAATAATCAAAATTTTAATTTTACCGCCTTAACGCATCGTAAAATCCTTCAATTACTTCCAACCTAATTTTTCATTCATATACTCCAAGTCTTTGGAAATATGAGTAATTCTATATTTTCACTTGGAGATATATATCAGTAAGGGATGAACTTCTTATTGTTATAAATCTAATATGGTGTGTACATTATCCATTATGAATTTTGTGCGTTCACTTTTTATTTTTGTTGAGAAATAGGATCTAGGATCTCAGATTAATAATCATCATAGATCTAGAAATAGAAGGCTAGGATTAAATCAAGGAAGTAAAGGGGCCTCCTTGCATATATTCAACAAATAGGTATACTGTACATAGGTACAAGGTACAAACGGTAACAAAACAGTAGCTTACATGTTTGTAATATATATAGGAATGGTAACAGTGTAAAGAAAAAGAACAAAATGAAATAATTGTTTTCTCAAAATAATCTCTCCTCAGAAATTGCATAAATTCAACATGGTATCAGAGCATCAGTCTCTGTGACCGAAAAAATCTCTTCCAAATTCTTACCAGCAAAACTGGTATATACACAAGCAAAATCAAAACCCATAAACAGAAGTCTAGCACGTCAAAGAGATGGCTTCAGAGGGGCAGCATTCGAAAGAAGCCACCAATACCTCAAAACTCACAAACTCATTGCTCAACGGCCAAAACTATCTCTCATGGGCAAGTGCCGCAAGATTATCTCTCAGTGGAAGAGAGGTTTTAGAATTCATCACAGGAGAGTCTGTAAAGCCGGTTCCAAAAAAGAAAGATGAGGCAACTGAGGCCGAAAAAAAGGTAAGAAAACAGTGGCAATCTAAGAATGACAGAGTCATGACATGGATCATGCAATCCATGGAGCCGAGTGTTTCAGAAATATTCCTTGGCCATGAAACAGCTTTCTCACTGTGGGAAGGCATAAAAACGATGTATGGCCGACAAAACAACAATTCCCACATTTATCGATTAAAACTAGAAATCCAGCAAGAACAACAAGGGTCAAGGAGTAATATAGAGTACCTGGGTGCTCTTCAAAAGAAATGGCATGAACTTCGAGTTTATCGGCCACCCATACCAGATCCAATAGCCATTCAGAGAGAAGAATAAGATAAAATCTTCCAATATCTCGCGGGTCTCAATCCAAGCTATGAAGCCGTGAAATCACAACTTCTTTTAACAACTTCCCTTCCCTCCTTTGCTCAAATTACCACCATGGTGGAGCAAGAAGAAAGCCGACGGCTTGCTATGAGTGGTCCACAAGTCGGTGGCAGCGAGGGACACGAGACTCATAGCTTTGCCACAAAAAACCCCAATTTCGGAAAAAACCCTAACTTCCCAAATTACTCAAACCGATCAAGTATCAAGGGAGATAGATGCTCTCACTGCAAAAAGGAGGGTCACCAAGCCGAAAAATGCTATTTTCTTCACCCACATCTCAGGCCGAAGTGGTGGGATTCAAAGAGGGGAGGGGGAGACGTGAAAATGGCGGACTGGAATGAAGGGAAGAAGAGAAAGAAAGGGACTGAGTCGCGTGGGGGTTTTTCTGCTCAAACTGAACCCAACCGGCCAATAAAAATGATTGGTTCAAGTGAACCAGGGTCTAACCCAGATGGCGCTGGCGGGTCAAGCGGGTCAGATCCGATGCAGCAGTTTTTTGAGCAGTTCTCTGTGTGGTTCTCCAAGAAAAATTCAAACAACACTTGTGGTATTGTCTCTAACTCAAATTATTTAAATTTGTATAATCAAATAATTATAGATAGCGGTGCCACTGACCATATGTTTGGAAATAAAGACCTTCTTACAAATTTAGACATGGCAAAAAATAATCAATTTGTATTAGTGGCCAACGGTATGAAAGCACAACTTAATGGTGTAGGAGAAATTGATATTTTTAACAAAAAAGTTCATAATGTTCTATATCTTGATACATTCCCTATAAATCTAATTTCCGTAAAAAAACTAATATATGAGTTTAATTGTGACGTAATTTTCTCATATAAAAATGTTATCTTTCAGGACCGGGAAACCGGGAGGAAGATTGGGGAAGGTTTTCTTGAAAATGGACACTATCTCTTGAATTTACAAGAATTAAACGTTTGTGCTTCCGCTAAATCTATTAACCAAGACATTTGGCATAAGAGGCTTGGGCATCCTTCCAACAAGATTTTAAATAGTGCACTAGATTTTTCATTTTCAAATTGTATCAATTGTGATATATGCAAGTTGGCAAAACAAACAAAGCTTCCTTTTTTCCAATCAAATAGCAAAAGTGAAGCATTGTTTGATTTAGTTCACTCCGATGTATGGGGTCCGGCCCCAATTAACTCTTATAATGGATTCAAATATTTTGTTATATTTATTGATGATTTTTCTAGAACTACTTGGTTGTATTTATTAAAATCAAAAGATGAGGTTTTCAATTGCTTTCAAGAATTTCTATGTCTCATAGAAAATCAATTTGATGCAAAACTTAAATTTTTTAGATCGGATAATGGAACGGAATTTGTAAACAAAAATTTCACAACGTTTTTTAAAGAAAAAGGAATCATACATCAAACTACTTGCATAAACACTCCCGAGCAAAATGGAGTGTCGGAAAGAAAAAATAGACATCTATTGGAAATGACACGTGCATTACTATTTCAAAATAATGTTCCAAAAAAATTTTGGTCGGATGCCATCCTTTGCGCCACTCATTTAATAAATAGATTACCAAGCGTTATTTTACAAAATAAAAGTCCAATGGAAATCCTTTACCAACGAAAAATTAATTTTGATTATCTAAGAGTATTTGGTTGCGTATGCTTTGTAAAAATTAAAAGAAAAGATAAATTTGACTATATGTCAACCAAAACCATTTTTTTGGGATATTCCTCATTTAAAAAGGGATATAAGTGTTATGATCCTATAACAAAAAAATTATTTACGTCTAGAGACGTTATATTTTGTGAAGATAAGCCATATTTCAAAACAATGGAAATGAGTGAGACACCACATGCAAGTGACCAAATAAATTTGGAACCAACGGTACTACCTCATGTAAATGACCAATTAGTTACACAAGATAATGACCAAGAGGTTGAGACAAGTGTTGTTGAAGAAACAATAGAAAATATTGAAACCAATGATAATGAGATAGAAGAAAATCAAGAAGTTAGACGGTCCATAAGAACACCAATACCGTCCACTAGACTTAGAGACTATGAGACCTATACGGTGCAATACCCTATACAAGAATTCATATCATATAAAAATATTTCTTCTTATAATGTATTTCTCACCTCCATTGAGAGAACACTAGAACCAAATAACTACCAAGAAGCCATAATTGATCCGGTATGGTGTGGTGCCATGAAGGAAGAACTAAGAGCTCTTGAAAAAAATGGGACATGGGTAATTGTACAATTACCAAAAAACAAAAAACCCGTTGGTTGCAAATGGGTATACAAAACCAAATATAATAGTGATGGTACCATAGAACGGTACAAGGCTAGATTAGTTGCCAAAGGGTATACTCAAACATATGGAATAGATTACAATGAAACCTTTGCCCCGGTAGCTAAAATGAATACCGTTAGAATTTTATTTTCTATTGCGACGAATAACAATTGGAATTTGTACCAAATGGATGTAAAAAACGTCTTTCTTCAAGGAACACTTGAAGAAGAGGTATATATGAACCTACCACCCGGCCATAAATTGGAAAACAATTCTAATTTAGTTTGTAGGTTAAATAAATTGATTTATGGATTGAAGCAATCTCCACGGGCATGGTATGGAAAACTTAACTCTTATTTAATTTCTTGCAAGTTTAAAATTTGTAGTGCCGATCATTCATTATTTATTAAAAATGATGGAGAAAATATAACCCTTGTACTAGTATATGTAGATGATATTATAGTTACCGGAAATAACGTAGAAGAAATTAAAAGAGTTAAAAGCCAATTAAAGGAAAAATTTGACATCAAAGACCTTGGATATTTAAAATATTTTCTAGGAATAGAGGTAGCACATTCAAAATTGGGACTCTTCATCTCCCAAAGAAAGTATACTTTAGACCTCTTAAAGGAAACCGGTAAATTAGGATGCAAACCAATCTCTACCCCAATTGATAACCGGCATAAATTAAATGATGAGGATGGTGAACCAATTAAAGACATAAACCAATTTCAAAGGCTAGTTGGAAAGCTAATTTATCTAACGGTCACCCGTCCGGATATTTCTTTTTCCGTAAGCCAAATTAGTAGATTCATGCACTCACCAAGAACTCCACACCTAGAGGCAATAAATAGAATTTTAAGGTATTTAAAGAAAAATCCTGGCAAGGGAATTTGGATGAAAAACAATAATTCTAATATCATATGTGGCTATTCCGATGCAGATTGGGCTGGAAGTTTTGATAGAAAATCCACTACCGGCTTTTGCACATTTGTAGGCGGAAATTTAGTCACATGGAAAAGCAAGAAACAAAACGTTGTGGCACGATCTAGCGCGGAGGCGGAATATCGTGCCATGGCGTCAACCGCATGCGAATTAACTTGGATAAAACATCTACTCAAAGAAATAGGCATTGCTTGTGATCAACCAATGAAGATGTATTGTGATAATAACTCCGCAAGACATATCGCATCGAATCCGGTATTCCACGAGCGAACCAAACATATAGAAGTGGATTGTCACTTCATTAGAGAAAAAGTTCAAGCAAAGGAAATAGAAACACCATACGTTAAGAGTGAAGATCAACTAGCGGATATCCTCACCAAAGGCTTGGACCCGAGTTCATTTGAAAAAATTTCAAGCAAGCTAGGATTGTATGATATATACATTCCAAGCTTGAGGGGGAGTGTTGAGAAATAGGATCTAGGATCTCAGATTAATAATCATCATAGATCTAGAAATAGAAGGCTAGGATTAAATCAAGGAAGTAAAGGGGCCTCCTTGCATATATTCAACAAATAGGTATACTGTACATAGGTACAAGGTACAAACGGTAACAAAACAGTAGCTTAGATGTTTGTAATATATATAGGAATGGTAACAGTGTAAAGAAAAAGAACAAAATGAAATAATTGTTTTCTCAAAATAACCTCTCCTCAGAAATTGCATAAATTCAACAATTTTTCTATTTAAATAAGTTTTTCTCCTTAATTTTACATTGAGTCCTTTATTTGAGATTTATTTTTCCTTGGTCTCTTTCCGTCTCTTCCTAGCTACTTAATTGCTCTTCATTTTTACATTGTTGGCTTGCTACTTGAACGGAACTTAATTAGTGAGATGCAAAGCTATAATGGATCAATGATTTAAATTGGGACTGAAGTACACCACACTCCCACAGTACAAATGTACAATATTGATCCAACCTGCATCTATTAATGAACAAGAGACAAATGGGTAACAATAATTCAAACCGCTTTTATCCTGTAGGTATTTCTCTCTCTGCCCCCTCTAGTATTTGTCTAGATTTATTAATTTGTGGTGCATTCTATCAGTGAAAACAGCCACGTTGGCGCGACTCTTGAGGTGAAAATGACCTACCTGGCGTTATTAGGACATTCCAAGCACTTGTGGTTCAAATTAAATGTAAGAATATTCTATATTTATTATGCCATATATTACTGTAAAGCTTCTAAAATATCAAGCATTCATGTATGACCAGACATATAATACTTGCGCGCAACACTATTACTGCAAGTTTTTACTACCATGCATTAACCTAAATTTGTTAGTTTTTTTTCAATTTTGTGTGGTAAGTTTTCCAGAATATTTGTGTAGTAATTACCAATATCTTGAGCTGTAATTTTTTAAAAAAATAACACACTTTTGTAAATGTAAATTTGGTTTTACTTTTTCTTTTTCAATATATATATATATAGGCTGTGGCTAATTTGCTGCCGGCAGCATTTCTGTCGGCGGTACTGCCGCCTATTTTTCTGTTTTGTGATGTCCAAATAACAAATCCAAACCGTTAGATGTTTAATCTATATTATAATCTACTTGGAGACCAAATTTTACATTTTTTGGAATTTTTTTACTATATATTAAGCTGGTTTGAAAACTGCTGATTTCAATGCTGCAGAAATTTACTGAAATCAGCGGTTTTCAAACCAGCTTAATATATAGTAAAAAAATTCCAAAAAATGTAAAATTTGGTCTCCAAGTAGATTATAATATAGATTAAACATCTAACGGTTTGGATTTGTTGTTTGGACATCACACGGCTAAATATAGCCCCGGCAGCACCTCTGCTGAAATGCTGCCAGCAGCAATTTAGACAGACCCTATATATATATATTACTTTTAATTAGTGGATACGTACTTTCAGTTCATAGTTTAGCTATATAAACATCTCAATAGTTCATTACTTCATTATTTAGCCGAAATTTTTATTATTAATTACCATTTAAAAAATATATATATAAACCAAATAACCATCATTTCCTTATAATTTCATTTTCATCACGTCCGCAGTTTAATTAAAACTGAGGACAGAAATTGTGTGTTCTCAGTTTCAAATTGCGGACCAATAAAGCGGTCCGCAGTTTGAAACTAATTAAGTCTCACCCGTTACTCCGTCCTTAGTTTCAAACTAATGACATAGTCTTTATATAGCCGGCGGAGCCAATAACTCATTTTATCTTTTTAATTTTATTTTTATTTTTCAGTAGATTAATAATTAATTTAATTATTTATAATTTCAGGTTTGTGTTTTGTTGAACAAATGAGTTTCATGGTATCAATTTATACCAATGGTGTGGTTTTACAAGGTCCAAATGGAGTTCATTATAGTCTTGGGTCTACTACTATGATCCCAATAAGACCTAGACTGTTATTTGGATATAAATTAAGGGGACTATTTGTCATAATTTGAGGGAGAATCAAGGTCAGTATGACCTTAATATTCAAGTCAGAATTAGCAAGCCCACTAATTCGGCACAAACGTGGTTCCAACTATTTTCAATTTAGAATGACCTGCACACGATGGCTCTATCCTTGTGCCAGAACATAGGCTAATTAGTGTGGCTAAAAAAAGGCACAACAAGATGACACCATGTCAAACCGAGAAACAATAAATAGACACGTCAGGTGTACTTGAGGTTAATACCTTGTTTATTTTATTCAATTTCAACTTTAAAAACTTTGTTGAAATAATTTAGATTGAACAATACATTTTTTTTGTTTTTTTTTGCTTTTTTTTTGCAGGTTGAAATGGGATGGATTTGAATTCTTCATTTAGGAGTTGAATTTCTATTTTTTTAGGTTTATTAGATGATTGTGTTGTATTGTTAAGAAAATTGGTTTTATATATTAGTGTTGTATGGATGTTTCATATATTTTATAAAATTTTGTTGGAATGTTTCTAATGATTTATTTTAACTTAATTAGATTTCTCCATTATTTTTTCTTAATACGATATAATTTTCATAAACATATAAAGTCAAAACAAATATATATATAGTGTTATGGAAATAAACTCAAATTCATTATTCTTCAAACAAATAAAAAACAAAAAAAAAACTATAGTTTGAAACTGAGGACACTGAATTTTTGTTGGTCCTTAGTTTCAAGCTGTGACATGGTGAAAATGGAATTTTGAGAAAATGATAGTTGTTTGGTTTATTCTTTTTCGACGGTAATAATAAAATTTTCGGATGCAATCCAATATATTTGAAAATTCTTGGTTCTGCTGTAGAACCATGTGAAAAAACAAAACATTGGGCTGACTTGTGCATTGGAAGTATTAATAAAATAATCACACATATCAACAGAAGAAAATAACATTTAAAACTAATTTTGTATTAAAAAAAAAAGAGAGAAAAGGGAAAAAATGTCCACCATGCAAAAAGAAGAAAGTAACACTTCGAATATATATCCAAGAAAGGACAATTTCAGTGTCGGCATCAATACTGAAAGCCTCTCTCTCTCTCTCTCTTTTCCCCACTTCGTTCTCTTGGATCTTTTGTGCATTTAGTTCAGGCTTTCTGATAGAGCGTTCAAGTCAGTGATTTGGTGAGTTAAGAAATAAATGATAAGTTTACCAGCCACTTAATTTGCTGTTTTAAAAAATATATGTTAAGGTTCTTTTGATCTATTAAATTTAGCGGATATATACTTTGACCTTAACAAGATAATATATTCCGGTTTAGACTAGAATCCGAATAGAAAATCTATATTTTATTCTGAATATGCGTTTAGATTATATTAACAGTGGTTTATATCACATATTATTGGTTTAGAGTATATTAATAGTAGTTTATACCACATATTACCATATTTTTGTTTATATATATATATATATATATATATGCAGTATAACATAGGAAAAACTGCAGAAAACCAAAGGTACATCTCTCGCTCTTATCAGAGGCCGAACAGACAAGCTGCAGCTGATATACAGTGCTGCTGTGATATCTGACCCCTTTTGTATCTTCCGTGGAACATGCTCTCGCTCTCGCTCTCCCCCTTCTTTCTCTCTCTCTCTCTCTGTCTCAGTCTGTGCGCGCCCCACAGTTATATAAAACCCTAAAAATTACTCATCCACAAGACCCCCAATTATACTAGGCTAGAGAGAGAGAGAGCACAAGAGCACTTCAAGACAAACACACTTCAAAATAAATCTGTCTAAAGTTGTGGTGTACATGCATGCTTCCTCTCGTTTTCTGTATCTCTAGCTAGTACTCCAAAGTTTAAACCGAACTAATCCGTCCAATTCCAGTACTGTTCCCCCACTGTCCTTCTTTCTTCTCTTCATAACAAGAATAGAAACCTACCCTCAGTACAAAATCTAGGAAGAGAGGGCTAGGAAGAAAGGAGTGCAATGCTTGTTGTTTCTTCAATGCCGTGCACAACCGATGAAGCACGACAAGTCGAGGCCCAACCTAGTTGTTTCATGGATGATTTTGATTTCACCATAGATGGCGATTTGCTTGACGATATAGATTTTAGTGATATTTTTCAAAAGTTTGATGATGAATCTCTGCCTGACCTCGAGGTTGACCCAGCTGACATCTTGGCTGAGTTCTCTGTCGATCGAGAAGAAACAACGCCGGTGGATTGTTACAAGGAGACGATTTTGGTAACAAATGAGGAGAGTTGCAATAATAAGGCAGATGAGAATGTAGATTTAATAGATATTGTGAAGGATGATGATGTGGCATGTCATGCTGGAGATGACAAGTCGTCATCGTCTTCATCCGGGGAGGCCGAGAGCAAGCACAAGTCTGGAGGAGCAGCAAAGAGCTCACAAGGAAAGAAGAAAGCTAAGGTAATGCATGGTTGAGGTTGTGGTGCAGCTTTAGATTTTATTTATTTATTTATATTTTTTGTTTGACCTCTCTTGGGTTTTTTTTTTTTAATTTCTTTATGTTCTTCTGCAATTCTGCAGCACTAGCTATATGATTCAGTTTTGAAGTTTGAACCTCTTTCATTATTAGAGAAAAAAGAAAGAAAGAAAGAATGTTTCAAGCACGCCCTTTCAAAAGCGCTAATAATTGAAAAGTAAAAACCCTAATGGAACAAGAAACACTCCAGTTTGATGACCTTTTGAATCTTTGTCTTAATTATTCTTCGTATTTTGTTTCGGTTTTAAGTTTTAAGTTTTAACCTGATGGTTTGTCATATGAAAAATTATAAACTGGTGGTGTTGAAGCCACTATTATTTAAATAATAAATTAAGATAGATACGATACTTTCGTTTTAGCAATAAGCTTTGTTTTTTTTTCTGAGTGGCATGTTTCACCTAGCATTGGAGTCAGTCAGGAATAACCTTATATATATGAATTATCACTGCACATCTGTATTGATTGCTGAGTATTGAATAGAGTGAAACAATATGGGGACAAGTTATCAATTGATGTTATATAGGCTTTTTCACTGTATTGAATACAGTGAAACAATATGGGGACAAGTTCTCAACTGATTCCATGCATGTGTTAATCTGTATATGACACGCCTAACCCAATAGTCCAGCACTGATGTTATATAGGCTTTTTCTTCTTTGGAATCTTTACATCATCATTAAAAATCAATCATGTATATGTTATTTGTTTCAAGAAATTGAACGGCAGTCTTTTGGTCTTCTATTGCTGACTATAAAAGTACAAAAATGGGACAGTATCCATTGGTATACCCTCACGGATGCTACCGTTGTTAATAGAAAAAGCGCCTTGTTGTCGATATACCCTCGCGGATAGTCACTTTTACCCTCGCAGATACTAACCCATTTTTGTAGATTTGTTGTACAATAGAAATTAATATATATTTAATTAAAACTTCTGCTGTTGGTTGTGCAATGACTTTTTCAGGTGGATTGGACACCAGATCTGCATCGGAAATTTGTTCAGGCTGTAGAACAGCTTGGAGTCGACAAGGCGGTTCCTTCGAGAATATTAGAGCTAATGGGGATCAACTCACTAACTCGACATAACATTGCTAGCCACTTACAGGTTTGTATATAAATAATACTAACTTGAGACTTCTTATTTTTTACCTTAGTTTATAGGCTATGAAAATTGGAATAACAAGTGGAATCGATAAGTTGACCATGCATAGAATCAGAATCGAATGAATCGACCATTGAATCAGAATCGATAGCTAGGACAGAACAAAGAATACATAACTCATCGATTAAAAATTTATTAAAATTTATCATTCATCGTCTATATATATGGATTGAGTATGGACCTCTGGCCCAACTAAATTCTTTGTCATTGATTTTAAGTTGTGGCATAATGCAATTCCCTTGTTATACCTTTTATCTCTTCAATTGCTTGGAAGGGAGCTGAATGTAAACCCAATAGTAAAAAAAGATTGAGTACAAATAGATGGTAGATTAGCAGTTTGACATACTAGCTAGCAGACATCGAATTAATATTTTTCTTACAATGCAATCTTATGGGTAGCAATGAAGAGATATATATGTAACTACCGGCTATCAGCCTAAAATAATAAAAAAAAGGAAGAGATATGGACACTGGGGGAAAATAATTAAAATTATGTAGTGACACTTCGGTTCTTTGGAGACATATATTTTTCTTTTTACTTTTTAAGTTTTAACTTTTAGTTTGTTTTGCTTGTTTCTTCCTTGCAAGCAAGCCCCCACCTAAACTGCCTTTCTAATTAATACACACATATATAGTTGGTTCATGTAACCAATTTGATGACAATATATGTTGTAATTGCATTTGCTTAATTTTCTTTAGTAAATTTTGTCAGAATTCCTAACATATACGATTCTACAACTTGCAGAAATATCGGTCCCATAGGAAGCATCTACTAGCAAGAGAAGCAGAAGCGGCGAGTTGGAGCCAGAGGAGGCAAATATACGCAACAGCTGGATGTGGCGCTAAGAGGGTCATGAACACATGGTTCCCTCCGACCATGGGTTTCCCGCCTCCCCCTATGCAACCTTATCGTCCTTTGCATGTTTGGGGCCACCCGAGTGTGGATCCTCCAATGGTTCCTATGTGGCCGGCTCCACAATCGCCAACTCCCACTTGGCCTTCTCATCCACCTATCCCGCAAGCTGCAAATCCTCCCTTTTGGCCCCACTATCCAAGGGTATCTCTCTCTCTCTCTCTCAAGCACACATGAACACACACAAAAATGCAAGCAGACATGTGCACTCCTAACTTTATTTTACTCATTCTTCATTAGTTTAATTAAAAATAATTTTAGGCTTCATTTTCTTATTACCAGAATTTAGTTTTCTACCAAGTTTTTGTTTTATGGATTTGTTTGTTGGATGTACACTTAGCATTCTATGTAATGACCTCTCGGCTTAATTTTCTATCCGTACCAACCTTCATTTCTTCTTTTCCACAGGGCCAACCACATGCAGTTACACAAGGATCTCCCTGTGTTGCTGTCCCAGTGGCAACACCGGTATGTGCCAGTACCAATTGATTATTCCATTTTGTATATATGAAACTCTCTAGTGAGAAATTTTCTGACTGATATAATAACGCAGAGGTTTCCTGCTCCAATGGTTCCAAGTGTTATGACGCATCCAATTTACAGACCAATTCCACCTAGTCCTCCGGCATCATCCCGTAAAAATACAAGTTCACAAGTTCCTGATAATGCACATCCAGTAAGCTCACTTATTATTTTTCAAATCGTAGTCTTATTCATGAGGTTGCATGTGTGAATCTTCAGTATTAACCAAGGCCTCAAAATAGAATAAACAATGTACATATTATTCACAACTAGTTTGCTCTTTTGATGCACTCATTATTATTGTTCCTTGCTGTTATTGTTGTTGGTGGTGGTGTCAACTTTTAAATAGACAGTATTTGAATCTATTTTTTATTTTTAATTTGTGCAGTCAAAGGATAGTATAGACGCAGTCATTGGGGATGTTTTAGACAAACCATGGTTGCCACTTCCTCTCGGCTTGAAGGCGCCTTCGACAGAGAGCGTCATGGTGGAGCTACAACGGCAAGGCGTATCGAAAGTACCACCAATGAACTGCTAATTTTGCAATGGTCATGATGGCTCCATTGCTAATTTGTATATTATTCCAAGGAAAATTTGTCGAATTCTCACACTGAGTTGTACCTTTTTATTGCATTTTTTTCCTAGTATTGTTGTTATAGAGAGAACACCCTGTGGATTGACCTGGCATTCGGCTACATTCCTTTCCTTTTTCTTGGAATATATATATGTGCATATATACTTTACCTATGGCTAAGTTTAACTATTTTTCAACATAAAAATGTTCCTGCACATAGGATAAATATAATAGGACATATAAGAGGAAAATTGCTATTGTATTTCCTTTATTTAATTCGGGCATCAGAAACATTTTTTTCTAATTAGTAAAATTGTGTATTTTCTGTGGGAAAAATATATATTGTTTGACAGATTACATGCATTAATGAAGAAAAGATTGATAAATTTACAAAAATAATCACAATAGTGTCATTTATGTCAAGATTCAAGAAGATTAATATCCAAATATTAACTCCTGCAAGGCTGCAAACCTTCTGCTAGGAGTACGTACTCTAGAACTGTTGATGGATATATTAATCAGATAATCTAATCTGAATCCGTATGACGTATATGGATCTAAATTCTAAAGAAATGTATCCCATAGTTTAATATATATATATATAGTAAAGATGCTGTCCCCCTTAAATCTGTCCTCTATCTGTCTCTCTAAAAACCTTTCTTTTTTGTTTTCTCACGTGATCAAAACCCATCATTTTCAATCTTCTTTTAGAAAGAAAAAAAAAATTCAACATAACTCAAAACTCATCATGTTCTTCTTCTCTACTGCTCGCCACCATCTACCCACGCTGACAGTTGTGATGGCAGTCAAGATCCGGCGAGGCGAGCGTGGTGCACCGTCGAGATCCGGCGAGGAGAGCGTGGTGCACCGTTGAGATCCGACGAGGAGAGCGTGATGCACCGTCGAGATCCGACGAGGAGAGCATGGTGCATCGTCAAGATTCGGCGGGGAGAGCGTAGTGCACCATTGGAGGGGTCCATGCTAGCCCAGCGAAGGTTGTCACAGTGCAACATATGAATACTTTATTAGTTAGATATGAATACTTCAGTTGTTAGATATGCATACTTCATGTTACATATGAATACTTCTTGGAAGAGGTGGGATGAGAGAGATGAATCTGACTTTGAATTTTGAATTGTATAAATTATTTCGAACATGTATGAATACTTCGTAATCATCAGTATGAATAATTCTTTAGTTAGATATGAATACTTCATTGTTTTAGATATGCATACTAGTCTGTTGAGAATATTTCTTGGTCCCAATCTGGGCAGGTGTGAATATTATTAGTGTCAGATGTGAATATTGTTAGTGTCACGTGTGAATAATTCATTAGTTAGATATGAATAGTTATATATATGAATATTTCATTTGTTAGATATTGAGTACTTCATTAGTTAAATATGAATACTTTATTTGTTAGATATGCATACTTCATGTTAGATATGAATACTTCTTGGAAGAGGTGGGTGAGAGAGATGAATTTAACAATGAATTTTGAATTGTATAAATTATTTCGAACATGTATGAATACTTCGTAATTGTCAGTATGAATACTTCTTGCAAGAGGTGGGGTGAGAGAGATAAATCTAACTTTGAATTTTGAATTGTATAAATTATTTCAAACATGTATGAATACTTCGTAATCGTCAGTATGAATACTTCATTTGTTTAGATATGAATACTTCTTTATTTAGATATGAATAATATATAGATTCGCTGTAGTGGTCCCCAATCTTGGCAAATGTCGCTTTCAGACGATTGCGGTCCCCAATCCAGGCTATCACAAGACGTCAGTGGTCCCCCTGGTCGTTACTGGTCCCTCCAGCTTGTGTTTACATATGACGAATGGTTCTGATAATAAGTATGAATACTATAAATTCGTAGGTATGAATACTATACGTTTTGACTATTAATAAAATAGCATTAATCTTGCTCTTTGGTGGTAGTTAGCACGTTTTAACTTTTTTTTTTGTCTTTTAGTGCGGGGGACAGATAGGGGACTGAAGTAGGGGGACTGTTAGTCAATTCCTATATATATATAAAGAGAGAGAGGAGGGTTCAAATGCCTCCATTTTTTGTGCCTCCATCATGCCTCCATTTTTAAAAACTTAAATGTCAAAATAAAACCGTTAGATGTAATCTATGTTATTTTCTCTATGTGCCCATAAAAAATTATCACATTTTGATTTTGCTTTTATATGAATTAATAAGTTGAAAAATCAACGTCTATAAATTATCCACATTTGTATACATTTTTACAAGCTCAAGATGACAATCAAAACAAAGTTGAAATGCCATAATTTTTTACATGTGCATAGATAAAATGATATAGTTCATATCCAACGGTTTTATTTTGAATTTTAAGATTTAAATTTTGAGTTATTAAAGTTTTTAAAAATGGAGGCACTTGAACCCTCCTCATATATATATATATAGAGAGAGCGGGGGGGGGGGGGGGGGGGGGGGGGGGGTTTCAAAACCTCATGTTTTCCATATCTCATCATACCTCATATTTTATATCTTCATTTTTAAAGTCCAAATTGTCGATCCGAACTATTCAACATGATATCCATACTAAAATATGCTTGGAGATGAAACTTTATAATTAAAAAAAAAATTACTATTTTTTAGATACGTAGAAAATCACAGTTTTTTATTAAAGAATCACCTTATTTGACTAGCATTATTTGGATTTGGCATGATCTGAATAAAAAATATATTATAATTTGATAAATAATATATATTATTCTACTATGATCTGAGTTGTTTTAAAATTATATGTATCATTTATGTCCAAACATATTAAATAATAATTAATCATATAAATTAGTTTAATTCAATAATTGTTTTTCATTGGTATATTTATAATATAAAATAATTATATTTGCTTGTATATGCATATATTTTATTATTTTGGTCAGTTTAACTAAAATAGTCAATATAATCCAAATCTAATTCAAAGTTTCTAAAATGATGAAGATGGATCCGCATCTCAACTTCCAACTTTCATTAAATATAAATGTGCATGTAGATCGATCTCATAATTTTTTAATAAATTCGCACAAAAATTATGCTATAATCTGATCCATATTCTCCTCCCCGAAGATGTCGTACATACAAAATATATATATATATATATATATATATATATATAGAGTACGGCTAACGCGCTTCCTCTAGCATATGGGCCGAAATGCTTCCGGTAGAAATTTGAAATTTCAAAATCCAAAAAGTCGATCTGAACCGTTCATCTTCTTCTCCATATTAATTTCTGCTTGGAGACCAAATTTTACATTTTTCTGAAATTTTTTACTATTTATTAAGCCATTTTGAAAATCGCTGATCCAACGGTAGCTTTTGATTTTTACTGTTTGGTAAGCCACCGTTGGATCAGCAATTTTCAAAGTGACTTAATAAATAGTAAAAAATTTCAGAAAAATATAAAATTTGGTCTCCAAGTAGATATTAGTATGGAGAAGAAGATGAACGGTTCAGATCGACCTTTTGGATTTTAAAATTTCAAATTTCCACCGGAAGCATTTCGGCCCATATGCTAGAGGAAGCACGTTAGCCGTACTCTCTATATATATATATATATATATATATATATATATATATATATATATATATATATATATATATATATATATATGAGGAGGGATCAAGTTACAACACTTGAAAGTTACAACAAAGTTACAACATCATTTTTTTTCATTTTCAAAGTCCAAATCGTCGATCCAAATCGTTAGATATTCAATCTATATTAAAATGTGCTTACAGACCAAATTTTACATTTTTTGAAATTTTTTTGCTATTTATTAAGATGGGTACAAAATTGCTGTTTTTAATGGTGCAGAATTTTAATAAAAACAGCGATTTTGTACCCAGCTTAATAAATAGCAAAAAAATTTCAAAAAATGTAAAATTTCGTCTGCAAGCACATTTTAATATAGATTGAATATCTAACGGTTTGGATCGACGATTTGGACTTTGAAAATGAAAAAAAATGATGTTGTAACTTTGTTGTAACTTTCAAGTGTTGTAACTTGATCCCTCCTCTATATATATATATAGAGATGGGCTATGGTGCATTGCAATGCATAGGCCATGGTGTGCATTGGACCATAAATCACCGATTCAAAGTCCAAATGACCGATCCAAACCGTTAATCTTGTTCTCCATATTAATATGTGCTTGGAGACCAAATTTTACATTTTTTGGAATTTTTTTACTATTTATTAAGCCACTTTGAAAATCGCTGATCCAACGGTGGCTTCTGATTTTACTGTTCCAAACAGTCACCGTTGGATCAGCGATTTTCAAAGTGGCTTAATAAATAGTAAAAAAATTCAAAAAAATATAAAATTTGGTCTCCAAGCACATATTAATATGGAGAACAAGATGAACGGTTTGGATCGGTCATTTGGACTTTGAATCGGTGATTTATGGTCCAATGCACACCATGGCCTATGCATTGCAATGCACCATAGCCCATCTCTCTATATATATATATATATATATATATATATATATATATATATATATATTTTTTTTTTTAGGGAAAATTTCTGCTATACCCATCAAAACTTTTAAAATAGCCAATTTTCCCATTAAAACATCATAATATCCAATATATCCATCAAAACTTAAAATTCTTTACTTTGTACCCTTTTAATAGTATAATCTTTAATTTAATTATTTAAAAAAATAAATTGACCTATGTACCCTTTGCATCTTTAAACAGAGGTATCCAGTTCATTGAATCTTTCTTCTACCTTCTTCATCCGCTCGACCATGTCTCCCTTAATCGGCAGAAAGCAATTCTTGTGCGGCCGTGCCGCCGTTCTTCCGGCAAACCCCTCATCTCGTGCACCGAAGCGACCTCACTCCCTGACGCCGCTACATCCTATCGCACCCACATAAGCGATCCTTCGACTCAACGCCTCATTCCCGGCGACACTGGTAGGCACATGAGTGTCCAATACCAGTAGACCATGTAACTTTGAATTTTCTTAAAAATTATCCCATGGTCTATTCTATTCGAAAAATCCTTAATAGTTTCTAATGATTAGATTGGTTGGTAAGTTGAGAAAATGTTCATAATTGAAATGATATACCTCAAAGAAAAGATTGGTTGGTAAGTTGAGAAAATGTTCATAATTGAAATGATATACCTCAAAGAAAAGATTGGTTGGTAAGTTGAGAACTTCCTCAAATGGAGACATATTAAAGAATCCCTTTTGATCTTCTCAATCTCTGCCTCTTTCTCTAATCTTTGCTTCTCTGGAAGAGTAAATGACATGAACAAGTTAGGGGTAGACAACTGGAAGCGCTGATGCCATTGGAACAGCCGGGAGCAAGAGAGATACACGAAGGAAACTGGGATTATTATTATTTTTTCACGTGTTCTTCTCCTTTTTTTTTTCTTCTTTTTTTTTTGAGTTGAAACATGCCTGTAGGTTTTGTATTACCAAATCTAAAAAAAACAGGTTACATTTGTCAAGTATTCTTGAAGTTCCTTCCCTAGTCTAGTTACATTTTTCTTAAGTTTCAGAGAAATTGAGTATAGGAAAAGTGTATCCTTC
The DNA here is from genome assembly GCF_964058835.1 of Carex rostrata. Classification (NCBI taxonomy): domain Eukaryota; kingdom Viridiplantae; phylum Streptophyta; class Magnoliopsida; order Poales; family Cyperaceae; genus Carex; species Carex rostrata. The sequence goes on from NC_135936.1 coordinate 7,686,201, forward strand.
ACAACTTGTCCACCAGTTAATTTTGGCTTCTGCTGACATGACTACATAAGAGACCTGAAAGCCCCTGTTGGCTGTTGTTCTTTAGTACCTTCCATGCTTCGAAAGTTTCATGAAAAGCCCTCCAGTCAGAGTGCATAGGGGAGTTCGTACCAGCACATGCCTTTGCTAATTCTTGATAGTCGGTATAAAAGATAGTAGAGGCCATTCCATTCTGAACCGCATTCCGCAAATAAAAGCAGGAGAAAGGAGACATCAGAGAAGAACAGGACACTCCATTTCAAATAGAAGGATAAATTTGTCAATATAATTTTAAAATAATTAAATGAAATTAAATGAAAAAATAGGGATAGAAGAAAGTATATCAAATTTTTATGAGGATTTTGAATATTATGATGTTTTGATGAGTAAATTGACTATTTTAAAAGTTTAGATGGGTACACCGTACACCAGCAATTTTCCCTTTATTTTAATTCTTGACAGAGGCTATCAAGGGTTACAAAATTTATATTGATTGTACTTATTTTCGTAAAATTTAAATCAGATTGATCTTCAAAGGCTCGCATTCTTGACTAAGCCCACATCTAATTTAAAAGCCCAAGTAAATGGGGCCTTTATGGGCCTCAACGGCGCTTAAAGTATGTTGCAATACTAATACAGATGGCCTTTGGGCTTCGATAAAATTTTCAGAATTTACATATCAGGACTCCTATAATAGCACGTTGATATAAAAGTGACTGAATGGTGTATCTGTCCAGAGACGATCTCAGCCTTCCATTTAGTAAATCCAACCGTTCTGAATCATTGTATTGAATATGAGATATTATGCATGTAATTTATGTATCCATTTGTATACAAGTCTATAATTAGTTATAAACTAACTCGCCACATGTTGGGCCACGTAAAAATTGTATCTCTTTTTTCTTTCTTTCCCACGCGTTTCTCACTTTTCTTTTTCCTTTCCCGACGCACTGGATACGCGTCTTTCTCCTTTTGCTTTCCTCTCTTCCGTTCCACCTTTCTCCAGATTACCCATTTTTTTTCTTTGCTTTCCTCTCTTCCATTCCACCTCTCCTCCAGAATACGCGTTTCTCCTCCTTCGTCGGTCTCCCTTAGCCGCTCTCTCTCCCTCTCTTTCACTTCTCTTCTCCTTCTCTTTCTGCCTACAGTCACGCCCCACCACTGATTTGATCTGCCTCCGCTATTAGTCCTCTGCCATGAAGCCACCAGTCCCGCCTCACAGTCGATCTGCCTTGCTCTTCCACCATTCCCGCCTCACAGCCGATTTGATTTTTGTGCGATCTGTTTGCATGACGCCCGCTTTTTCCCCTTTCAATTTTGCTCAAATCAGGTTAGGCTTTCCTTAGATCCTCCGTTGCTTGTATAGCCATGGTTATTATTTCTTTTTCTATGAAAATAGAAATTAAATCAACAATTTTTTTTTTAAATGTTCTTGTAGTTCGGATGCTATAAGTAGAGCAAGACAGATTCGTGTTATGATGTCTGGAAAAAGCACTGGTGCCTACAGTCATAGTAAGGTGAGAATAAAATTTGAATATAGTTCTTATTATATAATACAAGATATATGTATTTCACCCATACGACCAAGGGATGGTGATGTACATAACTCATAATGTGTCAGGTTTAACCAAGCATTTTCCAGGTCATTCTATTTCTCATTTGCTTTCCTATTTTTTTAAGATGAAGTGATGCTACTATTTGAGAAATACAGTCTTAGTGTTCCTAAATGACATGCCAAAAATTAAAAAATGAATGTAGAAAAAGGCAAATGCTAATCACAGTTATATACCCTTTAGGCGTGAGTTTGAGGAAATTTACAATATTGACTGTGAATTTGAGGAAACATGTTGAGTTGGGAGCTGGTGTTTCTGATTCTACAATTTTTATATGAGGAGAAATTTAAGGAATCAGTGCACAGGCAAGTTATTTTCCTATTTTCTGTATATTTTTTTCTCTTTCAATTTTTGACATGTTTTTAAATATTTACTTCAACTACCTAATATGTGAGCTAGCTTATTACAGCCAGAGGAATAAACTTTTGAGCAGCTTAAAAAAAAAATTAGAAATTAATGCAAGGGTTACTGGGTCCCACCTTATATATTTCTCTCTGAACCACGTGGGGCCTACACGTCAGAAGAAGAATAAACAGATCATTCCGGTGCATGTTTAGATGCAAAATGTACACAATTGGTGTCAATTGCAATTTCCAATGATTAGGTGGTTTTCTCTGTAAAATAACATTTTTGGTGTTAATTGCAGAGAAGTGCAATTATAGTTATACACTTTTAGATCAGTTTTTTTTATGACAAAAAGTCAACTTCTGCTGCTTTGCAGTTCCTGATCAGTTTTTTTTTTTTGCTTTTAGTTTTTTTTGTTTTGTTTTGTTGGTCTTACTTTTAACTGCATCAGATGTTGCAAATGCAGTAGCATTTTCTTGAAAATGATGTTTCTGTGCTTTGCAGTAGGATAGCTTAGGGGCTTCATACCAAGTTCACATCGAAATTGGGCTTAACATTTTAATGACCGAATCCAATGGCTTAATGATCAATTGGTTTAACAATGCGTGACAATGCTATCAGCTTCAAGGTTCCTCTATTTCTTTCTCTGCTTGTTAAGGGCATATGGAGGCTGAATTTGATTTAAATGTACAGTTAAAATTAAATTAAAACGACTTAATTTAACATTGAAGCATATTCAAGGTAAGTACTAGCTGACTTTATAGCATCTCATGTAGGATACTGGCTGAAATTATAGCATCTTATTCTTATCATTTTTGTTGTTCAGTGAGTCTATGGTACTATGCGTGGCGTGGATTGGTCTATACTATGGATCAATATTTTTTGTTTTCAAAGTTCAAATAATCGAAACATGATCTCCATATGAAAATGTGCCTGCAAATCAAATTTTTTATTTTTGCAGTTTTTTTTTGCTATTTTTCCAGATAGGTACAAATTTCAGCGTACAATGCTAGACTATTTACAAATAGTAATTTTCTACCTATCTAAAAAAATAGTAAAAGAATTCTAAAAAATGTTAAATTTAGTATGCGAACACAAAATTATATGGAGATCATGATGAAAGATTTAGATCGACTATTTAAACTTTGAAAGCAAAAATATTGATTCATAGTACAGACCAATCCACACTATGAATAGTACCATATAACCTCAGTCTTTGCTGTTTGGGTTAGATACTAACAGGTTTGTTCTCAGTTCTCTGTGCCTTAATTGCAAAGCATGATTGAACTGCCTAGAAATGTGGCACATAATGAAAAGATTATGGTTGTGGTGTGTTAGTGTCACACACGTAGAAATTCCGGGTGGTATTCATATTTATTTTTTACATTCTGTGTTTTTATTTGCAAATATATTAGTGTGTCAGGTCTTTCATGCAGAAAAGGGAGATTTTCAATAAGAATAGACAGATTTTCAATGAAAGAAAGGACATTTATTGTATAATCTGACAGTACATATCTGTTATGTTCAGGTGCACCCGTATACATATAGAAATGAGAATCAATTTTTACATTTTTGACTTCCATCAAGACCCATATGCCGAGTATATTTACTGGGTATGAAATATTGGTTCATAGACAAAGATTTTGAAGGAATCAATGCTCAGAAATGAGGCTATTCTTGGATTAGAATTGAGCAAAAAACACGCACGGAGCTCCATAAAAATCGTTAGGAGGGACTCGCACTGTATAAGAATTGTAAGGAAATTGCTTTCTCAATCCTGTTAATCATATATTTTACCTCTTGTGACGTTGATTATTCATCAAATGTTATTGGCTATGTGGAATCAGAAATTACAACCATGAGAGAAGTTCACACTGAAATGCTCTCTATTGACATCCAACTTGATGGGAGCCGTTTTTTCCCTCTTTTCCCTTTACTTTTGGAGCTTTTGTGCGTAATTCTTACATTTTTTATTTTTGTTTATTTATTGTGTCAATTTATATTTTTACTCAATTTTTTTCTAATTCTATAGCTTCTATAGCTATGTCTTCGTTTAGTGATTGAATTATTTTTAGTTTTTTTCATTTTCTGCTGAAGTATTCCTTTTATTTTTTGTTTCAATTTGTTTCAATAGATGAAATCGTGCCCTAATTGTACAGGCTTGTTTTGATCCAACTATGCATGAAAAATGAGACGTGCAATTCTGAAAAACTACAAGGTCCTATTTCTAAATTTTACAATTTTTCATCATTTAGACTCTTAGTATTGTTACAGTGAAGTTCTTTTTTGTCAAATTTTATTTCTATCGTTGTATAGTTTTTAGAGTTTTCATAACAATTATGACTTCTTTTATTTAGGTTATAACACTTTTTTTTGTTTCCTGTTTTTTAGGTTCCTGTTACAATGAGGCCCTTAGCCTTTAACTTCTAAAAGAGCCAACTGGTACTGATCTAAACGGTACCAGTAAGTAGCCTTATCAGGTTTAGAATGCTTTCTTACTTCTCTTTTATCAATCATATTCGCAAGTTTGAACAAAAGTAAATTTACAGTTTTGTTGGAACTTGAAAAAAAACAATAAAGACTAGGTTTTCACTATAAAGGACAGTTTCAATTATTTATGTATTACTATAAGTTTATGATTTGATTTGTTAAAATTTCAATTTGATTCTTAATTGGCAACATTTGGTGTTTTTTTCATATTTGATACTGGTACATATCAGTTGGTACTGGTACGACTGAATGGTACTTGTTGGAATCGATACTACTTGGTGCCAATTGGTACTACATTGGTCATTATTATAGCTCAGTTATGGTAACTTTTCTTATTGCATGCATTAAGCACTGGTTGCAAATCAATAAATATAAGTCGAGCAAGAAGCAAGGATGATATTGATGCTTTAAATTAAAGTCTGTACCAGTTGTATTTTGTTGGGATCAATTTACGATGCTTTGTTGTAATTATTTCTGACATTTGTTTTTTAAGTTTTAAATATTTTGATGAATAACTGTCGACCTCTATTATAAGTATTAGCTAAATGTCAATATTTATTGATTTCTTAAAATAACCACTTTGTTAATGAGGGTTGCCGAACAACTTAGAGTCCACTTTTTTGCAATAGTATATTAGTTTCTCGATTTAAGTATGAAATTTTACATAAATGAATATTAAGCATTTAGAAGGTCATGTTTGTAATTTCTCCATTTCCTCTGGTCATCACATTTAAATAAATAAATTTCAAGATTTATCATTGTAACTCATAAAATTAAAGACATATTCTTAAGTCATTCTTCATGCAATTTAGAAATTCAAAAACTATTTGTGTGACATTGTAAGTTTATTCTAAAAATTAGTGAATAAATATTTGATAACTAAAATTTTTGTTTTCCCGTTGCAAAGCACTACATTCTTTGTTACTACTAGCTTATGGCTTTTTATGGTTTTATGTGTTTAGGGTTCAGGTTCAATTTACGATTTAGGGTTCAGGATTTACGATTTAAGTTCAAGTTCAGTTCAGTGTTCAGGGTTTACGGTTCAGGTGCATTTCAGGGTTTAGGGTTCACGTTGCAAAACACGGGTCTTTGATGATATTGTCAAACAATCCAAAATTTGATTAGCAGTTGTGCATTTAAAAATGTATTGCCAAACAATTCAAAATTTGACAAGCAGTAGTCCAACACACTTGCTATGCGTTTTTTTTCAATCCATATTGCAAAACACGGTTCTTTAATGATAACGGGACTTAATTTCATTGTCCGTGGCAGCGCACGGGTCGCTTACTAGTCTTCTAAAAGATGGGTCCACAGCTTTTGGGCTTCAATAAAATTCCAAACCTAGCCTGGCCTGTTTTTAAGTTTGGTCTTACCTGGTCTATTACAGTGCCGGGCCGACCAGGTAATGGACAGTCCAGGCGGGTATGATCGAACCGCCAGACTGAACGGGTTTTTTTTGTCATCCCTAAATACTAACCATTTTATTACTGCATAACAGGCTTGCATAGTGCTAGAACAAGGGTGTTTTTGAATTCACCAAATATAGCTCACTAAAAAAACTATTGATTGATTTTTAACGATGCATTCAAATTGTTAAATCCGATCTAATTTACGAATGATGTATTACATGCCAATTTTATAAGTTTTTGAACTAATTTAGTATAAAGTCATGCGAACGAAAAATTATGAAAAATGAATGCATTAAAATTAATTTATAAATTATTTTTTTTATAGCTTGACTTTATACTAAATTAGTTTGAAATTTTATAAATATAATATGTAAATGCATCATTTATAAAGTAGATCGTTTTTAATTGTTTGAATGCATCGTTTGAATCAATCCAATATAATTTTGAGTTAAACTCACAAAAAAACTTGGTGAACTTAAGAACACTCTAATTCTACTCAAAGTTCAGAGATTCAAAAGCTTTTATAGGAACCAAGAGAAAATAAAGAACGGTATACATTTGCATGTCGCATTTTTAGAAGAAGAAAAAAAAATAATAATAAGAGGGAGGGAGGGAGGGAGAGAAAAGATACAGTTAGAAGAAAGCTCTTGAAAAAAAAAAAGTTGGTTCTTTTTGATAGAAATAAGAGAGAATTGTTGGAACTACTAAGCTTAAAGTTTAACATTAAAAGAGAAAAAAAATCAACCAACAAATTTTCAAAAATACAATAAAGCTAGCAGCACATTGCACAGAACGCGTATCCTCTGCATTAACTTAAAGGATAATATTTTAAGTTCATCAATTTTAACCATCTGATGTTAAATTGAGTCAATTCAGCTCCTGTTTATAATGTATGAAGTCTTTCAATATTAATACAGATCTAGTCCGTATGAATTTTAAAACAAATCGGACGGTATTCCTTTTGAGTTTATGCAAAGGATACGAATTCATATTGCACATGCGCAGTAGAACCTTTCAATGACTCTTCCATACAAATTGTTTCAATTATAAAATTGCAAAAGCGTATCAATGCTATATTTCTTGTATTAACTAAATAAAATATATATATATATACCTTAAAATTAAAAGGTGACCACATCGTTTTCACTATGACCTAAAATCTCCAGTCTCTAAATACATTATGTCGACAAAAACTAAGTAATGATTTTCTCTTTATTTTTTTCAATAGTAAAAAATCATTACTTTCTAATGATTCATAATTTAGATATAATGATTTTCTAACTATTTAAAAAAATAGTAAATATATTTTAACAAAATAAAATTTTTGATCTTCACACGATATTTTCATATAAAGACATTTAAATATTTAAAGTTGACCGTTTGAACTTTAAAATTAAAATACGGATCTATAGTACGGTTATATTGATAATATGGATATCCATATCCTCTCTAAATTTTTATTTAAACCCAATTACATTAGTAAAAAAACTCTCAAGGTCTCTCGGTAAAGCTAGAGGTGTTCATCGGGGTCCGGTTTATTGGTTTTAAACCGAACCGAGAAAGTTCGATTCAAATGGTTCAGTTTTTTGTTAAATGAATCGGTTCTGTTTATTTTTAAAACCATTTTAATAGTTTGGTATGATTTGATATATAAATTTTAAAACTTCTTAGTACGAATCAACTGATATTTAAATCCATTCCACCTGAATCAAATATAAAAATAAAATAAAAAAAATAAATTATGACATAATATATATTGTTTAGTTCAGTTTAAAACCGATTAAAATGAACCAAACAAAAAATTTAAATCAATCTTTAAAAAAGTTAGAAAAATTAACAATAAAAAGTATTTATTTTTATAATTAATATCCTATTTCAGTTCAACCGAACAAACAAAAATTTATTTTGATTTGTTTAGTTCAGATCGTATTCGGTTATTGTTCTATTTTAGTTCAGTTTAATTTAAAAAAAACCGAATAAAACTTTGACTAATTAATTCGGTTTGGACCGAACCGATGAACCCAATGAACCCGGATCCGTATCCTCCCAGGTAGCTGACTCAACACAATTGAAACGAACGGTTCAGATTCACTCTCATCCGGTGTTTGCACGGGATGACATGGGGAGCCGTATTATTTGTACTTTGAGATTAGTGTCAAGTTAAAAAGATCAATTTTGGGCCGTCCAATTCAATTGTACTCAGTCCGGTAACCGAGGGGATGTGAATTCAATGAAGCCAAGGTAAAACTGATAAAGAAGCTGCGCCTTCGGTAGAAGAGCAATCGCGCTCAGGCATGGCACCTTCTCTGGCGACAATAAACGGAGTACCTCTGCTCTTCCTCTCCATACTACTCCCGCTCCGCTTTCTCCAGCTTTCTCTCCGCTTCTTCCTTTCCCACCGCTCCAGATCTGACCACCGCCTCGTAAATCGCAATGGGACACCGATGCGGTCTCTACTCGTACTTGTTTCCGCTGCCGCTTTAGTCGTCTCGATCTATGCTTTCTCTGATCCGGTCGCCTCCCCTGATAAGGGTGCGGAGGCAGTGTCAAAGGTGGAGGAGATGAGGCACGAGATGCAGCAGATGGAAATACAAGCTCTCAAGGATCATGTTTTTCAATTAGGTAATTTGTTGACTTGTCGTATGATTATTAATCTTCAGAAATTAGGGAAATTTACACGGGTAATGATTTGGTGATGGATATTTAGAATCTAGTCTGGTGGAAATCACAAAGAAGCTGGATGTCAAGACCGAGCTACTGGAGGAAAATAGTAAGCTTATAGAGGCAATGGAGCTTGATATCCAACACCTGATTAACGAGCAAGAGAATATTAAGGTGTGTATTTTGGATATATTTATGAAGTTGTTAAATTGTACTGTCTATTTTACTCCAGTCTGACTTGAATCTTGTCAGATGAGTTGGAATTGGGGCTTGTTTGTACTCCCCAGTCTTAACAAAGATGGTTTGGTTGTTGATTTATATAATTTTTTAACATCAAAGGGCAGTAACAAATAAAATAAAACTAAAGAGTAATTTTGTATACATGTTGATCCAATAATGGGATAAGGTAGTTCCTATATGTTCAAAAATGACTTCTATTTGAACTAACACATGCAGGACTACTGACCCTTGAGAGAAGTTTGTGATGTTATGATGCAGATGTCTATATGAAGTGTGGAGGACAAATGTTTTATTTTCTCTTTTCCTTTTGTGGTTCTGTTATGTAAATATTATGATTCAGACATTATGTTTGAGGTTATAATTAAGCTCTTTAGTATCTAAATAAAGGTTTAATGGTGAATTATTGACATATCTATTTGTGAGGATTTCATGTACATATTATTATTCAGACATTATGTTTAAGGTTATAATTAAGCTCTTTAGTATCTAAATAAAGATTCAATGGTGAATGATCATCTCTACTTCAAGGATTTTTATCATTTCTTAAAATGGCCAATATTAATACAGGTATTGTGATTGCCACAAGCTTATATTGTTCTGTTTCGAGCTTGAATACAATTGATGTTTAACTTCTGTTTTTCTTCTTGTCAGAGTTCCTTGAGTATCAGATACCACCAGGATGATAACAAAGATATGGAACAAGAGGTTTCTCTCTCAACATGAACATAATAGCATTATATGCTGTTATGCAAATTTTATATGGTATATTATAATATCTGAACATAAAAATGACTTCAAATTGGAATGGTACAGGTGGAACTGCTGAAGGATCAGTCTAGCAAGGTGAATTCCAATATTTACCATCTAGAATTATCAGCAAAAGACACACAGAAAAATCTGGAAACCCTAAATTCAGAAATTATAAAGGTAACTTGTCTTAGCTTCTCTTGTTCTATGCATGTTGAGAACTGTCATTTATTACTTCATAGATGAAATATTTTTCAATTTAATTGCTTTATGAACAACAATTCTCTTCATATAATATTGATTCAGATTCAAATCAAGTTTATCTTAAAATTCGTAGTTCGTTTTGTTAGATTCTCTTTTGGTGTGCTTTTTCCATGTAGATAATTTCACATTTGGAGTAATTTCATAAGTAAGGCGTATATAAGATTCAACTATTAAGTCTCAATCACAAAACTGAACAAAAGTTCTAACTGAAATGGTTCTATTGATATTCTACCTGTTTGCTAACATTATGATGGTACAAAGCAAGAAATACTGGTACAAATCCGGGAGCATATATGAACTAGGTGAGTATCAGTATTAATTGGGGTGTATCAGTATTAGTAGGGACCATCCATTCAAAAATCTCTTATTAGTAGCGACAAAACAAGATGTTGATTAGCTTGATACCAACAATTTTATATATTTCTTTGTACTTCATCAGATTCAGAGTATAATTTCAGAGCAATGGATTCAGATCAGACATTTAGAGCAGGCATTTCAGCAGACAAAGGTATAACATGATTTCATCTGATATTATACTTTACAATGGGAAGCTCATTAATTTATCAACTCGATCGCAATTCATTAATTTACTCACTTGACCTCTTGTAGATTATGGCATCACGTGTTCGAAGAAAAACTTTGCAGAGCATCCCATTTGGCAAACTTGCTTACCTGAAGGTAACTGGCATTTGGTGTCTATTTTTTCTTGGTTTTGTTTGCTAAAGGCTGAAATTCATTGGTAAAAAATGTGTAATTTTCCAATGTTTATTTTGGCATTTGTGCTCCTCCTAATACTCATATAAAATGAACTAGGTTGTACGGTTCATTGAAGTCATCCGTCTCCAATTAATTCATGATATTACTGTGCTTGAGTCCTTCTTATTGGGACCCTTGGGTTCTTACCTCTCTGATGCTTCTGACCACTTATTGAGTTTCAGTCAAGTGGCACAAGAGCGTTTTCTTGAGGTGATATATTTTTTTAGCCTTATCATGTTAAAAGTATTTTCATTTTCATGGCTTCTTTAGTCCATCGATTCCTTACCTTGCTAATTTCTTTTTGTAATATTTGTATTTAAGGTGTTGCAGTTACTTAGACGAATCCGTCTTAGGCATGTTTCAGATGTGACTGTGCAGGATTCATTTTTCATGGGTTGTTCTATATCAAGGCCTTGTTTGCCCCATGTTTATAACCATTTTCGCACAATCAAATCAGTAGCTCTGAAATTCCACCACGAGGTACCTCCAACTTATTTAATTATAGTATTTCACAGATATATGACTAATATTTTGCTCACATTTGAATTTCCTAATTGATAGGTCGTTGAGTTGGTCAATCGCATAATCGATTTAATCTAGGCACTTCACCCTGAATGCTGTATATACATTTCTTCAGTAGGGTCCTACTCCTTTACAATAGTGACAATTTTGGCAGCATATCTATCTACCAGTTATATAGTTTATTATTTTCTGATTAGAGTTAGTTGTGTACACATTGTGGATGACATTGCTTGGATTAAGTCTACAAATTTTATTTAATATTTAATCCCATTCGTAATTTGTTTGTGCATATCCGTTATAATTTTTTTTTTTTGTTTCTGATTACAAGCGGAAAAGAAAGGAGAACAAACATGATGTTTCTGTATCCGCTTCACTGTTGTATAGCATCCATGGACGCATCATTAACTTAACACTAAGCATTAGATTCATCATCTTACATTATAAAGGGTTGGGCTACGGTGCTTCTCAAAGTAAAATAAGTATTTTATTTCACAATCATATTTTGTAATTTTAAAGTTCAAAACATCGATTCGAACCGTTCAAGTTGATCTTTTATGTTAAATTGTGCTTGGAGACCAAATTTTATATTTTTGGGAAATTTTATCTATTTTTTTGGAAAATTGTTGTTTTTTATGGTCCATAATTTTTTGAAAAACAGTGATTTTCAAAAAAATTTTAAAAATAGTAAATTTTTTTCAAAAATTATAAAATTTGGTTCCCAAGCACAATTTAATATGGAGATCAATTAAAATGGTTCGGATCAACGTTTTGAATTTTGAAATTGAAGATATAGACATAAAATTAAATAATGGCTTTACTTTGCGAAGTATCGTAGCCCAACTCCATTATAAATATTGATTTGCGTAAGGAAAACTAATGATGCCAAGTAGTTGCACTTTATCATCACGTAAGAAAAACTAATGATACAATATTATTTGTGCTCAAAGAGCTAGGCCCAAAGCAATACTGTGTTTAATCTTGATCTCAGCCCGGCTGAGTGGCCTGGAAAAATTAACTGAATAATCAATTCAATCTAGCTCATTAAAGTAGGGTTCTACTCATTTCCAACAGCGACAATTTTTACTATCACAATTCACAAGTTCTTCCTGTGTTTTAAGTAATGTTCTAAATAACTAGCTATAACTGTGTTATAGTTTTTTCGGACTCTAAAAGCTATGGCACTATGAGCGATATATAGCTAGCTATCAGCGCTATAGCTAGCTACTTAGTGCAATCGCTTTTTTTTTTAACCGTTCCACTATACCGCTATAATTGTTATTTAAACCATTGATTTTAAGTATATTGATAATTGAATAATTTAGGTTCGGTTCGGCAGGGTTAAAAATTCATGATTCGAGAATAATTTAGATATAATTCTGGAATGATTTCAAATTATCTGAATTAGATATCCCAGTTCCACAAGGGAGCAAAAATAAAAATAAAATGTTTTGAAAAAATGTATAATTCGGAAATTATTTGTATAATTCACGAATTATTCACAAATAATTCGGTCAAAATTCGGTCAACCGACTAATTCATCGTTCAATTCACTATCCCTAAAAGAACGAATTATTCGCGAATCTATTAGAGTCAGTCGTGGTTATTGCGTATACATTACGTCTATATGTACAGCAGTGATGGTTACTTATCCAATTAGTTTTAACTAAATATCAATTTACAAAATTTATTTTATTTTAAAGGACATACAAACAATCACTACCATTATAACAAACTTTATTAAAGGGCATACAATTAGGGGCAGACCCAGTATGTAACAGGGGAGACAACCGCTATCTCCCCTGGATTTTGAATTTTAGTAGTGATCTATCGGAACTGATCGACTTTTGCCTCTTCTGGAAATTTCTTTGCCCCACTCCGAATGTTTGATTTGTAATTAGGGTTAAATTTAGTGTTAAAATTAAAATAATTTTCTTGAATTATGATTGATAATTAGAATTATAAGTTAAAACATCAGAAATTATAAGTCAGAGCATTGAAAAATATAAGTCAAAGTATTATTTTTTTTATCGAATACTCAATTAGTTAATGTATTTAAATTCAATTAGCTGACTATTTAAATCCGATTCGATATTTTTTGCCTCCTCCCCTCTCCCCGATGAAAATCCTGAATGCGCCACTGCATACAATCCAACACTTTTTTTTTTCCAACCTGATGAAAATCCTGAATGCGTCTCTACCTGGCTGAGTGACCTCCAAGATATATTGCACGTGTTGCAGCTTAATTTGCATCCACAAAATTAAATTACCCAGCATTAGCACACATATATGCCTGATTGTACAAAACAAAAGGGGACCCCACCTTGAGATGATCTGTACGTCTTACTCCTTTTGGAATTCCTTTGTTTACCATTCAAGGAAACAATTAAAATTTCCACATGGATATATTCACGGTCCTACTAAGAAGACTTGAAGATGGTATTTGTTCTTAAAAGAAAGCAATTCTTTGTAATGTGAGGGATTGGGGAAAAGGATAATATATGTTGCGCTTTACTTCAGAGAAGAGATTATGAAAATTCTCCCCTTAGTAGGAGGTTTAGATTTCAAAAGCAAAAAGAAAAGCATTACCTAGCTGGGTATTGCTTTATTTATTGCATTAAAAAGAACATGGAATAATTTCTCTAAAAATATGGAACCATGTTTGATCGTCTACTTTCTCGTAAGAAAGAAAAAAAAGGAAAAAAAAAAAAATATAGAAACCATGTTAAATTTTGACAAACCTAAAACAATTGCAATCCGAAAGTAGTTCTGATGTTAAATTAATTTACTCTAAAAATAAATATATTGGACAAACGAAAAATCAGTAGTCTTCATTAACTATAGACTTTTTTTTTTATATTTTTTATATTATTTCAATCTAAAAAAGATGTATCAACATATTATAATATGTTCTTGAAATATATTCCAAATTAATTAACTTGCTTTGCTTGTGAAGAAAGACGAACATGTTGAAAATTATTTTAACTTGATCTAAGCTTTATCAAGAGAAAAAAATAAAATTATGCTATACATATATTTTTAATGATAAATAAATTTTACATGGTTGCACCAAGTGATGTTTTCTAGGTTATTTTGCATGATATAATGATTTACAATTGTTTCATTAAAAGTTATAATGATTTACAAATGCATGGAGGGCATTTAAAAATTGAGGATGTTGCGAAATGGATATATCATAAAAACTATTGACCTTCTAAGTTTCTTAGCTATGTTATATTTTCTATATTTTTATGTGTCCTATTTTTTCTCTCACTATTTTAATCAAATGACTCTACTATTATTTGCATTTGATTTAAAATAGATGTATTTGATATGTCTAAAGTGTAATGAAAATTTAAAATAATATATTATTTTGTATACTTTTGTTGAGTTATTGTACCGCTAATCATGTTGTTTACTATATAGCAAACGTCTTTAACATTTTGAAAATAAGTTTTAGTTCTCTAACTTTTTTAACTTTCATTTATTATAGTTTAACTAATATGACATCAGTGTCATTTTAATCTATATAAAATCAAGTCCAAAATCTATCAAATCAACTTTAAATGATGAATCTAATTCATTCAAACTGATCTACTTCATTATTTGTCTATTTACATGAAAAAAACTATAATTTTTTGAATTTATTTAGTATCAAGTCAAGAGATCGATCACATGTGGGAGTTTTTAAGTCAATTTTAATGCATTCATTTTCAACATTTTTTATCACTTGACTTCATACTAAAATAACTATAAAAAAACATATTTTTTTTGTATGTAAACGCATCACTCATAAAGTAAATCAGTTTAAATGGTTTGAATTACTCGTTTGAAGTCTATTTAATAAATTTTGGGATTGGTGTCATATAACACCAATGTCATACTAGCCGAACACTTTAAGAGGAGTTATATGAATTATATTACAATTGTCCTGTTTTATGAACTACTTTTTTCTCTTCTATATTTTTTTTACAGTGAAGCCAAAGCAGTCTAGTAATTATAATATTCGTTCCGTTTTCATGAATATAATAACGATCGTATCTGACCGCTGGTCCTGTTTTTCTTTTATCTTTAATCATTCTCTGATTCTAGAGAGAAAAAGAAAACATTCTTTCCTTTGTCTTGGTGCTCTCAGAGTACTCCATCTGATATGTGCACACCTAGCTAAAGTGAAAACAAATATTACGTAGGTTTTTAATTTCAAAAAAAGATTTATAATTTTTTTCTATTAATTCGATAAATAATTTGATAGAAAGAAAATAGCAGAGGTGAAAACGGATCGGCGGATCGGATAGTGGTAAATAGTTAGTATGACATCGGTGTCATAAATTGTATGGTGTGTATATATCTACTATTCAGATAGAAATAATTGAAATATAAAACCATATCAGTTTATGTATCCACTCTATTTTCACCCCTACATATAGGGCTGCTCATGATGAGTTGAATCTAATTTGAGGGTAACTTGGATTCAACTCATGAACTCATGAGCCGAGTTGAGTCTGAGTTGCTAATTCAGTTTTGAGTCAGAAATTCTAACTTGGATTCAACTCGCCAACAACTCGAATCAGCTCAAGTCGACTCGTGGCTCGTAGCATAGTTTATCAAAATAAAATCTAACAAAATAAATAGTACATAGTTTATCAAAATAATACTCAATTTAAAACTTTATATAATCAAACAGTAGTAAATACATAATTAAATAGTACAAAGTTTATCAAATTACTAAATAGTACAAAGTCTAACAAAAAAATTACATAGTTTACTGAATCAATAAGTCAACTGAGTTGATTCTGAATCGAATTGAGAGTAACTTGGATTCAACTCGTGAGACAACCGAGTCAGTTTTGACTCGAGTCATTTTCAACTTAAATTATTGGTGAGTTGAATCCTACTTGATTCCGAACGAATCATAAATTATGATTTATTTTTTTTGTGCACCCCTACCTACATGCAAGCTCTCTTTCTTTTTCGTAATTTAGTAATGCTGATCTCCGAAAAAGTAAATTCTATCATTAACATTAATTTAAACTAAAGTTACTATTTTACACTCCTCTCTAAATTATTAGACGCACACATGACACATGCAGTTGTCCCCTTTAATTTGTTCTTAAAAGTTATTGCACATCTTTGTATTAGACAATAATTAGTTTAATATTCATCCTGTCAGTACTGTACTGACAAGCAGTACATAATCATGATACGTAGCTTCTAATTCCTGCACTTGATCTCTCATACAGTTAAAATTAAAGATAATACATATGGGAAGGGATATATTTGACAACTAAAAATAATCAATTAGACGTTTATTAAAAAAAAAATAGATATACTTTTATGGTTTAAGTTGGTCAAATTTATAAAAGAAAAAAAAATGGTGCAGTTTGAAAATTGTCTGGTTCATGTATTAAATGTAATAATAAAGAAGTGTTAATTTTTAAACTGCTCGATATACAGAAGATCAATTAATTTTTAAATTGAAGGAAAATTGAGATAACTTATCTAAACTATAAATAAGTTACATTTTTTTTAGTACTTATTTGATAAGTCATCACTATTGTTAAATGATTTCAATATAATTCATTGCAATATATTAGAAGAAAAATAAACAAAAGCATCAGTTCTTAATTATTAACAAATATTCCGCATATATTACACAAATCTTAAATTAAAATTCACACACAACCTCATTACATCAATCCCGAATCCAAACCAAAGTATCAACGCATGCCCCTTAAAAATCAAATTAAATCCCATTGCAATTAGGCTATCCCAATTAAAGAAAATTAAATGGAAACCTGAAAAAAAAAAACACACACACACACACACACAAGGCACACTAGAGAACACAATTAGTGTCTCTATATATAGATTTCACTTATGCATTGCACCAGTGCTCCTGAAGGAACTCAATGCTTTTACAGTTTCCTTCCAAGCACGAATTTGTGATACAGTACCGCTATCAATGCTCCAAGAAGTGGGCCCACCCAAAAAATCCACTGCCACATCAAATTATAACAATCCATGAGATCAGAAATATATATATATATATTTTTTTATATTGTAATAGCCCAAAGGCTTGGAAAGTTGAAAGAAAAGAAAAAAAAAGGATATTGATAAATATTATCTGAAAATATCATATCTTATGTTGCTCATAAAATTAGCTAGTAAGTACCTATAAAAGTTATACAGAAGAATCTGAAAAAATACTCTTTTATGTCGGCAACAAAAGCTTAAGATTATGGGATTATCGATCGCGTAGCAAAGTTCAAAAAGGAAAATGAAATAAAAGAGTGATCTGAGTGATTTTGTATAAATCTATTTCAAAGTCGAATTTTTCTTTTTTGAATAACACTAAAGGTAAAGGGTAGATTCAGTTTATACTTCCTTGATAGCATAATATATTAATTAGTTTATACTAATTAGTGACAAACAAGCTTATTAGTTTGCAAGAAAAATTGTATAGATATTATAAATCATGAGATTTCTACTTGTGTGTACAAAACTATTCAGATCGATCGATTAATAGATGATAAGTCTTTTGAAAAACAATTAATTACAAGAAAATTAAAAAAAAATCATCAAGTGCTTACATGTTCGCGCCAGTTTTTCTTATTGTTGTAAATAAGTGCAGCTCCAAGACTCCGGGCTGGGTTTATACCCGTACCCGTTATCGGGATGGTTGCAAGGTGCGCTAAGAACACGGCAAAACCAATTGACAAAGGCTTCAAAACCTAATCAAAACACAATCTTTTCAGAAAAAAAAATACCTTGTTCAGAGAATGTGAGTAATTTTTGTGCCGTATATATATCAGTATCATATTATAGAGTCCAGCTAGTATAACATCGGTGTCAAATGACACTAACTTCAAAATTGATTGAATAGACTTTAAATAACTAATTCAAAATGTTCAAACCAATTTACTTTATGAGTGATGCATTTACATGCAAACTTTTTATATTTTCGAGTTATTTTAGTATCAAATCAAGCGGTTTTAAAATTGAAAAATGAATGTATTAAAATTAACTTAAAAACTCACACATTTGACCACTTGACTTGATACCAAATAAATACAAAAAGTTATAAATTATACATGTAAACACACAACTAATGAAGTATATCGGTTTGAACAGTTTGGATTCATCGTTTGAAGTCGATTCGATAGGTTTTAGAGTTGATGTTATATAGACTGAAATGACACTGATGTTATAGTAGCCATACTCCATATTATATATAAAGCATCAATCTAATAAATTTATTTGTTATCTGAAATTATAACACTTGAATATTCATTAATGAGACTAATAATTACTAGCTAACGGTCAGGACCCATGCATGTAGGTAAGATGCATGTAAAATATAATTAAAAAATACCGGGACGTAGGAATGAAGAGCTTTGCGTTCCGGATCACTGGCAGAGAAAACGGTATAAACGAGAACAAACGTGCCCATGATTTCTGCACCAAGCGCCGCCCCCCTGGAGTAGCCATGAGCGACAGAGTTGGCCCCACCACCCAGTGAGTTGAAAGGGTGTTTCATGATCCCTTTCACTATGCCAGCTCCACATATTGCACCAAGACACTGAGCTATGATGTACAGCACAGCACGAACAAGGGTAAACTTTCTTCCAACCAAAAACCCAAATGTTATGGCTGGGTTAATGTGGCCTTCTGCATAGATTTATAAATACAAAAAATGAGATAAGTTATAAACAAAACTAACACACACACACACACACATATATACACACACACATACTATTTGCAACATCAAAGTTTAGCAAAGGAAAAACCTGAGATGCCACCAATGCAATAGACAAGAACAAAGATGGATCCACCGAAAGCCCAGGCAACGCCCTCAAAGCCGACACCAGTGCATGCCTCTGTCTGACTCTGGTTTTTGTAGCCAATAACAGTGGCAATGGTGATGTAAAGGAAGAGAAGGGTTGCGACGAACTCCGCTATGATCTCACGGTAAAGAGACCACTTAGACAACTCGCTCATGTCAAACAGTCGTGCTGGTTCATCGGGTTTTGGGTTCTTTCCGTTTTCCGTTACATCCCTGGAAGTTTCCATGGCCTTTGGCATGGTTGGTTAAGCTAGAAGTTGGTGCTGTTGTGTTTCTAAATCTAGGTTTGGATATATAGATTTGCAGGGAAATGGTTCGTTGAGGGGTTAATTTATATTTGAAATGTGGTACGGACGGACAGATTCTTCTTTTAATCTTTTTCGTTTTATTTTAGCTTTATAAATTTACAGAAATTTCCAACACATTTTCATTTTATTTATCAAAGATCATAACATGAGGTCGCTTAAGGGCAACTTTTTTTGGTTCCTTCATAACTAATTCTATTTTTTTAAAGCTATATATATGTATAATCTGATGTTTTTAATTAAGTCAATTTTAATGCATTTATTTTCAATATTTTTTACCACTTGACTTGATATTAAAATAACTTGAAAAAAATATTTTTTTTGCATGTAAATGCATCACTCATAAGGTAAACTAGTTTGAATGGTTTAAATTTATCGTTTGAAGTTTATTCAATAAGTTTTGAAATTGGTATCATATGATAATGTTACCAATATCATACTAATCAAACTTGATACTAATATCATACTGACCAAACTTTTTAAGAGAAGTTATATGAATTATATTACAATTGTCTTGTTTTAAGAACTATTTTTTTTCTCTTCCATATTTTAAAGTCAAAAAGCAGTTTAGTAATTATAATATTCGTTCCGTTTTCATGAAAATAATAACGATCGTACCAGACCGCTGGTCCTGTTTTTCTTTTATCTTTAATTATTCTTTTGTTTCCTCTATTCTCTGATTGTAGAGAGCAAAAGAAAACATTCTTTCCTTTGTCTTGGTGCGCTCAGAGTACATCATCTTGGTGCTCTCAGAGTTAGGGCTGCTAATGAGTCGAACCGGCTCGTGAATCAATGAGTTGAGTGGCTTAATATTTCATAACGAATCAGACTCGAAACTAAAAAATGTCTTAACTCGACAAGGCTCACTTTTAAAAGAAAAAAACTCAGCTCGGCTCGACTCATGTAAACACTTGGCTTGACTCCGCTCGACTCGTGAGCTCGCGAGTCGGCTCGTGAGCCGGCTCATATTACATGTTTAAAAAATGATCATTTAATTATTTTAAAGAAATGATTGAAGTGGGATAGAGATATTCTTGTGACTTTAAATTACATGTTGAAAAACTTTGATTATTTTTTAAAGAAATGATCTAAAGAAATTTGAAAAAAATATCATTTTTTTAAAATAATTTCAAAATGCCGGCTCATATTACATGTTGAAAACTTTGAAATTTGAAAAAGGAAAAATTTAAAATTTGAACAAATTTGAAATCTGAAAAATTTGAAATCTGAAAAAATTTTGAAATCTGAAAAAAATTAAAATCTGAAATCTAAAAAATTGAAATCTGAAAAAAAATTTAAATCTGAAAAAATTTGAAATCAGAAAAAAATTTGAAATCGAAAAAATTTGAAATCTGAATTTGAAATTTCAAAAAAAATTGAAATTTGTAAAAATTTGAACTTTTTCCAAATTTGAACTTTTTTCAAATTTCAACTTTTTTCAAATTTCAACTTTTTTCAAATTTCAACTTTTTTCAAATTTCAAATTTTTCCAAATTTCAGTTTTTTTTGAAATTTTAAATTTTTTTCAGATTTCAAATTTTTCCATATTTCAATTTTTTTTTCAGATTTCAAAATTTTTCAGATTTCAAATTTTTTTTCAGATTTCAAATTTTTTCAACATGTAATATGAGCCAGCATTTTGAAATTAGTTTAAAGAAATGATCGTTTTTTCAAATTTCTTTAAAAAATAATCAAAGTTTTTCAACATATAATTTAAAGTCACAAGAATATATCTATTCTACTTCGATCAGTTCTTTAAAATAGTTAAATGATCATTTTTTCAACATGTAATATGAGCCGGCTCACGAGCCGAGTCGAGCCAAGTGCTTACATGAGCCGAGCCGAGTCGAGCCAAGTACTTACATGAGCCGAGCCGAGCTGAGCTTTTTTCTTTTAAAAGTGAGCCGAGTTAGAGCCGAATCATTTTGTTTCTCTCATTGAGCCGAGCCGAATTTGAGCCGAACCTTAATCATTAGCAACCCTAGTCAGAGTACCCCATCTCATAGTACGTAGGTTTAATTTAAAAAAAATTATAATTTTTTTCTATTAATTCGATAATTAATTTAATAGAAAAGAAATATTTGAATATCTTTAATTTATACTAAAAGCGGTTGCATATGCATGATATATATTTTTCTTCCTTAATGAAATATTTTTAGATTAATGTAGTTATTAATGCCTATATATGGATTTTCAACTAAGAATCGATCAGAATCTGATTACTTTGTGCCGATATTTTTAAATATACCATTTTATAAAAAATGTTAAACCAAAACACCATTTTCGGCTGGATTTTCCAAATTTCGCATGGCCGCTTCTGAGGGAAGCGGCCACCAGGAGCTGGGCCGCTTCTGAGCGAAGCGGCCAATATATTGGGCCGGATTGAGGCCCAGCGGGGTGGCCGCTTTGGGGGGTAGCGGCCAGGGCCGCTTCCTGGGGTAGAGGGCACCCTGAATACATAAAAAAGACAGACAGATTCATTTGACATTTGACGGAGAGAGATTCATTTGACGCACAGAGATCATATGCCACTAGTGCCGCTTCAGCCATGTGTTGATAAGTGTTTGTATGTGGTAGTAGTAATGTACAAACCTTCCAGGGTCAATGCCTCGGAGACGACACACTGCCAGAACATGAGAACACGGTATTCTGTTTAATTGCGGCTTCTGGCATGTGCATGTAACCGTGTTCTCATCCATGATTACCACCGTGTATTTATAATTCGCTTTGGTAAACCGGCCAGAAGCGTCTTTCATGTATGCATTAACTTTCTCTTGTGTGGATGTTATCTCAAACTCGTTCCAGTTGCCAAATCCACCGAGCGTCGTCATAGATTGTGACCTCCCGCACCGTTTGTTAATCAACTAGGAAAAATACATTGCTTGAAATTAATAAAAATTACAAAAATAAAATAATTTAATGAAAATAACATACCTCGTGCACACGGCATGAGAACTGTTGACCCTGGCTTGCTTCAAATTGCGCTTTTGCCCTCCTTTGAGCAAACCATTGCTGACATTTGTAAAACGTGTCCTCAATTATTGCTGCTACCGGCAACCTACGAGAAGATCTAAAAACATTATTGAGCGACTCGGACCCGTTCGTCGTCATAATTCCCCAACGGAAACCCCCATCCAACGCCTGGAATATCTTCCATGGTTTAGGACATTCGTTATCATCTTGATCTAGATACTTACCCACACCATCCAACCAATTCAGAGCCCGATCACATACATCTCCCATTGCTTGCATTCCTTGCTCATATCTCCTCATCTTTCTCTTCGCCACACATATCCTGAAGTACTTGATTGCTTCTTCATTGCAATGATTCTTTTTCATATTTTCTGCTATGTGAGTAGCACAAAGACGGTGAACGCACTCATCCTCATCTTCCTCATTCCATCCCAGATCATCCTGTCGAAACACCTTTTTTATGCCCTTACCCCTATCAGTGATGACACACACAAACCTGGAGCGAATTACATTGCGCCTCAACCATTGCATGAACCATGCACAATCTTCAAAATTCTCTGTATCTACCAATGAAAAAGCCAACGGGAGGAGCTGATTTTCTGCATCGTACCCGGTTGCAATCAACATTTTACCTTTGTACCGGCCTGCTAAGAAACAAGCATCAACAGTGATGACAGGTCTCAGGTGTTGGAAAGCCTCTATGCATGGTCCAAATGCCCAAGCCGCCCTATTAAAGTACCTGTAAGGTCCAGGCTCACCAGTTGGATATGAGGTAACATCAAACAATGTACCTGGATTTTTTCGCTTAATTGCCTCCAATAAGGGGACTATAAGTGCATATGACCCCTCCCAACTACCAAATTGGCGGGCAATTGCCAACTCCCTTCCACGCCACAATTTATTGTACGCTGGTACCTGACCGTTGTACGTTTGTGCACAAGCTATTCTAACAGAAGTGATACTTAAATCTACGTCATTTCTCATGTGCGCCGAGATGCAATCGGCAACCATAGCAGCGGTCAACTGTGCATGATCTATTCTTGTGGCATCCGCATGACAAACATGTTTTGTTGGGCACTTGGATACTTTCCATTGTGTACCAAAACCAGTGACCCTTGCATTAATGTACCAACCACATCTGGGGTCCTTGCACTTGAACCTAATCCGTTGTTTGTCACTGTGCGTATTCTTAATCTCTTTATTACAAAGAATGTGAAACTTGTAAATTGCAGCTTTTATTTCCTCCTTTGAATCATAGGTTTGTCCTTCTGACAATTCATTTTCAAACTCTGCATGTCTACCAAATAACCCCACATTTGCTTCCTGAAAACCTGACAGGTCATTGAAAGCTGCAATCGGGTGCTCAACCCCCCGACCCATTATCCGAAACCCTTTATCAACCTTGAATTTTTTTGTCTGCCCGAGCACAGGCCTCGTATCTGCTGTGTCACTGTGATCGCTCATGCAATCAGGATCAACATCCCCCCAATTTTCCTCTGCCTCTTGTATTTCCGGATCCACCGTCTCCTCAATTTCCTCCGGATCACAAGGTTGGGCTCGGGATCGATGGGAGTGCTGACTATTAGACGGTCGGTCCCTCTGAACTGGGGCTTGACTACTCTCAGGCATGTCAATCGGCAAAGGGATTCGGGACCGACGGGAGGGCCGACTAGTAGACCGTCGGCCCTCCTGAACTGGGGCATTACTACTTTCAGGCATGTCAATCTGGAAAGGGGGTTGGGACACTGGACTTGAGGAGGTTGAGGCATTAGCCCGAATAGCACCCCGGATTAACCTTGCAAGGGGGTTAGGACGCTGGACTCGGTTAATCTCCACAAAGAGTTCAATTATCTTGTATCCACCCCCAGAAAAACTAATTGTCTGGTTGTACAGTACCTGCCAGACTCCATCATTCTGAACAGGAAAAAGTTGGAACCAAGTTTGGCCTGAACCAGTGGGCATGCTAATTTTGGCCTGAATATCAAGGTCATATCGATCCTGATTCAATCCGAGGTTCTGAGAAATAATCGATTTCAGAACCAACAAATCAGTACCCGAGATTACAGGTATCACAGAAACAGGCCCGATACTGTAATAAACCCCATTAGGGCCTGTTAAAATCTCACCACCAGTGTAAATAGATACCATAACAGCCATTTGGTATGAGTATAAGAAAACCTAAATTTAAAAATTAATTAAATTAATTATAAATACTAAAATTTTTTTTAAAAAGAAAGAAAATAAAATACTTACAGCTGAAGCGGCACTAGTGGCATATGATCTCTGTGCGTCAAATGAATCTCTCTCCGTCAAATGTCAAATGAATCTGTCTGTCTTTTTTATGTATTCAGGGTGCCCTCTACCCCAGGAAGCGGCCCTGGCCGCTACCCCCCAAAGCGGCCACCCCGCTGGGCCTCAATCCGGCCCAATATATTGGCCGCTTCGCTCAGAAGCGGCCCAGCTCCTGGTGGCCGCTTCCCTCAGAAGCGGCCATGCGATTTTTGTAAAAAACAGCCAGAACTGGTGTTTTGGTTTAACATTTTTTATAAAATGGTATATTTAAAAATTTCGGTACTTTGTGACTTGTGTGTCAGGAAATGGAGAAGTGTCTTGTTATAATGCTTTATATATTGAGCAAATTGCAAATCAATATACATTAGCGTGCTATAACGACACAATAGCGGTGCTATAGCGACACAATAGCGGCGCTATAACGTTTTCGGATCTTGAATGTTACGCTATGGGATAAAAGTGCGTTATTAATTTCAGCTACAACCGCTATAGTGGTAATAACAGTCTAATATCTGCACTACACGCTAAGCGCTATAGTGCACGCTATGTTACATAGGCTTTTATATAAAGGCTCAAACTAAAAATTAATTTTAAAGATCATTTTTTTAAAGGTCTAGATTGATTTTGCTTTTAAATAGAAAAAATATAGATAGTTTATTCCATGATGCCTATGTTTTTTTTAATAGAAAAAAAATATAGTTTATGCCATGATGCTTAGGTTATTTTGAATGGAAAAACATAGATAGTTTATGATATTATTAGGGATATTATGAATAGCAACACTACTACAAAAACGGTCATTGTACAAGGATTTGGCAATTTTATATAAAAACCGTGTAGAAATTATAATTTTTTGGAAGCCCGAAATATCTATGGGATCTCTACACAGATATTTATTAAAGAATCAGTGTAGAAAGCCTTGAGAGAGCTACACGGACGTTTAATAAAGAGCCGTGTAGAAATGTTATTTTAGGGTTTTGGTTATATAAAAGACTTTCTCCTTACAGCGCCGTTTTGATCAATTAATACTCTCTATCTTTGTATTGAATGTTGGTCTGATTTATGCGCATAAGCAGGCCAGATTTGAGATCTTTGAAAGTGAGAACTAAAGAAAAGGTCTAAGGTCTCCATCATCAGATCTGAGAAAAACTGTTGAAGATTAGTACTAATGCTTCCGCCTAAAGATGTCTGCACTTCAGATCTGTAAGATTTAAATTACTTTGCTATTTTATTTTGGATTTACGGATTTTGGATTGCTTGTATTTTTTAATTGCAAAACACGTCATGAATTATTAAGACTATCATTTGTTATCAGAGCAATCGTAAATTCATATAAAATGCAATAATTTTTTTTTACGAAATTGATTTTCAGTGGTTCGTATAAAAGCTATACAGATTCAATTAATTGTATGTATAAATATTTTTTTATAATTTTGGACGAAAATTTTAACTGAGAATTTTTATTCTCTATTATGTATGCACATATATGTTGATGAATGTCATTTGGACATGCAATATGTTGGAGATCTTTAACCAAGAGACATCATGTCATGGATCACATGCATACTCTTTTTTGATATGTTGGATCTAATACGCCTTAGTTTGTATGAAATTCTGGTCCAAACTAGATCATAACCAAACTTAATCATGTGGTTACTAAGTGGCAAGGATATAACTTTTATACAAACATTGTATTGGATCTTGAGAAGTATATGTTATGTTTTATCACATGAGATTGCATGTACAAAATTGTATATATATATGTTGCATGAATTGTAATCTTCTACCTTTTCTTGTTACTAACTAATACCAAATTATAATTGTAGTATGGACCAAAGCAAAAGTGTTACACCAAGAAGCAGATCGATGATGTCAGATGTATGTGGGCAAGGTGGTTTCAATTTAAATTTGGTAATGCTCAATATGGATTTGTATAATTTAGTGTACATGAATTATTTATACTGTTGTATAGTTTTGGAATTTTGAGTTTAAAATGCCTCTGTTTAATGTTTCTCTGTTTTGGAATTCTAATTTTAAATGGCTAGTAAAATTGGAGGCTAACCACCAAAAAAAATAAAAAAAGGACAATTCTACACGAACATTTAACTAAAGTCCGTGTAGAAAGGTATTTAAACATTAAAAAAAATGAAAAAAAAGACAATTCTACACGGACATTTAACTAAAGTTCGTGTAGAAAGGTATTTAAATATAAAAAAAAATTGGAAAAAAAAAAGACAATTCTACACGGACATTTAACTAAAGTCCGTGTAGAAATGTATTTAAACATAAAAAAAAATAAGAGAGCTACACGGACATTTAGCTAAATATCCGTGTAGAAAGAGTAATCATACACGGTTATTTATGTAATAATCCGTGTAGCTCGGTTATGGAGAGAGTCGCTGGCAAGTGTTTGTACACGGCTGTTTATGTAATAATCCGTGTAGCTATCAGTAATTGTACACGGGTAAATATCCGTGTGTAAATATTCAGAGATTTCTACACCCTCACATTCCACGCGGTAGGAAAATCCGTGTAGCTCGCATGTTTATGTCCGTGTGCAATCACTTATTATGTAGTAGTGCAATTTGGACTTTGTATTGGTTCAATATAAATATTCTAATTTCTTAATCAATTTTGTGTTATTTATTGTTCTATGAGACTTTATATAATATTGTTAATTAGTAGAAATATAAAATACATTTTTTTAAATAAAAAACACTATGTATGATAATTTTCGTTATAGCTACGCTATTTGCAATAGTCTTTTTCCTAGTCTTTTCGCTATAATGTTATAATCGCTATTTAAAACCTTGTTCAATTAGAAATTATTATTTACATATCCACCAAAACATTCATTATTCTCATTAATTTGCCCGTCGAAACTATAAAATATCTCATTTCTCTACCCAAGCTAGGCAAGCAGATCGAGGTGAAAACTGATCGGAATACGGAGCAGATAGTGGTAAAACTATATCTATATTTAATTTAATTTTTGGATACGAATACAGATCAGATATCAGACGGATACAAATACGGATATGGATCAGATCAGATATGATATTTGTTGGAAAATACTAAAAGTCATAATATTTATTTAGTTATAAAATAGTCTGGTTAGTATGACATCAGTGTCATAAATTGTATGGTATATATCTACTATTCGGATAGAAATAATTCAAACATAAAACCATATCAGTTTATGTATCCACACAGATATTCAGATATCGGATATCCATATCTAATTTTTGAATGATATTATCCACTCCATTTTCACCCCTACATGTAGGGCTACTCATGACCGAATTGAGTCTGAGTTGAGGGAAACTTGGATTCAACTCATGAACTCATGAGCTGAGTTGAGTCTGTTACTAATTTAGTTTCGAGTCAGAAATTCTAGCTTGGATTCAACTCACGAACAACTCGTGACTTGTAGATATTACATAGTTTATCAAATTTAAAATTATCAAAATAAAATCTAACAAAATAAATAGTACATAGTTTATCAAAATAATACACAATTTAAAACTTCATATAATCAAATAGTAGTAAATACATAATTAAATAGTACAAAGTTTAAAAATTACTAAATAGTACAAAGTCTAACAAAAAATTACATACTTTATCAAATTAATGAGTTGACCAAGTTGATTCCGAACTGAGTTGGAGGCAATTTGGATTTAACTCGTGAGACAACTGAGTTAATAAACTCAACTCAGTTTCAACTTGAGTTATTAGTGAGTTGAATCCGAATTGATTCCAAAGGAGTCATGAATCACGAGGTTTTTTTTTGTGCACCCCTACCTACATGCAAGCTCTCTTTCTTTTTCGTAATTTAATAATGCTGATCTCGAAAAAAAAAGTAAATTCTATCATTAACATTAATTTAAACTAAAGTTAATTACTATTTTACACTCCTCTCTAAATTAGACGCACATGCAATTGCCCCCTTTGGTTCTTAAAAGTTATTGCACACCTTTGTATTAGACAATAATTAATTTAATTTAATATTCATCCTATCAGTACTGTACTGACAAGCAGTACATAATTAATCATGATACGTAGCTTCTAATTCCTTCACTTGATTTCTCATACAGTAAAAATTAAAAATAATATATATATAGGAAGGAATATTTAATTTGACATCCGAATTTATTTGACAACTAAAAATAACCAATGAGACTTATATTTTAAAAAATTAGATATACTTTTATAGCCGATTTTTTTATTTATATCCAAAAAAATAATTAAATTTCAAAAAATAACCAAATCTGAACAGGATTTCGAAATCTACCCAAACTGAAAAATTTTTTCTGGTAATTCAGTCCAAAACTAGAAAAAATTTCTCCGGTTTTAGAATTCCAAAACAGCGGCTAAAAAAAAAAAGAAACCGTAATTTTTTTTCCTGTTTCAACTTTTTTTTTCTTTTTTCAGATTTCTTTTTTATTTAAATAGAAATCTTTATAATTTATTTATTTTTTGTATTGAAATATTAGAAATATTTAATATATTTCTTTAACAATAGATGGAATACTATATAATTTGATTTATTAGAAAGACTGCTACAAATAACCCGGATCAACATTTTTCATGCCGGATTTTTTGCGGCTGTAAGAAAAATTAATATATTTCTTTATGAATTATTGGAAAAAAAATAAAAATGCTTGGATTCTGAGTTATTGATCCCGGTTTAAAAGTCACTTCTAGGTAATACATAAAATATTGTCATCTTTCTAGTACATTTAATTTCTAAAAAGTGGTATCTATTTTTGAAAAAAAAACAAAAATTTTAAGTTATTTAATTATTGTTATTAAAAAGAATTCTCAAAATAGATACAACTTTTTATAAATTAAATGTACTAGAAGGATCACAATATTTTATGTATTACCTAGAAGTGACTTTTAAACCGGGATCAATAACTCAGAATCCAAGCATTTTTATTTTTTTCCAATAACTCATAAAGAAATATATTAATTTTTCTTACAGCCGCAAAAAATTCGGCATGAAAAATGTTGATCCAGGTTATTTGTAGCAGTCTTTCTAATAAATCAAATTATATAGTATGCCATCTATTTTTAATGAAATATATTAAATATTTCTAATATTTCAATACAAAAAATAAATAAATTATAAATATTTCTATTTAAATAAAAAAAGAAATATGAAAAAAGAAAAAAAAAGTTGAAACCGGAAAAAATATTTACGGTTTCTTTTTTTTTATCCGTTGTTTTGGAATTCTAAAACCGGAGAAATTTTTTCCGGTTTTGGACTGAATTATCGGAAAAAAAAAATTCTAGTTTGGGTAGATTTCGAAATCCTTTCAGCTTTGGTTAATTTTTGAAATTTAATTATTTTTTTGGATATAAATAAAAAATCGGCTTTTATAGTTTAAGTAGGTTATATTTATAAAAGAAAAAAAAATGGTGCATTTTGAAAATTGTCTGGTTCATGTATTAAATGCAATATATAACTTATCTATAATTAATTTACATTTATTTTTGTTTTTAATAATTATTTGATAAGTCATCACCATTAATTGTTAAATGAGTTTGTTGTCAATATATATCACTTTGTTCTCTATCGAAAAATATGGCCTATCTAATTAAATTTATTAGAAGAAAAATAAACAAATTAAAGCATCAGATCTTAACAAATATTCCGCTTATATTACACAAATCTTAAATTAAAATTCACACACAACCTCATTACATCAATCCCGAATCCAAACCAAAGCAGAAAATTAAATGGAAACCTGAAAAAAAAAACACATTAGAGAACACAAGTAGTGTCTCTATATATAGATTTCACTTATGCATTGCACCAGTGCTCCTGAAGGAACTCAATGCTTTTACAGCTTCCCCTCTAAGCACAAATTTGTGGTACAGTGCTGCTATCAATGCTCCAACAAGTGGGCCCACCCAAAAAATCCACTGCCACATCAAATTATAACAATCCACAAGATCAGAAAGATTTTTTTTTTTTTTTTTATACCGTTAATAGCCCAAAGGCTTGGAAAGTTGAAAGAAAAGAAAAGAAAAAAAAAAGGATTTTAATTAAGTAGTAACACTGAAGGTGAAGGGTAGATTCAGTACTTTATACTTCCTTGATAGCATATATATATTAATTAGTTAAGGCTCACCAAAACTCGGTTGTACATGCTATATATATTCAAAATAGTTTATGAAGTTCAGCATAAGATTTACTAATTAATGACAAACAAGCCTAACTAGTTTGCAAGAAAATTTGTATAGATATTATAAATCATGAGATTTCTACTTGTGTATAAAACTATTCAGATCGATTATAATAGATGATTGATAAGTCTTTTGAAAAATAATAAATGTCAGTACCAAATTTCTAAAAAAAAAATTAAAAAAACCATCAAGTGCTTACATGTTCGCGCCAGATTTTCTTATTGTTGTAAATAAGTGCAGCTCCAAGACTCCGGGCTGGGTTTATACCCGTACCCGTTATCGGGATGGTTGCAAGGTGCACTACGAACACGGCAAAACCAATTGGCAAAGGCAGCAAAACCTAATCAAAACACAATTTTTTTAGAAAAAAAAAACCTTGTTCAGAGAATGCGAGTAATTTTTGTGCCGTATATATATCAGTTTCATACTATATATAAAGCACATGCCGTAAGATGTAAAATATAATTAAACATACGGGGACGAAGGAATCACGAGCGGTGCGTTTCGGATCGGTGGCAGAGAAAACGGTATAAACGAGAACAAACGTGCCCATGATTTCTGCACCAAGCGCCGCCCCCCTGGAGTAGCCATGAGCAACAGAGTTGGCCCCACCACCCAGTGAGTTGAAAGGGTGTTTCATGATTCCTTTCACTATGCCAGCTCCACATATTGCACCAAGACACTGAGCTATTATGTACAGCACAGCACGAACAAGAGTAATCTTTCTTCCAACCAAAAACCCAAATGTTATGGCTGGGTTAATGTGGCCTCCTACATAGATTTATAAATACAAAAAATGAGATGAGTTATAAACAAAACTAACACACACACACACACACACATATATATATATACACACACACTATTTGCAACATCAAAGTTTAGCAAAGGATAAACCTGAGATGCCACCAATGCAATAGACAAGAACAAAGATGGATCCACCGAAAGCCCAGGCAACGCCCTCAAAGCCGACACCAGTGCATGCCTCTGTCTGACTCTGGTTTTTGTAGCCAATAACAGTGGCAATGGTGATGTAAAGGAAGAGAAGGGTTGCAACGAACTCCGCTATGATGGCTCGGTAAAGAGACCACTTAGACAACTCGCTCATGTCAAACAGTCGCGCTGGCTCGGGTTTTGGGTACGGTTTCTTTCCGTTCTCCATTACTTCTTCCATAGCCTTTGGCATGGTTGGTTAAGCTAGAAGTTGGTGCTTTGGATAGATTTGCAGGGTAATGGTATAGACTGGGCTAGCTAGGTTCGTTGAGGGGTTAATTTATATTTGAAGGGAGGTACGGATGGACAAATTCTTCCTTTAATCTTTATTTTAGTTTATTAGATAAAGATGCCTTAGCTTTGTAAATTTACAGAAATTTCCAACACATTTTCATTTTATTTATCAAAGATCATAACATGAGGTCGCTTAATTAAGGGCATCTGTTTTTGGTTCCTTCATAATAGACTTGCATCAAGTCGAACATAATACTAATTCTAATATGCTACACGTAGCATAGAGGGCCTCTATGCAACGGCTTAATATTTGAATTTTCAAAATTGTAACGGTCGATCCGAACCGTTCAACATGATCTCAACATGAATATGTAATCGCAAACCAAATTTTACATTTTTTTTTAATTTTTTTACTATTTTTTTAGATTGGTAGAAAATCACTTGATCTGAAAAATATGTACCATTCAGATCAACTGATTTTCTATCTATCTAAAAAGATAGTAAAAAAATTCTAAAAAATGTAAAATTTTATTTGCAAGTACATATTCATATGGAGATCATGTTGAACGGTTCGGATCGACCGTTAGGATTTTGAAAACTCAAATATTGAGCCGTTGCACAGAGGTCCTCTATGCTACGCATAGCACCGTAGGCAACTCCATATCTGTGTGTGTAATCTGATGTTGCGCACTAACATGTGTGCTTCATGAAAAATAAATATAAATGCACTTAAATTTATCAATTAAAATTAATTAGATATATTATTGTTCAACCTTATGATAATCTTTTAAAAAAATACCATAAAAATCAATGCGTTAATTGTGTTATCGTTGGTGATCAATCAAAAAAAAAAAAAAAACCGAGATACAATATTTTTTGAATTACTTGCGACTTCAGAAATAAGATGTAATATCTACGGAGGAGTTCATTCTAGTTATGAAAAATTCATTGGATATTTCTAACTAGATTAAGGTCATTGACATTTTTTGAGTAATAACATGAGCCATGCTCCGATTTGATTAACCGCAGTTGATTACATTATTAGGGGTTTAAAAATTAAACCCTTTGATGTATTTACAAACGAGCAAGCAAAATAAAAAAAAATTATATATATATAGTAGAAAAATGACTCTGGTAAAGCAACACAGAAAAAACCAGCAAAACCAAAAAAATATACGAGCCTTGTTTATTAAGATATATCTCCTCTATTCATTCAATTTCACTGAATCTCAATCTCAATTAACAGAGCAGTTTTTAATTCATGCAGTTCACGAATCATATACAATACTGTTTTGAATAATATTATCCGTGCACTGTATGAATTAATAATTGCTCCGTCAAGATTTGGCTTGCCTCTTTTTGCTACCGACTCTCTTTTGGTATAGAAAAGTGCTTAAAGTAACAGCTAATTAAGAAGGAAGGCATTAGGAGTTGTCGGCACTGAAATTAATTCTTTTTTAAATTAATTGTTGGTGTGAATTTAAATAGAAATTTGTGCGCCAACACCACATATTATATAGAAACATATATATATTAAGAGGAGGGTTGAAATGCATCCAAATTTTTGTGCACTCAAATGCACTATATCTTTCAAATTCTTTTTCTCTGTTTTCAAAGTCCAAATAGTCAATCCGAACCGTTAGATGCGATCTATATATTAAGATATGCTTGGAGACCAAATTTTATATTTTTTGGAATTTTTTTACTATTTATTAAGCCACTTTGAAAATCGCTGATTTTACATTTTCTGGACCATTGGATCAGCGATTTTCAAAGTGGTTTAATAAATAGTAAAAAAATTTCAAAAAAATGTAAAATTTGGTCTCCAAGCACATCTTAATATATAGATCACATCTAACGGTTCGAATTGACTATTTGGACTTTGAAAACAGAGAAAAAGGATTTGAAAGATATGGTGCATTTGAGTGCACAAAAATTTGGGTGCATTTGAACATGCCCGGTCCTGGGGCAGGGCACCCAGGACGATGGCCCTAGGCCCCGGGATCCAAAGGGCCTCAAAAAAAAATTTAGTATGTGTATATTACAAAAAAAATTATTTGTATATATTAAAAATAAATAAAATGTTAGAAATCAAACTTTGTACATATACATATATATATGAGGGTTCAAATGCCTCCATTTTTTGTGCCTCCATCATGCCTCCATTTTTAAAAACTTAAATAACTCAAAGTTTAAAACTTAAATGTCAAAATAAAACCGTTAGATGTAATCTATGTTATTTTCTCTATGTGCCCATAAAAAATTATCACATTTTGATTTTGCTTTTATATGAATCAATAAGGTGAAAAATCAACGTCTAGAAAATTATCCACATTTGTATACATTTTTACAAGCTCAAGATGACAATCAAAACAAAGTTGAAATGCCATAATTTTTTACACGTGCATAGATAAAATGATATAGTTCATATCCAACGGTTTTATTTTGAATTTTAAGATTTAAATTTTGAGTTATTAAAGTTTTTAAAAATGGAGGCATGATGGAGGCACAAAAAATGGAGGCATTTGAACCCTCCTCTATATATATATATATATATATATATGGAGGAGGGTTCAAATGCACCCAAATTTTTGTGCACCCAAATACACCCTATCTTTTTTCTTCATTTTCAAAGTCCGAATAGTCAATCCGAACTGTTAGATGCAATCTATATATTAAGATGTGCTTGGAGACCAAATTTTACATTTTTTGGAATTTCTTTACTATTTATTAAGCCACTTTGAAAATCGCTGATCCAATGGTCCAGAAAATGTAAAATCAGCGATTTTCAAATTGGCTTAATAAATAGTAAAAAAATTCAAAAAAATATATAATTTGGTCTCCAAGCACATCTTAATATATAGATCGCATCTAACGGTTCGGATTGACTATTCGGACTTTGAAAACGGAGAAAAAAGATTTGAAAAATAGGATGCATTTGGGTGCACAAAAATTTGGGTGCATTTGAACCCTCCTCATATATATGTATAGAGCTAGGCTACGGTGAGTTGCGAAGTAAAACACGTTTCTACTTCACGCCGTATTTTTATTTTGAAAGTCCAAATTACCGATCCGAACCGTTAGATATTTAATCCATATTGAAATGTGCTTGGAGACCAAATTTTATATTTTTTGGAATTTTTTTACTATTTATTAAGCATTTTTTAAAGTTGCTGTTTTGCTGTGAACAATAAACAACAGTAAAATTTTCTGGACCATCAGATCAGCGACTTTCAAAATTGCTTAATAAATAGTAAAAAAATTCCAAAAAATGTAAAATTTGGTCTCCAAGCACAGTTCAATATGAAGAATAAGATGAACGGTTCGGATCGATGTTTTGAACTTCAAAATCGCAAAATATAAGCGTGAAGTAAAATAGTTGCTTTACTTCGCAACTCACCGTAGCCTAGCTCTATATGTATATACAATTATACATACATATGTTATATAAATGTAAGGGTGTAAACGGCCGGATACGGATCAGACGTGTCTTTATCCATTATAATTTTTCGAATACGGATGCGAATATGGATAGTTTCGGATACGGATACAGAATTGATATTAAATGTATACGAATACGGATCAGATATCAAACGCATATAAATATAATTCGGATAATTAAAAAAATTATTAATATACATTCTAGTAAAGTATAATATCAATATATAAAAAAAATTTCATTCATTAATTAGATCTAATATTTTTCATAATAAATTTGTGGGATACAAAACATATATCATATTACTAAAATATTAGTCACTATTCATCTCATAATGTTATATTGTTAATTAGAATATATCAATTCAAGATCGATAATATTTTTTTCTAAGCATATAGGACAAAAAAAACAAAGAGAGTCTTGAACCAGCTATATTAAGGATCATTTATCAATACCATGCAACTAAAATATAAGTAATATATAATTGATATTTAACAAATCATTTCTTGTGGAGTAGAGGTGTAAACGGTCAGATACATATAATTACGGATAGTTAATTATTAAACTGTATTCTTATGCATTGTAACTTTTCGGATACGAATATAGATGCGGATACAGATAGTTAATTATTAAACATCCTTATCTGTTATAACTTTTCGGATATGGATACAAATACCGATAGTCTCGGGTACAAATACAAATCAGATAATTTAAGTAATTTTCCGGATTCAGATCCCGCCCCGGGCCTCAAAATCTTCAGGACTGGCCCTGCATTTGAACCCTCCTCATATATTAAACAAAGAATGTTATATATTTTAATTTGTGTCATTCCTGCCAATATTTGCCACTAACAATCCACATATATAACAAATAAAGAAAATGACTCATGCATCTTGTATATTATTAATTTATTACTAACTTTGTATTTTTTTATAAATATTTTCATGTATCCACAAATCAAGAAATTAAATGCATGACTAGGGGTGGCAACGAACCAAACCGAACTAAACTTACCTTAGGTTTGAGTTTGGTTTGAATTAATTTCGAACCGAACCTGGTTTGATTCGTTTCGAACCGAATCCATTTCGAACCGAACCCATTTCGAACTACACATTTTTCGAATCGAACCCGAATCGAATCACGAACTAAATTATTTTTTAGCAGTCCTAGTTATACCGGTAGTTTATACATTAATTTTTTCTCACGGGACAATTCACATGGCTTCCTTTTACCGGTATGAACTATGAAATTAGTGTTTTTAAGTTGAAAAATTGTTCATGAAAAAATACATCAGAGACGGCTTTCCTGGTATGAACTATGAGAGACGACCGAAGAGAGAGGAGAGACAGTCATCTAGTCCGGAGAGAGGAGTGACGGCCGGAGAGACAGCCAGTCGCCAAGAGCGTCAGCTAGATTTTAGAGCTAGAGGGAGAGTGAGTTAGGGAGAGGTGGAGAGAGAACTAGGTTATTGAGATTTGAGAGCGAGGGAGTGTCGGCTAAGTTAAATTATGACTCTCTATCTTGGATTTTAATTTTATCAGGTAAATGGACGGCCGATGTTATTATGAGATTCGAACCATAAAAATGATCGAACCCATTTCGATCGAACCAGGCTAGGTTTGGGTTTGGTTTGAATTAATTCCGAACCGAACCTGGTTTGGTTCGTTTCAATTCGAACCCATTTCGAATCGAATTAAACTCGAATCAAACCCGAATCAAACCCGAATCGAATCACGAACCTCAAATTTTTTTTGCCAGCCCTATGCGTGACCCATCATTATATGTTGTTAACTTTGGACTTTATATTTGTTTAATAAATCTTTGCATCTAAGTAACTTACCATGCACATAACAAATATATGAAGAAAATTAATGGCCCATTCTTCTTTATTCTTAACTTTGCACATTATATTTGTATAATACATCTTTTCATCTATCCATCCACGTCATAAATGAAGAAAATGACTCATCTTTGTATATTCTTTAACTATTTATTTATATTTGTTTAATAAATATTTTCATCTAAAATAAAAATAAAAATGATTCATGATATTTTTTATGCAATAATTTTATTTTGTTACCTATACTAAGGACAACAGCCAATTATACGTATGACATACGATGGTCACTTTTTACTAGAGGAGAAATTCTCACTTTATTTATTTATTTATTTTTGGAAAAATTCCGTGTATACTTCAATGTTTTCAAATCCTTAAATTTTCCAATTGCGTTAGTTTTCCTAATTACAATACACGGCTATGTTCTAAATCTACAAAATAATTATATATGTTCTACATTGACACAAGCTGCTAAAAGTCTATAACCACTAGCTAGTACTAACAAAAGCAATGATAGTATGTTTGTAAATTATTATTAGTCAGATATATTCTTCACTTTGCTTGAAGGTAGGGATAACCTCAAAGAAAATTTAATGAGAGGAAACTTCCCACAATAGAAACTTTTAACATAGAATCGTTCGGAGTTTTTTTTAAATAGAACTAATTTTAAATATTTTAACAAAACAAGTATCATTGATTTGTTTTTTTTTATATATAAAAAACAGCTCCACCGATCCTGCAGATCGGTGTAGACATAAACATATTTGCTCCACTAATCAATTTACTATTGATTTATGTGGTTAGATTATTCAGATGGGTCATAAAATGGCTCCACCGATCCAGCAGATTGATGGAACTGTTTTTTGTATAATCCAAATTAATGGTGCTTGTTTTATTAAAAATATTAAATTTAGCTCAGTGGATCAGTGGAGCAAACATGTTTGTGATCGGTGGAACTGTTTTTGTAAAATCTAAATTAATGGTGCTTGTTTTATTAAAAATATTAAATTTAGTTCTATTTAATAAAAAAAAAAGAGCCAATAATTGCAAAGTTCAAGCAAGCAACTGAATGCATTAAACTAGGCTTCTGAAATGCATTAGAATTGATCAGCAGAATACTTCTGAAATGCATTAGAATATAATCTAGTATGAATGCTAACAGACTAGGCTTTCCATATGGAAGATATGCAACAAATTAGCAATCAAAAAATTAATTCCATGATCACCATGTTATTTTTGTTTTAGTTGCTCTATTTCTTTTTGTGCCTCTGGCAGAAAGACTTGAGCCTTTCCAGACCAAGTTCAAGAGAAGATGGCTCAACTGCAAAAGTAATGCGCAACCAATTTTTCATCTCCAGAACACTTCCTGCAATAGAACATTTAAACATGAACTAGAACATTTAAATTTCAAACAACATAATTCCTAATGAGATGATACAGTGAAATCCAAATCAACATGTATTTTACCTGGACAAAGTACCACCGACTCTTCTTTGGCCAACTTGAAGCAGAAATCCACATCATCATTTATGCCATCCAAAAGTGACAATTCCAGTTTCACCTAAATTTAATGCATCACTATGAGATCTAGTTCCAGCACCTAAATTTTCGGCTCTCAGTCACCCGAAAATCTCCTGACTTTTTACACTAATTCTATAAACAAATTCATTAGATCCGGTAATACTATGAAAACAATCATATAAACAAGTTCAATGGATGTTCTGCAGGTGAAACCGCGTGGTCCCAGATGAAAATGCGTGAAAGCTGTTGAAAACGCGTGGACGCGTGGTCAACGAACAAAGTACAATCGGCAGTTAAACTGGGGACTACCTTTTGTAAACATACACATATTATCCTGTGAACATACAAATATTATCTTGTGAAAATACAAATATTATTTTGTGAACATACATATTGTACTTAAAATTATGGCAGTTGAAAGCACATGGCCGAAAAAGTACTTCTTCCATTACCGACGGTTGAAAACGCGTCGGAACTAAGTTAAAAAGGGATGATTTTTATACGCGGGGATTTTGGGGGGACTGTAGCCCGAGGGATGTTACATTTTCCCTTATGTTATAGGATGATGGTAAGTAGAGGTGTTTATTGGGTCCGGTTTATTCGGTTTTGAACCGAACCGAATTAGTTTGGACCAAACGGTTTGGTTTTTTTAGTTTAATGGTTCGGTTCGGTTTAGAAATTTTCAAAACCGAAATAACTGAATCGACCGAACTTTTATATATTATGAATTTGGTCCGAACCACCCCGTTTATTTCTTAATCAGTTGCTTTAAATACTTCGGTTTATTTCTTTATATCCCAATTTATTTCTTAATACCCCGGTTGATTTCTTAATATACTTCGGTTTATTATAAATAAATTGCTTTAAATAAAAAAATTAATATATTTCGGTTTGATTGTGATTGGGTTTCATTTCTAGCCTACCCCAACTCGTTTGGGACTAAAGGCTTGGTTGTTGTTGTTGTTGTATATTTCGGTTTGAACCAAATAAACCGAACAAACTAAAATAAAACTTTGGTTCAGTTCGGTTCAGTTGCAATGCTAAATCAGTTCGGTTCGGTTCGGTTCTATTTTTGAAACCGAATTATAACTTTGGTTTGCCTAGTTCGGTTCGGTTTCAACTGAACCAAAACGATGAACACCCCTAATGGTAAGCACAGATATTCTAATATTATTTTCGTATTACCATAACAAACATTGATGCCTCTGGTTTGCGAGGGCAGGTAATGCAGCTGATCTCCTTTATCTTGGCATAGCATATCTCAGCTGTCACTCTTAACAAGTTAACAATTCTTTCGAAGTAACCATTTTTTGTTCTTTCGATAATTTGAGGAACTGCTGCCTGTCAAATAGACAACCTTTCAGTCCCAAGGTAATGTCAACTATATCCACATCAATGACAAATTAAAGATTGCTATTACATATATACCTGAATAAATGTTGCAGGATCTGCTGAAATCTCAAGGAAGTTTCTGATCGAATCAATTACCTGTTACAGAAGAGAAAAGAGTCATACAGGGCAGTACAAAGCTCAACTAGTGCTTTTTTAGTTCCTAATCTTTCCAACTTAAAGGC
This sequence comes from Carex rostrata, assembly GCF_964058835.1. Taxonomy (NCBI): domain Eukaryota; kingdom Viridiplantae; phylum Streptophyta; class Magnoliopsida; order Poales; family Cyperaceae; genus Carex; species Carex rostrata. The sequence continues at coordinate 7,726,469 of NC_135936.1, forward strand.
ATAAAAGGAGAAAAATCGTAAACTCAAATGTCACCTTGGTTTCCTTCAAGATGGCTTTAGGGTCGGTCATGACAACCCACCCGAGGCGCCACCCTGGAACGATCCAACCTTTTGAGAGAGAGCCCAAAGTGAGGATTGGGACAATGTGACCAAAAACACCCATTGGCACAAAAGGTGTGCCCCCAAATGTCGAATGGCTGTACACTTCATCGGCAATAATCATTATTCCTAGTTTACTTGCAGTCTCTGCAATCTGTATACAATTTCCAGGATTGACTTAAAGGAGGTTATTCTGAGGACTTGGTTAATACTGCACAAGGCATGTTTAATTATTTATGTTTAGAATATGTTCAATGCCTCCTAACAGTAGTTATTCTATACAACTTACAAGGCAGATAGCAAATGAAATACCAAAAGTATCTGTTGCAATTTGTATTAAGGGTTAAACTAGTCTTGGTCTTAAGAGTGCAGTGACTACTACTAGCAAAACTGGTAAAAGTACAGTATTTTTTTTTTAAATGTTGGTAGAAGCTACCAAACAAAGATAAATGTACTGTATACAGTGCAAAAACAAACACTCAAACAAACAAACAAACAGAGCAACAAATATTTACACAGAGATTTAACGAACAAAAGGAGCACAGAACAAACCAACCTTCTGCATGTGCTCAAAGGAAAGCACACTTCCACAAGGATTACTAGGGTTAATAATCACCAATGCAACAGTGTTCTCATCAGAAAGTTGCTCCACTTGGTCAAGATCAATTTGCCATCCCTTTTCAGGAACCAAATCAAAATGCCTGATTTCCAAGTTGCTATACACACAATGTGTCTCATACATTGGGTAGCCGGGCCTGGGGAGCAAGATGTTGGCCCCGGGGCGTGCAAGAGATGCTGCAACTAGTTCAATTGCCTGGTTGCAACCAGCAGTGACGAAAACATCATCAGGTGAGAGCTCATATGGAAGGTTCTCTGAGAGATGCTCTGCAATAGCCCTGATTTTTTAAAACTGTAAGTTGAAGATAAATAAAAAAATTGGCCATAGGGCCAAAAGTCTTCAGAGCACTATTTATTTGCACCCATCCCTCTCAATTTTGAGCTTCAGTAGAGATTTATCAGTCCCGATTAACTTTGCCCCCCCTAAAAATTTTTTTGTTCCCCTCTAAATGTTTGATTTGTAATTCAGGTTACAATTAGGGTTAAAATCAAAATAAATTTCTTCAATTATGATTCATAATTAGAATTATAAATTAGAGCATCAGAAATTACAAGTCAGAGCATTAGAAAGTATAAATCAAAACATTGTTTTCTATTGAGTATCTAATTAGTTAATGGGTTTAAATCTGATTAGCTATTTAAACCCGATTCAATATTTTTTTGCCCTCCTTTGACGAAAATTCTGGATCCGCCCCTGACTATAGTCACACAATGGAGTTATTTAATGACGATTATACTGGAGGTGCACTCAGGGAAATCAAAGGAATAACATTTTCAGTAATAGAATCGGCAGAAATGGAATAAAATCAAAATAGAATTTACAGAATGCTTATATAAACCAATGTAATTCTCTGTACAATTCAACGAATTAAGAAAATAAAAAATTACCTTTTCATTTTTTAAATGTTAGTAGCTTTAAATGTTTTCTAACAATTCCATCGATTAAAAACGTATTTTTCATTCCTAAATCTATTCTTTTATTCTCACGAGTTCCTCTAATCTAAAATAATATTCTATTCCTACTTAACTACACTCTTAATCACTCTATTCACAAATTACCTTTACATTCTTTCTTCTCTATTCTATTTCCTATTAGTATTTTTTTAGCAAAGTGTTTAATTAAACAGAGAGGAGAGAGCTCTCACCGCCTGGCGGAGAGTAAGCCAACAGTAGGTGGATAGTGATTATGCTGAGCTGATCTGAGTGACTCGACAATGGCATCCTCAGCTGAGGTGCTAATGCGGAAGCTAGGAAACACCGAGGGATCGCCATGGCCGAGTGGGACCAATGGTTGTGGGCCCCGCTCATCCACGTTGCCAGTGATCTTGTGGACTATGCTACGGATGCTCAGACCACCTGCCGCCGCTAGCCGATCGCTCGGACCAAAATTCCACCTGTTCACTGCCTCCGTCGGCGGCTTCTTGGTCGTACCGTTCTCCATTTAGGTGGAAGCTAGGTTGTCTAAGTTGTTTGTCGGAGGAGAAGGAGACTTCAGTGTACTCTGTGTGGTTAGAAGGCTTTTGGGTGAAGGGGATTCACCTAAAGTAGCTAGCTGACACAAGAGCACTTACCAAGGTTAGAGAGAGCCTGGCTTGTCTTCCTGCATTTGCATTTCAGAGAAGAGGTCGACAACTGCTTTAAGCAACGACATCTCTCTGGGGCATTTAACCAAACACTTTGTCTGGTCTGGTCTTGCCAGAGATCTCTCTGGAGCATTTCACCAAACACTTTGTCTCGACTCTTAAACGAAATTGATTCCCTGATATATATACTAAAATATTGTTAGAAATAAAATTTTATATTTTAAAAAAAAAATTTACTATTTTTTTAAGAGGGGTAGAAAATCACTGTTTTTTCAAATGTTCAAAAATAATGATTTTGTATCTATCTTAAAAAATAGTAAAAAAATTTCAAAAAATATAAAATTTCATCTCCATGCATATTTTAGTATAAATATTATGTTGAACAGTTCAGATCGACAATTTGAACTTTGAAAACGAAGATATAAAATATGAGATATGAAAGACATGAGGTATTGGAACCCTCCTCTTCTACAAATAATGAAAACAATATTTTTGTTTTAAAAAATAAGATAACATTATGTTTATTTTTCGGAATGTATGTTCACAGATATTTTCTAGTGAGGCTAGCAATGGTATCATGCATAATAATCAAGGTTCTAAATAGCGATTATAGCGTTATAGCTTTTAAGATCCGAAAAAGTTATACTGAGCTATAGCACAACCATAGCTAGTTATTTAGAATCATTATAAAAGAAAAGTGGTTAATAACGTTATAGCTTTTGAAGTCCAATAAAACTATAACGCAGCTATTGCGTACCTATAGCTAGCTATTTAAAACCCTGTGCATAACGCATATTTGTCTGTACTATGAAACTAAATTTTTCGATTTGAAAGTTTTAACCGTCAATCCGAATTATTTAATATAGTCTTTATTTTATATGAATATATACTTGTAAATTAAATTTTATATTTTTTTTAAATATTGTTACATTTTTTTTTTCATTAATCCGTAGTACAGACGAATCATGCTAATATATGCATAGTATCATAGACTCACTCAATATTTTCAATGTGTGTATATTCACTCAGACAGTTCAGAAATGTTGAAAACAAATCTTCAAACACATAAAATAATAGAGTAGAACTATCGGATTTACTTCAAACACACAAAAAAATTAACTCCTTTAAATCTGCATAATAATGCAAGTGCTAGAAATCAACCTCTAAATCTTTTGCAATTCTTACATATATTGATAATATAAAGAAGTTATAGTTTGAGAACTTCTAAATTAATATAATAGTGAAATTAACCACTAACTTATTTTTTTGAAAACTTGATAGTAGCTACCAAGATTCGTGATCTTTGGATATAACAACTCTAGAATATTTTTTTAGCCAATTGTGCTACCTCCCCTTTCTCAATTAACCACTAACTTAACATTCAAAACAGCCGCTAATTCAACAAATCAATGAAATAACATAATAGCGAGCAAATCTAAACTAATTCAAAATTTTAGAACAACTACTTTTAAACTCAAATACATAATAGCGATCTATTTTTTACTATTTCAGACTTAATCCAAACTGTATGCTATTCCGAAAACATCCATACGGCATCAAATATGTTCTTTCGTTTAATAAACCATTCATTATTGAAAGAATAATTATTTAGGAGTTGTAGCCTTACCTCGCTAATAGTGGTTCAAAAGTAGGGGTGTAAACGGATCAGATATTATCCGATTTCGTCCGAATTTGAATCCAAAAAACTACTTAAATTATCCGATCCATATATATATCCGAGACTATCTGTATCTCAAAAATTATAACATATAAGGATACGGTTAGATTTTTTAACTATCCATATCCAACCGTACATCCCTACACCACAACAAATGTACTCTGTATTCTTAAATTGATTTATTAAATTGCATATACATGATTAGTGACTAATATTTTGATAATATGATATATTTTGTAATCAACAAACATATTATGAAAATATTAGATCCAATATATGTATCCCAATATTCGATCCGTATCCAACCGTTTACACCCCTATTGAAAAGGCACTTTGTGATAAAACTGTAGTCGTTGGGGGTCAAATGTTGGAAGGGAAATTGCTCTCTTCAATTGAAACATACAAACCTTCACTAATTGAGAGAGAAGTGATCTCCAATTTTTGCACAACAGCCAATATTTGCTTGTTTGTACAGATGGAGGGGATCCAACGGCCAATATCATACGCATGTACTGACATTTTAAGTTCGGCTTTGATAGAATGGATCATTTGAAACTACTGTCTGCAGACCAACATCATCTTTATTCATCTCAGTAGAGAATAGTAGGTTTCAGCGAAATATACAAGTTACATAATATGATGGTGTGCGTGCTTTTCTGGTAAACAACAGTTCCTCAATCAGTAGTTATAAAGAGGTGAGTAGAAAGCATATAAATGCAAATCAAAGCACCATTTGGAGAGAAATTCTCTTGAGTTGCATAGGTTGCAACTGTGTCTTATTCAGCCATTGCTTGATTGTTCTCATCTTCTTTAATTTCAATTCCTTCATTATGCCTATCTTCTCCTTTGTATTGTTGATGGTGATAACGAATTATCACTATGGACACAAATGCTGCACAACAGCAACAACATTCTTTAAGAAAAATAATTAAAGCAACAACATAAGACGGTAAGCGATGCTTCACTCAGCATATCTTGCAATAAAACATGTACCTGCTATGATGCGAGTCTTGATGCTAAATAAATTCCAAAACATAGTGGCCACTGATGCCGCAACAAATTTCTTGCGATGACAGTTTCTCCAAGCTTCCACAACTCGATGAGTTACATTATCAACTGGAGAATCAAAAAACCATTAAAAAAATTGTACAACATGTTCACTATCATCAATTAGTGCAAGATAGACTTAATTTACCTCCTCTGTTTATCTTTTCTGAGTAGCTATGATAGAGCTTGGGTAAGGTAAAGCTGAAGAAAAATCCTGTAAAGTTAGATGTTTATAATATTAATAAATATATAGTGAAAAAAAATGTCTAATTAGATTATTACTTTCAGTTTAAATTTACCAGCAGCAGAAAGCCTCCAAAGTGTTATCAAGTGACCATATTTTGCACCGAAGAGGAGAATAGGTAGCACCTGGAAAATAAAGAAAAATAACAATACAAACCATTAAACACGACTATCCTTACATCTCAGCAAAAAGAAAACAGGCACATTTTTTCAAGTTTACCTTAATAGTTGTTGATGGGTCGCCAGAGAAAAGCAATTTAACCATTGAAATGGCCTCATTAGCAATTGGTAGCATAACCCTTGATACACTAAGGATGTCTTCTTCTGTGAATTGAAATCTTGTAGCAGGCTTCAACTCTGGCCTATTAAATGTGATTTTAAATTAAAATTGGCAATAAACTAAAATTAAAAAATAAGCAAGCTGTTGACTTAATGTACCTTTGTGGGATGGAATCTCTTAAGAAGGCCAATGCCAATATGAAGATACCCAAATGGCAAAAAGTTGAGATCAAACTGCATAAATTGCTAAATAGTTAAAAAACCAGTTCAGTTGAATGGTAAGGAATAACTTTCAAGCTGTTATTTTGTATACCTGAAGTTAAAATCTTTTGAAAATGAGGTAGATAGGAAGAAGATTGAGCCAAGGCCAAACCAAAGTGTGGATTTTGCAACATCCTTCCACATTATAAGCTCATAAAGACAGTCACATAAACCGACATTAGAATTGTCTCCTTCATTACAAGCAGCAGAGTCTTTAAGTACATATTAAATTTAAAGAAGACAACAAAGGGTTAGCAAGCTAAGTCCAAATCCAGAAAATTGAAAAAATAAAGGGATTCAACATAGAATTTAGCAACAAATTTAACTGGGGCAAGTTATACCTCATTCAGTACTATTGGTGAACTAAACAGTTCAAGATTGTTTTTTTTTTTTTTTTTTGAAGAATCTCTTGGTAAGAACCAAAAAAATTACCAAGACCTCTAGTCACTTCAACAAACACCTTTTGAGCATGCTTGCACAACCCCAAAAAAAATAAGCTAGGTCCAGATTAAATCAGAGGACATGAAAAAGTGTGTTTGGTAATTTCGTCGAACAGATTATATGCAATCTAAGATTGAAAAATATTGTAGTTGGGTCTCAAATTAACTACTAACCTTTTTGTGTATCCTTAGCAGGAGGAACAAAGGGGACTATGCTCAGATCTTCTCTGGGCTCTCCAACCTGAGCTGCTTTCTTAGTCTTACACTGCCGCTTCCTCCTCCCTTTAACCCCACCTTCTTCCTCTCCATTTCCCAACTCCTTCTCCTTCTCTCTCTCCTCTCTCACCACAACAACCTCCTTGTCCAATCGTCTCCTCGCTCTTCGACCAGCCCTAGGAGATGCCACGCAGCCTCCAGGGAACCCACTCGCCGCAGCCACCACCATGGCTGTGGCCCGGCCTCTCCTTTTCTTCCTGGGGGTCAAATTTACCAATGGCTCATGCGCTTCTTCGTGGATCATACCACGTGATGATTTTGGCCTTCTCTTTGGGGACGAGGAGAGGAGTTCCTGGAGAGGGATTGAGGCGGAGAGGTAATTTGAAAGGTGGAGAGGGGAGGGTGAGATCGAGGGTTTCTTGCGTGAAGGAGGTGTCGAGGCTGGAATCGGACTGGAGGGAGGTGGTGATAGTGGCGGCGCCACCTGATAAGGGGGCGGTGGAAGTTTAGGAGATTCCATTAGAGAAGCAAAGAAGGTGGAGAGGATTTTGATGGAGCTTTGAATTAAAGTAGGGGAATTTGGGATTTAAGAGAGAAGGGAATTCTAGCCGTTGGGAACTGGGATTAGAGAAAATGATTATCGCAGGGGTGTCTCCTTATCCTCCCAGGTACCTGATTCAAAACAATTGAAACGGACGGTCCAGATTTACTCTCATCCGGTTCTTTCTCGGGATCAGTATTATATGTGCTTCGAGATTCGTGTTAAGTTAAAACTAATAATTTTGGCCCGTCAAATTCAATTGTACTCAGTCCGGTAACCTGAGAGGATGTGAATTCCACAGGGGTAGGTTAGCAATTACGAGGAGATTTGAATTTGCGTGGAGCCTGGGCCCAGTGCCAGGGGAAGTATTTTGGACCGTTATCAATTGCACCAATCCGGATTGCTTTGGGTCTTATGTAATATTTGAACGTAGGAAAAATTAATGTTGTTTTCGTCGGGTTGAAATTTTAAAGCTGTAAAACAATAAAAAAAAACAGCTATTGAAAAAGGACTGGGCCAATAATATAACCATTTGTATAACTCGCAAGTAATTAACCTTTTTTAAAGTCGTGAACTTATTTATGCACATTTATCAGCATTTTTTATCAGTACTTTCAAAATATTTATTTTTTGTTTAAAGGTGTTTATATCTCACGATAGAAATTTGAATATCTTTTACATATATAGTAACCATGTAGTCGACTTTATGAAAGTTGAGATCATATGCGTGTTCAATGTTTTTTTTTTTTTTTTTTTTTTTTTTTTTAGTTACATAATTTCCAAAAGAAAATGTAACTACTTCTGAATGTAAATAAAAGATGTATATGTCGTTATCAATTTCTTTAAAAAAAAAAATTTATTTTACTAAGTCGTATTTATCTGACAATTTAGCCCACCTGATTGCATTAGTATGTTTATTTAATTTGACTTGTATTAACACCCCCCCCCCCCCCCCCCCCCCCCCCCCCAATTTCATTGTTTCATCATGTGCAGCAAAAAATATTATTATGGTCGAGATTATTTTCTTCATTTAGTTTAAACAATAAATAAATGGGAAAATTAGTTTTATGCCACCCCAAAATATTGAAATTAGTTTTTTGCCACCTCAAAACTTGAAATTAGTTTTTTGCCACCCCAAAACCAATCAATTTATGAAATTGCCACAATTATACATTTAATATATATATTGGATTAAAATTATTCTGAAAATTGTTGTATAAAAGATGTATTTTGATATTTCCAAAATTACCCTTCAATTGAATGTATGAAATTAGAAAATTGAGGCTCCAGTCCACCAGCCCTTCATCCCCTTCGCCTCTCTTTCTCACGTTCCTCCGCCAGAACCATGAATTCCGCCCCAGATCCGATTGTCCCTCTTCTTCCCGTAAGCTCCCTCGCCAGAACCATGAAATCCGCCGAATGAGAAAGAAAGGTTCCGCCCCCTCCTCCATCCCTTCTCTCAGCACCTCAGCTTCAGCGTCTCCTCTCGCAACTCCTCCAAAACAGAAGCAGGTTAGTGAAGCGGAAGAATCTGATTTATAAGAAATTAAGAACTGTTATTGTTATTTTATTTAAGTGGCAATGTCGATATTAAAACCTAGCATCAGTAATTAAGCCAATACATCATTTACTCAGATGCTGCTAAATAATCATGTAAATATTAGGATCACATCTCATATTTGAATCTGATTCGTGTTTGGTCCAATTTTGAATCACTGATTTTGGGGAAAAAAAATGAATTGGGATAATATGTAAAAATGATCATTCGAATCTTTGATTGTATACGAAAGAAATGCATTGAGTTGCTATTTGGTCAAGTTTATTCTAAAAAAGGTCTTCTTTCTTTTGATAGGCATTGAACTTTAAAAAATGTCATCTTGTGCCAATGGAGATGAGATTAGTGACATATTGCAGTTGCTGGTACTATTTTATTCTTTTGTTGTGTTACAATTTCCACTTTCATTGTTGAAAAACTACATTGTGATTGATGGTTAAACTTAGTTCTATTTTGTTATGTTGTCAAAAAAGATATATGTTAAGTTTAATTTTTACGTTTCTGATGTTAAGAATGATAGATGTTATTAATCTGTTTTATTTGTTATTACTTTTATGATGTTAAGAATGATAGATTTACTTTTCTTTTCTGACTTTGAGTTCATTTAACTTCACAGTACATATTTTACTTTTATATTGCATCCTTTCAAGTTGATAGATAAATTTGGGTTAAGTTGCACAATGGGGTGAATTTAGCATATCAGGCCTATAAAAACATAATTAACCAGATTTACTGATTGCATAATTTTGGGCTAAGTTGTTCATCTTGTGTAGTGACAGATTGCAGTATCCCTTTAACTTTCTGAACTTATATTTTTTTTACTTGCAGGTGGTACTAAAGGAATGCTCACTCCAGAGTGTGCATGAAGTATATGAACATTGTTAGAATAGTGATACTTAATTTATTTTGGGATACTGATACTTAATTAATTTTATTTTTGTTTTGGGAAGTTTATTTTTCCTGTAATTGCTTCTCTGCTCATTAACAAGTCCATGCTAAGTAAATATCATATGTATGCATTAAACTGGGATTGTTTTGTGATGTATGCTTTTTATATAATTTCATAACAGTCCCTATTCTTTATTTTTTTCATTGTTCAAACTATTGTGATTTTAGCTGCACTACATGTGCACTCTAGACTCTAAGTCCATCAGTACATGTGCACTACATCGTTCAAACTATTGTGAAATTATGTACAAAAAATCAGACAATGCTTGAACTAAAATCAAGTTCTTTCATCCTTGAGAATTAAACCTATCACAAATATAAACAATTAATGAAATCATGTACTCAACAATATTATTGCATTACTGTACCAGCACATTACTTTTAATAGTTGCAGTTGAAAATAGAAAATAACAACAGAAAATCAAATTTTACAAAAATTTGAGATTTAACATTATCTTGTTATGAAGTTCTATCATCCTTGTCAATTAACAAATATAAACAATGGAGTAACAAGAAATGAACAAAAATTGCATAAATCAAATATCTAATTGAATATATTGCTAAAAATCATCTTTGCAGCTTGAGACTAGCAAACTGCTCCCCATTGTAACACATGCCAAAATTACCTTGAAAATAGAGAAGAGAAAAAAGAATGTCAAAATCAGTAAAAATAAATATATAAACGACATCATATTAAACAATTAAACAATTAATCTTATAACAAATAAAGGTGCTATCTCCTCGGTTGAAAGCACAAACAATTAAACAATTAATCTTATAACAGCAGCTTATGTGCATCTCCTTGATTGAAAGCACAAACAATTAAACAATTAATCTTATAACAAATAAAGGTGCTGTCAGGATTAGTACTTAAGCATCTCGGTTTGATCATTCATTTTCCATTAAATTTCTAAATTTTTGTACAATAGAATTGGGGCTTATCTGTTAAGAAACTGGTACAGAATTGGTATTTCCTGTCAGCAATTTCTCATTGTTGTAAACACTTAAAAAAAGAAATTGAGCTTACCTGGATAGAAGGAGGCAACGGTAGGGTGGAGAATGTGCAGCTCGACAAGGGAGGGTAGCGGGTTCTCGTGAATTGCTCGGCCAGGGTGATGAGGACCTGTGTGTGAGTGTTAGGGTAGAGCGCTTTTGTGTACTAGCGTCACAGATAAGGAACTGAGAGAGGAGAGATCGTTCACTTGAGAGGGTCGGGGAGAGGGGTTGCACAAGAGCGATTTAGGGTTTTTTCACTAATAGAGGGGAGCTTACGGGAAGGAGAGGGACAACCAGACAGAGGGGGCGGAATTCATGGTTCTGGCGGAGGAACGAGAGAGAGGCGAAGGGGATGAAGGGCTGTAAAAAGGAAGAAATAATATAGCATTTTTTTTTATTATTTATGGATGATGTTAGCCCCTTATAACTAAATTTTGGTTTTGCCAGGACTATAATTAATGCTGCAATTGGTCAATGTTTCGAGTTTCTACACTCATACACATTTTTTTTTTTTACTTTTTTACTAACATTCAGAATTCCCTCCAAAAAGAGTTTGGTTCATATGCCCAAGCCCAATAGCTCATAAAAATGCAAAAAAAAACTGCCAAAATGCATGGTTCGAGTGAAAAACGCCACTATGCCAGTTTAAACATAGCAGTAAACGCAGCAGTTAAGGCTGCTTTTTAATTAGCTGTGTTGAACATTATCAGAAAAATCTCAACCAGTACAGCTTTACATATTCCAATTTGAAAAAATTAGTATCTACATGTCAAATTGAACACACATCAAATATTCATACAAGAATTAATCTGAACAACAGTTAAAGCTCAAATGTTCACAACAAGTAATGTACACAAGAAACTGTAACCAGTCAAGTGGTCCTTCATGACTAGTGGATCAACCCAGCTAATACCAATATCAGGTGTAGTAATATTCAATCTATTCAGTTGAATATTCGGTCTAATATTCCTATTCAGTTGCAATCTGAATAGAAAATCTATATTCGGTCCGAATATGGGGTTTAGAGCATATTACCGGTTTAGAGTATATTAATAGTGGTTTATACCACATATTACCATATACAACATATGCGGTATTTATATATATATGAATTCTCATTTAAAATCTGAATATATAAGTCTGCATAAAAAATCTGCATATGCGATATGAAAATCCAAATATATAAGTCAGCATAAAAAATTCACATATACGGTCGCATACCGCATGTGTAAATTTTTTATGCAGTGGCTTTCTGCATACCGCATATAAACTGAATATTAAAACACTGCCAATAACAACTTTATTTGTTGACACACATTATTTTTTTTTATTTTATTTTTTAGAAACAACACACCACAGTACTTTTAATCACCGTTTTCTAGGTGATCAACCCATAACACGTTACAGACAAATAAAATCTCAATGACAACAACATACTCCACTGTAAATGTTTCTGCAAATCACAAATAAACAGCTAGAGGATCAAATATTCTGTTAATTGCTGCCTTCTTTATTCTACTGCATAACTCAGCTTATTTGTCAGACTGTTTCTCATGTCTCTGACAGAAGGATTTGAGTCTCTCTAAACCAACATCAAGGGTTGCTGGCTCCACAGCAAAAGTAATTCGCAACCAGTTTTTCATATCCAGTGCACTTCCTGCAACAGAACAATGCACACAAATTAAGTCATCAGATTAAAACAAACTAGGACTTCCTTTTTTTTCATGAAAAGCTCAATTATTTTTGGAACTAGCTTGATGCATCAAATGTGAACTATCATCCAATTATTGGTTAACAGCAATGGTTGCCATCAGTTTTGGTGCTCATCCTATCAAACATAACAAGTAGAATTTAAGCCAAAAGTGAATTGTTATTTTATTAGAGAGCCTCTTGGGCTTATATAGATATTACATCTTACAATCTAGTCCTTCAACTTTCTCTATATTCCTATTTCACGAATAGGTCCCTAAACTAGATACAAATACCAACATAATATAATCCAGATAGGCACATTAAAAGGAAGTTATGCAAGCTTTTCGTCCAAAAAAATTGATTTGAAGTGAACTGGTGATCTGAATTTAAGCAGACACCTCCAATTGTTATTGTGTTGATTGACTGGTAATACTATTGCATCAATAGAAATTAATGTGCTGGACATTTGTGTGTGTGCGTTTAGGAAGGAGGGGGGGAGTTTCTCCTATTATGATGTGCTTGACGTTAATTATTGATTTGAAATCTCATTTATGTGAAGTTACCTGGACATATTATGACAGATTCCTCTTTTGCCAATTTACAACAGAAATCAAGATCATCACTAATATCCTCCAAACAGGATAAATCCAGTTTAACCTACAGGTTGATGAATTTTAGTTAGGTTATTGCATTTAATTTGGGCAAAAAGAAAGGAGCATGAGATTTATTATTTTGAACTTGTTACCAGAACAAACATAGAGCCCTCTGGTTTGTGGGGGCAAGTAATGCATTTGATATCCTTTATTTTGTTGAAGCATGTCTCTGCATCTTCTCTTAACAAATGAATTATCTTGCTGAAGAAACCATCCTTTGTTTTTTCAAAAATTTGAGGAACTGCTCCCTGATAAATTAATCAACAAAGTAAACTAAATTCTGAGATTTTGAAAGAATCTTGAAATTTTCCAATTTTTTTTTTTTTATGAGAGAAATGGAAACCACAACTTGACAATACCTGAATGAAAGTGGCAGGATCTGATGTAATGGCAAGATAATTTTTAATCGAATCAACAACCTACAAAATTTTAGAAAAACTAATACAAGTCAATATTTGTTCAGAATAACAGGAATATTTAGCAAGAAACTTTCCCGGCGAAAATACAAAAGTATGTAGAAAGACACGGCATAATAACAAAAATAACACACTTTTGTTTTTTTCAAGATGCCATTCGGGTCAGTTGTGACAATCCAACCAAGCCGCCAACCTGGCACGACCCACCTTTTCGATATGGATCCCAAGGTGATAACTGGTACAATGTCTCCAAAAACCCCCATGGGAATAAAAGGATTGTTCCCAAAGATCATATGGCCGTAAACTTCGTCAGTTATCACCATTATCCCTAGTTTTCTTGCAGTTTTTCCAATCTGTAACCAATCACATCACATAAGAAGAACTAAACTTGTTAAAATTGTTTGCACAGAAGATTAACTTGTTAACAGAATTACAAAAAAATCATAAATTATCTAAATTATGATGTAGATCTCTATGTATTGTGCCGTTTATCTGCATTAACAGGAAAGTATAAAATTGAACCTTTTCCAAATGCTGGTACGTGTACACATTTCCGCAAGGATTATTAGGATTGATAAGAACAATGGCGACAGTATTGGCATCAGTAAGTTGTTCAACTTGATCAAGGTCAACCTCCCATTTTTTCTCGGGTATCAGATTGAATCGCCTAATTTCCACATCATGGACAGCACAGCGTGCCTCGTAAAGGGGGAAACCTGGCCTCGGGATCAAAATGTTAGCACCAGGTCTAGCGAGAGCTGTTATGACGACTTCTGCTGCTTGTTGGCAACCGGATGTGAGAAAAACATCGTCCGGAGAAAGCTTGTATGGCAATTCCTTTGAGAGATACTCTGCAACTGCCCTGTGTTTTTTTAACAGCCAATAACTTCTACTTTAATTAAAATAATTACAAAATATTTTTTGTTTGTTTTAATTAAAATATGTTAAATCAAAGGCTTCTCCATTTCAAACTAAAAAATAATTTATGTTACTCATGTGCATTATAGTTTTGATGCCTTCAACTTGCATGCACAGTTCATGCCTTCCAATTCTTACACCTCTTACCTCAGAAGAATTTGAGAAATCTCTGTTTCATTGTGTCTGGATCTTTGAATTATGATAGAACCGAAAAAGGCGAATTAATATATATCAATAAGCAAACTGAAAAGACCAACCGTAAAAAAAAACGGTGTAAAAAAGAAGATAAATAACGTGCAGTGGCACAAGCTCCATCTCTCTACAGAGAATAACATCTAAAAGATGGTAAAGTATATCGGATCCCTTTAATCAAAAATATAAATAACAACATACTGCCTTGCTGGGAGCAGACCGACAAAAGGCGAATAGTGATTATGCTTGGCCGATCTGACCGCTTCTACAATTGCATCTTCAGCAATCGGTGTTGTGCGGAAGCAGGAAAACAGCGAGGGGTCGCCATTACCAAAAGATACCATCGGCTTCGGGCCCACCTCCTCCACACAAGAAATGACCTTGCTGAGGGTCCCACGGATGCTTAGGTTGCCAGCCACTGCCAAAGCCTCATTCAGACCAAACTGCCATTTCTTGGCCCCATTCTCTGCCACCATTTTTGCAAAATGTAGGAGTCTGATCACAGATTGCTTCAAGTGTTACTCTGGTGTTTGAACATAAAACACTAGTTTAAAATGAAGAATGGAGCTTTTACGTATTGAACATAGAAAATGGTGAAATTTTTGGTAATTATTTTGAGTGATTAGATGATGTATCCTCTGAGAATGGAGCCTTTTCGCATTGATTATTAGAATCAGGGTACATTAAAATGATCAAAAGATGATAATCATTATTACTCATTTGGATCTGCGTTATTACAAAATTGGTTACAAGGATGATAACCATTATTATGAGAGATTAATTGCATGGTATCCTCCGAGAAAATCAAGGTGCAAAAAAAAAAATCTAATTAATAATTTGGAAAAGGAACTTTGAGTGGATTTAAAGTTCAGCTAGTGCTTAGTCACCCCTGTGTTTTCTAATTTAATTCCAACTTTTTATTTTTGTAGAATATTTTATATAGTTCAGCTTTTCTCATAAAATATTAAATATTTATTTGTAGGTTTGTAGTCTAGTGGTTAGAGCTCTGTATATTTTGTGAATAAGGAGACTTGAATTCAAATCAAACCTACTATATACTATTTATATGCATTTGAATTTCAGCCCTTTAATGAAAATTTTCTAGTTCTGATATGTTGATTTACACGAGAACAAAGTTGGATATTAATAACTTTGGGTTTTATATTTTTTTTTTAATTTTCAAATGAAGTAACAGAAATTAAAATGATAAATTCCACATATGTTGTATATTGCGCAAAATGAATACAGAGAGAACAACAAAAAAATACTCACACAAAAGAACGGTTACAGAAGTGTCGCACTTTAGAGCACCAGTCCCACAAGTAGAAGAAAGAAGATTTAACCTCTTAGTGATGAATCAGTACATATTCTCTCACCTATTAATTTATAGGCTAAACTTCACAATACAAAGAGAAGTTTTTGAAATGGACATTGCAGTATATATAATTAAGGGATCGACTAACAATCCCCCTATTTCAGTCCCCTATCTGTCCCCCGCACTAAAAGACAAAAAAAATAGTTAAAACGTGCTAACTACCACCAAAGAGCAAGATTAATGCTATTTTATTAATAGTCAAAACATATAGTATTCATACCTACGAATTTATAGTATTCATACTTATTATCATAAACATTTGTCATATGTAAACACAAGCTGGAGGGGACCAGTAACAACCAGGGGGACCGCTGACGTCTTGTGACAGCCTGGATTGGGGACCGCAATCGTCTGAAAGCGACATTTGCCAAGATTGGAGACCACTACAGCGAAACTATATATTATTCATATCTAAATAAAGAAGTATTCATATCTAAATAAATGAAGTATTCATACTGACGATTATGAAGTATTCATACATGTTTGAAATAATTTATACAATTCAAATTCAAAGTCAGATTCATCTCTCACCCCACCTCTTCCAAGAAGTATTCATACTGACGATTACGAAGTATTCATACATGTTCAAAATAATTTATACAATTCAAAATTCATTGTCAAATTCATCTCTCTCACCCACCTCTTCCAAGAAGTATTCATATCTAACATGAAGTATGCATATCTAACAAATGAAGTATTCATATCTAACTAATGAAGTACTCAATATATAACAAATGAAATATTCATATATATAACTATTCATATCTAACTAATAAAGTATTCACACATGACACTAACAATATTCACATCTGACACTAATAATATTCACACCTGCCCAGATTGGGACCAAGAAATATTCTCAACAGACTAGTATGCATATCTAAAACAATGAAGTATTCATATCTAACTAAAGAATTATTCATACTGACGATTACGAAGTATTCATACATGTTCGAAATAATTTATACAATTCAAAATTCAAAGTCAGATTCATCTCTCTCATCCCACCTCTTCCAAGAAGTATTCATATGTAACATGAAGTACACATATCTAACAACTGAAGTATTCATATCTAACTAATGAAGTATTCATATGTTGCATTGTGACAACCTTCGCTGGGCTAGCATGGACCCCGTCCAATGGTGCACCACGCTCTCTCCGCCGAATCTTGACGGTGCACCATGCTCTCCTCGTCAGATCTCGACGGTGCACCACGCTCTCCTCGCCGGATCTCGACGGTGCACCACGCTCTCCTCGTCACGTGAGAAGATTGAAGATTGAAGAGGGTGGGTTTTGACCACGTGAGAGAACAAAAAAAGAAAGTTGTTAGGGGGACAGATAGGGGACAGATTCAAGGGGAACAACATCTTTACTCTATAATTAATATGAGCAATCAAATTCAAGTTTCATTAATTTCTATAATTGTTTTGAACAGCACTGCTGGCTAGATTCATGCCACATGAATATTCCCACCGTATTAATTAGTTACCCATCCATTCCACAATTCACATCCTCCCTCTTCAATACCTGATATTATCAGAATCTTTTAAAATTATTAGATCTTGGCACGAATCTCAAAGCCCAATAATACTGCCCCTATGATAGCCCAAATCCCAAACCGGTTTGAGAAGGATACGAATCCTCCAATATTCCAATGGGTCCTTTTTCATCTAGAATAAATTATTCTATATCGAAATAAAACATTGGTCAAGTTGTTCGTAAATATCATCAAATATTTGTTTTCTTTCATATTAAGGTCAAACAAAGTCAAAATTTATTTAAAATAATTGTTTATAGGTGTCTTGAATTTTAATACTTAAACCCAGTGTACTTTTGTTTGTTTGATATTTCAATTAGTTGGAAGTGCCATTTTTTGCTGAAGTCTCAAAAAAAAGTCACCTCACCATATTTTCACTATAACTATTATTGTTATTATTAGATCGGGATAAAAGGAGTCTAAAGGAGGTTGTCTTAATCCGTGCTAAGCTAAGGAACTGGTGTTCGTCAAAATTAAACGGCTAAGAAAGCTAAAGGAGACTCCTTTAGCCTTAAGAAAACTTAAAGTGAATGATGATATATGCACTTAAATTGAACAAGAGCGAAGGTTCAAAATCACTGATTTTCAGAAGATTCTAACCATTCAAAATCAGAGATTTTGTACCTATTTAAAATATAGTAAAAGATTTAAAAAAATATATATTAAAGTTGGTCTCGAAATGCATTTTTATATGGAGATCATGTTCAATAGTTTGGATCGACAGTTTGAATATTGAAAATAAAAATAAGAATGTGAGGCACGAATACATGTATGAGAAAACTTTACTCATTAAACAATAAAGTGTATATATTGAGAAGTCAGAGGAGGGATCCATTAACAACATTTTATGGTTACAACATCTTACAATATGATTTTCAAAGTCAAAACATTTGATCCAACCCGTTCAACATGATATCTATATTAAAAGTCAAATTTTACAGTTTTTTGAATTTTTTTACTATTTATTAAAGTATTTTACAAAACTATTATTAAAGTATTTTACATTTTTTTTATTTTTTACTATTTATTAAAGTATTTTACAAAACTATTATTTTCATACCACTGAATTTTGTACTCATCTTAATAAATAGTAAAAAAAAAAGTAAAAAGATCCAAAAAAAATATAAATTTGGATCCCAAGTACATTTTAATATAGATATCATGTTGAACAGTTTGAATCGGCTATTTAGACTTTAAAAAATCATGTTATAAAATGTATACAACATGTTGTAAGTGAATCCTTCTTCATATATTAATTGATTCAATCTTCGTTGTTAATTTTTTTTTATTTTCAGTTCATTATTGTTCTCTATTAAGTAATCGAGTTCAATACTTTCTGATCAAATCATATTCAAAGTGAACGTTAAAGCCTATAAACTGAACATTAACGCTCAAAGTGAACATTAATCCAGTTTTATTTTATACGGGGAATTTCACTTATACCCCACAATAACTTCAAAATTATGTATTTCCCTCTCTAAAATTCAAAATTACATATTTCCTCCTCTAAACTTACAAAACTTGTAAATTTACCCATTTTATTGTCTTTTGTATTAAAACTCATTAAAATTTATAAAACACTCATTTTACCCTTCATTAAAAGCAAAAACAATAGCATGTTAAGAAAAATACCGCTCTTATAAAATTTCCGTTATATCCTTTACCCTTTATGACTTGAAAACCAAATATCCATGAAACCCTTTACCCTTTATAAAATACACATCTTGTCCATATCAAATATAAGACCGGCATTTCTTAAACAAGCTAATTTTTTTTAAAATAGATATTTTATAAATTTTAAATGAGTTTTAATTAAAAAGTAATAAAATTGGTAGATTTGTGAGTTTTAGAAGTTTAGAGGGGAGAATACGTAATTTTGATATCTAGAGGGGGTGATTCATAATTTGAAGTTTTTGATGGATATACATGAAATACAATGCATATCTTCATTTTTAAAGCCTAAATAATCGATCTCAACGTTCGACATTATCTTCATAAAAATAAATAAAATTTTATATAGTTAAAAAAAATAGGTAGAAATTCACTTGAAATTCTACACCATTTGAAAGTAGTGATTTTTTGTCTATCTAAAAATATAAATTTCAATCTGCATATATATTTTTATGTGAAAATCATATTTGAACAATTCAAATCAACTATTTAAATTTTGAAAATAAAAATATAACCTGTAATATGGACCAATCTACACTATTATTTACTCAAAAGGGAAATATTGAGGTTCCTTCGGGGTTCTACGGCAAAACTGAAACGGACGGCCCAGATTTAATATCAGCCGGTGCCTGTTCAATTTAATTGTGCTTTGAGATTCGTACTGAGTCAGGTAACCTGAGGGGATGTGAATTCGGTTCTATGTCGACATATGAGCAAATATGGACGATTGAATGTCGACACGGGTTTGGAAAGCGATGTGGTTTCGGTCAAAATAAGATAATTGGTTGATTTTTTTTTTTTTTTTTCTCTTCCTGTTTGAGGCTTTGAGCACTCTGCACTCCCCCTAAACAAAATATATATGTGGCTCGAGTAAAAAAATGCATGGGGCGGTTTTTATTCTTAGTCAAACCAATGAGGCAATGATATGTCCATAGTCATGTTGTCATCATTTTATTGATAATATGTCATGATGTTAATGCCATATATGATATATCCGTGAGAATCGAGAGACCGAATCTCTTGTAGTGTATTGAAAACTTCGCAATTTACTCAATTAATTGTGTTTTCTATTAATACTCAGTATCAATTATAAACTATTCATTTTATTCTTTTATTAAAAAATAATAAATATGTACTTTATTTAAGAGAAATATTTAATTTTCTAATTACTCAAGTATTAAGAAAAATGATTCATCTTCTTACACTAACTACATTTTTTTTTAATAAATATAAAATGATAACTTTATATATTAAGATGAGTTTTAACAAAAAAAAATAATAAATTGAATAAATTTTGTGAGTTTTTGAAATTTAAAAGAATAAACATGATATTATAAATTTTAAGGAGAAAATATGTAATTTCAATTTTTTTTTATAAATTTACTTGAAATGCTCCTAAGTTAAATATCGTCGTCCTTGTCTCCACTTTAATGAATTAAAAAGACATGTGTTAACTTACCTCCATTATTTTATTAAAATTGATTTACTTTGACTTATTCACAAATTATTCTAAAGATAACGAACGATTATATGATATGAGCCACACTTACACTACATAGATCAGGAAAGAGATAAATGGTCAAAAAAAAAGACACATCAGTATCTTTATCTATACGGATATTCGGATATCAGATATACACATTTAAATTTTTTAATACGGATCAGATATTATCCATACTTCTTTTACCCCTTAGTCGATGGTATTGAATAAAAAAAACTGAAAATTAATAAAATTATATGGTTTAAAGGTAGAAAATAAAATTGAAACTGAATAAATTAATAAATATTTTATAATTTTATTTTATAGCAGAGACAAATAATATTAATATTTGTAAAAATAAAAAAGGAAATATAAATAAATTTTAATTTATAAGAAGAATTTAGACTCTTGCCCTCTTGTTCAAAAGATCATAAGATAAACATCAGGTTGCACTCTAATGTCAATAATATCATAAATGTGATTTCAATTAAATATTGAAAAAGTCAAATTTGAATAAAGATCGAATTGAGGTTTTAATTTGAAATAGTACAAGTAAAATATATATGTGTACAGGCTTCTCTTAAAAATAAAGTCCAAAAAAATATGGAAAAAGCTACGAAGGAAATGTATATTGTTTGAATTTTTTTCTGTTAGTATCTTGATGAATTCAT
Organism: Carex rostrata; assembly: GCF_964058835.1. NCBI lineage: Eukaryota > Viridiplantae > Streptophyta > Magnoliopsida > Poales > Cyperaceae > Carex > Carex rostrata. Next base: position 7,747,578 of record NC_135936.1, read on the forward strand.
TTCATTAATTTGTCACGCAAATGCTCGACTTGTGCCATTAAATTAAAATTATTATATATCGGTATTAAAAGTATTTTATGTTTAATTTGTGACAAGTCTTAAAAGAAAATTAAGTCTGTAATGGCCGCAATACAAATTCCCCAGTTGAGTTTACATGAGAAATTAAATAAAATCAAATGAATAATTAGCCATTGATCAAGACAGCACAATTGTTATCTTATATGATTTTATAAATATTATCAGAGTTAATGAAATTTGTTTTTTAGTACAAATCTGCTATGGTGTTGTTTATATGAATTTTTTATTTAACAAAGCATATAATTTTCAGGTTTATTTTTAATAGGTTGATTTATTGATACTTCTATTGGCGTGTTCTTTGTTGAATTGGGCACGCTTTACTAATTTAAAAAAATAATGAAAAACTTGAAAGAAATTTAAAAATCATTATTATTTATTAAGCAAAAATAAAAATAAAAATCAGCAATAAATAACAGTTTTTTTTGGTACGTAAATACATTTTATATAAATTTTGATATATTTTGAAACTATCCGGTTATTGATTAAATATTGATAAATTAAATCATTAATTTTTAAATTACGTAACAGATGATTTATAATTGCACCAGATTACTTACACTCCCTTTGTAAATCATAGATAAAATATATCAATAATTTCCATTCAATGGCTTGTTACCATTGTTAACTTTTTTTTTATGTTGAATATAAATTCTGACGATCTACTAATTAAATTTTGTGATTTTAGTGTAGAGTTACGTTGTGTACATATTATTGGGAGGTTAAAATTTTATCTTCTCTCTTGTGAGGAAATAAAAGTTAACAGTGGTAACAATTTGTTTGGGGGAATGAAATTTGAATTTTTTGGGGGTCCGAGCAGGTTCGGATTTGGGAGGGCGGGTAGGCGGTCCAGTCCGAACGGGCACGGGTTTGACACGGTCCAGGTTATCACGAGTTTTTTTTCAAAAAACCCGGTCCCGGTCCATTTTAACTCTTACCCAGGTTACCCACCTACCCGTTTCAAACCCGACCAAGGTTACAGTACGGTCGAGTACGTACCACGAGCAGTCCGGTCCAGATCCAACCTGGGCGGGTATTTTCAATACACTAATCTCTTGCACCCCTGAGGACATGAAATTCCTGTCCCTGGAGTCACTTCCAGATGGGTCCGAGATGAGTCCGATATCAAATATTTAAATGTTAAAAGTGACCCCTATCTCATCCAGCAGTGGCTCTAGAGGCAGAAATTTCCGGCACTCCTGAAGACAGGTGATCCGGTTCCGTGAGAATCACCTCAGCCTCAGATGTCAGAACGAAATTTGCATTAATGCATTGATCCCTCAAAAAGGTCTCTAATTAAAATACATGGCCCAGTTTTAAAAAAAAAAATTGTATAGATGGCCCAATTATTATTATTATTATTATTATTATTATTATTATTATTATTATTATTATTATTATTATTATTATTATTATTATTATTATTATTATCATTAACTTAATCATCATCATCATGTTTTTTATAGAATGGAACTATATTATTTACAGTAATTATTATCTAAAACTATATATTAGTATCACTTAAGTAATATAATAATTAGTATGTAAAGGTATAACAGCTTTTTAATTAAGTTTGTGCTAATTAAAGGTTCAAATACTTTGAAGTTAATTCCGGGAACATAACTGTACTATTTCAAAAAGACTTGTAAGTAAGCACCTCATTGCATTCTATTTTTCAATCAAATGCGATGGAAAATATATGGTAAATCCCTGCATCTCACTTCAATGATAAGTGCATGGGACAAAAAAATGTCTAGTTCATGCCATCACACAGACATTACCCAACTGGAAACAATTAAAGGTCTAGTTAATGCCATCACACATAAATTAATTACCCAACTACCGCAATACCGCATTGTTTATCTCGATAATTAACTAAAGTATCGTTAATGCATCAGGATAATTTTTAAAGTCATATGACCAGTACAATATTTATTTTTTGTGGTAAACAAGCAATAGGATGTGAGTAATGTGACAAGGATGGATGCCGAATCTTCTATCTAGTTTTGAATACACAAATTGGATTGAGAAAAGAAAGATATGGGGTCAATGTCAAATGAGAGTGACATGGCCGTGTTTCTTTTTCCCCCGTTAATTAATTACTTGACCAAACCGACTGGAAACGTCTTAACTCTTTTTTTTTTTTTTTCTTTTTTTTGGGAGAAGTTGGCAGAAACTGACAAGGTGATTTGTATTATACATAAGGTGGCATGATTTGTTGGTCTAAAAACCGTTCAACATGATGGATATATTAAAATGAGTTTGCATATTAAATTTTACAAATTTTTTTTAATTTTTGTTTACTATTTATTAATATTTGTACAAAAAATTAATGGTTTGAAAACAACGATTTTGTAAAATACTTAATAATTAGTAAAAAAAAATAAAACAAAAATGTAAAATTTGATCTACAAACATATTTTAATATATTAATCATGTTGAACAGTTTGGATCGACTATTTGAACTTTGAAAACTTTGAAAATGTAGGATGTAATTTGGTGTCACTAAAACAGAATGTAAGTGGGTCCCTCCTCCTAGAAAAATATCATTCAAATTTGTCTACTAATTATATTGTTTTACATATGAATCAAGAGTAGGATTAAAATGTACCATTGGTTTTGTGTCCCAATCATACCTCACGTCTATATCTTCATTTACAAAGTTCAAACAGTTGATCCAAACCGCTCAACATGATCTCCATATTAAAACGTGCTTAGAGACCAAATTTTATATTTTTTTTGAAATTTTTTTACTATTTTTTTAGATAGGTACAAAAATCAATTTATCTGGACCATCCAAAAATAGTGATTTTGTATCTATCTAAAAAAATAGTAAAATAATTTCAAAAAATATAAAATTTGGTCTCTAAGCACATTTTAATATGGAGATCATGTTGAGAGGTTTAGATTGACTGTTTGAACTTTGTAAACAAAAATATAGACGTGGGATATGGTTAGTGCACAAAACCAATAGTGCATTTTAACCCTACTCATGAATCAAATACAATTTTAGTAAGTATGAACTTCATGCGAATAAGTATTGTATGTAATATATTTATAAAATTTTATCAAAAAAAATATACTTATAAAAAACAACGTGTGACTTCAAGTTCGGAACGATTATTTTTCAAATAATTGTTAGCATGTATCTTATGCAAATAGATAATAGCCAACTGAGGATCTTATAGTAGTGTCTAAACATGGCGATAAAAATTTAATCTGATAGATTTACTGTAATAATTATTTGTAGAATTACCTGATTCAATCTATCACTCCCAATTAATTCATTGCCTAGTTCTAGTTCGGAATATGCAGTTTTGAATTGAGACCGAATCGTCTGCCCCCCGGGGGGCAGGAATTTCCTGCCCCCAGAGTCTCTGCGGGTGGGACCCCATTTAAAAATAGTAACAAAAATTAAACCCTTAAACAGTAATGGTCCCACCCCGGTCCCACTGCGCAGAGACTCTGGGGACAGAAAATTCTTGCCCCCCGGGGGTAGAGGATTTGATTTCGTTTTGAATTACCTACTGAGTTCGGTTAAGAGTATTGCTTTTGATACTCATTGGTTCAAATCCAATAGTATGTAGAAGTTGTTAGATAGCGATCATCCCACAAAAAATTAAAGAATCTAACATTAATATGATTCAAACTTTTTGAGTCGTTTCCCAAACCCACGGCTCAAAAGGTTTATAAATTAGGCATATTATAACTCTATATTAGAGGTGCTACCGGATCGGGTAGTTAGAGTTCGGACTCCGGAAACTATTATATTTGGACATGTACTCTAAAAGTGTTCGAGTCCGAATTTCGATCCATATACTTATTAGTTTCAAATCATGTTGAGTCCGAATCTGGAAACCTATCTAGCTATAGATGTTTTGGATTCGGTCTTTCAGTTCCGAGTATATAGATATCCATAACTTGTTTGTGGATTACTGGATCTGGATCCGGAGCAGATACATGTCACAACTCACAAGCATTTGAGAAACCCTTTAGGTTTAAATATAATTATAATTTCTTAAACATCTCACATAATATATCATTAAAAATATAAATTAAATATGCTCCAAAATATTGAAGGTTAGATAATTTTAGAAAGTAAAATATTAGAAATAGTGATTTTATTCTATGGTTTCAAAAAATCATGAATAGAATATTAATACCAATTTGTTTCAATCAATGAAGAGAGCAACAAATTTCAACGATCCGTGTAGAAAGACAAATATATAGTAAACAAAGAGATCAAGAAAGGATTAATTAGCTTCGAAAATTTATAGGCAAAAGGTGAACGTAACGTTTTATTTCAATAAGTTGTGCAAAAAGAACATAAATTTCATTCTTAAAATTAAAAAATACTACAAATAATTGTTTTTTCATAGTTATTAATATATGTTTTATGTTAAATAATTACAAAGAAATGATACTATCATCGTATCGGATATTCTATACAGATATCGAATCGGATAATTAAATCAAATTTATATTTTATCCATTACAGTATCGGTTCCGGTTCGAATCTGAATTGGATATTAAATTATTAATTATAACTGTACTTATAATTTAACTAAATATACTTTTTAAATTATATCTTATCCAAATTAAGTGAATCCGGATCAGTTACAGATCGAATCTAGATAATTGAATAAAAGTAACACCTCTACGTGCCCGTACAGACCAATTCATTTGCACCTAATTAATGCTGAAAGGTTTTTCTAATTAATGTCCTATAGAAGTGGAGTCATGAGACTATGAGGCTATATTACTGAAGAGAAGGGATCGGATTGCACCCTATGTTTACAAAGTCCAAATAGTCGATTCAAACCATTCAACTTGTTAGATATGTTAAAATGTACTTGCAGATCAAATTTTACATTTTTCTGAATTTTTTTATTATTTATTAAGATGGGTACAAAAATTCAACAATCTAAATATAGCAATTTTGTTAAATACTTAATAAATAGTAAAAAAAATCAAAAAATGTAAAATTTGATATGCAAGCACATTTTAACATATCCAACAAGTTGAATGGTTTGGATCGACTGTTTGGACTTTGAAAACTTTGAAAATGAAGAGTGTAATTCAGTGTCACCAAAAAAGAGTGTAATCGGATCCCTCCTCATTACGGAATCGATACGTGTATAAATCTATATATCTATTTTCAAAATTTAAACGGTCAATCCGAACAGTTAAACATAATTAACATATGAAAGTTGTTTTACTGTTTTTCTAGATAGATAAAACATCACTACTTTTAATCCATAATTTTTAAATCATACAGATGAACCAACAGTGAATTGGATGCAACATTTGTAATAGGTGCACATATATCAACCCAACAATTCCCACCTTTATTATTTTACCAATAGTTTGTCGGTCATGCTGTTTTAACCGACTCAATAGTCGATACATATTACAGATCGATAGCAACAATTACACCCAACTGTGTATTGGATGCAAAGTATAACGCAATGACGAACTCTTTGTTCATCAGTCATCACTGCCTTAACAGTTTAACCAGGGCTTATTTGTTCAACTCTTTCATGCCTCTTGCAGAACGATTCGAGCCTTTCTATTGCAACTACGAGAGAAGTTGGCTCGACAGCAAATGTGATGCGCAACCAGTTTTTCATCTCCAGGGCACTCCCTGCAAGATGAAATCACACAAAACTGCAATTACTTACTGTAAACAAATTCAGAAGCATCTTTTACTAAATACTAGATATCTTGGAGTGATAGACGCAAAAGACTGTGAGTGTATATTCAGAAAATAGGAATAACAACAATAGCCGCCTTGAGGTGGAGATCCAGAAAGAGGATAGCCTAAGGGTGTGCTCCAGAGAGGGGGAGAAACCCTTCATTAAAGAGAAGGAAGGTAACACGCACTCATACCGGAGCTGCCCGCGATGTTCACCCGCTCCAGAAGCGAGGAGATCGGAGAGGAAAGGAAGAGAAACGGCACTGTGCCAAGGGGAACTCAATGTACAAAAGCTCTAAAATCCGTCCCCCCTGATTCGGGGTGTAGAGGGAGTAACACGCGCTCGTGTTCCTTCCTTCGCCTCTCGTCCCCTTCATCTGCGCGATTTCTGGAGCACAACCTAATTGTCAGCTGGAAATCTATGTGGATTGACCAACTAATTGAGATAATGTGAGTGCCCCGATAATGGCAGCCAATAGCAGCAAATGTGAGGATCACTGGTAGCACAAGTTGTACAAGTGCATGTAAATTAAATAATGAAAACAAAAGGATCTTACTAAAAGGTACTCGATATGAATTAAAATTCACACAGAATGCTTAGTCCAAAGTTAAAACAAATCAGGTAATATATTTCAAAATGCAGTAAACTAAATTGACACAGATTACCTGGCAATACTATGACAGACTCTTCTTTTGCCAATTTGGAACAGAATTCCACATCATCACTGATATTATCCAGATATGACATATTGAGCTTGACCTACAGAAATTGTAATTTTTTTGCAATTAAATAACCAAGACACCAAGCAAGTCTCACTTTCTTTTATTTTCTTTTTCTTTTTGTGCTCTTACCATAACAAACATAGAGGCCTCTGGTTTGTGAGGACAAGTAATACACTTGATATCCTTTATCCTGTTGTAGGATATCTCTGCCGAATCCCTTAAAACATGAATTATATTGTTAAAGAAATCAGCCTTTGTATTATTTATCATTTGAGGTACTGCTCCCTGTAAATTAACAAGTATGAAATGAAAGAGAATCAAAAGAAATTAAAAAATTAGTAGAACTAGGGTGTTCTTAAGCTCACCAAAGTGTTTGGTGAGCTTGACTCCAAAATCCATCAAATTAGTTTCAAATGACGAATCCGAACCGTTGGAACCCGCCTATTTTACGTGTGATTCGTCTACATGTGAAATTTTGGAACTTTCGAATTAGTTTAGTATAAAGTCAAGCGGTCAAAACATGTTCAAAAAATGAATGCACTAAAATTAATTTATTAACCTTCTAATTTTGACCAATTTACTTTATACTAAACTAATTCGAAAGTTAAAAAATTTCACATGTAGACGCATCACACGTAAAATAGACGGGTTCCAACGGTTCGGATTCGTCATTTGAAACCGATTTGACGGGTTTTGGAGTCAAGCTCACCAAACACTTTGGTGAGCTTAAGAACACCCTAGTTCTACTCTTAAAAAATATCCAGTTCTGTTAATTCTTGCTAACATTTGTAAATAAAGAAGTTTCAAGAAGACCTGAATAAAGGTAGCAGGATCCGTTGTGATGTCCAGATAGCTTCTGATGGAATCAACAAACTAACAGAAAAGATAAATTCAATTTAGTCAATATTAATTTGGGAATTAGGATAAAAGAATACAATCCAAAAACTAAAAGCATTATTGATTTCAAAAAGAGCCTAAGAAGCAAAGATCATAAAGAAAAAAAATGGCATGCCTTTGTTTTCCTCAAGATGTGTTTGGGGTCAGTTGTGATGATCCAACCAAGTCGCCAACCTGGCACGACCCACCTTTTCGATATGGATCCCAAAGTGATAACCGGCACAATATCTCCAAGAGCCCCCATGGGTACAAAAGGATTGCTCCCAAAGGTCAAATGGTCATACACTTCGTCAGAAATTACCATTATACCCAGTTTCATTGCAGTTTTGGCTATCTGCAAATACAATCGAAGCCAAGGATAGCAATCAGCACACATATTAGCAGTTGTTCACATTACAGCCGCTAAGTGTCTGACATACACTACAGAACTCCTTCACATGCTATTATATTAAGTGGCAGAGCCACATTGAACCAGGGGTAGGCAGCTTCCGCCACTTTGAACCAGGGGTAGGCAGCTGCCTATTCTTGGATTTTAAAAACTGGATATAGGTCTATAATATCGGGCTGCTGCCTACCCTTGGAAAATTTCTTTGGAATTTTTTTGCCTACCCTATACAACCTATGGTTTGAATTGGTTAATTCACGGTAGTCCGCAACCCTCTAGTTGTACCAGTAAAACTTTTTGCCTACCCCTGATAAAAATCTTGGCTACTCCCCGAGTATATTCACTAATCAATACAAAGTAGATATATTAAATGTGAACCTCCTTCATGTGCTCGTACTTAAGCACACTGCCGCAAGGATTATTAGGATTTATAAGAACAATGGCGACAGTATTCTCATCAGCAAGTTTCTCCACTTGGTCAAGATCAAACTCCCATCCTTTCTCAGGAATGAGATCAAAATGCCTCATTTCAACATGGTTGAAGGTACAGCGTGCCTCATACATGGGGAAACCTGGCCGAGGGAGCAAGATGTTGGCATCAGGTCGGGCCAGAGCTGTTATGACAATCTCTATTGCTTGTGCGCAACCCGCTGTGATAAAAACATCATCAGGAGATAGCTGGTAGGGAAGATCCTTTGAGAGATACTCTGCAACTGCCCTGCATTTTTTTTAATGAGCACTGAATTTTCTAAAGGTCGCCATGCAGATCCTTGCCAAAAACCCACCACCAGAAAAGTTTAACATAAAATAATGTATAATAGGCTTATTGGATCATAAAAGGTAGACAATTGGGTGCAACTCTGTAAAATAATTTTGCATGCATTCAACAGCGGCATAAAACCAAAATCCCAAAAGAGATACTGTGTAAATGCTGCATTTTGTCAATTATTGTTTTACAAATTACAACAATAACATCCATACTATTCTCCAATGTTAGTCTAGTTTAGGTAATTTTAAATATGTGAAGTTCACACCTACCAGTGTAACACTATTTATGTGATCTTGTTCCCTCCACTTTTCTTTGTTTTTGACTATGTTTTGTTGACCTTAGTCAATCCCGTTGCACAAAATAGTCATCCAAAAAAATATTACATTAGACTGTAATTGAGGTTATGTTGACATATTTATGAAAAAAAATGTTCGTTTGAGTTGAGAACTTAAATGAGCATTTTTTTGCACGAGTTGCTAAATTTTACGGTTGTTGAAGTTACGTTGACATATTTATAAAAAAAATGTTTTGTTGAGTTGACAATTTAAATGAGCATTTTTCTGCATGAGTTGCTAAATTAGGGATATTTCATTCCTGTTCTCCATTACAACAAAAATAGGTGTTGACTTATTCCATTCCCATTTTTCATTCCCAACCAACTTGATAAGCATTTGAGAAATGAGCCCATATTCTTTGCATGCAAGTGAAATAATTTGATATTGTTTTGAAAACACTGCTTTTTTGGAGTTGCCAAGAGCCCTTTACCAACGTGCCATAGTCAGTTTGCATCAACAGCAAAGAAACAATTTTAACAAACTAGGATGAACAAAACAGATCAACAACCTATACCTAAAATTTCAGGTGCCCCAGTTATTTCCATTTGATTTTAAATGAAAAGCTCTTATAGCCATAGTGACATGATTCGGGTATAATTCGCGACGTTTCCGAATCGAACTCCCAATAAAACGCAAAAAAACGTATAATACGTTTTATTCGCGAATAAAACGCATATAAAGCGCGACGTATTATTCGCGAGAAAAAGGCAAAAAAAAAAGTCAATTATACCCGAATAAAAAAAAATTTTGAATTTTTTGCGTACTTATTGTACCGAATCATTCCCGAATTATACCCGAATCACGAATTTTTGAACTCGCCAAACCGAACCCGAACTTTTAATTTGTCACTATGCTTATAGCCACTACAACGATGCAGGGGATATGGACCAACCAATTGTTAAACCAAATAAAGCTAGCTCCCCTCCCCATGCCAATTATTCAAAAGAATTCGATTTAAACAAATGAATTCAACACTCACTGCCGAGCAGGAAGCAACCCGTTGGTAGGCGCGTAGTTGTTGTATTGAGCTGATCTAACCGCCTCTACAATTGCATCCTCTGCAATCGGAGTGGTGCGGAAGCTTGGAAACAGCGAGGGGTCGCCATTGCCGAGCGTGATCATCGGCCTCGGACCAGTTTCCTCTACACAAGCGATTACCTTGTTGAGGGTTCCACGGATGCTCCTGCCACCAGCCGCCGCCAAGGCCTTGTTTGCACCAAATCGCCATCTCTTTTCACCCTCCGCCTCCGCCTCCGGCTTCCCACCGTTCTCCTCCTCCATCAAACAAGAGAAGGTGAGGATTGATAAGAATAAGCGGTTAACTGATTCTTTGGCGACACATTTCGGACTAGGGAAATTGTTGTACCAGTATACGTTCATTCCTTTTTTGATTTTCCGTATCCCAGTATATATAAGAATCAGTGTTGCAAGTTAAAAAGAAGCAAAATCAAATAGTCTTAGTGTGGGACCAGATAACCAGCACAGGCTTTTATGGGTACTTATGTGAAGACTGATCCGGAAAAGATTCTGGAAAATACGAAACAGACAGACAATGATTCCAAGAATATTAAATCAAGTCGATTCACAACTTAACCGAGGTGGCGAGGCCGAGGAGTACGTGTCCTCTGAGATATCTCATATTCTGCTTGACTGACGTGTCCGGTGGCTATTCGGGGGTGACGTAGGGGGCCAGTATTATTTTAGCTTTGAGATTCGCGCAGCACGTATTACAACGGTTGAGATTTTCAAAAAAGTCACGCAAAATATGAGACATCTCAGAGGATTCGAATTCAGTGGGGAGGTCACAGAAAATTATTGGAACATGGGTCCGAATCCAAGAGTAACTGATAATTTGAGTTTAGATACAGACCGCCCGATCAGATCCGTGCCAATCCGGTCGGACGTGGAATGCAGATGGTCTCTTTAATATTCGTGCTCAAACCGATTGGACGGTCCGAATATAAATTCAAAAATTGAGTTACTCTCGGAGCCCAGAACCTGGTGCATGATTTTTTTTTTTTTTTTTTTTGGTATTTAAACAGCCCGTAGGCCACCCGGTGCATGAATTCAGTGAGGGCTTGTTCGGCGTGCCACTGTGTCCGCGGGAAAAAAAAAAATTCACTCAGAGTAAATTTTTTTTTTCCCACGCGAATAGTGTTTTGGCCATTCAAATTGAATCCAAACCCAAACCCATTCCCGTTCCCGCTTAGCAACCGAACACGCCCTAACAGTGATTTATTTAATAGAGCAAAGCTAGCATGTGTGTGGTGTTTATTAAGAAAATTTTGTGAATACGGTTTTAAAAATTTAACGGATTAGTTTCAAATGATGATTTCAAACGGTTTAAATTGATGTAATTCATAAGTAATGTACATGCAAAAATTTGTGATTTTTTAATTTATGTAGTAGATCAAGCAGTCAAAAAAATGAACAAAAATAAATGCATAAAAGAACTTATAAAAAAATTATTTTTTTACTCTTTGACTTTGTAGTTTGTAATAATTGAATTCAAAACTTTCAAAATTTTATATGTACATGCATCATTCGGTTTTAACGATTTGAATTCATCATTTGAAATCAATTCGATAGATTTTTGAAATTATACTCATCAAACTCTTTTGGTAAGCACAACATAAACAACTTTGCTTAACTTAATAATATAACAACCCTCAAAAGATAACTTTATAACTTTAAAATCTAAAATTTGTAAATAATCTATACTTTATAGATATTATACACATAATAAAATAAAAAAATTAACAAAAATTTCACAGTTTGCAAAATAACTTAAAAATTACATCAGTTCGTATTTAATAATATCTAATAAAATATTAAAAACATCTAACTTGCTCGAAATTAAACTTAAGTAATTTATAAAAACTGTAGTAGAGAACCGTATCATGTGAAACTGTGCCTATGCAATTAGATTGTGGAGAGAACTTTTGACTCACTACAACATTTACATACGAAATGGTGGTAATATAGTAGACATCTGGACTCGGGGACAGTCTAAAAAAAGACACAATAGAATGTCATATGCCCTGAAAAAGTTTGAATTCGTACTCAAAAAGTTTTTTCTGAATTAATGTATTTAGACCGTCCAATCAATTTTAAAATTCGTGCAAATTAGATATGCACTATTATTAAAGACTCTCAACAGTATAGGCGGGATCGAATGAACTCCATTTACAATCAGACGGTCGAGATATATTAACTCGAGAGATTTTTTTTTTTTTAGTTAATGCAGACGATGCGGACTCAAAAGTTTGGGCTCTCTGACGACAAAAGAATAGAAAACTTTTTCTAACAAACAAAGAATTGTGCATGGCTTGATAAAAATATTACAGCTCTTGAGATATTTCTGTGGATGAGCTCCGGTTAGGTTGAACAAAGAGAGAGTAACAATAGGTGCTTACTCGTGTATTATACTAGGAACTTGTATATTTAGTTGAGGAGTTAGTAATTAGGTCCTTTTAAATACACTTATATTTTTTTTATCAAATATATTGGTGGTTCACCGCTCACCATTAAAAAAAAAAAAGGGTTGATGATAAATTTCCCGTGCTGGGCCTGGACATGACATATTATTATATCTTAGAAGCGACATTTTTCAAGTTATTGGACTGAGAACAAATTAGATCAACATATCCAGTCACCCATAAATGCAAATTAAAATGGAGCTACGTAACAGATTACAGATGTCATAAATATTTATGTATACAAATGAAAAATAAAACGAAGGTGCTGCCTAGATTCTTACCGGACCAAATTTCATTTTCAGAATACCCAAATAGAAACCAAGAATATATGGCATGCACATGAGAGAAAAAAAAAAAAAAATGGGCCATGTCAACAGTTTGGATAATCAGAACTTTTAAATCATACACATGAACCGACAGTGAATTGGATGCAAAGTTTATAATAGGTGGACATAGATAAACCCAACAATTACTGCCTTTATTATTTTACCAATAGTTTGTCAGTCATGGTGTTTTAACCGTCTGAATATCAATACATATCACAGATCGACAGCAACAATAACACCCAACTGTGTATTGGATGCAATGACAACAACAATAACACCCAACTGTGTATTGGATGCAATGACAGCAACAATAACACCCAACTGTGTATTGGATGCAATGACAGCAACAATAACACCCAACTGTGTATTGGATGCAATGACAGCAACAATAACACCCAACTGTGTATTGGATGCAATGACAGCAACAATAACACCCAACTGTGTATTGGATGCAAAGTAAAGCAACGACAAACTCTTTGTTCATCAGTCATCACTGCCTTATCAGTTCAACTCTTTCATGCCTCTTGCAGAACAATTCGAGCCTTTCTAGTGCAACTACGAGAGAAGTTGGCTCAACAGCAAATGTGATGCGCAACCAGTTTTTCATCTCCAAGGCACTCCCTGCAAGATAAATCACACAAAACGCAATTACTTGCAGTAAACAAATTCAGAAGCATCTTTTACTAAATATTTGAATCTTGGAGTGCCATCAGCTTGTGAGTTGTAATAACAATAAACAGCCGTAATCAGTTGGAAATCAAGATCCAAGAGGATGGCCAAATTATCAACCTCAATCTATGTGGATTGGCCATCTGATTTAGACAATGTGAGTGCCCCAATAGTGGCAACCAATAGCAGAGAATTGGGTGGGTGTGTGTGTGTGTGGGGGGGGGGAGGGGGGGGGGGGGGGGGGGGTTGATCACGAGTAGCACAAGTACAAGTAGATGCAATTTAAATAATGAAAACAAAAGGAATCTTACTAAAAAGGCACTTGATATTAAAATTCACGCAAAATGCTTAGTCCAAAGTTAAAACAAATCACGTAATATATTTCCAAATGCAGTAAACTAAATTGATGCAGATTACCTGGCAATACTATGACAGACTCTTCTTTTGCCAATTTGGAACAGAAATCCACATCATCACTGATATTCTCCAGACATGACAAATTGAGCTTGACCTACAGAAATCGTAAAAAATTTGGAGCACGTTTATGTTTAAATTAACCAAGAGATGGAGCAAGTCTTAATTTATTTTATTTTTCTTTTTGTGCTCTTACCATAACAAACATAGAGGCCTCTGGCTTGTGAGGACAAGTAATACACTTGATATCCTTTATCTTGTTGTAGCATATCCCTGCCGTATCTCTTAAAACATGAATTATATTGTTAAAGAAATCATCCTTTGTGTTTTTGATAATTTCAGGTAGTGCTCCCTGTAAATTAACAAGCATGAAATTGAAGAGAATCAAAAGAAATTTAATAATATCCACAGTTCAGTTACGACTTGCTAACATTTGTAAATAAAGAAGTTTCAAGAAGACCTGAATAAAGGTAGCAGGATCCGTTGTGATGTCCAGATAGCTTCTGATGGTATCAACAAACTAACAGAAAATGGATATTCAATTTTAGTCAATATTAATTGGGGAATTAGGATAAAGAAGAATACAACTCAAAAACTAAAAGCATTTTTTCATTTCACAAGAGCAAATGAAGCAAAGGTCATAAAGAAAAAAATGACATACCTTTGTTTTCCTCAAGATGTGTTTGGGATCAGTTGTGACAATCCAACCAAGTCGCCAACCAGGCACAAGCCACCTTTTCGATATGGCTCCCAAAGTGAGAACCGGCACAATATCTCCAAAAGCCCCCATGGGTACAAAAGGGTTGCTCCCAAAAGTCAAATGGTCATACACTTCATCAGTAATTACCATTATACCCAGTTTCTTTGCAGTTTTGGCTATCTGCAATTACAATCAAAACCGAGGATACCAATCAGCAAGAAAAATTATGCACACATATTATCAGTTGCTGCCAAGTATCTGACATACACAACAGAACTCCTTACATACTATTATATTCACTAATCAATACAAAGTAGATAAATTAAATGTGAACCTCCTCCATGTGCTGGTACTTAAGCACACTGCCGCAAGGATTATTAGGATTGATAAGAACGATGGCAACGGTATTCTCGTCAGCAAGTTTCTCCACTTGGTCAAGATCAACCACCCATCCCTTCTCAGGAATGAGATCAAAATGCCTCATTTCAAGATTGCTGAAGGTACAGCGTGCCTCATACAAGGGGAAACCTGGCCGAGGGAGCAAGATGTTGGCATCAGGTCGGCTCAGAGCTGTTATGACAATATCTATTGCTTGTGCGCAACCCGCTGTGACAAAAACATCATCAGGAGATAGCTGGTAGGGAAGATCTTTTGAGAGATACTCTGCAATTGCCCTGCATTTTTTTTAATGAGCACTGAATTTCATTAATGTCTGTAATTACAGCCATGCAGATCATTGTCAAAAACCCACCGCCAGAAATTTTAACATAAAATAATAGGGTGCAATTCTATGAAATAATGTTGCGTGCATTCGACAGTGGCATAAAAAAATCTCCCAAAAGAGATGCTGTGTAAGTGCTGCATTTTGTCAATTATTGTTTTCCAACAATAACATCCATACTATTGTCCAATGTTAGTCTAGTTTAGGTAACTTTAAACAAGTGAAGTTCAGACCTACCAGTGTAACACTTTTTTTTTTTGTAATATTGTTCCTTCCATTTTTCTTTTTCTTTTTTAACTATTTTTTTGTTCACCTTAGTCAACCCCGTTGCACAAAATGGTCGCCCAAAAATATCATACAGTTGTTAATGTTATTTGACATACTTACGAAAAAAAAAATGTTCTGTCGAATTGAGAACTTAAATGAGCATTTCTCTGCATGAGTTGCTAAATTATGGATATTTCATTCCTGCCCGGTATTACAACAAAATTAGGTGTTGACTTGTTCCATTCCATTCCCATTCTTCATCCCCAACCAACTTAATAAGTAATGAGAAATTCAGATATATGGCCATCATAACTTCTTGATTTTGATATTCCCCCCCATCAAAAATCTAAAGTTAGTTATTTCCCCATTTAAACTCACTCAATTTGTCAATATCCCTATTTCTCAATTAAATCACTTAAAATTTAAAAACAAATATTAATATTAATAAAACATTAGAAGGGCAGTTATACCCTTCCTCTTTATTCTTCTTTAACATAAGAATAAAAAAAATATCAGAATTGAAGGTCTTCTCCCCTGCCTCTCCGCTTCCAATTCATAACAGTGACCTATTCTCTGATCTCAAACCCGTTCTCTCCTCTCTCAACACCAGACACCAAATTTTATTTCCTTTACCAATTTCTTGATGTTTAGCTAGTCATGGGGTGAAAAGCAGTGGAAAATAATCCCAGTTTATCTAGGAACTGTACCAGACTATTATTCTACCTTATCTCGGGGTTCTTATACAAAAGTTTTAGCCATAACCTTATAATTAAGACCCACGTAAACAAAGGTGCAATCAATCAACAAAAGAAAAATATCTGCTATAATCAGATCAGGGAATATGGAAATTACACCATAATGTTGACTGTTATTGCAATAACACCCTAGATGTTATATTTTTTTCTAATAACACTAAAACCTCAAGGTTGAGGTGAAAATAAAATGCCACTTTTGGTTTGTTTAATTCATCTAAAACTTTTGATATTTTTGTACAATTACAAATCATGTATGTATTTTAACCGGGCTTGATTTTAGTTCACTTTTAGCACAAGTGAAATGATTTGGTATTATTTTAAAAAGACTACTTTTTTTAGTTGCCAAGAGCCCTTTACCAACATCAACATCCCATAGTCAGTTTGCATGCACAGCAGAGAAACAATTTTAACAAAATAGGGTGAACAAAACAGATCAAAACCGTACCCATAAAATTTCAGGTGCCTCAATTAATTCGGTTTGATTTTCATCGAAAAGCTCTTATAGGCTTATAGCTACTATGAACCTCAGAACAATGCAGCGGATACGGACCAACCAATTGTTCAACCAAATCAAGCTAGCTCCCCATGGAAATTACTCAAAAAGATTAATTTAAAAAAATGAATTCAACACTCACACCCGGGCAGAGAGCAGACCGTTGGTAGGCGAGTAGTTGTTGTACTTGGCTGATCTGACCGCCTCTGCAATTGCATCCTCTGCAATCGAAGTGGTGCGGAAGCTTGGAAACACCGAGGGGTCGCCATGGCCAAGCGGGATCATCGGCCTCGGGTCTGTTTCCTCAACACAAGCGATTATCTTGTTGAGGGTCCCACGGATGCTCCGGCCACCAGCCACCTCCACGGCCTTGTTCGGACCAAACCGCCATCTCTCCTCAGCCTCCACCTCCACCTCCATCGATGGCTTCTTACCGCTCTCCTCCATCAAACAAGAGATGAGAGGAGGATTGCTAAGAAATAGCGGTTCACTGACAGTGATAGTTTTGGCGACACACTCAGGAGTGGAGCCCGCATCGTCTGCATCAACTCAAAAGACAATCTTTTGACTGAATACATATCCACCGTCTGATTGTAAACGGAGTCCATCCGACTCCAGTCTATAACTTAGGAGGCCTTTAATATTAGTGCGGATCTTATCCGCACAAATTTTAAAGCTTACTGGACGGTCCAGATACATTAACTCAAAATATTCCTTTTTGAGTTAATGCAGAGGATATGAATTTTTTTTTTTTTTTTTTTGATTGGAAGCCCTTAGACGGAATCGTATCTTCTGCGGAGCTTTTAATCTACTTCGTTCATTTTGTATCGAGCTAACCGAATCAGATCTTCTCCGAATCGGAAAAATTCTTAAAATTTGCCCTTCTCTCTTTTCACCCGCTCGATACAAAATAAACGGATCAATTAAAAGCTACTCTGATACGATTCCGCCCTTAGGCGGGATACGAATTCAGGGAGTTGTTGAATGTTGTCGATTCTTGATTTGATTTTCTGTATCACAATCTATATCCGAATCAGTGTTGCAAGTTTTTTTTTTCTTTTTTTTTTTTTGAAGAAAGGCATAGGCTGCCATATTTATATAATATATTTGGTACGTTTGGATCGTGCAAGGAATAGCTCAAGAATAGCGATTTTTGGGTTAGTGATTGAGAATAGTGCTAACCTAAGGGATTCAAGAATAGCACTAACTTTGGCTATTCCGAATTAGTAGAAATGTTGTTTGGATTGTATGTTAGGAATAGCAAATGGAGGGAAGAAATATAATAATGATTTATTTGTTTTTATCTTTTCAACTAATTTTTATATTTATAATGGCTTGTTAAATATATATGAAGCATCATATATATCAATAATACTTCAATTGCTTTTAATACCATTCTAATCACAATTAAAATTTAATTAAACAATATTACACAAATCACACAAATTTAATTTCAAAATAATTATTATATTGAACTGTTTAAATTGACTATTCGAATTTTAAAAACGAATATATTGATTTGTAGTACATATCAATTCACACTATGCATAGTACCGTAACCTCACTCTTTATTTTTATTTTGTTTCATGTTATTTATTTTTCTTTTATTATGCTCAAGAAAAAATATTGTTCTCATAAAATTCTTCAAGGAGAATATATGAGAGAAAAAACATATTTGAAAAGAGCAAAGGTGGGAGAAAGCTGCACAATTAATTAAATAAATAAATAAATTAGTGGATGGTGAAAAAGGCGTAGAAGTGACAGGATATGGAAGAGGCCAATCCCCAGCCTGTACGTGCCCCCTTCAATCTGTTTTTTATTAATATCGCTAACCTCCGTTTTCCTCAAATTCGCTAATCCACGTTTTCAAAGGAATAGCATAATAGCGATATTTCCATGCTATTCTTATTTTTCATTTGACGTTTGGATGATAGCTAATCTGGAATAGCAGAGCTATTCTTGAGTTAGAGCTATTCTACCCCAATCCAAACGCACCAAATTTGTATTTGCAGGTCCCTAGAAAATAAACAGAACAAACAGAAAAAACAAGGGGTCTAGAATCTAGATCACTGGCTATACATGTTGATCCCCTGTTGACTCTCATACGGTCCACTAACTAGTTTGCTAATTTCCCACAATTTGAAAAGCACACGCTAATTTTCCACAATTTGAAAAGCACATGCTACCTTCCTCCAAGATCCTGTGAGCTAATACCTCAGGCAGTGGCGGATCTAAATAGATTCAGGGGTAGGCATGTACTATAATACCTCAAGGTAGTGATGAATTCAAATAGATTCAGAGGTAGGTAAGTGTCTATTTTTGAATTTGAATTTTTTTTAGATGCAGTAGTACTTTATACTTGTGCTTATTCCTGAATAGATATAATATCTATTTCTGAATTTAATTAACGGTCCAATAGAAGAAAATTGTAAGAAAAAAAAAGTCAGTTTAGACTAATTCGCTTAAAAAAAAATAAAAAAAGACAGTCTGATTCGCTACTCCACTTACAAGAATCGTTGATTTGTTAAGAGAAAAAAAATATCAACTATTAAGTATATGAATATGTACCGTGAATTAGATCACGTGTCGTGTCATACTATGATTAAATTTGGAATGATAGTCATGGCACGTGAATGGTCAGAGCACGTTAATTATGCCATGACATAACGTGTCCAAACGTGACCTGCCCGGTTTGGTCATGTTTAACTTCTTCTTTTTTCATAATTTAAGTTAGTTTTTTCAGGATTCACTATTCGATTAAGATCTAATTATTATAATTATATGTAACCACACGTGTTGTATTGTGACTAAATATTTTGCGTGATGTGTCTTGTCATATCAAATTTTTAAAAGGTGGTCATGACACAGGACACGCTAGTCATAGCACGTAACAAGCACATGTGTTTTGACGAAATCGTATCGTGCCATAACTTTTTTAGATCCCTATATACTACTTTGCTCTGATTTATCAAGAGAAAAAAATATACTTTTGTTAATATTTTGTGTCTAACCCTGATCAAAATTCTGGATCCGCCCCTGATCTCAGGTGGTATGAACTCATTTCTAAATATCTTTCCATTAGAAGAGGGGAGTGTCTGATGCCCATCGGACCAAACTCGGTTCAATGGGCGGTCACTATCGTGCCATTGAAAATCTGTAATCTTCACTTGATTATCGGATTCATTGATGAAAATCAAAATAAACCCGCTAACGTTTCTTCTCCAGTTCTCCTTCTCCCTCAATTTTTTGCTCTCTCTTCTACAGAAAGAAAAGAGAAGTAACGATATTCCTAAATTGGCGCTCACCCTCTCTCACATCCTCTATCCCCCCGAGATGACCTTCGCTTTCTCCGATGACATTTGTACCTCTTCTCGCGCACTTTACCTTTCTCCTCCCTACTGCTCTTGTAGTTGTCAAAAACCCTAAGTGAATATATTATGAAGCACCTCCACCATCGACCATAAGGTAATTCAGCTTCTTTTCACTCTCAGCTTGTAACTCTCAAGAATGTATGTAGGTTTTAAAGATTTTGTTTAATTTGATTTCAAAAGGTTGTTTGTTTGATATTACCTATTTAGAGGTTGGCTAATGTGCATTTGAATGTATATGATCTGATATGTATACAGTTCAAATTTGAAATTTCAAAATCCAAACGGTCGATCTGAACCGTTTATCTTGTTCTCCATATTAATATGTGCTTGGAGACCAAATTTTACATTTTTCTGAATTTGTTTACTATTTATTAAGTATTTTACAAAATTATTGATCCAACGGTGGCTGTAAAAAACAGTAAAATCAGCAACCACCGTTGGATCAACAATTTTGTAAAATACTTAATAAATAGTAAAAGAATTCATAAAAATGTAAAATTTGGTCTCCAAGCACATATTAATATGGAGAACAAGATGAACGGTTCGGATCGACCGTTTGGATTTTGAAATTTCAAATTTGGACCGTATGCATATCGAGCCATATACATTCGAATGCACATTAGCCAACCTCTACCTATGTATACCTATTATGTGAGGTAATAATTATAGTTAGGGTAAGGCTAAGGTGCTATGGGTTGCATAGCAACCTACAGTGGTATGGCTTAATATTTGAGTTTTTAAAATTCAAACGGTCGATCCGAACCGTTCATCTTGTTCTCCATATTAATATGTGTTTGGAGACCAAATTTTATATTTTTTGAAAATTTTTTACTATTTTTTTAGATAGGTAGAAAATCAAATATCTGAATGGTGCAGAATTTTTTAGATCAACTGATTTTCTACCTATCTAAAAAAATAGTAAAAAAATTTCAAAAAATGTAAAATTGGGTCTCCAAACACATATTAATATGGAGAACAAGATGAACGGTTCAGATCGACTGTTTAAATTTTGAAAACTCAAATATTGAGCCGTAGCACCGTAAATCGCTATACAACCCATAGCACCTTAGCCTTACCCTTATAGTTATGTATAATCAATGTAGTTTCATAAAAGAAAAAAATTATAACTTTGTGATGCTTGGGTTTAGGGTAGGCAATGTAAAAGACCTGCATATTTATTAAGAAAATGTTGTGCCTTTTGTTCGGTATATCAAGCTTAGCTGCCATTTGTGTTGAAATTGATCGATCCATTCCAATCTCATGTGAAAAAGTTCAACTAGGACTTGATCTAAAGACAATTATGCTTATATTAAGGCTATAGTGGATTAGTCTTACCCAATTGAATGAGTGTCATATAAATATCGAATTAAATCCATATTAGTAATATGCATGCTTATAAATAGTGTAATAGAAAATAGCCAAGATTTGAATGAGCTGCACATAACTAGAGAGGAAGAGCTCACATTTGAAGGGTCCGGATCCTCTAAAGTAACTCAATCTTTGGATTTTGAATCAAGACCGTCCGATGCGAATTTGTCAATCGAGACTGTTTCGCGATTTGAATTCATGTCTCGGGATATGTGCACTCCACTTCCGATAGATCATCTCGGATTCTAATCAGACGGTTCCGATTTAAAACCCAAAGATTGAGTTACTTCCCTGAATCTGAACTCACATTTGAAAAGGTTAGTTGTTTGTCATCATTTTAGCACTGATATATACTTGGCAGTAACCACTCGTGAAGAAGGCGGTTGGATGTCCATAGTGTTGCAGTGTCTTTCCTCATTTGGAGATAGGTGATGATTTTGACTGGGCTAAGGACAATGCATGCACTGTAAGCCAACCTGTTGTAGAATCTCAGAGCCCCAATTTACCAGTGTGATATCAGTCCCCTAAGCATTGTTGTTATAAAATTCCAGAGCCTGAATTTATCAGTATGATATTTTTCAATGCTCTGACTTATAATTTATGATGTTTTAATTTATAATTCTAATTACTAACTATAATTCAAAAAAAAAATTTGATTTTAACACTAAATTTAATATGAATTACAAATCAAACATTCAGAGGGAGACAAAAAAATTTCAGAAAGAAACAAAGTCGATCGATACCAATAGATTACCATTAAAATTCGAAATTCAAGAGAACAGCTGCCCCCTGTTTCTACTCTGGGTCCACCCTGACCCCTGTGCAGATGTCATAAATACTTATGTATACAAACGAAAAATAAAACAACAACATAAACGATGTGCTGCCTAGATTCTTACCGGACCAAATAGAAACCAAGAAATTTAGACATGCACATGAGAAAAAAAAAAATGGGCCATGTCAACAGTTTGGTGGGGAAAGGGGAAAAAAAAGGCACGTGTGTAAAGATTAAACCAGTAGCTAGGTTGATTCTTTACGTAACGGAACTATAATTTTACCGATTTTTTTATAAATATCTAAAAAAAATTAAATTTCAACAAATAATCAAAGTTAGGGTAGATTTTGAAATCTATCTATGATAAGCATAAATTATATACACATTTGATCTAGATTTTATCGTAAAACAACCTCAAATATCTTGTATTTTTAATATAAAATGATTTAAATACACCTAGAATCAAGTTACTGCGGTTGTTTGGCTTTTCGTTGCAGGAAATGATGAAAAATGGCGAAAATACCCTCCAGTGCGGACCAAGTCACCCGCAGTGCGGATCAGAGCAGCCGCACTGAGTACTTAGCCGCATTTCCAACGTCCAAGCGCAGCGCAGAAAAAAGTCCGAGCCTAGTGCGGATGAACTTCCATCCGCAGTGCGGATGAGCCCAGCCGCACTCAATACTTAGCCGATTTTCAGGACCTTCAGAGAAGCAGAATCCACCCGCAGTGCGGGTCAGCTATCCGCACTGCCATCCGCATTCAACTAATTCGCAGAAATTAAATAAGGAAACTTGGAGCCAATGCGGGTGAGACCACCCGCAGTGCGGATCGGCCATCCGCACTGGAGCCGCAGAAAAGCCAAATTTAAATGATTTCAACACGGTTTCTATTTTTGGCACTTCGTGGACGCGTTTTACAGCCAAATGAGGACAAGGCATCCTGGGAAACAATCCAGATATAGCACCCACTAACTCCACTTTCTAGGCTCTTAATTGGGCATGATCCTTGGCTATAAAAGAGGGGGTTCATTCTCTCCATAGGAGACACATCCCTATCTCTTTCATTCTCTCTCTATACACAATACTTAGCGATAAATTCTGGAGAAAAGGAAAGCTTTCAAGCAAGGAGAAGAAGGGTTTCCTGAGCAAGAAGTCGGCAAGATAGAGGTTTTTAATTTGTCAAAGGGTGTAATTACTTCCTTTATTTCATTTCTTCTTACTTTGCCAATTTTTGTAATGGATCTCTCCATGAGGGAGTAGTCCTCTCTCTAGGGGTTTAGGTCAATGCATGAACTTGTTTAATTGTATCTTATTCGGTTATTTGTCTTTGTTATGATTGTTTTATTGGGATTTGATGTTAATTTCTGTGATTTATCATTTGTGTTAATTACATAATTAGTACTTGAAATCGCTGTAGTCCCGCTTTGGTATCTCTTTGTCAAAGGATCCAAAGAAGTTAGGACGAGAGGAGAGTACCATTTATGAATGCAAATACCCTAGGTTTAGATTAGGATTGTAACCAATTTGTGATCTAAACCAGAACTATAGAAATTAAGGTTAGGAATTTGGTGAAGAACCTAACCGTGAAGGCAAACCCTAATTAGGACATCTCAAATCGAATCGGGTATTGGTATGAAGGACTTAATCGTGAAGTATCAATATTTGAGGAGAGGAGAGACTAACAAGAGCTTATGGTCTAAGTAGCTAGGGTGAAGGACCTAACCGTGAAGTCCGAATTACTTAGACACGTTATTAATTCACGAAAGTGACCCTTAATGACATATTAGGTTAGAAACCTCATCAAATCATACATGAACTTAAACAAATACCGAATAGATATAGTTAGCAAGGGAATGTAGACCAAAGACCCTTAGATCTTCTCATCTAGAAAGCAATCTAATCTTTCTTTCATTCATTTACTCTTATTGTTTTAAAAACTCTCTATTCGGGTATTGAACCCAAATTTAGGAATTGTTAGAACAAACCCCCCCCCCCCAATTTACTTTTGTTGCACTTTACTTTCCTTTTATTTTCTGAAATTTATTACTAAAGTTTAAACTAAGTTTCTATCGTACTCCCTGTGGTTCGACACCCCAAATACTACTTTGATAGAATTGTGCACTTGCAATTCAACTCAAACACGTATTAAAGGTTTAAAAAAGTACATCGTTGTACTGAAGCTTTTTACCATACCATTTGGACACATCAATCTAAACCGCAAAAAAAATTTCCATTAATTCAGTCTAAAACTGCAAAAAAAAAATTGCAGTTTTAGAATTCCAAAACCATGGTTTAAAAAAAAAGAAAAAAAAATGCCAAAAAAATTTTGCAGTTTCAACTTCTTTTTCATTTTCCAGATTTTTTATTTAAATAGAAATATTTATAATTTATTTATTTTAAGTATTGAAATATTATAAATACTTAATATATTTCTTTGAAAATAGATGAAATACTATATAATTTGATTTATTAGAAAGACTGCTACAAATAACGCGGATCAACATTTTTTATGCCGAATTTTTTGCGGTTGTAAGATAAATTAATATATTTCTTTATGTGTTATTGGAAAAAAAAAATGCTTGGATTCTCAGTTATTAGTTCCGGTTCGAAAGTCACTTCTAAGTAAATACAGAAAATATTGTTGAATATCACCATCCCTTTCACCGAGGCAATTACTCACATGCCCGCTTATGCAAAATTCTTGAAAGACATACTATCCAACAAGAGATCAATTGAGGAAGTAGGTACGGTGTCTCTTAATGAGGAGTGTAGCGCTCTTTTCTTAAACAAGTTACCTCCTAAATTGAAGGACCCCGGGAGTTTTGCAATTCCATGTATAATTGGTGATACCAAATTCGAAAGGTGCCTATGTGATTTGGGTGCAAGTGTGAGCCTTATGCCAAAGACCGTCTATCAAAGGCTAAAACTTGCTGACTTGAAACCCACAAGAATGTCTCTACAACTAGCCGATAAGACGGTACGCTACCCCGAGGGGATTGCGGAAGATGTGATTGTTATGATTGGTAAGTTCTTCGTCCCGGTAGACTTTGTAGTAGTTAAAATGGAGGAGGATACCCATACTCCTCTCCTATTGGGACGGGATTTCCTAACCACAGCCGATGCAAACATAAATGTCAAAGAAGGCAAAATATCCTTTGACATTGGAGGCGAAAAGATAAATTTTCACATGTTTGATGCCATTAAATTCCCTTCAAATGACAATGATTCTATTTGTAGATTGGATGTTTTAGATTCCATTTTAGCTACTCATGAGGAGGAAGAGATGGTGAAGGAACAACTCGACCCAGATCTAGAAGAAACCGGGTCTCAAAACGACGAAAATGGTGAAAATACTTCCCAGTGCGGATGGAGCACCCGCACTGCGGATGAAGTGATCCGCACTGAGCTCCCTGAAGCTGCAGAACCAACTTCCATAGCCCAGTGCGTCCGCACTGACCATCCAGTGCGGATCAGCCACCCGCACTCAGCCATTTCAGCTCAGATTTGTGAAGTTTCGACCAATTCCGGTGCACCGAAGGTCGAACTCAAGCCACTACCACCTACCCTTCGCTATGAATACTTGGGGGAAGACGAAACCTACCCGGTGATTGTCAATTCCGAGCTCAACAAAGAACAAACCGAGAAGCTTCTACGCGAACTAAGGCTTCATCGGAAGGCGATCGGATACACAATCGATGACTTAACCGGGGTAAGTCCATCCCTTTGCATGCATAGGATCCTAATGGAGGATGACCACAAGCCCACCATTGAAGCTCAACGAAGGCTCAATCCGAATCTTAAGGAGGTGGTAAAGAAGGAAATCCTCAAACTACTTGACGCCGGGATCATCTACCCGATCTCCGACTCCAAATGGGTAAGCCCGGTGCATGTAGTTCCAAAGAAGGGAGGCACAACAGTGGTAAAAGGCGACAATGACAAAATGATCTCCACAAGGGTGGTTATCGGGTGGAGGATGTGCATCGATTACCGAAAACTCAACAATGCAACACGAAAAGATCACTTTCCTCTACCATTCGTGGATCAAATGCTCGAACGGCTAGCCAATCACACACACTTTTGCTACCTCGATGGGTACAGCGGATTCTTCCAAATCCCCATACACCCCGAAGACCAAGAGAAGACGACTTTTACCTGCCCCTATGGCACGTTCGCGTACCGAAGGATGCCGTTCGGTCTATGCAATGCCCCAGCAACCTTCCAAAGAGCCATGATGGCTATTTTTTCGGATTTATTAGAAAATTCCGTGGAGGTTTTCATGGATGACTTTTCAGTTTTTGGTACCTCTTTTAATGATTGCTTATCTAACCTAATCAAAGTTTTAGAACGTTGTGAACAGGTTAATCTAGTACTAAACTGGGAGAAATGCCACTTCATGGTGCAAACGGGGGTTGTTCTAGGGCACGTGGTGTCTTCCAAAGGCTTGGAGGTCGACAAAGCAAAGGTTGAAGTGATAGAGAAGCTGCCATATCCGACTTGTGTGAAGGATGTGAGAAGTTTCCTAGGGCATGCCGGGTTCTATCGACGGTTTATCAAGGATTTCTCTAAAATTTGTAAACCTCTTACCAATCTAACCATGAAAGATGCAGAATTTAATTTTGATAAGCCTTGTGTAGATGCTTTTGATAGGATCAAGAAGGCGCTAATCTCAGCCCCCATTCTTCGACCACCAAATTGGGAGGTGCAATTCGAGATTATGTGTGATGCAAGCGATTTCGCCGTTGGGGCCGTGCTAGGGCAAAGGATCGACAACAAGCCACATGTGATCTATTATGCGAGCAAGGTCCTAGATGAGGCACAAATGAACTACACAACCACGGAAAAAGAATTCTTAGCCGTCATATTCGCTATTAACAAATTCCGGCCCTATTTGGTGGGATCCAAGGTGGTTGTGTACACCGATCATGCGGCAATCTGATACCTTCTAAACAAAAAGGATGCCAAACCACGCCTAATCCGATGGATTCTCCTACTCCAAGAGTTCGACCTAGAAATAAAGGATAAGAAGGGGACTGAAAATTTGGTGGCAGACCATCTATCACGCCTCACCATTGAATCTAAGGAGGAAGACATGCCCATCGACGATTCATTCCTAGATGAACAACTCTATGCAGTCAACAATCTCGAGGCACCATGGTACGCGGATTTTGTCAACTACCTTACATGTGACATAATACCTCCCTGTCTAACTTTTCAACAACGGAAAAAATTCTTGTCGGATGCGAAATATTACTTTTGGGACGAACCGTTGTTGTTTAAGTTAGGAGTGGATGGTATCCATAGAAGGTGCGTACCTCAAGAAGAAACCGAACAAATTCTTCATTGTTGCCACTCATCCGCCTATGGAGGACATGCTTCAACCGACAAAACCGCCGCCAAAGTCCTTCAAGCCGGGTTCTTTTGGCCCACACTTTTCCATGACGCAAGGGAGTATGTGCTTAGGTGCGACAAATGTCAAAGAACCGGGAACATATCTAGAAGACATGAGATGCCCTTAAACTCCATACTAGAAGTCGAATTATTTGATGTTTGGGGGATCGACTTTATGGGTCCCTTTCCAAGTTCTTGCAACAACAAGTACATACTTGTAGCAGTGGATTACGTATCAAAATGGGTAGAAGCCGTAGCTAGCCCAACCGCCGACTTCGCCGTGGTAAGAAAACTCTTTAAAAAGATTATTTTTCCTAGGTTTGGAGTACCCCGAGTGGTGATAAGTGATGGCGGATCTCATTTCATCAACCGCCAATTTGACGCTCTACTACTCAAGTATGGAGTCAAGCACAAGGTGGCCAAGGCGTACCATCCACAAACAAGCGGGCAACTGGAGGTATCCAACCGGGAGATAAAGAGCATCCTCCAAAAGGTGGTGAATACATCAAGGAAGGATTGGTCACTCAAATTGGACGAATCGCTGTGGGCATACCGGACCGCTTTCAAAACACCTATAGGTATGACTCCTTTCAAACTTGTGTATGGAAAAGCATGCCATTTGCCGGTTGAGCTTGAGCATAAAGCTTATTGGGCGATAAAAACCCTAAACTTCGACATAAGGGCCGCCGGTGAGAAAAGGATCCTCAATCTACACGAATTGGAGGAATTACGCCTCAATGCGTACGAAAATGCCAAGCTATATAAGGAGAAGACGAAGAGGTGGCATGACAAACGCATAATAAGGTGAGAATTCAAGGAGGGAGATACTGTTTTATTGTACAATTCAAGACTCCGGCTCTTTCCGGGAAAGTTGAGATCAAGATGGACCGGACCATACAAGGTAATAAAGGTGTTCAACCATGGCACAATTGAGATTTTGAGCGATAAAAGTGGACCATTCAAGGTTAATGGACAGCGCCTCAAACATTTCAATCATGCAAGTCCAATAGGCGAAAAAGAAAGGATTCGCTTGGTCGACCTACACACTCAATAGTGAGCACGAATCATGTCGAGCTCACGACGTAAAATTGAGCGCTTCTTGGGAGGCAACCCAAGGTTCTTTACTTTCTGCAATTTATTTTTTACTTAATTTACTTACCAATTTTACAAATTTGCAATTCACTAACATTGGAGGGTCATGCCAACGAAAAACTGCGAAAATTTTCCCCAGTGCGGATGGAGCACCCGCACTGCGGATGGGATGAGCCGCACCCGAGGTAAGTTTTCTTCTTTTTGCGAAAAATTCAAAAATTTTGTCGGTGCGGATGGGGGACCCGCAGTGCGGATGGGCCCATCCGCACCAGTGCGTCTCTTTAAACTTAACCACCCCGTTTTCTTCGCGCCCTTTCGTATTTCCATCTATAAACCAGATTTTCTCTCTTCTAAACCCTAAAATTTCCTCCCTCTACCTATTTCTTCTTCTCCTCTCCCTTCTCTACTCTTTTTCACTCCCCCTTCTCCCTTTTTCTTCTCCCAAACCGAAGTTTCACTTCTCTCAAGCCGTTCTTCGTGAAAACTCGGATTTCTTCGGGTTTACTTGCAATTTTCGCGATCTACAACGAGGTTTGATCTCTCCTTACCCTTAATTTCATTTATTTGTAGTTAGATCTGTGAAATGGTACCAAAAATCAAAGAAATCGTCCAAAATTGGTAAAATCGGTGAAAATCAACCCCGATGCGGATCAGCCACCCGCAGTGCGGATGAAATGACCCGCACCAACCCTGTAAAATCCTAGAAATTGACCAAGTACCCGATGCGGATCAACCACCCGCAGTGCGGATGGGTTTTCATCCGCACCAGGCTCGGGAAAACCATAACTTTGCCAATTTAGACCCAGTGCGGGTGAGATGACCCGCAGTGCGGATGTAAATGACCCGCACTGACCCCAAATTTCGTCAAATTACATCAAATTCTTCGTAATTTTTAACTTTTCTCAATTGTATATTACAGGTAAGATGGCAACCAGGGCATCCAAGCGTTTAAGGTCCGGCAAGGGCAAAGGACAACCAAGCAACCCAACCCCTTCATATCCACCCGCCATGGAGTTGAACTCTAACCAACAACTCCGGAAGATGGCGCTTGAGTCCCATCGGACTCTCGAACCATCCCGATGGATCTGCCTGTTTGCTCTTGAACAGTTGGGGCTGACTGACACGGTTCACATGCTCACCGACCGCCTTGGATTGTGGGACTTCCTATGTGAAGAGGTTGACACATACCGAGCCATCACAATCGAGTTCCTCTCTTCCTATGAGTTCGATCGGGCCTCCAGAACCATGAGCTTCAACCTTGGAGGTTACTATGTCTCCGTACACACCACCGAGTTGCTGGAGATGTTTAATTTAAGCCGAGCAAATGTGGATCAGATGCGAACTACTATCGGGTTCTTCCCCGATATGAATGAGCACCAATTCCGCCTCCTGACCATGCATGATGTCCTCAATGATCAGCGGGTTAAGAACATCTCCCACCCAGCGATTCGTTATCTCCAAAGGGTACTTTCTCATACTCTTTTTGCCCGAGGGGAGACCGCTTCGGTCTTCAACGAGGGAGATATGACCTATATTTGCAGCATGCTTAGGCGCAATAATGGAGAGATGATGTATATGCCACACATCACCTACAACTTGGCAAAACACTTCAAAACAGTGGCTAACAACATTCAACCGGGCGGTGTCGTAAGGATTGGGGGAATTATTACAAAAATTGCTCGGGCACTTCAAATACCAACGGGCGATGATGTGGTACCGGGTTACACAGTTGTGGACCTTGAGGGGTTGGTAAGAGCACGGCTTCTCCGGTATGATAATGAACAAGAGGCATGGATAAATCTGGGAGTGCAAAGAATCTTGCACCGCTTGCCTCTCCAAACCAACCTCGACCCGTTGGACTATGCCACATGGAAGATAGTCGACCCTCCCCTTGAGCCACAACAGCCACTACCACCAGCGCCACCGGCTATTCCCCATGCCCAACCACAAGTCCAACCCGATGCAGCTGCACAAGGAGGTGTAACAATGCAGCAAATGTGGGAGTTGATGCAATCCATGCAAACATCCATCACCAACCTCAACCTTAACATCAACAACCGCATGGATGCCTTTGATCACCGTATGGATGAGGTGGAGACACATGCCGCCGCAGCTTACCACTACGCCCGTAAGGGATTCATGAGCACCAATCCTAACTATGAAGAAGATCCACCAACACCGCCATACCAAAGAAGGGCTGCTAGACGGATGGAGGCCGAATTGGCAAGACAACGAGTTGAGGAAGAGGCAGCTCAAGCTGCACAAGAAGAAGAGGCGGCTGCAGTTCAACAAGAGGATCAAGATGATGAGGAGGACGAGCCCGCGGATGACATGGATGCGGAGGATTGATCGCACACACCACCACCTTTATCCCGGGCCGTTTATCATATTTCTTCCCATTTACTTTTGTTTATTTTTATGCATTAGGGACAATGCTTAATTTAAGCTTGGGGGATGGGAATAACTTATCTGCATAACTTATCTGCATGCATGTTTAATTTTTGTGTGTTTATTTTCAGAATTTTAGGATTCATAACTATATTTTTACTTGACCTTGAGTAGAATTTGTGAAATTGAACTTAATTGCTTGAGATTACAAATTTGTCAAGATGTTTTATGTAGTTATGAAAAATAGAGTCTTGCATAATTGGACTTAATTGTTTGAAAATGCATAAAGTATAAAATCATGTTTAATTTCTGTGTTAAAAATTGGCAAAAAGAAATTTCTTTGATAAGTTTGAGTGATTGACAAAATATTAGAAATTTTAGTGCGAATTTTTATGAATTTTTAGGAATACCCTTGGAATGATTAGAAATAACCTCATACTTTGGCGAAAAACTTTATGGAAATAAAGGTTTACGAAAATGAAAACTTAGGGATTTAAATTTGTTTTTGAAAATACAACTTGTTTGTGAAAAAATGAATTTAGAAAGATCGGGATATCCATAGGTATGATTTAATGCCTAAGGATGTGTGTATTCATGATATTTTGCAAAAATATTGAAAAATTGTTCAAAATTTAAAATTTTTAGAAAAGAGATTCCGCTTGCTTATGTTACGGCGACATGACGTACTTGTAGCAATGAATCATTGACACTTTGCTCCGCTAGTTTGCCCGATAAAGTGACCGGGTTCGCACTAAACATGTGAGTTCGTGTCATGAAAGGGTTAAACCAAGAGCAATGCAAAATGCACTTTTGAATTAAAACGGTTGGGTATGGTTAACCACTTATAACTAACCGGTTTTGTTCTAAGGATAAAGAATTATAGTGTCATAGGATAAAAAGCAACAAAAGAAGATAGGAATTTTGCAAATTTCAACACACAAAGTCCTCGAATTTCTAGCCTAAGCTTGTTCCAAGCTTGGGGGATTTTTTAAAGAATTTTCGCAAAATAAGTATGAAGTTTTCATAATGAGTTTAGATGTTCTAGGTTTACAAATTCTAAGTCTTTAAGGAAATAAAAGTTAGAGTAAGCAAATTGTGGGGTATTTTATGATTAACCAAGGGTTGAATTTTAGATTTGTAAAGATTTACGTTAGGGTTTCTAACTTTTGTCAAGATCATACAAATTTTTCTTAGAATTTTTTTTTTTTGGAAGAAATGTATATTTGATATGAGGGTTAAATTAAAGATTGAATTGTGTTCCAAGTATTGCTTGAGGACAAGCAAAGTTCAAGCTTGGGGGATTTTGATAAGCATAAATTATATACACATTTGATCTAGATTTTATCGTAAAACAACCTCAAATATCTTGTATTTTTAATATAAAATGATTTAAATACACCTAGAATCAAGTTACTGCGGTTGTTTGGCTTTTCGTTGCAGGAAATGATGAAAAATGGCGAAAATACCCTCCAGTGCGGACCAAGTCACCCGCAGTGCGGATCAGAGCAGCCGCACTGAGTACTTAGCCGCATTTCCAACATCCAAGCGCAGCGTAGAAAAAAGTCCGAGCCTAGTGCGGATGAACTTCCATCCGCAGTGCGGATGAGCCCAGCCGCACTCAATACTTAGCCGATTTTCAGGACCTTCAGAGAAGCAGAATCCACCCGCAGTGCGAGTCAGCCATCCGCACTGCCATCCGCATTCAACTAATTCGCAGAAATTAAATAAGGAAACTTGGAGCCAATGCGGGTGAGACCACCCGCAGTGCGGATCGGCCATCCGCACTGGAGCCGCAGAAAAGCCAAATTTAAATGATTTCAACACGGTTTCTATTTTTGGCACTTCGTGGACGCGTTTTACAGCCAAATGAGGACAAGGCATCCTGGGAAACAATCCAGATATAGCACCCACTAACTCCACTTTCTAGGCTCTTAATTGGGCATGATCCTTAGCTATAAAAGAGGGGGTTCATTCTCTCCATAGGAGACACATCCCTATCTCTTTCATTCTCTCTCTATACACAATACTTAGCGATAAATTCTGGAGAAAAGGAAAGCTTTCAAGCAAGGAGAAGAAGGGTTTCCTGAGCAAGAAGTCGGCAAGATAGAGGTTTTTAATTTGTCAAAGGGTGTAATTACTTCCTTTATTTCATTTCTTCTTACTTTGCCAATTTTTGTAATGGATCTCTCCATGAGGGAGTAGTCCTCTCTCTAGGGGTTTAGGTCAATGCATGAACTTGTTTAATTGTATCTTATTCGGTTATTTGTCTTTGTTATGATTGTTTTATTGGGATTTGATGTTAATTTCTGTGATTTATCATTTGTGTTAATTACATAATTAGTACTTGAAATCGCTGTAGTCCCGCTTTGGTATCTCTTTGTCAAAGGATCCAAAGAAGTTAGGACGAGAGGAGAGTACCATTTATGAATGCAAATACCCTAGGTTTAGATT
Organism: Carex rostrata; assembly: GCF_964058835.1. Lineage (NCBI taxonomy): Eukaryota > Viridiplantae > Streptophyta > Magnoliopsida > Poales > Cyperaceae > Carex > Carex rostrata. The sequence continues at coordinate 7,781,113 of NC_135936.1, forward strand.
AGGATTGTAACCAATTTGTGATCTAAACCAGAACTATAGAAATTAAGGTTAGGAATTTGGTGAAGAACCTAACCGTGAAGGCAAACCCTAATTAGGACATCTCAAATCGAATCGGGTATTGGTATGAAGGACTTAATCGTGAAGTATCAATATTTGAGGAGAGGAGAGACTAACAAGAGCTTATGGTCTAAGTAGCTAGGGTGAAGGACCTAACCGTGAAGTCCGAATTACTTAGACACGTTATTAATTCACGAAAGTGACCCTTAATGACATATTAGGTTAGAAACCTCATCAAATCATACATGAACTTAAACAAATACCGAATAGATATAGTTAGCAAGGGAATGTAGACCAAAGACCCCTAGATCTTCTCATCTAGAAAGCAATCTAATCTTTCTTTCATTCATTTACTCTTATTGTTTTAAAAACTCTCTATTCGGGTATTGAACCCAAATTTAGGAATTGTTAGAACAAACCCCCCCCCCCCCCCCCAATTTACTTTTGTTGCACTTTACTTTCCTTTTATTTTCTGAAATTTATTACTAAAGTTTAAACTAAGTTTCTATCGTACTCCCTGTGGTTCGACACCCCAAATACTACTTTGATAGAATTGTGCACTTGCAATTCAACTCAAACACGTATTAAAGGTTTAAAAAAGTACATCGTTGTACTGAAGCTTTTTACCATACCATTTGGACACATCAATCTAAACCGCAAAAAAAATTTCCATTAATTCAGTCTAAAACTGCAAAAAAAAATTGCAGTTTTAGAATTCCAAAACCATGGTTTAAAAAAAAAGAAAAAAAAATGCCAAAAAAATTTTGCAGTTTCAACTTCTTTTTCATTTTCCAGATTTTTTATTTAAATAGAAATATTTATAATTTATTTATTTTAAGTATTGAAATATTATAAATACTTAATATATTTCTTTGAAAATAGATAAAATACTATATAATTTGATTTATTAGAAAGACTGCTACAAATAACGCGGATCAACATTTTTTATGCCGAATTTTTTGCGGTTGTAAGATAAATTAATATATTTCTTTATGTGTTATTGGAAAAAAAAAATGCTTGGATTCTCAGTTATTAGTTCCGGTTCGAAAGTCACTTCTAAGTAAATACAGAAAATATTGTCATTCTTCTAGTGCATTTAATTTCTAAGATGTTGTATCTATTTTTGAAAAAAAAAATAAAAAATTTAAGTTATTTAATGATTGTTATTAAAAAGAATTCTCAAAATAGATACAACATTTTATAAATTAAATGTACAAGAAGGATCACAATATTTTCTGTATAACCTAGAAGTGACTTTTAAACCGGGATCAATAACTCAGAATTCAATCATTTTTATTTTTTTTCAATAACTCATAAAGAAATATATTAATTTTTTTAACCGTCGCAAAAAATCAGGCACTAAAAATGTTGATTCAGATTATTTGTAGCAGTCTTTCTAATAAATCAAATTATATAGTATTTCATCTATTTTCAAAGAAATATATTACTAATATTTTAATACAAAAAATAAATAAATTATAAATATTTCTATTTAAATAAAAAAGTCTGAAAAATGAAAAAAAAATTGAAACCGCAAAAAAAATTTGGGGTTTTTTTTGTTTTGGTCTAAAACCGCAAAAAAAGTGCTATTTATTTTTCTTTATTTTTTAAACCTGGTTTTGGAATTCTAAAATTGCAAAAAAATTGCGGTTTTAGACAGAAATACCGCAAAAAAAATTTGCGGTTTGGGTAGATTTCGAAATCATGCTCAACTTTGGTTAGTTTTTGCAATTTAATTATTTTTTGGATATTTATGAAAAAATCGAACAATTTTAACTCGTTAACCTCATCAAGGTTTACAGATTCAGCACATTTTAACTCGAGTTTCATATTTTGGAATATGCTTATGTGCACCAATACAGAGGAATTCGTTTGCACCTACTTAATGCTAGCTGAAAGGTTTTTCTAACTAATGTCTTATAGAGTGAGGCTAGAGTGGAAAAAACGTACCGTACTGTGATCAAAATGTTGAGGGGTGATTACAGCACATGAATGGTCACGGTACGCGAGTTACACCGTGACTCGTGTGCCGTGTCTAAATGTAACTGGTTATGTTTTTCACGTTTAACTATTTTTTCATAATTTAAGTTAGTTTATTCAAGATTCACCATTTGATTAAGACCAGTGGCGGAACCAGGAATGATCGGTAGGGGGGCCTAACTAGTTTTCTGCGTAGAACCAGGAAACCCACAGCGCAGAGAAAGACGGAGTCGGAGACGCCTGTCGCTTTGGCGTGGCGCGGAGAGAAAGACAGAGGTGCCAAGGGCCCATAAATAAAGAGCCAGGACCCTGGCCATTCAATTGCTATTATACCAATGAGGAGGGTTCAAATGCCTCCATTTTTTGTGCCTCCATCATGCCTCCATTTTTAAAAACTTAAATAACTCAAAGTTTTAAACTTAAATATCAAAATAAAACCGTTAAATGTGATCTATGTTATTTTCTCTATGTGCTCATAAAAAGATATCACATTTTGATTTTACTTTTATGTGAATAAATAAGTTAAAAAATCAACGTCTAGAAATTATCCACATTAATATACATTTTTACAAGCTCAAGATGACAACCAAAACAAAATTGAAATGCCATAATTTTTTATATGTGCATAGATAAAGTGATGTAATTCATATCCAACGGTTTTATTTTGAATTTTAAGATTTAAATTTTGAGTTATTAAAGTTTTTAAAAATGGAGGTATGATGGAGGCACAAAAAAATAGAGGCATTTGAACCCTCCTCTATACCAATATATAAGACATATGTAACAAGTTGTGCATGATATATTAATTATAGATGGCTCCAAGTCAAGAAAGGTGTAAGATACAACTGAATCATGCTCGGCTAAATAAGTTCAATTTTACTTTTTTTTTTATCTTTCCTTGTAATAGGACGGAAATGGCTACCAAGATGTTCATCCAAATGAAGAAAAACTTTTAATAGTGAAAAATAGTGAATGAGTGCAGAAGTACTAAATATAGATAATTCAGTAAGTAGTACCAAATTTCAAACTATTTAAAACTGTACCTGAAAATTGCACATCCACATCAAGGCCTGTCCCTGGTTAAAGCCCAACCCGAGGAGTGATTGACCAGCTGAATGGCCAGGTGCCAAGGGCCATAACTCTCTGTATATTTTTCTGGGCCAAGGGGGGGCCAGGGCCCAGGCTGGCCCAGGCCTTGGTTCTGCCCCTGATTAAGACCTAACGGTTCTAATTACACGTGACTCGCCTGATTACGTGGCATGCCGTGACCAAATCTTTCGCGTGATGTGCCAAATTTTTGAAAGACTGGTCATGACATGGGACACGCGAGTCACGGTACGGAACAATCACACGTGCCGTGCCGTGCCAGTTCCGCCATGCCATTTTTCCCACTCTAAGTGAGGCTATTATAATATACAAATCACCTATGTTGCATGGATACGGATACGGGTATCGTATTGGATACGATACGGATACGGCGATACGGTATTTTTTAAAAATTAAGGATACGATGCGCCTATATAATATATAGTATTTTTAACTATATTATAAATTTAAATACTTGTATTATAAAAATTAAATATCAAAATATAACACTATAGCGAAATATACATTAAATAGAATAAAAACTCTCTTATAACAACAAGTTTGAAATAGTGTAGTGGTAAAGACTTATGGGTGATATGGCACGGGACCCCTCTTCGAATCCCCTTATCACGGTGCACGGTGGTCCAAACGTATCCCAGGAATATCTTAGACGTATCCAGACGAGTTAACCCATATCAGAGACCATATCAAGAAAGAAAGGATGCGTCACATAAGCCGATACGCCAGCGGGCGTATTGGGTACGTATCGGATGCGTATCTGTATTGGAGCCCAAAGGGCCGTATCTGGGTAATCACACATTGACCTGTGCTATGGATCTATCTCTATTGTTGAACATTAAACAGTCAAATTTGAATAGTTAAACATTATCACCATGTGAAAATATATTTAGAGACAATTTTACATTTTTTATAATCTTTTTACCATTTTTTAGATAGAAAATCAACTTTTGGATAATCAGAACTTTTAAATCATACACATGAACCGACAGTGAATTGGATGCAACGTTTATAATAGGTGGACATAGATAAACCCAATAATTACTGCCTTTATTATTTTACCAATAGTTTGTCAGTCATGGTGTTTTAACCGACTCAATAGTCAACACATATCACAGATCGACAGCAACAATATTAACACCCAACTGTGCATTGGATGCAAAGTATAAAGCAACAACGAACTCTTTGTTCATCAGTCATCACTGCCTTATCAGTTTAACCAGGGCTTATTTGTTCAACTCTTTCATGCCTCTTGCAGAACGATTCGAGCCTTTCTAGTGCAACTACGAGAGAAGTTGGCTCAACAGCAAATGTGATGCGCAACCAGTTTTTCATCTCCAGGGCACTCCCTGCAAGATAAATCACACAAAACGCAATTACTTGCAGTAAACAAATTCAGAAGCATCTTTTACTAAATATTTGAATCTTGGAGTGCCATCAGCTTGTGAGTTGTAATAACAACAAACAGCCGTAATTAGTTGGAAATCAAGATCCAAGATGATGGCCAAATTGTCAAGGGGGCGGGTTAACCAGTAGTACGAGTACGAGTGGGTGCAATTTAAATAATGAAAACAAAAGGGGAATCTTACTAAAAAGGTACTTGGTATGAATTAAAATTCACGCAGAATGCTTAGTCCAAACTTAAAACAAATCACGTAATATAATTCCAAATGCAGTAAACTAAATTGATGCAGATTACCTGGCAATATTATGACAGACTCTTCTTTTGCCAATTTGGAACAGAAATCCACATCATCACTGATATTCTCCAGATATGACAAATTGAGCTTAACCTACAGAAATCGTAAAAAATTTGGAGCACGTTTACGTTTAAATTAACCAAGAGATGGAGCAAGTCTTAATTTATTTTATTTTTCTTTTTGTGCTCTTACCATAACAAACATAGAGGCCTCTGGCTTGTGAGGACAAGTAATACACTTGATATCGTTCATCTTGTTGTAGCATATCTCTGCCGTATCTCTTAAAACATGAATTATATTGTTAAAGAAATCATCCTTTGTGTTTTTGATAATTTCAGGTACTGCTCCCTGTAAATTAACAAGCATGAAATTGAAGAGAATCAAAAGAAATTTAATAATATCCACAGTTCAGTTACGACTTGCTATCATTTGTAAATAAAGAAGTTTCAAGAAGACCTGAATAAAGGTAGCAGGATCCGTTGTGATGTCCAGATAGCTTCTGATGGTATCAACAAACTAACAGAAAATGGAAGTTCAATTTTAGTCAATATTAATTTGGGAATTAGGATAAAGAAGAATACAATTCAAAAACTAAAAGCGTTTATTCATTTCAAAAGAGCAAAAGAAGCAAAGTTCATAAAGGAAAAAAATGGCATGCCTTTTTTTTCCTCAAGATGTGTTTGGGATCAGTTGTGACAATCCAACCAAGTCGCCAACCAGGCACAAGCCACCTTTTCGATATGGATCCCAAAGTGAGAACCGGGACAATATCTCCAAGAGCCCCCATGGGTACAAAAGGGTTGCTCCCAAAGGTCAAATGGTCATACACTTCATCAGTAATTACCATTATACCCAGTTTCTTTGCAGTTTTGGCTATCTGCAATTACAATCAAAGCCAAGGATACCAATCAGCAAGAGAAATTATGCACACATATTATCAGTTGCTGCCAAGTATCTGACATACACAACAGAACTCCTTCACATACTATTATATTCACTAATCAATACAAAGTAGATAAATTAAATGTGAACCTCCTCCATGTGCTGGTACTTAAGCACACTGCCGCAAGGATTATTAGGATTGATAAGAACAATGGCGACGGTATTCTCATCAGCAAGTTTCTCCACTTGGTCAAGATCAACCACCCATCCCTTCTCAGGAATGAGATCAAAATGCCTCATTTCGAGATTGCTGAAGGTACAGCGTGCCTCATACATGGGGAAACCTGGCCGAGGGAGCAAGATGTTGGCATCAGGTCGGGCCAGAGCTGTTATGACAATCTCTATTGCTTGTGCGCAACCCGCTGTGACAAAAACATCATCATGAGATAGCTGGTAGGGAAGATCTTTTGAGAGATACTCTGCAATTGCCCTGCAATTTTTTAATGAGAACTGAATTTCATTAATGTCTGTAATTACAGCTGTGCAGATCATTGTGAAAAACCCACCGCCAGAAATTTTAACATAAAATAATAGGGTGCAATCCTATGAAATAATGTTGCGTGCTTCAACAGTGGCATAAAAAAGAATCTCCCAAAAGAGATGCTGTATAAGTTCTGCATTTTGTCAATTATTGTTTACCAACAATAACATCCATACTGTTGTCCAATGTTAGTCTAGTTTAGATAACTTTAAACAAGTGAAGTTCAGACCTACCAGTGTAACACTTTTTTTTGTAATCTTGTTCCTTACATTTTTCTTTTTCATTTTTTGGCTATGTTTTGTTCACCTTAGTCAACCCCGTTGCACAAAATGGTCATCCAAAAAAATATTATATGGTTGTTAAGGTTATTTGGCATATTTATGAAAAAAAATAATGTTCTGTCGAATTGAGAAAATTAGGTGTTCACTTGTTCCATTCCCATTCCCAACCAACTAAATACGAATTTGTGAGCCAAAAGATCCCATGTTGTGTTCAGGCAAGTGAAATGATTGGTTTTTTTTTTTCCTAAAGACTACTTTTTGGAGTTGCCAATAGCGCTTTATCAACATCAACATGCCATTGCCATAGTCAGTTTGCATGAACAGCAGAGAAACAATTTTAACATACTAGGATGAATAAAACAGATCAAAACCCAACCCCTAAAATTTCAGGCGCCTCAATTAATTCAGTTTGATTTTCATCGAAAAGCTCTTATAGCTACTATGAACCTCAGAACAATGCAGGGTATACGGACCAACCAATTGTTCAACCAAATCAAGCTAGCTCCCCATTGCAATTACTCAAAAAGATTAATTTATGAAAATGAATTCAACACTCACACCCGTGCAGAGAGCACACAGTTGGTAAGCGAGTAGTTGTTGTACTTGGCTGATCTGACCGCCTCTACAATTGCATCCTCTGCAATCGAAGTGGTGCGGAAGCTTGGAAACACCGAGGGGTCGCCATGGCCGAGCGGGATCATCGGCCTCGGGCCTGTTTCCTCAACACAAGCGATCACCTTGGTGAGGGTCCCACGGATGCTCCGGCCACCAGCCACCTCCACCGCCTTGTTCGGACCAAACCGCCATCTCTCCTCAGCCTCCGCCTCCATCGATGGCTTCTCACCGTTCTCCTCCATCAAACAAGAGGAGAGGAGGGTTGCTAAGAAGTAGCTAAGCGGTTCACGGATAGCTTTGGCGGCACTCAGGGAGTAGTTGAATTTTGTAACAAAAACGATTCTCGATTTGATTTTCTGCATCGCAGTCTATATCCGAATCTGTGTTGCAAGTTAAAGAAGCAAAATTAAAGAGTCTAAGTGTGGGACCAGATTACCAATACTACGTATATGAATTCGAAAAGATTATAGGAACTACGAAGCAGACAAGGATTCACAGAATTTTAAATTAAGCCCAATGTTGACATTTGAAATTTTGAACGGAGGTGGCGTCGTGGCGAGTCTGATCCTCTGAAGTAGCTCAAAATTTGAGAATATATTTTCATCGTCCGATCAAAATTCGAACCGAGGTGGAACGGGGAATGTACTGGTCTACAGGTCTATTCGATCCTTAATATTCGTGTAAAAATAGATCTGACGATCCAGATCTAAACTCATAATTGGAGTTACTTCTGGGGATACAAATTCGGCGAGTTCCCGACGTGTCCGGTGCCTATTCAGGGTGACGTAGGTGGCCAGTATTATATGAGCTTGGAGATTCGCGCAGAATGTATTTTAACGGTTGATATTTTCCAAAAAATCACGCAAAATATGAGGTATCTCAGAGGATACGAATTCGTAACTTAGACCATCCGATCAGATCCGTGCCAATTCTGGTCCGAAGTGGAAGGCACATGGTCACTTTAACACGTGCTGAAACAGATTGGATGGTTCGGATCTAAATACCAAAATTGAGTTACTTTAGGAAAGCTGGATTCTTAGAGCACCTGGTGCATGAATTCACTGGCAACGATTAGCTTAATAATTTAACAACGCTCAAAAAATAATTTTATAAAAAATTACCTATTAAAGATATTGAAATTTGATGCTTATTTACACATAGATAGTTCATTTTTAAATTATGTGTCATAATTAAAGAACAGTTTGAATTTAATAATTCTATATACGGTGCTCGTACTAAGAGTGATCCAGATTCTCTATTATTATTTTATTTTCTCTTTCTCACAAAGACATCTTCACTTTCTCAATTGTTATTTTCAAAGGAAACTAAGGACGTGTTCGGCGGCAATAAAGAAATTACTGTTCACGTGAGAAAATGAAAATTCACTCAGTAAAAATCAGTTCAAACTTTTTGTATTCTTGTTCCTATTCCCATTCCATTAGTTCCGCCAAACAGGGCCTAAAAGAGAAAGGAGAAACAATGTGACAAAGATTTTGTCCCACCCTAGATGATTTTGTCCTATTGTTACCAAGTCTTTATCAAATATATAATTCTTATTTGTTTGCAGATCAGGAAGAAGAAACAATAATCTAAAGCAACTGCTAAGGAATGTGACCACTATTATTCTCAGAAAAAGATTCTGGTGTCATAGGCATCCAAGGGAAAAAATAAACGCACGATATCGCACAATATCGGCCCAATATCGCACACACCTAGGCCCAATTAGTCCAGGTGAAAAAGAAATAAGTCGCGTTCGCATGGTCATTTTATCTTTTCGAGTAAAAAAACATTAAGCGGGTTGGGCTGGGTTTTTGAGTTATGATTTAGATCCGGCCCAACAAGCTAAATAGTTGGATGTAAAACGAACCGTCTCTACATTAATATTATTGCCTGTTTATATCTTTCCAAATGTCTATCCACGGAAATACTATCCAATATTTGTATTACCTTCATGTTCAATAGTAACTTTATTCAGTATTTGATATTACATGCCATAGTGTCCAACATCTGAAAACTTTGATGGAGAATTTCACATGCTGTACATGACATATTATCACATCTTCAAACTAGCTAGTGTTCTAAATAACAGTATGTGATTATCGGATGAACAGGGTACCGCTAAGTGATTAATCGGAAATTATCAGCTATAATCGAAGATAATCAGTCAGTTAATCGAAAAAATCCGTGACAGTCTAGTTACAACACTGCTTCAAACATACATTAGATTAACATACCCAGTCACAAATAAATATAAATTAAAATTGAGCTATGTAATAGATATCATAAATACTCGTGTATACAAATTAAATTAAATAAAACAGCAATATAACGATATGCTGCGTAGATTTGTACCTAGCCATTTTTCTTTTCAGGAGAAACCAAGAAGTTGGGTATCCACTTGAGAAATAAAAAGTTGTGCCATGTCAACATTGGGCGGGGAACGAAAAAAACAATGTTTTGTGTGAATAAATATCAGTAGCTAGGTTGTTTTACGTGACTAGACAACAATTTCATGATTTTTTGTGTGAATAAACAACAATTTCACGATTTGTTTGTGTGAATAATATCAGGTTGCATTTACTGAAATACAAACATTGCTCAAAATTCATGATTTAACATACTATAAAACGCTGCGGACCTCTTTATATAATAATATTAACTAAATTGAAACGAGAGATGAATAATGACAAGCAAATATATATGTATCCCGGAATGCTACAAATGTCTAAAAACATTTCTGTAAAATCATTTTTTTTGGGATATTGGAGCAAACTAAATTTGGCACCAAAGATCACATATGATGTTGCCATATGGTTATCTAAACAACGGTTATACAAATGGAGTGCGTATCCTCTGAGATATCTCAACTTTTGCGTGACCGACGTGTCTGGTGCCTATTCGGGGGTGATGTAGGGGTCAGTATTATATGTGTACTTTTAGATTCGTGCAGAACGTATTTAAATGTCTGGGATTTTCCATCAAGTCACGTAAAGTTTGAGATATCTTAGAGGATACGAATTCATACAAATGTCCGAGGAGATAAAAAGTGAACCAAATTGTCCGATCAAATTAAACAATAAAATTTAGAAATTTAGTTGAAGAATATATGAACTTTTAGAATTACTTATTTTGAATTAAAAATAATCAAATAGAATTATTATTACAATGATAAACTTTTTCTAGTGTATAACTATTATTTGTTTTATATAAACAATTAAATTAAATTATATTCTAACATATATATATGTAGGTGACATACAAAACATGTATATAATATTAGTTTTGTAAATGGATTGGTATCTCATTTTTTTATTTTTTTATTAATGTAATTTTATATTTAAATTTATGCGCATAGAAATTTTTTATGCTTTTTTATATTGGTTGGATTATATTCAAGTTATATGTTTGATGCTAATTTTGTACATTAAAAACATAATTGTAATGGATCAAATTTTCAGGGAGCAAAAATGTAAAAAAGGTAAACATAGATAATTATAAATCATGCTAGTTTATCTACATTTATAAAAGATATATAATAGTTAGTCTATATGTATACAAACACAACATATATAAAATAGTTAATCTACATGCATGTTAGTTTATTAAAACATACATTAATTTGTTTCGAAGATTTGTGGGGGTTGCAAATTTGTTTTGATAACATGGTAATGTTGACAAAAATATATTCAATCAGTCTGGTAAAATCATAAACTTTACAGAAAGAAAAAACAATACACTTCTAGATTTAAAAATGACAATATTTAAATATCACAAATAAGAAAATAAATATTTTTTTACTAAAAAAAACTTTATTATTATGATAAAACCCTTTATTCCAAATTTGTATGATTAACTAATAAAAGAATAATTACACAACATTCGACGGTAATAATTAACAAAACACCATAATTAAAAATATTAACAACATAACGGACCGATTTATAGCTCTCCAAAATTATACAATAAATCATAGTAATACTATTTATCTCAAAATATAAATGGCACTCATAGTATGTTCGATATAGGTTGGCCTCTACAGGACCTCAGTGTATTGTTCTTTTAAATCGATATACTTATTATTTTATTTTCTTAATAATTTTATAGTTACATTACCGTTTCCTTCTTATAAATCCTCTCAGCGTGATTTTTTTCTGCCCCAATATCGTAATGCAAAATCTACTTTTATGGGTCCGAACTTTCTTTAAAAAAAAAAAAAAAATCTTTTATGTTTTTTTTATTAATAAGTCTGAATTTTAATATTATTTAAATGAAATACGATATTTTTCTTAAAATTATTAGTATAACACGAAAAGAACAAACATATATAGATCGAATATACAATAAATTAGAGAAAAGGTTTCTGTCCACTGGGTTTTGTCCACCATCTGTCCACAACCTTATCCAACTTCCATTCTAACTGTCGGTCCTCCACTTTCTTCTAACGAGCTCTCTTTCCGATCTCTCTTTCTCTCTTCTTTCTCTCTTTCTCATCTCTCTTTCTCTCTTCTTTCTCTCTTTCTCATCTCTCTTTCTCTCTCCTTTCTCTCTTTCTGATCTCTCTTTCTCTCTTCTCTCTTTCTCTCTTCTTTCTCTCTTTCTCATCTCTCTTTCTCTCTTCCTGATCTCTCTTTCTCTCTTCTCTCTTTCTCTCTTCTTTCAATTGAATATCTCTCTCTCTTCTTTCTCTCTTTCTGATCTCTCTTTCTCTCACAGAAACAAAAGTTTCGATCTCTCTTTCTCTCTTTCTGATCTCTCTTTCCAATCTCTCATTCCCCTTATTCGATCCAGATCTACACGACACCGCCTATGACAAGATGAAGAAGGCGCTGGTGTTGAAGTCCATTAGTGACAAAGGAAGGGATGGGAATAAGACTTCCATCAATAAAGCGGCTACCAGTATCATTGGGAGCACATAGATATCCACATACTCAAGGTTACACTTATTCTTATAATTTTCTGTAGATTTATGATATTTCGACAAATTTCTTTCTGAAATATTACGATTTTGTGATTTTCCAGTTTAGATTTGCGATTTTGATATTTTAAAAATGTGAAGTACATTTTTTGTAGGATTTGTTATTTAAGTTACAGCATTGAATGATGAATTTTACAGTATTGGTGCATATTGAAAGTTTCTGGATGTTTGAAAATTTGAATGACATTTTTTATAAGATTTGTTATTTAAGTTACAGCATTGAATGATGAATTTTACAGTATTGGTGCATATTGAAGGTTTCTGGATGTTTGAAAATTTGAATGACATTTTTTATAAGATTTGTTATTTAAGTTACAGCATTGAATGATGAATTTTACAAGATTGGTGCAAGTGAAATGACACTTTTTCTTTATGTTTTGAAAATTGTTATTATATTATTTTAAGCAATGTCCTAACAGCAAGGTCCTAACACTGATCCTTTTCAAGCAAGGTCCTAACAGCGCCAAACGGGTGGCAGCGACGGAGTACGAGCATACGACAGGTGGGGGCAGAGACTGGATTTGCTCTTGCTACTGGTACTAATACTTACAAGAGGGAAGTTAGGGCTGAAACTGGAGGGTTGCTTTTCGGGGCAAGAAAGGAGGTAGAATTGATCTACACGGCTTTGATTTTGCCGTTAAAGATCAAATCGCGGTCTGAATCCGAATCCGGATTTGATCTACACATCCTTTGATAGATTTATATATGTCTCAAGGTAATTAAATGCAGTTCTTTTCTCTTTTGATCAAACCGATTTTGAATTTTGATTTTCCTAATTAATGCATAGGTGACAAACAAAGAGGAACAGCAGCCTCAATCATTGATTTCCCTTCATCAATTTGTTGTTTGTTTTACCTTTGCTCTTCACGAATTTTTGAGTTCAATGGGATTGGAGATCTATTTTTAATCGTGTCTGGTAAATTTACTACAAATTTCGAAAGATTTTCAAGTTTGATTACATTGCACAATCGTCTTTGGTAATTTTCAAGTAGTAGCAGCTCAATTGTCTATGGTAATTTTACATGATACATGAAGTAATTTGATACATGAAGTAATTTTATTTTACTGGATATATGAAGTAATTTTACAGGATACGTGAAGTAAATTTACAGGATACATGAAGTAATTTGATATATTAAGTAATTTTACTAGATATATGAAGTAATTTTACTGGATATATGAAGTAATTTTGCAGGATACATTAAGTAATTTGATATATGAAGTAATTTTACTGGATATATAAGTAATTTTACAGGATATATGAATCAATTTTACTTTACTGGATACATGAAGTAATTTTACAGTATACAGGAAGTAATTTGATATGTGAAGTAATTTTACTGGATATATGAAGTAATTTTACTTTACTTGATACATCATTGATTTTGATTTGAATGTTTTTGATAGTTTGTTTTGTAGTTGGTTGAAATGGTTCTGAGTGTCATGCAATTTGAGACGCCTGTCAAGGATAAATGGTTCTTCATTAATCCTTATTTGTCTGTAAGTATCTTTTTATTTTTGTTGTTGAAATACTTGAGTACTCTTTAATGCGTTTTATTTTGTATGATACAGGTTTGTATGCATGATTACACTGCATATGCTTTTCAGTTAGGTAAATAACTTGTAAGATTATTTTGTAATTCTTATTTGTTATAAATCGAATTTGTTTCATTGTTTATTTTATTATTATGCAGAATGACATCTCAAAAGAACGTGTTGTTCTTGTGATGAGGCTTCTTATTCATCCGAACAATGAACACATGAGGTTTTTAATGTAAAAGTTATTTGTCCATAGTTTTTTTTGTTGCTATTATGCTATTCTGAATGTTGCGGTGAATATTTTTATCTTGTGTTGAACAGATGTTGTTTGTGGTGAACAGATTTTGTGTGATGATGGATGTATGTATAGATTTAGCAATTTTATAGTATACATGGTATTATTTTATGGTTTATATTTTGCAATTTTACAGTATACATGATTGTTTGCAGGTTGTAGTTTAAACTGAAATATAGCATTTTTTACATTTTACAGTATAGACAATTCAATTGAAAATTTACAGTATTATTTGAAAATTTTACAGTATACAAGATTCAATTTTACAATATATATTTTACAGTATACAAGATTCAATTGAAAATTCTACTGTATACAAGATTCAATTTTACAGTATGCGGCCACGGGTCGTAACAGTCCCCCGCCGTAAGCATACAACGCCGTGTATGCTTACAAGGCTACTCACATTTCAAACCAAACAACAAGCAATTCAAACAAGTTTCTAATATATATATCAGAGTACACAGTCTGGTCAGCATATAATACAACAAAAGTATCTCATCCGGATACCAACCACGAGGCCTACCCTAAATCTATACAACAAAAGATATCTAGGGTCATATACTGGTAAGCTACTAAGGCCTACTACTCTCGTGCCTCTCCGGAATCAGTCGCACCAATACCTGTAAAATAACGGGGAAGGTGGGGGTGAGAATAAATTCTCAGTGCGAATTTGCCACATTTGAATTATTGGACTTGCAATCAAACTCTATATTCAATAATGAAACCCAAACAACAACAATGCAAACAGTTATATAAGAAAACATAAATAACAAAATGCCACTACTCGACAACAGTTAATCAACCTGAAACACAGTTTACGGAATTTCCAAGATGAATCTCAAACACAACATATATTTTGGCTTAACTCGATTCCTAACTCAGTTCAGTAGGGCTTGTAGCAATTACAGATGTTCTTTCGAGCTGAACCTTTATCAAACCCACATCTGTAGGGTTACTGACACCTACAGATGGCCAACCGCTGGACCCTTTATCTGACACCCATCTGCAACCGCTTGGCTTAACAGTTTATTAAGGTCTGGTTCAAATCATGTAAAGAAAATCCACTTTAGAATCGTTTCCAATATTCGTCATATTCAATCGACCGTTCAAATGCATTAACACGTAGGAAAATGCTACCGAGCCATAGACGTTACACAAGTCAACCACGATTTCCAATCACACATCTCATAACATAATCACCCTCCCTCGTCCCAACCGGTACTGGGAATATCGAGGGCCGTTCACCTAAGGCCATTTAGGATCCTGGGAATCCAAGTCAGCATACAGCCCGACTTGGCAAATTCATTGGATCCAAGTGCTTAACTTCGTAAATCCATTCACATACATTCACATACATTCACATACACAGTTCGTGGTGACTTTCAATCAAAATCAGATCACAATAGATCAACATAACCTATAACCATACCAGCATGCAAATCATTCAATTCAGATCAATTCGAGTTTAATTTAATTGTGCTATGCAAATGCTCTACGCAATTCAGTGATGCAATCAATGATATTCAACATGACAAAACGAATAAACAGTTTAATTCCTGAAAATAAAGTATCAAACAAGTCCAAGAATCCCGCACCTTATTATGACGAGCGTACCGCTTAGCTTAAGGATCGGACGTCTCGTATTGTCTAGCAAGTTCTTGCTCGACCGAGCCTACACCTATATTATACGTATACTTGGTTTAATTTGGATTCAGTGGTCCATACGTTTACTTAGGGTTTGTACAGTCCTAAATCAATTCTTTTCGGTTCCTTCTTTCTTACCAAAATCCTTTAAAACTACACAAAATCTCATCTAGGTCCTCTGGACCATACAACTCTCCATTTGGTGACCATCAATCACCGTTTCACTACTTTGGTTCTCGGTTCATTTCAATTTACCATTTGGTTAACCCTAATTTGGTCAAAACCTCAAATCAGCCGTTAAATGTTCTAAAAATTCACGATCAGGAGGCAACCCTACCGATTACAAGTCTAATTGGTCGGGTTAAGCAAATCAAATCACGATTATGCTAACTTTCAATTTTGGAACGAAACCCTAGAAATCAGATTTCATAAATCGGAAAAAGATTGGCAAACAAATTAGTAAGGAGTGTAGAGGAACTAGTCCTCGAGCAATTCGAACACAAATCTCGGGTTTAAAACGAGAATCTGAGAAATCGAGAAAATTCGAGTTTTCGAAAGAAATAAGGAGAGAAAGAAATACCAAATAGAAGGGTTCGGAGAGATCCTCGGCTGCTTTCTCGGTTCCAAACTCGATTTCTTGCAACAATCGGGAGTCTGAAAGAAACGGAAACTCACGGGCTCTTTTCCTTCTCTCTTGGACGAAAATAACTTAGAAATGGGGAAATGGTGAAGTGAGAGAGAGAGAGAAGGTTGGATTTGAGTTTTAGGGCAAAAATCACCCTGAGTGCGGATGCCCCCATCCGCACTGCGGGTGGCTTGATCCGCACTCGGGACTTAGAAAGTTTTCAGACCAAAATCAAGAAAAATCCGAGCCTAGTGCGGATGAACCCCACCCGCACTGCGGATGGACCCTTACCCGCACTGCGGATGGACCCCATCCGCACTCACTACTTAGCCGATTTTGGACCAACACAGAATTTCATGAGTGCGGATGCACCCCACCCGAACTGCGGATGGACCCTTACCCAACTGCGGATGGACCCTTACCCGCACTGCGGATGGACCCCATCCGCACTGAGCCTATAATGTTCCGAAATCTCGAAATTTCGACGCGATTTCAATTCACAATTAACTTACTTATTTAGGGAAACCTTAATTAAGGTTTAAACTTCCATTTTATTAACACAATTTACTTGATTCTTTCTTTTAAATCATTTTAATTTAATTGTAAAAATTTCGTAACGTAACATTTCTCCCCCCCTTAGAATAAAGTTCAGTCCTCTGAACTAAATTGCGTACCTAATTCGTTGAATAGTTCCGGGTACTTCTCACGAATGGTTTCCTCATGTTCCCATGTTGCTTCCTTAGTCGAATGGCGTCCCCATTTGATCAGGACAAGCTTAATCGTCTTGCTCCGTAGTTGCTGTTCTTTTCGGTCCAATATCTACATTGGCTCTTCTTGATAGGACAAGTCACCTTGGACATGCAGGTCCGAGTGATTAATGCAATGAGATGGATCTCGTACGTATCGGCGCAATTGTGACACATGAAACACCGGATGAACCCGGTCCAATGCTGGTGGCAATGCAAGCTCATATGCCACCGGTCCCATTCGCCTCAAAATCTGAAACGGTCCAATGTATCTAGGACTCAACTTGCCTGATATGCCAAATCGGTGTACACCCCTGACGGGTGAAACTCGAAGCCACACGTGATCCCCTTCTTGAAACTCCAACGGTCTTCTATGCACATCTGCATATTTCTTTTGTCTCTCTTGGGCCGACTTAAGCCGACTCAAAACGACTTTCGTCTTTTCGGCAATCTCTTCCAGCATCTGAGGCCCGGTAGGTGAATACGTACCTGCGGGTCCCCACCACAGCGGTGTGCGACACTGCTGTCCCGTAAGTGCCTCTTGTGGTGACATTCCAATGCTCGAATGGTAGCTATTGTTGTACGCAAACTCTACCAAGTACAAATGGTTGATCCAAGATTCTCGGAAACTCAAAGCACAGGATCGAAGCATGTCCTCCAATGTTTGTATGGTTCGTTCGGATTGACCGTCGGTTTGCGGATGATGGGCTGTACTGAATCTCAGTTTCGTGCCCATGGCTTCTTGAAAGCTTCCCCAAAAGTGAGATGTAAATCGAGTGTCTCGGTCGGAGACAATGTGTCGCGAACATCCGTGGTATTTAAACTGGTATTGCAGGAACAAATCGGCTAGCTCTCTTCCGGATGTCTCGATCCGGAGTGGAATGAAGTGTGCAATCTTCGTCAACCGATCCACTATCACCCATATGGCATCATATCGTCCAACGGTTCTCGGAAATCCAGTCACGAAGTCCATAGTGATAGACTCGAATTTCCGCATGGGTATCTCCAAAGGTCTTAGTAAGCCCGCCCTCTTCCGTCTATCTGCCTTAACTTGCTGACAGACCTGACATTTCTCCACATAGTTTTGCACGTTCCTTTTCATCTTTGGCCACCAGAAATATCGCTTTAGATCTTGATACATCTTGACTTCACCAGGGTGAATGGTATACCCCGAGTCATGTGCTTCTGACAGAATCAGATTCTTCAGTTCTGAGACATTCGGAACGCATATGCGGTCATGGAACCGCAGAATACCATCTTCGTGGAGTTGAAATGGCGAGTCTGCCTTTGACTCGAAATGTTGTCGGAATTTCTGGCACTTTGGGTCCTCTTGTTGTGCTGCTCGGATCTGCTCGTGTAACTCTGGTCGAACCTCGACCGCAGCCAAGATAATCGAGGCAACTGTAGCTGTACCTGCACTATTGCTCGCTCCAATCAATCGAGATGAGGTTTCCAATGCAAACTCACGGGATGCACCCACGTGCAGATTCATTCTTCTCATTTCTTCAAGGAGGTGTGTCTCGCTGGTGATAATCGATGCCAGATTGATCTGACTCTTCCTGCTTAGCGCATCTGCTACCACGTTTGCCTTTCCGGCATGATACTGGATATCCAGATCGTAGTCCTTCATCAGCTCCAACCATCTCCTCTGCCTCAAATTCAACTCCCTTTGAGTGAAGATATACTTCAAGCTTTGGTGATCCGTGAAGATACGGCACTTTACTCCATACAGGTAATGCCGCCAAATCTTTAAAGCGAAGATCACTGCAGCTAGCTCCAGATCATGGGTCGGATAATTCTGTTCATGTGATCGTAACTGCCGAGAAGCATATGCTATAACATGGTCCTTCTGCATCAATACACATCCCAAACCAGATCCGGATGCGTCGGTGTAGACGGTATACTCCTCGTCGGTGATGGGCATGACAAGAACCGGTGCAGTTACCAACCGACTCTTCAACTCCTCAAAACTTTGATCTTGAGTGGCACCCCACTCGAACTTCACACCTTTATGCAAAAGCTTCGTAAGGGGAGCAGCTAACTGTGAGAATCCAAGTACGAACCTTCTATAATATCCGGCTAGCCCCAGAAAACTGCGAATCTCCGTAACTGTTTCTGGCCTCTTCCAATCGGTCACCGCCCGAATCTTTTCTGAATCCACGGCCAACCCTTCACCTGATATCACGTGCCCAAGGAAGGCCACTTTCTCAAGCCAGAACTCACACTTCGAAAACTTTGCGAATAGTTGATGATCCCTCAATCTCTGTAACACTATCCGCAGATGTACCTCATGCTCCTCACGTGACCTTGAATATATCAGGATGTCATCGATGAACACCACCACAGTTGAATCCAATAGGTCGTGAAACACTCGCTGCATCATGTCCATAAATGCAGCCGGAGCGTTCGTTAGCCCGAACGGCATCACCATATATTCGTAATGCCCATAGCGCGTTCGGAAGGCTGTCTTTTCCACATCAGTTGGACGTATTCTCAGCTGGTGGTACCCCGTTCTCAAGTCTATCTTGGAGTAGATCGAAGATCCTTGCAGCTGATCAAACAAGTCATCGATTCGGGGTAACGGGTATCTATTCTTGACGGTCACCTTGTTCAATTCACGGTAGTCGATACATAACCGCAAGGTACCATCCTTCTTCTTCACAAACAGCACCGGAGCACCCCATGGAGATGTGCTCGGTCTAATAAACCCGCTTTCCAGCATCTCTTCTAATTGGGCCTTGAGTTCCTTCAATTCTGCAGGAGCCATACGATACGGACTCTTGGAAATTGGTGTCGTACCTGGTACCACTTCTATGCCAAACTCCACTTCTCGTTCCGGTGGTAATCCGACTATTTCTTCCGGAAACACATCCACGAACTCCGACACCACTGGAATCGTATTCATCTCAGGAACTTCCGTATCAGTGTACACTATTGCTGCCAGATATGCAGTGCACCCTGAATCGATTAGGTGCCTAACTTCCACAGCCGAGATGCACGGTATCAACCCTCCAACCTTCCTACAGTTCAGCATGCACGACATACCACCTTTTGCGGTCACAAAACAAATCCTGCGGTGCGGACAGTCGATCGTTGCGGCATGTCTTGTTAACCAATCCATCCCCAATAGAACGTCGTAACCCGTGATCTCCATAACCAACAGGTCTATCTCGAGATCCCTTCCATCAACTCTGACTTTTCGGTTTCGGCATATGGTTATTTTTCGGTCAGTCGAACCGAAAGGGGTTTGGACACTCAGGACTTGGTTATTGGTTTCAGTTGACCAGTTATACTTTTCTACCCAAGCCTTCGATACAATGGAATGGCTACACCCAGTATCTATCAAACAATATGCACTCTCATCGGAGATAGAAAGTATACCTGTCATCACCTCAGCTCGAGAATCAGCCGGTTTCGAGCCTTCACCTTCCTCCAGAGCCCTCGTTGTGTCATATGCCACCTCCGCTATACCAAGCGCGTGGGCAGCCACTCGACCTCCAATCCTGCCTCCGCTGGTCTGAGAAGCACCTCGACCACGAAATGGTGGTCTACCGGATCCACGTCCCATGGGCCCTCTACCACCGCTGTCTCTGGGAAACCCTAGTGCCGCATTCGGGCACTCTCTCGCCCAATGCTCCATACTGCCGCAGGTGTAGCATGCTTGGTTGCGGCGTCTGCAATCTATCTCAGAGTGTGCCTGGTTGCACAAACGGCACCACACTGAAACAAAACCCGGCCGGAGTACCGGTCCTGCTATCTGTCTAGGAGGGGGTTTAGATGCCATAAACTGTCTCGGGGGTGGTCTAGCTGTCGACGGTCCTCCCCTTGACCTAAACCATCGGTTTTGGTCCTCCCTCTGTTTCACATTCCTCTCCGTCATCTCCAACCTTCTTCTCTTGCTGTGCAACTCCACTTGCTCAGCGTGATCCATCATGGCCTGCAGCTCAGTAGCCATAGGGGTATCCACAATCATCGATATGCCCCCATCCAACCCGTCCAGGTACTGCCTATGGTACCTCACCACATCTGTCTGCACATCTATTGCGTACCTGGACAAGGCGAGAAACTCGTTGTTATAATCTGCCACTGCTCGCCCACTCTGCCTTAAGTCCAGAAATTTCCTCCGCAGCGCCTCTCGCTGGATATTACTCAGAAACCGTCGGGTGAATTGTTGCTCAAACCACTCCCACGGAATCTTCACTTCCTCCCCGACATAACTACGTCGGGCCCCATCCCACCAATACCTCGCACCACTCTCCAACTGCTGCTCTGCCAGCTCCACCATATCCTGTTCTGGTGCTCGACATAGCACCAGCTTTGCATTCATGCTTGCGAGCCATTCTTCAGCAGCGGCATACTCACCGGTGCCGTCGAAACGAGGCGGATGAAGGCGCATGAAGGAGTCATACAACCTTCTGAACTCCTCAGGAGCACCTCTTTGAACCTCCGGCACCACCTCACGCCTCTCTGCCTGGCGGCCTCTCTCGTAAGCCGCAATCAACCTATCATCTAGGTCTCGATCCCGGTTCTGCGCACCTCCAGGTCCAAGATCAACTCTCTGGACCTCAAGCCCAGCAGATCCAGCCTCACTCGCTTGAACGACTGGCTCGTTGGGTGGATCCTGGATAGGATCATGATTCCTGATTCTAGGTCGTCCCCTACTGCGACGTCCTTCCATAACTCTTAAATAATAAGAAAATATTCATTCAATTTGCATATACTCATTTCATAGAACGAACAAGTCGTTAACCGTGACAACCCCAAGTATAACGTACCCCACTCACGTATCCTATCAGTCTGGTTAGGGCTTAAAACCTTGAGCTCTGATACCACCGAAGAGAGCTGTCACACCCCGCGGCCACGGGTCGTAACAGTCCCCCGCCGTAAGCATACAACGCCGTGTATGCTTACAAGGCTACTCACATTTCAAACCAAACAACAAGCAATTCAAACAAGTTTCTAATATATATATCAGAGTACACAGTCTGGTCAGCATATAATACAACAAAAGTATCTCATCCGGATACCAACCACGAGGCCTACCCTAAATCTATACAACAAAAGATATCTAGGGTCATATACTGGTAAGCTACTAAGGCCTACTACTCTCGTGCCTCTCCGGAATCAGTCGCACCAATACCTGTAAAATAACGGGGAAGGTGGGGGTGAGAATAAATTCTCAGTGCGAATTTGCCACATTTGAATTATTGGACTTGCAATCAAACTCTATATTCAATAATGAAACCCAAACAACAACAATGCAAACAGTTATATAAGAAAACATAAATAACAAAATGCCACTACTCGACAACAGTTAATCAACCTGAAACACAGTTTACGGAATTTCCAAGATGAATCTCAAACACAACATATATTTTGGCTTAACTCGATTCCTAACTCAGTTCAGTAGGGCTTGTAGCAATTACAGATGTTCTTTCGAGCTGAACCTTTATCAAACCCACATCTGTAGGGTTACTGACACCTACAGATGGCCAACCGCTGGACCCTTTATCTGACACCCATCTGCAACCGCTTGGCTTAACAGTTTATTAAGGTCTGGTTCAAATCATGTAAAGAAAATCCACTTTAGAATCGTTTCCAATATTCGTCATATTCAATCGACCGTTCAAATGCATTAAC
The DNA here is from genome assembly GCF_964058835.1 of Carex rostrata. Taxonomy (NCBI): domain Eukaryota; kingdom Viridiplantae; phylum Streptophyta; class Magnoliopsida; order Poales; family Cyperaceae; genus Carex; species Carex rostrata. Next base: position 7,803,740 of record NC_135936.1, read on the forward strand.
ACGTAGGAAAATGCTACCGAGCCATAGACGTTACACAAGTCAACCACGATTTCCAATCACACATCTCATAACATAATCACCCTCCCTCGTCCCAACCGGTACTGGGAATATCGAGGGCCGTTCACCTAAGGCCATTTAGGATCCTGGGAATCCAAGTCAGCATACAGCCCGACTTGGCAAATTCATTGGATCCAAGTGCTTAACTTCGTAAATCCATTCACATACATTCACATACATTCACATACACAGTTCGTGGTGACTTTCAATCAAAATCAGATCACAATAGATCAACATAACCTATAACCATACCAGCATGCAAATCATTCAATTCAGATCAATTCGAGTTTAATTTAATTGTGCTATGCAAATGCTCTACGCAATTCAGTGATGCAATCAATGATATTCAACATGACAAAACGAATAAACAGTTTAATTCCTGAAAATAAAGTATCAAACAAGTCCAAGAATCCCGCACCTTATTATGACGAGCGTACCGCTTAGCTTAAGGATCGGACGTCTCGTATTGTCTAGCAAGTTCTTGCTCGACCGAGCCTACACCTATATTATACGTATACTTGGTTTAATTTGGATTCAGTGGTCCATACGTTTACTTAGGGTTTGTACAGTCCTAAATCAATTCTTTTCGGTTCCTTCTTTCTTACCAAAATCCTTTAAAACTACACAAAATCTCATCTAGGTCCTCTGGACCATACAACTCTCCATTTGGTGACCATCAATCACCGTTTCACTACTTTGGTTCTCGGTTCATTTCAATTTACCATTTGGTTAACCCTAATTTGGTCAAAACCTCAAATCAGCCGTTAAATGTTCTAAAAATTCACGATCAGGAGGCAACCCTACCGATTACAAGTCTAATTGGTCGGGTTAAGCAAATCAAATCACGATTATGCTAACTTTCAATTTTGGAACGAAACCCTAGAAATCAGATTTCATAAATCGGAAAAAGATTGGCAAACAAATTAGTAAGGAGTGTAGAGGAACTAGTCCTCGAGCAATTCGAACACAAATCTCGGGTTTAAAACGAGAATCTGAGAAATCGAGAAAATTCGAGTTTTCGAAAGAAATAAGGAGAGAAAGAAATACCAAATAGAAGGGTTCGGAGAGATCCTCGGCTGCTTTCTCGGTTCCAAACTCGATTTCTTGCAACAATCGGGAGTCTGAAAGAAACGGAAACTCACGGGCTCTTTTCCTTCTCTCTTGGACGAAAATAACTTAGAAATGGGGAAATGGTGAAGTGAGAGAGAGAGAGAAGGTTGGATTTGAGTTTTAGGGCAAAAATCACCCTGAGTGCGGATGCCCCCATCCGCACTGCGGGTGGCTTGATCCGCACTCGGGACTTAGAAAGTTTTCGGACCAAAATCAAGAAAAATCCGAGCCTAGTGCGGATGAACCCCACCCGCACTGCGGATGGACCCTTACCCGCACTGCGGATGGACCCTTACCCGCACTGCGGATGGACCCTTACCCGCACTGCGGATGGACCCCATCCGCACTCACTACTTAGCCGATTTTGGACCAACACAGAATTTCATGAGTGCGGATGCACCCCACCCGCACTGCGGATGGACCCTTACCCGCACTGCGGATGGACCCTTACCCGCACTGCGGATGGACCCCATCCGCACTGCCTATAATGTTCCGAAATCTCGAAATTTCGACGCGATTTCAATTCACAATTAACTTACTTATTTAGGGAAACCTTAATTAAGGTTTAAACTTCCATTTTATTAACACAATTTACTTGATTCTTTCTTTTAAATCATTTTAATTTAATTGTAAAAATTTCGTAACGTAACACGGGTAGTCGGGTAGGCCGGGTACGGGTAGGACGGGTAGTCGGGTAGACGGGTACGGGTAGGTCGGGTAGACGGGTACGGGTAGGTCGGGTAGGTTTTTAAAAGAGTGTACCCTACCCGTTTCAAACTCGTGCCCGTCTCGGGTAACGGGTACCTCGGTTACGGGTAGTCGGGTAGGGCGGGTAGGGTACGGGTATTTTTTTTTTTTGGTTTTTTTGGTTTTTTAATATTGTTTTTTTTGTTTTTTAGTTTTTTTTTTGTTTTTAATACTATTTTTTTTGGTGGCAAAATAATTTTGAATTTTGAATTTAAAAAAAACGGGTAAAGGTACACGGGTAAACAGGTAAAGGTACACGGGTAAACGGGTGCGGGTACGGGTAAAACGGGTGCGGGTAGGCGGGTTTCGGGTAAGACGGGTACAGGTTGGGCGGGTTTTTTTTCCGAATCCTTGAGTCCGGTCCGTCTCAAACCCGTACCCGTGTACCCGCCTATACCCGGGCACGGGTACGGGTACCTCGGGTAACGGGTACGGGTCGGGTAAAATGGGTCATACCCGTTCGGGTTTTAACAATTGTCTAATACCCTTACCCGTTGAGCTTATAAAGAAAAAAAATTCTTACGCATATCCATCTTATCAAATACAGTATATGTGGTATATATGGGTAAAAATAATTCTTTGACACCCTTAATGAGGAAGTCTTGTTGGGAATGTACGAAATAAAGTCATAACGGATAGTGCTCAATCTGTACCAATCTTTCACTAAGCGAATAAGGATGCAGATATTAGAAGATGTTAAATTTAAAAACCAAATCTGCATTATGCGAGCAAATTATCCACTAATACATATTTAGATACATATTATTAATAGATAACGCTAACAAGTATGCTAAAAGAGAAAAGAAATTTTAATTATACAAATTCATAAAAAGCATGCATTGTTAGTTGATGATCATAATTTTTTTTTCTCGAGTAAAGATGAAGATCGAGTTATCTAACTATTTAATATACACAAAAAAAAAAATTCATTAAAATTTCAAACATATAACATCCTACACAAAAAACACTGCTTTTATCACAAGATTAAAGGTTGATTCTTAGTTTACAATAATTGTTATAAATTATGTAAGATATGAGGAAATTTTAACCACTAAAAGAAAGAAAAAATTAAAACGTGAATGTACATATATAAAATTTGTAAGGAAAATTACATTATTGACGTTCTCACTGGCTCCTCAAAAATAATTATCTTGAAAAACATTTCGATTCTTAAAATAAACTAAAGAGCAGCCATCCAGAGCAACCAACTAACGTAGAAGTCTGATTTTAAACGGAGCTAATTCGACCCCAGTCTATAATTATAGAGGTTCTTTAATATTAGTGTGAATCTGGTTCGCACAGATCTTAAGCTGATTGGACGGTACATATGCACTAATTCAAAAGATACGAATTGCGAACAATCTCGAGGAAGACAGAGAGGTGGTGGTAGAATGGTACGGTACCGGTCGGTTGCAAAGAGGAGGGAGACAAAATGGGTATAGCTAGGGATGATATCATGACATGTTATGTATTCTCCGACTCAGAAAAGACTTGTCATGTGGCCTAGATAGATCATATCCATGTCAAATCAACCACCAGCTCATCTAATTTCTTCTGCTCATTCCATTCCTGATTCCTCTCATCAAAATTAAATCGATCATTAAATTAAGATTTTCTGGGACACCTTTTACAGCGAAGATAATGTGACAAGTCGTTAGAAAGAAGAATATCTATCTCTGTTTTCAAAATTTCATTTGTACGGTGGCACCTAACTGCGCTGCGCACATGTACAGCAAATCTTCTCGTCATTTTTTGGAAGAGTTTGTTTATTATTAGAGATTAGAATTGTAGCTGGAAAATGCTGTTGTTATCCTCGGAAAGTACTACAATTGCATTTCCATGCACGGTCCCCCACAGCCCACAGTTACTGATTTCCAAATTATTTATTTCTTTCTTTCTTCGTAATGTTCCATCAACGAAGACATGAACAGTATTGTCAAAAGAACAATCGACAGGATCTGTTAGTTAATAGGAAGAAGAATCTGTATGATTATTTTAAAAGTACTGAGATTCATTGAGATATATGTCACAACATATGATCATCGTCATAGTTATTCTAATGATCGAATTGATCATGTCCACATATTTGCATTCAAAAAATCGGAATACTACGATGAACAGAGGACAAATTTTGTATTTTTAAAATAATTGACAAGCAAACAATATTAAAATAAAATAATTTATCATTATTTTCTCATGTCTTTCTTTGCTTTCCTATAAATTAAGCATGACCTCAAACAAATTTAGGTTAAAAAAAAATTAAGTTGCCAAATGAAAATCATGAAATTAATGAGATTTTTACTTCGAGGCGTAACTATATTTCCAGAGACAACGACATTATACACACGAGAGGACTAATAAATTCACGAGTAATTAATATTGTGAAAATTATTGTTTAAGCAAACAAAAACAAAAAAAAACTTATAGACGTATTCCCAATTATTGGGTAAAGATTTTAACAGAGCAATTTTGACTTCATGCAGCGTATAAACCTTATGCAGCTTTGTGTCAGTTCTATAGTTCATGTGCTGTAAGAAGCCAAAACTTCTCTGTTAAAATATTTATCCCAATTATTTAGATATCACATGTATCAAAAATTTAACTCAATTTGATATCTGATTGATTATTTTGTGATAAAAACCATTAATTAAAACTTCAATTTAAAAATAAATATAACATTTTTGTTTTATAAATTTGATGAGTACTTTCACATATTGAGTATACATAAAAGCTGGCTCTAAATTGAATTGAAGTACTCTATGAGTATCTACTATCTACTAATACAATAATGTACCATCCGATGCGTATCACAAATCAGAGATGATAAATCTACACATTGTACTTTTATTGGTATAATTATAATTATTTCTGTAATTGGGAATGACTAGTTTCAGAAATCAGAGATAGGTGCTGTAGCAGCTGGTTGATGTATCATATTCATAACTTTTACTGAGCAACGAGTACCCAAAATGTGTAATGTGAACAGAACAGACATCTCCCTGCACAGGATTTTTGGATGGCTGTGATATAGTAGCAAAGATTTCTCAGATATAGTCTCTTCACACAAATTTATTTCAGTTCCCTTTTTTTTTTTTTTTTTGATGATATTCCCATAAGAGCAATTAATCCGATGAACGAGAATCTAATGGGTTTTTTTTGTTTATTGAAGTACTGAAGTTTTAATGATACATACATGTTTGGAAGAATTTTTTTTATAAACCATAATTTTTTTTTTTTTGTTATGAACCCAATATGATTACTTCTTTTTATACAAAAATTATAAGAACTGAAATGCCATTTCGGTCCGAATTTTTTTTTTCTGAGACTTCAATATCAATTTGGTCCAATATATTTTCATAATTTTTCAACGTATTTTTTTCTCGAAATCTGTGAAACGGTTAGGACCAAAATGACATCTCGGTTCTTGTATTTTGTAAAAAACAAAACAATAAACTAATCAAGTTAGTTTGGTAAAATTTATTTTTTTATTTATGATTTCTTAAAAAAATTCGGTTTGGAAGTCAAATGTTTTGCTTTAAAAGAAAATACAGTTTTGTTTTTCGATGGTTTTTTTTCAAGGGAAATATGATCTGCAGAGCGAGACAAGAAATTAAATAGGGGAGGACGGAAGATCAGAGAATTCAGAGTGAAGTCGGCGGTTGATGATGCAACGCGGTATCACCATCGGAGTTCCCTATCAGATATCGGACTCCGTGCTCTGTTTCTCTACAATTTTATTTGGTACAGGGATCATTCTACCTCTAATTATCTCGTTTAAAGTCCAAAGCAAAATCTACTGCAGAATTATTTTTATTAAATTTGATAATCATCATTTTATTCCTTACAACATTGACGGTAGGGGTGCCAAAAAAGCTCGTGACTGGATCGAGCTGTTAACGAGCCAGTTCGCCACTAGTTCGGTTCATAATTAACGAGTTCAAGTTGGGACCTAGCTTGCTCGCCAGCTCGCGAGCTAGCTCAACTAGGCATCAATTTTTGAATTTGTGTACATTTTATAATATCTAGCTAGGTTTAGCTCGATACAAAAAGTTTGTAGAATTCATTTTCTTCTTAAAATAAGATCTAGTCAAATTTAGCGAGTCAGCTTCTTAGCTCGCTAGCTAGCTCGAATTGGCTTGTCACGATTTCAAGCTGAGGTTTTAACTTGGATGTCCTAAGTCCAGCTCGCTCGGCTGTAATTCGGTCCAAAATAAAAAAAGTCGAGCTGGAGCCTAGCTCTATCCAAACCAGCTCGTTGCCACCCCTGACAGAATGGGCTACAGGGCTAGGTATAAAAGGTGCTTAATTAACCACTGAATGTTAAAATAGATAAGTATTTTATATAATTTGTAACCTGCATCAAATTAGAGCTGTTTTCAGATTTTATTCTGAAAGAAGAAAAAAAATTAAAAAAATAAATAAATTAGAAAATTACAAACATATTTATTTAGCCAATTTACAACAACAATAAGTATTTTTTTTAACGAATAGATCGCACAAAAGAGATGTACTGAATGTTTCGACGAGTACTGATTACAATAAATAAAGATATGTTTTAATCACAATAAATATTCGACTAATCTATTCCTAAATCTCTTTATTCAAACTTTACAATAAATTAAAATAATAAACCGCGCAAATATTTCTTCAGTAAAACAAAAAAATTGTATCACTTTTACAAATTTCTTTCCACTTTACGGAAAAATATTGTGTCCTCTTTAATAGTTTTCTTCCAATTATTACGATTTTTATATAATTTAGAAGTCAGTATTTCAGGCAAAAAAATATACTTTATAAAAAAAAAATAGAAACTTGACGCTGTTAGCGTGATTTTGTAAAATTGCCAACGGCCTCTTGTTTGCATCATTTATTTGAAAGAAATATATTAAAGAACCAGTACTCTCTTGCTACAGGAATAGAGAGATAAAATATAAAATATTTATCTGATCATTTGATAGTAAAATGAAGTTCAAGTAATAAATAATACGATACATTGTCGGATCGAAATACTCTTCAAAATATATTTGATGAATGCATTTGGATGTTGCATGTTGGATGTGCACGTGTCGTCATTTGAATTTCTTGAATCACGCCGGCCCATAAAAGCCCATATTTATATGGGCAGAATTATATTTTCTGTAGAGTATGACGTGTCTCTTGCTGCTGTGCCAGTGCCAAGCGTTGCATTAAAGGATTTGATCGTTATATAATTCACATAACGCTCATTCAAATCTTATTTTTCAATTAATATCTTTATTTTCAAAATACAAACAGTTGATATGAATAAATCAATAAATATGATCTTGATATCATTTTTAACATTTTCTTTACTATTTTTTTTAGATAAGTAGAATATAACTACTTTTTGAATCTTTAGATAAGTCTACCCATCCAAAAAGTCATAAAAAACAATATATATAATTCGATCTACAGGAATATTTTTAAGATTATGTTGAACTGTTCAGATTAACGATCTCAACTTCAAAATATAGAATAATAATAGGCTCACTCAATTATTTTATTGCATTTTTGTTTTACATATCTATTTAAATATTGAAAATCATGTTTTTTAGAACAATGATCACAACAGTAGCAAGCTATGCACCGTACATTACGAATCCTGGCAGAATCTTAACCACTTAGGTAACAAGGATGTCTCAAGTGTGAACAAAACTGGAGAAGTTGGTTCCCATGGAAAGAAAGAGAAGGGGAAAAGAACGAAGGAGATGTCAAACAGATCTCATCACCATCAACGTCACCATCGGATAGATAGATGGATGGATGGATGGATGCATATGATGGTTTGGATGGACGCATGCATGCAATGGCAAGGGAATCATGCTGCGCCAGTGAAAGCGGCTCTGCCCCTTACTATTTACTGTTCCTGCCTAGTTTTCACTTTCCGCTAGTGCCCCGCTATTATGAATTTTTTTTATAAACCATAATTTTTTTAAAAAAAAGGATTTTTATGAAATCATGATTATTTTTTTTTATAAAAATAATATGAACTGAAATGTTATTTTGATTCCGATTTTTTTTTTTTGGGACCGAACTGGCAATTTAGTCTCAAGTATTTTCATAATTTTTCATTTTTTTTTTTTTTGAAATATGTAAAAACGGCTGCGGCCGAAATGGCAATTTGGTCTCAAAAAAGGACCGAAATGTCATTTTGGTTCTGATGGTTTTTGTAAAAAATAAAACAATCAAGTTGATTTGGTAAAATTTATGTTTTTATTTATGGTTTCTTAAAAAAAATTCCGGTACTATGACTTTCTTTTATTAGTTTCTTTCACAAAAGTATTTGTGCATGAGAATTCAAATTTTATGTCGTCCGTACGGCCAATTCATTTAAAATATCATAATGTTTGCTGATAAAGATGTAAAGTGTTTCAATCGAAAGAACATATTTGAGAAGTGAGAAACTATTCCTATTCCGAGAATTCTATTACTTCTTTTTTTTCTCACTCTATAAACTCAGTACTGGTAAAAATACTCAGTATTTAGTCAGAAATCAGAAAGACTGAAGCAACAAGGCTAGAGACAAAAAATGCAATGATTTCCTTTTGTTTCATTCTTGCATGCGTTACTTCCAGTGATCTGAGCAAATTATTGACTGAAAAAACCAGAAAAAAAAAAGAAGAAGAAGAGAAATAACAGCGAAGTAAAATAAAGCAAAATATACATATAATAAAGCTCAACGGCACAATGTGGTTCCAGCTGATTAGCTGAACTGTTAAATGGATCTTCGACATTTTTATTCGAGTATTTATTTATTACCGATGGACGCATGAAAATAGTCCTTTGAATTAGAAAGAAAATTGTTATATTGTAAACTAATGAACATACACTCAGATATAGTGTATCTTTAAACTTGAATATACACTGTGAATCATTATAAAAAATAAAAAAAAGTATCTTATATAACGGTGCAAATTAAAAGTATATATGGTCCCTATAATTAATTCCTCAACAAATTTTCTACATTTTAATTAAAAGGTGCATGAAGATTAATTCGTAAACACATGAGTGGAGTCAGGATTTTTTGAAAAGCGAATTTCAAACATATATAATTCATTGATCAATAAACGAGAATAAATGCCTTTTAATGTTCTGTATATATTTTCAATATAAAAGGTGTTGTGCCACTATTGAAGTGGGTTCTACTCTGAGATTAAATTAATATGGGTCAACGCTTGAGATCGATTTAAAAATTTCTCTGCCGTGCTGTAAATTGAAGTATTATTTTTCAATAGTATTCGATCGATACATCATAAATTTAAAAAATTGAAAACACAAATAGACAAAACCTATAGTGAGAATAGAATATGAGAATAGAGAATGAATCTGGACGATGGATTTTTGGAGCGTTGGATTGAGAAATTCTCATTTATGGGTGATGTAGGTGCAATATTCTACAAATATTCCGGTGCACTGTCTCCACTGGTTAAAGAACATAACTACAAAAGATCCAAATATGTGGCATGCTGTTTATTTTGTTTACCCTTTTTACCGGGGAACTTCCAGCTAAAAACAAGAAGAAGGTGAAAAAGAGGGGCCCCAGAAAAAGAGAAATGCTAGAGAGAGAGAGAGAAGTAGAAGAGTAGAAGGGGGTGGGTGATGTGATGGAATCTGTCGCATGATTAATTTAATCTTGTACTGTTTCTATCTGACAGGTAGAGATATGAAGCAGCTTTTGCACTGATGGAGATCACCTCAAATCTCAAATCTCCCTTCTCCCTTGTTCAATTTATCCTCCTCATCTCCATTTTCTCATCTTTTTTTTTACCATTAGTTTTTTGCGACTATTCCTGGTTAAAAAATACTGATCATTTTGGTGCACAAGTGCACAACTATTCTTCTTCTTGACCGTTTGCTGTCTAAATCTGTAGCATTATTTTAACATATTTTTTAAGCATTTTTCACCCAAATGATTTAAGGTATTATTGAAGCAATTATGCCGAAGACTTCTTAAGATTAACCAAATTCATCTAAGAAAACAAACTATAATTTGATTTTCTTATATATATATTTTTGTAAAATCAGCGTAGCTAGATTAAGACAAGGACAGAAAATATATGCACAACTTTCTTCGTCGTTATTTCTTATCTTTTTTGCGGTTTAGTGTGATTACGAGCTCAGATCCAGTGAAGTAACCTAAAAGTTGGGTTTTAAATCTGGACCGTCCGATTCAAATCCGTATAATCCATCCGAAATGGAGTGCACACATCTCAAACAACGAATCCGAATTCCGAGGTGATCTCGAGCGACGGAATCAAATCAGACGGTCTCGATCCAAAACCCAAAAGTTGGGTTACTACAGGGGATCCGAACCCGTATGATTACATGCACAAGTTCTCTAGGGCCCAGTGGCCCACGCAATGCCTCCTCAGTCCATGGGCCCTACATAACTCTCTTGCTAGACTTGGATCACTTATTAATTTATTATTATATAACAATTAGTAATTACTATTTTTTTTTTGTTTTAATTGAGGTATCTTGTAACTATTAATTTTTTATTTTAATTGAGGTATAGTTGAACAATATGAAATACGTTCAAATTTTGGTAGAGAAATTGAATTATTTAGTTTCTGATCGAAACAAATGATTGAATAGAATTCAATTTAAATCAACTAAAAAGATACGAGAAAAGATGAATTTGAATTAAATTTATTTGACAAGTTAATGCATGATTTTATCGTTGTAAGTAAATCTTAATTAATTATAAAGTACATGAAATTTTAATTAACGCTAAAAAACAATAATTTATCATAAGACAATAAAGAGGAAGAAAAAGGAAAAAAAAAAAAAAAAAGTAGCAAAGCAGAATAGAATTAATAAAATGAAACTCCCCAACAAAAATTCATCATTAATTAATAGTCGAAGCAACAATAATGTTTCACGCTGAATCTAATATTTAGTAAGGAATTTTCTAACATAATTTCAACCTTTTAATACGCGATCAAATTTATTTTTTGACATTAGATTGTCTTCTCGAATCGAAGATTTTGGAACATCAAAATTTAATCAAATTTGTTTTCTTTCCTGACCACTTGTCCACTTCAAACGCCAAAATTCTGAAAATCCCTTTTGTTTTAGTAAAATAATTAATTTCAATCGCATCAAAATTAGGGCTGTAAACCAATCAAACTGAATCGAAATTACTCCGGTTTGAGTTTGAGTTTGAATAAGATTCCAATTGAAATGGTTTGATTTGTTTTGAATTAAACTAATTTTGAATCGAATTAATTGTGAACTACAATTTTTTTAAATCGAAGTCAATCGAATTATGAACTACAAATATTTTTGGCATCCCTAGTTATACCGGTAGTTTATGCATTAGTTTTCTTCTCGCGAAACAAAATTCACACGGTTTCCTTTTACCTTTCACTAATTCACACTAATGGATTATGGGCCAATTTAAAATTTTCTTACTTTTTATGCTGCTGGATTGATTAAAATAACGACATGGACGTAGTCAAATAGAACTTATTACATTGTTAATTTGTTACGTTGCTGAAACTTTTTTCTATTATAAGTTATCATTATATTAATAATTTTGAGCAGTGATATAAGTTTGGTTCATGTATTATTAAAGATTAATAGTTGAATCCATTAGTTGCATTATTTGAGATTTGAATCAATTTCAAATAATTTATACTCAGTTTGAGTTTAATTTGAATAAGATTTGAACTGAACTGATTTGATTTATTTCAAAATAAACTAATTTCAAATCGAATTAAACTCAAATCAAAATCAAATCCATTCACGAAGTAGGAATTTTTTTTGCCACTCCTATCCAAAATTGATAAAATTCAAGTTCCTAGCAACTATATTCCTCGCAGTATGATGGTTCAAAACTTGAATTGTAGACCTCGGTAACAATCTGATATTTAATGCATCCCTGGTGATGGATATCATAAGCTCTCCTGCTAGATAGCAGAACAGGACAAAGGGAGACAGGAGAGAAGAATTTTTTTGGCAATAAAGAGAGTATAATAAAAGCGGTAATAGGGAGATGCATGATTTACTGGGCTCATTCTCCAAAGAAATCACTCTCTCTCTATCTCTCTCTATTCTCTTCTTACTGACAAGCCTGATTCGTCGAATCCCAATTAAACCACCAGGCATCCATCCCTCAGTATAAAACCGACTTTTCCCCCTCTTTAAAGAGCAACCACCATTTCTCCATCTCTATCCTTCACAACTCTCTCTGCTCTATCTGCTTTCTGCTACCTCTAATAAAACTTAGAGATTGATAAACAAAGGGTTGGTTAAATTCTCTTTTGTTCTTTACTTGTTAGAGCCATTATTGGCCCCTTCATTTCTGGTATTCTCTCTGCATGCATGGGGCTTTCTTCCATTCTTCGTTGTTGGTCGTCGCTTACCTTTAATTAATGGATGCCTTTGTTGCTGTTATCTTCTTAGCAACATCTTTTTTAACTTTTGTTTCATCTCTCTTGTCCCTTTTGCTTGCCATTTATTCTGGTCTCCTTCTAGTAGGGTTTTTTAAACTTTTGAGAGATTCTCTGCCTAAACTTATCCTTAGTTACTTGCACTTACCATGTTCAGCTCGTGAACACTATATGAAACATCTACTTATATTTACTTTTAAGTTCCATTTAATATTAAATCTCAGACATCTACCACTATGTTGGAATCGGAGAGAAAGTTCAAACCTTTTTTATTTTCTATGTAAATCTAAGGTGTTACCAACTTTGATACAAATTTTTTGTGTAGATTGAATGGAGATGTTGGGAAGACAGTTTGAGAGCTGCGACGGGCAGCTTCCCCCGGGTTTCCGCTTCCACCCGACTGACGAGGAACTGATCACTTATTACCTTGTTAGGAAGGTTAGGGATGGTAGATTCACTAGCCGTGCAATTGCTGACATAGACCTCAACAGGTGTGAGCCATGGGAACTTCCTGGTAAGTTTTCTATGATAAATTGCTTAAGTTTTATATGACCAATTGCTTCATTAACTAACTATTATCTTATTTTTTGTCATTCCATTTTAATTTTTTTTTTTGGCATTTCTCTTTTATTTGACTGCCTTAAAAACTAGTTTATTGTTGGTACAAAATATCCGACATTTTTGTTGAAACTGAACACTTCATAGCAAGCTTATTTGCATATATATTATTTATTTTAAGGAGTTCATGATGGTGAATATGTTGAGTCAACTAGCGTCAACTTACCATTATTGGCATGAATTTTTGTTTTGTAGAGAAAGCAGCAATGGGAGAGAAAGAATGGTTCTTTTTCAGTCTGAGAGATCGGAAGTATCCAACCGGGCTGAGAACAAACCGGGCCACTGAAGGCGGGTACTGGAAGGCGACCGGCAAGGATAGAGAGATATACGTTACAAAAACTGGTGCTCTGGTTGGTATGAAGAAAACCCTTGTTTTCTACAAAGGGAGAGCTCCCAAGGGAGAGAAGAGCAACTGGGTCATGCATGAGTACCGGCTCGAAGGGGTTTGCGCTTACCATTACCTCTCGACTTCATCCAAGGTTGTATATTTATAAGCTCATATATTTCTTTTCATTTGCCATTTACCTTAGTCTGTTTGATTTGTTAAGATTTGGTGAAAATTTATTGTCGTCTTTAGGTTTTTCATACTAAACCCTAAGGTCTTTTCAGTTTGCATTGATTAGGATCTTTAGTTTGAAAATTGAAATACCCTTTAAGATTATGAGTCGGATCCATGATTGCTAGCCTGGTGATGCAGTTACATCAAAACCTATAATTTAACAACCTATTATTGTAGTGAGGCCTGTCTGGGTAGTGAGAAATAATGAAAGATTGGTTATTTGATGACCTATTATTCCCCTAACTAGTAGTTTGTAATTGTAGGCATGAATAAGGTGGATTTGCTAATAGTTGTTAAAATCCCAGGCGTTAGCTCCAAAAACCCTAGCTAATGATTGATTCACCCATTAAGTATAGCCAGCATAAAGCCACATCTATCTCCATACAAAGTGACACTTTTGTCTTCTTAACAAATATTTATGATAATCATCAATCTGGCTATACTTTAATTTAATGTTTTTTCTAATGTCAATAACCCTAGTACAAAATTAGGTTAATTGTATATCTGTTAGGCTGTTGCTTTTGCATCTTCTTCGAATTGCTTTGCATCCTAAGCCAAAGTTATAATAGATATAATTCCTTGAGCCAATGAGCTCAAAGTTGCTGCATTTCAACTTTCAAGGGCCAACTTTTCTCTTGTTGTTTCTTTTACAAGCATTTTTTCCATCACCTGATATGCATTTTCTTTGATATGTGAAACACAGGATGAATGGGTGGTTGCACGTGTTTTCCAGAAGCCCGGCAACTGTAAGAAGAGCCGCCTCACAATGACCAATGGTGCCGCTGCCATCTCATTCTCGGATTCGGCCTCTGGTGCCTCAGCTGCTGCTGCCGGATGCTGCAGCTCAGCCACATCTACTGCAGCTTCGCTCCCTCCAATGATTGAGTACCCGAACTTCAACGACCGTACTGGCAACTGCTCGTACCGTGATGCTGCTCAGAGGGAGCTCGTGCCCTGCTTCTCCACTGCCTCAGGCGAAACCAATGCTGCTTCCTCTGCTGCGGCCTTTGGTCACTATTTTCCATTAGCAATCGAACCTCCTCCACTGCCGGTTGGTTTGCCGAATCCATCAAACTATTTCCCGAGCCTTAGGGCTCTCCACGAGAACCTTCAGCTGCCGGTGTTTCACGCCAATGCACATCCTGCATCTGGATCAGGTGTTTGGTCGGTTGATCTTGACCGCAAGTTTGAGATGAACACTGGTAGGGCCAACCTCGTAGCGGCCGCGGGTCCCACTGAGCTTGATTGTGTCTGGAGCTTCTAGATTGATGGTTATTGTAGTACTTGTGTTTCATTATCTGGCATGCTGTTGCATGTACTTGTATTATCTAATATGTTGTTGTATGTTGAATCAGAAGTGACTTAATTAGTCTTATTGTTGTATCCTAATTATCAGATTGTATTGCTTTTTATGTAGTATTATGCTCTTGTCATCGTGTCTACGTTGAACTCAATATATATGGGTGCTTTTGTCATGTATTCTCGTGTTATGTATCATTTTGCTTTGTATGAATATGGACTCTCCTGTGATTGTGATACATTCTTTTGTCTGTAGGCTGTTACTAACATTTGACAGATTCCGTTTCACTTTGTTGCTTTAATAATTGCTCAGCTGTTTTATAGAAGAACCTCGCTGTGAGCTAGTGAAGAACTTGTAATATTTTTATATATAAACAGTGAAAAGCTTTAGAAGACAACAAAATGACAATCTTTTCTCCGTTTTCCATCACTGCATATTTTATTTTTGGTATTGAAATACATGTAAAAATTGACTTTGTTAAACAATGTTAAGGAATACTAGCTGCTATGGATCTGGAATTATATATCTATCGATCCATGCATGGGAAATATGTTGTCCTTGACTATAGAGAAGAGCCAAAGGTGAAGAAATAGTAATAACTTTTGTCTAGACTCTGCTGAGCGTTTTCCGGAGCACGTGTGCATGGTACCACCGACCTGAGAAGGCACGGCCTTGATACGCCAGAAACAATGAGTAGGGGGTCCCACTAAGTAGCATAGGGGGTCAATAGGCAATGCGTATTGCAGAGAAAGAAGTGGGGCCTCCAGTTGGCAGTGGTACGTCCTGTCCGAGGGACGTGGGGGTGGCGAGAGAGAGAGAGAAAAAGAGAGAGAGAGAGAGAAGAGAAAGAAAGAAGCCCCTACGTTACGTCCTATCAGCAAGTTCAGAAATCTGACCTGAGTTTGGGAAAGGGTGAGAGAGAGAGAGAGGAATTGGGTCCGAAGCTCTTTGGACCATCTCTGTCCAAAGAGATTATTAAACCGTCCGATTCATATTGTGTTTTAATCAATGATGACGATGCTTCGACTCCCATTTTAACTAAAATGGAAATATTTTGGCTATATTTATTAGGTAGACCTAGGGCTGGTAAAAAAATTCGAGGTTCGTGATTCGATTCGGATTTGATTCGAGTTTAATTCGATTCGAAATGGGTTCAAATTGAAACAAACCAAATCAGGTTCGGTTCGGAATTAATTCAAACCAAACCCAAACCTAGCCTGGTTCGATCGAAATGAGTTCGATCATTTTTATGGTTCGAATCTCATAATAACATCAGCCGTCCATTTACATGATGAAATTAAAATCCAAGATAGAGAGTCATAATTTAACTTAGCCGACACTCCCTCGCTCTCAAATCTCAATAACCTAGTTCTCTCTCCACCTCTCCCTAACTCACTCTCCCTCTAGCTCTAAAATCTAGTTGACGCTCTCGGCGACTGGCTGTCTCTCCGGCTGTCACTCCTCTCTTCGGCCTAGATGACTGTCTCTCCCCTCTCTTCGGTCGTCTTTTATAGTTCATACCAGGAAAACCGTCTTTAATGTATTTTTTCATGAACAATTTTTCAACTTAAAAACACTCATTTCATAGTTCATACCGGTAAAAGGAAGCCATGTGAATTGTCCCGAGAGAAAAAATTAATGTATAAACTACCGGTATAACTAGGACTGCTAAAAAATAATTTGGTTCGTGATTCGATTCGGGTTCGATTCGAAAAATGTGTAGTTCGAAATGGGTTCGGTTCGAAACGAATTAAACCAGGTTCGGTTCGAAATTAATTCAAACCAAACTCAAACCTAAGGTAAGTTCGGTTCGGTTCGGTTCGTTGCCACCCCTAGGTAGACCTGATAGCAAAAACGGAACTTTCCAGTTCCTTCCACTATTCATTAAGGATTGAGTTTTATGAATTGCTAATGTCTCCATTAATTCACATTTTGAGAATAGTAATTTGAAATAATAAAAGTATCTAGATATTTTCGATGCACATATTTTGATCTCCTTTTTATCCGAATTTATCAAGGTTCTTTAGAAGAAGACTCTTTTTTAATTTTTTTAATTACTAACTTCAATAATATTTTCACTTAGTTTTAAATAAAGAGTCATGTAAATATGAAAGTGTATAGAATTTTAACAATAAATAAATTAATCAACTTAATTTGTCAATTAGTAATAAATACTAACTGGTTTGCATTTGTAACTATTAAAAGATTAAATAAATGGAAGATGTATTGGAGATCTCCATTTAAAAAGTTACTGGAGATTTGAAAAGAAAATTGTTACCTAGATTTCTACTAGTCGAAACAGCAAGAAATATTCTTTCTATATGAGCACGTTCAATACATCACCGTTCAAATAATTGTATCGCACGGTTTAAATACTTCTTTGGACGGATATGGTCCAAAGAGCTTCGGACCAATTCCGCTCCCTTGGTCGTAAATGTTATCAGTATATATTTACGAAAGGAAGAGGGGGCAGAGGGGCAGGGCAGGGGGCTGCGGCACTCAACCGCGTTAGAAATTTGGAACACAGTGACTGACGCGCTCCCTCTCCCTCTCTCTCCCTGTGTATTTCAAAGAGCAGTTGGTTCTTCTCGGGAAGTGCTCTGATATCATCTGCCCCTTTTTACTTAAATTATATTAATTCAACTGTCTATCTTTATTGCACGGAGAGAGCTTTTATGAAGTTCTTTCTGTTTGCTTCTCCCGAAGACTGGAAGTTATTCATTTATGCCTTAGATGCCTATGATCTGAATTCTGAGCCATTGTTACGGTTTTCTTTTATTTGCATATCATTAAATCGGAAAAGAATAATTTTAGTGTACATGCATACTGTAACTGACAACACATTGGGACCAATTAGGGGTGTAAACGGATCGGATATTATCCGATTTCCGGAAAATTACTTAAATTATTCGTTTTGTATCTGTATCCGAGACAATCCGTATTCCGTATCCATATCCAAAAATTAATCTAAATTATCCGATCCCTATCTGTATCCGTATCCGAAAAATTATAACGGATAAGAATACGGTAAGACTTTCAACTATTCGTATCCAATCGTTTACACTTTTAAACCACAATTAATGTGTTATATGTTCCTAAATTAATTTATTAAATTGCACATTATACTAATAATTTATTAAATTATATATAGATATATATTTTGATGAACAATATATGACATAATCAGTGACTAATATTTTAATAATACAATATATGTTTTGTAACCAATAAGCTAATTATGAAAAATATCCGTATCCGTCAGATATCCGATCCGTATCCGTAACGTTTCATATCCGATCTGTATCCGTATCCGAGACTATCCGTATTCAAAAAATTATAACGGATACAAATACGGTAAGACCACTATCCGATCCATATCAGACCGTTTACACCCCTACATTGGGGAGTTCATATCGTTGTTTAAATTTGAAAGATATTTATCTGGAATTCCAAATAATCGTTGTTTTACTAAGAATTTTTTTTTGTTTGGAAGTGCTGCTCATTGGACCTAGGATGACCTTGGCCTAATTATGAGATGGCGTCCTTCTTCTTATAGGAATTGGATTTGATTAAAAATTGGCTTAAAATGTCTGATCCGTATTTAGATTTGTGCCGACGAAATTAAGACTTTCTAAAGTTACACAATCTAGATTCCGAACCTAAACTTTTTGCGTGAATTTTAACCAATAGCAGACGATGTAGATCCTATTTTGAATAAGAAAATATGTGGGAGCTAATGGGCTAGGTCCGACCATGGACAAAATAGCTGGGCTGAAATATGAAAGGGTCTCAAAACACGGCACTGTCCTTTGCTGCAACTGCAAGGTGTTGTGTCAACATGCTAATTAATTTTGATACCAAGCACTTGCACACATCGTGGTTTGCATGGGCTGGGACAGAGCACATACACGCGTCCGGACGTGTCCATGTACCGTGCCGTTTGATGTGCATATTTCAGGACACTACAATACTACATGCTTATATTAAAGGAAGCTTCTAATTGTCCACAACTAGTTGTCCACAGTTTGTCCACAAAAAAACTGTAATTTGACTTGCGCGAATCCTATAAAATTTCAATTATATACTGTAATCTCATATAACGAATCATATACAAAACACACTTTAAAATTATAACATCCAGCGGGACCACTTTGTGTACTTGCAACTTGCACAACTTGTCAAACTAACTGTACTTGCTGCGGGACCACTTGATGTACTTCTCTAACTTACAGTTAATGACAATTTTAAAACCTTCTAAAACATTTTAAAACTGAACCATTTCTCAAACTTGCAGTTTTTTCAAAATAACCCTGGAAATTATGCAAAATTATTATTTTTTTAATTAAATTTTTTTTTTAAAGTTCATAATTTTTTTCTTCAATTATTAATATTTATACATACATCTATATCTTGTAAATTAACACTACACATACTGTAAAACATACAAATATAAACTGTAGAACCTCAATACTATAAAATTCTCAAATGTAAACTATAAAACTAATATATACAAACTATAAAATTGTAAATCTGAAACCTAAAATACTAAAAAAACTGAGATAAACATAGTACAAACTTCAATAGTCTAAAAGATATAAACAATAAAACTAATAGATGTAAACTATAAAACATCAATACACCAACTATTCACAACTACATTGTTAAACATTAGTAAATGTTCACAAAATGAATACTATAAAATCACAAGATAAATACTATAAAATTAATGGGATGGATACTGTAAAATGACAAGTTCAATACTCCATATCACCTCTCTATCGTCTCTTTCCTCCAGATTTCCACAAGATGAATACTGTAAAATCACAATATGCATATTCTAAAACTAACGGTGTGAAAACTATAAAATGACAACATCAATACTCCATATCGCCTCTCTATCATCTCCTTCCTCCAGATTTTCACAAGATGAATACTGTAAAATCACAAGATGAATACTGTAAAATTAATAGGTGAATACTGTAAAATGACAAGATGAATAATCCATATCGTCTCTCTATCATCTCTTTCCTCCAGATTTCTACAAGATAAATACTATAAAATCACAAGATGAATGCTATAAAATTAACGAGGTGAAAATTGTAAAATGACAAGATCAATACTCCATATCGCTTCTCTATCATTTCTTTCCTCCAGATTTCCACAAGATGAATACTATAAAATTAACGGGGTGAAAACTATAAAATGACAAGATCAATACTCCATATCGCCTCTCTATCATCTCTTTTCTCCAGATTTCCACAAGATGAATATTGTAAAATCACAAGATAAATACTGTAAAATTAACGGGGTGAATACTGTAAAATGACAAGATAAATATTGTAAAATTAGATAGATCAGATAGATCAATACTCCATATCACAAGATGAATACTATAAAATTCAAATCAGACATTGAGATGCGATCGTAATCAGATAGATCATTTTTGTATTTTTTTTTATTCAAATAAAAAAGTCAGTTACAAGAGGTGGAGGCGAAACTTCAAATATCAGATCCGATCAAATAAATCGCATAAAACGATCTTCCGATTCATATAGAAACGATCTATGCTATCTGCTAAAAGATATAGTTAACTTCAACATAAATCGTATCATAATTAGATAGCATAGATCATAAAAAATTCAAAAAAAAAGTCACGAATCTTCAAATCGTATAGATCATGTAAGTTCTCATCTATGTTGAAGTTACAAGTCTCGAATCCGTACATCTTCGTGAGAAATCAGGGCTGTCACGGCCGTCGCGACAACTAGTTGCTTCGCTGAGGTCTATGACCGTAGAGTGCTTCAATCTGATCTTCTTCTTTTTGAAATGAGCTTCAATCAGATCTTCAAAGCCATCCTCCTGCTTCAATTAGATCCTCCTGCTTGATCTTGAGAAAACATCCTCCTGCTTCAATTAGATTTTCAAAGCAATCGTCAATTCAAAAACAAAAATTTCGCTAATTTAGAAAGGAGATATATATCGCTAATTTGGCTAATTGAAAAAAAAAAGGAAAGAGACGGGAGAAAGATCGTCAATTCAAAAAGGGAAAATAACGGAGAAAGTCGGGAAAGTTTTTATATAAGGCAATTCGAAAAACAGTTAGAAGACTTATCCAAAAATAGCACTGTGGACAAAATGTGGACAGAAGGCTGTGGACAGAAACCTTTTCTCTATATTAAATGCTCAAATAATACAATATAGACAGGGATGCAACCATTAATAGAATCCGTATCCTCTCAGGTACCTTACTGAAATTGACCGAAACAGACAGTCCAGATTTACTCCTAGTCCAAATTTTTAAATTGGCACAAATTTTAAAGCACAAATAATACTGCTTTGGCACCATCCCGAGTAATCACTGAGAGTAAATCTGGGCTGTCCGTTTTGGTCAGATTTCAGTTAGGTACCTGAGAGGATACATGTCCACATTAATAGATCCATCGGCACAATATTTGCGAATTAAACTCAAATAATTTGTTTTTTTGGTGATGTCGAAGTAAACACCGAATTATTCAGTTGACCAAACTTTGATTGAATTAAATCCGAATAATTCGCGAATTTTATGATTTTTTTTCAAATTTTACGAATTATTCGCAGATTTTTTTGAATTTTTTCAGAAACTTTTTTTCTTTTCTCTCTCTTAAGATTGAGATCTTTAATCCGAATAATTCTAAATTATTTTTGATTCACGAATTTTTGACATTTCTAAGCTGAACCGAACCCGAATAATTCATTTGTCACTATGTGTCCATCTGTGCCGGATTGGTCCAGAATCTGATCGGACGGTTCGTAGATAAACTCAAACGGTGCGTTAATGTAGATAAACTCAAACGGTGCGTTAACGGAAAGGGTTCCCAGTTTTTTTTGTTCTTTTGTTAGCAAGTATAAACCCTGAACCTCATTTCTCATTAAACAACCACCTTGCCCCGACCAATGGCTCCCTTCTCCGACTACCTCTCAGGCGGCGTGAACGACCTCTGGTTGAAGCCGAGGATCCTCTGCTCTCTAACAAGGGATTTGGACGACACCGGAGACAGGTGGAGCCGCCTCTTTGATGCAGAGGAGCTCACGAACATCTTGGAGAAGGTTCATCTCCATGGACTTCTATCTGAGGTGTTGCCCGAGGGTTATGCTGGAAAGGATGAGGCTAAGCTTTGGGAAGAGTGGCGCTCGGCCGTGGATGCCTGGGTTGAGCGCCTGCTGTTACTTGTTTCTGACAAGATGGTAGTTTAGTTTTAAAGGATTTTTTTTTCTTTTGGAATTGAAATAGCTGTTAGTACATGAAAAATTGAAAATATTCGGTGATTTGCATTTGCCGATTGAATTTTGCTTAATTTGAGTAAGATCAATAAAAGTCTCTGTTTTGATTGTTTGTATAATTGGAGAAATGTCGAGTAGAAATCAAGTATTAGATAGCTTGGTTACAATAATGATATTTCTGGTGGTGTTATATGTCAACATTTGTTTGGTTTTTTTACTCTAAAATGGTTTTAGCAACAAAAATGCTGGGTGTTACCATTGTAGAGTGCACCTCAGAACGTCTCGTTCCATCCTACACTGTCTGGTTTGAGAAGCTTTTGCAAAACATTCAGGTCATTTTTACCCTCGCTTGTTTATATTCTCGTGTATGAAGATAAATTAAATTTTTTATCTGATCAATCCAGTGCTGGTTTGTATAACAGGCGTCATCTAACAACCGTTTCATATATGAAGCTTCTTATGCTTGCTTGTCAGATCTATTTACAAGGCAAGTCAAATTAACTAGTACTATTTCTGTTAGTTAAAGCCTTGATACAGCCATAGTGCCTCTCAACTGAAGCACTTGTCATATTGCTTATAGGTTGTCTAGTTTCCCTAATGTAAAGAAAGAATCCACGAGTTTTTCCGGGAGATTAGTTCAACCAATTCTCCAATTATTGGATGGTGATGGTTCTTTTATGGTATTATTCCTAAGTTCTTTTGCATTCTCTGTTTGTTTCATAGTACTTTTACTTTTCTGTAGTTTTCTTAAGTAATGGTTTGATTGTTTGTGTTCATAGGAAGCAGCAATTGATTTGTTATGCACTCTTATCAAGTTTTATCCGTCAGCTATATACAGGTGTTATGATAAGGTAAGGTTACAGCCACTTTTTCCTGATCTCAATAGTGTACTGATTATGTAAGATTATGATACAGTGCCTGTAGCCCTGTGTATATGGGTTGGTACAATTGCTTTTACCCTTTGAGTTAACTTGTCACTGGCAATGCCTAAATTTCATTTTTCTTTTCTTATTTCAACAGGTTGAGTCTGCTCAGGGATTTCCAATATGGAAGCATTAAAGGTAAATTACGTTTGTTGCTTCTGCTCCTGCTGTCCTTTTTGATGTTCCACTCTATTCTTTGTTTAAGGGTTATTAAATCAAAGTCTATATCCGTTTAATGCAATATTTTTTTCTACGAGCACATTCAGTTGGATATTTTCTATCTACTAGCATTGATACCAAACTCCTACCGGACTAGCTTTAAGAGAGCACATAACAGCACTTTAAGTACATGTAAGGGATAAGGCAGATGAAGTTTAGCCATGCCTTTTTTTTAATGTAATTTGTTGAATTATGCAAATTTGTAGAAAATTTCTTGTGCTTTGGCGTTGTTACCGCATGCAAAAGGGGACATAGGGAGTTGGTCTGTAATTATGCAAAAGCTAATGATCAGTATAAACTTAATGTTGAATGATGTCTTCGAGGGCTTAGAAGAAGGTATTTTGTTGTTTAATTTCACGGTCTGTTATGTAAATGGTTTTGTTGCCATCTATGTTGATTGGCAAAGAGAAGAGCCTAGAGTTACAACACCATTCTGGTTGCTGTTTTCATTTTCAGTATTAAGGCCATTATTATTAGTGATTAGGGGGGAGGCTAATCCTAACCATAAAATATAGCAATAACCACTGCAACACGATGTGTTGAAAAAAAAATACAGAAAATTCAGAAGTATAAAAAAGGCGCAGTTCTAGTAACAAACTAAGCATGATACTTAACCTTGCTTTTTTCTGCACAATTGTTACACCATGTTAGTTTTCATTATGAAAACAGAGTACGTAACGAATCCATCCATACTTTACAACAAGCACCTAATTTGATTACACACAATAAGCAGCATTCCTGTATCTTTGGACATACCATGTTAGATCTAACCATGCATACCTGCTCCAAATGGTGATTCATCCATAAATCCACACTAAGACAAGGGACCTAAATAGAAACCTACATTATATTCACAAAAAGAAGACATAAAAAAGCCAAGAGAAACAACCCTATACACTAGATACCCTCTTCCCGCAGAGGCTTTGATATAAGACGTTTAAATTCTTCCGGAGCCAACTCATTTGACGTATCTATGCTTAAAATATTCTCCCTCAGCCTTGACATATTGTGTTCAAGCTTTGCTGCTAAACCTAACTTTTCTGCTTTTTCATCCATTATTGCTTTCTCTCTCTCTTGCAATTCGGCAATACTCTTTCTAATTTCTTCCAACTCAGTTTCATGAACATTGGCCGATGCATGCAAACTCATGCACTTCTTCTCCTCGCTTGCAAGCTCAGTCTTCAATTCAACCCGTTTTGAAGAAGACTCTGTGTAGTCTTTCTTCATGTCAACGAGCTGCTGCAAGCGACTACGTATTGGGTCTACAATGAACCCATTCTCCTCTAAAGACTCAAGGCAGGCAATTTTCTCCTCAAAGACCTTCGCTTCAGTGTGAATCAAGAGCCTCTGGATTGAATCTGACAGGATAGAATATGTCATCATCAATCCAAGAGCCGCACCTTCCCTCTTGTCCTTGTACTCACTGCATTTGAAATAGCACTATCCATTTCAAGCTGTAGACATCCTATCTCGTACATTTCTATACCGGTCAGGTACAGATCCTAGCATATGTTACTTTTGGCTAAATTTTGGAAATATTCATTTAGGTTACAAAATCAAGTTATGGTTGAAATGGTAGTAAAGAAAAGTAACAGCGGGAAATCTATCAGGTATCATACCAATCACTATAGGTACACTGTGCGCACCAGGTACCAGTCAAGACTCAAATTCTTAATCAACACTGTCTATTTACAGGAGTTGTGTTATTAGCAAGCACTTGAAATTATATTATGTGAGTCAGGTGCTGACCTAAAAAGATCATCAGGTCAGCTTGACAAAGAGAGTACCTTTCAAGCTTCATGAAATGAGGCGTCTGAGGAATTTGACGGAACACATCAAGTGTAGTTTCTAGGGTCTTCCATACGGGTGAAGTTTTTTCAAATGGTAATAGAATGTCAGAAGTGACTAATTTGACTGGAGTGTGCTCTGCCAAAGTGTGATTTTTAAATTTAGAGTTAGGATTTGGCTCTGTTAAGACCGAATTCTCCAAGAGAGATAGTGGAGCTGCCTGGTCAACACTAGAAACTAGTCTGCTCATGCTAGGGTTTGAAATGTTGCCTTGGATTCCTGTCAGATGCTCCATAGTTGCACTTGAGTTGAGAGGCTGTGAATCGACCAATTGGCCCTTGCTGATTTCAGCAACATCCTCAATAAAAGAATCTGGTAGGAAAACCACAAGTTTTGTTGATAAGGATTATTATTATTTTTTTTTTTTGCATTTATTACTTAATTCCTAGCCACAGTATATACACACACAATGTTCCCTCTGTTTGTTTAGATTTATATTATATTGTTTTACTTTTCTAAATTGTCAGGTAGGACCCACATAAAATAAATAAATGATCATCTTTGTTTTGTGTTTTATCTTTATGCTCCACTCTATGCTAGGTTAAGGTCTGTTTGTCTAGAAATTGTAATCCACCAGAAGTGCCACTTAGCAAATAATTTCTCACCTTGAGTATTAAGCAAGCATTGGCTCTCTGAACCTACAATATGACCCACTGTGCTGTCGTGGGATGAGGCTCCAATTGCATTCTCCCCAGAACAATCAGCAGTGTAGTTTGTGTTAGAAGCTGTCAGGTAGATTGGTTATGCCTTAAAATATGTTTCAGGGAAAATAAATTAAAACTGAAATACAGGAAAATAAAATAAAATAAACAAATGGCATTTCTCAATTATATTAATAGTTATTATCAGTTTAGCATACACAGTTGCTGTTGACATGATGCTTCTTTCTCACCATTTGTGTTTGGCTGAGGCACATCACTAGAGCTCTCATTAGATAAATTCACATCCTTTTGCTTTTCAGAAGTAGTCTGTCTATTGTGGTTCACCTCATCTTCTACAAAAATGTAAGGTTACATGAAAGTACACTTGACAATATTTTACGTGCACAGAGTGCTGATATTGGCATCTTTGAACTTCAGATTTCAAGAAAGCTTACTCTAGTAAGAAATCATGGCCAAAGCAAATAAATAAGGAAGTTTGACTTACGTTCTTTATCTGTCACCCAGCCCTTAGTCTTTCTTTCACATGTATTGCTTCTTGTTCTTGTACTTATCTTCTGAGCCAACAAAAGATACAGTAGTTATAAAAGGCTCAGCTTGCTACTAGTAGCATACATAAAAGTGAATATACAAATAACAGAATGGAAAGAATGTAATAGTGAGCTACTCACAGAACACAAAATTAAATAGTGCGGTGACTGATGGCAACCCTTAAAAGTAACAAGTGAGGAGAATCAAGAGATACCTTAGAAGGGCTTTCCGACTCGCTCCACCTCCTGCCATTCCAATACAACCGCCTTCGCATGTTAGAAACATTGAAATGCACTGTTGTCGGTTCGCCTTTAGATTCCACGGTCACAAGGTAATTGGAATCACTTAGACCAGCCAACACAACACCAGGAGACCAACCCCCATCGTAGAAAACCTCCACATGAGAATCCACCACAAAGGGGTTTGCCCCAGGCTTATAGACAATGGCAGGCCTAAAGTACCGAGAGTCAAGGATCTCAGTCAGGTCCCCATTGGGCCGTGCGTTCAGGCTATCATACTTGACTAGGTAGTAGGACTTGTGTATCACCTTCTCAACTAGTGCAGGGAAGTATGAAGGCCCGTAATCATCTCTCAAACCATACACTTCCACTTTGTCACCTTCTTTGTAGGTTTCTTTTCTCTAAAAATAATAGATAAATTCAATCTGTCAACTTTGCCTCAATGAAAACTGTTCAACCCAAAATTGGCAAACAAACATGAAAAGAGGGGAAAAAAGAAACTCAAAGTCATAATTGTCTGTACTGGATACTGAAGCTCTGGCCACAATGTGTTCATCTCAAACAGGTCGGAACTATCATGCAATCAGATCATATGTGAATGTTTCTTAATGAAAAAAAAAAAAAAGTTTTGCAGGTTGTTGTATACCAGGCATATTTGTTCATTGTTTCCTATTATTCTTTTTAAAGAAAAAAATCTGACAAACACAGCTGAAAAACTCTCAAGTAATGTACCTGTTGTGCTTCTCCTAGAACGGGAACCCACTTGCCATCGACATAAGCTAATTGAGGCCTGATTTCAGCCGGCTTAAATTGGAAGACCTCCCTTGAGTTGGGAAAAGACACAGTGTATAGACCCGTCGCAGGATTCCTTAGACTCGATACCACTCCATGCCACCACCCGTGACTGTGGTATGCCTCAACGAGGTCATGCATTTTAATATTTGGGTCTTCATCCTGCACAGAGAGTGATGCAAGAAACACTCAGATATGAGCACCAATTTGTGCATGTTTAAGAAACACTCAGATAACAAAAAAAATTCAAAGAAAAAATCTATCTCTGGACACCCACTAGTCGTAGATATAGACCTAGCAATAAACCCTATTTGCAAACCTTTACTCACTTAAAAGTACCATGCATTCTTATAAAATTACTCAAATTTCCAAACAAAACTCCAGTAAATATAGAAAGACAACAAAAATGGCCATAAATCCATACCTCCTTACCACCACCATGTGTGCTCAAACAGCGTGGGGCCTGGGGCCTGACATTCTCGGCGTCCACATCCTCTACTAGCAGCTGCTGTCCATCATCATCTTTCGTGAGGTACTGGACCTTGTACTTGACATACTGCTTTACATCAAAACGATTCAACACCTCTGCCTCGAACCAGGAGCCATAAAACCCTTGGGAGTTGATTTTGACCTCCACCTGTGCACCAACCGGAAAGCCAACCTCCGTTGACAGCGAAACGGGGTTTTGTGGGGAAATGGAGGCTGCTCCTTCAACTGTACCCCTTGATCGAGCTTTGGTCACGGAATCTTGCTTTCTTGCGCTCATTATTGGAGATCAAGACTCAATAGATAGTAGGAAGAATTAAGGAGGGTTTTAGAGTAGAATTTTTAGCATCCGACTTTTTTCTTTTTCTTTGATGGGTTAGAGATGAGATTTATGAACTTCCTTTCTTTTCAGAGAACAGAGAGATGAGTGGGTACTGTGTCTGTGACGAGTGCGTATCCTCTGAGATATCTCAACTTTTGCGTGACCAACGTGTCCGATGCCTATTCGGAGGTGGGGTAGGGGGTTAGTGTTATGTGTGCTTTGAGATTCGTGTGAAACGTATTTAAACGGTTGGGATTTTCCATAAAGTCACGCAAAGTTTGAGATATCTCAGAGGATACGAATTCGTCTGTGACAGACTGACCGTACTGAGAATAAGAAGGCCTAGTTCTCCTGGGAGAGAAATACTGCAAGGAAATTCTGAAAATGGGTCCCCCGAGATATGAATTGAGTACTCTACGTAGTGAGACCTGTGAAAAATCGTTACAGCAAATCGGGCATGAATAAATAAAGTGGGTCCCAAGATGAGCATTTCCCAAAATTGCAAAATTTCGTCGTCGACTCTTTTGTCTTGATCTTTTCTTTTCCCGCAAAAATGTGAAGTTCATGTTCATTGTATAGAAAATCACACACACTGCACACAATCATGTCGTTTTATATGTTCGTCTCAGTCTCAGTTGATCCAACGACTCGTACTACTTGATTCATTTTTTGAAACTTAATTCTCACACAATTAATTTTGTCGTTCTCTGTTCTAAAGATTTTTAACATTTTAAAATATAGTTACATATATTTTCAAATTTTCTGCATGTAAAAACTTTTAGTAGAAATTGTCTCATTTTAAAAAAAAATAGGAACCTGCAATTATTGTCAGGTAACATGAAGATTAAAATTAGTTA
This sequence comes from Carex rostrata, assembly GCF_964058835.1. Classification (NCBI taxonomy): domain Eukaryota; kingdom Viridiplantae; phylum Streptophyta; class Magnoliopsida; order Poales; family Cyperaceae; genus Carex; species Carex rostrata. The sequence continues at coordinate 7,832,679 of NC_135936.1, forward strand.
CCATATTTATTTTCTTTGACAGAAGGTAAAGGATCAGAAATTATGAAGTTGTTGGTTCGAGCTGGAATGGAGGCTCCACCTCTCTGGCATCAGAAAAGCAAACCACAAGAAAACACATGCAATAAGAAGACTCCGGGAATCAATCTCACCCTTACTTTGCTCTCTTACTTATTCATGCTGCATCATGCTCACTAATCCCTATCCTGTTCAGGTACAAATTTGAGTCTTCTTAACTCATAATATGGACAATGTTTTGTGTCCTTCTAAAAATTTAGATATATCCTTAATTGGTAGAAATTATCATTGATACCCTTTTAAAATTTTTTGAGTCTTCTTAACTCATAATATGTACAAATTTGAAAATTATCATTGATACCCTTGCAAAAAATTAGATATATCCTTTATCAATGATGAGTAAGATGTCCTGTATCATCTTCAGATTTTTTTTTTTCATATTATCATGATCCATTAATTCTTCAAATGTTAGCTATCTTTTTAATAACATACACAAGTCGGAATATATTTTGTGATAATTTGATATTTATAAGGGCTTCAATGATTTGAAGGTATGCATGTGGAAGAGCCTCTATGTAATGACTAACATATCTTAATTTTAACAAATTTTTTTAAGGTTGTTATACCTGTACGGCCATTGTTAACCTTAATTTTTTTTTTTTTTAGTAAAACAGTTTTGCCTTCTACTACCTCTTTGTATCAAGAGCTTCTCTGCTCTGAGCTTCCTACATTTCATTTGTACATCTTAGATCTCTTGATTGCCACCATCAAAGGATTAAAGAGGTGTTAATATCTTCTTTTATTTCTTCAATTTTTTCCTGTAAATGCGCAAAATGTATATACTTACTGAGTAACAACTATTGTGGCAACCAACTTTTATCACATGCTGCTAGTGCAGTGCAACCTGTTATAGATTACTTCAGGAGAGCTACTCATCCTTCTATAAGAGCGAAAATCTATTATACCCTTGAATTATTGCTGCATTCAATGGGTGTTGGTGCGTTATTTCCTGAACGATTTCCTTTGCATCTCTTTTGCTACGTAAGCTCATTTTTTGTGTATGGCTTGTTACTGCAGGGATGTCACTATACCTTGCCGAACATGTGGTCAGCAATGCTTCTATTGATCTGGATGAAGGTCACGAAAGTATTTGCATATCAAAGTTAGGTAATGAGGCATCATTGAAAGTTAGCCCGAAAAAGAGGAAGCGGGGATGTTCTTATTCACAATTAAATGGGGTAGAGGAAGACACAAATTCTGTTATTGCTGGGAAGAAATTAACGTCGCTTTCTGTCAAGATAGCTGCGCTGAGAGCAATGGATGCTCTCTTATCTGTGGTAATTTCCCAAATTTTACCTCAAAATTGTGTAGAATTTAATTGGGAAATTTTCAAGTGTCATCTAGTAAAGTGACAAACATAATAAAATAGTGTAGCTGGTAAAGTACGACCACAAATTTATTTTCATTAATAACTCAAATTCAAAAAGGTAAAGAATGTGAAATTGTGAATCATTGATGTTACGACACCGATACCAGTACCAGGATGTGAGTATTTACGTGTTACATCTTATCCCAAAATTCTCCAAACATCTACGTAAAATTCCAATATTTTTTAATTTATTAAAATTTTCCTTTTTATTTGTCAATAAAATCAACAGTAGATAATTGCACCTTTTCTCTACATTATGGTAGGGTGGTTCTCTAAAAAGCAAATCATGGAGGCTGGAAGCAGACCGCCTTTTAATAAATCTGGCAACAAAATCACTTGACAGATCTACTGGCAAAGCAGGAAAAGATTTATGCATAGGGGAATCAGCTGCATCCCAAGAGGAGTATTGTCTTGTGGCATTACAAGCCCTATTATCTTCTCTTCTTTCAACTTCTCATGTTAGACCCCCTTATTTAATGCAAGGCCTTGAACTTTTTCAAAAGGGTACAGTCAATCTTTGCTGCTCTGCATTTTTTTCTTCGTTTCTAGCATGAATACTTCTCTGTTAGTACCCCCATTTTTTTATTAAGGTTTGTTCATTTTATGCAATACCTTTCAATTTTTATTATGGAAAATTCCTGAGTTTACTGGCAAAGGTTGCTAATTTCAGGATCCTCTATTATAGTTGCTTCTTACAAATTGAATTTCTCCCAATTGTCTTAAAGATGATTGGTATTTTTTCAAGGTGTTTATGCAGATCAACTGAAATACCCAAGTTACTAACATTTTGGCAGGAAAATTAGAAATAGGAACTGAAGTGGCTACATTTTGTGAGAAGGCACTTTTAGCATTGGAAGTTCTCATTCATCCCCGTGATATACCTCTAGTGAATTACCCTTTTCCTGTTGCTTCCGCAGTAAGCATAAATGAATTTGCTGATGAAGAAATGCACCCTGGATCGTGGGATGCGAGTGATGATGAGATACAACCCCTTCGAGACATAAATGGGGATACCCAACCCCAATTGCTGGAAGTAGATGCACAAAAATCTCAAGGTGTAGAGCAAGAACGAAGAGAGTACAATAGAGAAGCTGCCACCTTATCTTTTGATACTGAAAAAATTGAATCTAGCAGTGTTTTACCACCTCAGGCACCGGTTGATCTGCTGCCTTCCCAAGGCTTGCAAAATACAGGTACGGATACAAAATATACTGTTTCACAGGATACAGTCGATAGCAGACAGGGTAAAAAGTTGTATTATGATTTGCTGGGGAATAATAGTTTGAAAGGTAAGGAATTGATGAACGATTCTGACTCTGAATCATCCGATTCAGCACCTCCTATTGTGGATGGTCTCGACACTGATTAAATGTATAGTTCATTTATTTGTTTCAAAAGAAAATTTTGGTTTGCGGCTTATGTATTTGTCTGTAACCTGAGAAAATGATATTCGTTTTACTAAATATCAATTTTTTATTTCTTCACAAGTGATTAACTTTTTTTTTTTTTCCTTTTTTGTAATTACGTGATGGTGTAATCCGTAAATGAAACTCATAGGGCTAAAATCAACTGCATATCTGCATTTCGTTGACGCCTGTCAAAATGCAAAAGAAAAATTAAGAAATAACCCGTATTTTGGATGGAATTGATTAACTGAACAATGTATATAATGTCGGAAATAAATCTGCTGCGATTCTAAAGGATCACAGGCTCAATTCCAACCACAACCGTTCATATGCTTCGAGATTCGTGCACAAAAATTATCTCCTTGGAGATTCCAGAATTTTAAAAACATATCTTAGAGCATACAACTTAAAACAGCTTCATCCATCCACTATAACAGCTAAATTGATCTTTCGCACTAATGAATATTTTGTTTGCAGAACACCTCGAAGATACTTATTACAAACTTGCTAGATAGTAAATAAGACATTGCACCAAAAGCAAAAATATAAGAAAGACTTTCTTTGAAATGGTTGTACCAAACTGTCAGTAAAAGCACACAATACAATAAATAAATAAAATGTAACAAAAAATGTCAACGTGTAACAATTGCAGCTAGCCTACAATCCGTAACATTTTCATTAGTTTGCTAATTCAGTGTAACTTGGCAAATAATTTTGGTTTCAAAAGGCAAATCTGGATAGTTATTGCAGTTACTGCTAGAGCCAATATGACTTTTTTCCTTCTTTCACAACAAAATTGATGACATTTAAATGAACTCATATATTATATGCAATTGTTGTGTCGCTGTTTTCGTGTTATAGACCGACCCATGCGAAGTCGTCTCTTTGTCAGCGCATCCAGCAAAATATCCAAGGAGTTTTCAATTGTGTTTGCTTGTTTATCAAATCCTAGCCCTCCAAATTCTTCACGGAGGCCCAACTCAGAGAGAAGCCCTGCAGCTGCAGCTGCAGTGCAGGTACGGTCCCATCCTGGTTGTGGTCTGTAAAGGAAAATCAAGCAAAATAGACAAACATGTGGTTGGTAAATGAAATGCACAATGTTTACAAATATATATTTTTTTTGTGCATATTTTTGGTATCCTTTATTCACTTGAATAAGCAAACGTGAAAATACATGATATCTTGTCTTCATTCCTTTTTCTTCTATTTGATACATGGATTGGTGTATCCAACTCCCCAGTTAAAAAAAAAATTTCAAGACTTTATTTTTTTCTGAAAGAGTTTTTCAAAATAAAAAAGATATGAAAGATTAAATAGAACTCTCTTTCAAAATATCTTAAAAGATAGTCTTTTTTGATTGTCAAACAAAAACGATACAGTTGAGGCCAAGGGGTTGTACCGTAGTTTGTGCATGACAGAGGCACCAAGCGAGGATAGAGAAATGCAAGGCAGATCCTCCTCTCCCCATATGGTTCCCCATCTCTCCTGAATGCCATGTGTAATATCATGACTATGATGAGTAAGTGTTAACAGCATATTAATTGAAGAAGAAGAAAAATACAATCTCCGAAAAAAATTGATTATTCTAATCATACCCAAAAAAAAATGTAGTAAATATTTTTTTTAAATATGGTGGTGCACCAACTAACGAGTTTGGCAAAATCATTTTCTCAAGATTGGAAAACTAGCAACAAAGAGAAAGAAACTAATGAGTAAAGAGTGTGAGCACACCTTCAGCCTTTTGTACATTGCAGAAGAATTACTCCAAGTACCATCAAGTAAAATGAAGTTTAGAGGCTTGTCTTTATTTTCCTGTGTTTAGAAAAAAATGTCAATTCAATATAATTCACAAAAAGAGCAATCTGTCTTTGTAAAGCAAATTGGCAACTATTTTTTAGATTCAAATATATGTCTGTGTGCAACTAACTCCGGAGGAGTCTTTACCTGTGCAAAGGGTCTGTCCAATTCGATATCCTGAAGTGATTTGGGAGAAGAATTTACATTTGGATAGAGAAACCATATTTTGTCTTTGCCTGAAATGAAACTGGTGTCACCACAAAATAGGAAGTAATACATGCTGGATATGATTCAATTAAAAAATCTTGATAGGAATCAAAGTCATGGCAATAAGAAAATTTGGTAGTTATCCCAAAATGCTGCTATACTAGCAACTGAAGTATCTTTCCTTACAATGTTTTCTATGCCATTGAGAGATTCAGTAGTACAGCAGACACTGCTTTAATTGCAATCAGTTTCTTTCTTTCATTTTCTCTCACTTATGAAACATAGGAAACTAAAATGTAATGACTTTAGCCTTTAAGAAATTCCAAAATAGAACCACTCGACAGCACCAAGACTTCACTTAGAAAGTGCAAATAATCAAAGATAAAATTTCATGCAAATGAAAATATAAAACCTCCACTCTTGAATGCATCCCACATGATTTCTTCCTGCTCCGGAATGCCATAAACACACATGGTAGCAGCTTGGATGCCAAATAACTGCCAGAGCAACTTACCTGTGTTATTCTGGCGCAGAAAATCCTGCAATAAAAAACTATGTTAGATAGTGATCTACTCGGATTTAACAAAAAAAAAACACCAAAATGTACTTGTTTACACCTTAGCATTTTGAAATGTTCAGCTTAATGCCTCAACCTCAGATTTGTTATAGAAATCCTTCAATTATAGCCTAATACTCTAAATTAAGATTGTTTTCTGATAATTCATATAGCAATGAGTAACATAAGGAGCCTGATTAGAAAAATAAGTGCGGCAACGTGTAGCTTTACTCCAACTGAGTGCTTTATTAAAAAAGTGGCAACTTTTGGGGGGATAATTGAATGAATTGTGGACAAACACCTTTCTCAAGAGATGAACATGTTCTCAAATTAAGTAATAAAATGACCTTTGGATGCATATAGAGCCAAAACCTTATTCCCCTCCACAAATCACAAGATGCCATCCTTGGGCACATGCAATCTTCTTTGGGAAGCCAACACTACAATTGATTTCACCAAAACTTAGTTTAAGGAAGAAAAACATATACTAGCAGTGACTTGCTTACCCTCTATATAATAGCATACCTTCTGACAAAGATACCCCCTGCTTCCTAGTAAACGGCATGCCACTTGCCGTGCAGTAAAAAATTGCAACTTCTGTTCAGGGTCGTCTAACGTTTTATACACCGCTCTCTTTTTCTTATCATCTATAACCCTCAAAGTACCCTACAATAATATAAACAGAGAGTTGTAATTGTTCAAAGAGGACAAACGGTTCTTGTTGCAATTATCTTATTCAAAAATAAAAACTCTTTTCGATAGTCAGTAAATTCGACTGGATGGGATCCCATAGGCACAGGTTCCTCCAATGCAATTTCTGGAAACCTTGGTCAAGAAATGCCATAGGAATAGATGGGAAGGTACTTTATAATACTTTCTTTTAAATTTTTTATGTTGAAAAAAAAGAGTTTAATGGGAAAATTTGGATATGTCACAAAACTAAATAAGAGGTATAAATGTTAAATTGCTATTAAAGATAATTAACATATTAATTAAAAAACTAAAAAGTAAAAATAGATAATATCAATATAATTATACCAAAGACCTTTCATAAAACAAAAAAAATGCGCCAAAAATAGTAGATGATGAAATTTATTAGAAATATTTAAGAGATCATAGTTTTAGTAAACATTAAAAAAATAATGACCAGTACATTTATTTACCAATGCTATAGTCATGAACTGTGGAATAAAAAGAATAAGGTCAGATTTAAGTTATTTTTCCCATGGTTTCTCTGCTATTTTCACCATTCCCTGAGTTGAACCCAATCCAAGAATTAACGGCCGAACACATCATAGGATATAAATTCCAATGTAATGAAATTTCCATGATATCCCACAGTTGGAAAGACAAACTATTAACACACTTCGGCTGTTTCTGTACATGCAGCTAATACCTAGAATTTTTTGAGGTATTCACAAGTGATACTGAGCTATAAGCTTACTAGTGTCCAGCACCAAGCAATGCTGCATATTTGATAATATGTACTACAAATAAGCACTCAAACTTAGATTAATGTTAGGGTGAAGGTACATTTGCTAGGTATTGACAAATTTGACCCCAAGAAACATTCATTATTTTTCAAAGCACTCAAACTTAGATTAATGTTAATCAATTTTTAGCTGGGTTAAACTTGATGATAAGACTATAAGAAGAAAGCTAGCTGCTGGCTGCAAATACCAGAAAGTAGGTGCTACTTAGTATGTGAAAAGGCATCATTAATTTTTGATGTAATCTTTTAACATTCCTACAACAGTAAACCCCGCATAAAAGAAAATAGGCAATTTTCACGAATAACCTTCATTTTGCTTCCCACGCCGCCAAATTTCATCTTGGCACCGAAGTCTTCCTCTAAATCCTTCATCTCCTTTATAGCCTCCACGACCATAGCTGGTAAAGGAGAATCTGTTCCCCATGCTTGCCACTCGCTTAAACTCACCATTCCCCCTTTTAGTGCTCCAATCCCTCCTTGACCCGTGGCAACCTCTTCCTCTCTCTCCTCCTCCTCTACAGACGACGAGGCCGCCATGGAAGGGGAGGGGTGAGCTAGAGAGCCGGAGCTGAAGAGGGCTAAAGCGTGGTTTGTGCGGGTTTTGGGGAGGTTTACTGGTGGCGGTGCACGGATTCGCGGAGCAATTGCTCGAGCGGGGCTCGACAGCATTTTTGTAGTTGCGAATGGATACGGTCCACCGACCATAGTGCGCCGAAGTGCGGCAAAGGAAAGCTACATTATTTGATTCGGATTCTGTACTTCAGTTTCAGTTGTCAAAGGGCCATTGCCTGAGACGAGTCAGCATCGTCTGCATTAACTCAAAAGAGCATCTTTTGAGCTAATACATCTTGGCCGTCCGATTGTGAACAGAGTCCATCCGACCTCCGCCTAAAACATAGGGGTCTTTAATATTAGTGCAGATTTTATTCGCACGAATCCTAAAGCTGATCAGACGGTCCAGATGCATTAGCTCAAAAGATTCTTTTTTGAGTTAATGCAGAGGATACGAATTGGCCTGAGACAGCTTTGAGTTAATCCAAAAAATTGAAAAATTCTTCAACATGGTGACAAGTTTTATGTTGCGTGAGAATAGCGTAAATAAAATAGTGTTGTTTGAAAGAAATATGGAAGTTGATCCGGTAGAAATGATTGTAAATAGAGTGTTCGTTTTTATAGTTTTATTTTGTTTATAGTAAGAAACTAAGAATAACGACTTTTGACGGGGTTAAAAATTCGTGATTCGGTAATAATTCATATATAATTTAAAAATTGTTCAGATCGGAGATATCAAACCCACAAAGGAGAAAAAAAAGGTTCGGAGAAAAATTCACGAATAATTCGGAAAATTCGGAATTTTTTTTCCCTCTTTTTTCTCTGTTCTTTGCTTGTCTGTCTGTGAGAGTGAGAGAGTGAGAGAGTGAGAGTGTCTGAACCGCTAGCTCTTTTAAATCAAAATCACTCCGAATGCGGAATTTTTTTTTTGCAGTTCTAGACTCGAATCGGGTTTAAATAGATAATCGGATTCAAATCCATTAAATAATTATGTACTAAATCATGTAATAAATATGGATAATCAGTTTGCTCTTATAGCTGATTTTGCAAGCTATACTGCTCAACTTTGGATAATGAGATGTTTCTTTAAAGCCCAATTTACACTTAAAAAACCAAACAAAATTACTTGCTAGTTCTCAATGAACATGTATTAATTTTTAACAGCAACAGTATAAATACACATGGCAGCTTCTGCCATGCTATCAAAAAAAAAAAAAAACACCAGTATAAAATAATACAACATATCCTACTAATTATAAGTTTTTTTTTTTTACAAATCTTAGCATTTGATTAAGGAACATCCAAATGAATTATACCTTGATGTACTCCCCTGGCCATAGATGTGCTTGTAGCTGGTGAAAGCAAGCCTTAATTGAGGAATGCTTCTCTTGCTAAATATCTCCAGTATCACAGACTCGTCAACCCCTTGGTAGAGAAAAGAGGTTTCGGATTTTTTTTTTTTTTGTCCCTGAATCAGAGATTTTAACTTTGGGCTCTATTTAATTTGTGTTGGGTTATCTAAATGTATTAGATTGTTGGGCTTATAACAGGGTTAGAGTAGAACAATTTTATTTCTGAGTAGATCAAAGGTCTAAAATTCAGTTTTTGTAAACTAATTTTGAATTTACAGGACTTTAACTGAATCTGTCTCTGCTCATGAATTGAACTTTAGGATCCAAGTTTTTAAACCTTTTCAATAAATGCCCTATCCTGAATTTAACAGAATCCGCCCCTGCTTATGAGTCAAACTTTAGGATCCAACTTTTTAACCTTTTCAATTTGTTTTGCACTATATTGCATGGATACAGATACAGATACGGATACATGTATCGTATTGGATACGATTTGGATCAGACGGTCTAGATGCATTAGCTCAAAAGATTCTTTTTCGAGTTAATGCAGAGGATACGATTTGGCCTGAGACAGCTTTGAGTTCTGATCTGAATCTGATCGTGCATTTGTTGCCAAAAAATTGAAAAATTCTTCAACATTTTTCTTATACCGAAATGATATCGTGCATTTGTTGCCATACCGGTACATGTATCGTATTGGATACGATACGGATACAACGATACAACAAAATTTTAAAATTTAGGATACGATACACCTGTTATATATATTATTTTTTATGAGTAAGGCTATCATGCTTTGCAAATTAAAGTGAGTGTTTTAATTTACGCTCATATCTCTAGTTTCAAAGTTTAAAACGTCGATCTGAACCGTTCAAGTTGATATCCATATTAAATTGTGATTGGAGACCAAATTATATGTTTTTTGAAAAATATTTTACTATTTTTTATAATATTTCAAAATAGCTGTTTTGATGGTCCAAAATTTTCTAAAAAAACACTTATTTTTAAATATTCTAAAAAAATAGTAAAAAAATTAAGTTACTCGGAAACTCTAGGGTTCCGTATCCGTATCAGATACATATAATACGAATACATATTGGATACCGATACACATATGAAGCGTTTCGATTTAAATAGAAATCCTCCATATGATGCTACACAAAGCTCTCAATTATTTATACAATGGAGATGTCCGTGGCCCAAAAATTACGACTGTAGGTTTTCTTAGTAGAATGTTCCTTTCAAAATTAAATATTTACGGTCTTCTGAGGTGTGAATTCTTTTCATAAATCATAATTAAAATTTTTTTTTTTTATAAAACTAACATAATTACTTTTTTTTTTCAAAACCATAAGAACTGAGATATCATTTCGGTCCAAACATTTTTTTTTTGTTCGGGACTGAAATGACAATTTAGTCTGAGATATTTTCACAAGTTTTACAACCCTTTTTTTTGAAATCTGTGAAAATAGCTCGGTCCATAATGACAATTCGGCCCCAAAAAAGATACTTTGGACCGAAATGACATCTCTATTTTTATATTTTTTTAAAAACCAACTTGATTAAAATCTATTTTTTATTTATGGTTTCTAAAAAAAATTCCTTAGATATGGATGTTCTTTCCAAAATTAAATATACAAATTAGATTTTAAGCCACAAATTTCGAACAAACAAAAATACTATATACCAGAACTTAATTTTAGACCTAATTAATTAATTTAGACTAATCTTAAATTAAAATAATCAATATAGATCGACTTAAACGCACCTGAGACCGAAATTTTTATTACTACCATAATTAAAAAAATAAATAAACTAAAACACTTCCATTTTAGAGAATTCCATGAATACCCAGACTGCACAGTCACCCCCATTTGATCTGCGGTCCAACTTTATTTTTTTGAAATTCGTGCCTATGAGAAGAACCAAATTCGCATGTTCTGAAAATGTATATTAAATATTTTATTTTTGAAATTCGTGCCTCTACCTCAATGATACCGACATTTTTATTTTTACTTCATTAAAAAATTATTTTAATAATAATAACCAAAGTTTAACAAAAATTTTAAAAATACCTCACCTGTGAAAATTTTCCTGGAATTAAAATTTTTTTTTTTTAAACAGAAATTTGTTTTATTTTTTATTTTTTGTATTGAAATATTATAAATGTTGGATATATTTCTTTGAAAATAGATGGAATACAATATAATTTGATTTATTAGAAAGACTGTAACAAATAACTCGGATCAATATTTTTCAGGTCGGATTTTTCGCAGCTGTAAGAAAAATTAATATATTTCTGTATGTGTTATTGGAAAAAAATAAAAATGCTTAGATTCTGAGTTATTGATCCCGGTTCAAAAGTCACTTCTATGTAATCTAGAAAATACTGTGATCCTTCTAGGACATTTAATTTATAAAAAGTTGTATCTATTTTGAGAATTCTTTTTGAATAATAATTATTAAATAACTTAAAGTTTTTGTTTTTTTTCAAAAATAGATACAACTTTCCATAAATTAAATGTCCTAAAAGGATCACAATATTTTCTAGATTACATAGAAGTGACTTTTGAACCGGGATCAATAACTCAGAATCTAAGCATTTTTTTTTTTTCCAATAACACATACAGAAATATATTAATTTTTCTTACAGCCGCGAAAAATCCGACCTGAAAAATATTGATCCGGGTTATTTGTTACAGTTTTTCTAATAAATCAAATTATATTGTATTTCATCTATTTTCAAAGAAATATATCCAACATTTCTAATATTTCAATACAAAAAATAAAAAATAGAAACAAATTTCTGTTTTAAAAAAAAAAATTAAAATTCCAGCATGTGAAAAATTTCCACGGGTGGAGTATTTTTAAAACTTTTGCTAAACTTTGGTTATTATTATTAAAATAATTTTTTAATGGGATAAAAATAAATATGTCGGTCAATGATATATTGAATATTGAATTTTTTTTTTCTCTTACTTGGAAACCCGTGTGCATGAGATTTCAAATTGAGCCTAAAAATTTAAGTCTTTTTAAATCAAATAATTCGTCTGAGACTGAGATATCTCAAAGTTTGAGCAAAACTTTTTTTTTATTTTTTATCACTGTTAATAAATTTTTTTTTGTTGGGCCATAGACTGGCTGTGCAATCCACATTAAATAAGACCATGGATTGACAGTGCGGCTTGAGTAAAACTCGGACTCTTCAAAATGAGATGTTTTGGTTTATTTTTTTATTATGGTATTTAAAAAAAAACTGGCACCTGATATGAGTAAGAACAATAATAATAATAATAATAAAATCAAACTCCTGAGTCCATCCCCGCCTCTTCTCCTGGAAGCGTATTCTCTGCGGATTTTTTTCATACGGAGCTGTGCAGAGCTTTTAATTTGGTCCGTTCGTTTCGAATCGGACAGACCAGATTAGATCTTGTCCGAATTTAAAAAAAACTCAAAATTTGTGGAACTTTTAATCCGGTCCGTACGATCCGAAACGAACGGACCAGATTAAAAGCTCCGTTTCTCTTCTCCTTTCGGTCGCCGTTGTAACTGGAGATGATATATTCTCCTTATGTATTCCGATTTGAGATTAGATAGGGCCATCACGCTAAAATCGCACATCCATGGCAACTGCGCTTGCTAGTTCTTTTTTTTTTCTCTGAGGAAAGCCCTTGCTCAATCGTTCTCTAACAAACCAAACCCCAACAAAAGAGTGAAGCTCTAGAAAGACTAAAACCCTAAAGAAATCGCATATAATTAAAAAAATTAAAGGTGAAATAAGAACAATAATGGAGCGATCCCGTTCCAAGCGAGGTTACAACTACGATCCAGACTCCAGCCCTCCCCCTCCGCCTCGCTCTAGACCCCGCTACAACGACAACCGCCGTCGCCCCAATCACCACCACCGCCGCGGAGGCTCCGACGATCGTCGTCCCCAGCCTCCCCCTCCACCGCCGTCATTCGTACCTCCCGCTGTCGGAACCGACGGCGGTCCACCTCCGGGCGCTGCAGTAACTACATTTTACCGCATTCTCTGCCCTGATTATAAGTGCGAAGAGGTCCGAATTGCTTTCCATTATTGTTGTTGTGCACAGCTAATTGGGTAAACAATTAAAAAAAATCAATCTCCTCTACTAATTGCTTAACATCTTAGGTTTCGTATTGTGTCGAATTACATTTTTGGACCGGCTTTGATCTTTGGTACTAATAATCTAGAAGTAATGAAAGAAGTTTGATTGGGCTGCTTCCTTTTGACTAATCAATTAATTTGGCATCTGAAAGCTTGCATAAGCACTTAACTAGCCGCCTCCTGTATGATTATGTGTTATAATTTACAAGTCTGTTAGACTTTTGTCAGGTTGGGATACTACACAGTACGCGGAATTTACAAATCTGTTACAAATTTACATGCTATGTGCAATGTTGTGTATACAGTATATGCTATACTGTCTGAAAGCCTGATAGACACTTTATTTTGTCATGTGGACCTGATTACTTTTAAATCTTTCATTTGGTTTTGAATTTGGAAGCTTATAGAAGCACTCCTAGCCTTCTCCTCTTTGGTTTTAAATTACAAAGCTGTTAGAATTTCTCAGGTGTTATACCAATACTGTGTCTAGTGTATACAATATGAATTTGAGCTTGTCTAGTCAAGTCAGGATCAGACATCAAATAACGCACCTCCTATTTTCAATGAACCAGCTCCTTGGTGAGCCAATTGCACAAATTCAAGCACACACCCATGCATGGATCACTGTGCATCGTCCTGCACCAGGCGACTCAGAGCGCGTTATTGAGACATCCGATAATGTGCGGCGAGAACCTGATGGACGGCCCCCACAGTTCTCCCCTGCCCAGGATGCACTTCTCCTGGTGCATCGTAAGATAGTAGATATGCCAGACCACGAGGATGTCAGAAATCGAGATCGAGATCGAGAGAGGGGTGATGATGAGGATGGATTATCTAAGGTTACATCCCGCATGGTTATTCCTAGGTTACACGTTGGATGCTTGTTGGGGAGGGGAGGTCATATAATAGAGCAGATGAGGAAGGAGACCAAGACTCACATTAGGATTTTGCCAAGGGATCACAACACGCCAGGATGTGTTTCAATGTCTGAAGAGATTCTTCAGGTAAAACCTTAAGAGAAAAAGTAAAAGTAAAATTGGTTTGCTTGGCATGCAAATATTTTAGGTGAGGTTAAAAATAGTATTAGGTTTGTCATATTGGCTTTTCTCAATTTTGTTTTTGACCTTATACTCTAATATGGATCTTGCTCTCCGGAGGAAACTAATGAACTCAAGAAACATATGTGAGCTTATAAAATAGGCAAAAAGGCAATTTAGCATCTCATTTTTATTTTTTATTATTAAAAGTGCTTCTATATATTCATGTTTGGTTTATTTATAGTTTGTTTCACATGATCCAAAATAACACATAACACTGACCACATCCTTGTCAATGGCTAATTATGACAACTTTGTGTTTGTCACCATAGGTAGTTGGAGAGGTGAACCCGGTAAAGCGAGCAATAGCCATCATATCTGACCGATTAAAAGAGAGCTTGCACCGGGATCGCAGTTCCTTTCGTGAGCGAGACCGCCAGTTCCCTCCAGAAAGTGATTATATATCCTCCACGCAACATCTTCCAGCCATAGAGGAGAGATATTTTGATGGACCGGACAGACCTAGGAATGAGTTTGATTCCAATGGTGGTCCTTTTTCGGAGTACAACAATGAACAAGTCAATTCAAACGAGGTTATTGTGTTTCGGATTCTTTGTCCAAGTGAGAAGGTTGATGTTGTCATGGGAGGGCCCCCACATGGGATTTTGGACACGCTTCGCTCTGACGTGGGAGTTGATGTCATGATTAGCGATACTGTTGCAGGCTGTGATGAGAAGATTGTTGTTGTTACTTCCCAAGAGGTATTTTTCCTAGCTTTCATTGTATATTTTTTAAGACCTTTTGTGGCTGATAAATAGCAGGTAAATTTGCTGACACTTGATCTAGCTTGACTTGCTTAGTGTAAGAATGTTTGGTGTAATGAAACATGTAGCTGTACTGATTTTTTTTGGAAAAACAGAAAACCTATCACTTGTTGTGGTAATTTCCTCTTGTACCATTTACGAATCTTTTGGTCTTGTAATTTGCTTTTTGTTTAGTTGGGTTTTTGTTACTATATTAGTTTTTTTTACAAGGTTTATAAAAAGATTTGTGAAAGTTCAATAGGGAAACCTTTTTTTGTATACCTGTGCCTGCTTTGGCCCACAAGCTGTATGTTTGTTCAATGTTCAGTAATGATCTAAGCTAAGAAAAACAAGGTAAATAATATAAGAAAATTCACCTCATGATTTTGTAATTTAATTTGTCTATACCATATTTCTCTTTCTCAGGGTCCAGATAACGAGCTTTTTCCTGCACAAGAAGCGCTGCTCCACATCCAGACTCATATTGTAGACCTGGGGCCTGACAAGGACAATGTCATAACCACGAGGCTTCTAGTTCCTTCTAAGGAGATTGGTTGTTTCGAGGGACGTGACGGGTTGCTATCTGAGATGAAAAAATCAAGCAGTGTGAATGTGCAGATCTTGCCGAAAGAAGACCTCCCTATGTGTGCTTTGGACTCTGATGAGCTTATTCAGGTACTTTCAAAGTAGCAAAATTCTAAATTTGCACTACTACTGTATTATTGACATAAAAGAAAAACAAATTAATCAAGAGTATTTTGGGTGTTCAGTTCTCAAGTGGGGTACATTGATGTGAAAGGGGTTCTCTTAGCATAATTGCAAGATTCAGTTATGTATTGGGGTACTTGATAGAGGCCAGATTGCTTAAGGGCGTGAAAGGAGAATTATGAAAATAATTTTACAATTGTCTGTAGTACAACACCTCAAATATATGAACTATAGTGGAAAGTATTTTGCATGTGCCCTATTGAAGCACTGGACCTTCCTATCCAGTTCTTTTCAGAATTACCTGAAGCGTTCCTCGTTTTTATATAATAATTTTAGTAAACATATGTGTGAAACAAAATATCACAACATGTTGGTGAATAGGAAGCAAGGGGTGCATACAATGTTCTTTATGTTTGATGATGGGCGTGTATGGAAACTCATACATTGGTACTGGTACCTGGTGGGCACACACCTCTTGTTGGTGGTTCCATGGTATTTTGATGACGTGCTAAATTCTTCTGACATGATTATGGTTCAGTATACTAAGATACTAAGAATGGCAGTTATTCTTCTAGATTGTAGGGGAGATAAGAGCTGCCCGAAATGCGCTCGTGCAAATAACTGCAAACTTAAAAAGTTATCTCTTCAGGGATGTTTACGAGCCAAATTATATGCCACAGGCACCATACCCGGGGCCAAATAGTGATGTGATTTCTTCTTCCCTTCGTGAAGTATACCATGGAGGTGAGAATGCTCCAATGGCTACCTATCCACGGACACCATTACCTGGGGGTCCATGGCATCCCAAGGTAACTTCCCGAATTTACGTATTTGATTATTGCTAAAAATAGCAATTAGCCACTAATAATATTGATATTCATGTTTAGACTGAATCCTATTTGAGAGTTGAGAGGATTACATTTGCCCCATTCGTTCAGCTATGTTACCAATGTACTAAAAGGTACATCTGACAAGGCTGGAGTATCTTCTGAGGAACTAGGTTGTAGGGCTTTGGTAACAGCAAGTTTCTGTTACTGTTGTTTTGAGCAAAACTAGTATGGTCCAATGATTGCATCAATCTACTTTGCTGTTCTTTGTTTTAGGATGTTGGAGGTAGTGCAAGTGGTTCTTTTGAGCAAGAAGCAAGTAATGGAAGTGATGAGTTAGGGAGACAAAATAGCTTAAAAAGGTATGAACTCCTTGTTTTAGGGATTTATGATCTTGTGTGACATGATTGACCTTCATTGTTCTTGTATTCCTTCATAGTTATCTGCAAAAACTGATCTGTTATGACCTGCCATTGTTAGAGTTGCTGTACCTATTGTGACGAGAAGCACTCTTGAAGTAGTTGTCCCAAAGATTGCTGTTGACATACTTACGATGAGATCCAAGAACAAGCTAGCTCAAATCAGTCAGGTTAATATGTTGTACTTATTTCATTTTTTACACTACTATGATGCACGTTTTTAATGAATGAATTCAAGTGAAATGGTTATGCAAACTGTAAACAGATTTCTGGAGCAACTGTCAACCTAGTTGAAGACACACCTGACACAACTGATGGAGTTGTTAAGATATCCGGAAGCCCGGAACAGGCCGACAAAGCCCAGAGCCTACTTCAGGGGTTCATTCTAAGCAGTGCGTCTCTCCCTCTCTCTTTCTCTCTCTTCAAAACCTTGGCAGCATTTACCCAGTATAATTTCATTAAACAAAAATAAAATTACATCTATCATTCTACATCACAACATCAACTACATCAATTGCATCGACAAGCTACCTAAGCTCATAACATCAACATCTATCAACATACAAACAGTAAACCGCACAACAAACACTTCACAACAGCAATAACACAATGGAAAGTGTTGAGTCTTAGTCAACCACAATCTATTGGCAGTTGCTTCTTGAAGAAAACCTTATCTCTCGGACCACACACACACATACAGAACACTCATCCCACCTCTCCTTGTACAATTTACATTTTAGTTACTGCAAACATTTATTCCCATCTTACGATCCTTCTCCTTTTCACTGTATTTTTCTTTTTCTTTTGAAACCTGCAGTCCAAGATGATATTCCCTGAGCTAAATATCTGCTTTTGGTGTTAAAGAGTGGAAACTGTTTTGTGGTAGCTCCAAGTACAGAAGCTCTACTTTTTTGTTTCTTTCTTTGGGAAGCAGTTGCAATCTTAGTCATAAATTAGGGAAGGGGAAGATGAACTTTAAAGCATATGCTCGAATCATTGCAAGTTTCATTGGCAATTTGACAAATGAAAGAAAATCTTTCCAGTATAATCATCTCAGTAATAATCTGTATGTACAGGAATATTAAATTGTAATTGTTTATTTGTTCCATTGTAGAGAAAATTTTGTATCCAGCAGGTCGTACTCAATATTAACATAAGCGTAATGGACATAGCATGCTGTGTGTGTGTGTCCGTTTCAGTTAAAACTTGAAATGCAATCATAAACGAAAAGATTCACAGCATGGTGTGTATGATAGCAATGGGATTTCTTCGTCTGGTCAAAACATGATCAATGAAAAAGGGTACACGAATAAGACCGAACATCATTCACGGCAATTCATGCATTATAGTTAGGTCACGCATCTATCGGCAAAAGTATTTCGAACCACTCACTTATTGGATGTTACAGTGTTAATTGAATTTTTTTTTTTTTTTGAGGAGGGTTCAAATGCCTCATTTTTTGTGTCTCAATCATGCCTTTATTTTTTAGAACTTTAATAACTCAAAAATTGAAAACTTAAAAGTCAAAATAAAACTGTTTGATGTGATCTATGTGCTCATAAAAAATTATCGCATTTCAATTTTGTTTTTATGTGAATCAATAAGTTGAAAAATCAACGTCTAGAAATTATCCACATTAGTATGTTTTTTACAAGCTCTTGATGACAACCAAAATAAAATTGAAATGTGATAATATTTTATGAGTACATACTTTTTTTTTATTTTTTTGCAATGAAGACAAATATTAAAAAAGTTCGAAAATAAAAAAATGTCATCAAGAACATGCACAGAGAAAATTTCACCTCATTCGAATATATAATATAATTTTGTTCAAAACATTTATTTAACTAACATAACAGTACGAGTAGTAATAACAGTTTTTCCAATTTATTAATTATTAGTGGCTCAAAATAACTATAACAGTTAAAAGTATGCAAAACTATGCGTAATACAAGTCAGCTCAAATTTGAATGCAATCATATAACTATAGTGCACTAATTCATGTGTTACACGTGCACTAATTTAGAGTTTTTTATAACTATAGTGCACAGAAGCTTTGATGCAATAGATCTTTATAATAAAGCGAATACAAAGAATCTGCCATATAATTGTTTTGATCATTTCATGTTGTTTTATCATTGCTGCAAATTCGGTTAACAGAAAATATTGTACGATAATTTGAATTTCAGGTTAAGAAACTGCTTTTGCAGCATTTTCATTAAATGCGAATAATTGTCGCTTTTTTTCTTTATGACAAGAAACGCAATACATTATACCAGAATAAATGCTTCCCACCACATCTAATCATGTATTGCGAGATTTTGCGGAATTTTTTATTTATACCCTTATAAAAATAAGTTTTTACGAATCTACCGTCGATTTTTTAAAAAAAAATTTGCCCCAACCGCCCCCCTTAGATGCGGTCCACTTTGAAGACCTGACCGCCCCGGGGCGGTCCACTCTTTTTTTTTTTTTTTTTAGAGGTCTTAATATTTTAATTTAAATAATTTTGTGGAGTTTTAGTTTTCTTGTTGAGGGTGTATGCCAAAAAAATAAAACATTTGATATATTTATGAGTGATGCTATAACTCTTTATAACTTGACTTGATTTGTCAGTTTGATATCACAAGTCTAAAGATAACTCTAATTAAGAACTTGGTCTTGATTCTTAATAATTTATTTTATTAAAATATACACAAGAAAATATAGTTAGATTGCCTCAATTACCTTCAACTACATAAATATAACCATATTATTTTATTCCAAACAAGATGCTTTCGATGATTTTTGAATCATATAAATAGCCATAATTCATGCTTTCGATAATTTTTGAATCATAAATATAACCATAATTCATGAAAAATATCAACAAGATTGTGAAATCTAAGAGGAGACGGTTTTGAATTTTGAAAAAAAAAATTACCGTGTAAATGACATATATTGAACAATCATAGATAATTTCAATGATTTTTGAATAATAAATGAAAACGTAATCCATTAAAAAAATAAACAAACACACACAATAAAGTTATGGGTGCGTCATCTTTGTTTTGACGTCATTGATGTTTTAGCAATAATAAAGTTACGGCCATTTAGAGAGCACGAGTGCGTCATATATGTTTTGGCAATAAAACATCGATGCACTTCTACCATTGTTAAGCCGGGCATAAAGCATCAGTGTGTTATCGGTGTTTTTGCACGGAAGCATTGTTTTTTTTTAAAAAACTTTAAACAACCATAACTTTGGCTAGGAAAGTCAGATTTGCGCATATGACTACAATTCGGAAAGGAGGGGACGAGACGGATCCAAATTTTGCTCGGGGAACTCTCGGGCATCGACATAATCAAAATTGCAAAAAAACACCTTTTAGTGCCTCAAAAATTCAGTTTAAGTTTTCTATCAACGGTAGACATACAACGACCGGTATTAGTTTTTTCAAAAGTCTAAGAGATTATTCAAGAATTACTCATATAATTATTTTAAAATGTATTTACTATTTATTGTGTGCATTGGATTATTCAAGCAAATGGTATACATTGACAATAATCAAATAATCCGATTATTCTCTATCTCGCTCTCCAATTATTCTCTAAAAAAAGAAGAAGTTGACATCATTGATGCAATCTAACCATATTTCCTTGTGTATGTTTGAATAAAATAAATTATTAAGAATCAATATCAAATTCTTAATTAGTGTTATCTTTAAACTTGTGATATTCAACTAACAAATCAAGTCAAAGTTATAAAGAGTTACAACATCACTCATAAATATACCAAATGTCTTATTTTTTTGACATACACCATAAACAAGAAAACTAAAACTCCACAAAATTATTTAAATAAAAATATTAAGATATCTAAAAAAATAAAAATAAAAATAAAAATAAATAGAGTGGACCGCCCCTATAGGGGTGGTTGGGGCAATTTAAAAAAAATAAAATAAAATCAAGGGTAGATTTGTAAAAACTAATTTTTTTAGGGTATTAATAAAAATTTCCGGATATTTTGTTGTGATTTCTTTTCTTGGGTTTATCAGATATTTTAAAATTGATAGGTGATAACATTTTTCTATAGTCTATAGTCTATATCTATACCTTACCCACTTAACTATCTCCTTTTTATGTGGAGGAACTTGTTCTTTCACAATTTAAGATAAACAAATCTACAACTAGAATCCTATAGAGAAAAATCTTACTCAAATACTGATAAGCCACCAAATTTTGTTTTATTCATGCTTTTTGACAAGTCTTGCATGTGACCCTACAAGTTTATTACTTCATCAACTATATGTACTCCTCAAAGTTTGGTAATTGGAAAAACACTATTAAGTATAATAAAATGTAGGAGGGAATACTATTTCTCAACTTTAAAGCAATGTATTGATACAATTGATAAGATATTGGGGGTCAATTTTCAGGAGTTTTCTATGGGAGTTAATCACATAAATTTTACATAAAAAATATGGCGATCAATATTATAATATTCATAGCATTTAATAGTTTATATAGCAAATATCATGTCAAAGCATGAGAATTTTGAAAATGAATGAGGGTCAATTGATTCTCATTTATTGTGAGTGGATCCGACACTTCACACTAATATGTATTTTTTGAAAAACCGTGGTCATACGCACATTTTTGCGAGCACCTTAATTTATTGTTGAATTTTAGTAAATATAAAACTATTATTCATAGAGGATTATCATGCATGTCAATTTTTTTGTTTTTAGGAAAAAATGATGATCAAGGCTCCAAATTTTATTTAACAGATCATGGAGTTGTTATTGTGATCAAGTTACAAGACAAAAAGAAGGTAAAAATGAAAACAATATTGATTTTTTTACGCAACATTAATGCTAAGTTGGAAACCAGATTCTATAAGGCATGCAGAGTTGGAGGAAGGAGGCATCTGGCATGCAAATAGAGTGAAAAAAACGTGCTGTGCTGTAATTAACACGCTGTAATTTTGATCTCGTGCCGTGATCAAAATGTTGAGGGGTGGTCACGGCACGCGAGTCCCGCCGTGACTCGCGTGCCGTGTCCAAATGTAATTGGTCACGTTTCTCACATTTAACTATTTTTTTTCATAATTTAAGTTATTTTATTCAAGATTCACCATTTGATTAAGACCTAACAGTCCTAATTACACGTGATTCGCGTGATTATGTGCCCTGCTGTGACCGGATCTTTCGCATGACGTGTTGTGCCGTGCCAAATTTTCAAAAGCTGGTCACAACACGCGAATGGTCACGGCACGGAACAGTCACATGTACCGTGCCGTTCCGTGACGAAACTGGCTCTGCCGTGCTATTTTTACCACTCTACATGCAAATATGGAAATAATTTTTCTTGTTTGACATATTAGGCGGCCAGTCTAGTTTAATTCGTACACATTTACAATACAATATACATTGAACAAAAAATTGGTCAGCATATTTTTTGAGGAAATGACACAATCTGTATGAATGTTATCTCGAAAATAAAAGAGCATCAATTTTAATACGAACTTTTTGTACTATATATCATGGGAACTGTATTTAAAGACCTAATGTTAATTGTTTCAGAATATATAGGAGGATAGTACTATAGGAAGAATAATTCTCCACATCACCACATGCATATATGACAAGGAGCTAACATGTAAAAATATTTTCAAGTATGGAATTGAATAAAGGGAAAGCAGTTTTTGCTATCATGATAGGATATGCGGGCTCCACTAAAATGTATATATATATATATATACACACACACTTTTGAATGCTTCATGTGATGTTTTTTTCACTCTCATAAATTAATGTTATCACACATCAATAATTTACAGTCAATAATTGCCCATTATTAATAAAAAAAACCATTCTTTTCTTCCAAGCATCTTAGTATATCATTAAGTGTTCCCAAGGCAAAAACAAGCACAAGAGAAAAAAAAAAAATCAATGGAAGAATGAAAGAAGGGAGAAAAGTCCAACTAGAACTTATTATCTCAAGAACTTGATCTTTACAGTTTAACGAATCAAGAGAAAAAAAAGTCCTTGTTTTCAACTGATAATGTGCATGAAGTTAGTTATAAATTGAAACTTTGTAAGAAAATATGGAAAAATCTAATCCGATCTAAAGGAAAAGGACTCATCAATCCAATCCAAACCCGACCCGTCTGATTGCCACTTCTATTTGTAGAGTATGAAAGATAAAATATCAACAGTAGAATCATAAGTTGCATGTCCTCTAGTGACCAAGAAGATAATTTTTAGATAAAAGTTCCTATAGAGGTCTGAACTCTAAAGATACCCAATTTGTTCCGAGACTTTTATTTAAAGCAAAATAAATCATGTATTTTTAAAGAGCGGTAAAGTGATACAACAGTATTACTTTTGCAGATACGAACATTTTGTTAGGCCTGCCTAGAGATGTCAACCGCTACGATAACAATGCTTTGTAGAGGAATGCTCCACTGGAGCTCCTACGTAGTCTTTTATTTCTGTTTTTTAAGATTACTTGTTTTGTAACATGACTCATGTATTGAAACATTTATCAATCAAATAGAGGCTTGATCTCTGTTTACTTTCAAGAAAAGTAATAATTATTTTTATTATTTTTTAAATAAAATATTAAAAGACATTCATTTCACACATATGTACGTGTTTTAAAGATTTAAACTTTATTTGAATTTGCTAAAATTTATTTACGTGTTTTAATAGTTAATTAAATATAACACAATTACTTAGAGTAGTTGAAAAATGAATATTCATTGCTCACTATTCACTAATATATATAATATATATTTTTATTTATTTTATAATTACTCGACCAGATAACGGGTAAGGAATAGACTTTACCTGTTTAAATAACAAAAAAAATCCAATAATTTAATTATTGCTTTACCTATACTCATATTCGATAAATTTATAAAAAAAATCTTACCTATACTTATCTTATCGTATACGGTATGGATCAGATGAACAGCTAAAAAGGTGGCATTGACAGTAGTGTATTTATACTCGGGCGGGTACGGGTACCCCGGGTATACCCGGGACGGGTACGGGTATACTCGGGTACAAGGGTATACGGGTACGAGTATGGCGGGTATAATTTTCAAAAATCATACCCTACCCGTCCTATACCCTTACCCGTGTACCCTTGACGGGTAAGGGTACGGGTATTTTTTTTTTTTTTTGGTTTTTTTGGTTTTTTTGTTGGTTTTTTTTTGCTGTTTTTTTTTGCTGGTTTTTTTGCTGGTTTTTTTTTTGTTTTTTTATTGTTTTTTTTTTGTTTTTTTGCTGTTTTTTTTTCTGGTTTTTTTTTTCTGGTTTTTTTGTTGGTTTTTTTTTGTTGTTT
The DNA here is from genome assembly GCF_964058835.1 of Carex rostrata. Taxonomy (NCBI): domain Eukaryota; kingdom Viridiplantae; phylum Streptophyta; class Magnoliopsida; order Poales; family Cyperaceae; genus Carex; species Carex rostrata. Next base: position 7,856,740 of record NC_135936.1, read on the forward strand.
TTTTTAACAATGTCGTATAAATGTTATTACGTGTTTATAATTCGACTTTTAAAATATGAATAATTCAATATCAAATAGTGTGTATATATATACATAAAATTATCAAGTCACATCTTTATAATTCCTAAATAATTAAAATTTGTAACTTATATATATAAATTATTCTTGCCAAAATTTGTTTGTTTAGTCGCCTAAGTACAAATGTATTTATTTATTTCTTTACACGAGTCATTTTATTTTATTTTTAAATTCTCGTTCTAATTATATAGTTTCATAATTTCGTTCTAACCTATTCAAAATAAATCTAACATTTTCAAAAATAAATCTAACCTATTCAAAATAAATCTAACATTTACAAAAATAAATCTAAAAAACAGAAATTAAAAAACAGAAACAGAAAAACAGAAATTAAAAAACAGAAATTAAAAAACAGAAATTAAATCTAACCTATTCAAAATAAATCTAACATTTTCAAAAATAAATCTAACCTATTCAAAACAAATCCGGCCATTTTTATTAATAACCCAAAAAAAAAGTTTTTTACAAAAGTAACCCCAAAATCTGAGTTTTTTCAAATATAACCAAATCGCCAGGAATGCTGGCGGTCCACTTCTATAGCAGACCGCCAGGGACATGGGCGGTCTGCTAGGGACCAGACCGCCAGTGTTCTGGGCGGTCCGTCCGCTTTTTATTTTTTATTTTTTTAGAGATCTGATTTTTTTTCTTAATATTTTCATTTGTGAAGTTTTAGTTTTTTTTGCTTAGAGTATTTGCCAAAAAATAAAACATTTGATATATTTATAAGTGATGTCGTAACTCTTTATAACTTTCAATTGATTTGTCAGTTGGATATCACGAGTCTAAAGATAACACTAATTAAGGACTTGGCATTGATTCAAAAAATTTCAAGCTCTGACAGCTTGTTGATCTTCTTCTCTATATTTATGGTACTAAAACAATAGTTTAGAGATACTGAGGCGTGTGCAGCCAGACAGGGAGCTCAAAGGCAAAGCAGCTGCTAGGTTTAGTCCCTCGGGGAAGAAGCATAAGAAATGATTGCAGTTTTTTTATGATGTATTTATTATGATTGCAGTTTTTTTATGATGTATTTTGGACTGTAGTATTATTATGATTGCAATTTTATTTTATATTTCATGTTGGTTTTTTAAGGAACCACTTCCATAGCAGACCGCCAGGCACCTGGGCGGTCCACTAGGGACCAGACCGCCAGTATCCCTGGCGGTCCGCTAGCTGTCTTATAAGCACGCTTTCTCTCTCTCTCTCCAGCACACAGTCTCATTTGTTAAACCACAGAGAAGAAAGAGAGAGCGATTTTGGCGATTTTGAAGCGGTTTTAGGCGATTTATAGGCAATTGCTACAGGTATTTTATTTTTTATTTAATTATTTTCTGTTTAATTTTTAATTAATAATTATTATACCCGCAGTATGTAAATACTATAAATTAGTCTTTAATTAATATTATAATTAACTTTTAAATTGCAAAAAATAATGAATCTATTATACTGTAATTCTTATGATTTTTTTTTTAAATGTAGTTTGTTAAGGAAAAAATGCTGGTTGCACTGTACGTGGGCGGTAAGCTAACTAAGGGTGTAGAGGGCGTGTATTACTCGAAAGATGCCTCATTCGGCTTGCAGGTTAATGAAAGAACCACATTTATTGAACTTAAGCAACTAGTATACGAAAAGACTGGTGTAAACCCCAACCGGTATGACTTAGAATTGGCTACCCAAATTGACACACAACGGGCTGGGGCGGGTAGACCTTACTTTGTGAGTTTTCCTATAACAGATAAGGAGTTGTGGAAGGCTGTGTACCAATAATTTGAGTCTAGTGGGGTCGCGATGATAGACTTATATTCCAGGAGGGTTCCCCAGGCCGGGGATAGACCTTTTAGTGCGGCTGGGGCTGGACCTTCTAGGGCTCCCCCTGCTGGACCTTCAGGTTATGACAATTCGGCTTATGACAGCCAGGGGTACCACCACTCCCCTCATGACAGCCAGGGGTACCACTCCCCTAATGACAGCCAGGGGTACCACCACTCCCCTCATGACAGCCAGGGGTACCACCACTCCCCCCATGACAGCCAGGGGTACCACCACTCCCCTCATGACAGCTAGGGGTACCATAACTCCCGTGAGTTTACTGAAGTTGTACCACCACCACCACCACCCAGACAGGCACCCATAATCCCTACATTTCCAGCTATACCAGAGTCAGTACCGATACAGTTATCCGTTAATCGAAATGATACTAATATTGATGTTGATGCTATTGATGCCATACCGGAAAGAGAAATGGAAACTGGAGATGAATACCAAGGAATTTGGGAATCTGATGACTTATCAGATGGTGATGCAAATGTACCAGGTTTTTCCAGGGAAGAAAAATTCCCAATCAGGGGTCGGGGGAATAGGCATCCGGTCGCCACATTCAACGATACCACAGCTTTTGAAGAGGCTGACATTAGTTTCTTTGGTCCTCGTGTTGTATACAATCGTGAACTTGCCCCAGAGCAAGTCTATACCAACATAGATGAACTTGTAAAGAAAATCTATGAGACTCATGTTCACGGCAACTGGGAATGTATATTACAAAAAATGGAATAAAAAAGATTGGTTGTGATATGCAAAAATGCCCCTCGTTGCGAGTTTCGCCTTTATGCAACCCCTGCGGGTTCGGGGGAAGCATGGATAATTAAAAAGTGTGAACCACCTCATACATGCAAGTCTGCGTCCACAAGGACAGACCATTCAAATCTGACAGCATCACTAATTGCCGATGCAATTGAGGCAGACATTAAGTTGGACCCATCGATGAGCATCAAGGCGGTGGCTATGGCCGTCAGACACAAATACATACATGTAATCCCAAAATATAACAGGTTGTGGAGAGGTCGTGAACTTGCGATTTGCAGAATATTCGGTAGTTGGAAGGATTCATACGACTATCTGGCACCATTGCTCCAGGCTATGGCAAGTACAAATCCCGGCACTGTATTTCAGCGGTGGCATGGCCCCATTTATGACAAGAATGGAGTACTAATAGAGGGAGTTCAACAATTCAAGGGCATAGCATGGGCTTTTGGTCCTTGTATCCAAGCTGTGCCATTCATCAGACCCGTTATCAGCATTGATGCATGCTTCATGTCTGGCCGTTACGAGGGGAGGCTACTGATAGCATGTGCATATGATGCTGAGAACCAGCTGTTGCCTTTGGCGTTTGCAATTGTTCAGAAAGAGGATGGTGAGAACTGGGGATTCTTTATGCAGTTTTTAAGAAGACGGGTGGTTGGGCCAACAAAGTTTTTCTCTGTAATATCAGACCAGCACAAAGGAATAAAATATGTTTTTGATTGTGAAGAATACGGTTGGTCAACACACACTGGCGAGTGTGTGCACAGGTTGTGTATGCAACACGTTGCGGAGAACCTTAGCAAGGCAACCAGACACGATACATGGGTCCTAGAAACATTCAGACGTAATTGCAAAAAGAAGAAGCCGAGAAGGGTGGAAGAGATGAGTAGAGAATTTGCAAAGGTATGTGTTTGTTGATTGTTTACATGTCTTATTGTACTTTGTGGACATATTTTTATTTTAATTGTTTACTTATATTATTTTATTTCCTTATTTATATGTAGTATATGCCGAAAGCAAATCTCTACTTAATGAAGGTGGGCAAAAATAACCCCAGAGATGTCCAAGAGCCACCAGCATATGAGAAAATATTTCAAGCACGTGATGGAGGTTACCGTTGGGGAATTATGAGCACCAACGGTTCTGAATCACTGAATGCAGTCTTCAAGGAGAGCCGGACGTTGCCTGTGGCTGCAGTTGTAGAAGACACTTTCTACAAGTTAAATACCTGGTTTCAGGAACGGCGTGCTAAGGCCGCATAATTAATAAGGATGAACCAGTCATTTTCAACAAGGGTGGAGGAGAAACTCAGAAAACACAGGAACAAAGGTGCAACTATGACCGTGATCCCGATGGGTAATGATGGTATAGAATTCGAAGTGCACAATCCAAATGAGTACGTTCCTTCCAGCCGTAGACCAGATGGCACTATGGAGTTTGTGAAGAGGGCTTTCAAGTACGTAGTGCAATTCCGAGAGGCAAGAGAGGTGACCTGTACATGCCAAGGACCCCAACTATCTGGAATACCTTGTAGTCACGTGATGGCGGTATGCCGAGTGAGAAACTTCTGCGAGGATCACTATGTCGCTGACATGTATCGTACCGATTACCTTGCTTCTACTTGGGGTGGATCTTTCCATTCTTATCCCAACCAGCATGAGTGGCCTGCATATGTCGGTGATAGAATACTCCCTTCAGAAGGATGGATAAGGAAGGGGAGGAGGAGACACAAACGTGCTATAATGACCATGGACGAGATGGGTGGTAGGAGGCCATCGGGAAATCAGGCTCGCCGTTCCGTTTCTGACAGGCGCAGGGCAGGTATGTAGCATTTTTCGGAATTAATTTATGATTTTATTATATTAATAACTGGATTCTGTTGTTATGTTCAGATGCCATAAACGAACACAATGAAAGAGAAAATGCGAGAGTTGTTGCTGAAGCAACTGGTAGACCACAACCACCTCTTGCGACCCAATCATCTAGTAGCCAAGGGTCTACAAGTACTGCCGCACCTGCAGCTAGCACCAAAAAATCTTCTCGTCTATTGGGTTTATTCCGACGTCGTGAAAGATGAACTTATTATTTTTCTTGGGTGAACTTATTCTGTTTGGTTTGAACTAAGTTATGAATATTGGTGAACTTCAGTTGTATAATTGAACTTTAATTGTATTCGTGAACTTTACTTGTTAGACTATGTTAGACTACTTTAGAACTACAGTTATATTATCTAGCATATTCAATAATTAATTCAGAGATAAATGATAAATTGTCTGACAAGATGATAAAATACATTAAGAAACATCTCACAACGGAAAAACTAAATTGACGAATTTAAAATCCTATTTCTTACCAACTGACTTCTTAGGAGCCGGATTCTTAACAGCAGTATTCTTAGCTGCCGGCTTCTGATTCGTGACACCCGACGATGTGCTCGCCTTACTAGTATGAGTACATGGAACAAAGTCTGGGGTTGGAGGGTCTTCATGAATTTTTTTTTTTCAGACCATATCCATATGGATTTTCAACAAAGTCATCGTCTGAAAGGGGTGGATTTTCAATGGGACATTTGACACCAACTCTTTTCAAAAGAAGTACTGCATTACAGTGACATTTGGCAGCATGAGTACCTTTTTCGCTATTGTCCATCCTGTTCAACAGAACCACAAACATAGACTAATTGTACAGTAAATATATACTAATTATAAAATAATTACAAAGGAATGAAAAAAAAAATTACATGTAGATCTAGTAGCCTAGAAAATCGTCTGAAATCGCCCAAACAATCGCCTGCGCTCTCTCTTTCTCCTTCTTTGCAGTGTGTGCTGGAGAGAGAAAATGCTGATTTTGTAGGACAGCTAGTGGACCGCCAGGGATACCAGCGGTCTGGTCCCTAGCAGCTGATTTTGTATTCGTGAACTTCACTTGTTAGACTATGTTAGACTATATTTATAAGTGATGTCATAACTCTTTATAACTTTGATGTAATTTGATTTGATTTGTCAAAAAAAAAATAGCAGACTGTTTCAATTTTGGATAATTTTGGGTGATTGCTACAGGTATAAGACCGTTTCGATGGAATTGCTTAGTTTTAACACTTGATTAGTTATAATTTGACGAAACAGATACGTTGTAATTTCAGAAGACCGTTTCGATGTAAAGCAGAAAAAACATAAAAACCAACATGAAATATAAAATAAAACTGCAATCATAATAATACTACAGTCCAAAATACATCATAAAATGCAATCATAATAAATACATCATAAAAAAACTGCAATCATCTCTTATGCTTCTTCCCCGAGGGACTGAACCTAGCAGCTGCTTTGCCTTTGAGCTCCCTGTCCGGCTGCACACGCCTCGGTATCTCTAAACTATTGTTTTAGTACCATAAATATAGAGAAGAAGATCAACAAGCTGTTAGAGCTTGAAATTTTTTGAATCAAGGCCAAGTCCTTAATTAGTGTTATCTTTAGACTCGTGATATCCAACTGACAAATCAATTGAAAGTTATAAAGAGTTACGACATCACTTATAAATATATCAAATGTTTTATTTTTTGGCAAATATTCTAAGCAAAAAAAACTAAAACTTCACAAATGAAAATATTAAGAAAAAAAATCAGATCTCTAAAAAAAAAAAAAAAAAAAAAAGCGGACCGCCCAGAACACTGGCGGTCTGGTCCCTAGCAGACCGCCCATGTCCCTGGCGGTCTGCTATAGAAGTGGACCGCTAGTATTCCTGGCGGTTTGGTTATATTTGGAAAAACTCAGATTTTGGGGTTACTTTTGTAAAAAACTTTTTTTTTTGGGTTATTAATAAAAATGGCCGCTTAATTACTTCACATATTTTCAAAAATAAATATAACCCATTTTTTAAACCTGTGAAAAATAAATCCGAATTTCAAAAATAAAATCTAGCATCAAAACAAATTTAATTACTTTAAATCTAACAAATCTAACATAAACTAAATAAATCTAACATATTCAATAAATCTAATAAATCTAATTACTTAACAAATCTAACATAAAATAAATCTAACAAATCTAAATATCTAATTACTTAACATCCAATAAATCTACATAAACTAAATTTACTCTACAAAAATAAATTAATCTAACATGAAATAAATATAACCTTTAAATCTCGCGGAAAAAACTTGCGGAAGGTCCCGAACTTCGTAATTTCGTTTGCGTATTTGTAGAAGGAATTAAATGTACAACTATATATTTTTTTAACAATAAATTTAAAATTTGAGAATAATAGAAATTTAGATTAAGAGAATAAGAGAATGAGAGAATGAGAATTGAGATGGAGATGTGAAAATGAAGGGAGGAAGATGGGTATTTAAAGAAATTTTGGTTGGAGGGATAAAATTTAAATTTTTAATTTTTAAAGAATAACAGTAACAGTAACAGTAACAGAAACAGAAAAAAAAACAGAAACAGAAACAGAAAACAGAAAACAGAAACAGAAAAGAAAAAGAAAAAGAAAAAAAAAAAACCCGTCCCATCCGGTCGATCCGGTCCGGTCTGGGTGGGTCCGGCCGATCGGGTCCGGATGGGATGGCACCGGTTTGGGGGGGAAAGAAATCAGATTTTTTGAAATTTGAAATGGGATGAACAGTGGTCGGGTATACGGGTACGGGTAGTCGGGTACGGGTTTAGTCGGGTACGGGTAAACTCGGGTAGGGTATGGTCGGGTATTGGTCCAAAATAACGGGTCCGGTCCGGTTTTTGCCCGTACCCGCGTACCCGAGTACCCGACCCATACCCGGGCTCGGGCACGGGAACCCCGGGCGGCGGGTACGGGCGGGTTTGGTCGGGTATACCCGACCCGGGTTTTATTCAAACTCTAATTGACACCGGCCCCTAGGTCTAGGTACAGCTAAAAGGAAAATGAGCTAGGCTTATGAGAGGTGAAAGATACCAAGTTACCAACGACCATTTAATACAGACGCAACATTCATCTTAGTGCAACAAATCAAGGATTCAATGAGAAAACTAGTCATTAATTTAGTTACAAAATGCTTACACATCACATGTTCAAGACCTGACTTGAGAATCTTTTATAAATATGAAAGTGTTAGATATATAACTTGATCCAGCCACTTTTCTAGAAAAAGAATCAGGGACTAAAACAATATTTTCTGCAAAAAATGTTTTTTTTTTTCCCGATACTTCAAGAACTAAAAAAAAATATTTTCTGCAAAAATAGTTAGCTGCCAATATATGAATTCTCTCTGTAAATATTAGATCGAACTAATCCAACATTAAATCTCAAGTTGTGTTTTGTTGGGTAATTTTTAATGATTTAATAGCGATCATAACAACTGCTTTAGTGAAGAGATTTGTTATAGTTCCTGCTAACTAAATTTTATAACTTGGCGTTCTTTCTATTACAAGTTTGTTTAGTGGCGTAGCCGTAAATTAGCGAGCGGTTTAGTCCAAATAACATATTTTTTACGCTTATTAAGTGGAATTTATTGATACCTCTCGGTTTCAATTTATATTACTAAGCCCATATTTTATATATATTTATTTAAAAGGGATGGAAATGAAATGGGGAGGAGGTTACATCGGTTCTATATTGTATGGATAGGGTACGGGTATTGTATCGGATACGATATGTATACGATGATACGGCAATTCTAAAAAAATCTAGGATATGATATGTCTATTATATATATTTTATTTTTTATTATGTTATATATTGCATTTAAATAATTATAAAAAATCTAATTAAGAAAGTAAATATATCACAAAAGATTAATTTATTGAATCAAGCTATAAAAATTTGAAGTATAGATTGCTGATTTTGACCAAACACTAGTGGAACCAAACAATATAGTTAACAGGATATATGGCGATTAAATATTTTGACCAAATCAAATACTGGATATAGTTATCGGAATATAACGGAAGCTAAACACTGGTGGAGTGGTTAAGCATTTTGACTGCAACATGGGCTTCCCCAGTTCGAATCGCGCAAAGCAGCGACCGTATTAGTTGAATAAGGATACACCACGTAGGCCGATACGCTAGCTGACGTATCGGATACGTATCGTGGCTGTATCAGACGTGTATCAGTATCCGATACGGGTACGGACTCCAATCTGGAGTATCCGAGTAACATAGCATCGGTTACACCTTAAATGGAGGTAAAGAAAAGTTGATCAAATGAATACGGCAATTCACCTCCAATATTTTTACACCTTTCTCCATTAAAATTGTGTAATTCAAACCGATTATCAAGATTAATCTCGACCTTTTCTACCTTTATCTTCCCTTCCTCTCCCTCTAACTAAATTACAGAACTTATTGTTAAAATTTGATATTTTTAAATATACCCCTGCTTAAAAAAATATACTCCTGCTAAAAAAAATATACCCTTGCAACCGAAATTTTTAAATATATTCCTGTGAAAAAAATATAAATAAAAAAACTACTAAATATGTAAAATTCGATATTTACCCGGGTTGCAATGAAAAATGACGACCCCCAAGACAGAGACTGCCATTTGTTGTTGCGGCCTTGCAAAAACTAAAAAACCCCAAAGAAATTCATCTAATTCTGTTGAGTTTTAATATATTTGTTTAATAATTTTCAAAAATAGAAAGAATAATTATTAATTTGAATATGCTAGAAAGAACATCAAATAAAATAGATAAAACATGTTATAATTTAGATGTACTTGAAAGACTCCGAAATATGTTTCAAGCATGACTTTTTCCGGTTGTAAAAAAAGTTAAACTATTTCTTGGTGTGTTACTGGAAAAAAATACAAATGCTTTGTATCTGAATTATTGATCCCGATTCAAAAGTCAATTTTAGTAAATAAAGAAATTACTATAGTCCTTCTAATACATTCAAATTCTAAGGTACTCCATCTATTTTGAAAAAAAAATTCCATGCCATTATTACAAAAGTCAATTCAATTTTTTTCTTCGAAAATAGATGGAGTGCCTTACAATTTGAATATATATTTTTTAAATAGAAATGCTTTTAATATTTTTAACGAAACAAGCACTGTTCAGGCGAAAGTTATAAAAAAAGACTCCACCGATCCTAAGAATTGGTGGAGGAAAAAAAATGTTTGCTCCACCGATCCAGCGGATCGGTGGAGCTATTTTCTGACTCATCCATAGTAACTTCACAATTGGCGACACAAATTTGTTGTTGATGCCTTCACCAGTTCTGTGGATCAGTGGACCCTCAAAAAATAATTTGTGATTGATTTCACTATGATTTGTTTGCACTATGCTTTCAAAGCGCACTGTTATTTTTTATCTTTTTCTTTTTTGGGGCATATGCCGTTAGGAAATGCGATGCAATTATTATATAACCATTTCAACTGGTCTTACTCTGATTCCCTTTTCATTTTTGGAACCTTAAAAGCAATGACATCTTAACATTACATATAAGTTTAATACACTGTTAGAAATCAAACCGATGCTCTAGGCTGTTAATTAAGCTCCTTTATTAGCAACAAAAGGTGAAAGGAACAGATAGAAACCCCTGTGCGTGTAATTTGAAATGACGCCTCCACCGATCCAGTGGATCAGTGGAGGTATATGATAGGATTTTTTGTGACGATACTATAGCAAGGTCAGAAAAAGGCTCCATCGATCTGCTGAATCGCTGGATTGATAGAGTCGTTTTTTATAACTTCGCCTATAACCGTGCTTGTTTTGGTGAAAATATTAAAAACAGTTCTCTTTAAAAAAAAAAAAAAAATCCAATTTAAATGTACTAGACCACAATAATTTCTTTATTAACTAGAAGTGACTTTTGAACCGGAATCAATAATTCAGATTCAAAATATTTTTATTTTTTTCCACTAACACAACAATAAATAGTTTAATTTGTTTTACAATCGGAAAAAATCTTACCTGAAAAATACTTCGGAGTCCTTCTAGTACATCTAAATTATAAGATATTTTATCTATTTTGTTTGATGTTCTTTCTAACATATTTAAATTATTTATTGTTCTTTCTTTTTTTAAAAATTATTAAACAAACATTTTAAATTTTAATGGAATTAGATGAATTTTTTGGGTTTTTGCAGGTCACGATGACAAATGACGGCACCGGTCTTGGAGGAACGCCATTTGTCGTTGTGCTCCGGATAAATATCAAATTTTACAGAAAAAGTGATCTTTTTTTGTTGTTGAGGGCATATTTAAAATATTTGGTTTATTGTGGCTATAACTTTTTTAAAAGCGTACATGATTAAAATACTTTTATGTTTTTTTTATTTTAATTTATTTAAGTAATGTAATCCTATAATTTATCATCATTATTATTAGACAATGTTGATTTAACTTCTAATTCCTTATTTTGTGGTAATATAATTTTTTTAACTCGTTACTGAGATGTTACTTTGTATTTTGAGAATTTATATTGTTTACTTGGTAATATAATGCCAAATGAATTTATATTGTTTACTTTTGCAGCAGCGGTTACGGAGATTTTTATTAATACCCTAAAAAAAGTTTTAATACATATACCCTCATTTTTTTTAAAATTGTTCCAACCGCCCAGCAGAGGGGTGGTCCATTATTCCACCTGACCGCTTGGGGCACAGGCGGTCCACTGAGGACCTGACCACCCATTGGCCGGGCGGTCCTCTATTTTTTTTTTAGAGATCTTAATATTTTCATTTAAATAATTTTGTGAAGTTTTAGTTTTCTTGTTTAGGGTGTGTGCCAAAAAATAAAACATTTGATATATTTATGAGTGATGTTGTAACTCTTTATAACTTTGATTTGATTTGTTAGTTGAATATCATAAGTCTAAAGATAACACTAATTAAGGACTTGCCTTGATTCTTATAATTTATTTTATTCAATATACACAAGAAAATATGGTTAGATTGCCTCAATGATGTCAATTTTTTTTTTAAATTTTTTTTTAGAGAATAATTGAAGAGCAAGAGAGAGAATAATTGAATTATTTGATTATTGTCAACATATACAATCTGTTTGAATAAGCAAACGCACACAATAAATAGTAAATGCATTTTAAAATAATTATATGAATAATTCTTGAATAATCTCTTAGGCTTTTGAGTTTTGACTAAACAAAATACTGATCGTTGTATGTCTACCGTTGATAGAAAACTTAAACTGAATTTTTGAGGCACTAAACGACCTTTTTTTTTGTAATTTTGATGCTTCGAATGCCCAGGAGTTATATAGTTATATTTATGATTCAAAATCCGGATCCGTCTCGCCCCCCCTTCCGAATTGTGGTCATATGTGCAAATCTGACTTTCCTAGTCAAAGTTATGGCTGTTTAAAGTTTTTTTGAAAAACAATGCTTCCGTGCAAGAACATCGATAACAAACCGATGCTTTATGTCCGGCTTAACGACGACAGAAGTGCATCGATGTTTCATTGCCAAAACATCGATGACGCACCCATGCTCTCTAAACGGCCATAACTTTATTATTGTCAAAACATCAATGACGCACCCATGCTCTCTCAATGACCATAACTTTAAAATGCATTTACTATTTATTATGTGCGTTTATTTTTTTAATGGATTACAGTTTTATTTTTTATTCAAAGATCATTGAAATTATCTATAATTGTTCAATATATGTCCTTTACACGATAATTATTATTTTATTTTTAAAATTCAAAACTGTCTCCTCTTATATTTCACAATCTTGTTCTAAACTTTTTTTGTTGATGTTTTTCATGAATTATGGTTATATTTATAATTCAAAAATCATCGAAAGCATGAATTATTGTTATATTTATGATTAAAAGATATGCAAAAGCATCTTGTCTGGAATAAAAAAAATGGTTATATTTATGTAGTTGAAGGTCATTGAGGCAATCTAACCATATTTCCTTGTGTATATTTGAATAAAATAAATTATTAAGAATCAATGCCAAGTCCTTAAGTGTTATATTTAGACTTGTGATATCCAACTGACAAATCAAATCAAAGTTATAAAGAGTTACGGCATCACTCATAAATATATTAAATGTCTTATTTTTGGCATACACCATAAACAAGAAAACTAAAACTTCACAAAATTATTTAAATGAAAATATTAAGATCTCTAAAAAATAAAATAAAAAATAGAGGACTGCCTGGTATATGGGCGGTTAGGTCCTCAGTGGACTGCCTGTGCCCTGGGCAATCAGGTGGACTAATGGACTGCCCCTTTGCTGGACGGTTGGGGCAATTTTAAAAAAAAAAAATTGAAGGTATATTTGTAAATTTTTTTAGGGTATTAATAAAAATCTCCGCCGCGGTTACATATTTCTAATATAGAAAAGGAGTACGACTAGAGTGTTATTGAGCTTACTCCGTGTTTTGATAAACTTAATTTTAAAATTTATTAGATTAATTTCGAACAATAAATCAAACAGTTAAAATCAATCTACTTTACTTCACAACTCACAAGTGATGTGTTTATAACTTTATATGTTAAATATAGAAAATTTCAATAATTTAATATAAAGTCAAGCGGTAAAAAAATTATGAAAAATAAATGTATTAAAATTAACTTATATCATTCTTCTTCTTCTTACTTCATTTTTACTGCTTGACTTTATATAAAATTATTTTGAAAATTTATAAATTTGAAATATGTACATTATTCGTAAAGTGATTGGTTTCAACGGTTTAATTTGTTGTCAAAGTCAATCTCAAAAAAAAAAAAAAAAACACTCGGATAACTTAAAAATTTTACTCACTAAAAAGAATAGCCCTAAGCTTCAGCCCGTGTTTATTTAACAATTTAAAGTTAGGTAATTACTAGAGAAGAACATCACGCACTTAAAGAATATTTTTTCTTTTCTTGATGAGACACTCACAGAATATCTTTTAGCCCGGAAAAATTTCATTACCTTGTAAAAAAGGGACAAGTATGACTTACAGAATAAATAATAAAATTAAGTCTTAAACAACTTATTCTTTTTTCTTTGTTCTTTTTTTTTTTGAGAAAAGAACAACCTATTCTTTTTAAAGAACCAATCAGTAAGAATGTATTGTAAAAATAAACTTTATAACGCATAAAACTTGGGTACTAAAGCAACGGTTCCCTTGACAGAATTTACTGATGCAAGTTACCAAATTAATTGGAAACCTTTTTACGCCTTGTCAATCCAAGGAATATTGAAAATTTTGTCTAAAAGGGCCTTAGTTATAACCAAATATCAATCAGAAAAACGTTGAAGCATAAAATACACAAAGTATAAATTTATTGACTAAAAGTTTATTTGCAATTATGAGCTTGAGTTAGTTGAATAGAAGCACTGAATGAGGCATGACAAAATAGATGTAGGCCATGTTTAGTTGAAGCATAAGTGAAGAATAATATTATGACTATTGTTCTTTATTTATGGAGCCAAACATGAATAACTTAAATAAACATTATAAAATAGATGTACGTAGGCCATATTTAATTGAAGCACATGTGAGAATAGAAACAATAACTTAACCGAAAGCAAAGCCATACGTGTCGAGTTTCGATATATCTTACCGCATGCTCATGAAATGTTGATAGCCAAATATCACCATACAAAATTAAAACGCAACGCAACCATCATCATGACCAGTCAACAGATTAAAAAAGCTATTGAATTTAAAGAATATATACTTCCGGCTACATTATATAGATTTTATTTTGTAATATTTTGCCTTCGTTTCCTTATTACCATTTTCTATCAATTATGATGTAATTTGTGTTAAGGATAATTAGGATTGTGTTCCGGCGTTTTTTTTTTTTTTTTTTTGAATGAATCATTTGTGAAAGATAGTTTAATTTTCTTGTATATTAATTAACATATATAATTAGCATTTATTCTGAGATAGTTGTGTTATTTTCCGTCATTTTTTTTATATCCAACATTAAATAAAAATTAATTGCCTATGTTTTTTTTTCAAAAATTATAAAAATATCCAAGCCGTTGAAAAACTCGGCGATCCAATTCTTTTTTGGACCACCCAAAAACTCAGCGGCTGAGAGTTCTTTTTTTATTTTTCCTTTGAAACATACCATAGAAGTCTTGTTTCTCCCTCCTCCCACTCACAACTCACTCAAACCTAACAAAAGAGGAAAAAAAAGGAGAAGGATAGGAAGAGAAGAGGCGATATGAGGCGGAAATGATGTACAGTACAACTGAGGTAAATCGTCTAATTGTGGCGTAACGAGAGAAAGGTCAATAAGTGGCGAGGTAGAAATTAGGATTGCAAGAGAAGAGGGTTGTTGCAACCCTAATACAACACTCCAATTGAAGGTGTTTGCAACACTCTAGTAGTTCCTCCATATGGCAAGAAAGGATGGCAGTTACAAACCTAATATGACATTCAAATTGAAGGTCTTTGTGGTACACTAGTAGTGTCTGCATACTACAAGATAATAAGTCATTTACTACCCTAACAATTTTAGGTGTCTGGAGCACTCTAGTAGTGTCCCAATATGGCAAGATAATAGGGCATTTACAACTCTAATACAACACTTGAATTGAAGGTGTTTGGAGCACTCATAAGTGTCTCTAGATGACGAGATAATAGGGCATTTACAACCCTAATACAACATGCCAATTAAAGGTGTTTGGAGTATTCTTGTAGTGTCTCTGTATGGCAAGATAATAGGGCATATGCAACCTCTAATACAACACTCCAATTCAAGGTGTTTCGAGCACTCCAGTAGTGTCTCCAGATTGCTATATGGCAAGATAATAGGGAATTTACTAGCTATATACAACACTCGAATTGAAGGTGTTTGGAGCATTCTAGTGGTGTCTCTACATGGTAAGGTAATAGGGCATTTACAACCCTAATAAAACACTCCAATTGTAGGTGTTTGTTGCACTCTAGTAGTGTCTCTATATGGCAAGATAATAGGATATTTACAACCCAAATACAACACTCCAGTCGAACGTGTTTGGAGCACTCTGGTAGTGTCTCCAGATGGGAAGATAATAGAGTATTTAGAACCCGAATGCAACACTTTAGTTGAAAGTGTTTGGAGCACTCTTGTAGTGTGTTTATATGACAAGATTATAGGGCATTTACAATGCTAATACAACACTCCAAATGAAGGTGTTCGGAGCACTCTAGTAGTGACTCCAGATAGCAAGATAATAGGCCATTTACAACCCTAATACAACACGCCAATTGAAGGTTTTTGGAGCACCCTGGTAGTGTCTCCATATGGGAAAGTAATGGAGCATTTAGAACCCTAATACAACACTCCAATCGAAAGTATATGGAGCACTCTTGTAGTGTCTATATGGCAAGATTATGGGGCATTTACAACCCTTACAACACTCTAATTGAAGGTGTTTGGGGCTCTCTAGTAGTGTCTCCAGATGGCAAGATAATAGGGCATTTACAACCCAAATACACTCCAATTGATGGTGTTTTGAACACTGTAGTACTGTCCTTATATGACAAGATAATGGGGCATTTAAAACCCTAATAAAACCCTCCAATTGAAGGTGTTTGGGGGTACTCTATTAGAGTCTCCAGATGGCAAGATAATAGGGTATTTATAACCCTATTACAACACTCCAATTGAAGGTGTTTGGAGCACTGTAGTATTCTCCCTATATGGCAAGACAATAGGGCATTTACAAATCTAATACAACACTCGAATTGAATGTGTTTGGAGCACTCTACTAGTGTCTCCAGATGGCACGATAATAGGGTATTTAGAACCCTAATACAGCACACCAATTGATGGTGTTTGAAGCACTCTAGTAATGTCTCTATACGGCAAGGTAATTGGACATTTACAACCCAAATACAACACTCCAATTGACGGTGTTTGGAGCACTCTAGTAGTGTCTCTATATGGCAAGCTAATAGAGAATTTACTAGCCATATACAACACTCGAATCGAAGGTGTTTGGAGCACTCTAGTGGTGTCTCCAGATGGAAAGATAAAGGGAATTTACTAGCCATATACAACACTCGAATTGAAGGTGTTTGGAGCACCCTAGGGGTGTCTCTAGATGACAAGATAATAGGGTATTTACAATCCTAATACAACACTCCAATTGAACGTGTTTGGAGCACTCTAATAGTGTCTCCAGATGGGAAGATAATAGCACTTTTAGAACCCTAATATAACACTCTAATTGAAAGTGTTTGGTGCACTCTTTTAGTGTCTCTATATGGCAAGATTATAGGGCATTTACAACTCTAGTACAACACTCCAGTTGAAGGTGTTTGGAGCACTCTAGTAGAGACTTTAGATAGCAAGATAATAGGCCATTCACAACCCTAATACAACATGCCAATTGAAGGTGTTTGGAGCACTCTTGTAGTGTCTCTATATGGCAAGATTATAGGGCATATGCAACCTCCAATACAACACTCCAATTCAAGGTGTTTGGAGCACTCTAGTAGTGTCACCAGATTGCTAGATAATTGGAGATTTACAACCCTAATACAAGACTCCATTTAAATGTGTTTGGAGCACTCTTGTAGTGTCTCTATATGGCTGGATTATATACCATTTACAACCCTAATACAACAATCCAATTGAGGGTGTTTGGGGCGCTCTAGTAGTGTCTCCGGATGGCAAGATAATAGGGCATTTACAATCCTAATAGAACACTCCAATTGAAGGTGTTTCGAGCACTCTAGTATTGTCCTTATATGGAAAGATAATTGGGCATTTACAACCCAAATACAACACTCCAATGGAAGGTGTTTGGGGGCACTCTTGTTGTGTCTCCAGATGGCAAGATAATAGAGTATTTATAACTCTATTACAACACTCCAATTGAAGGTGTTTGGAGCATTGTAGTAGTGTCCCTATATGGCAAGATAATAGGACATTTATAAATCTAATACAACACTTGAATTGAACGTGTTTGGAGCGCTCTAGTAGTGTCCCTATATGGGAAGATAATAGGGCAGTTACAAATCTAATAAAACACTCCAATCGAAATTGTTTGGAGCACTCTTGTAGTGTCTATATATGGCAAGATTATAGGGCATTTACAACCCCTAGTACAACACTCTAATTGAAGGTGTTTGGGGCACTCTAGTAGTGTCTCCAGATAGCAAGATAATAGGGCATTTACAACCCGAATACAACACTCCAATTGATGGTGTTTCGAACACTATAGTACTATCCTTATATGGCAAGATAAAGAGACATTTACAACCCTAATGAAACACTCCAATTGAAGGTGTTTGGGGGCACTCTATTAGTGCCTCTAGATGGCAAGATAATAGGGTATTTATAACCCTATTACAACACTCCAATTGAAGGTGTTTGGAGCACTGTAGTAGTGTCACTATATTGCAAGATAATAGGGCATTTAAAAATAAAATACAACACTTGAATTAAACATGTTTGGAGCGCTCTAGTAGTGTCTCCAGATTGCACGATAATAGGGTATTGAGAACCCTAATACAGCACACCAATTGATGGTGTTTGAAGCACTCTAGTAATGTCTCTGTATATCAAAATAATAGGGCATTTACAACCCAAATAAAACACTCCAATTGATGGTGTTTGGAGCACACTAGTCAATATAATAGGGAATAATTCCTTATACAACACTCGAATTGACGGTGTTTGGAGCACTCTAGTGGTGTCTCTAGATGGCAAGATAATAGGGCATTTACAACCCTAATTCAACACGCCAATTGTAGGTGTTTGGAGCTCTCTTGTAGTGTCTATATGGCAAGATAATGAGACATTTACAACTCTAATACAACACTTCAATTCAAGCTGTCTAGAGTACTCTAGTAGTGTCTCCAGATGGCAAGATAATAGGGCATTTACAACCCTAATACAACACTCCAATTAAAGGTGTTTCGAGCACTCTAGTAGTGTCCTTATATGGCAAGATAATAGGGCATTTACAGCCCTAATACAACACTCCAATTGAACGTATTTGGAGCACTCTAGTAGTGTCTCCAGGTGGCAAGATAATAGGCAATTTACAACCTGAATACAACACTCCAATTGAAGGTGTTTTGAGCACTCTAGTAGTGTCATTATATGGCATGATAATGGAGCATTTACAGCCCTTATACAACACTCCATTTGAACGTGTTTAGAGCACACTAGTAGTGTATCCATATGGCATAATATTTGGGTATTTAGAACCTGAATACAACACACCAATTGATGGTGTTTGAAGCACTCTTGTAGTGTGTCTAAATGGCAAAATTATAGGGCATTTACAACGCTGATACAACACTCCAATTGAAGGTGTTCGGAGCACTCTAGTAGTGTCTCCAGATGGGAACATAACAGAGTATTTAGAAACCTAATACAACACGCCAATTGAAGGTGTTTTGAGCACCCTAGTAGTGTCTCCAGATGGGAACATAACAGAGTATTTAGAACCCTAATACAACATTGCAATCGAAATTGTTTGGAGCACTCTTGTAGTGTTTCTTTATGGCAAGATTATAGGGCATTTACAACCCTAGTACAACACTCTAATTGAAGGTGTTTGGGGTACTCTAGTAGTGTCTCCAGATGGCAAGATAATAGGGCATTTACTACCCGAATACAACACTCTAATTGATGGTGTTTCGAACACTGTAGTACTGTCCTTATATGGCAAGATAATGGGGATTTACAACCCTAATAAAACACTCCAATTGAAGGTGTTTGGGGGCACTCTATTAGTGTCTCCAGATGACAAGATAATAGGCCATATACAACTCGAATACAACACTCCAATTGAAGGTGTTTCGAGCACTCTAGTAGTGTCCTTATATGGCAAGATAATGAGGCATTTACTGCCCTAATACAACACTCCAATTGAACGTGTTTGGAGCACCCTAGTAGTGTCTCCAGATGGCAAGATAATAGACCATTTACAACACAAATATAACACTCCAATTGAAGGTGTTTCAAGCACTCTAGTAGTGTCCTTGTAGGGCATGATAATGGGGGCATTTACAGCCCTATATAAGACCCCGATTGAAGGTGTTTGGGGGCACTCTGGTAGTGTTTTCAGATGGCAAGATAATAGAGTATTTATAACCCTATTACAACACTCCAATTGAAGGTGTTTGGAGCACTGTAGTAGTGTCCCTATATGGCAAGATAATAGGGCATTTACAAATCAAATACAACACTTGAATTGAACGTGTTTGGAGCGCTCTAGTAGTGTCTCCAGATTGCACGATAATAGGGTATTTAGAACCCTAATACAGCACACCAATTGATGGTGTTTGAAGCACTCTAGTAATGTCTCTGTATATCAAGATAATAGGCCATGTACAACCCAAATAAAACACTCCAATTGATGGTGTTTGGAGCACACTAGTAGTGTCTCTATATGTCAATATAATAGGGAATTTACATTTCTTATACAACACTCGAATTGACGGTGTTTGGAGCACTCTAGTGGCGTCTCTAGATGGCAAGATAATAGGACATTTACAACCCTCATATAACACTCCAAATGAAGTTGTTTGTTGCACTCTAGTAGTGTCTCTATATGCCAGCATAACAGCACATTTACCACCCAAATACAACACTCCAACTGAAAGTGTTTGCAGCACGCTTGTACTGTCTCTATATGGCAAGATTATAGGGCATTTACAACCCTAATTCAACACGCCAATTGAAGGTGTTTGGAGCACTCTAGTAGTGTCTCCAGATGGCAAGATAATGGGGCATTTACAACCCTAATACAACACTCCAATTGAAGGTGTTTCGAGCACTCTAGTAGTGTCCTTATATGGAATGATAATTGGGAATTTACAACCCAAATACAACACTCCAATGGAAGGTGTTTCGGGGCACTCTAGTAGTGTCTCCAAATGTCAAGATAATTGGCCATATACAACTCGAATACAACCCTCTAATTGAAGGTGTTTCGAGCACTCTAGTAGTGTCCTTATATGGCAAGATAATGGGGCATTTACAGCCCAAATACAACACTCCAATTGAACGTGTTTGGAGCACTCTAGTAGTGTCTCCTGGTGGCATGATAATAGGCCATTTACAACCCGAATACAACACTCCAATTGAAGGTTTTTCGAGCACTCTAGTAGTGTCCTTATATGGCTTGATAATGGGGCACTTACAGCCCTAATACAACACTCCAATTGAAGGTGTTTGGGGGCTCTCTAGTATTGTCTCCAGATGGCAAGATAATAGGGTATTTATAACCCCATTACAACACTCCGATTGAAGGTATTTGGAGCACTCTAGTAGTGTATCTATATGGGAAGATAATAGGGCAGTTACAAATCTAATACAACACTCGAATTGAACGTGTTTGGAGCACACTAGTAGTGTATCCAGCTGGCACGATAATTGGGTATTTAGAACCCGAATACAGCACACCAAGTGATGGTTTTGAAGCACTCTAGTAATGTCTCTATATGAAAGATAACAGGGCATTTACAATCCAAATAGAACACTCCAATTGATAGTGTTTGGAGCACTCTAGTAGTGTCTCTATATGGCAAGATAATAGGGAATTTACAACCCTTATACAACACTCGAATTGAAGGTGTTTGGAGCACTTTAGTAGTGTCTCCAGATGGCAAGATAATAGGGCATTTACAACCCTAATACAACACTCCAATTGAAGGTGTTTGAAGCACTCTAGTAGTGTTCTTATATGGAAAGATAGTTGGGCATTTACAACCCAAATATACAACACTCCAATGGAAGGTGTTTGGGGGCACTCTAGTAGTGTCTCCAGATGACAAGATAATAGGCCATATACAACTCGAATACAACACTCCAATTAAAGGTGTTTCGAGCACTCTAGTAGTGTCCTTATAGGGCAAGAGAATGAGGCATTTACAACCCTAATACAACCCTAAAATTGAAGATGTTTGGAGCACTCTAGTAGTGACTCCAGATAGCAAGATAATAGGTCATTTATAACCCTAATACAACACGCCAATTGAAGGTGTTTGGAGCACCCTAATAGTGTCTCCTGATGGAAAGATAGTAGAGCATTTAGAACCCTAATACAACACTTCAATCCAAAGTGTTTGGAGCACTCTT
The DNA here is from genome assembly GCF_964058835.1 of Carex rostrata. NCBI lineage: Eukaryota > Viridiplantae > Streptophyta > Magnoliopsida > Poales > Cyperaceae > Carex > Carex rostrata. The sequence continues at coordinate 7,878,376 of NC_135936.1, forward strand.
GTAGTGTCTCTATATGGCAAGAATATTGGGCATTTACAACCCTACTACAACACTCGAATTGAAGGTGTTTGGAGCACTCTAGTGGTGTCTCCAAATGACAAGATAATAGGGCATTTGTAACCCTAATACAACACTCCAATTGAACATTTTTGGAGCACTCTTATAGTGTCTCCAGTTGGGAAGATAATAGCACTTTTAGAACACTAATACAACACTTCAATTGAAAGTATTTGGCGCCCTCTTTTGGTGTCTCTATATGGCAAGATTATAGGGCATTTACAACCCTTGTAGAACACTCCAATTGAAGGTGTTTGGAGCACTCTAGTAGTGACTCTAGATAGCTAGATAATAGGCCATTTACAACCTACAACATGCCAATTGAAGGTGTTTGAAGCACTCTTGTAGTGTCTCCAGATGACAAGATAATAGGACATTTACAACCCAAATACAGCACTCCATTTGATGGTGTTTGGAGCACTCTAGTAAGGTCTCCAGATAGGAAGATAATAGAGCATTTACATTCCTTATACAACATTCCAATTGATGGCGTTTGGAGCACTCTAGTGGTGTCTCTATATGGCAAGATAATAGGGAATCTACTAGCCCTATACAACACTCGAATTGAAGGTGTTTGAAGCACTCTAGTGGTGTCTTCAGATGACAAGCATTTGTAACCCTAATACAACACTCCAATTGAACGTGTTTGGAGCACTCTTATAGTGTCTCCAGTTGGGAAGATAATAGCACTTTTAGAACACTAATACAACACTCCAATTGAAAGTGTTTGGCGCCCTCTTTTGGTGTCTCTATATGGCAAGATTATAGGGCATTTATAACCCTTGTAGAACACTCCAATTGAAGGTGTTTGGAGTACTCTAGTAGTGACTCTAGATAGCTAGATAATAGGCCATTTATAACCCTAATAAAACGTGCCAATTTAAGGTGTTTGGAGCACTCTTGTAGTGTCTCTCTATGGCAAGATAATAGGACATATGCAACCTCTAATACAAGACTCCAATTGAAGGTGTTTCGAGCACTCTAGTAGTGTCCTTATTTGACAAGATAATAGGGTATTTACAACCTTAATACAACACTCCAATTGAAGATGTTTGAAACACTCTAGTAGTGACTCCAGATAGCAAGATAATAGGCCATTTAGAACCCTAATACAACACGCCAATTGAAGGTGTTTGGAGCACCCTAATAGTGTCTCCTGATGGAAAGATAATAAAGCATTTAGATCCCTAATACAACACTCCAATCGAAAGTGTTTGGAGCACTCTTGTAGTGTCTCTATATGGCAAGAATATTGGGTATTTACAACCCTAGTACAACACTCCAATTGAAGGTGTTTGCGGGCACTCTAGTAGTATCTCGAGATGGCAAGATAATAGGGAATCTACTAGCCATATACAACACTCGAATTGAAGGTGTTTGGAGCACTCTAGTGGTGTCTCCAGATGACAAGATAATATGGCATTTGTAACCCTAATACAACACTCCAATTGAACGTTTTTGGAGCACTCTTATAGTGTCTCCAGTTGGGAAGATAATAGCACTTTTAGAACACTAATACAACACTTCAATTGAAAGTATTTGGCGCCCTCTTTTGGTGTCTCTATATGGCAAGATTATAGGGCATTTACAACCCTTGTAGAACACTCCAATTGAAGGTGTTTGGAGCACTCTAGTAGTGACTCTAGATAGCTAGATAATAGGCCATTTATAACCCTAATACAACATGCCAATTTAAGGTGTTTGGAGCACTCTTGTAGTGTCTATATATGGCAAGATAATAGGACATATGCAACCTCTAATACAAGACTCCAATTCATGGTGTTTCGAGCTCTCTAGTAGTGTCTCCAGATGGTAAGATAATATGGCATTTACAACCCAAATACAGCACTCCAATTGATGGTGTTTGGAGCACCCTAGTAAGGTCTCCAGATGGGAAGATAATAGAGCATTTACAACCCTTATATAACACTCCAATCGAAATTGTTTGGAGCTCTCTTGTAGTGTCTCTATATAACAAGATTATATGGCATTTACAACCCTAGTACAACACTATAATTGAATGTGTTTGGGGAACTCTAATAGTCTCTCCAGATGGCATGATAATAGGGCATTTACAACCCGAATGAATACTCCAATTGATGGTGTTTCGAACACTGTTGTACTGTCCTTATATGGCAAGATAATGGGGGCATTTACAACCCTAATAAAACACTCCAATTGAAGGTGTTTGGGGGCACTCTAGTAGTGTCTCCAAATTGCTAAATAATAGGAGATTTATAACCCAATTACAATACTCCAATTGAAGGTGTTTGGAGCACTGTAGTAGGGTCCCTGTATGGCAAGACAATAGGGCATTTACAAATCTAATACAACACTCGAATTGAATGTGTTTAGAGCCCTCTAGTAGTGTCTCCAGATGACACGATAATATAGTATTTAGAACCCTAATACAACACACCAATTGATGGTGTTTGAAGCACTCTAGTAATGCCTCTGTATAGCAAGATAACAGGGCATTTACAACCCAAATAAAACACTCCAATTGATGGTGTTTGGAGCAGTCTAGTACTGTCTCTATATGTCAATATAATAGGGAATTTACATCCGTTATACAACACTCGAATTGAGGGTGTTTGGAGCATTCTTGTGGTGTCTCTAGATGGCAAGATAATAGGGTATTTACAACCTTAAAACACTCCAAATGAAGGTGTTTGTTGCACTCTAGTAGTGTCTCTATATGACAACATAACAGGACATTTACAATCCTAATACAGCACTCAAATTGAAAGTGTTTGCAACACTCTTGTAGTGTCTCTATATGGCAAGATTATAGGGCATTTACAACCCTAATTCAATACGCATATTGAAGGTGTTTGGAGCACTCTTGTAGTGTCTCTATATGGCAAGATAATGAGACATTTGCAACTCTAATACAACACTTCAATTCAAAGTGTTTGGAGCACTCTAGTAGTAACTCCAGATGGTAAGATAATAGGGCATTTGCAACCCAAATACAACACTCCAATTCACGGTGTTTGGAGCACTCTAGTAATGTCTATATGGCAAGATAATAGGGCATTTACAACCCAAATAAAACACTCCAATTGATGGTATTTGGAGCACACTAGTAGTGTCTCTATATGTCAATATAATAGGGAATTTACATTCCTTATACAACATTCGAATTGACGGTGTTTGGAGCACTCTAGTGGTGTCTCTAGATGACAAGATAATAGGACATTTACAACCCTAATATAACACTCCAAATGAAGGTGTTTGTTGCACTCTAGTAGTGTCTCTATATGGCAAGATAACAGGACATTTACAACCCTAATATAACACTCCAATTGAAAGTGTTTGCAGCACTCTTGTAGTGTCTCTATATGGCAAGATAATAGGACATTTACAACCTTAATACAACACTCCAATTAAACGTGTTTGGAGCACTCTAGTAGTGTTCCCAAATAGCAAGATAATAGGACATTTGCAACCCTAATACAACACTCCAATTGAAGGTGTTTCGAGCACTCTAGTAGTGTCCTTATATAGCAAAATAATGGGGCATTTAAAACCTTAATATAACACTCTAATTGAATGTGTATGGAGCAATGTTATAGTGTCTCTATGTGGCAGGATTATAGGGCATTTACAACCCTAATACAACACTCCAATTGAGGGTGTTTAGGGTACTCTAGTAGTGTCTCCAGATGGCGAGATAATAAGACATTTACAACCCCAATACAACACTCCAATTGAAGGTGTTTCGAGCACTCTAGTAGTGTCCTTATATGGCAAGATAATTGGGCATTTACAACCCAAATACAACACTCCAATTGAAGGTGTTTGGAGAACTCTAGTGGTGTCTCTAGATTGCAATATAATAGGGCATGTACAACCCTAATATAACACTCCAATTGAAGGTGTTTGGAGCACTCTAGTACTGTCTCCAGATGAGAAGATAATAGACCATTTAGAACCCTAATACAACACTCCAATTGAAAGTGTTTGGAGCAGGCTTGTAGTGTCTTTATATGGCAAGATTATAGGGCATTTACAACCTTAATACAACACTCCAGTTGAAGGTGTTTGAAGCACTCTTGTAGTGACTCCAGATAGCAAGATAATAGACCTTATACAACCCTGATACCACACGCCAATTGAAGGTGTTTGGAGCACTCTTGTAGTGTCTATATGACAAGATAATAGGACATTTGCATCCCTAATACAACACTTCAATTCAAGGTGTTTGGAGCACCCAAGTAGCGTCTCCAGATGGCAAGATAATAGGACATTTGCAATCCAAATATAACACTCAAATTGAAGGTGTTTGGGGCACTCTAGTAATGTCTCTATATGACAAGATAATATGATATTTACATCTCTAATACAACACTCAAATTGAAGTTGTTTGGAGTACTCTAGTAGTGACCCTAGATAGCAAGATAATAGGTAATTTACAATCCTAATATAACACACCAATTGAAGGTGTTGAGAGCACCCTAATAGTGTCTCCAGATGGGAAGATAATAAAGCATTTAGAATCCTAATACAACACCCCAATTGAAACTGTTTCGAGCACTCTTGTTGTGTCGTTATATGGCAAGATTGTAGGGCATTTACAACCCTAGTACAATATTCCAATTGAAGGTGTTTGGGGCACTCTAGTAGTGTCTCCAGATGGCAAGATAATGGGGCATTTACAACCCGAATACAACACTCCAATTGAAGGTGTTTCGAGCACTCTAGTAGTGTCGTTATATGGCAAGATAATGTGGCATTTACAACCCTAATACAACACTCCAATTGAAGGTGTTTGCGGGTACTCTAGTAGTATCTCCAGATGGCAAGATAATAGGGTATTTACAGCCTTACTACAACACTCCAAGTGAAGGTATTTGGACCACTCTAGTAGTATCCCTATATGGCAATATAATAGAGCATTTACAAATCTAATACAACACTCGAATAGAACGTGTTTGGAGTACTTTAGCAGTGTCTCCAGATGGCACGATAATAGGGTATTTAGAACCCTAATACAGCACACCAATTGATGGTGTTTGAAGTATTCTAGTAATGTCTCTATATAGCAAGATAAATTTGCAGTTTTAGACTGTATTACTACAAAAAAAAATTTGCGGTTTGGGTAGATTTCAAAATCCCGCGCAACTTTGGTTAGTTTTTGAATTTAATTATTTTTTTTGGATATTTATAAAAAAATTCGGAATTAAACCACATAGTAACTTAAAACATTTTATTTTTCTTAATTCCTTATAAAACTACCATATATATATCTTGCTAAATTTTGATGGATGTAGATTTTAACAGTAAAATTTTGGTTCAAAACAACGAAGAGGTAAGAGAAAAAATTTATTTGTACAATTATATAAATACCTCTAAACAAAGAAATAATGAATTATATAACGAAATTATAGAAATAATGAACCATTAATTTAAATGAATTTTTATTTTTATTTTATTGGTTTAAAAAGAAAAAAAAACAGAAAAAGAAAAAAAAAAGCAAAAAAAAAAAAAAAACCAATCCGAACTGGACCAGATCCATACCCACCCGAACCAACCCACGAACCCGGATCGAGCAACCCGCGGACCCGTGCTACCGGGGAGTTGAGCCGGGTCGGGTAAGAGTTTTTGAAAATAAACCCGTGCTATCCTATCCGAGCTACCCGCGGACCCGAGCAACCCGTGCCCGTGCCAACCCCCGCCTGCGCGGGTTTGACCCTTACCCACCCGGTCCAGCCCATTTTCAATACACTACTCTCAACCACATCTGTCACCCTAGAAATCGGGGCGTCTGATTACCATATTTAATTGGAACAGTTTGATCTGTACCAAGATTCACACAGACAATTCAGAATTTATGTAAATCAATTATATATGCACGATCTTAATACAAATTAAACAACTCTAACATAGCATAAGACCGAATTTAGTCCAATACCCATTGAACCGTCACCCACTCAATACGCTTAACCGGGAAAAAGAATATCTGATGAATGGCTAGGTTAGATCAGACGGCCCAAACTTAGTCTATATAATCTTGTGTCCTAGATCGGACGGTACTAAGGTGTTCAGTCCGATCTCCAGTAGCAGTACCATGCGGCATAATGGTTTTTTGCGTTGTTTCCGGGAACAGCTAGCCTTATTTGTTTTCTTCCTTTTATGTGCATGTGCCTACTTGTGCGAACTGTCACATTTTGGGCTGCACAAAAGAAAAGAGGAGTTAAAATTAGTCTTTGATCGTAAATTCGCAATTCTTGCGAATCATGAAATAATAAAATAATGTTTTTTTTTTTTAAGGTTGGAGGCTAACAACCCGCCAACGTTTTGTATTAATAAGAAAAAAAATTTAGAAAGTCTAGACCTACTCTAGTTACATCAAAATTTACAGATTAAAAAGAACTCTAAACAAAGCATAATATATCCCTGCGTGATTTCCTCTTTTGCCCTCTCGACACTTTTCCAACGTATATCTCAGCATGCTTGGTTCCACGATTGAATTTCCAATATCGTATCTAGGGATGTCAATGGCTACGATACGGGTAGAGTGGAACAATTTTCATACTCATACCAACTAAGAATTGACCTTACTCATATTCTACCCATACCCATTAAGATTAGCGGGTAATGAAACAGTAATGGACGAATAATGAATAATACAAATTTGTTATTAGTATCGGTTAAAATTAATAGGTCGACAGTAATTCTTAGTTATTAGTCTCGGATAATGGTAAACAGCCGACTGTAATAGCATTAGTGTCGGCTAATTGTAAATAACCGATACTAAAGTATTAGTGTCAGCTATTTTAGGCGACACTAATTGTGTGTTCTCCACTAGTGAAATATAATAGTTTTATTATTTTCAAAGGTTTAAATAGCGTTTATCGCGTCATAGCGGACTGGCTAAAAAAACGGCGCTATGCCCAAATAGCACCGATAGCGCCATAGCTTTTATGGTCCAAAAATGCTATAGCGTGCTATTTAGAATCTTGATTATTTTTGTTATAAACTATCAAAACTTATCATGTCATATGTATGCAATCACAATTACTAATTTATAAAATTAAAATACAAATATACAATCAATTCTAACTAATATTTTTTATGAAGTAAAACAAATCAAAATCACAAATAACTCTTCTAACAAATTCAATTCGTTAACTAAATAACAAAACATTCAAATAAAAAAAAATAACATGTTTAGCATAATATTCTTTTTACAATAACATGCATACATTTTGTCATGATGTAATTTATTTTATATAATTACCCGTTACCCAACAGGTACGAAATAACATTTACCCGTACCCATACCTGTTTATCGAACAAAAAAAAAATCATTACTCATATCCATACCCAATAAGCTAATGAAAAAAATATCTTACCCATACATGTCTTATCGAATGCGATACGGGTAGGGTAAACGTGTAAATGGATATCATTGACACCCGTAGTTGTATCATTAATTATTTTTTTTAACAGTTTTACTATTGTGTGAAAAAAACCTCATGTTTCTTTCTAGCCTATCCTTTGTTGTCCTTGATTGTTCTCTAGCCTAAATAAAGGAATATAAGTGTTTCTGGATTTAAATGTGAAAATAATTAATTGTTATTTATATTAAATTATTAGTTGATGAGATATAATTAAATTATATGATTGAACAAGTGATGAGATAAACTAATTTAAATAAATAAAATCCCGTCTTTTATTTAGAAGCGAAAACAAAACTTCTCATATAGAAGATCACATGTACAAATTCTGACTAATTTTTTTTGTTTAAATTAAAATATTTAAAGTCGAAAGAATTGATGTCATACTATATTTCTCTCCGAATTTCATTTGGAATTCTTATTAAAATTCAAGGCATAATTTTAATTCAGTCTGATATAATGACAGGGCATTCGAAACTTTACAACCCAATTACACTATGCACCACATTTTATTCTTGGAAAAGATAACTGGATAAGATATTGTACAATGCGCTGAGAGCTGTGCAGAGGATTGAGATGGCAATAAAAAGTCGCTAAGATAAGAGCATAAAAGTTTCGGATGCAAACTAGTCGCGAAGTTTGGCACATGGCAACCCGTCTGATGGAACATGGTGATAAAAGTTTGACAATATATTAAAGTCGGCATCTTTCTTGGCCTCCAGTTTTTCTGTGGCATGTAATTAAATCTTAAATGCGAAATGAGGAAATATATAAAGTACGACAACATTATGAATTATTAGATTGTATATGTTGAATATTCATGATGCTTTCGTTAGATGCAAATGATTTATATTAGTATTGATGGAGTTCCTTCATAGTATTATGTTTTGTTATTGTTTATCTGTATTGTATTTTCTTTATTTTGTATGATCAACAACTCATAAAATTTATGTTCTACTAGAGATGTTAATTGTCTTCTCGCAATGAACATAGGAAGAAATCTCTATTTTCAAAGAAAATTCACTATCTTCTCGCCACCAAAAAAAAAAAAAAATTAAAAAAAGAAATGAAACTTGTTATCATCAAATTAAACTTGAACCCTCAAGTTGTCCCCTTCTATAGAGGTGCTACTTTTACCCGATTACTCAGATCCGATTCGGAACCGACCTGGATATGATTAACTTGGATAAGGTATGGTTTAAAAAATATAACCGGTTAAATTATAAGTACGGTTACAAAATTAATAATTATCTGATTCGAATTCAAACCAGAACCGATACCGTAATGGTTAGGATATTGGTTTTATTTAATTATCCGACTCATAACCAAACATGACCCGATACCCGTATAAATATCCGATAAAACATATATTAATAACTATTAATATATAAAAATACAACTTTGCATATTAATTTTTGCACAAGTCGTGGTAAGCCCAATACTTTTTCACAACTTGAATGTGAGAAAATATAATCCAGTCACATATTCGCTATGTTTATACACATGGATGGATACCAAATTTATTCCTTCCGTAATAGCCACATCAATTTTTTAAATAAAATTTATTGCTATGAATACATCCTTCAATATTTGCCTTAATATCCTCTGCATAATAATAAAAATTTATTACTCTCATTAATATGCACTTTCTACAAATTATTAGTATTACATTCATATATATTTTTGAACCATAGAAAAGAAAATCGTCATCTCCAATATTTTATTTTCTAAAAATTATATCTCTTCTTCAATATTTTTATTTTCAAAAGTTATTTCTCTCCATCCTCATGATTTTGAAAGCTATTACCAAAAACAAAAATCTTTTCAATTTTTTTGTTATACGATGAGTACTCCAAACAATCAACAATCAAATTATGAAAACAATACTATCTAAGTTCCACAAAATATTATTGAAGACTCTAATGAGAAAAAAAAAAAATCTGTAGTATGGAAGAAGTACTGAATTGCAAAGGTTGAATCAATAGGATAGTATTTTTTTTTTTAATTTAGATAGATAACTAATAATTTAGAGTTATTATTTTTTATTGTGTTATGTAGCATGATATATTTTATTATTTATGAACAAGATCAATAGTATAATTTTTATTTTGCAGTAGTTTTAATTTATCTTATAATGATTTATGATATGAGATGTTTAAGAAATTATAATATAATTATATTAAATGTAAATGATATTTCAATATCCGCTCCGGATCTAGAACCGCCCCGTATCCGAACCGGATCCAATAATCTACAAATAAGTTATGGGTATCTATCTATCCGAAACCAAAAGACTGGACCTGTTATATATACGGGTAGATGGGTATCCGGATCCGGACCCAACCTGATTTGAAACAAATAAGTATATGGATCGAAAGTCGGACCCGAACACTTTTAAAATATGAGTTAAAATATAATAGTATCCTGATCCGACCCGACCCGATAACACCTCTACCCTTCTCACTAAATGGATTCTTAATATTAACTTGTTGATTCCCAAATAAGATTAAATGGAGCCCTACCTCGTTGACCTGTTGGCATGCCCTGTTAGAATTTTTTAATTTTTCAATTTTTTTTTCTATTATATTATTTGGCTGTTCATTTCGTCTTCATTTGCTGAGCCAATCGACTGTCTTCATTTTCAGCAATTTCTTATATTTTCTAATTTATTTCAATCCCATTTCTACTGCTATTACAAAATTCATCGTTATTTTTTAAAAAACGTGTGATCATCTTGGCCTATTTTTAAGATCAAACACTAAAGTGTTCATTTGCTCTCATTATCTGTATTACTCTCATTATTTACTAATACATGATTATGTAATAAATTCTTAAATTAATCACATTTAAAGAAAGTGATCAAACATATGAGATAGACACAAATAAAATTAGTCAGATATTGTTTTATCTCCTTGTTTAAATTTAATTGTGACTTCGTGTCATGATTAACTACAAGAAGGGAAATGAGAAAAAATATCAAACATGTGAGATAATTAACGAAGCATCTATAACAATACAAATTTCACAGTAAAATAATTAAATTTAATAAAGTATTTGATAGTATAAATATCATATTTAAATAAAGTGATCAAAATATTCATTACTGATCAAATCATCACATTTAAAGGAAGTGGTCAAAACAAACTTTAATTATATTAGGATGCGCCATCTTTTATAAATTTATTGAGCAAGGAAATCCAAAGAAAAAAAAGACCCCAACAACAAAAATTAAGAACCAGAATGTTACATTTAAACTCAGAAACAGTTAATGTCAGAATTGCTTAACTATTGATACAAAGACTTTTTCTTCCCAGATAATGCTGGTACAAAGATCTTTTCTTCTGAAATAATTTACCAGCAGCATGCATTCAAACTCATAAATAAAGAATCACTTAATCTTCTCTCTCTTTATAAAGCTTCGCACAAGCCTCTTCTCTCTCTCTCTCTCTCTCTTTAAATCTTTGTTGGAGCTACCAAGTCATATATTAATATGCAAAAATAATACATCATACTATCTCATGAAACTAGTATACTCACAACCGTATCAAAATACAAACAACATCAAGCAATCCCAAGCCCAGCAAGCATACCTTCAAAAAAATAAAATTACATCCAGTCCCTGGCTAACTAAAAATTTACAACAATTTGATCTATAAACCAAACTTAGCATACCAATTCACATGTTGATACTACCATACCAGTTGCATATATACCACTGGTGTATCAGTAGCGTACTAGGAGGCACAAATGACCTTCTGTGATAATTTTGTTGTTTCGGTACTGCCAGTACCATCTGGTGACCCTGGCCTGTAAATACTTAAATATCCTTCTCCCTCATTCATTTCATTCTCCGTTACAAAGCACGGACACTTGACTAGTAGATGAAAAAGAATGCTAAGCAAAGCACAATATATCCTTGTGTGATTTCCTCTTTGCTCTCTCGACACTTTTCCAATGTATATCTCAGCATGCTTGGTTCCACAATTGAATTTCCAATATCGCATCGTTAATTAAAATTTCCACAGTTTTACTTTGGTGTGAGAAAAATCTCATGTATCTTTCTAGCCTATCCTTTGTTGTCCTTAATTGTTTTCTAGTCTAAATAAGGAAATATAAATGTTTCTGGATTTAAATGAGAAAAAAATAATTGTTATTTATATTAAATTCACTAGTGGAAAAACAGAAATCAGGATCGGCCTATCTGGATCGGTTATATGGACACCCGATCCTAATAAGTATCTGGATCGGTTTATTTAAAAAAACCGATCCTAAAAACTATTCAGATCGGTTTTTAGTAACAACCGATCCTAGTTTATTACTATTAGGATCGGTTTTTTGTGGAAACGGATCCTGATACTATCAGGATCGGTTTTATTTTAGAACCGATCCTAATAGTTCAATCATTTGGATCAGTTTTTAGTAAAAACCGATCCTGATAGTATCAGGATCCGTTTCCAACAAAAACCGATCCTGATAATTAAAATATCTCAAATAAATCTTATTAATTGAAATATATCATAAAATAGCATCTGGATCGGGTCTATACATAATAACCGATCCAGATAACTTAAATACATATAACAAATTAAAATATATCAGAAAATAGCATCTGGATCGGTTTTTAGCAATAAAACCGATCCAGATACTATCAGGAACGGTTTTATTGCTAAAAACCGTTCTTGATAATTTTTTTTTTTTTTTTTTTTTTTTTTTTTTTTTTTTTTTTTTTTTTTTTTTTTAAGGTAGCATGGTAAAACCTGGCCAGCTTTCAAGTACTTTTTTTTTTTTTTTTAAAGAGGTTTATAATTAAATTAATTTCTTTAAAGAGGTCAAATTAAAGATATTTCATTCCCTATGTACATCCTATATATGAACCGTCTGATCAAATTCGAAATAATATGGTCTTGGTCTAACCATATATATTTTGTTATCTCAGGTAATATGAATTCGTTTCCATTTGTTCATGACATCAATTAAGCAATTAATTTTATGGTATTAATTTATAAATAATAAATAAATAATTAAACAAACAATTATACAAACACAAACAAGTTGTTTATTTTTTTTTAAATAATCTCTGGTTATATATATATATCTCAGATAACTTAAATACATATAACAAATGAAATATATATCAGAAAATAGCATCTGGATCGGTTTTTAGCAATAAAACCGATCCAAATACTATCAGGAACGGTTTTATTGCTAAAAACCGTTCTTGATAATTTTTTTTTTTTTTTTTTTTTTTTTTTTTTTTTAAAGGTAGCATTGTAAAACCTGGCCAGCTTTCAAGTATATTTTTTTTTTAAAAAAGAGGTTTATAATTGAATTAATTTCTTTAAAGATGTCAAATTAAAGATATTTAATTCCCTATGTACATCCTATATATGAACCGTCTGATAAAATTCGAATCAATATGGTCTTGGTCTAACCATATATATTTTGTTATCTCAGGTAATATGAATTCGTTTCCATTTGTTCATGACATCAATTAAGCAATTAATTTTATGGTATTAATTTATAAATAACAAATAAATAATTAAACAAACAATTATACAAACACAAACAAGTTGTTTATTTATTTTTAAATAATCTCTGGTTATATATATATATCTCAGATAACTTAAATACATATAACAAATGAAATATATATCAGAAAATAGCATCTGGATCGGTTTTTAGCAATAAAACCGATCCAAATACTATCAGGAACGGTTTTATTGCTAAAAACCGTTCTTGATAATTTTTTTTTTTTTTTTTTTTTTTTTTTTTTTTTTTTTAAAGGTAGCATTGTAAAACCTGGTCAGCTTTCAAGTATATATATTTTTTTAAAAAGAGGTTTATAATTGAATTAATTTCTTTAAAGATGTCAAATTAAAGATATTTAATTCCCTATGTACATCCTATATATGAACCGTCTGATAAAATTCGAATCAATATGGTCTTGGTCTAACCATATATATTTTGTTATCTCAGGTAATATGAATTCGTTTCCATTTGTTCATGACATCAATTAAGCAATTAATTTTATGGTATTAATTTATAAATAACAAATAAATAATTAAACAAACAATTATACAGACACAAACAAGTTGTTTATTTTTTTTTAAATAATCTCTGGTTATATATATATATCTCAGATAACTTAAATACATATAACAAATGAAATATATATCAGAAAATAGCATCTGGATCGGTTTTTAGCAATAAAACCGATCCAAATACTATCAGGAACGGTTTTATTGCTAAAAACCGTTCTTGATAAATTTTTTTTTTTTTTTTTTTTTTTTTTTTTTTTTTTTTTTTTTTTTTTTTAAAGGTAGCATTGTAAAACCTGGCCAGCTTTCAAGTATATTTTTTTTTTAAAAAAGAGGTTTATAATTGAATTAATTTCTTTAAAGATGTCAAATTAAAGATATTTAATTCCCTATGTACATCCTATATATGAACCGTCTGATAAAATTCGAATCAATATGGTCTTGGTCTAACCATATATATTTTGTTATCTCAGGTAATATGAATTCGTTTCCATTTGTTCATGACATCAATTAAGCAATTAATTTTATGGTATTAATTTATAAATAACAAATAAATAATTAAACAAACAATTATACAAACACAAACAAGTTGTTTATTTTTTTTAAATAATCTCTGGTTATATATATATTTCTCAGATAACTTAAATACATCTAACAAATAAAATATATATCAGAAAATAGCATCAGGATCGGTTTTTAGCAATAAAACCGATCCAGATACTATCAGGAACGGTTTTATTGCTAAAAACCGTTCTTGATAATTTTTTTTTTTTTTTTTTTTTTTAAGAACAACTTTGAAAATAAAATAGTATTAGAATCAGTTATTTCAAATAACCAATTCTAATACTATTTTTTTGTATATGGCATATGGTTCAATTATATGGTTGTTGTATATGTAATTAGTGTGGTGATTAATAGAATATATATATGGTTGTTGTATATGGCATATGGTTCAATTATAAATATTTTTTGATGAAAATTAATGTAATTTACATTATTAAAATTTATGTGATAATATAATTAGTTATTTGACATTGATATTTCATTTTGAAGTCATTTTGACTATTGAATTTTTTTATACAATCATGCATGATGCATCAATGACTTGTGCCATATAATAATATACATAGGACTTGAACCCTTGTTGTGTGGGGTTGTGAAGGAACGAATACGAATATTAGCATTTGGTCGATCGGAACCGTTAAAATGAAAGAATGTCATATTAATTTCACCATTATAAAATTTGATACAATTCGGGATTCGTGTACTAGTTCATCAAAGCAAAACAATATAGCAACATCGCACGGCCGTAAATAATTTACGTTGGATCAAAACTTACAGTTGTCGGGCCTTCGGCACTTTTACGTTATTAATGTTCCATGTTATATCTTGATCATTTTAAAAATTATTACATGTCATTTAATTACAGACCCACCGTTGGATGATCATGCAGAAATGAACGGTCTGCATTCCATTTAACAATTTGATGCCATTAATAATAATAAAATTGTACAAAATTGATCATAGTAGAGTTGATTTGGCCATACAAACACAAATAAATAAATTTGATATTTTTCACATTTTTCTTAATATTTATCTGTGTACATGCATTATCAACAGAAAATAAAATAAATGGTAGCCGTTTGATGGTTGATAGACCATCAATATGAGTGGGGTTTACCGCAGTGATCTTTCTTATATATAGTATCAGGATCGGTTTTTTATAAAAAACCGATCTTGATACTATTTTTTTTTCAAAGTTGGTTCTGCAGCAAAAAAAAAAAAAAAAAAAAAAAAAAAAAAAATTATCAAGAACGGTTTTTAGCAATAAAACCGTTCCTGATAGTATCTGGATCGGTTTTTTATAAAAAACCGATCCTGATTTTTTTTTTTTTTTTGCAGAACCCATTTTGAAAAAAAAATTTATCAAGATCGGTTTTTATATAAAAAACCGATCCTGATACTATTTTTTTCAAAGTTAGTCCCGCCAAAAAAAATTAGTATTAGGATCGGTTTTTTATAAAAAACCGATCCTGATACTATTAGGATCGGTTTTTTATAAACAACCGATCCTAATGATAACTCCCTATATAACCTGCTTAGGGTTCTTCTTATTTTCATTCCGCGCCTCTCATTTTCAACTTAGCGTCTCTCTCACTGTCTCCGTCTCTCCCTCTGTACTCTTTGTGTCTCTCTCTCTGTCTCCGTCTCTCCCTCTCCTCCGTGTCTCTCTCTCTCTTTCTCTCCGTCTCTTCCTCTCAAAGCCGAGCCTCTCGCACCTCCGGCTCGGCCGATCAACTATTACGGTATTAACTTTATATAATTTTCTCATTATTATGCTTTAAAAACACATTTTTTTGTATTTTTTATTGTAAAATGTTTTTCCATCTAATTGTTACATTTGTTTTTATTTTTAGGATCTTTTTTAATCTCAAGTGATGTGATTGCAAAAGAGGTAATTATTGATTTTTTTATTGTTGTGCTTTACATTAATTGCATAAATGTGTGTTAATTGAAGAAATAGCTCAATTAGTCACTTGTATGTTTGTTAATTAATTTTTTTTGGATTTAAATTTCTTGTTATAATATGTAATGCTTCACAAAACTTTGTATGAACATGAATTTTTTGTAATAATTTAAGATGTGTATGATATTTAATTTATGATGTGTATATGATATTTGATTATTGTTTCTTACTGTGCAAAAAAAAATATATTTAGGATGCTGGCCAGCAAAATATATATGGAAGCTGGTTAAATAAATAAAAATATTTTTTTTAGCTTCAATAAAACATCAGGATCGGTTATTTTAAACAACCGATCCAGATTACTACTATTATGATCGGTTATTTTTTTAAAAACCGATCCAGATTTCAGATCCTCATTCCAACAAAAAAAAAGTATCAGGATCGGTTTTATATAAAAACTGATCTAGATATGAAATTTTTAATAAAAAAAAATATTCGAAAATATTATCAAGAACGGTTTTTATATAAAAACTGATCTTAATAGTTCCTATCTGGATCGGTTTTTATTCAAAAACTGATCTAGATATGAAATTTTTAATAAAAGAAAATATTCGAAAATATTATCAAGAACGGTTTTTATATAAAAACTGATCTTAATAGTTCCTTTCTGGATCGGTTTTTATTCAAAAACTGATATAGATATGAAATTTTTAATAAAAAAAAATATTCGAAAATATTATCAAGAACGGTTTTTATATAAAAACTGATCTTAATAGTTCCTATCTGGATCGGTTTTTATTCAAAAACTGATCTAGATAACTACTATTAAGATCGGTTTTATGAAAAAACCGATCCTATTAGTTTCTATTTGGAACGGTTCTTTAAAAAATATAAAACCGATCCTGATAGTATCAGTATCGCCTTCATCAGGATCGGTTGGATTCCGTTACTGATATGTGTATATAACCGATCCTGATTCCATATTTTCCACTAGTGATTATAATTAGTTGATGAGATATAATTAAATTATATGATTGAACAAGTGATGAGATAAACTAATTTTAATAAATAAAATTCAGTTTTTTTATTTAGAAGCGAAGACAAGACTTTTCATATAGAAGATCACGTCCAAAATCTGACTAATTTTTTTTTTATTTAAATTGAAATATTTAAAGTCGAAAGAATTGATCTCATACTATATTTCTCTCCGAATTTCATTTGGAATTCTTATTAAAATTCAAGGGATGATTTTAATTCAGACTGATATAATTAATGACAGATATTCGAAACTTTACAACCCAATTACGTTATGCAACACATTTTGTTTTTGGATAAGATAACTGGAAAAGATATTGTACAACGCAAATAACGCGCTGAGAGCTGTGCAGAAGATATATATGGTAATAAAAGTCGCTAAGATAAGAGCATAAAAAGTGTGGGATGCAAACTAGTAGCGAAGAAGTTTGGCACATGGCAACCCGTCCGATGGAACATGGCGATAAAAGTTTGACAAATAAAGTCGGCATGTTTTCTCCGGTTTTTCTGTGGTAATGATATTAACAACACATTTTATTTTATTAACACAGTATCTTCAAATATTTGAGTAGAATTGACAATTTTGTCCCCTCATAAATATCACTATGGCTGTCGACATATCTTTCCTTTATATAATTATACTAGTATCATACCCATGCGTTGCATCGGGGACATATTATAAGAAACAAATATATCAATGAATATAATAATTATCTAAAAATTAAAACACATGTTAATAGAAAATTTATATGATTATGTATTTTTAATGAACTTTAATCGTGATCTCTGATAACAATTTGATGATGTGATGATTTTTTTATTTTTAAGTACCAATGATATCAAATAATAGCTCGATTCGAATCTAATATCAAATATCATACAACAATTCAATATCAACATATAATATGATATCAAAAAATATAAATAAAAAGTATTATCATGTGTATGTATAGGATATATACACACACACACATATTATATAAAAAATATATATTTACACACACGTTCCAATTTATATTTTTTTTTGTTTCCAATTTAGAACACACACACACACACATTGATATATTCTATATCAGAAATATATTCTAAATTGCCCACACCAATATGTATAGAAACAAAGAAAGAGAAATAAGGAAATAAAAAAAATGATTTCCATTATGATCCGTATAGAAAAGAAGAAGTAAGGAAACAATAAATAAGAAAATGGAAGGTGGAGTCTTCTCAATTGAAGAGGAGAAATATGAAAAAAATAATAATAATAAGGAAACGGATAAATATATCGCTAAATTTCAGAATTTATTCAATTTTAATTGTAACATATCGTGTGGCAGCATATGTGGTGAGTATGTTTTTAACTAAATTTAGACTTCTATACATAAAACAGATGCATTTAATTAAAAGAAGATAAAATATGTAATTGGAGAGCTGAGATCAAATCCGAAGTTTCATCTCTCAATCGTAGCCGTTGGCGGATCAGACACCCAACGTGCTTAATAATATAATAGAGATGATATGATCATTAATTACTAATTGATTTCCATAATTGTTGGATCTTCTTTTCTTATTTTATAAACCTTTTAAGAGAAGACTTTTTTTTTAATGTCAAGCATTGACTGACATGATAAATGGCTCATTATTATTTTCTATAAATTCAACAAATAATTTGTTATATGTATTTTAATTTACTAGTATTGTGTCCGTGCGTTGCAACGGGTACATATTATAATATTCAATAGAATATAGAGAAATTTTTTTGTTTGACATTAAAAAAAATAAGAAAAAATATATTTAAATGAAAATAAAAGACACAAATACAAAAAAAATTATAATAATAAATAACAACAAATGAAAAAAAAAACAGATCAAACATAACATGAAAAAAATTCTTAAAGTACCATTACTATTTAATATCTAATTTTCTCTACAAGCAAGACATGTCATTCAACAATTTATAGGAGAAATGATATGATTAAAATAAGGATTTTTTTCACATATATATTCTTCATGAAAATTATTTTAACAATGAAATATATATCATTTCTCTACACAAAAGTTCTAGATATTATTTATTTTCTTTCAAAATCAGAAATATATGACTGTTTCCATCAGCATAAGATATGTTGTTCATCTATTTATAAAGATACAGTAACCCTAAATAAAATCCGGAAAGATATGATTGTTTTCATTTTCATTGTCGAAACTATAGAGGAAGAGAAATAGAAAGGAGGAAACGGAGAAATAAGGAAATAATTTAATTGCAGAAATCATAGATGTAAAGAGAAATAAGGAAACATATTGTTAAAAATTTATTCTATTTTATTGTGAGAAACCATGTAGCAATCTGTGTGGAAAGTATGTTTTTAACTAAATTTAGACTTCTACATATAATATAAATGTATTTAATCGAAAGAGACAGATTATGTGATTGGAGGATTGATATTCAATTTGAAAATTTATCTTTCAATCTCAGCCGTTGGAGGATCAAAACAACTACGTGCATAATATAAGAATGAAGATTTATAACAATACAGCTATATTACTTGGGTTCTTTTAATTATTCTTCTAGTTGTACTTTTAAATCTATATGCCTATCTAAATAAAATTGAAAGGAATAAATTATAATTTTGTGTTGTTATTATTTAAATCAAACAGATGAAGAAGAAGCAAGACGTAGTGCAATCAAATGCGGGTCAATTGAACTCATTTATTTTTAATGGTTTTATGTTTATATATTATTTTTTTAAGAGGAGGGCTCAAATGCTCCATTGTTTCATGCCCCAATCGTAGCTCGATATCTTAATCTTCGATTTTAAAGTACAAACAAAAGATCTGAACCGCTCAACATGATATCACGTTAAGATGTGTTTAGAGATCAAATTTTATATTTTTTTTGAAATTTTTTACTATTTTTTAAGATAGATACAAATCATTAGTTTTAGATGGCCCATAATTTCCTGAAAAAAAAATATTAATTTTGTATCTATCTTAAAAAATAGTAAAAAAAATTTCAAAAAAATATTAAATTTGATCTCTAAGCACATTTTTACGTGGATATTATGTCAAGCAGTTCAAATCTTTAAATTGAACTTTGAAATCGAAGATAAAGATGTTGGGGGTAAGATTGGGGCATGAAATAATGGTGTATTTGAGCCCTTCTCTTTTTTTATATAATTTGATCAATTGCTATAGGTACTGTAAAATTAACTCCTATTCACTGCATGAAAATTTTTATGTAATTGATTGTTGTTCATATCTCACTCTTAAAGTTTGAATGTTTTGCTCCGCCTCTTAGAAGAAGAGAACAAGCTTGTGGGGGATTGAAGTTCAGTAATTCAATAATGGTGTTGATTGAAGAATCAGAACAATTGTTTTTTGAAGAAAAAGAGATTAGAAGCTCAAGGATACGAGATATTAAACTTTGTCTAATTAATTTATTGTTTAATTATTTTAATTTTGCTATAAGACCCTACTATATATGAGGAGAGTTCCAATACCGCATGTCTTTCATACCTCATCATACCTCATATTTTATATCTTCGTTTTCAAAGTCCAAATTGTCGATTCAAACCGCTCAACATGATGTATATACTAAAATATAGTTAGGGATGAAATTTTATAATTTTTGGATATTTTTTATTATTTTTTAAGATGGGTAGAAAGTCAATGTTTTTTTAACGGTTCAAAAACAATGATTTTGTACCCATCTTAAGAAATAGTAAAAAATTTCAAAAAATTATAAAATTTCATCCCAGCCATATTTTAGTATGGATATCATGTTGAATGGTTCGAATTGACAATTTAGACTTTATTTATAATGATAATGTAACTATGTTAGTTGGGTTTTTTTTTTCAAGAAGCTTTTGATCAAACTTTTTTTTTATTTATTAATCGAAATGGGGTGTTTTGATTGGTTAGAAAAATTGGGGGCCTACAAATTTCAACTGCAGCGCATTTATTGGGAAACAATAAAGTTAGAGCTAGGCTAATATGACACTAGTGTTATATCAAACTAAATAACACCACATCTTAAACCCTTAAATCTGCTTTGAGATTCGTACTATCCGCTTTACTGTTCAAGCACTTCATTTTGTACGAATCTTAAAGCAGATCTAAGAGTTTAAGATGTGGTGTTATTTAGTTTGATATAACACTAGTGTCATATTAGTCTAACTCATAAAGTTATTGTCTTATTGAGGTCCACAAACTTTCACAAGTTCGTGATTTTTTTATTTATGTTTTTAATGATAAAAATAAAATTTTCGTGAAGAAGTGTAAGCAACGAGAACTAATATAAATAATTATAATATAAAACATGAAGCATTTTTTTCTCACTATTTATCTTATTGAATCATTTAACTATAAATTATGGAGTGATGCTACTATAACTATCAACATATCAAGATGATTGTAATTAAGAAATCTATTTGATCGGTTTTAAATAGTGAATTTAAATTGGAACTTAAATTGTTGAAGCTTATATGTTGTGATTAGTGATGTATTTATATGCTATAAATTTAATAATTTTCAAACTTTTTAAAATAACTTAACATTCATTTACTTGACAGTTTTGTTAGTTTCAAGTTGAATTTAACCGTTTACATTATTGAGTGAGTTTGTAGGTTCAAGACATTAATTGCAAGATTAATATGAAGAACCAAAGTTCATGAAGATCTTAATTGCAAGACTAATTTCGAAGAACCGAAGAAATCAACAAGCCATTATGAAACTGTAAAATTGTAATAATCAAATAGAAAAGTAAAATATATTTGAGATTGTTGGTTTCTGTGGAGCAACTGTTCGGAACGGAACTATGCATCTAGAATGGATTAAATCATAAAATAACAAAGAGTTCCAAATTGGTTATGTCCATAATGATTGTGATTTGTTGGAACGTTTATCAAGTAAATTGTGGGATAAACTATACTAACTGTACTGAAAGAATATAGACGTTCAGAACTGTTAATATTAATTTTATAATGTAGAAACCCTAATTTCAATATTCATACATTCTGTTCTGAACGGATCACTTCCGTCATAACGAATCTAGTAAATCTGGAGCCCCCACTATAAAAGGAGTTACCCACTTCAGATTTGACCAAGCTAGCCGACTCGCACATTCAAAAAACATTTATTGTGCAATCTTGAAAGCATTCATTGTTGAGTGAGTTTAAACTTCAATATTCTCTCAACACTCTTAAATTCACTCGACTTATCTTCTTTGAGATATATTTTAGTGTCTAAAATTTAGTTTTATAACATTTTCATCCATAGTATGGAGATCTACTTTCGCCTAAAGTGGGTTGAAGTTTTCCTAAATGAAATAAAGGTGGGAAGAAGTAGAACAATTTAGGTAAACTTAATTTGCATGAACATGAATTTTTTGTAATAATTTAGGATGTGTATGTCTATGATATTTAATTTAGGATTTGTATGTGATATTTGTATGCAAAAAATAATAATTTAGCATATTGGCCAGCAAAATATATATGGAAGTTGACTAAATAAATAAAATTAATTTTTTTAGATTCAATAAAACATCAGGATCGGTTAATTTGAAAAACTAATCTAGATACCAATTTGTATTAAAAAAAACTTCCAAATAACAATTAGGATCGGTTGTATAGAATAACTGATCTTAATACACACTATTAGGATCGGTTATTCTAGACAACCGATCCTAATTATGAATTTCCTAATGGGTATTTAAAAAAAAAACAAAAAATAACTATTAGGATCGGTCATATTAAACAACCGATCCTAATATATATTAATCTGAATCGGTTGTTTAAAAGAACCGATCCAGATTATTATGCACTAGGATCGGTTATTCTATACAACCGATCCAGATTAATATATATTAGGATCGGTTGTTTAATATAACCGATCCTAATAGTTTTAATCTGAATCGATTGTATAGTATAACTGATCCTAATGCAAACTATTTGGATCGGTTATTGAATCTATCCAGATTAGTGTGTTATTAGTATCGCCTTGATCAGGATTGGTTGTATTCCGATCCTAATATGTGTATATAACCGATCCTAATTCTAGTTTTTTCACTAGTGACTTGAGACGGGACAGCGGAGCAAAATGAGGCGGAGTGATCAATGAGCCACGATTAGATCCGAATTAGAAGCATCTGCTTGACAGAAACGAAGTGGTTATAGTTGGTGAAGCGTCAACTTGAAAGGAGAACCTCGTCTAATCAATAAGTGGATGGATTGGTGGGTGGGGGGAGGGGATGCCTTCGACTCTGATACAAACCCTAGCGCTTCACGGGACATTTTCTATAAAAATTTATCATTGTGCAAGCAAAAAAATCTATCTGAGCTAGGACTTAAAAATATGTATAATTAATGCAATGAATGAGATCAAAAGAGCCTTTCTAACTGTGAACTCAACTAAGTAAGAAAATACATATAGAAAACAGAAACAAAATATAGTTCGTCATTAATGATATATTTTTATAAGATTACATATTAATGATAGGATAATGATTTTTAGAACTAGAAGAATTCAATTTGATAATGCTTTTCCAATGACCTAACCTCCCTTTCCAAGAAAAACCACACCGGAAATTGCTGCTACTACCAACAGATTTGCCCCAGAAGAACAGGCTCGAAACTACCAGGGTGTTTTTTTTTTTTTTTGGATAACGAACGACCCCAGCCATAATGGGTCAAAATTCTAGTCTAAAACTAGGGCTCCGAGAAATTCTTGAACGCAGTGCCAGATCAATATCAATTAATTTTCATCCAATTCCATTCATCCCTGCTTTCTATCCACACCATTAATTATTTCAGGATAGAGGCAAAAATCCTATTTCTTACCTAAATTCTCTCAATAGAGTCCTTATATTTCTTCTATATTCCAAATGGATTGATAATGGCCAGTAAACCAAATAATATGGTTTCAGAAGTAATTTGACAAGTGTTAAACTATTTGGCTTTTCAAAAAATTCATATTCTAGCTATTTGGTTCACATCATAAATATCACGTAAACTATATATACCTACCTCTACAAGTCAAACTAAAAAAGTGAAATCCATTATTGATTTCAATTAGTCTAGTAACGCTTATCATCGATCATTTTGTCTTATATACTAGTAAACAGTATTAATTATTTTTACTAGAAATTGCTATTCCTCCTTATCTAATTATGTAATCTAAAAGTTTGCTCTAGTCCCAGCTAGCTATCAAGTAGCCCTTCTTACTAGATTGAAGAAAGGAGGACGGCATTGCAGCCGCATCTATCCGTTTATATACAGTACGTGTCCCTCCCCGGTACCGGAGGTGCAATTGAAGAAAATGGACGGCTCAGATCAATTTCATCCATATCAAATTCAATCCGGTGCCTGTTGAGGTCGTGGGGAGTCTGCTTTGAGATTCGTACCAAATAAAATAAACGGTCAAGATTCAGCACTTGCACCTGATCAGGTACCTGGGCTGATACGGATTCATAATACACACCCAAGCTATAATATTTTTTTAAATAAATTAATAAAAATACAATTTTGCAACTTAAAAAAATAATAATAAAAGCCACGTGGATAAACACACAAACGGAGTGAGTAATGAGTATCCTGGCCTCATTCTCTATATAAAGGAGCTCTTCATTACCTGTTCAATTCACACTCTCATCAAATTAAATTCTGAGCAGTAGATATCTCTCTCTATATCTCCGTCTCTGTTCTCTCTCTCCTTCGAAATCATGGTTTCTCCTGATGTAATTCGGACTGTGATTGGTGTGATAGGTGTGTGCATGCGTAAATATTGCATGATCATCATCTTCTTCATACCATACTATAGTTTTAGTTTTTCTCATCTTTCCGGAAAAAAAAAAGAATGAGTTTCGATTATTGATAATTTGTTGGCCCACTAAAACTTCAAAATTGCATGTAAATCTATTTCCTAATTTTTTTTGTTAAACAACCTTGTGTTATTTTTTTCACAAATTTTTGTTATTTTTGTTAAACACCCTTACCGAAGGGTAATGGAGAGAATTGCTCTAACATTTTTATTTTTCAAAATTTTTTGTTATTTTGCAGGAAATGCAATTTCACTAGTGCTGTTTTTATCGCCGGTGTAAGCAAATTTTCTCATATATTCCTTTATTTTTTCATCATATTTCCATCCCACTAGTTGTCACCAAATTAACACAAACCAACATTATTGATTGATTTATTATTTTGTTAAACAGGCCAACCTTCTGTAGAATATGGAAAAATAAATCAGTAGAGCAATTCTCTGTTGTTCCATACATTGCAACTCTACTCAACTGCATGATGTGGGTGCTGTATGGTCTCCCCATCGTGCACCCGCACAGCATTCTCGTCATCACCATCAACGGTGCCGGCATGCTGATCGAGATCTCCTACATCCTCCTCTTCCTCCTCTACTCCCAAGGCCGAACGAGGCTACAAGTGTTCCTCATGTTTGTCGCATCGATCATCTCTGTTGCCGTCATAGCGACACTCGTCATCATGCTCGCGCACACCCATGAGCGCCGGTCTATGATCGTGGGGATAATCTGTGTGGTGCTGTGTATCATTATGTATGCTTCGCCTCTGTCTGTCATGGTACGTACTTAGTAATAGTGTATAATACTATATATTAAAAGCACACAAACTTTATGTCCGTACTGTTTCTTATTTTCAGTCACAGTGAGTCATCAAATTTTGCTTTTAGGATTAATTAATCATATGTTGATTTGGTGATGCCTAAATCTTCAAGTAACAATAACATAGCACCTTTTTATTATTGAAGTTTTGCTGGCTATTTTGCGTTGATTCTAATTAATATATATTAATTAGAATCAACGCACAATGGGTACTATATATGCATGTCGTTGTCTTGAATAATATAATTATATTCGATATGGTAATCATTTTATCGTAAAATATAAGACCATATTAGAACAAAAGCCAGAATTATAATGTAAATCCTACTCATATATACTGCTTTTTTTCTTTTATAAATTCTCAGGAGGCTTTTGTTGGGGCCGGGGTTGTTTAATTAAGATACCCATAGATCGAAGGCTAATTAATTAATTCAATAATTTGTTAGAAAGTAACATGTGCGTGAGTAAGTTGGCAAGTTAGTTCAGGCACTTTTCATGTATTGCATCTCTACTTTGCAAAATTAGGAAACATCCTTTATGAAGTACCCAATAAATTAATTTCTTATGGACTTAAAAATATTTCAAATATTAATTTGTGCTACCACTTAAGCAATATGTTTGGTTTCCCCTTTGCAGAAAATGGTGATACAAACAAAAAGTGTGGAGTACATGCCTCTCTTTCTTTCTCTAGCAGCCTTCTTTAATGGCGTTTGTTGGACAACTTATGCACTCATCCGCTTTGACCCATACATCATTGTGAGTCGTCGCACTACATAGCATCTCTTTCTCTCTCTATATCTTTTTTTGGAAATAAATCTACTACAATTCTAAGGAATCGTAGAAACCTGCTTTTCCAAATCTAACCACTCATTTATTTAGAGATTCGTGCATTCTAAAATATTGATGGTTAGATTTGAAAAAGGAGAGTCCTACAATTTTTGTTGGAATCGTAGCAGATTTATTTCCTCTTTTTTTTGGGCTTCGTGGCATTTTTAGAGAAAGTGATAGTAGCTTGACATGTACCAACATTCGCCGTCACTAATTTTTGTCTTGGACTTTTTCCTAATTCACCGCCCTAAAATATGAACTGTTGCAATTTCACTTTCAAAATATAGTCGCTTGTGACCAAATTAAACAAAAGTAAAACCTTTTTGGTTTTGGATGAGTCAGATTCCCATCACGGCTGGCACGTGTCACTTGTTTATGTAAAATCAAGTCGTACTTATATAAACTTAATTACAATAAGTCAACAAATGCTCCATTAACAACTTGATTGGACTCTTCTTCAACAAAACAACATGATTGGATAGCACAGTAATTGGGAAATTATAAGGGGTACGCAAGCAATTGTTGGTATTCTTGGTGGATAGATATATACTACTACAACTGCCGTTTTAAATGCACATCCACCGTTTGTGTACTTTAAATGTTCTTTTGTTCTGTACTAATTTAACACATTTGTCTCAGTCAACAAAATCAGATGTTCATATCAGCTAGCTAGCTAGTCGGTGGTCACAACATGTTTCTGTTTCATTTTTAGTTCTTTCTCAATATGACTTCATTTTTTGAACAAATATGGGTCCCAATTTCCTTCCCTGTTTCCCTCTACTTGGCAAAAAATAACCAAGAAAATTTAAAACAGGCTCCATGTATATAAAATTAATTAATTAATTTTACAGATACCGAATGGTCTTGGAGTGGCGTTAGCATCAGCGCAGCTTTTGCTATACGCAATATACTACAAATCAACGCAGAGGCAGATGGCAGCGCGGAGAAACAAGGAAGAGATGGGTTTAGCGGAGGTTGTAGTGATAAAAGACAGCGCCAACAAGGTGGGTGCAATGGGGGTAAGCAACGGGCGCTGAGTAACAAATCAAACGGCGTTTACTGGGACAAAGTGGCGCTGAATATGAATAGTAGTTGATAGTGAGAAACTAATTAATGTATCTGTTTGTGTCGGATATTCCCCAAGGGACTCATCCACACACGCAGTATTTTTCTCCTTTCTTCTTCTTCTTTTTTTTTGGTTTTTTTTGTTGTTGTGGTAAATAGTTAATAAGACGAGAGGCTTGTTAACTAACTATGTCGTGTTGAGTTTTCTGTGGTGGTCGCGATTTTATACGCTGCACCGGTTAGCTGTCCCCAATGGACTCATGACATGTATTTTTTTTTTTTTTTTTTTTCGCGTGGTAGAGGCTGGTTATGTTACAGGTCTCATTCATATGAACTATCTATTATACATTAATTTGCGGTGTTGTTCTCGAATATTACAAATAATGCTATTTTTTTTAATTAGCGACTGTCAATTATAATTTTCACTAAATAAAATAAAACTACATCAATTCTCTGCAATAACATCGTCACATTCAAGTCTAAACAACACATCATCTAAATTATCTAACAATACAACCAAGCCCGGCCCTGGGGCTGTGCAGCCAGGGCGACTGCCCCGGGTCTCAAAATTCTAGAGGCCTCAAAAAAGAAAAATTAGTTTGTATATATATATATAAAATTGTATATATTAAAAATAAATAAACTATTTATAGCTCAAATTTTGTATATATAAATGGTTCAAATTGTTCTATAAATAAATATGATTTATTGGCATATCAATAAAAAATATGACCGGCTAATTGCTTCTAGGGGTGTTTATTGGGTTCGGTTTAGTCGGTTTTGAACCAAATCAAATTAGTTTGGACTAAACAGTTTGATTTATTCAATTTAATGGTTTGGTTCAGTTTGCTTTTTAAAACCGAATTATAATTTCGGTTCGGTTCGGTTTGAAAATTTTCAAAATCGAAAAAACCGAACCGGTCAAATTTTTATATATTATAAATTTGGTCCGAACTACCTCCAGTTTATTTCTTAATACCTCGTTTATTTTTTAATCAATTGCTTTAAATACTTTGGTTTATTTCTTAATACCCTGATTTATTTCTTAATATACTTCGGTTTATTATAAATCAATTGCTTTAAATAAAAATAATAATATCTTTCGATTTGAACCGAAGAAACTGAAGAAACCAAAATAAAACTTTAGTTCGGTTCAGTTCAGTTCGGTTGTATTTTTAAAACCAAATTATAACTTTGGTTTGCCTAGTTCGGTTCAATTGAAACCGAACCGAACCGATGAACACCCCTAATTGCTTCCATAAGTACTTCAGCACCATATGTTTATAAGTAGTTTTTGCGTTTTAAAAGTCCAAATAGTCGATCCAAACCATTCAACCTAATATCCATATTAAAATGTGCTTGGAGACCTAATTTTATATTTTTTTTGAATTTTTTATTCTTTTTTAAGGTAAGTAGAATTTTTTTTATGGTTCAGAATCTTCTAAATTAATGGATTTTCTACCTATCTTAAAAAAAGTAAAAAAGATCCAAAAAAATGTAAAATTTGGTCTCCAAGCACGTTTTAATATGGATATCATATTGAACGGTTCGGATCGACTATTTGAATTTTAAAAATATAAAAATGACTTAAAGCATATAGTGTTGAAGTATTTATCGAAGTGTATTGGCTGGTCTCATAAAAATTTTATATATATAAAGGGTCCCAAATTTTCTTCCGCCCCAGGCCCCAAAATCTTCAGGACCGGCCCTGAATACAACACAATACGACATCTAACATCACAACATTTAGCAAACCGACTTCAAATGGTCGCCAATCTATTCTCTTACCTTCTTGCTCTCCGTTACACCAATTGCCAACAACATGAAGAATGAGACATCTATAACAATTCTTTTTTTCTTTTTCTTTTTTTGGAGAGTGGTGGGTGGGGGAGGCCACAGTCGCCAGCGAATTCACATCCTCTCCAATACCTTCTAAGGGAATATTTTACAATTACTAGATCTGAATTGTTCCTTTTAACTTGGCACGAATCTCAAAGTCCAAACCGGTTGAGATTTAATCTCAAACCATAAAGTGAGGATGATCCTCTGCAATACCAGAGAGGATATGGATTCGTCGTCGGCCTCCCCCAACCTTGCTTAGGATTTCGAGATAATTAGTTTAGAGGCAGGGAAAATAACAGAGTTAGGATTTGAGGTGGATCTAGGTTAAAGGCGATGGTCTATGAATGAGAGACGGAAAAAGGTGGCACGAAGGCGGCGGCAAAGTGACAGCGACGAAAGGTTGATCAATGTAGCAGTAATGAATCAGATCTGAAAAAAAAGAGTAAGGACAATAAAAATTCTAGATTTATTTTTCCTTATTCTTTTTCGCACCAAGTCGTACACACTCACTGAAGAGAAGAGAGAAGAGAGAAAATAGACAGGTCAGACAAGAGTGTGCTGGCGGAAGTGATCGCTCAGAGGTGAGAAGGTGAGAAAAGAGTAGACAGTTTGGGTTTCAACCCTCAGATGGCCTTCCATAACACCAACATATATAGTTCAAATAATGCTAGTTTCGAATTAGTATGCAACTAGAGTTGAATTGTGATGAGTCCATTGGAGAGTTTAATTTACAAGGCCCGCAATTTGGTTTTAAGTAACGAGTTTGTACTATTGATGTTGGTTTACTTGACAAAACAAGCGTTTCTATTTCAAACGAGTTTGTTTTGCATAAAGATTAAGTGGTTTAAAATTGAACGCAAACGCTTGATATTGCACAGAATGGATTCGCAAGAACGAAAAATTTATAACGTAAGTACGCTTTTTAAATAAAGCCATAATTTCTGGATTTGTGACTTGTAAAACATTGTTGGTTGATAATACGTGATTTAATCTATTTTTTGTTGATTTCTTGAGGCCTAAAGCTATGATTTTTTGCTTTGTTATAATACTAATTCGACATCGAAATTAATATAGGTTCATTTTATTATAAAATTTATTGTTTTATGCCATCACAGTAATTGAGAAAAGCTAGAATATTGGGATACTTGGAGCACATATTTTAAAATGAAAGAAAATTTATAATTATTTTGGAAAATACATAATATCATGATTTTTAAATACATGTGTAATTTATTTATAAGAATAATTTTACAATTATTTTAAAAGGTGGTAAGCATCCGACATCAAATGAATTTCATGCATGAATGACCCTCCACCAGGAGCGGAGTCAGGATTTCAAGTTATGGAAGTCAAACACATATTAGGAGTCAATTATATTTTTTTTAATGCTAAATGGGGTCAATATTACAATAACTATAGCATTTTATTCTAAACTATATGAAAATTATATAGAAATACATTTTTTTTTAAATTAATGGGGTCAATTGATCCCCATTCATCACACATAATTCCGCCCCTACCCTCCACATAATAAATTGACGACAATAGGATCTTATAAATTTAAATTCAAAGACATACGACACTGCATCAAGTATTAAAAATTGTTTGGATATTCTTTAATTTTATTTGTGTTTATTACAAGATAATAAATTGTAACTTTTAAAAAATAATTATATTTCGTGGTTTGTGATTTTTGATTGGAGGTATCAGGTATGCATGGGAGGTGTAGAAATGATTGATATCTTTAATTATTGTACCTTAAGATCTGAATTCTTTTTCATGGCTCTTTGAAAATAAAATATAAACATCTTTAAAATTAAAGAATGTGTGGATTTAATTATTTAACCGAATTTCATGCAAAAAATATATATATTTAATCTACTTAATTACATTTCAGTTTGGAATAAAAATGTTTTACTAATAATGTGGTCATAAAAGAGAGACCAAAATTAGAGAAGTGGAACTAGCTAGATGTTTGCTAGATCAATAATATAATATAGGTCTTTAATTTTTATAAATGTGCCATATCTTCTTATCTTTGTGTGAGAGTTTTGGATTCGAAATTCAAATTTCAAACTAAAATTAATTGAAGAACTTAATTCTAATCTCATGCTTAAGAAAATGCCATACTTCTCATGGCCTCATGTGCCTATCAATTTTTTTTAACATTTTGTACCTTTTCAAAAAAAGCTTCAGAATTACTTATTTTCCAATCAAAACTCCAAAAGTTTTCATAATTATTTTCTTCACTAAATTAGAATACTCCCAACTCCAATTTACTTGATTCATCGTAATTAATCTTCTCTTGAAATCAAAATTATCATTTTATCTTCACTCATAACCCAGTGTAAATAAAATTTATTATACTCTCTTCCTTTAATTCTAGCTAGCATCCCTACGATTCTTTTTTTTAAATATTAAAAAAAGAGAAATAATTTTAAGTTTTTTAGTAGCTAGAGAGGTGAAAGTAATGGGTATTTTTTTTTCCCTTACTAGAAGATTCACGATGAATAAAGTAATTTAAAGTTAGCAATATTCTAATTAAATAAAGGAAATAAAAAATATATATAAAAAGATTTTAGTTTTAATAAAAAAAATAATCAAATTCTTAATTTTTAATGAAGAAAAATACAATTCCACGAAGTTTTGGCTGCTCTATTTGATTTGTACCGAAAGATTGTCTAAGCAATTATCAGTTTGAAAAAAATTATAAAATAAAAATGACGATGGTAAGAATTTTGGGTCATTCAAGTTTCGAGTCTGGACCGTTAGCTGAGATATATTTAGAAAGCACTTGGAGCATATACTAAGTAAATGTTCCAATCAAAGACTGTTGTTGGGCCCTGTTTAACATCTAAACTAAGGTGTCTTGTTATCTCGTGTGGACCGTATGCACCAATGCAAAGGCGGAGATGATAATTTCCTTTTTTATAATGGGCTTGGGCTTGGGCTTGGCCTCGGCCCGGCTCAATATTTTCTCCGTGTTGAGCATGTTTTGCAGTGTTGTTCGGTCAATTATAATTATTTTAAGCAGTTCTTATATATTTAGGATCTAATCGGAATGAAATTTAACAATATTAGAATTCAATTCAATAGAAAAGAATGGAAAAGACTTCATTCGAAATTGAACTTTGTTGAAATGAATTGAATTTCTTGCTCCAATTTGTTCCCATCATAACCTAATATTTGAGGAGCAATATTTTGGGACTTATGATTGTTGAAATTAACTATGAATATTATTAGAACTTTCAGGACCTAATTTATAAAATTATTAAAAGTATTATTAAAATGTTTTTTTA
The DNA here is from genome assembly GCF_964058835.1 of Carex rostrata. Classification (NCBI taxonomy): domain Eukaryota; kingdom Viridiplantae; phylum Streptophyta; class Magnoliopsida; order Poales; family Cyperaceae; genus Carex; species Carex rostrata. The sequence goes on from NC_135936.1 coordinate 7,911,033, forward strand.
TTAATATTCCACAGTTATATTACTGCAATTGTTATTAATATTCTGATTCGAACTGATTTCTTGGCAATCTCCTTGCCTTTCAACATATTTGTGTTCTCTAGTCTTGTTACAATCATGGGATGAATCTGATTTCTTATTGACAAGGATATCAAAATATTCTATCAGAATTAAGTGCTTGTCACCACTACATATATAATTAACTAATGCAATTTGATTTATATTTTCTATTTCTATAATGTCAAACAACAATGCCATTGTTTTATGAGCCAATGTGGATAATTTCTAGACGTTGATTTTTCAACTTATTGATTCATATAAAAGCAAAATCAAAATGTGATAATTTTTTATGGACACATAGAGAAAATAACATAGATTACATCTAACAGTTTTATTTTGACGTTTAAGTTTTAAACTTTGAGTTATTTAAGTTTTTAAAAATGGAGGCATTTGAACCCTCCTCTTGTTTTATACCTTGGGCGGTTGTAGTGGTATGAACTTCCTAATCTCATAAACCTTTATGTGGGGAAAAGGAAACATATATATGTTCTTTTCAATACTTAGCGTAAACAAATCGCACAGGCCATTCAACTAATATTGCTTAAACTGGCACTTGGTCTCAAAAAATGTTTTTCCTTATCAAACAAGTGCTTATTGCCCCTAGAGGAGCTTTAATTATGAATTCCATACGTCTATATACAACTTTGGCAAGGTGTTTGATATAACTTGCTCAGAAAAGATGATGCCAATTAAGGGTTAAGAGACAGTACTACATATTGTATAGCAGGGGTCAAATCATTACAGTTGCATGAATAAATATGAGTCTGCATATGCAAATTAAATCAACTCTACCAGAATATATAAACAGTTATTAAAAATTCTTTTTTCTTGTTTTAGAGGAAGCGTCTCTAACAAGGACCCATTTTATAAAGAGGGTTGATGTTATTATTTAGAAGAAAATCTTTTTTTTTTTTGAAAAATTGGTAGCAGCTACCAATATTGAATTGAATAAATGTGTTTACAACATCTCTAATCTAATAAAATTATAAATATTACAAATCAGCCAATTCCTGTAGGCATAACCCCTCTTAGCATTGTGTCATTAGCCATTGAATATGGCCTCTGACCCATACCCACAGTAATCCACAATCGAGCCTCTTCTCCTGCCATGTTAGAAAGTACCCCTGGTGGCCTTCTCTTCCCTCGAAATATCAAAATATCACTTCATTGCGCTGCTTCCACAGCAACCATATAACTGCCATACATCGTGTCGCCCATTGTCTCTGTGGTATCCCTAGTGCTGCACTATACCGAGTTCTAGACAACTCCCAGGTCTCCAAAACCGTATCAGCAGTTTGCATCAGATTCGCCATATGGTGCCACACTGCTTGTGCATAAGAGCATTGAAAGAACAAATGATGCACAGTTTCCATAGAACAATTGTCACACATAGCACATCTAGCGTCACAATTCATACCTCTTGTAAGCATCACATCATGTGTTAGTACTTTATTATTAAGCACTAGGTATGTAAGGATTTTGACTTTAGCCGGTGCAAGGCTTCTCCACACCTCAAAACAGCCCCATTTCTCTTTTCCAGCTGTGATCATGATATTATATACTGAGGCAGCAGTGTAATTCCCATGGCTTGACCAACGCCATGCTAGGGTATCCTCCTCATCTGTTAAGACCGGTACCGTACCAGTAGAGTGAGTGAGTAGTTCGGGTTTGGTTTCTACGTTCTACCTATTTAAAAAAAATAGTAAATTATTTTCTAAAAAATGTAAAATTTGATCTATAACTACATTTTTCATATGAAAATCATGTTAAATAGTTCAAATAGATTCTTTTTGTACTTTGCCAACAATGAGTTTCAAAACAAACCTTTCCTTCTATAGATTAATTGAATAACATTCCTTTTTTTTTTGTGCCTTAGAAAGTGGCATCGGTACAGAGGGAATAATAATTTTGCCTTTGCAAATTGCAATCAAGAAAATGGTGTCTCATTCTTTTTTTTTTTTTGAAAGCTTAGCAGTTGCTGCTAAGAATGCATTGAAAAGGAAAAATGATAGATACATCGCCTCATTTTAGGCCATCTTTCTTTAGGCACAACCAATCCTGCACCCCACTTCCTAACTCAAGGCAACTGCCCATTAATTACCTGTCTCCCTTATTCCAATTCAGAACATTACAAAATTATTAGAATTTATTATGCCACTACAAAATTCCCCAGATTTTTGCATGGGTATTCCACTTCTCATGCACGTCCCCCACCACATCTTTTTTCTTTTCTTTTTTTCTTTTTTTAACAGTAGCGCATCCACAGCATCATCTCCATGCAGATTAAATCTGCCAATTGTTGAGGTCTCATTTCTTTGCCTGCAAAAACTACCGCATTTCTTTGTCGCCAGATCCACCAGCATACACATATTATTCTTACCGGCCCAGTAATCCTCCAGTCCGTAGGCTTGGCTATTGTCTGAAGAATTGATTTGCTCCATGTTTCTTCCAATGACCGACCTTCCTCTATCAGCTTGTAGCCTAGTTTCATGCTCACCTGACTCCACACTTGTTTTGCAAAAGGGCATAAAATAAGCAAGTGGAGAGCTGTCTCAAGATTGCAATTCTGACACATAGCACACTCTGTTCTCCCTCCTATGTTCCTTCGTTGCAAAACGTCTCTGGTCAGTATCTTACCTTTGAGTAGTAGGTAAGCGAATATTAGCAGTGAACAATTCACAAAAGCAGCATTCCAAACTATATACCATTTCAGTGGAGGATGCATATTCTAATCTACCTTGAAAGAAAAAAATGCTCCCACTTTAATTATATTCTATATACCATTTCAGTGGTGTCTCATTCTTAATGGACAACCATCAACTATAAATTTTGTGTGGCAAATGTTAGCTGTGAACAATTCACAAAAGCAGCATTCCAAACTATATACCATTTCAATGGAGGATGCATATTCTAATCTACCTTGAAAGAAAAAAATGCTCCCACTTTAATTATGTTCTGTTGTTTAGTGATAGTAGTTGTACCTTTATTTACATTTTTATTACTTGTTTGTAAATTTTCTGGCATAGATGCATGCAGAAATTGTTCTGTTTACTACTTTTCTGTTCTGATTTTCATTTAATATTATATATTGGCATCTGTGTTAATTGACAGAGAATTTTACAAAAGAAAAACTTGAAAGATATATAATTCAGTATTTAATTAGATTGTGGTGAAAGCATGTATTCCAATTAGATGTGTTGATTATTTTTTGTTAATAATTAAAATCACCAGATTCACCACATGACTATTGTAGCATGACCTGAAAACCAACCTATGTTAGAAGAAAAGGAATTACTGCAACATAATTAAAATTATTAGAAGTTCAAAACAAATAGTTGAATGATTTGATTTCTGTTAGCAATTTGGTTTCTTTCTGCTATTAAATTTAAAAATGCTGCAGTAAGAGGAGAATGCCAGAATAAATTATTGTGAAACCTGGCAAGACCAGCAATCTACCAATTGAAATGGTGATCAGATGTATAGTATTCATTTTGCTTCAAAAGTGTCAAAGACCCACCAATTCTGGATTTATGTTGAAACAGTGATCATTTAAAAGCTCTCATTTACTAACTAATTAATTAGGACAAATCAACACATAAGAAAAAGTCACCAAAACATGATGAAAATCAATATATGTTGAACATCCTTTGAGGATGAAAAAAGCAAGCCAGCATAAACCAGTCCTTTTGACAGAACTAACAGATAAATCACGCTTGCTATAAAATTTGATTCAAAGCATACTCTCAAATAATACGCGCGGCCACATAAAAATCTGATTAAACTGTCATGCCAACCTTGTTATCACCGTCTCTCATCACTGCAACCTCGGCCATTGCCATCTCTTCTTTCCTTCGCCGTGCCGCTATCTGACTCTGTGTAGATTTGTAGTACATGCCATATAGTAACAGCTGCACTATTGCAAGCAGCACTCCGACAACACTAGGTATCTATCCAAAGTAATTTCAAACCATCACACATGAGAAATAATATTAATAATGATGATGATGGTGATGATGATGCAACATCAAGCCTATTTGAACATTTTTATATATGTATTTCAATTTTCCATTTATGGTAAATATACTGCCTTGTTATCATTGTGGCATGGCAGTGAGGCAGTACATAACTAGTATCTATGTTTTGCTAGCTTCTCCTTTATATAAGACCAAAAATTTGAAATTTTTTGCCAGATAAAAGGGCAAGGAACGGGGACTAAAATTGGGAGCCCAAATCAATGACCAACACTACCATTGATGTAGATTAAGGAATTCAGAGTCCGTCCGTCTCGACATGAAAGTACAACAGTGTCTGGGATTAAGCGAAAAGGATGACAAAGTAAATAAACAATGAAAAATGCTGCCAATTTTAAAATTGTGATCACTTCTCTCTCTCTCTCTCTATATATATATATATATCTATTCCTTGCTTTAAGAGAGTGCGAGAATGAGACCGCAAGTGAGCAACTGTACAAACAAAATTAACAGTACTGTAGCTTTATAGTTCTAAAGAAAAGAAAGAGAACTCACACATATGTAGGGATCAAAGGGAATTAATGCGTAACCTCCCCAACAAGCACCATTAAAGAAGGTCGCCACAGATAGACTGAGGGGCATATACTCCACGCTTTTTGTTTGGATCACCATTTTCTGGAAAACCAAATATTTTTAAACAATAGAGTAAAACTAAAACATATAGCAGTAGAATCCTACAATATAATAGCCTTCTTTTCTTCCTAAATAAATTAGATATGCAGCTTCTCTTAATGAATCATCCGCAAGTAACCATTGCTTTTACTAATGCACACATGTAGTTAACAAAAAATCCATTTATATGTTGCTTGAGCAACCCTAGCTAGGAAAGGTCATTTAACTAGTTCTTTAAAAGGAGTGTCATTACCGATAATGATATGCATGATACTTCAATAAAATTAGACATTAAATAAAATGACATACAAGTCTTATAGACGAAATAGTGTTAGAAGATTTGATATCAAGTGCCTGATGATGTGAGGAGGTGTGGCTGATACATAATTTGAAGTACAAACCAACTGTTAACAAGTTATAAAATTTGGAGAAAACATACCATCACAGAGAGTGGTGCTGCATACATTGAGATACTCGAAGCTCCACCGAGTATCCCCACGATCATTGACCGGCGCTCATGGGTGTGCACAAGCATGATTACAAGCAATGCAAATATACCAACAATTATTATTGAGGCAATAAGCATGATCAAAACTAGTAACCTCTTTCTCCCTTGGGAGTAGAAGAGGAAGACGAGGACATAGAAGAGCTCAACAACTAGGCCTGAACCGGAGGTGGTTATGACGAGAGTGCTGTGTGGGTGAACAACGGGGACCCCATACAGCACCCAAATCATGCAATTGATTACAGTGACAACATATGGAATTGGAGAGAATTGCTCCACTGATCCTTTCTTCCAAACCCTATAGAAGGTTGGCCTATGCCGGGAAAAAAGAAAAATAAATCGGTAGGAAAGAAAATATTAGTTGGCCTTGATGGGGACAAAGTATTAATTTGTAGGAGTGAAATAAATTGAGATGAGGAGAACTATACTTACATTGGTGATAACACCAGAAATGCTGAAGCTATATTTCCTGAAAAGTTATTATAATTAAATAAAATGACATTGGTAATGAATGTACCAATAAATTACTGAGTCTTGTGACTTATTTATATGTTTACAAGATGAAAAAGATAAATTAAGAAAAGTGCATAAAATTTAAAGCTAATAACATCACAAGAAGCATACTCTTTTTTGTACTGGCACCAATTTAAAGATTATGCAATTTCTATGTATACACAGACCTAAAGCACCGAGGGCAGTCCGAAGGGTATTAGGAGAAACCATGGCTAAGTAACTGTGTGTGATATAGAGAGACCCCAATTTTGGTGAGAGTATGGCATGAGGAACTGAGAGTGGCCTTAAATAATGGGACAAGGATGCCTTTGCTTGTATGCATCTCTTTTGACCGTGCAGTTTTAGCTTTTACAGATATTAGCAAAAAATGCTCCATCATTCTGCTCCAGAAAATTACTAATTAGGATGTTAAGTTATTTGTTAGTAGTAATAAATCCAAGGCTAGGCCAAGGTAGAAAGATGACAGGAAGGAAGGAATACAGACTAGCGACTAGCCCAAAGCAATTTTTTTTATCAAACGTGTTCACAAAATCAAATTCAATCCATGGAAAATAGTATTTGTCTGCATTTATATAACAAAATCGTCTAGTAAGCTCTGTGTAATGAAATTAGATTAAGAAAATCACAAAATTTTATTTGACAAGTAAATCTATCCATACACCGACCGAAAGCTTAAGAAACCCAAAAATAAACCCTTATGTTTGGATGCATCGAGAATAGCGAGAATAGCGAGAACAGCGAGAACAGCGCTATTCTCATCCATCCAAACGTACTCAGGAACAGCGAGAATAGCGTTGTTCTCGCTATTCCTACAGAAACATGGAATAGCAAATGAACTCTCTCAAAACCTCAATCCCTACAGTAGCTATTCTAAATGTTCAATCCAAACAACTTCTCGGAATAGCTTTGAGTTAGCGCTATTCTTAAACAGTAGCTGTTCTCGTTATTTTTAATTTACTATTCTCAACAGTAGCTATTCTCGCTATTCTCTAGTGCATCCAAACGCAGAAGTTCTGTCTTAAAAACGAACCTATAGGGAGAAAAAACCAAATAAATTTCCTTCAAATAACTTGCATCATGTATACTGTTGCAGAGGTTGCTTTTAATTTGCATAATTCCATTTAAGAACACTATGATTGACAACTTTTTGTCATTGTCTGATATGATCAGTATATGAAAAGACTACCATTAGATATAAATAAATTAAGGACTAATATGAACTTCTTTGAACGCAGAACAATTTTGTTGGTGCATTATGAATGGAGAATCATTTACCTTTGCAAAACAGGCCAATTTTCACCATGCACCTATGCCGACAAATTTACATGCCAGTACTCAATGGTTAATCAACCTAATATGAGTCTATCACTAAAAACAACATATATTTATAAGTGGGAGAATATGTTGTAATCATAATAGATTAGAATATGCATCCTCTACAAAATTCGTTATGCTTTAATTTATGGAATGCTTTATTGTTGATTGGTTCGGCACTGATATTTGTCATTACTTGAGTAATCTATATGGAGAAGCATTTACCTTTGCAAATAAAGGAAATAATTGCTTATAGATTCTGCACCAATGTCACCAGAGTCTCTTGTGGAGGGTCCAAGAATTAAATTTTAGTGGTGCATTATGTGCTTTGGTTAGCAGGGGTAGGTTAGAGGAGGGTTGACATGGATTCAACGGGGTTAATAATAATTAATATTTTTATCTTCCAAATTAACATATTGTGTTTAAAATCTACTAAATTGGAAACCAGAGGAATCAGAGTAACAGAATCATTCTGACATTCCCAAATTACTCGTTCAATCCACGTCTCATTTAATGGAGGGTAATTCGTCACAAAAATATTATTCTCCGATCCGATCCAAATCTTGTGTTTACCATGATCAACAGTTTTGTCCAGTTTATATTGCTTTTGCACTTCTAGACTAAAATATAAATTTATGCCTGAAATTGTCAATAAGCAAGGACAAATATACACATTAAAATGTTACAGTACTTTATAATAATCATCTCATACTTTTGTAAGTAATCTAATTTCATTACACAGAGCTTACTAGACGATTTTGTTATATAAATGCAGACAAATACTATTTTCCATGGATTGAATTTGATTTTGTGAACACGTTTGATAAAAAAAATTGCTTTGGGCTAGTCGCTAGTCTGTATTCCTTCCTTCCTGTCATCTTTCTACCTTGGCCTAGCCTTGGATTTATTACTACTAACAAATAACTTAACATCCTAATTAGTAATTTTCTGGAGCAGAATGATGGAGCATTTTTTGCTAATATCTGTAAAAGCTAAAACTGCACGGTCAAAAGAGATGCATACAAGCAAAGGCATCCTTGTCCCATTATTTAAGGCCACTCTCAGTTCCTCATGCCATACTCTCACCAAAATTGGGGTCTCTCTATATCACACACAGTTACTTAGCCATGGTTTCTCCTAATACCCTTCGGACTGCCCTCGGTGCTTTAGGTCTGTGTATACATAGAAATTGCATAATCTTTAAATTGGTGCCAGTACAAAAAAGAGTATGCTTCTTGTGATGTTATTAGCTTTAAATTTTATGCACTTTTCTTAATTTATCTTTTTCATCTTGTAAACATATAAATAAGTCACAAGACTCAGTAATTTATTGGTACATTCATTACCAATGTCATTTTATTTAATTATAATAACTTTTCAGGAAATATAGCTTCAGCATTTCTGGTGTTATCACCAATGTAAGTATAGTTCTCCTCATCTCAATTTATTTCACTCCTACAAATTAATACTTTGTCCCCATCATGGACAACTAATATTTTCTTTCCTACCGATTTATTTTTCTTTTTTCCCGGCATAGGCCAACCTTCTATAGGGTTTGGAAGAAAGGATCAGTGGAGCAATTCTCTCCAATTCCATATGTTGTCACTGTAATCAATTGCATGATTTGGGTGCTGTATGGGGTCCCCGTTGTTCACCCACACAGCACTCTCGTCATAACCACCTCCAGTTCAGGCCTAGTTGTTGAGCTCTTCTATGTCCTCGTCTTCCTCTTCTACTCCCAAGGGAGAAAGAGGTTACTAGTTTTGATCATGCTTATTGCCTCAATAATAATTGTTGGTATATTTGCATTGCTTGTAATCATGCTTGTGCACACCCATGAGCGCCGGTCAATGATCGTGGGGATACTCGGTGGAGCTTCAAGTATCTCAATGTATGCAGCACCACTCTCTGTCATGGTATGTTTTCTCCAAATTTTATAACTTGTTAACAGTTGGTTTGTACTTCAAATTATGTATCAGCCACACCTCCTCACATCATCAGGCACTTGATATCAAATCTTCTAACACTATTTCGTCTATAAGACTTGTATGTCATTTTATTTAATGTCTAATTTTATTGAAGTATCATGCATATCATTATCGGTAATGACACTCCTTTTAAAGAACTAGTTAAATGACCTTTCCTAGCTAGGGTTGCTCAAGCAACATATAAATGGATTTTTTGTTAACTACATGTGTGCATTAGTAAAAGCAATGGTTACTTGCGGATGATTCATTAAGAGAAGCTGCGTATCTAATTTATTTAGGAAGAAAAGAAGGCTATTATATTGTAGGATTCTACTGCTATATGTTTTAGTTTTACTCTATTGTTTAAAAATATTTGGTTTTCCAGAAAATGGTGATCCAAACAAAAAGCGTGGAGTATATGCCCCTCAGTCTATCTGTGGCGACCTTCTTTAATGGTGCTTGTTGGGGAGGTTACGCATTAATTCCCTTTGATCCCTACATATGTGTGAGTTCTCTTTCTTTTCTTTAGAACTATAAAGCTACAGTACTGTTAATTTTGTTTGTACAGTTGCTCACTTGCGGTCTCATTCTCACACTCTCTTAAAGCAAGGAATAGATATATATATATATATATATATATAGAGAGAGAGAGAGAGAGAGGTGATCACAATTTTAAAATTGGCAGCATTTTTCATTGTTTATTTACTTTGTCATCCTTTTCGCTTAATCCCAGACACTGTTGTACTTTCATGTCGAGACGGACGGACTCTGAATTCCTTAATCTACATCAATGGTAGTGTTGGTCATTGATTTGGGCTCCCAATTTTAGTCCCCGTTCCTTGCCCTTTTATCTGGCAAAAAATTTCAAATTTTTGGTCTTATATAAAGGAGAAGCTAGCAAAACATAGATACTAGTTATGTACTGCCTCACTGCCGTGCCACAATGATAACAAGGCAGTATATTTACCATAAATGGAAAATTGAAATACATATATAAAAATGTTCAAATAGGCTTGATGTTGCATCATCATCACCATTATCATCATTATTAATATTATTTCTCATGTGTGATGGTTTGAAATTACTTTGGATAGATACCTAGTGTTGTCGGAGTGCTGCTTGCAATAGTGCAGCTGTTACTATATGGCATGTACTACAAATCTACACAGAGTCAGATAGATAGCGGCACGGCGAAGGAAAGAAGAGATGGCAATGGCCGAGGTTGCAGTGATGAGAGACGGTGATTACAAGGTTGGCATGACAGTTTAATCAGATTTTTATGTGGCCGCGCGTATTATTTGAGAGTATGCTTTGAATCAAATTTTATAGCAAGCGTGATTTATCTGTTAGTTCTGTCAAAAGGACTGGTTTATGCTGGCTTGCTTTTTTCATCCCCAAAGGATGTTCAACATATATTGATTTTCATCATGTTTTGGTGACTTTTTCTTATGTGCTGATTTGTGCTAATTAATTAGTTAGTAAATGAGAGCTTTTAAATGATCACTGTTTCAACATAAATCCAGAATTGATGGGTCTTTGACACTTTTGAAGCAAAATGAATACTATACATCTGATCACCATTTCAATTGGTAGATTGCTGGTCTTGCCAGGTTTCACAATAATTTATTCTGGCATTCTCCTCTATTACTGCAGCATTTTTAAATTTAATAGGAGAAAGAAACCAAATTGCTAACAGAAATCAAATCAGTCAACTATTTGTTTTGAACTTCTAATAATTTTAATTATGTTGCAGTAATTCCTTTTCTTCTAACATAGGTTGGTTTTCAGGTCATGCTACAATAGTCATGCGGTGAATTTGGTGATTTTAATTATTAACAAAAAATAATCAACACATCTAATTGGAATACATGCTTTCACCACAATCTAATTAAATACTGAATTATATATCTTTCAAGTTTTTCTTTTGTAAAATTCTCTGTCAATTAACACAGATGCCAATATATAATATTAAATGAAAATCAGAACAGAAAAGTAGTAAACAGAACAATTTCTGCATGCATCTATGCCAGAAAATTTACAAACAAGTAATAAAAATGTAAATAAAGGTACAACTACTATCACTAAACAACAGAACATAATTAAAGTGGGAGCATTTTTTTCTTTCAAGGTAGATTAGAATATGCATCCTCCACTGAAATGGTATATAGTTTGGAATGCTGCTTTTGTGAATTGTTCACAGCTAACATTTGCCACACAAAATTTATAGTTGATGGTTGTCCATTAAGAATGAGACACCATTTTCTTGATTGCAATTTGCAAAGGCAAAATTATTATTCGCTCTGTACCGATGCCACTTTCTAAGGCACACCAAAAAAAAAAAAAAAAAAAAAAAGGAATGTTATTCAATTAATCTATAGAAGGAAAGGTTTGTTTTGAAACTCATTGTTGGCAAAGTACAAAAAGAATCTATTTGAACTATTTAACATGATTTTCATATGAAAAATGTAGTTATAGATCAAATTTGACATTTTTTAGAAAAGAATTTACTATTTTTTTTAAATAGGTAGAACGTAGAAGTAGGGTTGGTATGTAATACGGATCAAAGTCAGGTAATTACAAGTGGGCACCTATAAATCCTTGAAGGTAGTCAGGTAATTTAATATGTAAAAGGTATCAAGATGGGAAATTGAAGGAACAAAATCAAAGTCAGGTGCCCACTCGTAATTAATGGCATTGCTGCCTCCACATGACGATCATATTTGTTTCCCTAGTAAAATTTGCAATTCACTCATTTAATCAAAGCATAAAACAGATTATTGGTGAATTTATTTTGTTTTATATTTTCTCATCCCCCAAGTCATGGCTCTGGCTCACCCCCCACCCCCCCTCCCTATATTTATCTCTCTAGATAGATAGATCATAGATCATATTTTGTGATCAGATTGAAGAGGGTATTTTAGTTAGGTGCTGTTGAGCATCAATATCTTCTCTTCTTTTTTTTAGATAAGAGTATCAATATTTAGATTGAAGGGTTGATTGTCACAAAAAGATATGATTTCTAAATTGGATTCAGTTAAAAGCCGCCACTTCACTTGTATTATTCATACAAAACAACAGTTTATTTGCTTGACGGAGACAGGATTAAGAGAGAATGAGACTAGAGAGACATGAAAATAAGTAAAATGAAAGGTACATCTAAAAGAAAATGTGTTTAAAACTTTAAATGAGTTGAGCCATTGTAATTCATAAAGGATCATATTTTCTTTTATGCTTATATTTCTGTTTTTGAAGTTCGAATATTCCATTCGAACTAATCAACATGATTTTCGTATTAAATTTTTTTGGAGACCAAATTTTACATATTTTATAATTTTTAAAATCTTTGTCAATAGATAAGAAATTATTGTTTTGAATGGTCTATAATCTTCTACATCGATGGATTTTCTATCTATCTAAAAAAATATAGTAATATATATAATTTGATCTCCGAGTATACTAATATAGATATCATATTGAGCAGTTCGAAATGACCATTTGAACTTCAAATGAAGATATTGAACATAAAACAAAACACGATCCTTCATGAAACATAATAGTCCAACTCACATTTAAATTATCTCTTTTCAATTTACTAGATTATTTTCAAACTTAAAACAGCTGGTTATATTTATTTTTCCCTTAACGCATGTTCATAACCACATGATCGAAATTTCCGAAATTTTTATTTCTACCATAATAATAAAATAAAAACACCCATGTATGATCAGAATTCGACAAATACCCAGACTGCAGAGACATTCTGCGGCCCAATCAGAGGGCTGTAGAATGCTAGTGCGACCCTATTCATTTTTTTTTGTAAAGCCTTTGATTTTAAATCTATTTATTTGAAGAAATATATCAAGATCAATGACTTTGGAATTTGTGCACTCTAAGCCCCTGCCTTTTAAAGCTCAATGTTAAATATATCAACAACTTTGGTTTTAAAACTTTGGAATTTGAACACTTGCAAAAAAACAAAAAAAACAAAATATATGGGGCCGCACCGGCTTTCTACGCCCCCGACTAGGGCCGCATCAGTATTGTGCGGATCTCAGTCTTTGAGGTCGCAGAATACCGGTGCGGCCTGGGTAGAATTCAAATTTCTCATAAACAAATGTGTTTTGATTTATTTATTTTGAAAAAATGTTATAGATACACATTTCGAAATTGCTCCAAATTTTTCTTCACAAAGATAATAATGCACTATAGCAATTCTCATTTTTTTCTCTCCATAGTTTAGTTCAATTTTGTTATCAATATGATTAATATGATGTGATAGGTACAACTTTGTATTGTACTACTATGAGATCGAAAAATATCAGGACATGAACTCTCTTTTTTTTGTAAGAAGATATTCATTAACTGGTATTTTTCAATCTCATATCAGAACATTAATTGAAAACAGAATTACACCAGTACAGAGATTGATCTGATTATCACATCAAATCTAATAAAAATGTGGATCAACTGCAATTGTTTTCTGATGTGATCTTATTCAAAGGTTCAAAACCATAATCACGTGCAGAAAATCTCACACTGCACAAACTAATTGATTATTACGGAACAAGATTCTCCCAAATATTGTTTTGTCAATCAATAACTTGGGGGTGCAAACGGATTAGATATTAGGCTGATACAGATTGGATATTAAACGATATGGATATTTATTTATTTTAATAGTGAATAATATAATTTTTTTCATAATATATATATTAAATTATATGGTATATATCTGCTATTTGAATACAAATAATTTAAATTAAAACCACATCTTTATCCATATCGCCACAGATATTCAGATATTGAATATTCATACTTAATTTTCGAATACAGATCTAAATACAGACGGATAATATCCGAACCGTTTGCACCTCTAGCTAAACTTGATCCCCATAATAGCTCAGATGTAAAATAATATAGTCACAATAGTAAATTTAGTTAAATGTAATTTGCTTGACACTTGTACAAGGATGTATCCGTAGCAGAGGCAAAGTTCCGTCTCCATTTGATCCCCTAGGACCGACCTTACATCCTTCCAGCCTTCCAGGTAGCTAGTAAATCCCAACCGTTTCTCTACGTCAAGATCCGTGCAAGCACGAAACTCGAGCGGACGGTAGCTTGTATTCTTCAAGTAGTCTGTTGTTAAGGCCCAGGTCGAAAACTAGGGCCCAAATTTCTTTTAACGGACTTGGATCTTGGATTCTTACACAAATCCAGTAAAATTGTCAAATTCACTCTAGTAGTTAAAATAGTATTCTAGAATTAACCACGAGTCCTCCTGGAAAAACGCGACACATATCAATGGCAAACTACTTGTTTGGACTTTGGAGAGATTCAGATAACTCGGTGGCAAAGTGCTAGCAAGAGCAAGCAATACCTTGTTCTCTTTTCAAGTCGTCGTCTCACTCGCGCTCGCAAAGAGAAGTAGCTCCAACCATGGCCGCCGCCGCCGCCTTGTCCCGCATACTTCCCTTTCCCTCCTCTCAAAGAAGGTATTAGAATTTGTTTAGTGCTAGGTGGCTCATTGAGGCTACGAATTTGGTTAATTTTTAATGGACACCTAAGGAAGTAGGGTAATTGGAAGATCTTCTCTGAACTTTATGCGCTTGTGCTCAATATTGGTTTTGTTATGTCAAGGAATTTTGTGCAAACATGGTTTTGTAAGCCTCAAGCTATTTATGGTTTTTTAAGTATGTTACATTTTTCTTGTACATTGGCAGGGTTCAATATATAATTAGAAGGTCTGACTTTTATTGAAGTTAGGTGCATTTATCCATGCCTTGAGTGTGTTTGTCTAAAAGCCTGAGAGAATTAGTGATGCACAAAAGTTTCATGTTTTTCCAGGCATCAGGTCTTCGCAATCTCTCACAACTCTTGGAAATACGATTACAATATGCTTATGATGTCCGGCTCTTTTGTGGTGCTAAAAGGGTGTTACAATAAGCGACACTACTCTTACTCAGTAAGCTGCCTGAGTACAACACTCAAGAATCCAAAAGGGTTAGTTTTTTCAACTTTTATGTCTTTGAACTAAAGTACGTATTTTGTTTGGTCTTATAAGGATAATGAGTGCCATAATTAGGTTTTTTTTGGCGGAAGATCTGACTGGTAGGTACAATCCCACGATCTGATATTGACTCTCATTTAACACATTTAGAAGGATTGAGTCCCATGTTTCCTAATTTCTTCTAAATCCTCATGTACCATTGATGCTTATGCCATGTTAATAATTAGTCAGACCAAGTATACTTGAGGAGTTATCAATGGGAATTGATGGTCAACACGAATCTCAAAGCGACAATGACAGCGAACTTATCAGCCAGCTTAAGGATTTATATACTGAGATTAAGACAAAACTCAAGTACGAAGAAATGGGCGATGTGGTACAGCTCCTTGAGGCCAGGTACAAGAAGGTGAGGGAAGAGATGGAAAACGGTTCAAAAGGGGTGGAACAAGCTGCTATTTTAAATGTTTTGGCATTGGGATATTTTCATGCTGAAGACAGAAAGACTGTGCATCAAATTTTAAATATGGTATTTTTTTTTCCTTAATTCCGATTGTGACTATTATTATTAGGGAAAATTGGTTATTTGCCACTCCAAAACCTTCAAATTAGAAAAATGCCACTCCAAAATTAGAATTCATCAAAATGCCACTCTAAACTTAGAAAATTCAGAATTTTGCCACTCTAAATTATTAATGACCAAATTATCCTCCCCACCTCTTCTTCTCCGTTTTCTTCTTCTCCTCCGCCTCCCTGGTGGTTCTATCCCGTGCCTTAATTTCTATACTGTATTGACAAAACTCTAAAGCTTGCTTAGAATACATTAAGAAACAGAGTAGCATTTTGCTTAGAAAAAATGCTTATAAGAGGTGGAAGTCTTAGTTTCATCCAAAATATACCTTCTCCATAATATTAGTCTAAACAGTGCATAATACTTGTAAAAGTCCCAATAAAGGTATCTAAACCTAATGAGGAAACATTTTTGGTGCCATCCTTAAAAATTTAATTCTCTGTCTTCTTTTTAACTAAACCTAATGATTATATTATTTTTTTTCTTATTTTATGAACAGACGGATGATATTATAAGTGACATTAATGAAGGTGGCACAATGCTCTATACAGCTTTGAATATTATGGGTATGCTGTTTCATGCCTTGGACAAGTTCAGTGATGCTATTCATGTGTATGAGAGGTGTCTAAAAACCCTAGAGAAAGATTGTGGTAAGCTCCACTGTCGTTTAGTTCGTTCTGAAATTTTCTTTGGTGTGTATTAAACCATACTCGAATGTTTTCAGGGAATCATAGTACTTTCGTCATTGAACTACTTCTGCGATTAGCAAAGGCCTTAGAAGCAAATCAGAGACCCAAAGAGGCCATATCAGTGTATAAACGGGCCGTTGATATTTTGGAGGAGGAAAAGGGAATAAGATGTGTCGAGATTTGTGGGCCATTGCACAGCCTTCGTAATTTGTCGCTGAGCATAGGAGAGGTTGAAGATGCTCATATGTACTCTCAGAGGTAAATTATTAATATAAATTCATTTTATTGTTTTCACTGGCTTTTTACACAGAAAATTTTAAAAATGCCCTTCTTTTTGAAAACTTAGAACAGAATGCCCCTCCAAATTTATCAACAAAATGCCCCCGTGGCCCCCTCCTTCCCTCTCATTTTACTTCCATTGGAATACAAAGAACTGCCATTGAATTGATTTTTTTTGTTCGAATTATTTCAACAAATTTCTTTTTTACATTATAAATTTATTTGTATTTGAACCTTCGTTCCAATTTATAATAATTATTTTTGGGAACAAAAATTATCTTTCATACAAGAAATAAATAAAAAAACTTCCTTTCAATGGAAGTTCCACAAAAAACATACTTCTATATTTTTGTATACAAATATAGAAATACAATTTTCTTTCTTTAAGAAAAAGCTCAA
Source organism: Carex rostrata (assembly GCF_964058835.1). Classification (NCBI taxonomy): domain Eukaryota; kingdom Viridiplantae; phylum Streptophyta; class Magnoliopsida; order Poales; family Cyperaceae; genus Carex; species Carex rostrata. The sequence goes on from NC_135936.1 coordinate 7,927,974, forward strand.
GAAATTTTTTTGGATCAATTCTAAAATGAGAATAATCTTTTATTTTCAGTTTTCTGGAATTTAATATGCTGGCTACCTTTTGTTGTCTTCTGTAAATTTAATATGCATTTGTATACTTAAAAGGGTAGCAAGCATATTCCAAATCCAAAAACTGAAAAATAAACGATCATTCTCATTTTAGAATTGATCCCAAAATTTTTTTTGGATCAATTCTAAAATGAGATTTATTTTCAGTTTTCTGGAATTTAATATGCTGGCTACCTTTTGTTGTCTTCTGTAAATTTAATATGCATTTGTATACTTAAAACTTAAAAGGGTAGCAAGCATATTCCAAATCCAAAAACTGAAAAATAAACGATCATTCTCGTTTTAGAATTGATCCCAAAAAATAAATCTGACCTTTTTTTAAAAAAAAGAAATTTTTTATTTTTATAAAAATTATAGAAGTACATTTTGTTGGAACTGACATTGAAATGAATTTTTTTTTTATGTGAAAGACATTTTTTGTTAAAAAAAAAAATTATTTATTTATAATATTTCGTTAATAAATTTGGAGGGGCATTTTGTTCTCTGTTTTAAAAAATAAGGCATTCTATAAAATTTCCCCTTTTTACACATGCCTATTAAAACTTCCCCATTATTGATTTATATCCATGATTGAACTGTTATTGATTATTTTTAAGAATTTCAAAGTGAAACCTCAATTATATTTCTAATCTTAATTTATACCAAACAAAAGAAGTCAATAATTTGCAGTTTCCACTTGGCTTGTTGTTAGTCCCTGTGTCATTTTTTATCCAACAGTATTAATATAATTGTCATTTTTTATTTTTCTATATATTCAAAACTGAAACATCCCTTCAATTTTTTAATCTTGAAAGAGTATTGGAGATTCACAAAGAAATCTATGGGGAGAATAATGGGAGGACAGCGTTGGCAATATGCTCAGTTGCACAAGCTCTCTTTGCAAAAGGTGTAATATAGGATTCTGATACCTTTTACTAATACGGGTAATTTGGTACAATCTGGTATGTCCTGGGCTGATATGGGACAATCTAATGTAGGTCTGATTCCTTTGCCAATAGGGGTAATTTGGTACAACATGGTATGTCCTGTGCTGATATGGTACAATCTAATGTAGGACTCTAATGTAGGATTTTGATACCTTTTGTCGATACAGGTAATTTGGTACAATCTGGTATTTCCTGTACTGATATGATACTTGTTCCCCATACTGACTAAAAGCCTCACCATTGCTCCCTCTAATTGGTTCCCTTTTTATTTCTCTCATCTTTGTTGGTGTTTGATTGGGCAATAAAAGTAAAATGAGGATTGACTGAGGCATAATATGATCAATTCAGCTTAAAGCATAATAGTGTCAAATGAGGATTAAGATATAATTAGGCTAAAATGTGCCTGAATGACTGCCAGAAACCTGAAAGAATTTACTTGGCAAGTTTCAATGCTTGTTGTGTACTAATCCAAGGTAGTAAACTAACAATACTTATGGAAGGCTAATAATTAATCCGATGCTGAGGAAACTTCTTTGATATTTTTATACGGTGGATATTAACAGGACACGTGGATGGAGCTATTTCTATGTACAAACAAGGTCTCCAAGTTATCAAAGATGCAAATGATATTCCTTTGCATGATGATAATCTTGAGAAGATTAGGCTTGATTTTGCTGAATTGCTTCATAAAACTGGACGGTTAGCTCTTATTTTCTCTTCTTTCATACATATTTTCTGTGCATTATGCCCCCAACACCAAACACACACACACACACACACACACAAAAAAATTTAAATAAATAATAAAAATAAAAATTATTTCAGATTTTACAAAGAAGCCTCAAGAACCTTTAATTATTTGCAAGCAACCAGTAAACAAAGAGAAATTTTACATGTCAGATTGGCATGTTTTGCAGTTGTATTTTGTTGGAAAAGTTTATGGTTTGTGGATTGATGTTTCTGAAAAGGCAAAACAGCTCTATGACCTGCTGCCCTCAACCGGCATATCAAATGTGAAAACCTTTTTTGACTCGGATCACTTAGATTCATAAGTTGATCAATTTTCTTATTTTCTCTGGTCTCGTGTTTTCATTATCTTGCTATTTTCAAAAGGTTACAAGAGGGAAGAGAAGTGCTTCAGGAAAGCCTATTTATAAACCAAAAACGCCGGGGAATAGGTCACCCCAGCTCGGTGGCACATTTAATAAACCTCGCCACTTCATGTTGCCGTTCAAAGAATTATGCAGAAGCTGAGCGGTTACTTAGGACTAGCTTGAATATAATGTCGAAGTCTGTGGGACCTACCAATCAAGCCACCACTGTCCCCATGATGCACCTTGCAGTGATTCTATTCCATCAGAAGCAGTTTGAAGAGGCCGAGAGCCTTGCACTGGAGGCCTTGCGAATACGAGAAGATGCCTTTGGGCCTGATTCGGGGCCTGTTGGTTAGTTTCTCTCTATTTATCTCTACCATCCTCTTTCCGTCAACGAGTCTATAAAAAACTGTCATCAAAGGGCAGTGGCAGACTTGGGGTGTTGTACCAAAATCCACCATGAATACTTATTTTCATGTTACAACAATTCAAAATTTCTTGTCAATGGATACATATACCGATGTACACTGAAGCATGAGTGTGTGACCAACTCCGGAGCAAACCCAATGGAAAAATGCTAAATCAAATAAAACAAATTGCTGTTGTTCTTACTGGTCTTATGAGGGTTTAATGATATACCAGAAAAACTGGTACATGCTGGCAGGCAGTACAGTATAATAATGATTGGTGTTTTGTAACTTGTCCTTGTTGGCTTTTGTGTGTAGGTGTTGGAGGGAAATCTATTTTTACTGGAAAAATTATATGAATAAGTTGAAAATAAAATAACAGTTGATCAAGTAGGAAATAGATGAATAAATCTGTTTATTCTCTTATGTAATTTTCTCTTTTTTACTATAATATTAGGTGAGGCGCTTGATTGCCTAGTTTTAATCCAGGCAAAACTTGAAAGAGACGAAGGTGAAATATTGGAAAAACTCAAGAGGGTTTTGCCAATCCATGAGAGATTGAGGGGTATTGATAGTGAAAAGGTGATGATCACTCTGCGTAAGATTGTTTTTTATTTAAATAAAACGGGAAAAAATGATGAAAAAGCCTCGTACATGATGAGACTAGCTCATGTACTAGCTGTACTTCGGTATAAACTCAATAATAAATTCAGATCTTGAGAAATTAAATTGGTAGAGTAGATTGCCGAAATTTTTATTAATAGGAAATATAATAAAAAAATATCCAGATTAGAGAACACTTTTGATTTTTTTCGAGATATAGGGAAAACGTTTTGATTTATCACGGCCTCTGGCCGTTATGACTTATCACGGCCAAGATTAGCACTAATTACCGCACTTATTAAAAAAAAAAAAAAAAAAAAAAAAAAAAAAAAAAAAAAATTCATGGCCGTGATTGATAATCACGGCCAGCAGTGCCATATTAAAATGGACAAAGGACAAACTCAGATCTCATTCTACACGGTCAGATATTGCACTGGATTTGAATTCTGGCCGTGATTATCAATCACGGCCAGGAACTCTTTTTTTTTTTTTTTTTTTTAATAAGTGCGGTAATTAGTGTTAATCCTGGCCGTGATAAGTCATAACGGCCAGAGGCCGTGATAAATCAAAACGTTTTCCCTATATCTCGAAAAAAATCAAAAGTGTTCTCTAATCTGAATATTTTTTTATTATATTTCCTATTAATAAAAATTTCGGGAGTAGATTGTGGTCAGAAAAAAAAAAAAATTCAATTGATATCTGGTGATAGAAAAGTATATTATTTCATTATTTTTTAATTCTTGTAATTATTTTCCACCGTAGGAAAATTAAAATTTGGCTTCAAAGTAGAGACTGAATGAATATCTTTGAATATTTTCATAGAAAAATTATTTTGTACATAATACATGATAGATGTGAAATATTTTCAAATATTTATATTTCTTGTTTTAACAGGTCGTCTGTAGGTTATCACAAAACTTCATAACATTTTGAAATGTTGGACCTTTCATTTGATTATTATCGAGGAATATTTTTATAATAATTAATAGATCCAAAAAAATTAACGAAATGATCATCATAAAAATAAAGGTAAGGAAGCTGATAACAGAATTCGTGCTAAAATTTCCACAAAATTCTTGCACTATAAGTACTTGGACCATAACTAGGATAAAATTCTAGCACTAAACTCTAACACTGAAATTTTTTTCTACGAGTATTAACATTGCAATTTTTAACTAATTAATCATATGCACAAAAGTATTTATAGGTACACAATTGTTATGCAAGTAATTGTTCCCTGATAAAATCTCCCAAATGTCTCTTGTATCATAAATACTTGGAGATACTCAAACTATACGGGGCTCATACACGTTTCTAAAAGTATTAACATTGTCATAACTATCTTGGAGGATCGCAAAACTTGATGTTTTTTTACATACGACACTAAATGGCGTTTAAAAGTATTAATATCAAGTATTGCAGGTATTTATACCTATGTACTGAAGTATTCACACACACACTGTACAAAGTTTAATTTTCAAACGTTTGATCGTATCAAATTGATGTATCAAAGTATTAATATCTTATTTTTCAATATTTATACATATGAGATTAACTATTTTTATTAGAGATGAGAGATCATCAAAATTAGATGTTTGAAAGTATTAATATCAAGTATTGTAAGTATTCATATCTATGCATTGAAGTATTTATATCTATGAGATCAACTATTTTTGTTAGATAAAGGTTGACACAGGAACGATTAAGGAAGATTTGATGCAGTGATATGTGGTCTCCACTACTTCATTAGAGAAAGGTTGACGCGGGGAAGATTGATAGACTAGAAAAGGGGATAATCATATCAAGTTACTCATTAATATCTTATTTTTCAAATATTTATATCTATGTATGTTGATGCAAAGACAAGTCTGGGACTGAAAAATGAGGATCATAGTACTACATTATTAGAGAAAGGTTGATGTAGAAATTTTGAAGAGACTGTGAATGAAGATTCATTTAATTATTCAAAAATAAATAAATAAAAGTTTTTGTTTGGTGAAGTGCACATCCGTTTTCAAAACCAAACAAATTGCAACTATGCAAGTATCAAACGTCTATAAAGTTCCATCTCGCATATCACATTTTTCAGCAAACAACTTGGGTCCCTTTTTATTTATGACATAGGATTAGTTATATATAGTTTTTCCCGAAAACGTTTGATGATTACTCGTGATTGATTGGTGCCAACGATCCATTAGGATCGGAATCTCGAATCGATTAAAATTTTATAATATTCATATCCAAATTCAAATCCATTAGTATTTCATCTGTGATGACGCTATCATGAGTTTTCTGAAAATCCTTTTCTAGGTTTCTAATTAATTTGAAGAAAATCAAAATTTTATGTTGAAATTTGAGCACTTAGGCGTGCATGTCATGCATATTACTTAAAAATTGCGTGTTCGAATAGTGCAAGCAAAAATAGTGTGCAAAATTAATATTTTTTTTATGATGTATAGTACATTTTTTTAAGGGAGTAACTAAGAGTATCCCCTATTCAGTCCATTATCTGTCTCCCGCGCTAAAAGACAAAAAAAAAATATAACGGGGGACCACTAACTGACGCGCACGTGGTAACTACCGCCTACGAGTTTATAGTATTCATACTTATTATCTATAATATTCGTTATATGTAAACACAAACTGGAGGGGACCATTAATCTTGGGGACCGGTAACGACCAGGGGGACCGCTGACGAGGTCTGACAGCCTGGATTGGGGACCGCAACCATCTGAAAGCGACATTTGCCAAGATTGGAGACCACTACAGCGAATCTATACAATGAAGTACTAATATCTAACTAATAAAGTATTCATATCTAACAAGACCTCTTCAATTTACTTAAAGTTTTTTTTTTATAGTAACTATTCACACTTGACACTAACACTATTCATATTTAAAGGTATGAAGTATTCATATCTAATTAATGTACAAATAAAGCATTCATATTCTAACAAATGAAGTATTCATCTCTAGTAAATGAAGTATTCATATCTAACTAATGAAGTATTCATATGCTGCACTCTGATAATTTTCGCTGGGCTAGCATGGATCCCCTCCGACGGTGCACCACGCTCTTCTCGTCGGATCGCACCGGATCTCCTCGTCGGATCTCGGCGGTGCACCACGCTCTCCGCACTGGATCTCGACGGTGCACCACGCTCTCCTCACCGGATCTCGATGGCGTGGGTAGCTGGTGATGAGCAATAGAGGAGAAGAACAAGGTGGGTTTTGGGTTGTGCTGAATTTTTTATTTATTTTTCTTTCTATGAGGAGATTGAAGAGGGTAAGTTTTGATCACGTGGGAGAACAAAAAAGAAAAGTTGTTAGAGGGACTAATAGGGGACTGAATGAGGGGACTAAAATCTTTATTTTCTTTCTATTGAACAAGCAAAATTAGACTTCATTTATTATTTTTAACTAGTAGGCATTTTTATTAGATAAAATATTATAAATAATTTGAAATATTTTGTTACAAAGAAATATTCTTACAGAATAAGTTAAAGAGTTGTCCCTAAATAGCACATTATTTTGGAAGGTTCTGCATAAACACCAGTGCTAAGCTAAGCACCCCCAATTTCGTGCGGTCTGAAACTTGGCCGCCAAATTAAGAAGCGTAAGAAACGACAAACAGCGATAACATGATATTTTAGTAGTGTTCGGCTTCGGCAGATCCTCCTTGGGCTAAGGTTCCTTAAAACTTCTTAGGATACGAAGAAGTCTTAAATTTACTAAAGAAGAGTTAAAGTTCTTTAGTGCTTGTTAGGAGACTAAAAAGTTTGCTAAAGAAGAGCTAAGATTTTTTAGAGCTCTTTAGAAAACTAAGAAATCTTAAGTTTGTTAAATACTTTTGTTTCTTTGTAAAACTTAAAATTATTTTTTTAAGACTCATTTTACACAATTTTAAATTTGTCTACATTTTTAAGAAATCATTCTATATAGCTTAAGGACTTAAGGCTCCTTAAAAAAGCTAAGTTTACACTTTCTTAATTTTTTGTTGCTGAACACTTCTTCCTTAGCATAATTTAGAATTTAATCATACCCACTTTAGTGAACACTACCGAATTCACGATTATAGTAAAGTGTTGGAATTAAAAGTTTGACTCTTATTTAAATCGTCAAATTTAAAATTATTTTAGGTGATCTAAAATATAGTATGTTTAAGTTTAGATTGGAATAAATAAAATTATTTATTTCGTCCGTGGATTTATTGTTGGTGATTTTTTATATTTTATTTCGTAGGCTTAATTTAGACTTTCTTAATATTTTATACCTCACTGGAAATAATTAATTTAAATCTTTTTAAAAAAATTAACTCTATAACTGGAAGGGTTTAAGTCGGTTTAGAAGGGTGCAAACGTAAAAATTCCATAGATAGAAATAGAATCATAGAAATTAGAAACCCTAAAACTAGGTTTCGTGATTCCAACGCTAAATCGCCGACCTTCTCTTGTCCTTGTTAAATTCTCTTATTTGTTATCAATTCTGACCAAATCACAAGGAAAGCTGCAAAGCCGACTAAAACTTTCTTCTCTTTCTCTAACGAAGCCAAAGAAAAACAAGTGAATTTTAGCGATTAAATTCAGATCAAGAGATCATGCCGAAGAACAAGGGAAAGGGAGGTAAGAACAGGAAGAGGGGAAAGAACGAGGCTGATGACGAAAAGAGAGAACTCGTTTTCAAGGAAGACGGACAAGAGTACGCTCAGGTACTGTCAATCTTTTTTGCTCTTTTTTTATCAATAATTTCCAAAATTATAGCTGGAAACATATAACGTTCGTAGAAAAGAGCAGAATTTGAAATCAGATCATTAAGCCGCACAATTGAACAACAAATTGATTTTGAATTTTTTGTGTGATTTTTGATTGGTGTTGTAGGTGCTTCGCATGTTGGGAAATGGCAGGTGTGAGGCTATGTGCATCGATGGTACCAAGAGGCTGTGCCATATTCGTGGTAAGATGCACAAAAAGGTCTGGATTGCGGCCGGTGACATCGTCCTTGTCGGCCTCCGTGACTACCAGGTACATAATTTCAATCAACTAATCAATCAATCAAATTAACTTTAGCTAATGAAGTGTGTGTTATTGCCAGATTAGTTTCATGGTATACCTCTGAAATTACGAGAGAACTTGTTTGGAATTTTGAACATAACAATCTCAAGAAATTCATAATTTTGAGCCTTTTTGTTAATTAAATTTGACTTGAAATTGTATTCCATAACTACAGGATGACAAGGCAGATGTGATCCTGAAATACATGCCTGATGAAGCCAGGCTTCTGAAGGCATATGGAGAACTTCCAGAGAACACTCGTCTGAACGAGGGTATTGCTGGTGGCCTCGACGAAGAGGATGAGAACAACGGTGACGATTATGTCGAGTTTGAAGACGAGGACATTGACAAAATCTAATCTGAAACAATGTTTACTATTTATTGCGAGTAAATTTACTGGGATCTCTATGTATTAATTATTCTTTGCTGCTCCTGTCTGAGAACAATAGCAAAGATGGGTTTGAAGCAACTCTATTTTTCAGTTGGGGTTCAGGGAAGTTTATTTATTTAGGAGCTGATTGCTGCTTCCCTGGCACGCTGCATTTGTTTAATATAAGGTATGGAATGGGTAGTCATTACAGTATTTGGTGAATGATACATCATCGTACAGCATGTTATTGTCTTTGTTTGTGTTGTGCTCTGGATAGCCTGATAGAGGTGACTGGAGTTACTGATTACACAGATGGTTGAAAACTTGAAATATCATTAATAAGTTGGAATTTTTATGCTGTTTGCAAACTTTTGATATGCGTGTTATATATCATTCTTATCATGTTTTTAGTAGTACTACTACATCCATACTTTGAAGTGAGATAACATGTACGGAGCATAGTGACAAATAAATTATTTATTTATTTCGGTTCGTGATGTCAAAAATTCGTTATTTAGGAATAATTCAGGTATAATTCAAAAATGATTCGGAATTATTTGAACTAGGGATTTTAGTCTTACAAAAAAGAAAAAGAAAAATGTTTTGAGAAAAATTCGTGAATAATTCGTAATATTCGAAAAAAATTCGTAAAATTTGCGAATTACTTGAATTTAATTCAGTCAAAGTTTGATCAACTAAATAATTCGGTATTCGGTTTGATATCACAAAAAAAATGAATTATTTGAATTTAATTCGCGAATGCTGTGACTATGTTACGGAGTAGCAATATGTTGGTGTCATAGGTTGTGATAATCTTGTGGATGCATTTTTAATTTATTAATATTCAAAGTCAAAAAGAATGAATTTAAAGTGGAATATTAGTCAAGACCTCCATGATTGATTAATACACGTGACAACTTTTTTTTTAAGATAAGAAAGGGGTCTATCACCTAACTTTTTTTTTTTTTGTACTAAAATGTTAAAATTATGAAGCTCAAGATTACTTGAGGTGAAACTAAGAACATGTAAAATAAGGGAAAGAAACAATCTCTGAACTGAAAATTACTTAAATTTGGTTCATTCAGTACAATTCTGCACTTAGCCCTTACTAATAAAAGAAGCGAAGCATTTGCAATTTGAATCATCTGTCAAGAACAATTCTGCACTGTTAAATTAATCATGATATTTCAATCAGAATCGTGCAAATGATTTGCTTCAATGTATATTTTTTTTTATAGATTTTAATTTGTATACCAATAATATATTTCAAGCTATTTAATCTATTTAATATTGACTAGTCGATCTATAAAAAAAATGATGTGCTTTTATTGTGTAAATAAATATATATATATTTTTTTTCTTTCAATTAAAGATCGTTAAAGATAATACTTAATAGTTTGCTTCAAGTCACATAATTCATAAGCAGTAATGTTTATTAAATTGAGACTGATGCTTATTTATGTATAAGCATAGTAACAGATCGGCAATTGAAAGATCGATGCAGGAATATAGTCTAGTATAATATACTGTTAAAATGCTTAATATGATATATGACTCTTTATTTTTTAAAAAGAAAAGAAAATTATAATAATTAAACGAGGAGTAAGGCTTAGGTGTTATGGATAGCATAAGGCAGTGCTGTAAATAACGGTATGCTTTTACAGTGGACCATAAAAAAATAACGGTATGCGGTCATCGGATGGACAGGGTACCGCCAAGCGATTAATCGAAAATAATCGGTCATAATCAGAAATGATCGGTTGATTAGTCGGAAAAATTCATAACGGTTTAGTCACCGCCAACTACTAATCGGCCTAAACGGACGTTTTTTACAACATTGGCACAAGGTCTTCCATACTATTGCCTTAAAAACCTATCATATAAATTTCAAACGACAAATTCAAACCGTTAAAATCGATATAATTCATTATTGATGCGATTACATGTCAAATTTATAAACTTTTGAGCTCATTTGGTATAAAGTCAAGCAGTCAAGAAATGATGAATATTTATTTTCATCATTTTTTGACTGCTTGACTTTATATCAAATGAACTCAAAATTTATAAATTTGACATGTAATCTCATCAATTACGAAATATATCAATTTTAACAGTTTAAATTCATCATTTAAAATTTATACAATAATTTTTTGATACAATAACACAGAAGACAAAGATCCATATCATCTAAGCCTTACTATTTTTACTTGTTTAGAGCAGTGTTGTAACAAATATCCATTTAGACTGATTAATCAGCCGATTAGTTGTTGGCGGTAATCAAATCGTCACGGATATTCTCGATTAATCGGCCGATTATTTTCAATTATTCTCAATTATTCTCAATTAATCACTCGACAGTATCATGTCCGATAACCGCATACCATTATTTACAACACTGTTTTAGAGTAAGCTGAGGCAGCAGCAGACTTGACGCTAGTAGTTGGATAAAGTTCTCCGGAGTGGGCTCAACAAACACAGCCTTTTCCACACTTGTCCATGTCGTTCTTTTATAAATTAAATTTACATTATTTAATTGTAATCAAAGCCCAAAATACGTTATATCATAGAAGATTCGTGGGCCGGGTTAGGGAATCACGCTTCAAATGACTCAGTTGTCAGTTCAATCCGATACCACAGTCTATACGCCTAATCGGCTCCTCGTTTCGCGATCTCGTTGGGTTTTCCGCTCCGCCGCCCGATCCCTCACCGCAGATGTTAGATCCTCCGCCCAATCTCTCTCTCTCTCTCTCTCTCTCAGAATATTAGCATACTGTGGCTTAAGTTTTCCAAGATTCGATCTTGTAGGGAGAACAAATAATCTCATCTTGATCTCATTACTTGAATAGATCTTCAAGTTTTTGAATATCTGTTTTATTTTTTATTTTATTTTTTTGTCAGAATTGAGGATTAGTTAAGGACATCAGCTTTTTTTTTTTTTCTTTGCATTCATTATTTTCTAGTATTGTTAAAGTTGAATACTTTGATGTGTTCTTCATCAGATAATCACTTGGTGTACCTACCTACTAATACAAGAAGATGGAACAAGAGCTGACAAGCATAAAGAAATGGAATATCATATACCCGGTGTACATAAACTCAAAAAAGACAGTTGCTGAGGGCCGTCGGATCAGTGCTGCCAAGGCTTGTGAGAACCCCAATTGTATGGAGATCAGTGATTGTTGTAGCCATCTCAAGATTCCCCATGCTGTTGAGGTCATTTCAAGGTTTCTGTACTTTGTTTTACATTATAAGCCTGCTATGCATCCCAATCTCCAATGTACCTGGTATTCAAAGGCGTGGCGGTACATGCATATAACACTAAAATGATTATATATGCAAATGAATCAAATATTTTACTGAATCTACAGTGGCATCCTACATCTCGTGAATCCAGCTTGCATGGAGATTGGAATTCATAGACCAATTTAGAGTTTATAGATACCAAATGTCCATTCCATAGGTCTGAATGTATAATTGCTCACACTACATTTGCATGCCTAACAATTTGCAAGTTGTACCTAATATTGTACTGATTTTGCAATCCCAAGAACCTGCCTCTCATGGAGATTACGGATTATTGTATCCATTTGAACATTTCTAATGCTGTTGAGGTATGTTCAATATCCTTTCATTACAACAAAAAATAACCCGATTGCCTTTAAAACTTCCATAATGAGGTAACTAAACCACTTCATGAGAGCACTCATTATAGTTTGTGGTAAAACCATAAATATTATATTTTATCAATATCCTTTTCTGACATTACAAAGACCAACTGAGTTTGAAATGCTTGACGCAAAATAAGGAACTTTATGGTGTTGCAACTTCTTTTTAGGAAACTTCTGAATAACTTTTACATTGTTGTCTAGTTATACTATTTTTTTTTTTCTTTTCTCTAGATTGACAAAGCATATCCTCGGGACTTTATGCAAGTCGGGAGGGTGAGATTTCAGCTAAAGAAAGCTGATGGATCATTTTGGAATCCAGCAATCACTTCAAGTAAGTGCTGATTAATTAGTTAGGTTGGTTTGGTTGTACTTATTTGGGCATAAGCTAATGGGGATTTTGAGTCAATATTTGCACTGAAGCTTAATTGAGGCTCTAAATTGAATTAAGTTGTCATCACTTACTAAAGAAGCCATCAGCATTTCTGATCCTTGTACAGCATCCGATATCAACAATTTAAAAGTGACCTCTTTAAAATGTAGCCAACAATCAAGAATACTAATTTATGTAAGATCCACGAAAGTACCATCAATATGCCATCCATGGAAAGGCCCAACAAGTTGTGTGATTTGATTGATAGAATCCAGTAGAGGTAGTTGGTTCTTTGGTTTTGCCTTTTTCACACATCTTACTGACACAGTCCTTAAATTACAGAGAAGGCATTGATGCTACAAATTGCTGAGTTGGTGCCGAAGCATCACGGGAGAACCAAAAAGCAGGAGCCTGTTGTCAGTTCATCTGTTGCAGGGCCTGCTAAATCTGGAAAGCATGGAAAGAAGAAGAAATAGTAGTTCCCTACTTTTATAATTTCAAAGTTTTGTGTCAATGATTGTTAGCTTGTGGATAATCTTTTAAGGCATCTCTTTGTTTTTTTGAGTTTGGAAGCTAGACATCTTTTAAGTACTCTTTTAATTACCTTCTGCTATTCTGTTTGACATTGACTAGCCAGTGAAGTAAAAGTAAAGTTGTTAAATTACTGGTTTCAATTCTAAGGCATAATGTTTGATAACGTGATGAAGATGCAATATAGATGAAGTAATGTTGATTTAAAAGAGAAAAGATGTTTATTTAAAGAAAGAAATGTTGATTTAAAAGATCATAATTTTGAAAAGTAGTGGTAATATCACCGATTTTATTGAAATTAAATATACTTGATATGGAACCCAAATTAGGTATTATAATCAAATATGAAAAGGTCTACAACAATAAAGTGTCAATAGCAAAAGATAAAAAACATACAAGAATCAACCAACAAAGTAATAGAAATTATACAAAACAACAACAGACCACTAAGTAAACAAAAATAAAAGCTAATCAGTTAGCATAAGAAAAGACTACTAATTATAATCCAGTAAGTCTTCGTCCGTCAATTATTCTCCAGACATTTGACCTGGAGGGCTGCCAGTTCCAAAAACCTGGGTTGACTCATCTTCTTTCTCGAGTATCTGATCTGGGAGGTCCTTAACATCATATTGAAGCATTAGACTTAATTTCAAATATGAGTTTTCAGATCTAGATTTACATCAAAAAGTAGCTAAAGATATTATCTTAAAACCTAATGATTTAGCGAAAATGAGAGTAGTATCATCATTAAAAATAACTTTATTTATTTCTAATCATGCAGTCCATAAGATGAAAAGAGAATGAGTAAAGTATTTCAAGGTGCTAAATCAGTGTTAGTCCAAATGCAAGTGCAAAATGAGAATTATTGGATTCGGCCTCGATTCGGATTATAACGGGTTAAAGCGGTTAAAGGCCCATCTCTGCAACCTTCAAAACGGTTAAAGGCCCATTTCAGATAGTAGTACAGTTAATAAACCATGCCCGACCCATCACTCCCCAACCCGATCCGCATAGGAGCGTGCGTGACGGAGCAACTCAGAAAATGCGAATACCTTGGATTCAATCGTAATAATTCAAAGATTCAGGGTGTGAAGTGTGATATTCTCCTTCAGATTTCCATCTCTGGCCTGACATTCGCTTTCCCCAGCTTTCTCTCCGTTTATTCCTCACTGATTTCCTCTTGATTTCTTCTCGGAGAAGCTCCATGGTGAGAACTTTATCCTCTTTTCCCATTTTTTGATCTCGATTTCTGTTGTGATCGGGTAGTCAGAACAACTGAGTGATAAAATCTGACTAATATGTGCAATCGTTAATATAGATAATTTTTTTACTTATTTTGCTGAAATTAACAGTCGGCGCTGTTCAATTTCCATTCTTTTCTGACTGTGGTGCTGCTCGTGATCTGCACGTGTACCTACGTCAAGATGCAGTTCCCTTATGTTCTCGATCGCAAAACTGGGTTAGTGCTACGATGTTAATTTCTTTTCTTTTTGTCAACGCGAGTGGATTTACTTGACATTTGAAGCCTTTAGGTAGCTTTAATGCAAGAATTTGTGTTTGTGAAACGGTTTCCAGTTATGATCTGAGACTAGATGAGATCAGGTGTACATTCTTGTTTGTTGAAACTTTTTTCCTAGAATAACTAAATATTAAATTTCACTTTAAATTAATTTGGTAGAAAGCTTATCTGAGTACTGTTTTGTCCAATTATGCAGCTTATTTAGTATTAGTATTTGCACAAGTTTAGTTGAAATTGAAGCTAAATTGAGTCTTGTTTGAAGCACAAGTGTATGATTGAGGAATATTTATGAATAATTGGATTGGTTTGATGTGTAATTAGGTTTAATGGAGATTGAATAAATGAGCTATAACCTTACCCTCTGCTAATTTCTTCAGAAAGCACACAAACAATTCTCTTTGATCCTAAAACAGTATAAATAGCAGTGCTGAAGAAAGGGTTGTTTGTCATCTTCATGATTAATAGTGAAGTGAGGGTTCAGATATTCAGGTACTACCATTCAAAATGCTGGGTTTCAAACCCGATAGAGATTGTAAGGAGGTTCGTATGATATGCTTCAATTTCTGGGGTGTTAAAAATGAATTGGTCCATTGTTTTATGTTTTATGATTTTGTTTACTTATATTTCAATTAGATTTGTCAAATTTGATTAAATGAAGCTAACATCCTTTCTCAACCATCTTTGTAGATTTCGTGGCTTTTTCTGGAAGGCTGCTAGAATAGGTAAAATCCTCTAGCCTTTTACTAATTCTGCCCCATTTTGTAGTAAAATTACCCCCAGTTTTTGCAATGGTATGAACCAGCAGTTCCACGTTCAATAACAGTTACAGCAACTGATGGTTTTTCAATCTCTCATGGGCTTTCCAATATGTATGTTTATTTACACGCAGGCACCATTTTAAATGTTGGTAATGCAATCCTTTGTTCGTAATTTATAAATAAACTTTACCTGATACCATTGTAATTAGTACCTTGATAAGAATTGCTAGACTAGTTTGTGCCTACTGGCAGTGATTAACTTATTGTATTGTCATGTACCAACCTGTGAAAAGGCATCTAGCTGGTATAGTATCTTTGGTAATTGGTGACATTTTCCAGGTTTGTGATTTTTTTACTAGATTAAAAGTAATACTATGCTTCCATTTTACTTAACAATTCAGGTGAGCGGCTCAGCCCCTGGGTTGCATTTGGATGCTTGGTAATGGGTGTATCAATTCTTATTTTCTGAGAAGAAAAGTGCCTGCAAATAAAATATTTTCTCATCTCCTTTTATTTGGTTATGTTTTTATGCACCCACCAATCCATTTTGTTTGTTCATTAGCTAGTAGTTCTTGGTTCATAGGAGTTATTGTGATTTGTGAATGTAACACTGGATCAAACATGTGCATGCCAATAGTTTCTCATTATTCTTGATGTTTTTATTTTTAGTGAAATGGAACTGTCTTGTGTTTGTTAAATGTTTATCTGAATATATTGTGTTAATGTATATCACATCACGCAAGGAGAGAGCTTCTGTTAAGAGGGGCTTTGAATCAGAGTTGAGATGTCAACACAGTACATCAGAGTTGGTAGTGCGGTGCCTAGGGCTTTGAATCAAAAAAAAAAGAAAGAAAGAAAGGAAATCAGAGTTGTTGATCAAATTTGCGGAGGGTTCAAATGTTTCCATTTTCTCCATTATATCTTTAGATCTAGAGCGTACGTCAACATCTGAAATGAACGATGGATATCAATTTCCTTCTTAGAGTGTCCTCCATCCGCCGCGTTCCCTTCCTATCTCAGAGCCCAAAAAGAAATTCCCAAAACAATTTCTTGATTCACAGTGCCTCGTCCCTTGGGCTTTTGTCTCTCCTTCTCGGAACCAGATCTCTTGCCTCGGGGTGCAGGAAATTTCTGCCTCCAGGGTCACTGCGGGGTGGGTCCAATTACTGTTAAAGAGTTTAGGATTAAAGTGGTTTTGGATTTAAGATTATATGGAGACCCACTCTGCAGTGACTCTGAGGGCAGGAATTTCCTGTCCCCAGAGGGGCAGACGATTTGGTTCCCTCCTCGTTTGATCTCTCCTATTAGCTTTCCTCATGCCACCGCCCACCAGTAATGTCCCATGTACATTGATATCACTTTCACGTAATATGTCTTCTTTTGATAAAAAAATAGCACGGAACGTCATGGTACTCAAACTAATCTGGTTATATCACGTGATTAGTTTTTCCAACATTCATTCTTTATTTTAATTTATATTGCATTTTTTTCGAACTTTTTATTATTATTTCTATTTTTTTAAACAAATTAAAATCCAAATATACAAACAAATATGACCAGATATGCCACTCAAATATTCACGTCATGTTGTCCTTCACTATTTCCATCACGTCATGTCACATGAAATTTTTGTTTCACATGACATGACACGACTTAAAAATCAAATGATAAAATTTAGTCGCGTCATATTTTTCATTCATTTTCATCTCACCATAACTTGTTTAAGCTGAACTACCTATCATTTTTATCTTTTCTTTGATTTGTGATTACAAAATTTTGAAAAATTGAGACGCTATGTGCGAAGACGTTAAGAAAATAGAAAATTGCAAAAGTTGCTATGGATATTGGTACTAATCTGTTACAGTTCAAGCTTCAAACACTAGTAAAGCAAAGAGGAGCCAAAAAAAGAAATAACACAAAAAGAAAACACCTAATAAGACAGAGTTCAAAATTCAAACGGAGGTGAATTTTATTTTGATTGAAAATTCGTGGGCCATTATATTAATTGAAATAGAAACAATATCTCGAAGGGGTTGCTTCTTCGCTGAAATAGCGAAAGTTAGGCGATTTAAAAAGCGACTCAAAAGTTAGAATTTTGACGGCCATCGTTACCCTCCTCTTCTCCTTCCACCTAATTTTACTATTTTCACACCTTGTAGTTTCCATTCCGACACAACATCTCTCCCTCTCTCGGTTCTATCTTCTTAAGCGGAGAGGAGAATGAGAGAGGGAGGAGGAGCTGGAGCCGATCGGAGCTGAGAATTCGGTATCGTTGGAGTTCGAGTGTAGAATTCACATCTCAATTGGAGTGTAACAGTGAGTAGATCTGACCGTCGTCAAAGCGCGGCGGCGGTTGAAGAAGCGGATCCGTTCATAGAGTAAGATGACAATTAATTACGGTGATCAACATCTTGATTGGAGCGCGACGGTGAGTATCCAGTTATCGTCGGAGCGCTGCAGTACTCGAAAATACGGATCCAATCGTGGAGCAAGATGGTGGTTAGAATATTTTATGAGAATAAAATAATAGATTAAAAATTACGGTCATTTGATTCATTGTAAATACGTTTTTTTATCAATAAAATTATTAGTTAGTATTTAAAGCCGCTCACCATAAAAAAAAATTTACAAACTAACTATTACATAAACACACACATGTATGTGTATTATATGGATTCAATTTTGATCATCCTCGCAACTTTTGAATAGCCACAGACTCTATCAAATCAAATCATCCGTTGAAAATTTGACATTTGAATAGTTCAAAGATTCCGACCCCACAAGACAGCTCTAGGTAGGTAAAACCATCTTGACTGAGTTATATATCCCTGCAGCTAATGAAAACTGGAGAATTACAACAACAATTAGATTCCTGCAGCTAATTGCTCTAGGTAATAGAGGACTACAAAGTACAAAGTACAAACTGGAGAATTACAACCACAAATGAAAACTTGAACACGGAACGTTACATGGAAGAGAACTACAAACGATCAGTAAAATTGCAGACAGGAATCAGATTCGGACCTTGTCTCCAGCGTTGACCGTTGACCCCATCGCTTCCTCTTCCGAGTTTGCACCAAACATAGCTTCATACACCGTGAAAGAAAAATTTGAAAGATATCCTGATAAAATTCTTCAATGTATAAATGCAAAACAAACTGCAATCTAGTTGTTATACTCTGAAGAGATACAAAGTCTCCGAATTTGATGAATTTGAATTTGATGAAATATTAATAAATACATGAAAGTGATGCAGCAAATAATTTAATTATACATTAACACGAACTTGACCTTGCTTAGCCAATTAGTTTTCCCTTAAACACCACCTAAATAATGTGGGACCCGAACTATTTTTTTTTTTGTTTTATATCAAGCGAACTTCTATATATATAATTAGTCTAACGTTAATTATTTGTTGACTTGATAAATGATAATAAATAAATTGCTGCAAGCTAATTCATTTATTCTTTTCAATTGTGCAACCATCTCACATAAGTATATTCTTTTTTTTTTCCACATAAATATTGCATTTCTAATAAAGAAATACAATATATATTTCAATTATTGAATCAGTGTCTGAATTCAGAAAAGTAGATACTAATTGAAATTGTCTCCCACAAGCTTGTTTTACTTTTTTTTTGTGAATTATATCGAATTTATTAAATGCACCTGCTTGAACAATCGTCAAACTTATTCTCTATGTTGACTTTGCATATTTTAATTGTATCATTTTTTTTTCACAACTTTCATCATTGTAAACTGCACACTCATGTATGAAGGCTTGGTTAAACAAAAAGCGAAATTAGGTAAAATCTAGTAGTCAATGATTTTCAATAAATGTTTTCCTAATTTTTTTTTTTACTATAAAGAATTGAGGTCAAATCACCCAACTATTTAAGGAGTTGGCTACAGTGCTACGCGTAGTATAGAGGGTCTCTGTGCAACAACTGAATATTTGAGTTTTCAAAATCCTAACAGTCGATCTGAACCATTCAACATGATCTCCATATGAATATGTACTTGCAAACCAAATTTAACATTTTTTAGATTTTTTTTTACTATTTTTTTAGATAGGTAGAAAATCACCAGATCTGAACATATTCATATGAAGATCATGTTAAACGGTTTGGATCAACCGTTAGGATTTTAAAAACTCAAATATTGAGCCGTTGCACGGAGGCCCTCTATGCTACGCATAGCATATTAGCATTTTCTTAATATTCATAAAGAATTATTTCTTTCCGAATTTCAAACTTACAATCTCTCACATAGATAATATTATTTTTGCCACTATATTAAAAACTAGTTGTCATTTTCTTATAAAAACTTAGCAAATTATTAAGTAAGTCTTAATTTTATTAATTCAGAATCGAAATATGTAAACCCAAGTCAAACGCGAATACATAATACAAGTATATAACAGATTCGCAATATATTATTGTTTACATATGTTGCGAATATAATATTTTACTAAGCTTTCAATTACATAACAAATTAGTCATAATAACAAGGAGGTTTAGCAAAATATGAATAACCAATCCTCAAATTTTACACTTTCAACTCCTATGTTCAAAATTTGAACTGGAGAAATGCTTTCCCTTTTTTTAAAGAGAATTTTATTTTGTCAGTTTACGTTATTAATAGAGGAATCGAAAATAGTTTGCATTAGATGTATTGATATAGAAATTAAAGAATGCCATACAATTTTTCTTATATAAAAATATATTTAATTTAAGAGGAGGGTTCCAATGCCTCGTATCTTTCATATCTCATCATATCTTATATTTTATATCTTTATTTTCAAAGTCTAAATTGTCGATCCGAACCATTCAATATGACATCCATACTAAAATATGGCTGGGGATGAAATTTTATAATTTTTGGAAATTTTTTATTATTTTTTAAGATGGGTAGAAAATCACTGTTTTTTTAACGGTTCAAAAACAGTGATTTTGTACATGTCTTAAAAAATAATAATTTTTTTCCAAAAACTATAAAATTTCACTCCCATGCATATTTTAGTATAAATATCATATTGAGAGGTTCGGATCAACAGTTTGGATTTTGAAAACAAAGATATAAAATATGAGGTATGATGAGGTATAAAAAAATTGAGGTATTGGATCTCTCCCCTTAATTTAATCTGTTTGAAATTATTTTTGTAACAACTCAACTTCTTTATAACATTATACAATACTACTTAGGAAATAAATCTGCTGCGATCTGAATTTCAGGAACAGTAATTCTGAAATTCTTACTTTTTCAAATCTAGCTGATCAACTTTTTTCTGTGTAGGTATCTCTAAACAACTGATTTTTCTGTACATGCATATCTAAACAAATTAACAGTTAGATTTGAAAAGGCAGAGATTTTAAACTAATGTTCAAGTTCGGATCCTACTACTTATTATCCAAGTTCCCTGCCCATAATTACTGTATTTAACGGTAGACCAGGTTCACCTAGCAGTTTAGCCCACTCTTATGACTGCCTCCCATTAGTTTGTTGACCCCATTTTGAACTGATTCAAAGGAGAAAACGGCAACACGCTCTCCTTCAAATTATGCAAAGGCAAATCCCCATTTCTCCTCTTTTTTCAACCATTCTTTTTCAGAAACTCCATGAACTTGTTACTTTTGGGACTGTAATTGAGATAACACGAAGGATAAAAGATGCCATTTTGTATAGTCAGCAAATCCTCTAGAGATGAGGAAGGTACCCAAGGAGGTGTACGGATCTTTTATCAAAGATATGGCCATGGATCAACAAAAGTTCTTCTAATAATCGGTAAAACATCCCGTTTCATTCAGCTACTTTTAATTATTAGAAGGTGCTTCTATGATGAGTGTTTCTATGCATTGTATTATTTTCATAGTGAAGTTGATTGTTAGTTTGAATTGGTACTTTCAGGAATACTTCTCCAATGTGGGTTCACTTTTGAGTTCTCTTAACTATTGCAGCTGAATTTCACACAAAAATAAACAATTTCCTAAAACCAATCTAATATTAAGATAAAAGTCTAAATTTTCAATTCAAAACTATCCCACTTTCCCAATTCCATATATTTTGTATATAACTCTTTTTATCTGTGTGCAGGATTCGCCGGAACCTACGAGTCATGGGCCCCACAAATTAAGGGACTTATTGGCACTACTGAGCCGAATGACGAGGAGACACCAGCTGATTTTAATAGAAAAGATGATGAAGAGATTGAGATATGTTGCTTTGATAACCGAGGAATTGGTCAAAGCTGTATACCCACAAAAAAATCGCAATATACGTGAGTTCTTGTATTTAACTAGTTGCTTTATAATTAAAGGGGCACTCCTTAACATTTTATTTTGTTGCACTTAATTTTCATTTGCAATAGATAAGAATTGCATTTTCTTAAAATAAAAATTCAAAGGAGTTACAATGATAGTTAAGATTTGAAATGAAGCAAAAGGTGTTGAATAATTAAAGCAAAGAGGCAATTTTTATTGAATAAATTAGAGAAAGTTATCACAAGTAGGTTTAATTTGTGTGCTTGGATGGCCAATAATTGTAATACTTAAAAAAAAAAAAAACTAAAGGTACTGATGATAAACTGCAAATCCCAGGAGTCTCAGAATGCTTTTCAGTTGCAATAAACAGATACATAAATCAAGAAAACTGGCAGTTTCGCCTTTGATATTTTATTCAAAATCAAACTCAATGGCTTCATGCTTTGTGATTCTTTCTTCTTCTTTTTTTTTTTTTTTGTTAATGCCAGAACAGTAATTATGGCAAAGGATGCCTTAGTCTTGATGGACCATCTCGGATGGAAAAAGGCTCATGTTTTTGGCCATTCCATGGGTAAGTTGCAGTACAAAAATATATAAATAGTTGTTTTGCAATTCAAACAAATAAATTTTAATTTAGTCAAATAAGAAAGGAAAAATGCCTAAGCATGCACTTTTATTGAGCATTCCTTTTCAGTCCTGCATGCGTTTTCTAGACCTAGTTACTTGTATACTTTCAATGACTTGGTCTTTATGCACAGCATTCACCCCAGTAGTTGTGCAATTTTGTTTATTTCACACACTTCCACAGTAGATAGCATCCTTCCTCCACATTTAATTTCTTATTTTTTGTTAACATTCAGGATCAATGATTGCTTCCAAGATGGCTGCCATTGCACCTGATAGGGTACTATCATTGGCTTTGCTTAACACAAGTGGAGGTGGATTTGAGTGCTGCCCAAAGGTATACTTTGGTGAATGTCACTTGACTTGTTATTCTAGCTATAATATATTTGATTCAATTTCAGTTGGATCTGGTAGCATGTTAATATTGCTATGCTGTTCTAATATCAAGGAAATGTCTAGTTAAATGACTTATGGCTAATTAATTCCTTGTCAATTTTGTAGCTTAATCATCATACTGTTTCACTTGCATACCGACTTCTAAGAGCAAAGACACCAGAACAAAGGGCTATTGTTGACCTAGAAGTTCATTTCACAAAGGTCAGTGAGTATGGAATGTACTTTCTTTTGAGTTCCATAGAAAAAAAAGAAACAGATTAGCTTTCTTTGTTAAGTGGATTTTGCTTCTTGAGAATTTCTAGCTATATGTTTAGTTGTCTTTGTATTTACTCTAAGGTCTAAATATATCTACTTCTTTATTCTTAGGAATTTCTTGATGAAAAAGTGGGATCAAGGTCAAGAAGAGAGATTCTATATCAGGTGCATACCACATTTTCTAGTTCCCAATCTGCACATATTTGATAAAAACAACTAGAATAAGAATCATTTTCAATTTGAGTATTGTTTTGGTCTTTTAAGCTAGGCATATTAATTGATATACCGGTCACTTATTTTTCTTTCTTTTAGTCTATTGCTTAAACAAGATTATACATTTGAGAGCTTAATCAATGCATGGACATCAATACCACTGTATTAACTCAATTAAAAAAAAAATCTGAAAAATTCACAATCTTTATCTTCCCACTGGTTGTTCATATGATTGAGTGCATTTTTTCTGGTGGCAGGAATATGTCAAAGGTTTATCATCCAGTGGAATGCAATCAAATCATGGTTTTGAAGGCCAAATCAATGCATGTTGGACTCATAAATTGACGAGAGATGAACTTGACCGAATCCGATCAGCTGGGATTCTAGTTTCAATTATTCATGGGAGGTCGGCGTGTAATTTCTCTTTCTCTCACTTAACTGTAATTAACCAATTTTACGGGGAATTTTTGTGGTATTTTATATTTCCATTTTCTTAATACTGGTACTTGATCCTCATTGAACTCTCCAGCTTACCACAATTTAGGTCATCTAGACCATTTAGAAACTACCATCCTTCTTCTTCTTCTTCAAAGCCTTCATTCCCAAACAAGTTAGTGTAGGCTAGAAATGAAACCCCACTGGAATCAACAACACAGGGACTTCCCAGGAGGTCACCCATCCTAATACTACTACTGATCAATTCGTGAAACTACTATCCAAGAAAGGAAAAAGATAAACAAATAAGCGCACAAAGAAAAAATAATTAACAATGAAAGAAAAAAATTGGGATGAAATTTGACTTCTCATCCTTTGGTACTGCAATTCATAATAAATGATATGCCTTTACTATTGATGAAGTAACTTTCATAATGTACTGATTGGCACTTTGATGCTATGAATTTATGAATGTTTAGGGATGATATAATTGCTAGACTATGTAATGCGAGGAGGCTTGCAGAAAAACTTTACCCAGTAGCCAGAATAGTGGAGCTCCATGGTGGTCATTTAGTGAGTCATGAAAGATCATCTGAGGTGAAACAATAAGCTAAATGTGTTGATCATTTTTTGAGTGAAATGATAGAACAAAAATAGCAAAGAACCAATTATGAAAACCATAATTTCATTATCAAATAATTTTCGACCTTAGAATTAATGAAACCTTTTCAAGTCAAAGAACTTAACAGGTTTCAATGATACAGGTTAATATGTCACTCATGGAGTTAATAAGAGCCAGTCAATCAAAGCTTGAACCAGAAAAATGGACCAACCTGACAGCAGACGAAAACGGTACATGTGCTTTACTTGAAATATTATAATTTTCTGACTTCTGATCATTATCTTTTATGATTAGAATAATTATCTTAGTTGAACACCTTTCTATCATTAATATCATACAGGTGGGCTTCTTTCTGGATTTGCTGGTTCTCTGACGAAGAGAAATGATGATGGTGTGACATGTTTATTGCTTATATACAATGTATTTGCAAAGCTACAACTTCTACTTCTTTTCATATTTGGCATGTTTTTCGTGATTACTGAATTCATAAAGAGACTATTCAGAGTAGCGAAGCCAGTCAGAGTTACTGCTTTGACATAATAGGTAAATCACAATTACATTATTTCAAAGTGGAGGATCCAATGTCAAAGTTTTGAACACCAAAAAGAAAAGATAATTCTTATTGCAAATTTTGCCAGGGTTTTGGATATCTTGTACATATCATGCAGCACGTGTACACAATTTCACATCATTTCAGTTATTTTGCAAATGTTTATCAAGTCCTAAATATCAACAGACCATAATATTTTATGTCAATTTCTAAGTTGTGGTTGACACATTAATGGTATGGATTTATCATTTGAAGCTCGCTTTTGACCACTTGCATTTAATGGAGATGATAGAGAACTGAGAACCCATCTGGTAGTTTGGATTTATTTTTTGCAATTTTGATTAAAATTCAGCACCATTTAGGAAAAATGTTTTCAGCATTGGATCTGCCCTCTTTTTTCAAATACTTCTTTCCCTGTAGCTTGTTAACTGATTTCAACTATTCCTTGGCTTTTAGTATTTGTACCAGCTATTTAACAGTAGCTTATTGTGCTTTTCTTTTCAGCCGAGCAATTTTGAAATGTATACATATTATGTCAACTCAGCATCATGGCAAGTTATTTATGTTAAGTGATGCATTTTGATAGTTAGAGAAGAGAGTTATTGGCGTGTAGATACTTGGCACCTCTGGCAATGAATTTGAGGTTCTGTAGATCTTTTGTATGCTCTTTGGCAATCATTCTGATGAAATTATATATAGATTGCACCTGAATTGTAAATGATTTAATATATCTACAAACGATTGCTTATGCTTTCTTGTTTGTTAAAGATGCTGAGACATGCTTTAAACTTATGGGCAGCATTAAAAAAAATATAACTGATAATATCAGACGGGTGATATTGAATTCGGAAATGAGTAACACAAAACTCGGAGCATAATGTTATCAGCATAGGAGTATATAGAGTAACAAGCCAGATGCATAATTAGTTAATTACAAGCCAAATTTGGATTCATGCATAAACTCTTCTCCTAACATGTTCCCCAAATGGTGGTGGGGTGCGTTCATCGCCAACACAACTTGAATCAGGGCTATAACCTTCATTGGTACCACCAGTTTGCACCGGCTGAAGCCCGGCCATTGCAGCAACATGTCCTGGGCTCAACCTTCCACCAGAGCTCGATGAGTCAGCACCAAGGCCCAAACCGAACCCTCCCAATCCAGATCTCCTCCTTTCACGCAGCCTTGGGAGAGGCAACTCAGCTCTTACTTTTGCACGTGCCGAGTGCGTCGCAGCCATGTAACCAGGTATTGTCGGGGGCCTATGGAAAAATTGATCAGTAGTTGAGGCGTGACTGGTGTCCATCTCAACGGTTTTCTCTGAGAGGTGATCGGTGTGATTTGGGTTGGTGGTTGTGGTAGAGTTGTTTGAGGCAGGAATTTTTGCTGTCGGGATGGAGGTGAGATCGTGATCAGTGGTGGATTGGAGTTGCTGGTGGCTGGCCATCCAACTCGCCAGCCAGTTCCATCCCCACTGCTGCTTCTCTTTCTCATGTTGCCATTGCTGCTGCATATGGTAACAGAAATATTTAACCAAAATTAACTTGTAAGAGAAGGTTGTTTCGCATTGGGTTGATATTGGCTTGAAATAAGGATCATGGTGTTTATCCATGATCAAATCAGTTTTCGTAAATATGCGCTGATACCAGATGATTACATTCTTTACTAAATATGCACTGATACCTTGCCATTTTAAAACTAACTGACTGACACTAAAATATATTGGATATGGCCACAATTAAGTTAATTAAGTAAATAATAAGAGATTAAGAGCTAGATTTTGATGTGTACCTGACAACTATAAGCATATGCAAGAGCTCTCTCTCGCCTGACAACCGCATCATGACGCTTTTGCGCACTTGTCTTGATTGTATCAAAGCTTTGATTTCTTGCATCCCAATCTCCATACCTATGAGGACTCCTGTTAGTACTATTCATGAAACCTCTCCTCTCCTCATCAATTTCCTCTTTCTCACCCCTTCTTTCTCCCTTTCCTTCAGTCTCTTCCTTCATGTCAATGTCCTTGAAGCAGCTATTTCCATTTTGTGGCATGTGAACTCGTCGTTTTGCATTGACACATTGCTTTTTTTGTTTGTTTGATTGATTGAAGAGGCTGAGCCGGCGTGCACGCACACGAGCCTGGGCACGAAGCAGGTACTGCATGCTGTGCATCGTTTCCTGGACTTGCTTTCTGACATGGTGGCCTCGCACTAGTGCCTGTAGCCGGACAAGACCTTTTAATGCTCGCAGAGCCCTCCGTGCCTTCATGCAATATATCAAATTTAATTTTGTATACTGACGGATTTATAAATAAAAAATGAATAGATTCAGATATTAAAATGACCAATTATCACTGGTTTGATGATTTGAGGTAAGGATCGAAATTTGGAATCTACAAATTTTTAATTTATTTCTGAAAAATTTATTAATGCATAGCTGGAGTACAATTTTTGTTTCTTATTTCTTTTGTATACAATATCAAATGAACTTAATGATAATCAGTAAAAAAAAAAAAAAGATCTACCGCCAAGCTTGAATTTATTGGGTATTTGTGGTCCTGTAGTATGTCGAATCCGTGTAGAGGGTTCCAACGACCTGATATACTACTGTGAATTGTGAAAAGGCACACGTGCCAATTATTAATTGGAAACAATTTGGATCCCACACTCATCGGACTCAAAATGGGTTTCAAGTCTATGCGCACTGCTTCAATATTCGTGCACTTCAACATTTGTATAGATCTAACATGTACGGATTTTAAAACGAATCGAACAGTGGGAAACCCACCAGACTCAAATTTGAAATCAGTTGATGTATACTATAACATAAATCAAATCTCATTATTTTTATAGACACAACATAGATATTATAAATTATGTCAATAATTTTAAATTTTTAAGTTTCAAATTTATTTGTAAAAATTATTAAAATAAAAAATATCAAGTGATTCTCCCTCAAAAAATAATCACAGGTCACGAAAAGAACTTTCACATGCAATTTGATGTTTTAGCGGTTGAGACTTAAGAGTAGCACGCAAAGCATGTGTGACAAGTAATGCCTATATAGAGACCTACCAACCTTGACAAATACAGCGTGCTTTCAGTACAATCTTTAATTTTCTTAGCATGCAATCTTTGAAAAAAAAAAAAAACACATTTAACCTTGCTTGTAATGGGACAGATGTATTATATATCAAGCAAAACAATGACCTTTTGGATAAGGACCCTCATAACTGTATATCTGCCGAAATTTTTATTTGTAGCACAAAAAAAAAAAAAAAAATCAAAACACTCTAGATTTTGAGGATTTCCATATTTACTCAGACCGCGCAACCAATCTGTGGCCCATTTATGGGATGCCGCATATTGGCTTAGAGGTCTCCCAAAAGCACAAAAAATGTACTGTGATATTGAATATATTTAAGTTTTGGAGACGTCTAAGTCTAAGCCAATCTACGACCCCCCATAAATGGATCACAGATTGACTGTGGCCCGGATAAATGTGAAAATCTCCCAAATCTATGGGTTTTTTTTAATTATTGTATTTAAAAAAATTCGGGTATATCTGCATTAGAAGTTTCCTTCAGAATTTTCATGTTCTGTAAGCAGATTACAAATTAATAATTAAAATTATGAAAAAGTGAAATAATATTGAGTCAATTTCATTTCTTAAAAAAATATTAATTTTCTATTCCATCTGTATGAAATAGGGAATTAGCCAATACAAAATAGAGTAAGTGTTTACTTGTTAAAAAGTAGGGATTTCACTGTAAATGTTTCAATTCATTTCATTGGAGAAGCCTTAAAATGTAAAGTATTAGAATTTCTTAAAAAAATGGATTTAAATTTTGATGAACAGAATATAATGAGAGACTTACGGACTTTCTTCATCATTTAAAATTATAATATATCTAGTAAGATTTTTTGTACTAAATGATTAGAAGTTATATGAGTGATTTTGGAAAATGCATATGTAAGTTAAAACCTTTTTGTTAATTAAATAAAGGCTTTACCCCTACAGGACTTTAGGACTTCCTTTTTTGAGGAAAAAGATAATGAAATTTACACAAAAAAGGAAAAAAAAATGTGAACCATAAATTTATCTGAAATAAAAATATTACCAAGTAACCCCTATAAAATGACTGAATGCGCGAAGCAGCCCGGTCCTCCCTGGAGGCAGCCTTCGTGCGTCCATACGCCATTCTGATCATCCTGGAGGTTGCCTCGGCTGCCATGAGTGCAGCCTCAGCCGCAGCCGCAACAACAGCTCGGCGTTCTCTCTGTTCTACCTCCTCGTCATTATCAGCAGTTACTGCTATGCCATCATTTGTTACATCTGGCGACGTCTCTGCAGGGAAATGCTCGACAGAAACTATCTCCGCCGCCTCATTGCCCCTTTCCTCTACCACCTCTCTCTCCCTCTCAGCCTGTGTCTATATAATTAGGAAAACATAATTAGAGAAAACATGTCATGCATTTCTTCCACAAACCACCCTGTAAAACAGAGAATTATCATAATGCTGTTGGTAAATTCATGATGGAGAAACTTACCCGTTTGTTTTGATCCTTTGAAAGGGAAGAAGATGAAGGTCTGAAAACCTTCTTGACAGATGAGAGCCAGTTCCCTGTTTTCTTCCCCATGTGTGTGTGTGTGTGTGTGTGTGTCAGGGGGGAGACTCAGAAGTGAGAACGCTAACAACTGAGCAAGGTGACAAAAAGAAAAATGAAGAAATGAATTAATTTTTTTAATGAGTGTATAAACAGAGGTGCCGTGAAGGTGCGGTTGGGTATTTATTCTTGGTATCACGGGAGTAACGGTCCAATATTTGCCTGTGAATAGAGGGAAACGACCATCATATAAAATTATAAATGATACGGTTTAGAACTATGTGAATCCAATTAATTATTCATTTTATTACATCATAGCTTAGTTTCAGTCGGATCGATGGTCTGATATTCAGCGGAAGCCCTTCAATTTGCATTGAGATTCATGTATATTTGATCGGTATAAATTTTAAAATTATTCAATCTAACAAAAAAATAATTTGATCCAATGCACATCTAACCGTACCGCTCCTTTTCAATCGCCTGAAATCCAACAATCTTTGCCCTTTAACGGCGTCGTTAGTAGGCCGCGTCGACCAATTAAAACACAACAAAATTAATTCATGTCAGAAATTAGATGCATCGACCTACATTAATTGCTGGACAGTACGATGAATATGGCTGCTGTATGTAATATGGAATTCTTTTTAGAAACCACAAATAAAAAAATAAAAAAATTACCAAACCAACTTGATTGTTTTGTTTTTTTACAAAATCATAAGAACCGAGATATCATTTCGGTTCCTTTTTTTTCTTGAGATCAAATTGTCATTTCGGTCCCTACTGTTTTCACAGATTTTGAGAAAAAATACATTACAAATTGTGAAAATACTTCGGACCGAATTGCTATTTCAGTCCAAAAAAAAAATCGGACTGACATTTCAGTTCTTATATTTCTGTAAAAAAAAAAGTAACCGCGTTGGTTTCATAGAAAGATTTTTTTTAGTTATGGTTTATAAACAAAAAAAACTCATGTAATATGATGATGTTAAGAATTCAAAAGTGTTTATCTGATTATGCCTCATTTTTTTTATAATTTTAACAAAATAAAATATAAAAATATATAATGAAGTTAAAATCAGATTCAATCCGCAGACGGATTCCCAATCCGAACTCAGACTTAGTATGCGGACGGATCCGAACTCAGACCCAGTCTACGAACGAATTGGTTGAGCCTGAGTTCAGTAAAATATGTCGCATAGCAAGTATAAATTGTGTGGATGAAAAATGTATTAAACAAAAAGCTTGTGATCATTTGGATTCTCACCAATTCACGTTGACTCTCAAGATTTTTTGTTTTTATTATCGGTTTGCTAAAAGAAAGCATCTTAAGTTTCATATACATAACTAATGTAGAAAAAATCCGCTAATTATAATTTGATCTCGGACTATGCATTATTGTACAGCTGTCTTATTATAAGTGTATTTGCATGAATGTAAGTATGTAACTCGGTCAAATTAACCAATGTCGCTGCCTTTCACTATACCTAGTTCATGATTGAAATAATTTGACAATATCTAAAATTTATAAGATAAATATTTTATGACTATAATGCAGCTCTTTATATTATAACGCAAATAGCAAAATATTGCTAAATTTACAAAAATAAATAAATAGTTTGTAAATAATACGAATAATTTAAAATAAATTTTGTATTGTTAGTAAAATTCGTTAAATTGAAAAATAATTCAAAACGATATTAAAAAATATAATTCAAATATTATACGGATAAATTTTATTTTTTTTATTAATTTTCCGTCCTGTGACAATAGTTGCATCGTGCCAGCTAATTTGTAGTCCTTATCCTCCCAGTGATTACAATTAGCTATTATTAAATTCTGAAATTCGGTGTTTATTTAGATACAGAGAATCCGTTCAGATTCGTGCCAACTTAAAACCGACGACTTAGATCTAGTTGCACTTGATCTGAATTCACTAATTTCAGCCAGGCATGAAAAGGATGTATATTTTTTGTAATTTTTTTCTGACAATAGTAACTCGTGTCAGTGTACCGTCTAAACAGAGTTTTCATGCTGTCTCCCGTCCCGTCCCTGAACCCTCTTGATACACTTGGTTCAAACATTCCATCTCATGAAAGAACTGTGTGACCCAGCCCTCAGTGTCCTAAGGAGTAGCTTGTTCTGCTGCTCCCGTTCTATCTCCCATCCCCTCAATTGTCTCTTGAACTGTCTTCGTCCAATTGCAAATCCACAAACAATTCGATCTCTAAACAGAAGCATCACGGATTGATCCGAACTTAGACTCATCCGCGGACGGATTTCCAATCCGAACTTATCCGAATTCATACTGGGTTTGAGTTCGAATCCGTCCGCATCCTAAGTCTGAGTTCAAATTGGAGATCCGTCCGCGAACTGAGTCCGAATTCGTGGTGAAATCTGAATTTTAAATAAATGGATGGTATTCATTTAATTCTGATCTTTTAGGATGGTAAGAAAAAAAATTTCGCAATAATGCTGCACCGTAATTGTTTGTGTAAAAAAACAATAGCATATATCACATCTAATAATTTTATTTTATTATTTAAGATTTAAATTTTAGATAAAATTTCAATTGTACCCATCAAAAATTTCAAAAATAGAAACATTATTGGAGGAATTTTTAAAATGCAAAGATAGTCATCCAGAAAAATAATTGAATAAATAAATAAATAACCTGGTCACTCCAAAGTGCTTGTGTCATACCAACATTGCATAAATTGTCCACAATTCACTTTATGTTAACTAAAAGTGCATAATTGTTAACATATATATATTTATGTGCATTCAACTTATATGTAATATGATTGTTCCATATTGTTAAGATATTAACATATAAAAATTTCAATGTGTATTAACTGTGACTTACTTTGTTTAAATTTTGGAAATTTAACCAAGTTAATTAGTCCTATCACTATTACCGGTAAAAAAGAACTTAAATTAGTAACAATGCTATAAAATATAATAATATTTTTTTTATGACGATAAAAATGTATAATGCTACTTTTAATTAAATATAAATAATTATTATCTGGGAAATGAGAAAGGGAGTGAGAGGAGAGAGATGGTTGCCTTCTCATTTAATCTTATTGTGTTCTTTTTCTATTTTCTTTTTTTTGAAAAATAGTGGTATATACCACCGATTTCATTGAAATCAGAATCCTTAGCACAATCGATCTGGTACCTAAAATTGGTACCAAAATCAAATGTGGCAAGTCTTTACAACAGGTCAAAACAAAAGTAGCAACATGAGAAAGTAGTAAAAACATAATAACATGCACAAAACATAAGGCAGCAACCTAAGAAAATATCTAAACAACATAACATGCACAAAAAAAACTAAGTACTACATATCTAAAAGGTCTTCATCCTCCTCCTCTTCTCCAAACATTGGAGATGGAGGGTTGCCATTGCCAAAACCCTACATATCTCCCACTGGTGTTTCCTGGGACAGGGACAACAGAAGGTCCATCACTTGGGTCGTATCGGGACGTCTTTCTTCCTCCAACAGAACGAGATCTGGGAGATCCTTAACATCAAAAGGCATTATGAGATTTAATTTAAAGAAAGAATTGTCCCCTCTAGATTTACACCAAAATTGAGTAAGAGAAATAATCTTAGTACCAATAACCCTAATAGAACATGGAGAACTATCATTAAAGCATAATCTATTTCGTTCCAACCAAATGATCCATAAAACAGCCCCTCTCAATAATTCAACTAATAGTCTATCTTTTAAAGGGATAGAAGCATCAATCAGCCATAATTCATCTAAAGTATGACAATTATAAACAAAATTATTATGATTTGCAATCCAAATCCAAATTAATCTAATAAAAGAGCATTGAGTGAACAAATGATCAGTGCTCTCTTGTTGATCACAAAAAACACACGTAGTATCCCCTTGCCACCCTTTAGCGGCTAAATTGAGTTTGGTAAGTATTTTGTCCCTTCGAACCAACCATAAAAAAAGTTTTATTTTCAAAGGTATATGAGATTTCCAAATGGTTGAATACTCTTTATTTGGTATTCCCCCATATTCCAACCACTTATAAAAAGAATGAACAGTAAAATTATCGTCCTTAGACCAACGCCATATAAGCTTATCCTCTAGCTGATCAGATAAAGTAAAATGTTGAAAAAGAAATTGCAAAGCTTTCCATTCTACTAAGTAAATACCCGTAAGTTGTCTCTTGAAAGACAATTGTAAGAAGGAGTTAGCAAAAGCATCTGCCACAGAAATAAACCTATTATAAACAATTGAAAACAAATTAGGATATAAATGTTGCAAAGCATGTTCAGTAAACCATCTGTCTAACCAAAACATAGTTGTTCTATCATTACCTATTTCTTTATTAAGGCCTAAATTAATTACCGCATGATCTTTGAGAATAGATCTCCAAAAAGGAGAACATACAAAAGGGGTAGTTCTAAAACCATATTTACAGTGAAGAATATCTTTCCATATACCAGTAATGAAATTGTCATGGAATCTTATCCACCACTTGGCTAGAAGAGCCTTATTCATAATTTTCAGATCTAAGATACCAAGTCCACCTTGGTCTTTACTCTTACATACTGCATTCCATGCAACCAAAGAATATTTTTTCCTAGTAGAATTACCCCCATGCCATAAAAATTTCCTTCTAATCTTATCTATTTTATGCCTAATTTTTGCGGGTAATCTATAGATAGACATCCAATATAAAGGAATCGCTGACAAAACTGAATTTAAAAGAGTAACTCGACCTCCTAAAGATAATAAAGAGTCCTTCCAACTTTGAAGTCTTTTTTCAATTTTATCAATTAAAAGTTGTCAATCTATATCCGTAAGAGACTTATTATTCATTGGAACACCTAAATAAGTAAGCGGAAGATTAACTACTTTACATCCTAACACAGAAGATAAATCATCACATTCCGATATAGATAAATTGAGAGGATACATCTCACTTTTCTCAAAATTGATCTTAAGACCTTAAACATTCTCAAAAGCTAATAAAAGCCATTTAATATAATTCAAGATGGCCTTGTCAGCTTTAAGGAACAACAAAG
The DNA here is from genome assembly GCF_964058835.1 of Carex rostrata. Classification (NCBI taxonomy): domain Eukaryota; kingdom Viridiplantae; phylum Streptophyta; class Magnoliopsida; order Poales; family Cyperaceae; genus Carex; species Carex rostrata. The sequence continues at coordinate 7,962,367 of NC_135936.1, forward strand.
TATCATCCGCAAAATGTAAATTCAAAATATTTCCAAAATTCGGAAAGTTTCCTAAGCCCTCGATATATCCTCCTACCTTTGCCCTTTGTAGAATCTTATTTAAAACATCAGTAACTAGAATAAAAAGGAAAGGTGATAGTGGGTCACCCTGTCTAACCCCCCTCTTACAAGAAAAATAAGGGCCTAATGTACCATTTAAATTAACACATGTTCTACTGCCTTCTAAAGTTAATCTAATCCATGTAATAAATCTATGACCAAAACCCCTAGCATGCATCACTTCAAATAGAAAATCCCAATTAACATGATCGAAAGCCTTCTCAAAATCTAGTTTGAACAAAACCCCCTTCTGTTTTTTAATCTTTACATGATGCAATACTTCATGTGCAACGACAACATTATCAAGAATAAACCTACCCTTAATATAAGCAGTCTGAGAAGGATCAATAATAGTATCCATAACCAATGCAATTCGATTAGCTAATAATTTGGTAATAATCTTATAACTACAATTTATTAAACTAATGGGTCGAAAGTTCTTAACTGTAATGGCATCACATTTCTTAGGAATTAAACAAATGGTAGCTAAATTAAATTTAGAGACATCCAACTCATGTTTGAAGAAAGCATTAAAATTTTTAACTAAATCATCCTTAATAACATCCAACTCATCTTTTTCTATTTTCTAACTGACTGTAATTATTAATCAGCCTTCTTTACTTTGTTCTTTATCCCAGCTGTGGCCTGTGGGACAAGTTTGATTTGAAGCCTTACGTTGCGCTTTCTAAAGATGCTTTGCTTTCTAAGTAATCCAGCTGCATTGACATTAATTAATCTTCCCCTTTTCCACTTTCTGAAAATAAACTTCCAAATCACTTGTCAGTATATATAATTATATTGATGAACAACAGGTAATATATTCTTTTCAAGATTAGTCAGGCGTGATTATATATACATAAAGCATGTCTGCTGGTTTCAAGTGAGGTTGCATGTAAGTGTCATTACACCAAGTCCAATTGTCTGTTTGAAAGCGTTGCATCTGATCTGACTGTGACAATCTATTTTAGCACATGTAATAATGTTATGTTGCTTTCTTCTTGCAATTATTATAGATTTAAGAAGCATAAATTCGGTGCATGTACAGTTTGGCAAAACTAAGTAGACCCTAAAACAAAAATAACTTGAAACTAAGTAGGCCCTAAATGGAATCCTCCCTTCCTATATGTAGGATTGTAGGGGCAAGATAAAAATAACAATCCCAATTCCGTACTGTCGTTTGCTTGGTGCTCCGGGTTTTATGGGTTTTTCAGTGATTTAAGTAGCTTTGTCATGTGACAATGCAAATATAACGAAGATAAAGCAAACTTTTTATATTCAATAAAGACCCAGTTTGCCTGTGTATAATTGGATCAAGACAAAATTTTCTTCAGGAGGTCAGGCCTAGATCCACTTGAATTCAAACAAAAAAACAGGGACACGTAATGCAAGGACCATATAAGAAGAAAATTATCTTAATTGGATACTTCCTCACTTCCCCTGGTAACTTGTGCATTTGATCACCTAAAGAGAGGACTTGGAATATTTGTTTAACAGAACACTAGCATTTGAATTTTACTGGGTCCAACATCTATTCCTTTCCTTCCTTGATTACATTGATTACGTCCTTATAATTTATAAATACTAAAATACTAGCATCTTACTTAGATACCAAAATGTGACAGACCCAAACTCGACTAGCCCATAACCAAAGCAACCTGAACCAGGATAACCAGCACTAATTTTTTTTTTTTCATAATGTCTAATCTTATGATATGTCTACTCCCAAAGACTTGGTCAAATTCAATAGGATGAAACACAGTTTAGTTAAATGGAAACAATTAGTCAAGTGGAGGGTCTCTAATTCAAACCAAAACCCAGTAGATTAATAAATAAATCAAACTAGAATCCAAGCTAGCAGCTAACTGGAACAAAGAGGTTTGAAGTTCAGAACCGTTTACATTTTCAATAGCATGTCGATCATAAGAAAGAGAAAAATAATCACCAAAATCTCTAAAAGATTTACATTGACAGGGAAAAAAGAAAAAAAGAAAAATCTTTACAGCAACTTCTTTGCTATTCTATCTTTAGCAGTTACTTTCTTTTTCAACATAGATGCCAATGTTGGTTTCTTAATCTTAAATTCACCTCTACTTTGCACCAAATCCTCTGAGTAAGAAGTTGAAGCCATAGCTGATTCTCTCAAGACTTCTTGATTGTGCTCTCTTACTCTCGCAATCTTAGCTCTCTTTATTTCTCTCTCATCTCTCTCTCTATTCCTCACATTATTCACTGCTTGCTTTACCAACCCCTCCATAGTTTCTCTATCTACACACTCTTCAGTTTTCTTCGTTGTTGCCTCATCACAATTTTCCATTGGATTTCCCTCAGAATCCCGAGGAACAATCGGACCATGAAAAGGGCAAAATTTTAGGTCCCTTCTCAGACAAAGGGCACCATTTTTCAAAGGTGCCAAGCAAGGACTTATCTCTACAGGCTCTTCTTTATAAACCATCCGGTGTACACTAAGCTCTGCAATTTTCTCCTGTGGAATTATTCTATCATTGTCAACTCTACCCCAATGCCCTTCAATTTCCAAACCCCTTTGGTTTGCTATAGCATCGCTACTTGAACCCCAATTGTCTAATGAAAGACCCCAATTTATCACTGGTGCCTCGGATAATAATTTTGACCTCTCTGGATCCAACTTAATGTTTTTCGATTTACTACGTGAATTTAAACTTTCAATAGAAGACGATGAAGAGGAAGCTACATTTTTCCCCTTCCTTTGAACCAACTCCTGAGGAAGGTTCTCAATTTTACCCTCCTCCCAAATATCTTCTGCTTCTTCCAATTCTACTTTATTTACCTTGTCAAATAAACAACCCATTTCAACCAACTTATCCTTCACTGATTGAATATTGTTTCGTAAATCAATCAACTCCCTCAGTGCTGTATCTCTAAACCTATTATCAGCCAAGTCAACCCTAATTAGAACTGATATCCATTCTTGCACAGAGACCAAATGCTTTGAAACAAGCAACTTGTGTAATTCTCTTAAAGTATCAAATACTGCTTCGTTATCTTGCGTTTCATGCACCGTCTTCGCCTCTTTCATAGAATCCATACGGATTTGCCTCATTTCTAGTGAACTAAATGCCTCCATTTCATCATCACCGAGAGTGAAATCAATTGCAGGGTTCAATTCCTCTTGCTTCACACTAATAATATCTAAGCACTCCTTTATCTCATCAAGCATGGAGCGGATTTCTCCTTTAATTGAAGAAAAATTCTCCTTTAAATTCTCATATTTACCGAGCAAAATCTCCTGGGTCTTCAACTCTCTTTCTCTCCTCTCCCTTTGCAACCTCGCCGCATTTTCCAAATTATTGGGAAATTGAAATTTCAGAACATTTTTCAAGTAGTTAAACCCTAATCTCAACTGAGGATAGTGAATCCCAAAATTTGAATTCCATTTTTCCAGGAATTCAATTGATTTCTTGCGGAGATTTGAGGCAATAGCGGAAGGAGGTGGAAGTGGCATATTTTTTCTAAAGCCAATGCTAAGAGCTAAGAACTGCTCCAAGGTTTCTACAAAGATGGACCTGAAGAGCTTGGATCGAATGAATAATTCATCAATTATGAGAAGCGAGAGGTAACGAACCTGTGAATTTAGTGATAAAAATATTTAAGCCTCTTTGGATTCCCACCATCATACCATAGTAAGGGACCAATAATGGTAAATAGACCTATGGGCTTTTCTCAAAATAAATAAATAATTGTAAATAGAAATCCAACTAGATACTGGTACTGGTAATCAGGAATCTCTTATCAAACCCTAATTCCTATCTGATTTCACAACTCCTCGTTCCTCAAGTAAAAATATCTAATTTTAATTAACTCTAGGAAATATTAAATTGAACATTCCACTAATTTTTCAAGTTCCCAGCTATCAAAGAACAACTTGTATTCAGCAAACCATAATTACCCTGCTATCAGGGTATTGCTTGAAGAATAAAATAGATAAGGTAATAGACCTGAGAGTGTGGTTTCTTCATGAGTTCCATGAGCGATCGGACGGCAGCACGAGTCTCCACGTCGGACGAACGGACGGCCGATTTGATAGCCTTGAGGAGGCGCGGGTCGACGTCGGGCTCGGTCGAATCGGAAGCGCGCTCAATCAAGCGCCAAACCACCATGCCCGTTTCGTTCTCCAATCCTTCCTCGCTGGCCATTAGAAAATCTCTCCGAATACCTTTCTATTCTCTCTCACTCAATTTTAACGGAAGTGACCCACGAGGAACAGAGTGCCTATCCTCTGAGATATCTCATATTTGGCGTGACCGACGTGTCCAGTGTCTATTCGGGGATAGCGTAGGGCCCAGTATTATTTTGAGCTTTAAGATTTGTGTAGAACGTAGTTGAACGATTCAGATTTACCAAAAAGTCACACAAAATATGAGATATCTCAGAGGATGCGAATTCCGAGAGAATGAAGGCGGTGTTGGCCCGGTTCGGTTCATATGTCCGCCTTTCCGGTCCGGCTCAATGCATATGATGCGGGCTGAAATCTAAATATCCATTAAGATTTGAGGATTTACAACTTTTACGTGCGGATCCATATCTAAGTTCAAGGAAATCTAAATCCGGGCCCAGTTTTTTATTTGAAGAGAAAAAAGTCGTGCCAGATCGTTTGTTCTCTGCTTTGCCGTTTTCCTCCGATCAGTGAATTTGTAAAATCGCGAATTCTGTTTCGCGTTTGAGAGAGAAAGATGTGGTTCCGATCATAACAAAACAGTAAAACACCGGTTTCCTCGCGAGACCATTAGTCCCACAATACTACGGAGAAAAATTCAGAGCTATTTAATTACAGCAGAGAAGCTGTTGAGTCATAGAACACAGAAAGTTGTGAATAGGCTTTAGGCTTTGGAAAGTCCCCGGGATTCTTAATCGCAGAGATGCGGCCGCGGAAACGCGGTATCTTCTGACAACTGGCCCGCCTGCTTCGGTGGGGGGCAGAGACAGTGTCGGATCCCAATGGGTCATTTACTTGGCCCGCTTATACATACGGGTCTAACAGAACGGGGCTTACTCTTCCGTGTTCATTCATTTTTTGTCATGCAATCTTTCGCTCTTCTACCAGTTTTCAATCAAAGCCAAGGAGGAGGAAGAAGAGGGAGGGGTCACCAGTGCGATTCAAATTTCAGGATTGCACGAGAACCTTCCAAGCAGCTGGTGCTGTTTTGTTAACCAGGTAGGAAATACCACTTCTAAGGCTTCTTATCCCTCAATATTTCCAATTGATCAATTAGATTCGATTGGTTTTCTGGTGCATTAGATGAGGACGAATGCTAACAATTTTAGACATCCCTTTTAGCGATGCCCTTTTTTTTCAAAACTGACTTTGCTTCCGTATTTATGAAATTAATTTGTTATGAAGGAATCACTCAATGGCAAGCAAAATTTATTGTTGTTTTCATTATGAATTAGATAGCATATAGGTTGATAATTAATAATTTTGCTTTCAATCATAAAATTATTCGTTTTGGTACTACTATACATAGTCTATTTGTTGAAGTATCTTCACTTTTCTAGTCTTAATAAAATTTAATGTCTGTCTATTTTGGAAAAAGTTATCAATTAGTGTCATTTACTTATGATTTTTTGTGATTTTAGGAAAATGATAAATGATTTTAAAGGTTATAGGACTATTCTTTGTCATTTTTAAGGTTTCCCATGCTATTACATACAGGTACATTCGATCTTGTATTATCCATACTGCCTATACAATGCAAATACATAGAATTAGTGCTTACTATGTCTTAGTTAGATTTTAGTTCTGCAATTAGCGAAGCAAGCCAATAAAAAAATAAAAAAGTCAAATCAAATCCATACTGGTACAGGTCTGGTAATGCCTTGTTAATACATACGGGTAAGTCCCATGTAAAAGTGCAGAACTGTCAAAATTTGATTTACTTTACTGTTGAAAATAGTATGGTTGTATAATTAATCTTCTCACTCTTCTTTTTATTATGAGCCCATGTGCAGATTATGCACATCACTAAATACTTTGGTACTGTCACAGTTTCACAATAAAAACATTTACATGTACATGGAGATTTTTTAATTCTTCATACACCTTGTGTGCACTTGTATTATTTTTTATTGTCCCAAATACATGTACATATAATGTGCAACAAACTGGTCAAGAATGACCTAGTAAGAAAAAAAGGAGTTTCTGATAAAAATCAATTTCATATTTTTGTTTGCTGGTAAAAACAAACTTTATTATTTTCTTTTTCTTCTTGTTATATTCCGAAATTTTAAAACAGATTAATTTGCTAAACTGGTCATTTCGCTTAAATAAAATTTTAATTAAATTAAAGATCGTTTAGGTTTTAACTGATAGATTAAAAAGGAACCTAAAATTTCGAGATATAAATGAATTAGAAAATTTATAAAACTCGTTCATGTAGGAATTATAGAGATTAATCGAATATATATATATAATTATATAAATAGATATCGAAATTATTCGAATATGAAATTTAGAATTTAACATCTGAAATATTATAACGAATATATAATAATTTTTACGAGACTTAATTCTAATAATTGTAACATAACACATCTTAAAATAATGAAAGCCTATTATGTATTAAAAATATTATTAAAAATATTTGAACAATAAATTTCAATAATATATAAATTAAAAATCTTGAAACTTTGCTTCCCGTCAGGGGTGAATTCGCACCCTATATGTATCAATTAATTAAACTTTGTTTCTTTTGGAAAGTCTCAACCATTCAAACCTTGTAGCACGAATCTTGAAGCATCAATTAATAACACCCTCTCTATTTCTCTCCTCTCCTCCTCTGTCTGTCCGTGACCCATCCCCAACCCAGCGGCCCCTCTCCTCTCTTCTACGCCAAAACCAGGGGCTCCGCCCCCTCCCCTTCCGCCGCTGCAACGGCCAGCCCACCGCCCGCCACCCCACTCTCTCCTCTCTCTCTGACCGTGAGCCCCACCAGCACCCTGTCCTCTTTCTCTTTTCCCGCCTCCCCTCCCCTCCCATGAAACTCTAGAAATTAGGGTTGAGGTGTGCTTACTGTCCTGGTGCTTGCTTGGTGCCGTTCTGGTGCTGGCCTTGTGATGTCTTGTGTTCGATTTCCTGACGGCCGCTTTGCTATCCTCCCTTTGTGCTTGCTCTAATCGGGTAAGCTTTAGCACCTTGTCTATTTTCTGTGATGGTGCTTTGAAAGGTGAATTTTACGGCTTGCTCGGGTTGTTGATTTTTCCCGCCAAGCCGATGCACTTGGCTGTGTTGCCGTGCTTTCTGACCTGTGCTTGCTCTGTTCTGGTTCTATTGCCTTGACCTGTTGTTTCTCTTTGCCTCTGGTACGATGTCTGTCTGATGTGTGTGCTGTGTGTTGTGTTGCTTGGCTTGTGCCTTGCTACTGCCTTGTGATGCCTTGTCATGTGCATTGATGAATTGGGGATGTTGTGCTGATTATCCAAAATGGGTACTGTGACTGTATAGTTTCGTATGTTTTACCAGAATATTGAACTGGCAGGGACCTTATAGCAAAATAAATTTATTAGGGGTCTGAATTGTAAAATATAAGGCCTTATGTGAGTTGTATAAATATAAGGGGCCAATTTGTAAGATGTAAATTGTTTGAGGCTATGGCCGGCCATGCATGTGAAGTATTATAATTTGAGCCATAAGTGAATTGGGCTTGTATTCTTATCAAGCTTCTAAATAGCTAGCTATAGCGGTTTTGGACCCAGAAAGCTAAGCTACGGGCTAAAACTGTGCTAATCAAGCTACGACCGCTATAGCGGTAATAGCGATCCGCTATAGCGCGTAGCGGCAATAGCGGTCCGCTATGCTACATGGGTTATGATTTTGCAAAAAAAAATTTTCTAAAAACATGATTTTGCAATTTTAATGAGCCTTAATGTCTAGATTAGTTTTTTTTTTACTCTATCAAGCTATTTCAATACAATGGAACATGTGCAGGCTATACCGTTATATGGTAGTGGTATAAAAAAATTTTGAATATAAAATATATCGATAGTTTTTGAATTAGGGACATTTTGAATGACAATTTGAACTTTGTATTGGTTTAATATGAATATTAGAACTTCTTAATTAATTTGGTATTTTTTTTCTTGATGAGACATTTTTACTATTAGTAGAAATATAAAATATAATTTTTGAAATAAAAAAACGCTATTTATAATAGCTTTCGCTATAGCTCCGCTATTTCTACTGAATTCTATTAAATTGAAATCAGTTGAACATTAACAGGTGTTGTGTTCCGATCAGATTGTTAGAAATCCCCCCTTTCGCCACTACCAAGAGGTAAGAAGTAACATGCACTGCTGCTCGGCTTCTTCCTCTACTATCTTCACATCAAGGTATTAACAATTAGGCTATGCCGCAAAAATTTTTGAATGCTGACAATGTTGGGGAATAATTGGAAGAATATTTGTAGTGCTATTTTATTTATCTTTAGCCTTTTGGTTTCCTTTTTTCTTTTGAAATTAACTAGGGATTATTCGAAGGGTCGTCTTTATTTGATTTCCCCCAAATTTGTGAAGTTGGGAAGATTTGCTGGAGAGGAACGTCTTGTTTTATCAATGAACTGTGCTTCTTCTTCTTCTTCAAACCACGGGATAGAATATTCTAGTGAAATGTTACAGCAACAAATTGAGGGGGATAAAGATGCCGTGATGATTGTTGATCATGGTTCCCGTCGTGAAGAGTCTAATCTTATGCTCAGTAAGTTTATTTATTTATTCATATTTTTAATTTTCTAATTAAGTTTCAAACTTCTTCATTCTGGTTTGTGGTTTGGCAGAAGTAAAAGGAAAAAAAAAAGTTCAGAAAAAATGTTGTAGTTCAGCTACAATTGTGGACCTAATGGCATCCAATTTTGCTCCAAGAAAACAACAGTTTATTATAATTCATTTGAACTGTACAAAATTCAGTGCCAATCAAGCAAAGAAAACAAAATTGAAGTTAATAAGTGTTATAATGTAGTCCGACTGGTATTATATTTTGACCATCAAGGCTTAGCTAGAGTGATATTACTGGCAGTGTTGTAAAATAACGGTATGCGCTCGTCAGACGGACAGGCTACCGCCAAGCGATTAATCGGAAATAATCGGCTGATTAGTCGGGAAAATCTGTGACGGTTTGGTCGCCGCTAATGACTAATTGGCCGATTAATCGGCCCAAACGGCAGTTTTTTACAACACTGAATTTAGTGGTCTTAGTTTTCTTTTATTTATGTCAGATGAGTTTGTTAAGATGTTCAAGGCAAGAACGAGTTACCAGATAGTGGAGCCTGCTCACATGGTAAGTTCTCAACACAACAAATACTCTACTTTTAATTTTTGACTTAACAATTTTCATGCTTGATTTCTGTTGAAATTAGGAATTGGCTGAGCCAACAATTAAGGATGCTTTTGCAAAATGCGTGCAACATGGTGCGACCAGAGTTATTGTGAGTCCATTTTTCCTCTTCCCAGGACGGCACTGGCATAAGGTATGGAATGTACAGTAATTGCAGTGGTTTTTCGCTTGCAAGGTTTTAGGCCAACTTCCAGGTAAAGAGGTGGCAAATGGGTTTGGCCCAAGTTGGTTCATGTCTGATTGGGTTGGGTCAGTATAATTTTAGTTACAAAAAAAAAATGGTTTGTTCTGTAGCTGACCTGTTGAAGGATCAATAAGCACTGAGCAGGGTTAACGGATAAAGTTGGCTTAAACCTGGTCTAGTTGGTCACACATGGGCTATGTAAAATTCTGGATTTGGAAATTGAAATCCCTCAAAACATAGAATGTTTGCAACTTTGCATAGATCCTGGTAAGTAATCAATTCAAGCTTGACCTGCTGGGACAGGACCACAGTGACCTGACCTTCCTGTGGGTCAAAAAGAAAAAACATTGTCTTATACAAGCCAGGCAGTGAGCCTATTAATCTGATCATTTTCAAATTTTCATTCTGAAAACCCAATTAATTCTGACAATTTTCTTCTTTGTTTTTACTTTGAAGTTGTTTATTGCAGAAATTTGTTTTAGTATTTTCTTGCTATTAATGCAGTTCACAGTGGTTATTTATAGGATATTCCCTCTTTAGTGGCCGAAGCATCCAAGGAGCATAAAGGAGTATTTTATGTTATAACTGCTCCTCTTGGCTTACATGAACTTATGGTGGTATGGTTTTGAATCTAACCTGTTTTCATTAAGTGATTTGCGACTGGTTGCATTTTCTAACTGGTTTTGGAGCTGTTTTTTTTTTTTTTTTTCATTTTTTAGTTTAATTTGTTTTGTAATATGTAAGTGATTTTATGCCGCATTACATCTTTTTTTGGTTTTGTTAGGTGTAAAATGTGAATGTTAAATTCAGTTTTTTTCTATTTCTTTGAACCACAAATGACGACAATTACACCTGATTTCCACCACATGAAAACAAATATGACAAAAGCAACTCCGTTTTTAGGAATTGATTTTAAGATGTTTTAACTTCTTACTATTGTGAACCAAAGGACCCAAAGTTGTTAGGCTGCCACTTAAAATTTTTATTTTGCATTTTGTGAATGTAGGATGTGATGAGCGATCGCATAAAGCATTGTGTGAGCCATGTTGCTGGTGTTGCTGATGAATGTGATGTCTGTGCTGGCACAGGGAGATGCCATCTATACCAATAAAAGAGCTGTAAGAAATGTTTAAAAAAAAAATACTAAATGAAGGCAATTCCAGTGAGGTAAGTCTAAGCTTTAAGCTCAAGATGTTTGCTTTGAATGTTACTCGAGATTCATATGGTATATAGATTTAATTCAGGCAATAATTGTTGTAGCAGTGACGTTTCCATAGGTTTATGGCTTGATGGTGGCTTTCTTTTCTTCAGAATTACAAGAGAGAAAATTGAAAATTTCTTCATAATGATCTTCTATTTGAATAACTTTTTTCAGATTCTTTTTGTAATTCCGAATTTTTGGTGAACTGGCGTGATTGAATCAATCATTTCCAAAGAAATGGCAGCAATGCAGTAATTATTAGCTCCCTGCCTTGGGTCTAGTGAGGACGTAAAGAAACTGCAACATTGCTCTCACTTTTTTTAAACTAAATCTCTAAGTAATGTATCAGTTTTCTAAATCCGAATTTTTCAATTACCAAAAAAAATGACACAGAGACCTTTATTTCTTCTGAAATATATATATATATAAATAAATAAATAAATAAATAAAAACTAGAACTTGATTCACATATGTACCTTTGATAAACATAATACAGATTACTGTTTAATCAAATATTTCCAAATAAAGATCATTATAAATAAAGAAAGGGGGAATTTCATGTATCCCCCTCAAAAATCTTAAAATTACGAATTTCCTCCTCTAAAAATCATAATATTATATTTACCCTTCTAAAGTTCAAAAATTCAAAAATTTATCCAATTTATTGATTTTTCTAATTAAAACTCATTTTAAATTTATAAATTATCAATTTTATCCTTGCCTCCTCTTTTCTTTTTCTCCTCTCTTCGTTCCAAGAGATATTTCACCTTTCGTACTTTGACAATTATCTAGTGATGTAAAGTTATTAGAAAATTCGGTACAATCCCACCTTCCATTGTATGATCTCCAATCCTTTATGTCGGGACAACATGCATTAATTGAATGCAAAGTTTCTTTTGAATCAGATAATACAAAACGCACTTCATTTGCATGATTTGTCAGCAATTCACATCTTCCAAAAAATACCTTTGCTTTTGCCTGACTAGGATTGGCAGCTTCAACAGCCCCTTGAACCTCATTTGATCAACACTCCATCTTTTTGTAGTATTTTTTTGTTTGATATTTTATATTTAAACTGTAGTATATATTATGTTTTAGTTTATTTGAATGTCTCTTTAGCAAAACAAAACATAGCTCAAATTGTTTAATAAAACCAATATAAGACATTGTCAAACATTACAAGATCACAAATAAACATGTAAAAATAATTCATCAAACATTAAACTAAAACAAATAAACATGTACTAAAAAACATCGTCAAACATAACCGCCAATATATTAAATAAAACAACAATATAAGTATATAACACAACAATACAGTCATATAACAAAAAACAATATAACACATAAATATATAACACTATTTGGATACAATTACTACTCAATTAACTCTTCAAATATTCCTCAATTTTTCAAAAGAAAAAAAAAAAAATCCAAAATTGCTAAAATTTTTGACAGTCCCGAAAAGAAATGGACCGCTAGAATTTCTAGCAGTTTGGACATTTTTATAAATATCCAAAAACCATGAATATTTTGTAATTTTTATTTAATTATGGATATTAATAAAAAAAATCGGATCACTAATAGAGTGCCAGACCCATTTTTTTATTAATAGAAAAATAAATAAATAAATATCAAAATAGAGGTCGGATATTGTGAAAACTTGAAATATAGGAAAAACGTGATGGTTTATTACGTCCGCTGGACATGATAAACTACTATCATGTCCAGCTAATATAAACCATAAACACCGCACTTGTTAATAAAAACTAAAAAAAAAAATATTGGACGTGATAGAGTATCACGTCCAGCCACCATATATGCAAAATTCAAATTGAAGAATTTGAATTGAGAAACAATGCATTTGTTGGACGCGGTTAACAATCACGTCCAGTAACTTTTTGTTTTTTTAGTTAATTACTAAGTGCAAGTGCGGAGAATTACGGTTTATAACATCTAGCGCACGTGATAAACTATATTTCGAAATTTCACAAAATCCTATTCCTATTTCGATATTAATTAATTTATCTTCCTATAAATAAAAAAATCAGGCCAAAAGATATTCACTCATTTTGTTTCAGGACACTTTCAGCATTTTCTTTTTCCACAGTTCGATTTTCTTTAATTTTCGCGCTAGCGATTAGAAGCTGGAGAAGAGAGTTGAGACAGAAAAAACTTAAAATTGAAGAGCGTTGTTCCCTTCCCCAGCCCTTTCTATCCCTATGCGAAACTCCTCTTCCTCCTCCCTGTGAGATTTCACCGCGACCTAGACTTCCACCGCTTCCCCGACAACGTTCGAGCCTCACTCTCATCGTGTGCGAACCTCCTACAACCCGACCCCCCTTCCTTCAGGTATCTCTCTCTCATCTTAGACTATTTCTATTTTGATCATGATTTCTTTAGGAATTTGCAAAAACTCTAAGACTGAAAAATTTGTGCAAAATATAGATCAGATAGACCGATCTTAGTATTACTGTGTTCGGAAAATTTAGTTTAGACACAATTGTCTTGATTGAAAAACAACACAGACTTGTGCAATTCCTAGCATTACTCTTGATGACCTGTATCATATGTCTTTCATGTGAGATTAATGAATATTTGAGATTCTCCTAAGTTCAGCTTGTTTCACTTACTATGGAAGTAGGGGATATGGTTTATGAGGTTATTGGTTTAGGTTTTTGTTGAATTTGAATTATGCTCTTTAGGTTTTGCAATAGTTTGCCGAAGTAATTTTGTTTAAGGACACTTTCTGCATTTCCTTTTTTCACCGTTCGACTTGCTTTAATTTTCGCGCTAGCGATTAGGCGCTGGAGAAGAGAGTTGAGATGAAAAAAACTTAAAATTGAAGAGCGTTGTTCCCTTCCCCAGCCCTTTCTATCCCTATGCGAAACTCCTCCTCCTCCCTGTGCGACTTCACCGCGACCTAGACTTTCGCCGCTTCCCCGACACTGTTCGAGCCTCACTCTCATCGTGTGCGAACCTCATACGACCCGACCCCCCTTCCTTCAGGTATCTCTCTCTCATCTTAGACTATTTCTGTTTTGATCATGATTTCTTTAGAAATTTGCAAAAACTATAAGACTGAAAAATTTGTGCAAAATACAGATTAGATGGACCGATCTTAGTATTACTGTGTTCAAAACATTTAGTTTAGACACAATTGTCTTGATTGAAACAATACAGACTTGTGCAATTACTAGCATTACTCCTGATACCCTGTATCATCCGTCTTTCATGTGAGATTAATGAATATTTGAGATTCTCCTAGGTTCAGCTTGTTCCACTTACTATGGAAGTAGGGATATGGTTTATGAGGTTATTGGTTTAGCCTTTTGTTGAATTTGAATTATGCTCTTGAGGTTTTGCAATAGTTTGCCGAGGTAATTTAGTTTAAGGACACTTTCTGCATTTCCTTTTTCCACCGTTCGATTTGCTTTAATTTTGGCGCTAGCGATTACGCGCTCGAGAAGAGAGTTGAGACGGAAAAAACTTAAAATTGAAGAGCGTTGTTCCCTTCCCCAGCCCTTTCTATCCCTATGCGAAACTCCTCCTCCTCCTCCCTGTGCGACTTCACCGCGACCTAGACTTTCGCCGCTTCCCCGACACTGTTCGAGCCTCACTCTCATCGTGTGCGAACCTCATACGACCCGACCCCCCTTCCTTCAGGTATCTCTCTCTCATCTTAGACTATTTCTGTTTTGATCATGATTTCTTTAGAAATTTGCAAAAACTATAAGACTGAAAAATTTATGCAAAATACAGATCAGATGGACCAATCTTAGTATTACTGTGTTCAAAAAATTTAGTTTATACACAATTGTTTTGATTGAAACAACACAGACTCGTGCAATTACTAGCATTACTCCTGATACCCTGTATCATCTGTCTTTCATGTGAAATTAATGAATAATTGAGGTTCTCCTAGGTTCAGTTCAGCTTGTCCCACTTATTATGGAAGTAGGGATATGGTTTATGAGGTTATTGGTTTAGGCTTTTGTTGAATTTGAATTATGCTCTTTAGGTTTTGCAATAATTTGCCGAGGTAATTTAGTTTAAGAACACTTTCTGCATTTCCTTTTTGCACCGTTCGATTTGCTTTAATTTCCGCGCTAACGATAAGGCGCTGGAGAAGAGAGTTGAGACAGAAAAAACTTAAAATTGAAGAGCGTTGTTCCCTTCCCTAGCCCTTTCTATCCCTATGCGAAACTCCTCCTCCTCTGTGTGCGATTTCGCCGCGACCTAGACTTCTGCCGCTTCCCTGATACCGTTCGAGCCTCACTCTCATCGTGTGCGAACCACCTACGACCAGACCCCCCCTTCCTTCAGGTATCTCTCTCTCATCTTAGACTATTTCTGTTTTGATCATGATTTCTTTTGAAATTTGCAAAAACTAAAAGACTGAAAAATTTATGCAAAATACAGATCAAATGGACCGATCTTAGTATTACTGTGTTCGGAAAATTTAGTTTAGATATAATAGTCTTGAATGAAACAACACAGACTTGTGCAATTCCTAGCATTACTCTTGATGTCCTTTATCGCCTGTCTTTCATGTGAGATTAATGAATATTTTAGGTTCTCCTAGATTCACCTTGTTCCACTTACTATGGAAGTAGGGGATATGGTTTATGAGGTTAATTGTTTAACCTTTTGTTGAATTTGAATTATGATCTTTAGGTTTTGCAATAGTTTGCCGAGGTAAATTAGTTTAAGGACACTTTCTGTATTTCTTTTTTCCATCGTTCGATTTGCTTTAATTTTCGCGCTAGCGATTAGGCACTGGAGAAGAGAATTGAGATGGAAAAACATAAAATTGGAGAGCGTTGTTCCCTTCCCCAACCCTTTCTATCTCCATGCGAAACTCCTCCTCCTCCCTGTGCGATGACGCCGCTACCTAGACTTCCGCCGCTTCCCTGACACCGTTCGAGCCTCACTCTCATCATGTGCGAACCTCCTACGACCCGACCCCCCTTCCTTCAGGTATCTCTCTCTCATCTTATACTATTTCTCTTTTGACCTTGATTTCTTTTGAAATTTGCAAAAACACTAAGACTGAAAAATTTGTGCAAAATACAGATCAGATGGACCGATCTTAGTATTAATGTGTTCGGAAAATTTAGTTTAGACACAATTGTGTTGATTGAAACAACACAGACTTGTGCAATTCCTAGCATTACTCTTGATGACCTATATCGTCTGTCTTTCAGGTGAGATGAATGAACATGTGAGGTTCTCCTAGGTTCAGTTCAGCTTGTTCCACTTACTATGGAAGTAGGGGATATGGTTTATGAGGTTATTGGCTTAAGCTTTTGTTGAATTTGAATTATGCTCTTTAGGTTTTTCAATAGTTTTCCGAGGTAATTTAGTTTAAGGACACTTTCTGCATTTCTTTTTTCCACCGTTCGATTTGCTTTAATTTTTGCTCTAGCGATTAAGCGCAGGAGGATAGAGTTGAGACGAAAAAAACTTAAAATTGAACAGCGTTGTTCGCTTCCCCATCCTTTTCTATCCCTATTGGAAACTCCTCCTCCTCCTCCCTTTGCGATTTTGCCACAACCTAGACTCCCACCGCTTCCCCGACACTGTTCGATCCTCACTCTCATTGTGTGCGAACCTCCTACGACTCGACCCCCCTTCCTTCAGGTATCTCTCTCTCATCTTAGACAATTTATGTTTTGACCTTGATTTCTTTTGAAATTTGCAAAAACTCTAAGACTGAAAAATTTGTGCAAAATACAGATCAGATGGACCGATCTCAATATTACTGTGTTCAGAAAATTTAGATTAGACACAATTGTCTTTATTGAAACAACACAGACTTGTGCAATTCCTAGCATTACTCTTGATGACCTGTATCGCCTGTCTTTCATGTGAGATTAATGAATATTTTAGGTTCTCCTAGATTTACCTTGTTCCACTTACTATGGAAGTAGGGGATATGGTTTATGAGGTTATTGGTTTAGGCTTTTGTTGAATTTGAATTATGCTATTTAGGTTTTGCAATAGTTTGTCGAGGTAATTTAGTTTATGGACACTTTCTGAATTTCTTTTTTTCACCGTTCAATTTGCTTTAATTTTTGCGCTAGCGATTAAGCGCTAGTGAAGAGAATTGAGACGGAAAAAACTTAAAATTGGAGAGCGTTGTTCCCTTCCCCATCCCTTTCTATCCCTATGCGAAACTCCTCCTCCTCCTCCCTGTGCGATTTTTCCGCGACCTAGACTTCCGCCGCTTCCCCGACACCGTTTGAGCCTCACTTGTTAGTTTGTAATAATCTAGAAGTCAATAATACGATAAATTATCATAAAGTTTTGTTCATGAATTGAATGTTTATTTATATATCATTTTGTTGCCTTGAGTATTATTGAATTTATGGATCATTTCGAGTTCATGACTGAAATTGTAAAACTCCATAATATAGATGATATATACTCTTAAAAATTCACTGACCAAGGTAATTAGCAGGAACACTAATTACCGCGATAAAGTTAGTATGTGGATTAAAAGATGGTTAAGTTTTACAAACCACCTGACACGAGATGTCATTTTAATCACATAGATACATGTTCTAGGAACATGGTATTTGACAGACCCCGAATGAAACATTAAATAGAATTGTGTTCGTGTCATTAATGTTTTCATTCAGTGTCACGTTCTACAGTATGAAGTATTTATCGTTCCCACTGAGAAATATGTATGTGTGATTGTTATCTAACACTGTCCGTAAAAAGCAGTCATAACGGTAGCATTCCCATATGTATAGCTTAGCTGAGGAAGTGATAGTCTACCAAGAATACTATTTGTCTCTCGTATTTTATACGAGCTATAGCATCACTGGGTTCCTTGATAGAGTAAGATTATCTGCAAGCGGTATAATTACAAGAGTAATTATATTTGATCATCTGCTCAAGATCAAGAAAAGATTCAGTTAGCAAGGATGACACACATCTACCTTAAAACTAATCTGATAGCTATGAGACAAAAGAACAGACACAAGTAAATTGTTTACTGGATCGTGATATTGTACAGTACAGCATCATCTGTGTAATTGGATAATCATGATGTGTTGCCAGATGCCGCTCATGATTATAGAAGTTAAAACAGTTTTAACTCTATTTACCAACATAACACAGATCCTATTGGGTCATACCATATAGGAGTTAATCGGAGAATCTTATTGTGATTGATTATAAATTGGTTATGATCAATAGTAAGATTGTTATAATTAATTATACGTGTTATAATTAAATTATAAATGTTATGTAAAAATAACAAGCAAAAACATTGGTTAATTTATAAACGTGTGTGACACGTTGTATAAAAGTTAACCGGTTAATTTATAAATGTGCAGGACACGTTATATAAATTACCGAAACAACAACCGCAAAAAATATATATAATTGTTCATAATAATTATACGAATATTATTTGTATTCGGGCCGAGAGCATTCGGGTCTTTTCAGATTCGTCCTTATCCGCATGACATGTCATCGATCCTATCCAGATGACACGGCATCGATCTTATCCACATGTCATCATCCTTATCCATTCAATGGCATATCTTGTAAATAGGCCGAACTTGGACGACATTTTGGTCTTTTGGCAACCGACCCTAAACCCTATAAATAGGGGTGGAGGGGTAGTCGGGTAGAGAGAAAAACTCACTAATTCACACGTATCATTTCGTGCAGAATCGAATCGGTATTTTCTCTCTTTCTCGGTTTCTCTTCCAAATAGTGTTTCGGTTGAGAAAAGAAAGTTATACGTGGTTGACGTATAATCTTGCGGGTTGTTGTGAAGTATATTTACGGGATCGATGAATAGTGTTTTACCGAATTTCGCGGTATGTCAGTTTTGCTTATTTGTGAAACTGAGTAGCTAAAAATTCGTGTTTACGGGTTTTCGTCTTTTCCCCGTGAATAGTGTTTTTGCAGAATTCTGCGGTTTATAGTATTTCTGGCAAAAGAAATAAACCGCTCTCTGGTTAGTCCTGGTGGATAACCGATAGAGGCATCAGACGTCTGATGCTCCGAGGATAATCATTCCCGTGATGTAGCTCTACTCGCTCGGTCTACATTCCAACTGTGATTTGGAAACAAGGTATAAATATGTTATATTAATCTATTTAATTGGTAAGTAGATTAAAGTTTTAGAAATCAATCATGGAGTAGATCTGTAAAAATGATTAAATTGGGTTTTGATGCCAAAGAAATACTGAAGGTGAACCGCCTTGAAAAGTTTCCTGACATACCCCGTTTAATCCTGAGCTTAAGTTGGTCGTAAAAATTTTTGTTCTACGGTCATTCCGCAGCTTAAGCCTAAACGGGTTTTGGTTACCCCGAAATCCAACATCACTCTCATTGTGTGCGAACCTCCTACGACCTTCCTTCAGGTATCTCTCTATCTTCTTAGACTATTTATGTTTTGACCTTGATTTCTTTATAAATTTGCAAAAACTCTAAGACTGAAACATTTGTGCAAAATACAGATCAGATGGACCGATCTTAATATTACTATGTTCGAAAAATTTAGTTTAGACACAATTGTCTTGATTGAAAAAACACAAACTTGTGCGATTCCTAGCATTACTCTTGATGACCTGTATCATCTGTCTTTCATGTGAGATTAATGAATATTTGAGGTTCTCCTAGGTTCAGCTTGTTCCACTTACTATGGAAGTAAGGGATATGGTTTATGAGGTTATTGGTTTAGGCTTTTGTTGAATTTGAATTATGTTATTTAGGTTTTGCAATAGTTTGCCGAGATAATTTAGTTTAAGGACACTTTCTTCATTTTCTTTTGCCACCGTTCGATTTGCTTTAATTTTTGTGCTAGTGATTAGGCGCTGGAGAAGAGAGTTGAGACGGAAAAAACTTAAAATTGGAGAGCGTTGTTCCCTTCCCCAGCCATTTCTATCCCTATGCGAAACTACTTCTCCTCCTCCTTGTGCAATTTCACCGCGACCTAGACTTCCGCCGCTTCCCCGACACTGTTCGAGCATCACTCTCATCGTGTGAGAACCTCCTACGACTCGACCCCCCCCTTCCTTCAGGTATTTCTCTCTCATCTTAGACAATTTCTGTTTTGACCATGATTTCTTTGGAAATTTGCATAAACTCTAAGACTGAAACATTTGTGCAAAATACAGATCAAATGGACCGATCTTAGTATTACCGTGTTCGGAAAATTAGTTTAGACACAATTGTCTTAATTGAAACAACACAGACTTGTGCAATTCCTACCATTACTCTTGATAAACTGTATCATCTGTCTTTCATGTGAGATTAATCAATATTTGAGGTTCTCCTAGGTTCAGCTTGTTCCACTTACTATGGAAGTAGGGGATATGGTTTACGAGGTTATTGGTTTAGGCTTTTGTTGAATTTCAATTATGCTCTTTAGGTTTTGCAATAGTTTGCCGAGGTAATTTTGTTTAAGGACACTTTCTGCATTTTCTCTTTCCACCGTTCGATTTGCTTTAATTTTCGCGATAGCGATTAGGCGCTGGAGAAGAGAGTTGAGACGAAAAAAACTTAAAATTGAATAGCGTTGTTCCCTTCCCCAGCCCTTTCTATACCAATGCAAAACTCTTCCTCCTCCCTGTGCGATTTCGCCGCGACCTAGACTTCCGCCGCATCCCCAACACCGTTCGAGCTTCACTCTCATCGTGTGCGAACCTCCTACGACCCGACCCCCTTCCTTCAGGTATCTCTCTCTCATCTTAGACTATTTCTGTTTTGACCTTGATTTCTTTTGAAATTTGCAAAAACTATAAGACTGAAATTTTTTTGCAAAATACAGATCAGATGGACCGATCTTAGTATTACTGTGTTCGAAAAATTTAGTTTAGACACAATTGTCTTGATTGAAACAACACAGACTTGTGCAATTCCTAGCCTTACTGTTGATAACCTTTATCATATGTCTTTCATGTGAGATTAATGAATATTTTAGGTTCTCCTAGATTCAGCTTGTTCCGCTTACTATGGAAGTAGGGGATATGGTTTATGAGGTTATTGGTTTAGGCTTTTGTTAAATTTAAATTATGCTCTTTAGGTTTTGCAATAGTTTGCTGAAGTAATTTTGTTTGAGGACACTTTCTGCATTTACTTTTTTCGCTGTTCGATTTGCTTTAATTTTCGCGCTAGCGATTAGGCGCTGGTGAAGAGAGTTGAGACAGAAAAAACTTAAAATTGGATAGCGTTGTTCCCTTCCCCAGCCCTTTCTATCCCTATGCAAAACTCCTCCTCCTCCCTGTGCGATTTTGCCGCAACCTAGACTTCCGCCGCTTCCCCGACACCGTTCGGGCCTCACTCTCATCGTGTGCGAACCTCCTACGACCCGACCCCCCTTCCTTCAGGTATCTCTCTCTCTCTCTCACCTTAGACTATTTCTGTTTTGATCATGATTTCTTTAGAAATTTGTAAAAACTCTAAGACTTGAAAATTTGTGCATAATACAGATCAGATGGATCGATCTTAGTATTACTGTGTTTGGAAAATTTTGTTTAGACACAATTGTCTTGATTGAAACAACATAGTCTTGTGCAATTCCTACCATTACTCTTGATAACCTGTATCATCTGTCTTTCATGTGAGATTAATGAATATTTGAGGTTCTCTTAGGTTCAACTTGTTCCACTTACTATGGTAGTAGGGGATATGGTTTATGAGGTTATTGGTTTAGGTTTTTGTTGAATTTGAATTATGCTCTTTAGGTTTTGCAATAGTTTGCCGACGTAATTTTGTTTAAGGACACTTTCTGCATTTTCTTTTTCCACCGTTCGATTTGCTTTAATTTTCGCCATAGCGATTAGGCGCTAGAGAAGAGAGTTGGGACGGAAAAAACTTAAAATTGAAGAGCGTTGTTTCCTTCCCCAGCCCTTTCTATCGCTATGCAAAACTCCTCCTCCTCCTCCTCCCTGGGGGATTTCCCCGCGACCTAGACTTTCGCCGCTTCCCCGACATCGTTCGAGCCTCACTCTCATCGTGTGCGAACCTCCTACGACCCGACCCCCTTCCTTCAGGTATCTCTCTCTCATCTTAGACTATTTCTGTTTTGACCTTGATTTCTTTAGATATTTGCAAAAACTTTAAGAATGAAAAATTTGTGCAAAATACAGATCAGATGGACCGATCTTAGTATTACTGTGTTCGGAGAATTTAGGTTAGACACAATTGTCGTGATTGAAACAACATAGACTTGTGCAATTCCTAGCATTACTCTTGATGACCTGTATCATCTATCTTTCATGTGAGATTAATGAATAGTTGAGGTTCTCTTATGTTCAGCTTGTCCCACTTACTATGGAAGTAGGGGATATGGTTTATGAGGTTATTTGTTTATGGTTTTTTTGAATTTGAATTAGACTCTTTAGGTTTTGCAATAGTTTGCCGAGGTAATTTTATTTTTTTGTGTACAGCTGTAGCTGAGGTTATAAGGTTGGTTAAATTTTTATTTGGAAGTAGGGTATATGCCTACTCATTGTCATCAATCAATTAAGAATGGCTGTGAGGTGTATTAGGGAGGATTATTTTATGGATTAAAGGATAGCAAGACCGATCCCATTGGAGTTCTGTAAATCACAATAAATGTGGAAATTAACACAATTAGGAGATAACAATGGGTATAATTTTGATTGAGTTTTGTATTTTTCTCGAATTATGTGGGGTCTCAATTTTTCTGCTTACATAGGAGAAAACGGGATAAAAGAAAACATGACTTTTAATAAAGTCATATTTTTAAAATTAAAACTTTATATAAATTAATAGTCTATGTGGAAATATTTTCTCAATTGTCTGGTTTAAATACAGAAATACTATTTTTTATGTCTCTTGGATCCGACATTTTTAAAAATACTCAAAAAAAAAAAATTATTAAGAATAACAGGGTTGTTGGAAAAAAAATTTAAATGCCCAAACCGCCTCAAAATTCGACGGTCCGGAATTAAAATTTACAACCGCCCAGAAATTCGACAGTCCGGGGTTATATATACCCCCCCCCCCCCCCCCACCCCCATAGCTCACTCTCGTTTCTCACAATTCATTTTCTCAAAATATCACTCTCTCCTCCCCACCCGAATTTCTCCTCTCTTTTCTCCTCTCTTCTTCTCTCTTCTCCCAATTTGCAAGTAAGTCCCTATATTTTTTTGAAATTTCATTTGTAGTGTAAGGTACCAAAATTATTGTCATTTTTTTTTAGTTAGTTGAGTTAGTGCTAATTAGTTATAATTAGGGTTAATTAATTACCGTACCAATTTAGTGGTAATTAGTATCAATGTAGGTACCAAAAATATTTGTAATTAGTGATAATCATGGTACCAAATTTAGTTTTAATTTTATTTTGGATTATTTAGTCCAAAATTTGACCGTAATTAGTGTTAATTAGTTGTAATTAGGGTTAATTAATTAAAGTACCGAATTTAGTGGTAATTAGTATTCATGTAGGCAGCAAATTAGTTGTAATTAGTGATAATTGAGGTACCAAAGTTAGTTTTAATTTCATTTGGAAATTTTTAGTCCAAAATTTTAACTGTAATTAGCGTATTTTACCATATTTTTAACGCAATTAGCGTATTTTAGAAAATTTGAGTATATTTTTACCGTAATTAGCGTATTTTAGCATATTTTACCGTAATTAGCATATTTTAGTATATTTTGCCCGAATAACATTTTTTTTTCATATTAACGTAATTTAGCCTATTTTTACCGCAATTATGTTATTTTAATATATTTTCTCTGGTTTTAGCATATTTTAGCCGAATAATATTTTTTTTTTCATATTAACGTATTTTAGCATATTTTTACCGCAATTAGCGTATTTTAGCAAATTTGAGTATATTTTTACCGTAATTAATGTATTTTAGCATATTTTACCATAATTAGCGTATTTTAGCATATTTTAGTATATTTTGTCCGAATAACATATTTTTTTTTCATATTAACATAATTTAGCCTATTTTTGGTGCAATTAGCTTATTGTAGTATATTTTCACTGGTTTTAGCATATTTTAGCCGAATAACATATTTTTTCATATTAACGCATTTTAGCATATTTTTACCGCAATTACTGTATTGTAGCATATTTGAGTATATTTTTGCTTTCTTTACCATATTTTGCTCGAATAATATTTTTTGTTCATATTAGCGTAGTTTATGCATATTTTTACCGTAATTAGCTTATTTTATCATATTTTGACCGTAATTAGCGTATTTTAGCCAATTGTAGCATGTCTAATTTTTTTCCAAACGTAGGATGGCTAGGGGACGGCCTAGGAGACCACCACCATCCGACCCTATTGATGAGCCCATTCCCGTGTACAGCACGGAGCATTTCAGTCGATTATTATAGATACCTCACAGTGAGCATCGAGTCTCACTGGCATCCCGAAAGATACTTGATTACTTTTTTCCTTCCCTTTTTTTAAGTTTAAATTTTTTCGAGTTCTCGTATTTTCAGGTTTTTATGTTGTTTCATTTTTGTCAATGCAGAGTCAGGAGCCTCTAGAAAGCAAGAATCGGTCTTATGGCATGCAGTACTACTCTCCGATGGACCCGTATCTACGAAATCTAGGGTTGTACCATTTGGTCAATCTTTTAGAGACGGAGAGCAGGGCCACTAATGCGTCCCTCATCTAGGGACTAGTGGTGCTCCACTATCCAGAAGCAAACCAGCGGTGCTTCACCAAATATTGACTCGAATTCCTGAGATTTAGAAGACACCCGATCAAGATGGTAGACTAACAGTTTGCAGTTTGTACTTGCAGGTAAGTACAGATGAGACAATGGGGCTCATGATCATTTGGGTTAGGTTAATCTGGAGTATAAGGTTAATTTGGGTTGAAGTTGTTGGTTCTTATGGTAGCTCATTTTGCGCACTGGGTCAATCAATTCAGTTCTCAGTTGCTTTGGTCATGTTGGGTTTTAAGGCAGCTGGTCAGGAACTCCGCTCATTTCTGATTATTAAGTATAAAGAATCACACATTCATTTTCCAAGTCATTTCAATTATAACACCAGAAAATTAATTTTGAGTTAAGCAGAAATATAAGGTTCAATAGGACTATTTTGGTGGGCAGGTTAAGTTTTCCAGTTTGTTGATCAACTTAATTTGTAAGTCAGATTTCAGGTTGGTTCATGTTCCTGTCAGATTTCAGGTTGGTTCATGTTCCTGTCAGATTTGGGTTTGGATCTACTCGGATTTAGCTGATTTTCTTACCAAAATCAAGGCTGTACTTGTTCTAATTCTGGTTCAGTCAGTTTTACCTTATTGAGCTCATCAATTACTGGATCTTTGACCCCATTGTTAATGAATCGCCTCTGAAAAAACCAGCGAGCAGCTATTCCCTTCTGAGAAATGGTGCGATAAATAGACATCGCCAGCTCTCTTCAATTTTAATTTTAATTTTTTTCCGTCTCAACTCTCTTCTCCAGCGCTCATCATGACATTCCAAGATCTACCATCATGAGGCTACATGGGTTTGCTTCTGGACTTCCTCCACTCATCCCCGCAAATCTAGACATTCCAAGATCTACCATCATGAGGCTACACGGGTACGTACAAGTTATGTTTTTCTTTCATTTTGTACTTAATATTAGTTGTTACCTTTAAATTGCATCTAACATATTAATTACAGGACGGCCCACGGTAATCACACCAATAGAAATTGGAGTACGCATTACCTGGAGCACTACGACAGAGCAGGAAGCATGAGTGACAACTTGTGGCAGATGTCGGGGGTTGATGAGACGCAGTTCCAGGGGCCTCCCCTACTGAGATATCAGGCTTGGTACCTGCGGGTCGGCATGGCATCCGTGTATCTTGAGGGAGATTACGACAATTATCTTTGTGCGAAGATCTTTGAAGATGATGGTTATACCCCCACTGGCAGGAAAGGTGCTCGTGATGTAAGTAATGCACCTAAAACAACTCATTTTGACCACCTTTTTTAACTTTTTTCCCTAATGTTTCTTTTTGTTGTCTAACATTGGTTTTATTTTTTTTAGCTGCTACTAGCGATTAAAGGTGGAGCGCATTCAATCATTTGTCTTGGAAAGCGTGGCTTCAGGGCTTTTGGACACACAATGTTGAACTACTTTGCACCTTGCATTGAGGGCCATGGCCACGAGGCCAAGCTAGTCACGATGCTCAAAGACGCCGGAGAGGACATCGATTGGCACAGAGTATAGAGGGACGAGCCCGACACGCCACCTATTATGGCTGCTGAGATGCCACCGGAGCCCGCAGCCCAACCAGAGTGGGACTACCATCATTGGGTTCTGGGCATGTCCAGTTGGCACACCTATTTTGACGAGTATGGACGTCTGTGTCTTCCCCAGGTATGACATTCTTTATTTTATGTGAAGTTAGTTAAAATTTTTTCCTTCGGCAAAGTAAGTTAGTTAAAATTTATTAAATTATTTGTATTCTTATAGGGTCCTGCCTGCATGCCGACACCGCCTAAGCACCAGGCTGGATCTCCGGAGATCCAGTCTATGCAGGAGTCTCCGGAGATCCACCATATGCAGGATGAGAGCTTGGAGTTCAGCCTTGCAGATCTAGCTCCAGGTGATCAGTGGGATACAACCGTCTCTCCGGCACCGCGTCAGCCGTATCCAGAGAGGGCTCACGATTGGGAAGCCTCTGGTAGTGGGACTTAGCCTGACTTATCATTGTTTCATACCCCCCCCTGCCAGCTACCCACGCCGCCGAGGATCCATGGGGTACAACACTCACGATGAGCAGAGAGGCTGAGCCCGAGGTGGAGATCACACCAGCTCGCGTGGCGCAGGAAGGAGAAGTACAGTGGAATAACTGGCATCGGGTTTTCACCAGAGAGAACAGAGGTAGACCAGCTGACCGATATTTCGATTCGCAGTATC
Organism: Carex rostrata; assembly: GCF_964058835.1. Classification (NCBI taxonomy): domain Eukaryota; kingdom Viridiplantae; phylum Streptophyta; class Magnoliopsida; order Poales; family Cyperaceae; genus Carex; species Carex rostrata. The sequence continues at coordinate 7,989,089 of NC_135936.1, forward strand.
GTTGATAGAGAGTTTTTTTATAGTTTTATATTTTTATAGTTTTTTTTATAGTGTTTTAAGATTTATTATGATTTATGTACGCTGGTTAGCTTATTATGATTTATGTTTTATTATGTTTTAGTTTTGGGTTGAGCTATGTTTTATGGTATTATTTATACAATAGAAAAACACTAAAATAATTAAGAACAAAAAAACACTAAAAGAAACACTAAACAAAAAAACTAAAAAATAACAACAAAAGAACACTAAACAAAAAAACACGATCAGTTCGGGCTATTTTTGAGCGCGGATATCTCACAATCTATTCAGAGTTTTGGTATGAAACTTCACAGTCCCGTTTGGGGATGTCAAGACTACATGTCGGTCAATTTTCACAATTTTTGGAGATAATTTGCTATGAAAATCAGGTGTGCAAAGTTGGGATCGAAATGAAACATTCATTAGTTCGGGCTATTTTTGAGCGCGGATATCTCACGATCTGTTCGGAGTTTTGGCATGAAACTTTACAGTCCCGTTCGGGGATATCAAGACTACATATCAGTCAATTTTTATGATTTTTGGAGATAATTTGCTACGAAAATCAAGTGTGCAAAGTTGGGATCGAAATGAAACAGTCATTAGTTCGGGCTATTTTTGAGCGCAGATATCTCACGATCTGTTTGGAGTTTTGGCATGAAACTTTACAGTCCCGTTCAGGGATGTCAAGACTACATGTTGGTCAATTTTCACAATTTTTGGAGATAATTTGCTATAAAAATCAGGTGTGCAAAGTTGGGATCGGAATGAAACATCTTACAATATAAATTTTAAATTGATGCATTTAAAACCCTATTTCTTAGAAGCCGACTTGTTAGCAGCCGGCTTCTTATCAGCCAGCTTTCGATTAGTGACACCCGATAATGTGCTCTTATCCTCCTCTTTTTCTCTCTTTCTATTTCTCTCTGCTGCATCCTTTTTATAAGGAAAAACAAGTAAAAAAAAAAAAAATCTTGGATCACTGCATTTTTCGGCAGTTGGGAATTTTAATTCCGAACCGTTGAATTTTGAGGCAGTTGGGAATTTTAATTTCGGACCGCCGAATTTTGAGGCAGTTGGGAATTTTAATTTCGGACCGCCGAATTTTGAGGCGGTTGGGAATTTTAATTTCGGACCGCCGAATTTTGAGGCGGTTGGGAATTAAAATTTCGGACTGCCGAATTTTGAGGCGGTTTGGACATTTTTAAAAAAATTTCAACTACCCTGTTATTCTTAATAATTTTTTTTTTTTTTGGTATTTTTAAAAATGTCGGCTCTTGAATATAGCTAGCGTGCTGATCTCACACCCAAAAGCAAAAAAAAATAAAAAATAGAAAAAATTTCCGGTGTACCCATTCAAACTTTTGAAATAACCAATTTCCCTATCACAACAACATCATATCCAATATCCCATCAAAATTCAATATTATTTCTTATTTAATCTTTAATTTAATTATTATAAAAATCATATGGACCAATATACCCTTTAGTTGTTAATGAAGATGCCATGTTCTTCCTCTGAAACACTCACGTCTTGATATTACCTGTTGAAGGAGATTGCACGGGAAAAAAAAATCAGCCCGAGTTCTCCCTCGTGTGTGTGCCTCCCTCGGAGAAACCGAGAAAATTCGAAGGTGAAGCTATTGAGCTTGAATTTCTTTGTACTATTGGGAGGTTCTCCTCTCTCAGCCTCAGGCTATTCCTCATCTTTATTTCTTTAGGTTTTGTGATTTTGATTTTGATTAGTGTAAACAAAGGTTTGGATCATACAAATTATCAAAAAGTAATGTCACTGTAGAGGATTAGGCCCAGTAACGCCCACTAAAAAGAGCAAAACACCGGACTGGTGCATGATTTTTACACTATGGATTGGGTGTTAGGTAAATTTTATTTTAAATAATCTCAGTTTATAATATGGTATGAGAGCAAACTGGTCCGGTGACTTGTATAAGAATTTTTTTGCCTAATTAATCTATGTTGGAATATGGCCTTCAATTGAGCCCACCGTTTCCAATTTACCCCGCTGGTGAAAAAATGCTTAGAGATTTACAGGTGTTGTTATTACCTCGACAGCTCTAAGCCTCTAACATTTCTCTGGACCCTTCCTCGTACCATTCATAAGTTGCTTCAGGTTATTTACCAGTCATTTCTTGTTTTCTCCATTGAATTCATTAGTACCAGAAAAAAGTTTGCCCAATTAATTAGTACCAGCCTATGAAATGTTTACCCAAATTTTATTATTTCGCGGTAGACCTAACCAGAGAGGAGAAACAAGGCACAAGCGATACCTGAAAGGTACTTTCTTGAACATAAAGAAGGAAGATGAATATACGAGAAAATATTATCCCCATTAAAAACTAAAGAGTATATTGGTCCATATGGATTTGCTTTTGATTAATAGCAATTAGTTGCTCTACTGTACCCCTAAATACTAAAATATTTTCTCTTGTAAGTATTGGGAGAAAGAAGAAGACATGTACATGACAACTCTATTTAGAAGTAGAGGGTATAATGGTCAATATTTTTTTTAAAAATAATTAAAATTAAATTAAATGATAGAATGGGGATAGAAGAAAGAAAATTACTTTTGTGTGGGGATATTAGATATTATAGTGATTCTATGGGAATATTGGCTATTTCAAAATTTTAGATGGGCATACAGGAAATTCTCCCTAAAAAATAATACTTGTGCTTTTACAGCTTTCTTTGAATTGAGAGCTAGCGATGTCTATTTATCGCACCATTTCTCAGAAGGGAATAGCTGCTCGCTGGTTTTTTCAGAGGCGATTCATTAACAATGGGGTCAAAGATCCAGTAATTGATGAGCTCAATAAGGTAAAACTGACTGAACCAGAATTAGAACAAGTACAGCCTTGATTTTGGTAAGAAAATCAGCTAAATCCGAGTAGATCCAAACCCAAATCTGACAGGAACATGAATCACCTGAAATCTGACTTACAAATTAAGTTGATCAACAAACTGGAAAACTTAACCTGCCCACCAAAATAGTCCTATTGAACCTTATATTTCTGCTTAACTCAAAATTAATTTTCTGGTGTTATAATTGAAATGACTTGGAAAATGAATGTGTGATTCTTTATACTTAATAATCAGAAATGAGCGGAGTTCCTGACCAGCTGCCTTAAAACCCAACATGACCAAAGCAACTGAGAACTGAATTGATTGACCCAGTGCGCAAAATGAGCTACCATAAGAACCAACAACTTCAACCCAAATTAACCTTATACTCCAGATTAACCTAACCCAAATGATCATGAACCCCATTTGTCTCATCTGTACTTACCTGCAAGTACAAACTGCAAACTGTTAGTCTGCCATCCTGATTGGGTGTCTTCTAAATCTCAGGAATTGGAGTCAATATTTGGTGAAGCGCCTCCTACGGGTTCTCTAAGTTCAACTCCAACCAGTCTTACTGAACCAGAATCGAACTCGAAGTCTATTCCCAAATTACACCTCACTCATGTAGACAACACAGGTCAGGCAAAAATGGTAGACATCTCCCACAAGAATGACACAAAAAGAGTTGCTATTGCCACGTGCAGGGTCCTACTCGGCCCGGAGGTCTTCTCCTTAGTAGCATCAAATCAAATAGCCAAAGGAGATGTGTTAAATGTTGCAAAATTAGCTGGTATAATGGGAGCTAAAAATACAAGTAGCCTTATACCCTTGTGCCATAATATTGTGCTGAGTAAAGTTAGAGTGGATTTGAAGCTTAATGAGAAGAATTATAGTGTAGAGATAGAAGGGGAGGTGGGGTGCACTGGTCAGACAGGAGTCGAGATGGAGGCCTTGACTGCAGTTTCTGTGGCTGGGCTCACAGTGTATGATATGTGCAAGGCTGCATCAAAGGATATCTGTGTCACAGATATTTGTTTACAACATAAGAGCGGGGGTAAAAGTGGAAGTTGGTCTCGGGGCCAATGATTTCTACTGTGCAATTTTGTAACTTGGCATGCAATAGGAGATAAAATTGAAAACAACTTGTTGTTTTGGTGGGTGGTGGTAATAAATGTAGCTCCGCCACATTGTTCTTCTGTTCCCTGAGATTTTTTTTTAAATAGAACCCATTTTAATTATTTTAACATAACAAGCACTATTGATTTGATTTGTATAATCTATCGGTGGAGGGGGGAAATAAGTATCTGACTCATGACTTGAACCAAATTTAAATTCTCCCTACACCGATCCCCCAATCCCTGAGATCGGTGGAGCTGTTTTTTATAAAAACTAAAACAACGATACTTGTTTCATTAAAATAATTAAAATTGATTCTATTTTAAAAAAAAAATCGTTTCCCTGTATGTTTGTTGCAATATTTTGTGTTATCTATCAATCATTTTAAATTATTAAATTTTGATTTTATAGCTCAATTTAATTTCTATTGATGTGCTCGAATTGATATTTTCAGTACCCAGGTCTTTGTCCTTGGTTCAAAGTAGTGATTAGAATTTTTAACTGTCTTTTATCTCAAATATTATAACTTTATAAGCAATTGATGATTTTTGCCAACAGAGAAAATGATGTGTGAGAGAAATATTACCTTTGGTTAAGCACTGAACATATCGAGATTATCATGTCTTCTATACAATTTTGGATCCTTAGATTACAAATTTATTTTCTCAAATATGTGTTCTATACAATTTTGTTCTCGCATGGTGTTTATTGCCTTTGACCAGATTTCATATCGGATATTTGAACTCACAAATGTACTAAAGGTACTGTTTGTTCTAACAAAGAATAACCAGCTTCTGTTCCAGAATTTCATTGCTAGAATAACAATATTTTTTAGCTTGTACTGTTCACAAATGTACTCAAGGTAGTGTTTCTTCTAACAAAGAATAACTGGCGTCTATTCCAGAATTTCATTGCTAGAATAACAATAATTTTGAGCCTGTACTGTGTCCTCAGTTCTTTTGACCCGAAATTATTGGCAAGTCATAACATAATTGCTTTGGTGGTCAGAATTTTAAATGCTGGTATATGAGTTAGCTTGCACCCACATTACCAGCATAAGAATATTGGTCTTGGTAAATATTTCCCAATTCAGCCGTAACCACCCAATGAAGTAATAATTTATTAAGAAGAATATATAGTATAATACTGATATAGTGCTGGTGTATGTTGACTCTAAATTTACTGCATTGAACTTTTTTCCTGTTCCTTTGTCATTTGTTTCTTGAACAAAGAAATATGTCCCAATTCAACTTGAACAAAGAAATATATCCCAGTTCACTGTATTCACCATTGAAGCTTCTCTAACATACTGTGTGTGTAAGGGACACAATCCGGTTTAAATGTTTATTGCTCATTTGGACAAAATGTAAAAGAAAAACATACAAAATATCAAAGCATACTTGAACTCTTGTACATCCAACAGAAGATACATACAAGAAACACGTCTCACAGAGTCAACACTCTTTATTGGAAAATACAACACACAACACACGCTCACATCCTCTTTTAAGAGCTGAACCTTTCTCTATCATGGGGGGAGGAATAGTCAATATTAGGTCCAGCTGGGATGATTCCAAACGGATTTATGGAAGGATGACTACCATAGTAATGCTTCTTTATATGATCCATTTTGACTGTGCTACTCATGCCAGGGATCTGATATATGTCTTTTGTATAGTTGAATAAATTTGGGTATTCACGCAAGAGTTTCTTGTTGCATTTGAAGTGCACCGCATATACCTAGAAAATATAATTTTACTTGGTGTTAATCAATATACGATCACAAATCCTGTTTAGTACTTTGTTAATACATAATGATGTAAGATAAAGGGTCTTTTGCAAATTACATTACCGCTATTACTTATCATACTTCTGAAAGGTTGCTTGCAAAGAGGGCGAACTGTTAAAACCAAGGCTTAGTAATAACTGACATGACTGTTTGGCTTGACTTTAGGCGATTAATGCTAACCAAAAGACCACATGTATAATATGCTTAGATTATTTTATGCAAATTGGACTTTAGGTTCAGGGGCAGTCTTGCTAATGCTCAACAGAATATCCATACTGTTCACTTGCATAACATGAAATACCCCAGTGCCCTTTGCTAACATGGTAAACTACTTGTGCGTAATTACCAGAAAAATTAAACAACAAAAAAAAAGGATTAGAAGTACCTCATCAAATCTAATCAGAGTGACAAAGAGTCGTATATCTGCCTCTGTGAGTGTGTCACCACAAATATACCTTTGCTTGTTTAGAATCTCTTCACATTTGTCTAAGGCCCTATATAGCTTCTCCACAGCCTGCAGAAAATGCATGTAGGCAAAATAGCTGTAAAATTCCAACTCATATTAAATGATGATTTAAACATTATTATAAAATAACCAAAAGTTCAAATGGGTTACAGTTAATTAAAACCATCACCCAACTAAATGTTATGTTTGAAGTGGGTCAAAATTTTCACTTGTCCCTCTAAAGCCACTTGAACTTTGTTTTTGTCCAAGACACCAACTTGGATTCTCGTCTTTCAATTTCAGCTCAAGAACACGAGTAAGAGTGATTTGTTAACTTGATCCTTTGTTTTTGTCCAAGACTCCAATTTGGGTCCTCTATCAGCTCTTGACATTTAAATGTTTTTGATAATGAATAAAAAAAAGTTTGTGGGATTAGATGCTTAACACAATATATATGACAAAATCTGGGACTAACTATTTGACAAATATATTCACATTTTATGTGTACATCCAGTTTATATAAATTGAGGACCAACTTGGACAAATGAATCATTGTTTAGTGCTCTCCACTGAAGTAAACCTCAATAAAGCCAAAAATAGTTCTCCAAAAAGATTTGGCTTAAGTTAGTACATTTCCCTCAGTCAATGGATAAACATTGATCCCAATGGAGCCCAATTTCAAAAAGTAAATCATCGTGGTAGGAATCAATACTTGTATAAAGTACATAACAGCCCATAAACAATTGAGTATAGAAGAAGCATATATAAAGTACCTCCTCATAAGGCCCTTGTTTCTTGGCAAAACCACACTTGTAAACACCATTATTTATAGAGTCATATACCCAATCATTGACCTCATGTATGTAAAGTTGCAAATGTTCTGGGTACAGATCCAAATCAGGTTTCTCAGCTAGATCATTGAACTCCGCGTTGAACATCCGAATTATCTCTGAGCTCTCATTGTTTACAATTGTTTTCAATTTCTTGTCCCACAGGACCTAAAAAGAGATATCATATTTGCCAGAAAACATTAACTACATCCTATAATGGTCCTGATAACTTAAATTCAAATGTAAATAGATACAAGAAGCTCATCCTTGGTGCATGACAGGCTGACAGCCACATCACAAGCAAAAAAGGAGGTAGTTACTGGTATGGTGCAAGTGCACTGGTCTGGTCTTGTTCACATTTTTTACCCAGCAGGTCATGGTTAGGACCAAGTTTACTCTTAGAATTTATATTAAAGTTTTAAAATTTTCAGTTTTAATATCTATCCATTAGGATAGTTAGTCAAATTCCATTTAATGAATACCCCTATCAACATGAGACTGGGAGTTTTAGTTCATAAAGAAAAATATTATCCAACAAAATACCAACAAAAGTTATAGGCACAACCCAATATGGATTGCCCCGTTAAATTGAACAATCAATTAGAGTACCTACTGGAACAGTGTATTTCCCAGTGTAAGCTGAGCTAGCTATCTCATACAATTCTCTAACAGTTTTGGCCCCATTAAGAGCATCTGGATCTGCGCCTGGTTCTTCTGTGTCAGAGGTTGAGAAAACCCATCCAAAATGTTCTTCACCCTCCTTTGTCCTTTCCCATATCGGCTTTACTGACTGCAAAATAATAGAAGCACTGGGATTTATTTGGATAAAGCCAATAGTTTGTGTTTGTCTAGCTTCACCTCACCTAGGGCTTTCATTAAATGTTAATTTCAGTACCAATGTGGAGAAGTCCTCTAAAACCCAGTCTTATAAGGTACAAAATTGTTCATGATGTCAAAACTAAGCCAAATTTATAGAATTGTGCTTGAGATACTGAAATTTTTGTGAAGAAGATGAGCTACCGTGTAACTAATAGCACTCTCAAGACCTTTAAGCTTCAAAAAAGATAAGCATCTAGAAGCCCAGGGGCATGCGTAAGATATATAGAGGTGGTATCTTCCTGATTCAGCCGGGAACTGAGACGCCTTGTCTTTTGAGATTAAATTTCGAAAGGTCGAAGGCGTGCGGTTAAAGGCACCCGATGTGTTCATTTCATCTAGTGCTGAGCGTGCCATCTGACAAAGATACAAAATATTAGCATGCAAAATGCCTGTGCACCAATACATTTAAACACTGATCAGATAGTAGCTGAAAAAAAAAAACTTATGAACTTGTACAGACTGTGGATTGAGCAAGTTTGTCCAAAATAGTAACTACAGGCACGAATTTTCATTAACTTTTTTTTCTCAATTAGTCCGATTAATTTTCAGTTACCTGACAAGTTGACACCCTGCGCTAAACAGCTGAGCCACAATTCCCTACCAAATTTGATATTTGCATGGACTTTTTCATTGCATTATGCGATTAAACTCGAAGAAAATCAATTAATCCGATTGCAAGTATAGAAGTTGGATAATAGGAGGATGAAAATCACAAGAAGTCCTTCCGAATTAGTACTCAATAACCTAATGCTTTCAAATCTGCAACTAGATCAGATTAAATAACAAAATGTATAAAAGTATAGAAAAAAGACTGAACTAACTTTAATGGAGGAAGAAAAAGAGCAGGAGACAATGTGACGGGAGATCGATGCTGGTGAGATAACTAGCATCCGAGTTCGCTCGCTCTTTCTCTCTCTCTCTCTTTCTTGATTTGTTTGGAGGATTTTATATTGATTGTTAGCAGCCGGAGTGGTCCCTGCGCGCAGGCGAAGGTCAAAAGTGGCGGAGAAAAAGACATTCCAATTCTCTGAGATATCTCATATTTTGCGTGACTTTTAGGAAATTATCAACCGTTCAAATACGTTCTGCACAAATCTCAAAGTTAAATAATACTGGCCCCCGTGGTATCCCCGAATAGGGACCGGACACGTCGGTATGACGGTCACGCAAAATTTGTGATATCTCAGAGGATACGCACTCGAAAAAGACGGAATGCGCTCTGAGATATTTCCCATTTTTGCGTGACTTTTTGGAAAATCTCAACCGTTGCAATACGTTCTGCGCGAATCTCACCCCTGAATAGGCACCGGACACGTCGGTCACGCAAAATATGAGATATCTCCTGGACGTTGGAGTGAATCCGTATCCCTACAATTATAAACGGAAAATTTCCAGTGTACCCATACACAGGGGCGGATCCAGGATTTTCGTCAGAGAGAGGCAAAAAGATATCGAATCGGATTTAAACTCATTAACTAATTGAGTACTCGATAAAAAAAATAATGTTTTGACTTATTTTTTCAACACCTTGACTTATAATTTATGATCCTATAACTTGTAATTAATATTACCAATCATAATTCAAGAAATTTATTTTGATTTTAACACTAAATTTAACCCAAATTACAACTCAAACACTCAAAGGGGGGCCAAAAAATTTTCAGGGAGGAGCAGAGTCGATCGGTACCAATAAATCACTACTAAAACTCGAAATTCAGGGGGGGGCGACTGACCCCCCCTGTGCTACAGTAGATCCGCCTCTGCCCATACAAACTTTTAAAATAGCCAATATCCTCGTATAAACACCATAATATCCACTATCCCCATAAAAATTTAACATTCTTACTTTTATCCCCATTAAATTATTAAGATGTTTATTTAATTGTTTTAAAATTTGAAATGATCAATATGCCCTTGAACTACAAATGGAGGTGTCCATTTTAATTGTTTCTTCCTCCCTGTGTCTCTCTCAGCTCCGTTCTCCCTCAGACGAGTTTCTCTCCCAGCAAAATCGAGTTCGCACAAATAACCAAAAATGTTAATTGGTAAATTATATCTAGTTCAAAAAAGAATGTTATAAAAAAATAAAAAATAAACAACGATCAACTATAAAAACAACCCAGCAGAAAGAAAAATAATTACATAGTCGAATGTCATTATGGCTTGCCAGAGAATGGATCCTCTGCAACTCAGCAGCACTAGTGCACAACTGTCCAATCTTTTCTTGATTCGATTTGATACAAGAACTACATGATGTTCATGACTACTTTTAATTTTTAAGATTCAAAAAAATTGAAGATCCAACTGTTCACCTAGATCAAGGATCTAAGGAGACACAATCAAGATCTGTCATTGTATGAATGTTAATATGGATCAACAGCAAGCATTGCAGTGTTTACTCGTGGAAGGATATGAACTTCGCTACAGAGGATTTTGGAATCTTTCTTCTTCATGGAACTCTAGATACAAAAATTTGAAGCGTTGTGCTATGGTTAGAGACTAAAGATAATATCAGTTGATAAGACGCTTGTTATAAAATTAGATAGTTGGATTGGAAATCAAGACCAAAGATTCTATGAAAGTTCCTCATTATTATTTTGGAAGTTCCACCATCCGATTTTACAAATATTAATTTTGCTGAGAGACAAATAAGCACGAGGGAGGGAGAATGGTGCTGAGAGAGACACAGGAAGGGAGGAAGAAACAATTAAAATGGACACCTCCATTTACAGTTGAAGGGTATATTGGTCAGTTTAGAATTAAAAATATTCAAATAAAAAGCTTAATAATTAGAAGGGGATAGAAATAAGAATATTAAATTTTAATGGGGATATTGGATATTATGGTGTTTTAATGGGGATATTGGCTATTTCAAAAGTTTGCATGGGTACACTGGAAATTTTCTCTATTATAAAATTCATACCGTTCATTAACTCTGTCACGAATCTCAAAACAGACCCTCGTATACACTAGGCACCAAATTTTTTCACCCGGATGGGATTAAATCCAAACCGTTATTTTCCAAAATTGTACCCGAGGTACCTGAGGGGATACGGAGATTTTTGAAGCGGTGGTGCTCAAAATGACCGAATTTTTTATTAATAAAAATAAAATAAAAAAATATCGAAAAACGGGATTACTTTTGATTATTTTCGAAATATAAGTATAACGGGTTTACACAACCCGTCCCACCAGACGGATCTAATTATCCCGTCCGGGTTACATTCTGTTAATCCATCCCCTTAATTAAATTCGCGCAACCCAAAAATAAAAGAAAAAATTGGACGGTACTACACAACCCGTCCTGGTTTTTAAAAAAAAAAAAAAAAATACCCGGACGGTACTACACAACCCGTCCCGGGTTTTAAAAAAAAAAAAAATGTCAGACGAGTTAAGTAATCCCGTCTGACAAATAATTTTTATAAGGCTTGTATAGTACCGTAACCAATACCTAGTTATTTCTGAAACCAATTGGAAGCTTGTCAAGTAATCAATCCTCTTTTCTATTCAAATCATTTCTTTTTTTTTCTTTTTTTTTTTCTTTTTTTTTGGTTTCTTACACGGCCCGTAGGCCTACACTATTTCATCATATCTTAAGGTTGCAAAGGAAAAAGCAATTCTTAGATCGATTCCTACAGAACGGAGAAGCGTTCCAATAGGATAAATCAATGAGAGATGCCATGTCTCCTATGTTAAGCTTGATCGCGCTTGAAGGATTTGTTGGTGCCATCGTTTGTGACAGTTAACGATGCAACACCATATGTTTAGCAAGTGCACATCCAAACAAACATTAATGTAGTACCTAAAAAGAGAAAGAAAATAAAGTTAGATTCTATTATCTTGTAGTGTCTTGTGGGATGTTTTTGAATGTTAGAAATATGTATTCCTTTCTCGTATTAAATTGTTCTTATTTCTACGCACACAAAACCTCTCAAAATTTCAGTAATACTTTCAAATAATTATATATCTTGTAATGATCCCAGCTTGTTAACAAAAGCATGACAAGGGAAGGAATCCATTAGCACATAAGCATTGAGTCAGATAATAGGTGATGTGTTGGATCCTTTAATAGAGATAATAGGTGGTATTGGATCCCTTTAATAGATCAGCTGCAATGTTAGTTCTTTACAATGGTAAGGAGATCACAAATGATACCAGTCTGAAAGTATCTCATATTGCCAGTCAACCGGATGCTGAGATCGTTGGTTGAGATCAGAGAAAGCTTTACACACTTGTAAGTTAATTAGATGGGGTACACCTATATGTTTTACTGTTTTCTTTAGTTTGTCTTCTATTTCTTATCTAATTTGTGCTCTCATTTTCTTGACCTTTTTTTTTTTTAATGCAATTTGCCTAGATAATAATATGGAAAAGGGTAAACATTTTTTTCATGCATGCAAATAATTAACATTCAACATATTACCAAAATAGACCTTTTGTACCAGTGTGGGGTTAACATTATCCATCTGTAGCTGGAAGGCTGGAAAGAAATAGAAATATAAAAATTAAATTTTAAAATAAAAAAATTGTCAGAAAATTTAGGATGATACACTCTAAGCCATCTGGTACAGGTTCTGGTTGACCTTTTTGGTATGCCAGTTTAGAGTTTCGGGTCTTCTTAAATTAGAATTTTTTTGGGGGGGACTATGCAGCCTATGGATGTATATTCCTTTGTTGTCTTTTTTTTCCTTTTATAAAAAAAGTGTAAATATATAGAAGTAACTAAGCTAACTTGAGTGTTAAACTGTCGGTGCAAATGAAGAGCATGATAGCTTCTGGTTGCATTTTATTGATCCTAAAAACTCAAATCTTGAGAAGAATAAAAAATTCATGCATCGAGGTCAGACCATAGTATTGAACAAGAAAAGGTCAAGTTTAAAGTGTTTTTTATGTCCATCTTTTGTTTACTTTAGTCGTTGAACAAGAAACTTGCCCATCTCCGGAATATCAAAATTTGAGACGTTGAAGGATATTGCAACCTTAAGAAATGATTTGAATAGAAAAGAGGATTGATTACTTGACTAGCTTCCAATTGGTTTCAGAAATAACTAGGTATTGGTTACGGTACTACACAAGCCTTATAAAAATTATTTGTCGGACGGGATTATTTAACCCGTCCGATATTTTTTTTTTTTTAAAAACCCGGGACGGGTTGTGTAGTACCGTCCGGGTATTTTTTTTTTTTTTTTTTAAAACCAGGACGGGTTGTGTAGTACCGTCCGATTTTTTCTTTTTTTTTTGGGTTGCACGAATTTAATTAAGGAGATGGATTAACGGAATGTAACCCGGACGGGACAATTAGACCCGTCCGGTGGGACGGGTTGTGTAAACCCGTTATACCTATATTTCGAAAATAATCAAAAGTAATTCCGTTTTTCGATATTTTTTTTATTTTATTTCTATTAATAAAAAATTCGGCTCAAAATGATTACGGCTTTGTCCATGTTTATTTATAACGACTTTTGTTTTCTACATTCTTCTACTTTTTGCTTACGTGGATTATGCTGGTATGGTTTTATAAATTAAATTCAGATGGCAACTTTGTTGTGGATTTAAAGTTTTAAACGGATCATGCACAAATGAATAATAATCAAACTGAATCTGTTTTAGTTTTTAAGATATGCATATATGAGATGGGCTACGGTAGGCATTTGCTAAACCCGGAACGGGTAGAACCCGTTTTGCCCGGCCCGTACCCGTTATCCGTGGTACCCGTACCCGTTGCCCGGGTACAAACGGGTAGACGGGTAGACGGGTACGGGTAATAAACGGACTGGATAACATGATTTAAAAAATAACCCGTTGTACCCGTACCCGTCTACCCGCCAACCCGTACCCGCCTACCCGTACCCATCTACCCGCATACCCGTACCCGTTACCCGTACCCATCTACCCGCATACTTGTACCCGTTACCCGTACCCGACCCGTTTCACTTCAAAAAAATTTGAATTTTTTTGAAAAAAACAGAAAAAAAGGGAAAAAACAGAAGAAAAAAAAAAACGGGCGGACCGGACCCGTACCCGGATACCCGGACCCGTACCCGCGGTACCCGTACCCGTCAACCCACAACGGGTACGGGTAATAAACGGACCGGATATAGGTTTTGGCCCAATTACCCGTCTACCCGTTACGGGTTTTACCCGTACCCGACCTACCCCTTTACCCGTCCTACCCGTTACCCGTAACGGGTAACCCGGAACGGGTCACGGGTTACCCGTTAGCAAATGTCTAGGCTACGGTGAGTTGCGAAGTAAAGTGACTATTTTACTTCACGGTCATATTTTGTGATTTCAAAGTTCAAAACGTCAATCCGAACTGTTCATCTTGTTCTCCATATTGAAATGTGCTTGGAGACCAAATTTTACATTTTTTGAAATTTTTTTACTACTTATTAAGCAATTTTGAAAGTCGCTGATCTGATGGTCCAGAAAATTTTACTATTTTTTACTGTTCACAGCAAAACAGTAATTTTCAAAAATGCTTAATAAATAGTAAAAAAAATTCTAAAAAATGTAAAATTTGGTCTCCAAGCACATTTCAATATAGATTAAATATCTAACGGTTCGGATCGATCATTTGGACTTTCAAAATAAAAATACGACATGAAGTAGAAACGCGTTTTACTTCGCAACTCACCGTAGCCCATCTCTATATATATATATATATATAGAGAGAGAGAGAGAGAGAGGGGCTAATGTGCTTTCGGTAGCATATGGGCCGAAATACACACGGTCAAAATTTGAAATTTCAAAATTCAAAAAGTCAATCCGAACCGTTCATCTTGTTCTTCATATTAATATGTGCTTGGAGACCAAATTTTACATTTTTCTGAATTTTTTTACTATTTATTAAGCCACTTTAAAAATCGCTAATCCAACGGTTTGACTGTTTTGTGCAGCCACCGTTGGATCAATAATTTTGTAAAATACTTAAAAAATAGTAAAAAAATTCAGAAAAATGTAAAATTTGGTCTCCAAGCACATATTAATATTGGAAACAAGATGAACGGTTCGGATCGACCGTTTGGATTTTGAAATTTCAAATTTGGACCGTGTGTATTTCGGCCCATATGCTACCGAAAGCACATTAGCCTATCTCTCTCTCTCTCTCTCTCTCTCTCTCTTTCTCTATATATATATATAGAGAGAGAGTAAGGCTTGGGTGCTATGGATAGCATAGAGGGCTACGGTGCTACGGCTCAATATTCGAGTTTTCAAAATACTAACGGTCGATCTTAACCGTTCATCTTGTTCTCCATATTAATATGTGTTTGAAGACCAAATTTTACATTTTTTGAAAATTTTTTACTATTTTTTTAGCTAGGTAGAAAATCACTTGATCTAAATAATTCTGCACCATTCAGATATTTGATTTTCTATCTATCTAAACAAATAGTAAAAAATTTCCAAAAAATATAAAATTTGGTCTCCAAACACATATTAATATGGAGAACAAGATGAACAGTTCAGATCGACCGTTATGATTTTGAAAACTCAAATATAGAGCCGTAGCACCATAGCCCTCTATGCTATCCATAGCACCCAAGCCTTACTCTCTCTCTCTCTCTCTGTATATATATATATATATATATATATAAATAGATTCGGATATAGTTTAAATATTAAATAAATACCGCATAAATAGCTTTGAAATTTATTGAATATAAACATAAATATAATTCAGATATCTAAACAAAATTATTACATGCTTTTAAAAAGTAAAATGTGTATATCATATATATTCATTAGGTTAACAACATAACATACTTATAGTGTTAATCACTTTCTAGCTAAAAATGATATTTATCTAATATAAATCAATCACTAATCATTATCATATTATTAGTCAAAATGTACCAATTAAGTTATAAATAATAGAAGATGAAATGTGGATGCATGAGTTGGGTTTAAAGATTATTAATTGAATCAGTAATAAATTAAAAAAAATATACAAAATATTTAAATATTTAATTGAAGTGAATATTTAAATTTTTTTTGTATTAATATACTATACAAAATATTTATATTTCGTCAAATATCCAAAGCTAATCACAAATTTATGCCCCTATCGTACAATAGCATTTTTGTCACAAATAGCCAAACTTCCCTTTCAATACATATGGAATATATCAATTTCTAAAAATTACTGAAAAAAAATTCTAAAAATTAAAATCATCACAATGCGCGAGCCACCACTCTAATTTTTGTTAAATTTCTTTTTGTTTTTTTTTTTTTGAAACCTTGGCAACGGCTATCAAGTATAAATTTTTGTTAAATTTCAAAGTAATAGTACCTTCTTTAACGAGAGCAGCATTAGAACTAGAAAATTTTGATAAAGAAATTTAAAATTAAAAATGCTTAATGTGTGATTGATAGTATTTGAAAGCAAATTTCATAAAAAAAAAAAAAAAACTCTAACCACTAAACAACAAGTAAATATTTAATATTTTATGAGGAGTTGAATTATATATATAAAAAAATAAATCTTAAAATTTTTAAATTGTAAGGTGACTTTGTCATTCCAAGCTAAGTTTTAAATCTGACCTTGTTAAACGAAGGAACCATTAAAAATCATCCAAAATTGCTCCATTCACAAACGAGTCACATAATTCATGTTGTTAACATGAACGTGGGGTCTAAATTTTTCACTTTAACATTCTCTTCGGTCACACTTTTTTTTCGGTAAGACATATAAATTGTGAGTCCATATTTTCTCTGCATCTATAATAATTCAATAGTTTCTCTCCGTTTATTTTAATTTGGGATAGTCTCATCCAATTAATTATCTTTATCAATTATGTTTCAAATATTTCTCTCAAACATAGATTGCTATTTATTTATTTTTGTTTCCAAATAAACTAAAGTATCATTAAGTATAACACATAGTATAATGTTATGGATTGAAACAAATGCAAAATAAATCGAAAAGGCTACAAGCTCACCACTAGAAGAGTCTTCGAGTATAGGACATATTGGTATGTCACCGAAATTTTTTATTATTACCATATTAAAAAAAAAATTAAACCAAAACATCTTGTTTGATCATAATTCGAAAATTACTCAGGTCGCAGAGCCAATCTGTGGACTCAATTAATGAGGTCCGCATAGCCGATCCGCGGATTCAGACTGGAATCTGCAAATTCAATCTGAGGCCCATTATTTTATTGGGGAAATTAGATCCATGCCACCCTAAAACTTCAAATTTAGAAAATTGCCACCCCAAAATTTTGATTTTGCTAAATGCCACCCCAAGTCACAATTATTAAGAAAAATGCCCTAAGTACAAATTATTATACAGAAAATAATGCATTTTGAGTAGTATTTTAATATCTTCCAAAAATACCCTTGTCTACCCATTTGTGCATGATTCAAGTTCTGAACCGTAGAGCCTCATTCCAAAAATGCATTTGTACATCCTCTCTTCGTCTCCTCTCTGCCCGATTGAGAAACCGTGGCAACAATGATCCCTTTTCTCCAACCCTAAACCTCGCCTCCGGCCGATCCGCTCGCCTCCTCTCCGTTCGCCTTCTCTCCGCCCGCTTCCTCTCTGCCCGCCTCCTCTTCTCCTCCTCTTCGCCGTCCTCTCCGCCCTTCCTCTCCTCTGAACATGGATCTGTCTTGGGTACCTAGTGGGTAAGCATTAAATTTGTATTTCAATTCAATTTGTATGAACTGTTAGTTTGCAATTTGTATTTGATAGCATTAAATTGCATAGACATCGGTTTAGATCAATATGCTTGATTTTATCTCAAAAAAATCGGACTTAATTGAAATGCTTTGTTTAGAAATCAATAATTCATGTTCACTGTTCCCTGCTTTGTTTACCGCTTTGTTTAGAAATCCATAATTCATGTTCCAAAAAATCTGACTTAATTGAAATGTCACTGTTTTTTTTTAGAAATCGGACTTAATTGACCTTAATTTCTTAAAAAAAACTGATTACTGATTTTTCTATTCTCCTATCAATATCTATTTGAAGAGGGTTTAAATGTCAATATTTTTTGTCTTTGTTTGGGTAGTTTAGATACCGGTAAAAGAATGGTAAAAGAATGAGACAGTAATGGAAATAATAAATCTTTTTATTTCAATTCCGTGATTTTACATGATTATGACAGTGCCTTTATATAGGCAATCTACATAGAGAGAGTGGTTAACACTAATCAATCCTATAACCAACTCTGTTACAATGATTAACTATCTTTGACTAATAGTCTGTTACAACTAATCAACCATTAGATATGAACTGTTAATTTTTTTATGCACATAAAAGATTAGGATTTTTAATTCTACAATTTTCTGAGTTCAATAGTTTTCACAACTTAAAAGTGAATTACACATTTATTTTGCTTTGCTTTCTTTGATGGAGTTGTTTTTCCTTGTGCAGCACATGACAAAGCAGTTTTGAAGCTAACATATTTATGAATTCGGAGGAGGAAGTTTGCATATGATCCTCGTAAAATCACTGTAGTAGAGTGTTCTACCACTTGTATTTTGTACTTGAATACTTGTATTTTGTACTTGAATATGTAAGATTCCATTAAACATAATTTTGTACTTGAATATGTAAGATTTTCTATTTACTTGATTATGTATGTGTACCAGCCGGTATCAGTCCAGTACCATGATGGTACAAGGTGTTATAAAGGGCTTGCTTCTAAAAGGGCGACTTATAACTTGTTAAATGAAATTTGCATGTGTACCAGCCAGCTTATGTATGTGTTATAAAGGGCTTGCTTCTAAAAGGGCGACTTATGTATGTGTACCAGCCGGTATCAGTCCAGTACCTTGATTATTTACTTGAAACTGCTTGCTTGAAGAATATGTGGTCAATTAATAACTTGTTAAATGAAAGGGCGTCTTATATCTTGTTAAATGAAATTTGCATATGTAAATTTGGGGATTCATTTATTTCTCCTAGGTGCATATGTAATTTGGGGATTCATTATGCAACAAAAGGACATCAATAACAGTTCCTCATATTCCAAAATTTAGCACGATATTTATCTCATAGATCTATATTTTCCCACTTAAAGAGTATCAGAACAACTAAAATCAGCATAGACTCATCAATAACAGTTCCTCATATTCCAAAAATTAGCATAGACTCGTTACAAAAAGCTACACTCATTCCAAAAATTTAGCACGATATTTATGCCTTGTACTCCTCCCATATGAAATGCCTCCGAACCCTTACGCAATGTCACAACTCCTAATTCGCTAAGAAATGTCTCGTACTCGTTCTCCCACATGTAGAACTTGCATTTTGGCATTCGCTGTAATTTCAAAAAATTAAAATAAAAAACAATTAGAAATAAAAAACAATTATGCTAAAATGGATTATATTATTTCAAGCTGAGACTCAACAGGTACAGAATGGGTCGATAAAAAAAATAAAGCATTTGCTTATTAGAATTTGGAGAAGTTTAAGGCTGTTATTAATATCCAGTTGAAGAAGTTTAAGTACATACAATGCCCAAGAATGAGATCAAAATTGTGTTATCAAATTATCTGAGCAATTTTATAAATGCATGTTTTGATATGTATCAAATTATCTTAGCAATTTGATAAATAAGAGGCATTACTTCGAAATTTATTACATCATTTGATCCCAATTGTTAATGCTGATCTATAATTAAAAAAAAATCTCCTATCCATTCCTCTATCAGTGCCAAACCAGAGATGAACGTATCATAGAAACTAAACTAAACTGAACCATTCATATCATTTAATCTCTAAACTGAACGTATCATTGCACTATGTGTGACACGTGCCCCCTAGAGTCAGCGATACACCTGTTTTACTGGTACTTAGTTGTGATTAACTAAACAGTGTAGTTTGACGTTTACTTAAATTCAAAACTAAACAGTGTAGTTTGAACGTATCTTGTGTCAGTGCCAAACCAGACAGACACGATGTACCTCATCATACAAACTAAACTGAAACTTTAAGTTCAAAATTAAAGACCGTAATATACTTAAATTCAAAATCAGACAACTAAATTACAATCAGCAAAAACCAGTCTAACATAATCTATTCTGAGCCTTTTAGTAGATGCTGGCAATGAGAGTACAACAGATTTTATTAAGACGGTACCGTTTTACCCAATTTCGTACCGTTTTGCTCAATTTCATCTCAATTTCCCCAATTTCATCCCAATTTGCCCAATTTCAACCCAAAATTCGAAATACCCAACAAATCGAAATTAGAACACGGTACCGTTTTATTAGCAAAGCATTTGTAGAACACCCTCCTTGGATTGTCGTCTATACCGCTCACGAGCCTTAGCAATTGCTTCCCGCAGTCCGGGCACCTCATACTCGGCAGGGACGAATCGCTCGGGTGGCTGCAACTGGGAGGAGAGGCGGACGACAATGACTGAGAGAACATGGTCGGGTGACTGCGAATGGGGTGGAGAACTTCTTTTCGACTGAGAAGTGAGGAGACGAAGAGATTTTCTTGTTAGAGAAGAGAGGAGGCGAAGAGATTTTCGCCTGGGAAGAGAGGAGCACAAATGGGTTTTTTCGACTGAGGCTCTGGTTCAGAATCATGCACAAATGGGTAGACTCAGATCAAATTCATGGGTAGACGAGGGTATTTTTGGAATATATCAAAATACTACTCAAAATACATCATTTTCTGTATAATAATTTGTACTTGGGGCATTTTTCTTAATAATTGTGATTTGGGGTGGCATTTAGCAAAATCAAAATTTTGGGGTGGCAATTTTCCAAATTTGAAGTTTTGGAGTGGCATGGATCTAATTTCCCCTATTTTATTTTATTTTGTTTACAGAAACATTTATAATAAAAACCAAAAGCTCAAACTTTGAGATATCTCTAACGACCGAATTTTTTTAGCATGAAAAGGCTCCCACACATTTTCCAAGTAAAACAAGAAGAAAAAAAAAGTAAAACTGGTATATTGAATCTGCAGATTTCAGTCTGGGTCTGTAGATTGGCTATGCGGTCCTCACTAAATGGAATCACAAATTGTTTGTGTGATATTGATAGAATTCTCTCAAAATGAGGATGCTTTGTTTTGTTTTTTTTTATTATGCTATTAATAAAAATTTCGGGGTATGTCATTCGTTCTCTATGACACAAACTTTATATTGTGCTTGCTTGTAGGATGATGGGAAAAAAACTTGTTAAGTAAAAAAGCAATCTTGTTGAGTATATCTCGTTTAGAAGTATATAGCCAAAATATTTATTTTCTCAAGTCCACGAGATGCAATTTGAAATATATCAATTGATGGTGGATGGGGAGGAGATTATAGCAAATATTTATTTTCTCAAGTCTCTTACTAATGATATGCACCGCATTAATAGGTGCTTTGATTGGAATTTTCTTTTTTATGATAATGATTAGTGTTTAGTTTCATTATAAATAATCATCATTTCTTAATAATTTAGCTCTGCTACATTTCATTTTAATAGTATATATTACATTTATAATGAATATTGTGCTGAATTATTGTAAAATCAAATCACGTCAAAGTATAAATGTTACATGTCATTTTCTTTCAAATATGTACTCAACCAAGTTTAAAATTTGATTCTGAACTTTATAATAATACAAATTATAGAACCACAACTAATCATATAGCATAAATTTACATACCTTAGTATCATCACATAGAGTAATTACCTTTACAGCGGGCTCCATCACGTGCTGAATTTCACGAGAGGTTACAATTCCTCACGGTCGTGTTACATTTCAAATTTCTTCGGATTGCCACACATTTCATTTTTTTTTTTTTTTTGAATGCTTATCGGGTAAAATAGCCCTTGCTCCTCTTTTGATGTATACATTCATTTCAAAAGGAAGATACGGTTTGTGAAATACCTTACAATAACCATTCCCTAGTGTCCCAAGTATTCAGAACAGAAGCCGATTTGGAATGTACCAGAGAAACAAGATAACAAAATAACATTAAAGGATAATTACGTGAGAACTTCTGTCCATACCACTTGTACCAAAAAGCTTTAGACTTCTAATGTAAACTCTATCCAATTAACACAACACTATAAAACTAGCCCCTCACTCGTATCTGCTTGACACAAACTTTAGTGTCTACATTTTTAACTTTTTAAGTCTATACACAGCACATAATATGTACAATTAAGTCAATCCTTTTCTCTTCAGGTAATTGGAAACAAAAGGCTAATTAAATTTTAAGTTTCTATAGGTCAGTTCCACTTCATGAGCGTATCAATCATCAGTTGTTACTCTGATCAAGGCCTGAGATGGATCCACCGATCTTGGGCACATTATAAGAACATTCAGGCGGTGGTGCTTGAGGTCTGCTCATTGATATATAGGGCCGGCGATGACGGACATATGGAGAAGGGGACCGTAGCGTATATTGAGGATTGAAGGCACGCTGAGATCCAGGTGGGGTCCAGTTTCTCATGACAGTTTGGGACCTGCCAGTATGTAGATGCATGGGCTGAACAGGAGATGTAGATGGGGCCACTGTACCGGCAAAAGAAGGGGGCATGCCAGCTATGACTGGTGGGACTTGACTTGTTGAGGTAGGCCTGGGTATGCTGGTCCAGCGAGGTGAAGGCAGATCCGCTCGGACATGTGGGACCTGAACGGGTGAAACTGGTGCGGTGGTAAGAGTTGGTGTCTTAGTTTTCTGGACATACGTTGCCCTACTGGTTGAGGGAGACATCCCAAGAGTGTCTGTGGTGAGCAGGTGCTGAGTTATGATCGGAATGCCATGGTTTTGTCGATTCCAAATGTGTGAGAAATTAGCAGCATGGACAGCGGAGAGACGTGCTGAGGCCAGGTCCACTGATGCTTGTGCTGAGGCCAGGTTCATTGATGCTTCATTGGAGCCCAGATTGGAATGGACAGCTGGGACTCTGTTGGTTGT
This sequence comes from Carex rostrata, assembly GCF_964058835.1. NCBI lineage: Eukaryota > Viridiplantae > Streptophyta > Magnoliopsida > Poales > Cyperaceae > Carex > Carex rostrata. The sequence continues at coordinate 8,011,903 of NC_135936.1, forward strand.
GAGAGGGGGAGCTAGATGAGTCTGGACAGATGGCACCTGGTTTGTCATGATAGGTGGAGCCTGACCAATTTCAACCGGTAGCACTCGAGTGTCCTTGATAGGTGGCATGCAAGGGCTAAGCCCAAAGGATGTGCAATCCATAAATGCTGGTTCAGACTGACATGCTGACTGATTTGGTGAATTTTGCGGAAAAGACTGTCGATTCCAATCTGATGTTATTGAGAAAATATGATTAAAAAAAAATTATACTGCTAGTAGTATCTGACAAGATTCTATTTTTCCTTCCCTTTGGTAATTTATTAGTGTTAAGATACAGGGACTGTGATGGAAATCAATAGTTCCACAAACCAGGTGTGTAATGGGGAAAGGAAGGGAAGGAAAGGAAGCGAGTTCACCTCATCTACACTCCAAATCGGGGGTGAACAAAATCACCAATTTTCTATACACTATTCACCCTCTCTCCCTCCCGCTCCCCTCCGCTCCCTCTCAATATTTTTTGGTTCTGAAATCAATAGTTCCACAAACAGGCTTCTGTTTCCTTTCGCTCCTCTTTCCTTCAAAATCTCCGTTCTGGAGCAGACCCTTAAGAGTATTCTGGCCAAAAGAGGTCACTAAGACCATATATGAAGCTCCAACCAATAACTTTATTAAGCTACCATCCTTACCACACTGACCAGGTATATTGTTGGTAGTAATTGAACCTGGTATTGTATTAAAACTTTAGAGGTGCAACAGAACCATACTTTGAAGTAGAATATCTGATTCTGCAGCCATTTCAAATGCTCTTAGTTCCCTTGCCGCTGTTTGACCACCTTCAACCTTGCAGGATAGACCTAGTAGAAACTTCTTAAGTTTCCCTGATTGTGCATCCATTTCCTTAGTTAATTCATCGTACTTTTTCTTTATGTTTTGAGACTCAGCCTTAAACTGCGATCTGAGGCTCAATTTCTGCTAATACCAAAACAGAAAGAAAATCGAGGGTCATTTGGCTTTTAATATAGAAAGAAAGATAATGATTTCTTTTGCTTTTCTTTTCTTCTGGAGTTTGTCAATAAAATAAGGAGAGCCAATGATGTACCTTCTCTTCATCCTTCTTGGCAAGATTTTTTAACGTATAACTTATTCTAGTAAGCTCATTTTTGAAAGGGTCCATGTTAAGCCCGTCAGAAAACATTTCTTGAGTAAACGATGGCATTTCAAGAAAATTGCTGCTGGACTCTGAAAGAACATCAGGCCTGAGGAGAGTAGAAACGCCAATGTCAGGCATGGAAGCATGGGCACCGGTACAACCAGAGTTGGTTTCTTTCTGAACAGGTTCTAAAAGCATGTCATCACAGTCAGGCAATTCCTCCTGAAAAAAAGAAATAATAATTTACAAGTACAAATTGTAACTCAAACTAAACTCACCTAAAATAATACTTCATCAGGCTTATTAGCATGGTAAATCATGTGAAACATCTGTAGCTGTTTTATGTCTTCTTGTGCTCTTTTCATTTCTTTTCCTTTTTTGGACAAATTCGACCAGACAAGTCAAACTTACCAGTCAACACTATAATAGTACGTGATAAGTGGTAACTTGTACGAGACAATAAGTTATTTACCAGGTTGATTGGTGTTCCTTCAGCCAGAAAAGAGGCGGTGTTGGTGTTTAATTGCTTGGAAATCCTAACTTCATGGGACACTGAACTAGCACCAGCGTATTTAAAAGGAGCAGCTTCAGTCTCTTGTTGCGTTGAAAACTTAGCAACTGCAGAATTAGATCCGCTAGCTGAACTAGCATTTACAGAGCACATTCTGCTCTGACTTCCTACAGGTTCATCATGTTGTTGTACCCTATTAGGTGGCTCCCCCTAAAACAAGAAAGAATACCTGACCAAATTAGTTCTCAAGGAAGAAAAGTAAAGCAAGAGCAATGCTTGGTTCACACCAGGCATCCCACATTACTTCTATATTTTGCTCAAAACAGCCAAGTGAGAACCTAGAATTGGATCTTATTAGTCAACTGTACAAAACATACACAAAAGAAACCACCATGATACCCAAGCTCAGTGACGGTTTTACCCTCAAATGTTAGCTTAGGTTAGCAACACGCATCAGTCCCTCAGAGGCATATAACAAGCATGAACACACCAAGTCAGCTTACAGAAAGGTTAAGAATAAAGAGTTATTGCATACCATATTAGTTATTGCCCCAGTTACCCCTGATGAGAGGTCTCCTACAGTTGGTTGACCATGGTCAGGTGTCTCTAAAACATTCTCCTGAGAAGAACAAGCACCACAATTTATGGCTCTTGTACCACAAACCCAATCAAACTTCTCAAATACAAACCCTGAAATAGGCAAAGGGGTTTTACTGAAGTCAAAAGACTCCCCCAGTTCACCTGATTTTACCATTTTGAACCATTCTTCCTTCCTCAATTTTTCTGAAGCCAATGCTTCCTTTTGCAAGAGTCTTAGTCTCCTGCGCTGGCACACCATGTGCTCATTAAAAGCATTGAATTTCTGTATTGTTTTCTCCAGAAGCACGTTCGACTTCTTGTCAGATGTTTTGATAGCGTGCTTATTCTTGACCACTGACTCATGAGCCTTCCACTGGCAATTAAATTCCCTCTCAGCATGCATTTGCAGATTAACACGTTCACTTTTTTGCAGGGCACGCAATTCGTTTTCTCTTCTAGCACAAATCCTTTCAATCTTATGTTCCAGAGACTTATTTTCCTGCGGCACCACATGCTCTTGCTGGGCATTTGGTGAAATAGCGATTGGGACATCGCAGTAACCGAGTCTGGGAATTCTCTTTGCTATCTCTAAACAGTGAAGAAACTGTTTCCATAGCCCATTCAGTGAGGAACCTTTGTAGCTTGAGACAACTTCTAGCGGTTCTCTTAAATAAGACTGGAGGGGAAAAAAAATAGTGAAAGGTAATTGCCACTCTCTATGTATAAAGCAAGCAGAAATAAGAACAAAATAATTATTTTTAACCTTAGGAATGATGAAAGGTGCTAGCATTGCCCTGTGACTCTTCAATACATGATTAAAAAACATGTTGGCCACATTATTCAAGATATATATATCAGGAACAGAGGATGCATCTCCCGGTTCAAGGACAGAAAGCAATTTCACGTACTGTGAAGGATAATCCTACAAAATAACAACATTTGAATATTAATCTGTATGTATCCCTTTGCATAAGACAATCATTTATCGTGACGAAGGACACTCTAACAAAACTATCTATTTAATGCACCTTTAGATGGGTTTTAGTATAAGCATCTTAAAATCAGAAGAAAGAGTTTTATTTGCTCTAGGTGGGTTGACATATTCACATTATCACATTATCACTTTTTTTGTGATTAACCACGATTAACAGCCTGTTGAGGCAAAGCAAAACAAAAACTCAGTAGTGATATTTCTTATCTAGGATCCTAAAATAACTGCCTACTACCTTATGATCCTGCTTTGTTGATATGCCCTTTTTCTTGACAAGAAGTGACATATAAATGGAGAAATAAAATATACAAAACTGATTGCAACACAGAGAAATTGAGATAAGATAGATCCGTACCGGGATGCCTAACATCTCATATGACCTTAACAGCCTGGGTATCAATAAAAAGTGAATGGTTCTAATTCCGTCTTTCGATGCAATTATATGGTTGGATCTTTCTGCACTGACAATATGTTTCTTTATTGTAGCAATTGAAATATCAGCACTTGTTGGAACATCTGCAAATTGAAGTTTACAACTATTTAGTGTAACAAAATGCTATTTTAAATACTAAAAAAAAATGGTTAAAAAAAGTGAGCAAAACCAAGAAGAAAAAAGTCCCAGAACAATACCTGTCTCAATTGAACTTAAACTCAAGTTAGCTACTTCCATACTCAATGTCACCACAAGATCTTCACAAAAAGATTCCAATATTGCAGTGCTTGCAGGCTTTTCCAGAAAAAATCTTCTTTTACATAACATCAAACCATGGGAAACAGAAAGATCCATAACATCATTCGGGCTCTCTTTGCGCTTCCTTGGATTCACAACCGAAGACAAGTATTGACAACAATCTCCCTTATCTAGCACCTCTGAAAGTGCCCCCTCTTTTTCCCCAGCGAAAGGGACTTCTTGGCAAAAGGCATCAGCGTCGGTTGGATATGCAATATATCTTGAAAATCTTTCTTTCAAGATAGAAATATCAGGAACAGAGTATGCATCTCCCGGTTCGAGAACAGAAAGCAATTTCGCATACTGTGAAGGATCATCCTGCAAAATAACAACATTTGAATATTAATCTGTATGTATCCCTTTGCATAGGACAATCACTTGTCATGGCAAAGGACGCTCTAACAAAGTTATCCATTTAATGCACCTTTAGATGGCTATTTAGTATAAGCATCTTAAAATCAGCAGAAAGAAGTTTTATTTGCTCGAGGTGGGTTGACATATTCACATTATCACATTGGTCAACAATAACACCTTCCCAGCTGATCTGCTTTATGGCTTGAAAGCCCTGAAACAAAAAAGGGAAAAAAAAAAGACACTATAAATGAAAGAATTAACAATTCTAGGTCAATTCTAAGATCTGTGAACCAATAAAATTTGGATATCAAATATGACTACCAATAGTAATACATTTTGTACAGTGTTATATATTTTAAGGTTTCCACGCAGATCTGTATTTCCAGTCAGGTTCATGTTGGTATGTTATCATATGGTACTATTTGCTTTGTTGACATCTTTTGTTTTCCTTTTGTTCCATATGGTACTATTTGCTTTTCAGGTGAACGGATGAGGGTTAAGCTGATCCTAAATTGAGCAACCAAAGAAAAATTAGAATTAACAGAGGCAGTTTTGGGGTTTAATTACTCCCTCCCCGCCAGATTTAAATGAAATGAACCCATAATCCTTGATTATCTCTTCATTCCAAGATATAGTCTGGTTCCCAAAGCATGTCCTTTTTGTTTATTTTTATTCCCATGTTGATCCCTCCTTTTCTTTCAATTGGCCAAAACTGCTATTTTGGACAAACTAGTAACATAGCAATTAGTCCAAATTGTTGGAATTGACAAATAAAATTTAGCTCACCTGGATAGCATCAGGATGTGACAAAAAAACTTGAAATAGCAAATGACCATCTTGCCCCCAGAACTCCGTGACCTCAACTAAGAAGCTAGCGGATCTATTTGTATGCACCACGGTATGAACAGATGGTATCAATTGTCCTATCTTATCTTCCCACAAGGAGAGGGATTTCACTGTTGATAAAATCAGAAACGGCTGGGCAGTATGATTTACTATGGACTTAATAAAGAGAACGATTTTTCTCACTTTTTCCTGTGGAGAGAGAGAGAAATAGGTTGTTAGTGAGATCTAGGAGATCTTTTTTTTTTTTTTTGAGAGACTTGGTAGTGGCTACCAAGCTTTACAAGGAAAGTAAATTAAGAGCAAAATAAACAACTTGCATGGGTCCAATGTTTGACAGATCTAGGAGTTGATGTTAAATTTTGTTTAATAACTTAATTTCCATTTTCATTAAGAAGAAAAAAAATGAAAATTTCATATTAAAGTAGATGATCCGGTGCACTATGAAGATCCATGACAGTGATCATTGCTTAAATCTCCAAAGCTAACAATGGCGAGCTTGAAGATGGACAATTATGATGGTCAGATATCAAGAGAGATTTAAAACAGTTGAGTGCCAGAGGTACCTCCTGGTCGATCAACACAGCATTCTGTGACTTGTGCCAGAACTGACGAAGTCGGTTAAGAGAATCTAAATAACCATCATCCAAATCATGTGGCAACCCAATTGAGAGTGCTTCTAGTCTTACAAAGGGGCCTTTCTTAATCTAAAAATAAATCACAAAATTAAATAGAACTTCATTTATTTAAAATAACTTATTAAAACAAAACATAGACATGGTCAACGTGCTCATGACTGAATTTTCCTTTCATCATCCTTTTTCACACTTGTGATTATTGGGTTTGTTTTGGTTGCATTGAGTATTAGTAGAGCCTCAATTAAGTTCAGCAAGTCCAAAAAGTGACGCTCAAACTGATGTTGCATTGCACACCCGTCAATTTGATGTTAAACTATAAATTATTTAGATTTCAATTATGTAGTCTCTGATTGTTACCTTGTTATGTTCAGAGGCTAATTTTGCTCTCCTGGCAGCATCAATCTGACGATGGTTATGCTCCTGTTTAAGCTTCTTGTCCAATAATTTTAGACTACCAAGCTCCCATGTCGCATGCTCATATCCTAGACCCTTCCATTTCACTAGCCACTCGGTGTTACAGGATTGCAATTGGCTGCCTCGATCCTGAAAAAATGTTTGGGCCATATCCGCATGCATGAGATTTCTTCGCAATAACAGACGCTCTGGCCTTGTCCATTCTTTCTTCCAGGTTGTACCCTGTTACAACACAATTACTATGTTTAAATAAGTCCTAAACCAACGGTTTTAATATTTAATGATTCAAAAGTAATTATCATAAGGTGCTCATAATTTAACACACGTAAACCAAAAGGACCACACAGACATAAGAGCTAGTGGAGATGATCAAAACAAAACTTTTCAGATAATTACTAACTTTTTACAAAAGAACTGGATAACAATAATAATATGATATTTATATTGCAGAGGCCGTCGCTCTTTGCTTTTTTGGTTTTTCCTTTTACCATGCATAAGGAGAATTTGGTCAATTTATTCAATATACTTCATCTACTTCACAACCACCAAACACCGTGCTTTAAAAATGTTTTATCGATTTGCTTTAACTTGACTTCACTTGCCAACTGCAAAGTTAATTTTATTCGGGGCTCCATAGCTGAATATTTTTTTAAAATGGGCTAAAAACATTCCCAATAGTTTTACACAAGTTACCTTATCTTGCTTATATTCTCGGATGAATCTGGCCATGAGTTCAGGCGCCTCCCGATGAATTACACTTTCTGGTTTCCAACAATTATACATATGTGCCAGGTTCTTGTGCTTGACCCAATATATTGTCTCACTTTCCCCTAAAAATACAAGAGCAGAAAAGTAGAGATAGCATGAAGCTGTCAAAGAAAAAATTTTAAATCTCTATTATTAAGGTTCTAGTATAGATGGTAGCCATGAGTGCCTGACAAGAAACATACCATGCCTAACATCCAAAATGGACTCGATCTCATCACATGCAAAGCCAGCCCCGAATTGTAACCTATCCTTTATGCAATCAACACAATGCCACCCACCTACAGTGATAAAATCATCAGGTCGGTGTTCCTTTGCACAATGGAAATGAAACGTTCTGTTGCAACCCTTTCTCTGACATGACCTAAGATAGAAGAAATAAAAATGAATATAAATGAATTTAAGGTTATTCAGTAATTTTGTCAAACATAACAGTTTAAGTAACTAGTGGACCTGATGTTCAACCTGACTCTTCCCGCTTGGACCAACTGAAGGTACATTAGTTGGGCATGCTATAACAGGTCATGATGCTACTGACCAACTATAATACTTTTCACTCAATTTTTTAACTTGTAGTTCTAGCATACATCCATCTTTTATAGTATATCCATTTAATATCTTCATTAACGAATATTGAAGTTAAAATATTTAAATTGTAGATGTATTCTACATCATTTAGATAGGGTGCGTACCAAATTTGAGTCATTTTGGAATTTGATTGGTGATCCATCAAATTGCCATTAGAACTCCACCATTGAAAAGTGTAACTTATTTGATGGAAAGCTACATGACTTTTAAATTGACCCAAACCGATACCTGCCCTATTTAAATAATCAAGAACACATCTAAACCTCTAGGATTTTTACATTACAAAATATCAAATAGATGAACCCCAAAGATGGATGTATGCTAGAATTATCCTTTTTTATAGGTTCCCACCTTTGCCAATATCTTTCCACTAGAAGTTATGGAACATAGCAAATGAACAAAACTATTATCACACATGTCAGATCCTCTGTTAGACTATTTTAGGAAAACTTAAGAAACAACCAAAACTCTTTCCAGCTCAGACAAAATATTCACAGTATTGTTGTAAACTAACCATCGAGCTTCTGGCTTCCTGCAAACAACACAAACCGAAGAAGCATTCTCTCCAGTTGTCTCCATTTCTTGAAGCAAGAATAAACCCAGGTTAAACTTAGAAAGTCAAATTAAGGCAGACTAAGTGACTAACACAAGAAAAGTCATCTACTAAGTTACAGCTTTGATTTGAATCATTTTGCTCTAAAAAGTGTATTACCTAAAAAAAAAGCTCACACAAGATAGATAAAAGGAACCATCGACATTTGCAAAAAGGTTCAGACACATGTGGTTTGCAGTTTTGACAGGTCGTAGGATACCTTTTATTAAAAAGATAATAAACAAATAATGTTGTTGACACTTTGATTTAAGGAACTAAATTAGATTGACAAATGAAAATTGATACGGTTGAATAGAAAACACAGAGAGAAAGAGAGAGAACAGAGAGTATTAGGCAGTAGCTGCCAAACATTCAAACGGAGAGTATTAATTTGCACCTCTCGTTCCATGATTCTATGCTAAGGATTAAAAATAAAGGCAATGATCAACATGCTTGTACCATTGAAATTAAAACAGAAAGGAAAAATTAACTCGCTACCAACAAAAAATTTATGTAAAAAATGTGTGAAAAGACAAAAGTTCATACATTCAAGAGAAAAATGAACTTGCAGCCAACAAAATTCATATATTCAAGACTAAATTCCATATATTCCATATATTTCTTCTTTTTAGTTTTAAAACCAACAAAATTCACAAATGTAAAAAAACACAAACAAAAACAACTTGCTGTCAAATTTTTATAATCAAGAAAAAATTAATATATGAAGTTAACTTCATGTTGCTGGTATATGAAGATAGCTCCCAACTGTTTTGAATCTTGACTCATCAATCATCATTTCCTCTGTTTTTTTTTCCTGCTGGTACATGTTGCTATCTGTTCAAACTGATACATGTAGGCACATAACAGGTAGGGCTAGCATCAACATTTGTCTAGATTTGTACCAATCAATTTATACCAATTGCTTTTTTAATCTGACCCATATGCTATACTCTGGACCTTGGAGATGGGTACCATACTGGTACTCAAATTAATGTTGATATTTTTCATGTCAGTACCGAACAGTGATACCAAACAGTGGTAATATATTGCACTTTTCATATCAGTACCGAACAGTGGTACCAGTACCTAACCTGACCAACATAAGAATCAAACTAAAAACGGGTCATAAGAATGTACCAGTACAGAAATCAAGCAAAACGGATCATAAGAATCAAATTAAAAAAGGACAAATTAAAATCGCACAAGTTAGAAATTAAGAAACATATTTATTTTGCTATAAAATCAGCAAACCCTAGGAATATCTGAAAGAGGAGAAAACAACAAATTAAAAACTTACCTGTAAAAAAACAGATTAGTAGTTTTAGATTTTCTTTGTGGATTTGAATATCTTCGCTTGAGAATCAAGTGGCCAAGTACAATTCTCTGGCCACTGTCTTCGCACCTTAACAAACTCAGCAAAATGGATCTCTATCTACTCCTTGTTACACCGAGAAGATAGTGTTGAAGTTGATTCCGACAATCTCTACTCACAGAGGCAGAGATCTGGAAAGAGGTGGCAGTGAGTTTCCTCCTTCCAAACGTTGTTGCTATGTGGAGAGAGAGTTGTTGAGAGAAAGGATAAAAAATGGACAGTCCGACTTTTGTAGTAATATTGCTAACTCATGAACTGTTGCTTTTCGCTAACCCAACATCTCTGTCGTTTAGCGGATTAGAGATTAGAGTTGTATTCTTATTTGCTATTTGTCGTTTGAATCACATTGTTCTGAGAATAGCTCTATTTAGTCTTCTCATATACGTAAATGTTAAATTGTTTGAATTTTGGGAAGGGAACAGAGGATATCACTTGAAACCAAACACTAGGGATTTGTAACCAAGAAGTAGGGAAAATGAAGTTTAGGCTTTTAGTGAGAGAAACCAAAGATCAACCGCCGGAGGATACCACCGAAATGTTCGCCGGAATCAGGCGGATTCTCCGGCGATTATCGTATGTGAGTTTAAGAGTGTCGTTCCACTTGAAAACCTAAATATCCAAAAAAGGAAAGAAATAAATAAGTATAAAAGAGACTGACAGTCGCTTTACTTTTTCTCACTCGCGAAAAAAGGATTGAGAGCTACCCCAGTTGACCGGAGCGGAGCCCAGCTATCAGAAAGAAAGAAAGAGATGTTTTACTGTTCTTCTACTGTTCGGCAAAAAAATACTCTAGGACTGCTTTATTGGATTGGCAAAAACAGAAGATTAGGAGTATCCAAGGCGTTGCATTGGACCGACTAAGTTACTTGGTATCTGGGACCCGGTGATCAGGGAAAGGATACTGTTAGCTTCTGTGAACCGTGTGCGGACGCAGTTTTTTCATCGAACGCAAAGAACAAAATGTGAGCTACCTTTTTCAGGCTTTAGCGTAACCGGTTTAAGCATGTTGGAGGAAGAGGCACTCGGGATTTGAGTTTCAGAACTAACAAGAATTTCTTTTAAAAACTGAAAAAATAATTTTTAACAAATCAACTTTATTTTATTTTATTTTTTAAATTATAAAGACAGAACCGTTTTTTTTTTATCAAAATGGCATTTCAATTCCAACCATTTTCACATATTTTGAGAAAAAAAATATGTTAAAAAGTTGTAAAAACACTTGAGATCGAATTGTCATTTCGGTCCAAAAAAAAAAAATTAGGATCGAAATGGCATTTTGGTTCCAGCCATTTTGATATATTTTGAGAAAAAATACGTTGAAAAATTGTAAAAATATTTGAGACCGGATTATCATTTCGGTCTAAAAAAAATTGCGATCAAAATAACATTTCGGTCCTTATAATTTTTGTAAAAATAAAAGTAATCATGTTAATTTGATAATAATCTTTTTTTTAATTATAGTTTATAAAAAAAAAATTCTGGACAATGTTACTTTTCAATCTTATGCTTTTCGTATATTTCTTTTGACCAAAGTTCAAGGACTCGTACGATTTCCAACTTGGTCTATATGGGCGTGTTAGGCAGACGGACGGGAATAGGAATGGGATTGCAAAATTTTTGAACTAAATTTTACTGTTCACGTGGGAAAAAAAAATTCAGTCTGAGTGAATTTTTTTTTCCCACTTGGACAGTAAAATCCGAACACGCCCTACAGGAGTGAAAACGGAGCGGACAGTGGTAAAATCATATTTATATTATTTTCATTAATTTTTTTAACTTTTTGAATATAAATAAAGAGCGAAAATCAGATATATCAAACAGGTACGGAACCAAATTGAATATTTATTAAAATAATATTAAAAAATATTAAAATTCATATTAATTAACTATAATGAAAATAACATAAATTTTTCACAATATGTATTAAAATATATAGTATATATCTATTATTCGGATATGAATAATTGAAACATAAAATCTTACCAGTATCTTTATCCATATTCGGATTTTCGAATACGAATAGATCTTATTCATACCATGTTTACCCCTATCTATACTGCTTGGTAAATCAATGGCAATTATCACGCTTTACAAATGACTCGTTTCTCAATGTTATTTCCTACTTTTTTTTCTTAATCAAAATATCTTTAATCTTTAATTACGAAAAGAAAAAGTTATAAAGAGAGAGAAATGCATAGTGTACATGGAAAGCTAGGGATATCAATTGTCAACATGAATTATTTGAAATATGTCTTCACATGACTGGACACATTATAAACCGAATTCTTCAGTTTTGACAAGTAACAGACCGTTACTTCTGTTTTAAAAAAATTATCTTATATTGATTATTTTTATATGTTATATTTATAAATTAGATGTTATATATATTTTGTTCTATGAAATTTATGTTTATTTTTAGAAATATTCAAAAAAATGCTATTGGTCTTGACTCTTGAACCATATAACTCTATATAATAACAAATATAAATATTTACAATGTTCACAAACTTAGTTATTAGCATTGGACATTAATATACGATGATAAGTTTGTCATGTTGATTAAATTACATTTTAATTCTATAAATGTCAATAAAGACTTATTATTTAATAACACAAGTGTATAAAATGTTTCATATATTGAAAAGACCTAACGAATGAAAATATTATATGAATTATGCTAGTATCATTAATGTTTCTATTGTGTCTATGAATTCTTAGATGTGAGATGTATTTCTTTTTCATACGAGAATTATATAGAGTAATTAATATTAAAAGTTATTTATCGTTAGTGGTGATAAAAATATTAGTTTATTATATATAACTTGTATAGGAAAAAATCATATGTCAATAGTATCATTGTCACTCATTTATAATGAGTGATGATATTTAAAGAGTCATTTGGTAAAGTATAATTACAATGCATGCAATATAATTGAAGTGCGGTTATATATATTAATAATTTACTCAAGATATCAAGAAACGAATTTAATATAAAGATGACACAATCCAACTTTATATATTATTGGCAATATCATGTGATAAGGAATAGATACAAGTAATGTTATTTGTAGCGTTACTTTAAAAGATCGTGTATTGTAAAATGATATTTAACATCTATGTTATTTGAGTAATTGTAATGTGAGGAAGGATCGGATGACACCCTTTTTTGGTGACATTGGATGACACCGTGCATTTTCAAAGTCCAAATGGTTGATCCAAACCGTTCAACTTGATGAATATGTTAAAATGTGTTTGCAGATCAAATTTTATATTTTTTTTGAATTTTTTTACTATTTATTAAGATGGGTACAAAAATTCAACGGTCTGAATATAGCGATTTTGTTAAATACTTAATAAATAGTAAAAAAATTCCAAAAAATATAAAATTTGATCTGCAAGCACATTTTAACATATCCATCAAGTTGAACGGGTTGGATCGACCATTTGAACTTTAAAAACTTTAAAAACGCATGATGTTATCCGATGTCACCAAAAAATGGTGTCATCCGATCCCTCCTCTTTTACTACAACGATAAAAATTATAACACTTTATTTTTTTTAGTAGGTTGGAGTTAAAGGTTTTCGGATGTCTTAGTAAAATAACAATAATAATAACATAACACTTTATTTGTTCAAATATTTTGAATGTTTTTTATAAATATTTTTAAAATATTTTTTATTCCGGTTTCAAACTGACGACCTTTTACGCATGAAAACATCACATTTGCTGCTAATTCTCATAACACTTTATTTGTTGAAACTTGTTCGCGAACTCCTGCTTCATAAACCTTTTTTTGTTATAGTTTATCATGTTCATTCAAAATTATAATTGGTAGATACATATGCAGTTCTCTAGCCACCGAATTGTTTTATTTAATAAACAAATATTTCTAAATTAAATTTTAAAAAATATTAAACCTACTTAACGTATCTTTTGAGAAAAGAAAGGAAAAACTCATTTTTATAATCTTATTCTCATATCACCAACTCATCACCCAATTTTTTTTTCATTGCATAAATATATATATATATATATATATATATAGGAATATGCTAGCATGCTATGCATAGCATAGAACCCCTCCATGCAACGGCTTGGATTTCGAGTTTTCAAAATCCTAATGGTCGATCCGAACCGTTCATCTTGTTCTCCATATTAATATGTGTTTGGAGACCAAATTTTACATTTTTTGGAATTTTTTTACTATTTCTTTAGATTTATTGAAAATCGCTGTTTTCAGCAAATCTGGACCATAAAAAAACAGCGATTTTCAATAAATCTAAAGAAATAGTAAAAAAATTCCAAAAAATGTAAAATTTGGTCTCCAAACACATATTAATATGGAGAACAAGATGAACGGTTCGGATCGACCGTTAGGATTTTACAAACTCGAAATCCGAGCCGTTGCATGGAGGGGTTCTATGCTATGCATAGCATGCTAGCATGTTCCTATATATATATATATATAGAGTTAGGCTGGGGTGCTATGGATAGCATAGTGGCCTCTATGCTACGGCTCAATATTCGAGTTTTCAAAATCCAAACGGTCGATCCGAACCGTTCATCTTATTCTCCATATATTATATCTGCTTGGAGACCAAATTTTACATTTTTCTGAATTTTTTTACTATTTATTAAGTATTTTACAAAATTGTTGATCCAACGGTGGCTGCACAAAACAGTAAAACCGTTGGATTAGCGATTTTCAAAGTGGCTTAATAAATAGTAAAAAAATTCATAAAATTATAAAATTTGGTCTCCAAGCAGATATTAATATGGAGAATAAAATGAACGGTTCGGATCGACCGTTTGGATTTTGAAAACTCGAATATTGAGCCGTAGCATAGATGCCACTATGCTATCCATAGCACCCAAGCCTAACTCTATATATATATATATATATATATATATATATAATATGTACAATCCAACTCTCCCAAATTTTATTTTATAACACGGACGTTGCATAATTCAGCGCTCTTGCACTAAACAAAACGCTAAATTATTCAGCGTCTGCGTAAATTGAAACGTTGAATAGTCAGAGAAAACTTATTAGACAATTATTTTTATTCATAAGATAAAAAATATGAATTAAACATAAGGAGAGTTCAAATGTCTTTGATATTTTTGTCACGTTTTTATTTTTAAAAACTTTAGCAACTTAAAATTTTAAATTTAAAAGTTAAAATACAACTGTAAGATATGATCTACATTATTTTAACTATGCAAATGTGAAAAATTATAATATTTCAATTTTGTTGAGTTTGTCATCAAGAACTTGTAAAAATATATTCACGTTTTAAATTTTAAATTATTAATATTTTAAAAATATAGATACGATGAAAGCATTGAAAATTATAATATTTAAACTCTCCAGATTAAACACATACAACCTATGTTGCACGGATACGGGTATGAGTATCGTATCTGATATGGCGATACGGTAATTTTAAAAAATTTCAGATACAATACGTCTATTATATATATTTTTTATTAGTTTAATTATATTATATAAATTAAATATTAAAAATCTTAGATAAAGTATGTTGTATACGTTAAATAAAAGAAGTACTCCATTGTAAAAATAAAATATAAGGCCAGTTCAGTGGAAAAGGTATTGTTGCAGTAGCCATAGTCCATAGAATAAGGTTTGACTTCTCCTTGTAGCATGATTTTTTCTCAATTAATTGAATTTGCACGGCTCACTGCTTGGTGCACAAAAAAAATGAAACGGAGACAACATTTGGGTCCATGCGGGGTCTACAAAAGGAAATAAGATTCGTTTGTAGCTGTATCAATTTCCTATCCGCAAGAAAATGGGTCGTATCAGTATGTTTTAAAGCGTATCATGACTGTATCGAAAGGTTAAGAATATGCCAAAATCAGGTGTCAAGCAAAATACGAAATTGTTCAGTGAATTATACAGAATTTCCTGTGTTTATTCCGGCCAGCTGTTCGGCGACTGATTAGACAAATCTAACAAGACCCTCAACTATAATTCACTAGCGCCACGCCCTCTAGAGGTAACAGTAAAAATGATTTGACAGGACAATTTTCCGACAGAGGGAAATCACGCAAAGTATAAGCGCTAATATCGAGGAGCCTAGAGGTAACTCACTGTCACTGAGTCCGCATCATATGACAAAAAAGGGCGATATACACCTCAGCGTGTAAAAAAATTAGAGAGAAACTTTTAGAACTGAGGACCATCTTTGTTTATTTTTACTAATTCAAAACTCATTTTTAACATACATAATTGTATATATTTGTTTTCCAATGCACTAAACAGTTCCTTTAAAAGTGTCCTAAGAAATCGTTATAGTATTACGGTTCTTTAAATTTTCAGCCATTCATTTTGACCATGCCACATAAATCTAACAATTAAAGGAAGCATAGCACTTCTGCACTTGCACATGAACATCAATTGTAAGCACAGCACTTGGAATATATTAATAACCATCTCTCTCTCTCTCTCTCTCTCTCTCTCTCTTCTATTTGAGTGTATCCTTCTCCCCTTTTAATACTGGATAAGCTAGCTATTTGCGGCATGAGAGAAAAATGCACTGTTTCTGATTTAACACAGTGACATTTATGTCCTCCTACTGAATTAGGTTTACAAATGAGGATAATATATGAACTATGATCTGCACAGTTCTTAGAATTCCACCTGTACATCAGCTCTGCTGTATTGTACCAGGTTGCAACAGTTATAGTTATGAATATTTACTACTAATTATGAACTTATTTTTCACCTTAAGCTACTATTTCGGGATTTTTTTATTCATAGTAATTATAAAAAAGAGATGTAAAAAAATAGATAAAGTATCTCGTTTTCAACCAATATAATAAGATCGTTAGCACGGATCACGATCCACATTTTATGGTTCTAACGCAATGCCCACGATCCATTTTTTTTTTTTAAACTTAGACTGCAATTTTAAACCGTTTTACAAAAAAGAAAAAGAAAAAAAAGATGGATCGTGGACATTGCCTTAGATTCATAAAATGTGGATCGTGATCCGTGCTGACGATCTTACTATATTGGTTGAAAACGAGGTACTCTGTATGTTTCCGTACATCTCTTTTTTATAATTACTATAAATAAAAAATTATCTACTCTTTCTACTAGTACACTTGCTGAACTTTTAACTTTTGTTCGTACACTATGTCAATTTGAATGTCTATTCACTAGTACAAGAAATAACCTAAAATGACAAAAAATACCAAGGAAAACATTAAAAACAGCTCTAAGAATGTGGTAGATAGAGATATTTAGGCCTATATTGTTGCAACTATATTTCATTTGTCATTGTTTCAGGTGTTTGCATAACTATACAATTTTATGCTTTTTCGTAGTCCATACCATGTACAAATCAAATGAAAAAAAAAATGATAATCCAGTTGTTTAATACTGTCATGTTACTATTAAAGTTCAAGATAATTTTCTTTTATCTTCATTGCTTCCTGTAATTAAGAATAGATGGGTGATTTTTGCTTAGGTGCAAGTACTATCCATATAGTGCGGTATTTGAGTAGGAACTTTTTCAATTATTAATTCTCTTATTTTTGTAAGTAATACAATGATAAGTGAACAAAGAGATATGACAAAAATGCTGTACGCTAACATTCACAAAAATAATGGTTGCGGCGGAGCCGCAACATGACGCACCTAGTTAGTACTCTTTTTTTTGAATGAAAGCCCTTAGGCACATAGTTAGTACTCAATCTCAAAAGGGAGGTGGGTGTTTCGGAAAACATCTGACAGTGCCTAAGTTCGCTATCGGATCCATACCCTAGTACATATAAAATAAATACAATTGTAGATGTATCCCTCATTATGGTAATCTCAGTGTTCTCTCATTCTCTTATTTTGTTTGTATTTAACCTTACTAAACTGGTGTTGTGGACCAGTGGTTCATAACCTAAACCCCTATTTTCTTCCTAAAACATCCAACTTCACAGCTGCAATTATTTGGTTTTATCTGTTATTTATCCATTTGGAAAATTAAATTTAAATGATACTTCCCAACATAAAGGTTAAAAAAAAATGAATCCATATTGTAATGTCTCTTTGGGACATTTTATCAAGCAGGTAACATGCACGTCCAGAGGACCCCAAATTGTTCATGTGCAGTACCAAATACATGACACATAATTTGAGTACAGAAAAAAAGGCACCATAAATTAGCAAGGTGCTACATTTTTGGCCTAGATGCAAAGCACCTATACAGGAACCAACACAGGAGGGCAGACGTGTTACCATGGTTAAAGAGAGTACAGTATGATTACTTCAGTTTTGCATTTCAAAGAAGAGGTCGAGAACTTGTTTAGAAAACGTGGACACAGCGTAGCCATGGACAACTGGTGCTTGAAGCTAGAATATCTCTCAGGGGCATTTTCACAAACAGTTGACGTGCAAGAGAGTTCCAGTACACCACATTGAAAAAGGAAGAGAGGAGAGCTGAGGATTGGGGGAAGAGACTTGTATGGTGCGCTTGGACGAGGTGGAGGGGATTGGGGGATTCGACAGCGTTAAAATGATAAGATAGATGGGTACTTGTTCCAACCGACAATACTTGTCAGGAGCATTTTGACAAACAGTTGAGAGGAGGTGAGCTGAGTTGAGACTTGAAAGTAGGCGGCGGTGTGGCTTTGAGTGTATTAACCTTGAAAGTTATTAAATGGGCTCCAATTTTCTTCTGAAAGTCTAACCAATTTTTTTTGTTTAGGCATTTAATTTCTAGAATTAAATGGCTCTTTTCTAAAAAGTAAAAACCAAGGAACGCAATACAGTGTTTAACAATTGTAATTGATATTTCTCTTGGAATATATTAAAGAGTAATAATAACGAATTTGAACAAAATATAGTTTTTAACTCACCGATATGCAATTATACAGAATACAAGTAAAGTCAACAACTGGAATATATTAATAACAATGAATTTGGACTGACTCAAAAGTTAGTCATGATTCTTTTTTATAATTAAAATAATTTAAACGTGTTTTATCAATTTCAGGATGCTTTGCATTTGTGAAACAGTGGCGAGTTTATTTTAAATAATTTAGACTGATGTTTGAATCGAGTAGATTTATTGAAAATCACTGTTTTTGGATGGTCCTGAAATATCTAAAAAAATAATAAAAAAATTTCAAAAAATGTAAAATTTGGTCTCCAAATACATATTAATATGGAGAACAAGATGAACGGTTCGAATCGACCGTTAGGATTTTGAAAACTCGAATATTGAACCGTAGCACGGACCAACCCATGATATGCATAGTACCATAGACACTCTATTCTATATTAGTTAATATTTATGTTTTGGTTTGTTATCGGATGTTATGACTGATATGTAGGCTGCATTTTATTTTGGTTAGCAGACAGGCTTATCCGCTTTTGTATACAATCTCTGGTTACGATGTGTAAACGGGCTAAAAAGCCTTTTATATATTTTAAAAAAAAGATCAAGCGGGCAGGTTCGCCATTTATGTGTTGTGCTGTGGAATATTAGCAGAAAAATGAGATGAGAATAATTTGTGGTACTCAAAAAGTAAATATTTTGGAATACGAAAGGAAAAATTGATATATTGTTTAATTGAACAATGACAATTATCCTGAAATATTTAAAAGACGAGGACATTTCAATAAATAAGAAAGATTATTATTATTATTATTTTTTTTTGCATCAAAAGCCCGTAGGCTGATTTCATTTCATATATATTAGAATAAAAGGATTGAAAATTCTGATTACATTCCTTCCCTCATCACTTAATTTGGTACCATAAAAGATAGTGAAAGCAATTCATCTGTAATAAATTACAAACTTAATTGGAATAACACTTTTAAATGAAGGAATGGCAATAGGCACGTTAAAATAAAAAATAAAAAATAAAAAAATGTTGTATGCAGTTAATTTTAGCAATAAAACAAACAACTCTCAAAACAATTAACTTTGTATCACAAAAGTAAGCCAAGCCACCAGAGCTAATTTTCTGGCGAACCTCAAAATTAATTTGAAATTGTCATTTCAACCGGACATTTTACCCCAAAATTTTCCAACTCAGTGAACACACAAACAATTACTAGTACCCCATGCAAGGTGACAAAAAGAAAAATCACAAAATATCAAAATTATCAACATTTTAGAACATCTGTTCTAATGCCAACATTTCTAGTCGGTTCCATGAGTATTCACATCATATCAGCAAACACTATCTCCAGCAAAAAGATTTGTCAGGATTTCTGGATCAATGAGAATCAGGTACCAATACCTGTGTGTCCCACATTGTCACTCCTGAGATTTGTGCCAGGTTCAGGAACCAAAATGGAGCTACTGTTGAGTTGTTCGACCACACCTTTGGGAGAAGCAGGGTCCAAAATGGAGACCATTTTGAGTCCTTCGATCTGATCTTTGGGAGGAACCGTACCCAAAATGGAATTGTTGAGATGTCCTGGCATGAGACCTGTACTACTGTGGTGGTGTCAGTGTGTGATATTTACTGCCACTTCGTGTCATGTAAGGTGATCAAGATCATGTGGTGTCGACTAAATGGAATAATGATGGAAACTTAACAGTACTAAACCAATATAGGCACAAAAAGACCAACTGAAAAAGACGATTTGCATGAACGCTTTGCTGGTAGCAGCCATAACTGGCCCCATATCTCAATTTGGTTGGCCGGACTCCTAAACCTATCTTTGTCAGTACCAAATAATCTGGGATGTATTGCTTTCTGTTTCTACTAGGTACCAGTAAAAACCAGTACAAATCTCCATCTGTATTGATCATATGAGTATTTTACCTTCATGTAATGCATCTGCCTCCATAGTTTGTAAAAAGCGTGCTCTAAATTCTTTGTCCACCGATATACCCCTCTCAACCTTCTGTCTTAATTCTTCTAGAAATGCCTTATCCTTCTTAAATGTTGCATCTTCAATTTTGAGAAACAAATCATACTTTCTCCTTGTGCTTTCTATCTCTTGCTCATACTGCGGCCATAGTTTCGATTTCTACTAGTACAAAAAATGTAAGGGAGCAAAAATGAGATCCAGCGAGACCACACTGCATATCGCCTTGCACTGGTACAGAGATGGAAAAAATTACTCAAATATACCTTAACTTCATGTTTCTGCTGGAGACATTTCATGCTATGTCTTATCCTAGCAAGTTCATTTACAAACGGCTCCAAGTTAAACCCGTTTAGGAACATTTCTTGCGTGAATGGTGTTGCAAGTACATCGTCATCTGCTTCACCCTCAACAGGTATACCGTTCTGAAATAGAACTTAAAAAGTAAATAATAAAAAATAACAATGAGATAAATTTACTATGAATTAAATATATTGCAAATTCCAATATCTTTTTTTTTCCTGACTACCAATCTTATAGTCTTATTCACTTCATGGAACTATTTATTGCCCCCATCTAGTAATAGCTTAATATATATCTTAACTTGTGAAATGATGTCAGGATAAACCCTAAACCTTTCCTCAAAAAAAAAAAAAAAGAAGGATAAACCCTAAACCCAAATCATTTGGATAGAAAATTATTTTATTAAAGTTTCTTCATTAATGATTCACATTTTGGTGGTTTATGGTACCTTTACATATCGGCACAAGCTAACAGGAATAACTCTGCTAATTTAATTTAGTCAAAGTACCTGGAAGAGACGAGACCCCATTTATATGTCGAATGCTGCTGCAATTTCTATGTACCTGAAGAATTTGCAAAAAAAGAAACATCAACTAATTTCCAATTAAGTTTGCCTTACAATTTTTGCTTTGTAGTTTGTACTGATAAGCCAACAAAAAAACATAAATGTAAGGTTAAAAAGGAATAGTTCAGAAATAGAACTACCATAAACCACCAAGAGAAAACAAAGGGATAATCCGGAAAACAATTTCAAATCTAAAATTGAGACCTTACTATTTTCTTATGAGGGGAGAACAATGAGAGTTCACCTCGCTTTCTAAACTGGGTTTTTATTTTTGGCAGTTCTATTTTTAAGAACAGAGATAAGGTGTATAAAAAGGTAAAATAGTTAAGTCGGCGCTATGCTCCAGGCTTTCAAGAAAATGGATAGGAAGAAGAAGACGGTCTTGGACTCTTGGTCCAGTCAAAATTTCTCTCTGCTCTGCTTTCAGCTTTTCTTTCCATAAAATGACAAACTGGGAATCCTTGTGGAGCAAGGCAAAACAGAACCTCTGTTCCGCTACAGCACTAACATAAAACTGGAAAGAGAGAAATACAAAAATATTTTCAAAAACAACTTTTCAGAAGATAAAGTAAAAGACAAAAAAAAAAGGTTGAAACAAAGAATCTAGAAACTATAAATAAAAAAATATATTTTATCAAATTAGTTTGATTGATTTATTTTTTTATAAAAATTATAAGAACCGAGATGTCATTCCAGTCTCAATCGTTTTCACGTATTTTGGGAAAAAAATATATTGAAAAATTATAAAAATACCTCGAACTAAATTGTCATTTCGATCCTAAAAAAAACATTCGGACCGAAATAATATTTCAGTTGTTATGATTTTTGAAAAAAAAAGGATAATCAGTTTCATAATTTTTTTTAATTATGGTTTATAAAAAAAATTCTGAAACAAAACTTTATAGAATTCATAGATTCTGTATAATAAAAAATAAACCATTTTAATTCTACAGCGTCGGATCACGATCCAACCACTGAGATTAAGCAAACCTACAAGAAACTCGGAACAGGCGTGTTTCTAGCGCTCTTCGTTGCCGCGCTATGTCATGTCGGGATCCGGATCTTTTGAGTTTGGATCGGATCGTCTGATATCCGTAGCTCCGTACCAAGTCGGATTGAGGTAGAATGTCCGGAATCCTTTGACATTCGTACCAAAACAGATGGAACGGTCCGGATCCAAACTCAAAATTTGAGTTATTTAGGGATCCGAATTCGCTTCGTAGGCCATTTGGACGGACCCTTTATGTTAATTAGTACAAATGTTATTAATGATAATTTTGTTGTATAATTATTTAAAAAAATATTTATAAATTAATAACTTATTCCATTTAACAATTATTTATTTAAATGAAATTGGAAATAAAAAATATTAAAGTTCGTGCTGCAAAATAAAAATAAAGAAAATAAATAAGATAGAAAGAATGTAAAAAGATGACTACTTCTTTATTTATATTTTTTTTCCTCATGTGTATAATACAAGATTATAAAGCTTTTATTTATAGGACAAATCATCTAAATTAATTTCAATAATAAACGGAGAAATAAATTTCTATAGTAAATAAGGAAATGAATTGAGGTGATTAATATTGACAATTATAAAATAAACGAGTTATGAACAGCCATTTTTATTAATATCCTTAAAAAAAAATTAATTTTAAAAATAACTCTACATTTAATTTTTTATTAAAAATGCCCCAACCGCCAGGCCCAAAACACAAGCGGACCGCCCGTGGCTGGGGCGCTCCATACCAACTAGCGGAGCGCCCGTGGCTGTGGCGCCCCATGGTCCTTTTTTTTTTTTTAGATCTTAGTATTTTGATTTGAATAATTTCATGAAAAAAAAGTTTTCTTATTTAGAGTGTATGCCAAAAAATAAAATATTTGATATATTTACGAAGTGATGTCGTAAATTTTTATAACTTTGATTTTTTTTTTTTTTTGGAGAACTTTGATTTTATTTATCAGTTGGATATCACAAGTCTAAATATAACACTAATAAGGACTTGGCCTTTATTATGGTTTTTATAATATATGTATAATATACACATACACATACACATACACATACACATACACATACACATACACATACACATACACATATACACATACACATACACACATATATATACATATACACATATACGAGTACGGCTAACGCGCTTCCTCTAGCATATGGGCCGAAATGCTTCCGGTGGAAATTTGAAATTTCAAAATCCAAAAAGTTGACCTGA
Organism: Carex rostrata; assembly: GCF_964058835.1. NCBI lineage: Eukaryota > Viridiplantae > Streptophyta > Magnoliopsida > Poales > Cyperaceae > Carex > Carex rostrata. The sequence goes on from NC_135936.1 coordinate 8,035,361, forward strand.
ACCGTTCATCTCCTTCTCCATATTAATATCTGCTTGGAGACCAAATTTTACATTTTTCTGAAATTTTTTACTATTTATTAAGCCACTTTGAAAATCGCTGATCCAATGGTTTTACTGTTTTGTTAAGCCACCGTTGGATCAGCGATTTTCAAAGTGGCTTAATAAATAGTAAAAAATTTCAGAAAAATGTAAAATTTGGTCTCCAAGCAGATATTAATATGGAGAAGGAGATGAACGGTTCAGATCGACTTTTTGGATTTTGAAATTTCAAATTTTCACCGGAAGCATTTCGGCCCATATGCTAGAGGAAGCGCGTTAGCCGTACTCCACATATACATATACATATACAAAGCTACATATATACACATACTATTTTAGTAGCTCTAAACTACTATTTTGAATAAAGGCCAAGTCCTTAATTAGTGTTATATTTAGACTTGTGATATCCAACTAATAAATAATATTAGTATACATATACACATACACTTTTGCTTTGGTCCATACTACAATTATAATTTGATATTAGTTAGTAACAAAAAAATGTAGAAGATTACAATTCATGCAACATATATATATACAAAGCCTTTTGTACATGCAATCTCATGTAATAAAACATAACATATACTCCTCAGGATCCAATACAATGTTTGTATAAAAGTTATATCCTTACCACTTAGTAACCACATGATCAAGCTTTGGCCCAAAATTGGGCTCAAATTGCCAAAATGCTTGGTTATGATCTAGTTTGGACCGAAATTTCATACAAACTAAGACGTATTAGATTCAACATATCAAAAAAAGAGTATGCATGTGATCCATGACATGATGTCTCTTGGTTAAAGATCTCCAACATATTGCATCTCCAAATGACATTCATCAACATATATGTGCATACATAATAAAAAATAAAAATTCTCAGCTAAAATTTTCGTTCAAAATTATAAGAAAATATTTATACATAAAATTAATTGAATCTGTATAACTTTTATACGAACCACTGAAAATCAATTTCGTAAAAAATAAATTATTTCATATTATATGAATTTACGACATCACTTCATAAATATATCCAAATGTTTTATTTTTTGGCATACACTCTAAACAAGAAAACTTTTTCTTCACAAAATTATTTAAATCAAAATACTAGTATATGTATATGTATATGTATATGTATGTGTATGTGTATGTGTATGTGTATGTGTATATGTGTGTATGTGTGTATGTGTATGTGTATGTGAATGTGTATGTGTGTATGTGTATATGTGTATATTATACATATATTATAAAAACCATAATAAAGGCCAAGTCATTATTAGTGTTATATTTAGACTTGTGATATCCAACTGACAAATAAAATCAAAGTTCACAAAAAAAAAAAAAAAATCAAAGTTATAAAAATTTACGATATCACTTCGTAAATATATCAAATATTTTATTTTTTGACATACACTCTAAATAAGAAAACTTTTTTTTCACAAAATTATTCAAATCAAAATACTAAGATCTAAAAAAAAAAAAAAAAAGGGACCATGGGGCGCCCCAGCCACGAGCGCTCCGCTAGTTGGTATGGAGCGCCCCAGCCACGGGCGGTCCGCTTGTGTTTTGGGCCGCCCGTGGGCCTGGCGGTTGTGGCATTTTTAATAAAAAATTAAATGTAGGGTTATTTTTAAAATTAAGTTTTTTTAAGGATATTAATAAAAATGGCCGAGTTATGAACATCTGCATTATACTTTATTCATAACACATTCGTGGTTTTATATATAAAGAGTTAGCTATGATAATATCACACAGCGATTCTTGTATTATGGATTCATATTTTCGTTTATAAAGTTTAAACAGGCGATCTGAATTGTTTAACATGATTTTTTTTTTTTTTTTTATATATGAATTCGCGGATCAAATTTTTTATTTTTCAGAATTTTGAATTTTTTTAGATAAGTAAAAAGAAAATTGACTTGAAAATTTAAGACCATCCAAATATAATAGTTTCAAGCTATCCATCAAATTTAAGAAAAAAAAAATATAAAATTTAGTTTTCAAATATATTTTCATAAGATTAAATTTAACTATCCGGATCAACAGCCTAAGAAATGCAGATTAGAGTGAAAAAAACGTGCCGTGTCGTGACTAACACGCAGTGACTTTGGTCTCGTGCCGTGTCGTGACCAAGTTAATTTTTCACATGCCGTGACTAAAATATCAAGGAGTGATCACGGCACGCAAATGATCACGATGTGACCAAACATGTCTCGCGTGATCACTTAATCTTAATTTAAGTTAGTTTATTCAAGATTAACCATTTAATCAATATCTAATGGTCATAATTACACGTGACTCGCGTGACTAGATTTTTCACGTGCCGTACCGTGCCAAAGTTTCAAAAAATAATCACGACACACGAATAATCATGACACGGGACACACAAATCACAGCACGTAACTGACACACGTGCCATGCCGTAACTGTACCATTCCGTGACATAGCTGGCTCCGCCATGCCATTTTTCCAACTCTAAATAGATCTATAGCAGGGATCCATCGAATATTACCATAGTTGTGTTAGTGTAATAATCTAGAAGTCAATAATACGATAAATTATCATAAAGCTTTGTTCATGACTTGAATGTTTAATTATATATCATTTTGTTGCCATGAGTATTATTGTATTGTGAATCATTTTGAGTTCATGACTGGAATTGTGAAACTCCATAATTAAGATGATATATACTCTTAAAAAGTCACTGACCAAGGTAATTAGCAGGAACACTAATTAACCATTACAAGGTTAGTATGTGGATTAAAAGATGGTTAAGTTTTACAAACCATTGACACGAGATGTCATTTTAATCACATAGATACATGTTCTAGGAACATGATATTTGACAGACCCTGAATGAAACATTAAATAGAATTGTGTTCGTGTCATTAATGTTTTCATTCAGTGTCAAGTTCTACAATATGAGGTATTCATCGTTCCTACTAAGAGATGTGTATGTGTGAGTGTTATCTAACGCTGTCCGTAAAAAGCAGTCATAACGGTAGCACTTCCATATGTATAGCTTAGCTAAGGAAGTGATGGTTTACCAAAAGTACTATTGTCCCTCGTATTTTTGTACGAGCTATAGCATCACTGGGCCCCTTGATAGAGTTAGATTATATGCATGCGATATAATTACAAGAGTAATTATATTTGATAATATGCTCAAGATCAAGAAAAGATTCAGTTAGCAAGGATGACACACATCTACCTTGAAACTGACCTGATAGCTATGTGACAAAAGAACTGACACAAGTAAATTGTTTACTGGATCGTGATATTGTACAGTACAGCATCATCTGTGTAATTGGATGGTCATGATGTATTCTGCCAGATGCCTCTCATGATTATAGAAGTTAAAACAGTTTTAACTCTATTTACCAATATAACACAGATCCTATTGGGTCACACCATATAGGAGTTAATCGGAGAATCTTATTGTGATTGATTATAAATTGGTTATGATCAATAGTAAGATGGTTATAATTAATTATACGTGATATAATTAAATTATAAATGTCATATAAAAATGACAAGCAGAAACAACGGTTAATTTATAAACGTACACGTTACGTTGTATAAAAGTTACCGAAACAACAACCGTAAGAAATATAATTGTTCAGAATAATTATACGAATATTATTTGTATTCGGGCCGAGGGCATTTGGGTCTTTTCAGATTCGTCCTTATCCGCATGACACGTCATCGATCCTATCCAGATGACACGTCATCAATCATATCCACATGACACCTCACCCCCTAGGTGGCATGCCTTGTCATAGGGGTATTTTGGTCTTTTCACACCATTTTAGAGGCTATAAATAGAGGGGTGCATGTAGAGAGAAAAACCCCTAATTCACTCGTATCGTTTCGTGTCGAAACGAATCGGTATTTTCTCTCCCAAATAGTGTTTCGGTTGAGAAAAGAAAGTTATACGTAGTTGACGTATAATCTTGCGGGTTGTTGTGAAGTATATTTACGGGATCGATGAATAGTGTTTTCTCAAATTTCGCAGTATTTCAGTTTTGCTCATTGATGAAACTGAGTAACCGAAAATTCGTGTTTACGGGTTTTCGTCTTTTTCTCCATGAATAGTGTTTTTGCAAAATTCCGCGGTTTATAGTATTTCTGGCAAAAGAAATAAACCGCTCTCCGGTTAGTCCTGGTGGATAACCGATAGAGGCATCAGACGTCTGATGCTCTGAGACGAGTCATTCCCGATGTAGCTCTTCTCGCTCGGTCTGCATTCCAACTGTGATTTGGAAACAAGGTATAAATTGTTATATTAATCTATTTAATTGGTAAATAGATTAAAGCTTTAGAAAATCAATTATGGAGTAGATCTGTAAATAGGATTAAACGAATCTTCTTGATTCATTTAATCCGTAGCTTAAGTTAGATGTAAAAATTTTTGTTTTACTCTTTCCGCAGCTTAAGCAAATAAATGGGTTTGAACCGTCAAAACCCCAACAGACTTAATCAATGGGTTTGAACCGTCAAAACCCAACAAGTTGGTCCTGTCCTGTTTCAACCGCACAATCAGACGGTTAAGATTCATTAACTCAAAATTTTCTTTTTGAGTTAATGGAGAGGATACGCATTCGAATATTACCATAGTCGGCAGTCACAAAATTCACATCCTCTGAGGGAATGAGATCACTTGCCCTTCGGGGTGCAGGAATTTTCTGCCCCTCAGTCACTGGTGGGTGGGGTCGATCTCTTAGACGGTTAAGATTCATTAACTCAAAGTTTTCTTTTTGAGTTAATGGAGAGGATACGCATTCGAATATTACCATAGTCGGTAGTCACAAAATTCACATCCTCTGAGGGAATGAGATCACTTGCCCTTCGGGGTGCATGAATTTTCTGCCCCTCAGTCACTGGTGGGTGGGGTCGATCTCTTTAATTTTTGAACTGGAGGTCCACGGACAGTGACTCTAGGGGCATGAATTTTCTGTCCTAGATGGCAGAGGATTCGGTCTCATCCTCTAAGATATCTCATATTTTGCGTGACTTGATGGAAAATCTCAACCGTTACAATACCTTCTGCGCGCATCTCAAAGCTCAAATAATACTGGCCCCTGCGTCACCGGACACGTGGGTCAAGCAAAATATGAGATATCTCAGAGGACACGCACTCGTAGTCACGTCCTGTTTCAACCGCAGAATCAGAAATATGGATTTAACATCCTCTCCATTTATTGCATAAAGTACGGCCATACGTTTCTCTCTTATTAAAGATAAAAAATTTCCCCTGGTTTATCCGTTTTCGTCTTGACTGGAGCTCTCTCGTCTTAACCGGAACTCACTCGTCATTAACCAAAACCATGGCCACTCGAGCAGGTGTAATTCAATTCTCAACAGCGAACCTTCTCCGCTCCAGTGCAATCTCCTCTCCATCTTTCTCCAGTTCAACCTCTCTTGTACTCATCCCGAGGTCGTTTAACAAAAATCTCGCTATTCGTGCGATGGGCTCAAGCACTTCCTCTTCCCAGCGACCCGAACCAGTTCAAGGTTTGATTTCTCTTTAATAGTAGAAGCTTATTTTCCTTTCCTTGTTGTATTTTTTTTTTTTCTAATTTTGTGCAATTTATTTGTATGAAAGATGCGGAGAAGGCTAACTTCACTTCCTTGAGCGAAGAAGAGTGGAAGAAGCGCTTAACTGATCAACAATATTACGTCACTCGCAAGAAGGGCACTGAGAGGGCTTTCACTGGGTACGCATCTAATTTCTCTGACTTTAGTTCTGTTATCTCTTCTTTTGCCAATTTTTTGGGAAAATGGCATTTGTATCCGTGCAGACGAAATTCAATTGGAAAAAAAATGTGGCACATGGTAACTTTGATCCATCACCAATTTTTTTTCGAGATGTCCGTATCACCCTTTTTTATTCTATGTGAGATGTAAAAAGGTTAGGTAATTGGGAGAGGGGGGTTTCCGATGGGCATCGGACCAAATCCTGTTCGATGGGGGGTTTAAACCGTCAGATATGCTTTAGGATTCCTGTGTACGGATTTTAAAGCAGACCCGAAATTGCGGGTGCGAATCCTAAAGCAGATCTGACGGTTTAAACAGCCCATCGAACAGGATTTGGTCCGATGCCCATCGGACACCCCCCTCTCCCTAGGTAATTACCCATATGGCCATATTGCCTCTTTTATTACCAGATTCTCTTGATATGTGATGACAATACACGTGAAACTTGGCTCTGATATGTGAGATATAAAAAGATCAGGGTTCAAATGCCTCCATTTTTAAAACGTTAATAACTCAAAATTTAGAACTTAAAAGTCAAAATAAACCGTTGGATATGATCTATGTTATTTTCTCTGTGCGCTCATAAAAAATTATAACATTTCAATTTTTTTTAATGTGAATTAATAAGTTAAAAAATCAATGTCTACAAATGCACAGATAAAATGATGTAGATTTTATTTTGACTTTTAAGTTTTAAATTTTGAGTTGTTAAAGTTTTTAAAAATGTAGACATGATGGAGGCACAAAAAATGGAGGCAAAAAATGAAGGCATTTGAACCCTCCTCATACATATATTACTTCCACTAGAACTTTTGCATTTACTGTTTTCATTTGATTTTATTATAGTTTGTTACTTGCTAATATGTAATATTTTGACAGTGAATATTGGAATACCAAAACACTTGGCATCTACCATTGTATATGCTGTGATACTCCCTTATTCGAGTAAGTTGATTCTCTGGATCAATTTATAAATTCATTTTTTTCAGTCATATGCCTGTTTACCCCTTATTGGAAATGTTGTGCGACGGCCAATAAAAGATGAAAAATATTTTTGCATCGTTAGTTTTCTATTTTTCCACCACTCCCAACACTAGCTGTGATTCCTCATTATTATCTCATTGAAGTGAATAGATAAGAACTGAATGGCATTTGTGTATTGCATTGAAAATAAGAGAGGATAAATATTAGAGGTGTATTGCTAAATGGAAGAGGAGAAATGTTTGTGCAGGTTTGTGTGTATGAGAAACTTCTGATTTTCCAAGGGTATGTATAGGAAAAGTACATTAGGGGTGTGTAGGAGCATAATAAATAGTTCAATTTTTTCTATTTTAAATATTTAATCTTTAGGGTAGCTTCATGTTAGTTTTGTGGTTTATGTATCTTTGCCAGATCAAAAACCAAATTTGACAGTGGCACTGGCTGGCCTTCCTACTACCAACCTATTGGAAATAATGTGAAATCCAAACTGGACATGTCCATTATTTTTATGCCTCGGACCGAGGTTCTTTGTGCAGTTTGTGATGCTCACCTTGGCCATGTCTTTGATGATGGGCCACCGCCTACCGGAAAGAGATATTGTATTAACAGGTAAATTTAATCCTGTTTGTTAGTTATTAATTCTGTCTAATTTTGGTATTATGGTCTGAGCATGTGGGTAAAATATGTTGTAGCACAATGATATTCAAGTTTGGTGCCAGTCATCCAAACAAGAACTTTGGTATAGGTCAGCTGGGTAATGGCCAGTGATATCTTTTTTTTGATTGGTTTCTTATTTTCTTTGGTTTTTAGTCACATTATTAGTCTTAAACATCAAGTTGACCAAAAACCATGGAACAGCACTATTCGGTAGTGCTGCTGGTTCTGTACCGGACAGGTATACCTTAAAAATGTTCTGAGATTGTTTATAAAGTTTGAGATCTTTTGGTAAGAAAAAAAGGAAAGGAAAAGGATAGGTTATATTGACAACAAATTTCTTTGATATCCATGACAGGCTGACAGCTGATCAAATGACTATGAAAATAGAAAAGAAAAATAAAAAATATCTTCTCTATAGTTTTGATTGGTTGTGTTTGAAAAATTAATGGTTCAATTTTATGGGTACTTCACCGGTGACCAAATTATTTCCAAATCACATCAAATTTTTACATATCTAAACTATCAGGAGCATATCCATAATTCAAAATTTTCCATTTTGCTAACGGTATTATCGGTTGTTAAAGGAGTATGGTTGTCAATATATCCCTTCCTAAAGGAAAAATAGGCTTTTCTGAGAAAGGTAGAAAGGCATTCCCAGTTTTCCACAATGTTAATTTTTATAAATATCTTTTCACTTTTTCCTTCTTCCCAGTGTATCATTGAAGCTGAAGCCGGAGTAGAACTGCCACATGCAATTTATAGCTGTGTAATGTAGATACTATGCAGTATTAGTGTGTTACAGAAGTAAAAAATTTCTGCATTTCCCGAGTTGTATATTTTAATTTCTGAAACAGAATATATAAGGTTTGTTTTTTGAGGTGTAAAATATATTCTTATTTTGAGAGCTGACAAAGCTTTAGAAGTTATAGATATATGCTCTATCTTGTTTCTTCCCACAGCATAAGTCCATATAGTCTTCAAGATGAAGATGCCAAATAATTGTCGTGTATTTCAGGTGTTAGAAATTGCTTGATTCATCTCATGTGTATTAAACATCACAAGGCCTCAAATCTTTTATTTGCCTGATTACGTAATTCTACTTATCTAGTGTAGCTGTAAGAATAGTGTCAGAGTTTGGTACCAGTTCTCTGTTAAATGGTTTCATTATTAATCAAATCGGTGGGTATCCCCTACTAGTATTCAAAAACTTATCTAGTGTAACTCAATTAGCTACTGCTATTTATCTAGACATTTTCAATTCTGATCACTTTTGAATGTATTATCTGCTATTTTGGTTATCAACGAGTGCACAATAAAATTCCTGGAAACAGGGGAAAGTGGCCATTTTGTTTCTGTTTTTTCTTTCCTTTGTCCATGAATTTCCCAGATTGGAAAATCAGAAGTTCAAAACGGAGATTACCTTCGTGGTAATGGATTGAATATCTATTTTGAAATTGTTTTACCAATTATTCTGGTGTAACAAATTCAGCTGTCCACTTGGATTTCAAATTATATGTTGACCTTGGATTTGAAGAGAGACATTTTCATCTTATTAATTATGCTCATTACTGATAAAGCTTCAGAAATCTTTATACAACAAGAGGAACAGCCATTCGATCGAGACAGACTAACCCAATATCCTGATTGATAAGGCTTATTGGACAGTTCATTGTGACTAGGGCTGGCAACGAGCAAGCTCGAGCTAGAAAAAGTGATCCGAGCTGAAAAAGTGACTCGAAGCTTGCTTGTTTTGGCAACGAGCAAGCTGAGCCAACTCGTGAAAGCTCGTGGGCCAAAAGCTCAAATGTACTAGATAATATGTATTATAAAGTTAACTACCATAAATAAATATGTAACTAAATTCATACATACTAAAATACTAAATCTTCAAATTAAGACATATATAGTTCACAAAATAAATTCATGCATACCAATTCACACAAATGCATATCAATTCACAAATTCATACTTGGACTGAGCTGGCTCGCCAGCTCACGAGCGGGCTAGTCCTCTGCTCAAACTTGTTAATTTTGAATCGAGCTAGAGATGAACTGGCTCGTTAATAGCTTGGTTCATTAACGAACAAGTTGTTAGAGAGCGAGTCACGAGCGATCCACGAGCTACGAGCTTTTTTGCCACCCCTAGTTGTGACTGATGAATACTGGAAGGATGAAATAGTTCAATAGTCAAGTTACTATGGAAATTTTTTCACTTTTCACTATATAGTTCAACTTCTCGCGTTCTTCGTTGTTCTCTTTCACAAAAAAACGGTTTATTTTTTTATGTACTAACAGATTTAAGATTTATGCTTCTGAGTAGTTACTTGTGTGTGCGTTGGCGTGTGTCCATGCATGTATTTTAGCTTTTGTCTGATTGACGAGAGGAGATGGTTCAGGCATTGTAATAAGTAATAAGAGAGAGAACAAAAATGATATCTACTGCACAAAATGATTTTAGTTTACAACACCAACAATCTGAAACAGATCATCGGAAACTAGCAAGCACATGCAGACCAACACTCTTTAAGAGATACCAACCTGCAACTGCAACCCTCCTAATCAACCAACTGAAAAATCAATTGCTCACTTGCCGGGCACGAAGTTGGTGGCGTAGGACCATGCGTTGTTGTTCACGGGGTCAGCAAGGTGATCGGCCAAGTTCTCAAGGGGTCCTTTTCCGGTGACAATTGCCTGAACGAAGAACCCAAACATGGAGAACATGGCAAGTCTGCCATTCTTGATCTCTTTCACCTTAAGCTCAGCGAAGGCCTCAGGGTCATCAGCCAAACCCAATGGGTCGAAACTGCCACCTGGGTAGAGTGGGTCGACCACCTCACCGAGGGGACCACCGGCAATACGGTAACCCTCAACAGCTCCCATGAGGATGACCTGGCAGGCCCAAATGGCCAGGATGCTCTGGGCATGGATCAGGCTGGGGTTGCCGAGGTAGTCAAGACCTCCCTCAGAGAAGATCTGAGAGCCAGCTTTGAACCAGACGGCTTCACCGAACTTGACACCGTTGCGGGCAAGGAGCTCAGGGAAGACACAACCCAGAGCACCGAGCATGGCCCACCTGCTGTGGATGACCTATGGACATACAACAAATAGAACAATTTTAAAGTTGTTCAAATTTGCTTGAATTAATAATGATTTCTTTTAATCGATTAATTACAATTACAAATTTCACATTACCTCAAGCTCGCGGTTCTTTGCAAAGGTCTCGGGGTCAGCAGAGAGACCAGCAGTGTCCCAGCCGTAGTCACCAGGGAATTCACCAGTGAGGTAGCTTGGGGGATCGCCAGACAAGGGACCGAGGTATTTGACACGTTCAGGACCATACCAGGGGCTGGCAGAGACTGTTGCCTTGCCAACGGTCTTGCGCATCGTGATACGGGACATGAACATGTCAGAGACACCCAGCTTCACTGGGGTACCGAGGAAAGTAGGAGAGGAGAGAGCTACTGGAGCCATTGTGCAAGTACTGACTACTGACTACTGAGAGACTTTCTTTGTTTGTTGGGAATGAGGCACAATAAATTGTCGGGAGATTTTATAGGTACAAATTAATTTGCGACCCTTATCTTAGAAAATATTTTTCTATCTTCTGATTGGCTGAAGGGATGCGTGGTTTGGATTCTCTTGTAGACGTGGATGATTGGTAGGCGGTACATTTGGCAGACACTTGCAGAGGTCTTGGGAGTGGGGGGCATTTCTGGAAGATAATTTCTCTCATCCGAGAGTATTCTTCAGATTCTTTTCATAGGTTCAGGAGCTGACGATGGGTGACGTGGTTCTCTCTCACCCATTTGGATAGGTATCTAGGTGGCATTTCTTTCTGTGTGTTTTTCTTAGAACGAGCCCGGATGAAATTCAGGAATTTTTTTTTTATAAACCATAATTAATATTTTTTTATGAAACTAATATGATTATTTTTTTTTTTACAAAAATTATAAGAACTGAAATGTCATTTTGGTCAGAAATTTTTTTTTTTTTTTTGAGACCAAAATAGCAATTTGGTCCGAGTTATTTTCACTATTTTTCAACAAAAAAAAAGAATGGAACTGAAATGGCACCTCGGTTCTTATGATTTTTATAAAAAACAAAGCAACTCAGTTGGTTTGATAAAATATATTTTTTTATTTATGATTTCCAACAAAAATTCGAAATTCAAGCGTAGCATTTCAGGTTCCACAAATATCTCCGGGAGGAGAAGATTTTTTTTGTTCAACTTAACAATTGTACGGCTAGAATGTGGTCTTGCTAAATTAGAAAATTCTTCAAAGATAGTCAAAATCCAAGTGGTAGACTGGAAAAAAAAAAAATCAAAATTTGGGAAGCTCAAAACCGGAGAGCACCGCTGTGGACCAAAGGTTGAAAGTGTGTATGGTGCACAACTGCACATGAGGCGCGGGGGAATGCACGGTCACAACGCATGGTAATCGGGAGGTGACACGTGGAGAGAACTGCAGGACTGGATTGAATCTAGGCCGTTTGTGGTTGCAGATCCAATGGCGTGTATTGTAACTAGAGCTGCCCCCGAGTTGAGAATAATTTGAAATTAACTCGCGAACTCATGAACCGAGTTGCTAATCCAGCTTCGAGTCAGAAACTTTAATTTAAATTCAACTCATAAGCAACTCGAGTCGAGCCGAATTCACTTGTGACTCATAATAATATAGCACATACTGAGACAATCTAATTTAATTATAATAAAAGAAATATTGCATAGTTTACTAAAATAATACACAATTAAAGCAGTACATAATGAGACAATGGCTAATACATAATTAAAAATTACAAAAATATTAAAATAGTACATAATTTAAAATTACCAAATAGATAAGGTTTACTCATTTGAGAAGCGATAATTTTTTTTTCTTAGTTTCAAGTAGCAATATAATTTTTGATTAAAAAGGTCAAAAGACCCATCTTCATTAAAGAAAAGAAAAGTTAACTTACATCCATTAATGTCAGTTGCCTATTGCACCTGATGCCAATATAACCCATCTAAAATCGAAAAGCCCAGAAGGCATACTGGAAACCAAAAATTCAGCATGCAAGCTGAAAAGTCCCATAAGGATGCATACCATAACATTAAATTCAAAAACGATAGTCACAAAAAAAAACCGTAGTATCCGAGCACAAAACCAACCAAGAGTAAATCTAAGCCGCACAAAGGGGCTGAGGGAATCAAAAGTAAACACAAGGAATGGCTGAAAAGCCAAGGACCTGCTGCTGACTTCATTCTTCATAAATCACCATTTGTAGCCCTCCTCCGTCAGCTCCTGGAGGCGCAGCTGCTGCATCCTCTGGACTCCATACCGCCAAGGGTAGCACATTCAGATCCTCAGGAAGCCACATAGCAGTTGCTTCAGCAATTTGGGGTTTCACCTTACCTGACCAATAATGGACAAGAGAGATAATAAGTAAAACTACTTGTCTGACTGTTTTTTTATTCCCTTGAGCAAAACATAGATCATTTCGATATTTCCACACAGTCCAACAAAATGCACTTATAACTAGTAAAAAAGCTATTTTGTGTTTTTTGGGGAGGTGATTAGCATATTTAATGACATCTGAAAATCGGTGCCAACCAATACTACTATTTTGGCAGGACCCTAAGTAGAACCATATTTGTTTGGTAAATGTACAGGACACAAATAAGTGGTCAACAGATTCTGGTTGTTGGCAAAACCGACATTGATCAGTTCCTACCCACCCTTTCTTTTTGAGGTTTTCTGTTGTCAAAATTTTGTTTTTGTGGGTAAGCCACATGAAGATCCTAATCTTAATTGGAATTGGAATTTGCCACCATAACATGGGGTTTTTGGGGATAACACCTCGAAAATTGAGAATCTTATAAAGGGATTGAACAGAAAAGTGACCATTGGTCTCCCATCTCCAGCTGAGTTTATCCTGTAAATGAGTGTAAGAAAAATGACTAATAATATCTAGTATGTTCAACCATTCGGTATATTGGAAAGTAGCAATATAATAGATTGTGGGAAACAAATTAATATAAGGTTTGAGGACACAATAATTAGAAATATATAGATTAGGATTTGTTATGAGTCCAACCGAGTTGATTCTGAATCGAGTTGGAGGTAACTCTGATTCAACTCATAAATCAACTGAGTCAGTAAACGCAAGTCAGTTTTGACTCGAGTTATTAGCGAGTTGAATCTGAATTGATTCCAAACTGAGTTTCGAGTTGTGAGCCTTTATTTTTTGTTTCCGCTTTGCCCAACGAACAGCGTAACATCCAAGGACGGTTTAGATTTTCAGGAGGGAAGAAGGGAGGATTGAGAGAATATTGACACAATACATGAATTCAAGGAATATTTCACGCGTAGGATTGATTACGGTAAGTAGGGATGTAAATTGTCTTCATGTGTTGTGATTAGTCACGTTGTAACTTGAGTCATGTACAGTATAGTTGCGTTTTGATTAAGTTTACTTTTTACATACTGTACCATAACTAAAATTATGAAAATAATCATGTTGTGATTTATATTTGATCACATTAATATTTTTTGAAGTAGTATAAGTAAGAAAATAAATAAAAATATTAATTATGAATAATTGTAAACTAAAGAAATATATATTGTAGAAAAATCAATGTTTCAAATAAATATATTGTTTAAAAATTGAATTGTTATTTGAGATAAATAATGATATAATTTTATATTAGTTCAGTTATGCATAGTTACATTTTGTACCGTGTCGTGTCGTATCTTATTTCGTGTCGTATTGTAATAGATTAATTTACGTATTATATTATTTATTGCACAGAATGATCACAACATACGAATAATGAAAACATACAACACACAAAGTTTAATCACATAATTAAACACATGCACCGTGTTGTCTTGTTGGAATCATTCCATGACAATTTTATTTACATCCTTAATTGCAAGGGATACGAAGTTCCTCTTGAGCCCTTCACAATCCAAGGAAAAAGAGTTTTCTTTGGAAAGATCCAGAAAGAAGAGACTTCTTTCAAAAATCAAAAGTAGAAGAGGAGATATACACATCAAAAGGAATATTTTTGCCATTGAAATTTGTCAAATTCTCCCCTGTCATTTTCTGTATTTGTATTTATCTAATATTCGATCATATTTATATCTGAAAGATAAAAAAAATTGATATGATATAGTTTTTACCACTGTTCATTCCATTTCCAATCCGTTTTTAACCCCTATCGGGACAGCAATATTGTTCATCAGACTCAGTTCTAATTGAGAGTACACAGACGTAGATGAAGAAAAAATTGTAGAGGGAGAATTTTACCATACTGCGTCTGACCGGACAGGTTCACCTGCTTCATAAGAGGAAATGAAAGTAAAACAAAGAGGGATCAGAGGGAAATGACATTGTGCGAAGAAAAACGCTACCTAGATTTTGACAGATCTTTCACTTCAAATCAAGGACAAAGAGAAGATAAAATAACGCTTATTTCACATCCATTTTCTTTCTATTAATGAAATTTTACCTTTATTTTGTGAGCAGTCTTAGCATGAAGCCATCAACGGCACAATTTACTAGTTTAAAATATTAGATTCCAATATAAGTTCAACACTGTTGGTAAAGAAAGCCCACTTGTGTTTTCTTTTACAAAGAGTCCATTTAACTGGCCCAGGCCTTTTAAGAGTCCCATGATGTGTTTTGTAGGTTTTCTGCGTGGATACGGACATGAGTACATGATTGTACACGGCTTTATTTTAATACATGACACAATGTTGAAATACATAATGACGGGTTTAACATAATTCCTTAGTGACAATTTTTTAAGATTTTAACGAGTATTGTAAAAAAAGTTCGTTAAGATCGATCAATTAGTTAATTAGTTATTATTGATAATCAAACAGTTACAGACTTTTTTGACTAATTAACTAATTATTTTTTATTAATCACTTGACGGTACATGTCAGTCCGACAACTGCGTACTGTTATTTACAATATTGGTTTTAAGACCTAATTTCTCCCCTCTAAAATTGCGCGGAATAACAGAGAACTTGAACACAGATGAGCACCACCGCGGCACTTCTGCACTTGACAGTGACACTGCAGGGATCCGTATCCTCTCAGGTACCTGACTCAACACAATTGAAAAGGACGGCCAAGATTTAATTTCATCCAGTTTTTGTACGGAATGGCTGAGAGGGGCAGTATTATTTGTGCTTTGAGATTCGTGCCATGTTAAAAAGAACTTGGACCATTCCATTCAATTGTACCGAGTCCGGTAAGCTGAGAGGATGTGAATTTGACACTACAAAACTGTATCTCAACATTTCGGTAGAAAGAAAACTAAAAAGATAGAACCCAAGAGAAAATGGCGGGTTTAACCTCGGCCAGAGTTCCATCCTTTCCCACAATTGTCGCGAAGCCTACATTTAAATTAGGAATTTTTCGTTGCAATTCACCTAATTTCTTGGGAAATGGATTGAATTGTCCTTCCAGCTCCCTGAACTGGTCTCTTAAGAATGTTACTACCTCTCTTGCACCTAGAGCTTCAGGTCAGTACAAATTTACAAAAGGCAGTATTTTATGAGAATTTGTTTTAAAGGTTATTCTTTTCGATTGTAGTTGGAAGTGTCGATTCTGTTGCTGAACCAGTAACAAAAGTGAAATTCCCCAAGGAGGTGACAGTACCGGGTTGCTCCAAATCCTTGATTCTTCTGGGAACAGGTAATAAGCTTTCTGAGACTAGCACACAGTGTAGAATAAGTTCAAGTTGGGGGGGGGGGGGGGGGGGGGGGGGGCTTATTGGCTTCTGGTCAATTTGTGTTTGGGTCTGGTCGGTTGGGGTTTTGATCATTTAGCATTGAGGCTCTTTGCTCAAGGTTTTGGTATCAGGATATTCAAATTTTGGCTCAGATGGTTTCAGATTTGGGTAGTTACCTTGATTACACAGAGAATTTCATGTTTTATATATAAAAAAAAGCTCAATTTGGATCTGCAATTTTAGTAATTTTCGCTGTGTGGATTCTTGTTATGGGCCTTCTGAATTGGGGTTTCTCATGTTTAAATCTAATCATATATCTGGTCAGCTTATGTCGCGATTCGCAAGTCGGTTGGGGTTGCATTTTGTCGCTCCTTTCAGGGAAATGTGGTTCAAATTTTGTCAGATTTACAGGCTAGCAATTAATGTTTCAGAGGAGTCTACATATTTTATCGCCGATCACCAGTCAGGCTTGGTACCAGAATGTACAACATGCTAGGGCTCAGATCTGTACCCACCATATGTCAATTTTGATTGCGGCAACAATTTTAGATTATTATATAAAACCCTAGAATTTGATTTTGCACAAGTTACATAAGACTAATTCTATGATTTTGTTGAACATCACTCTAGTTCAATAGTTTAAAAAGAGATATCTGTACATTATTTGTCTGTTATTTTTTAGGTTACAGAGAGAAGGTGTTTGCAATTATCGGTATAAAGGTTTATGGTGCTTGCTTCTTTGTAGATCCTTCTATCAAAGAACATTTGTCTCCCTTCAAAGGGTACTCTGATAAGGAAATTTCAGATGATTCCTCCGTCTTCAACTCAATTTATAATGGTATGTAACACGTACACTTATATCAGTTATGTCACAGCCATTTTTAACCTTAATTGTCTGTCAATTGTGTAATGAAGCCTCCAGTTAACATTGTTATAGCCAACATGCTTTCACTCCATACCAGATAAGTGGAAAAATAAATCAAAATCTCGAGAAGGCCAGATGAGTTAAGATGCCAATGGAAAGAACTTTTGATTTATAATTGTAATTGAGTATAATTTTATTTACTCAGCGGCATGTGAGAAATCATTAAACATAAAGCTCGTTAGAAATGTCGATGGAAAGACATTCTGGGATGCACTGAATGATGTTATCACTCCAAGAATTGAAAAATTGGCCGGTACCGACGAGGCTGCTCTTTCGGTCTTCCGTACCACCTTTATGGATCGCAACCTCAAAGAAGGCACATCCATTTTTCTTACTTGGGCGGAACCTTCAAAATTGTTGGTATGTGATATAAATTGATGATTCTGTTTCTATTAGCTTTAATTGGTCCATAACAGTCAAGACTGGTGCTGGCAGGTACCAGTACTTTTTTTTTTTTTACTTTAGTTCCCTGTATGGTCCATAACAGTCATAACCAGTGCTGTCAGGTACTAGTGCCCTCCTTTCTTTTATTTCTTTTTTCAGACTAAACTTTTAGATTAATGGGTATGGCACTGCAAATTGTATTTCCATTTACAGATCTCCATTTCTGCTGATGGATTGCCATCTAATGTTGATGCCAAAATAGAATCGTCAAATGTGAACTCAGCTCTTTTTGATGGTTTCTTTGGAAATTCGCCTGTTTCTCCAAGTCTGAAGGCATCTGTTGTTAGTGGCATTCAAGCAATTCTCAATTAAGGAATAAGCCCTCGGATGTAATAATCCCATTATTGACCCTGTACTTATAGAGCTTTGGAGTACCCATTATACCCTTGATTCCTGGAAGGAGAACCATGTTATGTTATTCTGGAAGGAGAACAATCATATAGCACGGGATATCATGCCTAGAAGGCTATAGAACTATGCTACAACTTTTATGAAACTACTAATTAGTCGTGGCAATGGGGTTGTGTTTACAAAGATCTCTTATTATAATTTACGGATTTTGCCCAAAATTTTACCATTTGCAGGGTATAAATAAAAAGTTCTCGCCTCTCCTTTTCTCATGCTTTCATAAGCTCCACTCCACCTATGGTAATTACAAATATCAGCTGGCTATCCTGTCTCTGTATGATAGATTTCAGACCATATTATTTACATCTGTCATAGAAATAACCTTATTTTTTCATTCAACAGGGGCAAGTTTGTACCATTGATTGTCAAATATAGACATAACATTCTTCTTGTTTTTTTTTTCTTGTGATAGAAAATTCAGGGCTCTTTTTTCTGATTATGGTATCTTATATAATTTTTTTTTGGATAAAGTGATCCTACATCACCCTGCGTTCATTTTTTCTTGGATGTCCAAGTTCAAACATGCAGAAGAAAAGAAAAACATCTCAAACCGGTACGAACATGGTGGTACTGGTACCCAGCCTGATGGGGAGCATATTTAATTTAATTTCATGGTCTATCCCATGATGCGCCGTTTTTAAGTGCTTTGATCTTATTAAATATATATTGCTCTCATAGGTAGTTTAGAACTATAGCTGACTTAGAGTATGTCTAATCTACATATATCTTCCCTTTGTAATTAAGACGATTATAATATATGAACCAATAGAAGTATACCAATTGATCTTATTAGAACTTTGTGTTGTATAAATAAAGGTGCCGCTGATCCAAGTTTCCAACAGCCCAGAGTTCTATTGGCATGGAATATAATTAATGAAAATCATACAGCTGAAAAATCTACCCCATTGGGTTTGTTGCAGAATTAAACCAAACTCAAGCATTAATTGTTTCCATTCTACTTATTTGTCTCATTGGTTGGCACTTTGGATAGAGTGCAATGCACGCTTTCACTATCAACGGCTTGAGACATCACAAACGACTTTTTTACACCGATCGACCAGATAAACACTTTCTTAATTTCCGCCGAACATGAAAGCAAAGTCTAAATAAGGTATGATAATGAGAGCCCACAAAATAAATATTTCTCAAACTTCGCATACAGAAAAAGATAAGATGTAAAGATGTTACTAGTTACAAGGTAACATCATAAACTTCTCTACACACACTTCCGATCTAGGATTAATTGGCAAGTGATAACACATGCATCTAGTTTACAACTTCTTTTATTTTTTTTGGTGATATAACAAGAATGAGACAATTTTTGCGAGGATAAAAAAGTGACTTTTTGTGATGGAGTACCGTCATTGTTCTGTTTTTCCTATTTGCGACGGAGTACTGTCATAAATGCGTTTTTTCCCTCGCAAAAAGTGTCTACTTTGTTGTTGTATATCTATTTTATAATCTTGGCACATCCATAATCTTATTATGCATCAGATGTGCTTTACTATTTTTCCACTTTCCACGGACATATGCCTAACACATGAACATCTCTCTCATAGTAGCTCTTTAATTAATTTCACTTATTTAATTAAACAGTACATCTGATCGACCAGTTGAATTAGTCATTAGCTACGTAGGTGCTAATATGTCTCACAATACTGTAACAAGCGAAGGGATCGTCATGCGGTAATATATCGTGTGTTCTGAAAGCAGTGAACACCATCAGTGCAATTGTAACTATAACTGAGAGAACCGAGAGAACAAGCATCAGTATATTCGGCATCATGCCTTTCACATCTTGTGCATATTCAGTGGCAGCCAGTGCAAGAACTGTCAGAGGGAACGAGTAGGCCCACCAGGCGATGCTAAATCGTCTCATTGATCTTTTGAATAATGCTGGTCTCGTCACCTGCAAATTTAATTAGTAATTAAAATTAATTAGGTGAATTAAATTATCATCAGCAGGAGGGCGCTTTTGAACTTATTTTGAGTTCAATGTCTAACTAAAATATTCTTCATGCATGAATGAATTATCTGATGTGATGGCGAGTGGTGACCCACTAACAAGATGAACTGACGTGGTACACAACTGGCCTTTCCATATATATGCCATTCTAGCTAGTTGATGACACACTTTTTAGGTCTAGGGTTTATCTATCTAAAAAGTGCACAGAATATTACTAAAGGCTCTGATATGATCTAATCTTTTGCATTCTCCTAGGATAAGATATATACAACTACAGTTTGGAAATTAACTTATTGATCTAACCTGAAAACAGCTAGCAATCTCTATATATGTAATGCATTTCATGTAAAGTAGGGAACCCACCATTGTTGAAATGCTTGCTCATTTATATCTATGCTAATGTGTGAAAAATATTAAAAGCTTAAGGCACGCTTGAAGGACTAAAGTGACTGTTGAGGGGATCCATACCATACATTACTTGACTCTAGATCTATCAACCATTCTAATTTTATGTTGCGGATATTCTCTCCTCTCTATATATATATTCTTCTTTCATTGTCCACTTAATTTTGTTGTGACTTTGTGACCCATACTCTTATATTCAAAGGATATGAAAGTGAAGTAATTTGACCAGGTTGCTTTCCATATATGTAAGCTGATTAGAAAGCGAATCAATCTTTGTTATATGCAGCCGTACAATGTACTTAATTTGTTAAATCAGATAGGGACTTGATGTAATATATATATATACAGTGGCTGGTGGAGGTATGGTTGACAGGTTTGAGGCGGTGACTAATGGAGGTATATATATATGAGCAATACAAACTTCAAGCTTAATTATTTCCATGGGGAAAAAAAAGCTGTACTAGTTGAATGGAAAATTAAAATATTGACAACATATTTAAATTTATCTAAGATATTGAAAAACATTTTTAGTTTGCTTAGCAATTGGTTGTGTATTTTCTCCACTTTCTTCCTTGTCTTGTAATAAGTAGTGACTCTTTTTTAATTGGGTATATAAAATGATAAAAAAAATTTAAGTTGTATATGTTGTTTATTTTTTTAGGAGGAGGGATCGGATGACACCCTTTTTTTGTGACATCGGATGACACCGTGCATTTTCAAAGTTCAAGCAGTCGATTCAAACCGTTCAACTTGATGAATATGTTAAAATGTGCTTGCAGATCAAAATTTACATTTTTCTGAATTTTTTTACTATTTATTAAGATGGATACAAAAATTCAACGGTCTGAATATAGCGATTTTGTTAAATACTTAATAAATAGTAAAAAAATTCATAAAAATGTAAAATTTGATCTGCAAGCACATTTTAACATATCCATCAAGTTGAACGGTTTGGATTGACTGTTTGGACTTTGAAAACTTTAGAAATGCACGATATTATTCGATGTCACCAAAAAAGGGTGTCATCCAATCCCTCCTCTTTTTTTCGATAGATAGTGTATTGAATTTACTGTAATTTAAAAATTTATTTATTTATTCATCAAAATTTAAGTTGTAGTGTATCAAGAACATTCGAAGGTCAGTGTATCTTAAAATTTAAAAGTTAGTTTTTTTTATCAAAATTTGTTCAGAAATTCAAACGAGTTTGATTTTTAAATTTACACTTAATTTGACAAGGAATTCATATCCTCTGCATTAACGTACCGTTTGAGTTAATATTTAGGCCGTGTGATCAGAACTCGAACCAATACGGCCCACATCTATAATGCACAGGGCCTTTAATGTTAGTGTGGATTTAAATCAGACGGTCCAGATCTTAACTCAAAATTTGAGTTAACTCAGAGAATACAAATTCCAGGCCAAGGGGATGTACAAAAAGGGTACTACACAGCACACTCATGCTGCTGGAGGATAGTAAATGTTTTTGAAGTTATACATAAGTTACCCAAGAGCCCAATCAACCAATAATACAGCATTTTTTACAGTGTTGGCAACTGGTAACTGGTAAGTCACTGAAGCCCTGGACCCACACACCTTTACGTAGGGTCCTGCTTAATTTTATGGATAGTTGTTATTGGAATCACCTGTCAATAACTCGTCACAAGGTGTGGCGAGTTCATCCATGCCTGAGAGGATCTTGATTCCTATATATAAAAATAGAAAACAAGGAGAAGTTGCTCTTTTCCACCCGCATGAGTTCATGAACCTTATTTTATTTTAATATATATATGACGATGGCATATAGCTAGCTGGCTATGTTAATTTTCAAGAAAACGACACATGCATATCCAAATATTCCAAGCTATGAACCTTGATAATAGGTGCATTTGTCTTTCTTGCATACTTAAATTGGCACGTATCAACATATTTTAAATGTCAATATATATATATATATAGGATTTGGCTAATATGCTATGGGTAGTTAAGAGGCCTCCCGTGCTACGGCTCAATATTCAACTTTTCAAAATTCTAACGGTCGATCCGAATCGTTCATCTTGTTCTCCATATTAATATGTACTTGGAGACCAAATTTTATATTTTTTGGAAAAATTTTACTATTTTTTTAGATTTATTGAATATCGCTGTTTTTTATGGTCCAGATTTGTCTGAAAAACAGCGATTTTCAATAAATCTAAAAAAATAGTAAAAAATTTCCAAAAAAATGTAAAATTTGGTCTCCAAACACATATTAATATAGAGAACAAGATGAACGGTTCGGATCGACCGTTAGAATTTTAAAAATTCAAATATTGAGCCGTAGCACGGGAGGCCTCTTAGCTACCCATAACACAGTAGCCAAGTCCTATACATATATATATATATATATATATATATATATATAGTGACTAATGTGCATTCGTATGCCTATGGCTCAATATGCATACTGTCCAAATTTAAAATTTCAAAATCTAAAATGTCGATTCGAACTGTTCATCTTGTTCTCCATATTAATATGTACTTGGAGATCAAATTTTACATTTTTCTGAATTTTTTTACTATTAATTAAGTCACTTTGAAAATTGTTGATCCAACGGTGGCTTAACAAAACAGTAAAATCAACTGTCACCGTTGGATCAACAATTTTCAAAGTGGCTTAATAAATAGTAAAAAAATTCAGAAAAATGTAAAATTTGGTCTCCAAGCACATATTAATATGAAGAATAAGATGAACGGTTCGGATTGACGTTTTGGATTTTGAAATTTCAAATTTGGACCGTATGCATATCGGACCATGAATGCATATTAGTCTCTCTCTCTCTCTCTCTATATATATATATATATATATATATATATATATATATCTCTGTATGCAGGTTTAAAAAATAGAATTAAACGAAAGAAATTGGCATAGGGCCATGAATGCATATTAGTCTATATATATATATATATATATATATCTGTATGCAGGTTTAAAAATTAGAATTAAACGAAAGAAATTCAAACGAATGTAATTGTTATAGTTTGCATGAGAATATATATTACCAAGGAGACAAAAAGGAAGAGGGAGAGGAAGAACAACATCTTGCAAGAGGTGTCAAAGCTGGATGAGATGGAGTTCCATGCAAGGCAAGCCATGCTGGGGGCGGCGATGAAGAGAAAGAAAACCGGCCGAAGCATCGCCGGCAGTGAGTCACTCCCAAGAAACCGTTGGTATAGCGTCACAAACAGCACTAAGTAGTGTATCATGCCGAGCGAAAACATGCACACTGCGCTTTCCCTCCAACCCATTTGTGCCGCCGCACGTGCCCCGACTAAATTTCCTGTTATATATTTATTAAAATCACACCATCAATTATGTTATAGATGAACTGTTAAATTTATACAATATATATATATATATATATAGGTGCATATATTGATTGTATAGGCTCTTCCTTCAGGGTAAGAGGCACAACTATACCTGAAGAATATATAGATAACATAGTTAAGTGAAATGCAATACCTATTACTGTTATTTGACTAGTAGGATTGGCCACCATTGAAAGAAATCTCTTTCCTTGAGTGAACCAGTGCCCATAGATCTTTACATCTAGAATTATAATTGGCATCGAGAAAGCGCACCACAGTATTCGGTACAACTGACTGGTTGGCCGAAGAAAGGGCGTCGACTGTAGTAGCAACAAAAAGGAAATCCATGGAGCGAATAAATAGTTCATTCCAACATGATGCGCCAACTCAGCACGCACACTTCTAAACCGAAGAAAACACCTTACGAGGAAGAGGGAGCATAGTAGGAGGAGAGTCAGAAGTGCGATCAACCAAAGAAGGATAAAAGCAAAAGAAGGTATGGTTCGAACTATGCCGCTAAGTGCATGAGCATCAGTTGTGGGCTCAGCTAGGGTTTTCCAGAGCAAAGCTTGGCTACAAAGACCAAGGCTTATGCGGAAGTAACCAGCGTGAAACTGTGTAAGGATTGATAAATCAGTACCTGAGACAGTATTGTTGGCTCTAGTACGGGTACTGGTACTGATACCAGTGGTGCTTGTGGTTGGTTGGTTAAGAGATGAAATGGGAATTTGGTGGTTTGTTTTTGTGAAGGGGCCATGGTTTGGTGTCATTTTATTCTACTGGTCTCACTTGGCTTTTGTTCTTTTGTAAGATGAGGTGTGGTTGAGATACGGGAGATCTTTGGTATTTATAACGGATTGTGGCCTTAGTTGTATAGTATATTATAGTATATATAGTGCCTCTTCTTTTTCACTATCTTAGAAGAACGGCGCTTGGTCAAAGCTTTTGAGTGCTTGCTGACAACCGACATTGACAATTCACAATTGGCCATCCGTTAATTAGGCATTTATATTATAAGATTTATGTATATCTCTCTGACTCTCTCTCAGCTCAAATGGCTCATAAAAATAATTAAGTCACTATCCGCTAGGGGTGTTCAAACGGTCGGTTCGGTTTAGACCGAACTAAAATAATCAAACCGAACTTAAAACCGAAGTTTGAAAATCCAACCGAACCGACTGAACTAAAATAGCAAACCGAATTAAAACCGAACCATTTAAACCGATTTAAACTTCGGTTTGTTCGGTTGAACCGAACTTTCTCAAAAATCAAAACTCAATACATCTATAATACTCAATTTAAACTTCGGTTTTGATTAATGAACCAAAATAATACTAGAAGTCTTGACCCTATCAATAAAATCGGTCGGTTCGGTTTAATCGGTTTTGAGAAATCAAAACCAAACCGAACCATTTAAACCGAACTAAGTCACAAAATCAATCGAACCGAACCAATTCAACCGAACAACCGAACCATTTAAACCAAATCTTACCAGTTCGGTTCAAAACCAAATAAACCGAACCATTTGAACACCCCTACTATCCGCAAAGATAAAAATGTGACTATTTTTAAGAGTACACCAACATAGAAATGTTATTTCTGACGAATAATTAATAATTTATAGAAGGTTACATGACAACGAGCTACCAATATTACGAAACTAAAATTAAAACAAAAAAAATTCTGAAGCATATCAATACATATTTCTTTCATTAAAAAAGGAACAAATAATTAAAAATCAACTTTTAATTTAGTAGCAAAATAATATCTTCAATTTATAATTTCATGTTCAAAATTCAAATAAAAAATGTATCATGAAGACTAGAAAGTTAAGTGGTTTGAAATCAAATTTCAGCTGGTGCTTGCGCTCCTCACCAGAGATTCCTCAAAATTCACAGCTGGACGCCATTGACTAAAATTAATTAAATACTTGTCCAAAAGTGTTGCCAAGTTTTTATTCCTTGTACGCACTCTAACATTTGGAAAAAAAAAAAAAAGTGTACACTGTCAGCACTCAGCAGGGTATGATATCATTGCGGAATCCCCAGCCAATAGGCTTTCTAGGCGTGGCACTGTTAACCTCCTCCGTGTCCCATTTTTTAAACACAAAATCACAAATATGCTGACATATGCATAGAATCTATAGAATTTTTTTTTTTAGAAACCATAGATAAAAAAAATATTTTATGAAATCGATTTGGTTGCTTTGTTTTTACAAGAACTGAGATGCTATTTTGGTTCAAAATATTTTTTTTTTCAAGACTGATATGTTTTCACAAGTTTTATTCAACAACTACATTTTTTTGATCGAAATATGTAAAAATGTCTCAGACTATTTCGATTCTTATGATTTTTGTAAAAATCAAAACAATTAAGTTTGTTTCTCTTTTTTATTTATTTTTGGTACGATTTAGTACAAATTATATTATAATAAGATATTATCTGGGATAATCTCATAATCACCATCTGACTTTTAAAAAAAATGATATTATTTATGTGCTTGATTACAAGTTTTTTGTTTAAGCCTTAATTAAGGGTCTTTGCAAAAAAAAAAAAAAAAAAAAATCATCTGAGAATATTGTTGTGAGTAGTCTGTTATTTAAATTCAATTAACAAATAAATACTTTCCAATTCTCTGAAGTTAATTTTGTTGTATAACCCACATCTCCTGCCTGAATTCAAACTAAAATTGCAACAAGTTGTTATCAATTTTAGCAACTAGAGAATGCATCGTTATTCCTGATTTTTTTTATTTCATGTACCCAAACTCCCAAAGTATACTAAGGCCTAAGGGCAATGATAAACGATATATTGTATGCCTCATATAAAGCCTTGCTAGGGTCCAACTGGGCTTTACTATACTTCATTCTGGCCCAATATTTCAATTAGGCCCAAATAAATTTTATGTAAATAAAGAGTTTTTTTTTTTCCTTTTGGGGGAATTATGTAAATAAACAGGTTACCGAGTTCATATATCAGAATTTTACAGATTGGTTGTTAAGCGAATATTTTAATAATCAAGTTCTCAGCTGGCAATTATTTATTTATTTATTTTGTCATGGGAAAATTGTAATTATGCCCAATAAAAAAAACCTAGACCTAGCTAGGTCGCCCCTATCTATCATATACAGCTTTAGCTTGGGGGGCAAGAACGAACCAATGCATCTTAACTTGGAGGATTTCTTAAATGGGCAATAAATCCTCCATCTTGTATGTTGGCGTGAAATGCTGGAATTTAAATTCCAAACTTAATTGCCAAAACGGTGCAAGTCTTGACAAATTGGGTGTTGAGCGGCTATACTCACGAGATCTCTGCTTCTGAAGCAATTCAAGCCAATTCCCTCATTTATTATCTCCCTGTTTTCTCTCCAGTATTTTACGCACGTACTGGAGACAGACATCTTGTTGAGCAAGAGAAAATGATGGAAAATGTGACAATCTAATTAATTATGTACCAAAAATATTAAAATTTTACTTCTCATGGTTAATTTCTTTTACTTATTAATTTGAACTTGGTGAATAAAGTGATTAATTTGAGTAGTAATTAATCTAGTGGGTGTTCCTCCAATATATTGCTTGACAAGAGAAATGAAATTCCTCATAATTGAAGTAATTAAATGGGATTGGTAAGAGCTAGCATTTCACAACAGAAGAGATGTAATGCATTTGTAATTGTGTTTCTTGTTTGTTACTTCACAAGTGGGCCTGTATTAGTCCCAATCTACAACAAACAAAGCGTAGCAAACCATCATTAAGCTACGCATCACAAACTGGTAAAATTCTACCAGACCCGATTTGTAGTAATTGGATTCAGACCTGATCCTACCCGGATCCGTGTGTTCACTATCCTAGATAATTGTCGCTATAGCATATGATCGAATTCATCCGATTCATATTGAACCCAAAACCCGATCTAAGCAATTACAACAAGTCGTTTTCCAGAAAACTAAGCCCCAACAGGCAACCAATTTTGCCACTTTAAATCATGGAACATAGCAATAAAACCCTCTCTACTTATCACCAATCTTCAAACCAAGATGCAAGGCGCCAACACAAAGTACTCTGCCACTACCACACTGCCTAAACCCTATCTATCACAAACCTTATATTATATCTTTCCATCTCTCCAAGCAACCTACCTCAGTTCTCCTCTCTCTCCACCTTGCTCCACCATGGGCATCTGTTCATCCATCTCTGTCAAAAACAAAACACACACTCACACTAAATCAAATTCTATTGTGGGTGGAGTGAAGAAAGTTCTCTTGCTCGGGTACTCGCCTCAGGTCAGAGATAGGGGGGAGAAGAGTCGTCTTCAGAGTATAAAATTCGAGATGGAGGCAGATGTGGAGGCGGCGGTGCAAGGATACGGAGGCATGGTGAGTACGCCGGTGCAACCGTTGTGGCAGAGACGGATACTGATGGGAGAGAGATGCGAAATGCCGAGGTACAGCGGTCTTATACTTTATGATGAGCGAGGGTTTCCTCTGCCCGGCAGCTCCAGAGCAGGGCCTACTAACAGGGTTTGTGTTTTTTGGATTTCTTTCTTATAAATATTCTTACAAAAAGAAAAAAAAAATCCATTTTTTTTGCTTTTTTCTTTCTTTTTATTTATTTATCTTTATGGGTTTTTTTTAGTTAGGCAAATTTTACAAAATATATATTGCATACAAAAAGATAGGTTCACTGTAAATCAGCATACAAAATGAGCTTTATCTTTTAGCTGTTGTGAGCTTTAAAAGTCACAAGTAACAGAACTTCCAGTTGACAGAGTACAAGACAAAAGTAAATAAATCTAAATTGTGATTCAAAAGGTATACACTGAACAGTATTCTTTCTATTTGTGTAGGAAACCCGCGGAGCAGCCAAGATTTCACTGAAGGATATCCTATAAATTAAGATGCTGCGATTTAGTTCATCCAATAAGTGTGATTTTGTGGTTGACAATTTTGTAATACAAATTAGTTTTTATATATTAATCCTCTCATTACCTCTTTCTAAAGCACAATAATTAGTCCTTAATTACTTTCTCTAAATCAATGAGCCGGATCGAATCAATATATTTTTATTATCTTTGTCACTTGAAGGACTATCACTTGATTTATGATGGAACAGTATTTTCTACTAAGATCAATGTTGTGTACCGTTTAAGCTCATTTATATAAGATTAAGGTCTTACAAATTATTGAAAAATGACACATCAAAATCATATAAACCTCTAACGCATAAAAATTGAACTCAGTAATGAACATGTTATAAGTCATTAAATCTTATCACAAACAGTAATTAGTGTTATAACAAAGAAGATAGTGTGAGTCTATGGTACTATGCATATCACGGGTTGGTCCGTGCTACGGCTCAATATTTGACTTTTCAAAATTTTAATGGTCGATCCGAACCGTTCATCTTGTTCTCCATATTAATATGTATTTGGAGACCAAATTTTACATTTTTTGAAATTTGTTTACTATTTTTTTAGATATTTAGAAAATCACTTGATCTGAAAATTCTAGACCATTCAAAAACAGTGATTTTCAATAAATCTAAAAAAATAGTAAAAAAATGAAAAAAATGAAAAATTTGGTCTCCAAACACATATTAATATGGAGAGCAAGATAAACGGTTCGGATCGACCGTTAGGATTTTGAAAAGTTGAATATTGAGCCGTATTATGGGCCAAATCGTAACATGCATAGTACCATAGACTCACTCAAGAAGAGTAGATAACAAAATCTTATCACAAACAGTAATTAGTGTCATAACAAAGAAGATAACAAAATCATATCACAAACAGTTAGTGCCATAACCAGAGTTACATAAAATTATTACATTACAAGAAATTATTTAAAACCACATAATGTGTTGTTAATTTTGACAAGGAAGATAGTTCTTAAATCTTAAATCTTAAATCTGTTGTTGGCTCTACTGAGCTAATTTACACTGCATTATTACATCCATCGCTTTGGCGAAGAGTGCAATTCGCAATTTTTCAAGTAATTGGCTGAAGCCAATCCCTCCATCTTGGTTTCTGATTTTGGTAGTCTTTCCATTGTGTGATAGAGAAGTTTTGGATAACAATGACCATTGAAATCAAAAGTAGAATTAACACCTTTGCAAAGCATCCTAAAAATTAAGGTTAGACACCTCAGCATCATTATATAACTGGTATTCAACAATCCCCCTCTTGGTTAGGAAAGATGCATCGATCATTCGGCATGTTGATATTAGTTTCATATGAGAAATTTTGGAACGCTCATATTAGTTTGTGTTACGAGTCTATGGTCAGAATTTTGAGTTTGTCGAGCTCATTTTCTATGAGTTGAAGATGTTCAAAACTGTGAAAAGGAAAGATAACGCATGCATCAAAATAATTCATTGATCTTCTACTAAATGAATATGAAAAATATGTACAAAATCTTTGTCTCTTTTGGACAGGTAATATGAAAAAGAAGTTCAAGAATGCGGTCGGCAATTGACTTCCAGTAATTGAGGATACTATTCCATTTAATCAATATATGGCTCCTCCCATTGTGGTGTACCAACCAGTAGGGGGAGATGTAGAGCTTCCTTAATTTAGCTGATGAAGTCACATACCTTCTTTTGCACTATTAGGTTAAGTAGCCTCAGCCCTATACTAAGTGGCTTAGTGTTAGCAAATCTTATATATTTTTGAAACTTGATGTCTGTGTTATGCTTTTGGTGATGTATGACTTGTTATCTTTTCTTCCTTTTGGATGTGGTAGTTGGTCCAGGGTACTGGCCACTTAAAGAACATCAGCATGGTTTGTATTTAACTCATTTTCAGCAATGAAATGGGCTTTATGCCTCTCTTTTTAAAAAAAAAAAAAATTCACAGTGTTATTGATAAGCTTATAATTATATTAGCTTCAATCGTTAATTATAATTGTAGCATTTTACTTAGATATCCATGTTATTCCATAAACTAATTAAGCACCAAACACTGCATTAAATCAATGTAAGTACAGTTTCCTGCACCTGGTAAGAGTAGATATGTCATAGAATCCATATCCTCTGAGGTAACATAATATTTCTGTTTGGATCACGGCCATCCAATCGAGATCCGGGCCAATCCGACTTGAGAGTCATGCGGATGATGATTGATTGTAGAGTGAAAAAAACGTGTTGTGTCGTGCCGTGCTGTGACTAACACACTGTGACTTTGCATGCCGTGCTGTGACCAAATGAACAGTGATACGTGCCGTGCCCTGACCAAAATGTTGAGGGGTGGTCACGGCACTCGAGTCACGCCGTTTCCAAACATAACTAGTTACGTTTCTCCCTTTTAACTATTTTTTCATAATTTAAGTTAGTTTATTCAAGATTCACCATTTGATTAAGACCTAACGATCCTAATTACACGTGAGTCACGTGCCATGCCGTGCCATGACCGGATCTTTTGCGTGATGTGTTGCGTCGTGCCAAATTTTCAAAAGCTGGTCACGGCATGTCGTACCATTCCGTGACGAAACCAGCTTCGTCGTGCCATTTTTCCCACTCTAATTGAACGGTCCATATCCAAATCCAAATAGAAATATTCTGTTAGGTGATGCGAATTTACATGTCATATTTGTTTTAACTCGAAGACTTCTAAAGATCTAACTGCCTAAGCAATTGATTTATCATAAGGCTTGTAATTACATTTATCTAATCAAAAGTATGAATTAAGCTTTTCCCGGAGGATGATTATAGCTCAACGAGGAGGATGTAGCACAAACTTTGCAACAGTAATTGATCCCCTTTCGCAATACAATTAATTATGAGCTCGACTTTGCTAATAAATAGAATTGATTTTTTATTCCTGCGTTAGGTTGCGTTGGAAGGTTCGCAAGAGCCCGCATTAATCAAAGGTTTATTGTTTATGGGCCGTTAAGTTCTGGGCCGAAAATAATTTGAATAAGAACTGGTCTTGAACCGCATTGAAATTTTACATTGAGATTTTACAAATTGAACTATCCATTCACAAGTAATGAAACAAAATCTAAATTTAAAGAACAAGTGGGCCCAATAGGCCCGATAGTGACTGCTGCTAAACATGAACTCCATGACGGGCTTTGAAAAGAAAGATTAAAATGGCCCACATGGCAGTCTCCGTCAAAACGGTCTCTGTCATGGTTATTTTCTCGGTTCTCCTCGTACAACCTGGTGTTGCTATCGCAGACAGTATGATGGCCCCAATGCCCCGTTATGTGATTCGTGTTCGTGCTTCTTCATGCCGATTTATATGGCTCTATTTGATCTACGCTTCCCTTCTCAGTACTTTGATTTCTTTCTCTATTGCTGGTATTTTTTTCTTGTTCTCTGATAAGTCTAGGTCGGTTTCAGACATAAATAGATCTGAAAGCTACCATTGACAGCACCAAAAAAAAGTCTCACAGAAACGCTAATGATAGATCAATTCAAAATTAGGTGAGTACTGTTAAAATAAAGCTTAGGATTTGACTGATTTGAAAAATTTTATCTGTTTTGGATATGACGAAAAATCTTGGAATTATAAAATTGGGATTCATTTCTCAATTAGAAAATCTTGGAATTATGGCAAAGCTTATTGTCAGTCAGTTACTTTGCATTCCATAGTAGCAGATAATTTTAGTTTACAGTAAGACTTGATTGGCAGTAACGTAGTAACAGTGTTTGTAGTGGCAATGTCAGGCCATTCCATTACCAATTAACCAAAAAATAACTGGCAACAAACAGGAGATGTCATCAGGCTTTCCTTTGTTGGTCATTTTAGATTCAGTCTTAGTTAGTATGACTTGTTATCAGGTTTCTTTGTTTCGGCTTTTTTTAGGTGTTGCATTAGTTTGGTTAGGTTATTTGTTTCATTCATTCTTCTTTATAGATCTCAGGTCAAGGTCATCTGATTTTGAGTGATTGTGTCAGTTCGCACTCAGGTTCATGTTTTGATTAGTTGGGCTAGGAATTGGGATTAATGTCATTTTCAACTTTTTTTAAGGTATCCTGATGGAATGGATTCAGAGGTGCCACTGAATTTTCTCAGTACAGTGAACACTGGACTGGTTCAGGTTTCAGGTTTTGGGTTACAACCTACTCAGATTTTGGGATGCTTGGGTTCATTTTTTTGTTGGGCTTTGGTCGATAATATAATGGTTTATCAGTTTCAAATTTGGTTGTTGACAGAAGATGCACTGGATTAGGGTTTTGCGCACATGGGTTTAAAAGCAAGTCAACATTTTGTTGGGCTTTGGTCGATAATATCATGGTTTTATCAGTTTCAGATTTGGTTGTTGACAGAAGATGTAATGGATTAGGGTTTTGCACACTTGGGTTTAAAAGCAAGTCAACATTTTACAAAGAAGTAAACATAACATGAAGCTTTGAATATACCTTGATTCAATTTATCTTTTCTCTGTTCTATTTTTATATATCAAAATTTTGTATGCTCGCCTACTCCTACCTGTGCGAATTTACTGATTACACCATTATATATAGCCATTTACTGGGAGCTTTACAGGGAACCAGGAGAGAAAGGGAACTTAAAGAAATGAATTACCACTTGGGTATTACATATAATCACATTCCAATAAAATGAAAAAAAAAAATAGTTCGAAAGATTTTTTAATTTTTGGGCTAGACAGAGAGTTGTCTAGTTAATTCTAGGCAATATATTAATAAATGTTTTATTTTTAAATGGCATGTATTACAAAGTTGAGATAATTGTAAGTGACTTGGTATCCTCTATTTATTAGCAAAATGGTTGTGATACTGTGTTGTGTTGAAATCAATTAGAGGAGCCAACTATGTTTTCTTTTTTTTTAAATATAGTGGGTATAGAGGAGCCAACTATATTTGGAAGTATTTATTATTTTGGCATTAATAGTATTGGAGAAATATGTTCACAATGGGAATGGTTAGATACACTTTCATTTTCTTAAGTTTGTGTGGAGTCCCAAGCTCTACTGTTACAAGGGCAAAGTTATATGTTTGATGGGTCAATTATCCTTTTTATTTTGTTATTTTTAAGAATTATTCTTGCACCCATGTTTTATATCCGTTATTAGCAGTCCGAAATTATTTATACTAATATACACGGCATTAATATCTAAACTCACGAGTGTTTATACCTAGCATACAAGGTGTTTATCACTTTTTCAATTCTGAATGATCATTAGGAAGTTCTAGTTAAAAAACTTTGTCCAGTATGAGGTATAAATTTTTATTCCTAGATAGTATACAGTTTTCAGAGTTTTGTATTCCTCCTAATATGTGGTATAACTTTTTTTAGCATCAAGTATAACACTATGAAATGCATATTAGAAGATGCAGTTATGACTCTTGTAATTTTAATTAGGTGTTAATAAATTGCAACTCATAATAGTGTAGGAGTTGACAATGGTTGTCACAAGTTGCACTTTATTAACCTTTCGAAAAAGAGGTGGTTACTTTATTGGTTGTATTGATTCAAGGTGTTAGCATAACCATAAATGATGAAGTAAGAGGACTTAATAGCTGAAGGTCATTGAAAGAGACAATTTGATGTACCTAACAGACATAATTAACTGGCATGCTAATTGCTAAATGCATTTATAAATTAAAATTTTAGGCACGTGTAATGGCTTAATGCATGGTGGCTACTCTGTCTCTCTCATTACAATTTTTCAGTCCACATCAAAGTGTGCAATTTGCTTCTACATTTTATTCTGTTATTTTTTTTAACAAATGTTCCATGCCAATAGTAAGCTGGATGCCTGTAAATATATTAAATTTATTGTAGTATAAATTTTCTGAAGCAAAATCCTATGTAAATAAATATTTCATTAATTGTTGTAGTATATATTTTCTGAAGTTGAATTTAAGCCTTTTTTTTAATATTGTTCATTTTTAACTCATATATGCTATTTAGGAAATGTAAATGTTTTTTTGTGATTAAAAGAAAATTCTTCCGGGCCATGGAAAAATTGTATGTTGAACTAGTCTACACTCGTGTGATTCCTTCTAGAGCTAAGTCAGGGCCAGTGCACCTAAAAATCGCTTTCTTGAAGTTCCATACCATACCATGAACAGCAGATATCCAAGCGACAATGACATGCAAACGAAATTTGGTATTCTCTCTTTTAAATTTTGAAAATGTGGGACATAAGTTTAGAAACACTGTAATTGAATAGTCAATTAAAAGTGGACTATAGTACAAGTCATTGCCTTCTGTACCAATTCTTTCCCAAGATAAAATAATTAATTGTTTGTTCAAAATCAAGAAAACTAAGGCCGTGCTCCAATTAGAGGTACGCGGAGGGAGAGGAAGGAAAAAACACTGTGCGCGGAGGAGAGTGCAGGTAGTCCAATAATTTCTCCTTCTCCAGAAGAGGTGAACGGAAGAGGAAGCGGAGTGAAAACCTACTGTTCGAAAGAAAGAGAAGGTCACGAAGCATTAATTTTTGAGAATTTTTGTCACCCCAAATCGGGATGTAAAAACACTGTTCTGAGGTTGGCTCCCCTCTGATCTATCTCCTTCTTTCCTTTTAATGAGAGTTTCTCCTCACTTCTGAAGCACAACCTAAGGCATTGGATATTTACAAAAAAAAAATTGGGAAATTTACTACAAAAATTCTGGGACTAAAAAAAAAAAAAAAATCCAGTACCGACAAATCATTTTTGACAATCAAAATTTGGTTAATTTGTACCATATGAACAAACCTAGACATGGAGAAAGAAGGCTCACCAAACAAAAGGTATGAGACGTGTGGTCTGTCAAGTCAATCAACGCTTGAAACGTGGCCCATGCAGGAACGCACGCGCTTAAACTCATGCGTTTTTCCTCTTATTTACACTTCCAAATTCCAATCCAAAAGGATTGCATTCCGAGGTTTTTGTGCATTAGCGTGATAGTGACTACCAATTAATCTGGAGACAAGTATAAAGACGAGAAATAATGGAAAAGGTGATGTTAAGTGTAGCGTTTAAATGAAGGGTTAAAACCAACCACCTTTGTGGGTACCACTAAGATATTGAGTGTTAGGAGGTTATAATATATTTGATTTGATTTGATTGCTTAATTGTTATATTTCGTCACTGGTATGTACAAAATTAGACTTCATAACAAGTGTCATATGCAGATTTAAATATGTATGTCGTAAGTATCTACATCCCAGCAACTCAATTGAGTTTCTAAATATATGTTGATCACTTTTTAAAAATTAAGGTCTATAAAGCTTCTCACTCTTATATCTCTAAAATTAATTTTAAAGTTTCTATTAAGCTACGTCAGCAACAAATTAAAAAGAAAAAATAATTTGAGTCAATCATTTAGTTAGTATAGAGCTTATAAACAGTTTCTTAATAAAAAATTTTACTGCATAATTTTTAAATAAAAAACTCTCTCACATCTCTAAAACTGGATTATAAACTGCCACATCATATTAGAAATAAATTAAACAACAATATATGATCTCTTTTGTTGAACGAGAAATAACACATCTTTCCGATCGAATAGGCGTTGGGCTGTTGGGGCACAAATAATGTTGCTACCATTGTAAGATATTAGAATTTAAAATGTTTAATATACATTTAAGTACGAATATGAGACGTACAAGTCTATTTATTTATCCATTTAATTATT
Organism: Carex rostrata; assembly: GCF_964058835.1. NCBI lineage: Eukaryota > Viridiplantae > Streptophyta > Magnoliopsida > Poales > Cyperaceae > Carex > Carex rostrata. The sequence continues at coordinate 8,071,607 of NC_135936.1, forward strand.
TTTTAGCAAAAAGGGAAGCAATAACTTTTGTTTTTTAATATTCTGTGTTTCTTTTGGTACAGTATATATATTTTTTTCTCCTTTGTTGTCCCATGCCTTTTTTAAAATTATCTTAAAAGATATTAGTTACATGATTATTGTAATTGTTTATGCAGTCACTGTCAACCCAACTATAAAATTAGGAGAGCTAGGGACCAAATCAACCATCATACAAATATCCATTCTTAAACTTAAAACAAAGTAGAATTAAATTCAGATTGATTTAGCATCTATTTTTTGAAAAAGCTAGATTGTGATGATACACTTACCAAAAATGAAGAATCTCTTATACAGATTAGATAAACTGCCACTGGTTAAAATAATTCATAACATTTGATCGATTAAGATATGATCTTGACAGTAATGATTCATTATTTTTTTAAGAAAAATCAGACACAAATATCAATGTTGGTCTCCAACCATCCATCTAATTTTTACCATTGCAGGTTAACTAATCCTCTATTAAACATCATCATCATGGCAAAGAATTTGGTGCTGACCCAAAAGATCTTCAGATGTCTATAAAATAAGATCAGTGTAGTCTTCTCCATTTTCTAACAATTAACAATAATAACAAGATTTTTTTTTTAAATAGAACTAAATAAAATAGTCTAAACAAAACTAGTAGTACAGAGATTTTAGAAATTACAAAAAACAGCTCCATCGTAGCACTGCTACGGTGGAGGGTGATATATAGACTCCATTTGATGAATCTTTACCATTCATTTATTCATTCATTCTTCCTTCACCGTACTATTTTTTGTAATTTTCAAAACTTTTGTGTTGATTTTGTTTAAAATATTTTATTTAGTTGTATTTAAAAATAATAATCTAATAACAATAATAAATTACAACAACAATAATACGATAATAACAACATTAATGGTGATAATATTAATTAAAGAAGCTTGCCTTACTGCATAAATCATTAAATTGGGAAAAATAATAGTAACAGATGGATCACGTGCAGAATTTTTAGTGCCAAAGGAGATGAAATAGGCATAGTGATTTCCAGTTGGCTGACTTTTTTTAATTATGTCATAAGAGATGACTCAGAATTCTTCCTTGAACAGCTATTTCACCTTCTAATACATTCACACTCCGCACATGAGACAGCACAGAAAGGGCAAAAAAAAAAAAGAGGAAAAAGAAAGAAAAATGGATTTCATCAAAATATCAAAAGCAAGAAGATAAGAAAGTGCAAAAGTAAACAAGCCAACTAGAGTAGACAGGGGTAACCAATTAAAAATTTTATATTCAATTCCTTTCTTCTCTTTAACAAATCACTGCTACAATCAGTAACAGTAGAATTATTTTTACATTGACTAGCCTCTAAACAATCATTATTACTACTAACAAATTCACAACCATGTGGATTGAACTGGAATCCCTCTGTTTCCATGTGACCACCACACAAATTAACCTCTTCACCACCAGCACTATTTGCAGTAGTACCAGCATCAGTAACAAATGCATCTTCACTTTTACATCTTACCATGATCCAATCTCCATCGTTGCTCCAATTGAGCCCCGCAACAGTCTCGCCGGCAACCATCTTGAACCTCTCGACTGATTCTGATTCCACATTGAGTGTGAGAGATTCCCAAATTCCCTGATCAAGGATGCTCTTAGGAGACACCCACAATTCAATCGCACTTTTTTCTGATGCCGAATTCTCTGACAACGCGACAAACGGATGGTTAATTAACTGCTCAGCCGACCACCTCTCATCAGGGTTTCTAATCAAACACTTTGATAGAAAATCCTTTGCTTCTTCTGAAATCCAATTTGGTACCACTGGTACGTTAGACGAGTAACCAATGTGGTGAAGAACTGAGACCGGGTCTGAAAATCCAGTCCAAGGGACACCTCCACTCACCATCTCAAGGACTGTGCAACCAAGGGCCCACATGTCAGCTGGTGCCCCCTGCTCCTCCCCTCTTGCCACCTCTGGGGCCATGTACATCGGTGTACCCCTTATCTGAGAACCAGCAAATTCACAAAATTCACTCTTTGCACACCCAAAATCCGCAATTTTGGCACGGCCGTCAGACCCGATAAGCACATTATGGCCTTTGATGTCACAATGTACAATACCTATATCATGTAGGTACACCAATCCAGAGAGAATTTCAAATGTGCGAGACCGAACAGAGGATTCGGGAAGCCGGCCATGTTGTCTCTTGACCTCATCATAAAGGGACCCACCAGGCGCATATTCCAAGAATATATTGTAGCACAATTGCTTTGTACAAGGATCATCGGAGATGTCAGAGCCGAGGTAGGAGATGATAAAGGGGGAATCAAGAGAAGAAAGGATACTCTGTTCTCTCCTGAGCACCTCAGCACGGTGTAATGGAACTGATTTTACAGCAATTGATTCCCCAGAAGTGGAATTGGTTGCAATTGAGACGGTTGCAAACGAGCCACGGCCTAGTATGCCTCCTCGGCGCCATTTTTGGATTTCCATTTTTGAGAGAGGAGGAGAGAGAGAGAGAATAATTGTGGGTTTCTCTCTCTGTCTCTCCTTTTTGTTTCTTTATTTGTGAGTTTGATTATGGTTGCGACGATGGAGAATGCACAAGCGCGCACTTATATACTGCCGAGGGAAATAAGTCTTGTCTTGGCTTGGTGGTAAAGGTTTTTCGCTGCCGAAAGCAGGTAAATAGTTAGTTGGTGCACCAGGTCGAGGGACGAGGAGCCATATTTGATATTTGTGCACCGAGTTCATAAAAATAATAAGAGTCAAGATTACGAGATAAATTTGGGATATTGACAACGTATCCAAAGAAAAGATACGACGATGATGCTTCTCAACTTCACAAGAGGGATTAGAATTTACTGATCTTGTGTGTTGTGGAGATGCGAAAGAGATAATTTTTGCGGTGGTGGGCCCCACAGCCAACCGTACAAGAATGAAGAATTGCTCTGCCTTTGCGCAGTCGGAAGCTTGTAAATGCTTCTGTCATTGCTGGATCCTCTAAACATGTAGGCCCGGTGCGGATCAATGTTGCAACAAACGGCTTCCTATACACCCAATTATTAATCTCTGTATAATGAAATCGTAATTAGATCATTCTTAATTATTAGATAAAACAAATATATATTTTGTTAAACTAATTGTGTATGTTACAATAAAATTAACATCATCACGTAATTATTTATAAAATTTGTTTGTTAGGTCTTTCATTTGTATTGAAAATATCACCAAATGTCACCCGATCGAGTGCCAACACAAATTTCATGTTAATATTCAACCCTTAATATCAGTGGAAGCAACAATTTCAACTATAAGGGTCAAACCAATGTTTGTAAATAAATGCGGTCATCAGACGGACGGAATACCGCTAAGTGATTAATCGGTACAAGGCCGATTAATCAAAATTATACATACTTCTCTCAAAAAAATCAAAATTATACATACAATTTAACGTTTCTTAAATTTATGCATATATATCATAATTTATTAAAAATAATTTATTTAACTCATTAAACTTATCAAATAAACTTAATTTAACTTAGTTCTATTATTATAACATGACACTATGTTTATTTTTTTTCTTAACGCATAAGCACTTTACATGTGTAAGTAACACATTTATTTAATGAAAAAATAAATTCAAGAATATTTTTTCTTGAGTGAGTCTATGGTACTATGCATATCACGGGTTGTTACCATGCTACGGCTCTATATTCAAGTTTTCAAATTCTAACAGTCGATCCGAACCGTTCATCTTGTTCTCCATATTAATATGTGTTTGGAGACCAAATTTTACATTTTTTTTAAAAAAATTTACTATTTTTTTAGATATTTAGAAAATCACTTGATCTGAAAATTATGTACCATCTAAAAACAGTGATTTTCAATAAATCTAAAAAAATAGTAAAAAAATTTCAAAAAATGTAAAATTTGGTCTCCAAACACATATTAATATGGAGAACAAGATGAACGGTTCGAATCGACCGTTAGGATTTGAAAACTCGAATATAGAGCCGTAGCACAGTAACAAATCGTAATATGCATAGTACCATAGACTCACTCTTTTTTCTTTTATGATGAACTTGTAATTATTTTTATTTGTAAAGTTCTTTCGAGCGATAATTCTTTTTTCTTTTCTTTTTTCTGATGAACAAAAGAGCTCTATTTTTTCTTTTCAAAATAAAATTATAATTTTTCACAATAATTTTCATGGGGAAACCAAAGAGTTCTATTTACACATTCTCATTATCAATTATATACATTTTCATGTGTTTGAGTGTCTATAAATAATTCATAAGTAATTTATGACCATGAGATCTCATACTACATTATACCGTTCAATTTATAGATGTTACAAGTCGTTAATTATTATAATTTAACTTCTTTGATGGAACCCATTATACGCCAGTTAGTCTTAATAGGGGACCGTAAAGAATCTTATTATGTATGTTTAATTCTTTCACGTGGCCACCCAACTTCTCTAATAAACTTATTTTAATATCTGGATCACTTTGGGAAGTATATATATATATGCCGCAAGGAAATGCAGTGACAACAATTAATAGCCAATAACCAATTTGTAATTGCTAATCAATGATGCGCTTTTTTTACTATATTAATTATTAGCAATTTAGCATAACATAATGCAACTATTTTCTTAAATGATAATAATATTCTATGCGATGTTGCGCTAGCTGCATGCTTAATTATACAGTTAATACAAGACATAAATAATTGAGGCATTTAATCCAAGGACCAACTTTGCATCATAGGCTCGTAGGCCATAGCAGCTGCGCCGACAAATCCATAGAGATTGGAAATCTTTGAATTAAAGGGATTGGAGGAATATGCCTGGTACTATTCCAGCCACAATCCTTCCTTTGTAGCCCTCCAATTCAATCCATCATCCTATATTATTCTCTCTAAAATAAAAAGTACTGTGCCACCTGATCTGTAGTAACCTGTGTAGCGAATCACTTTATTAAGCTTAGAAAATGTATATTTCAGTTTCTTCAAAATAATAACAAACAATGGAAGGGGAACTAGAACTTCCAAAATATAACCCAGATTATACATGAATGTATACAGACTCCACAATAAGCGTTTCATAAGAACCCTGCAGCAGGTGTCCAAATGGGAAGAGAAAAGAAGGAAAGGTGAATTCACTGTTACACCAAACTGGTCTGGTTGGGCTAGAGAAAAGAAAATATTTGTTTGGTTTAGAAATTAAGGTGAGCTAACAGGATCCAAGATTCCTGGGGAATATTTCTCAGAAAAAAATTACTGTAACTATATGAATTATTCCTGTTCGATCCTGTCCCACTAAATCTCGCACCTCGTGGCTCGATCGTGACTCGCACTTGACTCACTCGCTCGTTACTTGATCGAGCTGTTGACGAGCCAGCTTGCTACTAGTTCGGTTCAGAATTAACGAGTTCAAGCTGGGACCTAGCTTGCTCGCCAGCTAGTTCGGCTAGGCATCAATTTGTGAATTTGTATAAATTTGTGTGCATTTTCTACTGTTTAACTCGGTCTAGCTCGGACCGAGCCAGCTCGTTGACACCCATAATGGTGAGCAATATTTTGGGCTCCATAACAGCGGAATTTTCCTACTTTGTTTAATTTGTCATAGGCTTAATTATATTATATTATATTATATAGGTGTCATTAATTTTTGATGATAATTAATTTGTTGTGGTGACACCTTCCTTTGCAAGCGAAGGGATAGAATCTATAAAGGCTCAAGGATGCGTGTAAGCTAACAGGGATCGATTGATCTGGTCCTTTAAGAATAATAATAGAGATAATGTTTCCTCGTCTCTTTTTTAATTTTTCTTCTTTTTCCTAGCTAATTTTATATGATGCTTTCTTAAGATCGACGCTCTAGCTAGCTATATATTATGCTATGCACACCATCATTTGCTAACGAATTTTTCAAGCAAGCTCATTCAAAATGACGCCAGTCTCAACATCTAATAAACTAATTGTTGAACAATAAATTCATATATATTTAGTCACGCAAATAAAATAATTAATTTCTTTCTTTCTTTTCCTCTATATATATCAGTGTTGTAAAAAACTTCCGTTTAGACCGATTAGTTATTGGCGATGACCAAACCGTCATAGATTTTTCCGACTAATCGACAGATTATTTTTTATTATTCCCGATTAATCGCTTTGCAGTACTCTATCCGTCCAACAACCACATACCGTTATTTACAACACTGATATATATATAGCAAAAAATAATGAAATTCTCTAAGAATATATGGCCAAAACATTTCTTCTTTTATTATTAAAAGTTCATGGTACACTTCAGTATTTTTTAAATGTTATTTTTAAAAATAGAATATGCATCTCTATGAAGAGAGACGAGAGCTCTGATCAGGCACTAAAGCTAAGCCCATGGTTCTATATGGCAAAACATTTCATAAGCACAATTTATAAATCTAATTTTATTTTCTGAACTTCATGTAGTTTTCGCTGGACAGAAACTAATAAGGGCTAGACTCTTTTTTATTTCTCAGAAAATGTTTACATCTAATTAATGTATATAATCTTGCTCTATATATATATATATATATGATCATTAAAACTTCTAAAAGTTATGATGTCCCTATCAAATTTTCAAAATTGCTTATTTCTATTGAAACTAAAAGATCTTTCGGACTTCCTCTCTTTTGTTTTATTTTGAATAAATTATAATTATACTTAATTTATAATAGAAGTCCAAAGTACTAGACTCCTCTTTATTTCAATTGTCAGCACTCATTCCATATAATTATTCATTGTTTATGCGAGGATAAAATGGTAATTCTAATCTTCAGCAAAGGATTACGAAGAAATTATAAGTAATCTTCTACCAAAATAATATTAATTAAATGAAAAAAAAAAGATAAATATAGAAGGTTTTAATTTTGAAGGGAATTTTTTTTTTTTACCTTTCGATTAATATATTATGAAATTAATTTAGAAGTTTAATTTGACGAAGACGTACGTAATTACTTTTTAAAAAATTTATAAATTCCATCTTTCGGTGACGAAATTACATAATAATAACAGACGTCATATTCAAGAATGCACCTTTGAATTTTTTTTTTTAGAAACCATAAATAAAAAATATATTTTATGGAAACAACTTGTTTTTTACAAAAATCATAAGAGCCAAGATGTCATTTCGGTCCTATTTTTTTTTTTTGAAACCAGAAATGGCAATTCGGTCCGAGTCGTTTTGACATATTTCAAGAAGAAAATACGCTGAAAAATTGTGAAAATATCTCGTACTGAATTTCTATTTCGGTCAAAAAAAAAAAATTCGGACCGAAATAGCATTTCAGTTCTTATGGTTTTTGTAAAAAAAAAAAAGGTAATCATGTTGGTTTCCAAAAAATCTTTTTTTTTAATTATGGTTTATAAAAAGAATTCTGCACATTTGGTCGCATGTAGCTCCCCCCCCCCAAAAAAAAAAAAAAAATCATTCATTTAACAATATGAAAATGAAAATTTTCACTTTTTGCGGTTTATAACCTTCTGTATAGCGTCGATCATATAGGGGCCAGCAACATGTCCCTTATTTAAATTTATACGCAATTTGGTACTCAACTTGAAACATTATTGAGTACTAGTTGGTATCTGGGACAGATTATGTCAATGTCTTGTTCCATGGCTGGATTAATAATATGAGATTGAATCCTCCGCTCCCCTGGTGGCAGGAATTTCCTGTCTTCAGAGTCACTGTTAGTAGATCTCAAACTAAAAAATTAACAGTGACTGGCCCCAGCTGCAGTGACTGAGGGGGTAAGATTTTCCTGCACCTCAGAGGACAGGTGATCTGCTTTCTAATAATATAAATTGACCAAGATGGCAAGACCCAATGCCAGAAATATATAGCAAAACATTAATATTCTACTATCTCTCATTCCGGCTTTAATTTGTAAGTATAATTTCTATTTTATCGTCTATACCTATAACTAATCAAGAACATTCATATTTTGCAAAATTTAATATGGTTTCTCAATATTTTATTTTATTTTAATCAAACCGTCCAAATTTTATAAAATTCTGCATGTTCTTTAGCTAGTTAGAGCTGATATTTTTAGTTGGGAAAAAAAAGGAAGAAAATTTTGATAATACATTAAAATATCTTTTTTTAAAAGTGCAACACTATTTAGATTTATAGATGTGATGCTAAAAAAGTTAAATCGTTTAAGGATTTTTTTTTTAAAAGTGCAAGTTCTTTGTTTTTGTTTTGTTTTTGTTGTCTTTCTTTTCTTTTGAAATAAAAAATAAACCGAGTAGTCACTATTTTTTACAAAACCAACATGTTAGTTACGCAACTATAATTTGCGGATCTGATAAATACAAAATTTTAAAAAAATGGCTAAAAGATTTTTTTTTTTAAAAAAAAAACAAAGAAAAAATTCTGAATGCTAGTTCCACAGACAAACAGCTCCTATTTGCTAGTTCTTGTATGCCAACTGTACCAAAAGTTTCTCTTTTGTTAGCCCCAAAAAGATTCCCACATTACATATGTGACCACCGTATAAAGCACGTGAAAAGATCCCCATTAAAATTAAAATTAGCACTAATGATTGGTAACAATTAACAACTTGCTAGTACTCATTTGATTCCAATGATATTTATGATTAATAAAATATTAGATTTAGATGATGAGTGACGTCTAGTTATACCATTGGCATTACCATACACTCGTATCATACTCCACTCCAGACTCCAGTTAGCTCACCAGAAACCAACAAAAATAAATATCAACTCACCATTCTAATTTTTATCATTCTCCTACTTAATTGTCTAAAGTAAACTATTTTGGTACCATCAAACCCTACGATTTTCTACCTAATAACGGTTTCAATTCCTCTATTTTCAACTTTTGTATTCAAATTTCCTTTTTTTTTTCCCGTCCTTTACAAAGTTACATATACAAGTAAAACTTTAATTAATGATGAATCTAAACTGTTTAAATTGATATATTTTATGATTAATATGTTTATATGCAAATTTATAATTTTTTAATTATTTCAGTATCAATGTAAGCGGTAAAAATAATAATAAATAATGAGTAATTAGTGTACGTATTAAAATTAACTTAGAAAATCCTCATATTGACCGCTTGATTTGATACTAAATAAATTCAAAAAATTATAATTTTTTAATGTAAACACACCACTCATTGGATCAGTTTAAACGGCTTGAATTTGTCATTTGAAGTTGATTTGATAGATTTTAAAATTGATGGTATATATTTAAGCAGAAGTACCACCAAACATATATAATATATTAAAAAATATTTAAATAGGTTTGCATAATAAAAACCTTTGGTCAGTTTTGCAAAATAAAATAATAGTTTGCATAATAAAAGGAAAAGACACATGTTATGGAATCTGACATGTGAAAACGACTAAATTAATTAGCGCAAGTGGAATATATTTGGTAAATTTCTTTCTCAGTTACTCTAAAATTGTAATCATTTGGCGTACACAAATAATTAAAATCTGACAAAAAAATTTGGGGATCATCAAGGAATATTTTATAGTACATGTGTTATTTTTTTATGCATGGAAATCCTTTTGAGGGAATGAAATCCCCCCTCGTGATGAAATAACTTGACAGATCGATAAATAAAATATTTTTTATTGATCCGGAGATTCAAATCGAAAAGAAGCCGAAATTTTTTAGTTATCATCTCAGAAAATTAAAATTAATTAATCACCACTCTAATCAACATATTTTAAAATTTATCACCTATGTGGGATTCAATCCGTGCACTAAATTGGACTGGCACGCAGACTGGGAATGCGCACCAATTTGGTGCGCACATTGAGTTGGCGCACAAAATTAGCCACTGCTATCCAGTATGCGCATAAAAAGCACCAATTACGTGTGCCAATCTAATATGCGCACCAAAACAATGTGCATTCCCAGTTGGCGCACCAATCCAATTTGGTGCGCAAACTGAGTTCGCGTGGATGGTAGGAAATAAAATCTAATCATTAAAGTGGTAATTAATTGATTTTGATTTTTGAGAAAGGGGAGGTAGCACAATTGGCTAGAAAAAAGTCTTAGAGTTGTTGTATTCAAAGGTCGAGAGTTCGATTCTCACTCACGACTTCGCAGCTTCTGCAAATGTTTTCAAGAAATTTTTTTTATTTTTTTATTTTCTGAGGTGGTAACTAAAAAAATTTCGGAAAAAAGAAGCCTCCGTTAGTTCTATATAATGTTCAATAATAAAAGAAACTAAGTGTTTTGCATGCTTAATTTATTTGTAGTTCTGAAGCCAGCCTGTGGGTAACGATTTTAACAGAGTAGTTTTGGCTTGACGCAGCTCACTATTTATATGCAACACTATTTTAATTCTATTGTTTATATGCTGTATGCAGCTAAAACAGCTCTGTTAAATTCATTACCTCCAATTTGTCGGTGATCCGGACCGTAGTATCCAATCTCTTTTTATTTATATACTGTTTGATTTTATATCACATTTAAATCAAGTGCAAGTTGCGATCCATGGCACATTTTTATGATTATATGTGTTCTTTGGTTCCAATTTATAAGCACTGATACTTCTGTTCAAAACAATAATGTACAAATTAAACATGTGACTCTTTTCTTTTTGTTCATTTTAAAATTGTTTATCACCATATAAATGATATAGTTCTGATTTTCCTTTTGTACTATGTAGAACATGACTTGAATTTTATGATAATGCTCTTTTAAATTCCAAATAAATTCAAGTCATGTTCAAATAAATTTCATGAATTTCACATAATATTAATGAATAATGAAATTCATACCAATGTTTACGGTCACTCAATTGAAAAATAATTTTAAGTACAAATCCAAGTAAGAATAATTAAATATTTTTTGGAAATCCATAAATTAATTTTACAGCTGAAACAAGTTTACGCTTCTAAAATTTAATTCGACTAAAATTCCATTTCTTTTTTTCCTTCAACAACCAATTAATTAAAGATTTCTTTGCCTCATATCAATTCCAAAGATCAAAAAAAAAAAAAATTAAAATCCGGAAAAAGTCCAACCTCAATTTTCAATTGTCCATATTTGAATATCTTTTAATTCCGTTGATCCAAGTCTCTTTTAGAAAAAATGAAAAAAAAAATATTGTTTTGAGGAGAAAATAAAAGTACACCAAAGAATTTTTCTGTTTTTGTTAGGTACATTGATATGACATCATTTAATTCTTCAACTTCAGCAAAATATTGATTCTATGAAATGATCATCAGAAAGAAAGAAAAATCAATAAAGAATTTGATAAATAAATATTGATTCTATGAATTGATTATTGCACCAATCACATGAGCTAAAAAGTAATAAAGAGAAGGTCAAAATGTACCGTTAATATTCTATTCGTCCTATATATTATATTATTTCCGATTCAATCCATCTTTTTCAATCAAATATTAGTTTTTATTTGTGGTTTAGTACGGACAAAACTTTTTTCTTTAATATATTTTTTATCAGGAAATATTCCATCAAACAAACAATTGCATCTAGGAGTTGCAAAATAAGAAGAGCCTACCAAATTGTCTAAAATTGTTTTAAGATATATTAAATTTTATTAAAAATATAATCATTCCAATATGAAAAGAAGAGCAAAATTAGATCTAAAGTCTACATGCAAGAGATAACCGTTAATTTTATCTTTAATTTGATTGGTGGTTATACCTAACATCCGATAAGAGTTTCATATTTAATTGTATTTTTATTTATTAATTTTTTTTAAAATTCATGCATTTAAATTTCATTTGTAATTTTTCCTATTCCTTTCAAAACAAAATTATTTTTATTACTTTTTTCTAAAATTTGAAACAGAACAAAAAAAATTAAATGGTGATATCAGAAGGAAAATTTGAGAATTTACAGCTGGAAGACGAAACCAGTAAAAGTTTGAGGTATACCTTGGTGCAACTAATTTAATGTAAAAGGAAGAAATATTTGGAGACCGTTGCACCTGATAAAATCATACATGAACACAAAATATCTATGAAAAATGCGACAAATAAAATCCCAAACAAGATCAAATTAGATGTTCGGTAGTATATGGGATTTTATTTGTAGAAGCAGATAACAACGTACAGTAGATAGCACATTGACAAATGAATTATTCGGATTCAGTTTTACGAGATCAAAAATTCGTAATTCGGAAATGATTTAGAATTATCTGGACCAGATATTCCAGTTCTGTAACAGAGCAAAAAAAAAATTCGGGAAAAATTCGCGAATAATTTGGAAAAAAATCGTAAAATTTATGAATTATTAGAGTTTAATTCGGTCAAAGTTCGGTCGATTGAATAATTTGGCATTCGGTTTGACATCACCAAAAAACAAATTATTCGGGTTTAATTCGCGAATAATTTACGAATCTTGTGACTAAGGTAGATGGTGGGATTTCAATATTTACATGAGAAAGCACGGAAAAATATACAAACATAATTTCGATGTAGTGTGAAAATTGATCAGAATTTACTTATAGTTCAAAAGTAATAAAATATTTTATTTAGTCATTTTTGTTTTTACTTGTATTTTATAATAAATAATAATCTAAACTTGGTATATAATAAATTAATTAGTAATAAAGATAAACCTATATGCCTGAAAGATCGTACGATTGAAATTCAAATTGATGATTCTTTGTTAATATATAAGGTGAGAGTTTCTTCCGGAATTTTCATTTTAACCATTTAAAAAAATTCAAATAAACATGATTTTTTATCTAAATGTTTGATTTTTATATAGTACGCAGTTTGAATTAGCGAACCGAATAATAATGGTAAAAATCGCTCAATCAGACCTGCACACAAATGGCAGACATGATAAAAATTGAATTTTCCGAAAAAAAAAATTGGTTATTTGATTTATTTATTTTTAAGATGGTAAAAATAAAAGTTTCGGGAGTTTCCTCCTTGTTTCTATTTTAAAAAAAAAATACCTGAGTGACTATGCTCGAATCTTAATTTACCCCAAAATCAATGCTTAATTTCATTTTCCCAAATAATATTAAGAAGTTAGTAATGATGTTTATTTACTAGGACCAATATGAAATAAACAAACTAAATGAAGCTTTTATAAATAAAATAAAATTCTTTATTTATTTCTTTTTTATTACTATGTTATACTAATATTTATGCCGTTTATCTAGAATTATGGATCCATTCCAATGTACAATTACAAATTATATAAAAGAAAAAACATATTTGTAAAAATTGAATGAGGATAAGCATTTGTTGTCAGACCCAAATGCTGTCCCACATGATTGATTTTTTTTTTTTTAATCACAATCTTTTTTAATATTTGTTTAAACATGCATGCCATATGCACTTAAATTTTCTATGTCGATCGATGTAGTCCTTTCCCCACGATTTAGATAAAGAAATACTAAAAGAAGAATATCCGTCATTTTTTGGTAAGAAAAAAGAAGAAAAGAGAGAACGAAAGGGAGAGAGCAAATCGCAAAAGAGTGACACAGACAATATCTGGAAAAGAAAAAAAATATGATCGAATTAATTCTATGTCACGATTTATTGACGGAATGAAAAGATATAGAATGGATATAAAATATCAATCCATACCAATGTTATCAGAACCGGATCGGACATCGAACCGCTAAAGCTTCGGTTCAACGGTTCACTGGTCGGATCGGTGGTTTAACAGGTTCAATTGCTGATTTTTTGAAATTATTATATTAATCAGATATCAAACTTATATATAGAGTAGAACTAGGGTGCTCTTAAGCTCACCAATGCTTTGGTGAGCTTAACTCTAAAACTCATAAAATCGATTTCAAATGACGAATCCGAACCGTTGAAATCCGCCTACCTTACGTGTGATGCATCTACATATGAAATTTTTAAACATTCGAATTAATTTAGTATAAAGTCAAATGGTCAAAATTAGAAGGTTAATAAATTAATTTTAGTGCATTCATTTTTGAACGTTTTTTGACCGCTTGACTTTATACTAAATTAATTTGAATGTTTAAAAATTTCACATGTAGATGCATCACACGTAAAGTAGGCGGGTTTTAACGGTTCGGATTTGTCATTTGAAATCGATTTGATGAGTTTTAAAGTTAAGCTCACCAAAACTTTGGTGAGCTTAAGAGCACCCTAGTTCTACTCCAAAATAATTATATTTGTACATGAGTTCTTTTGTTTTCTACACATACAAACAAGAATTCAACCAGAGGATCACAAATTTATTTATTTTCAAAATTAATCTAATATATCAAATATGGATTAAGCAACAAATATATGTACTAAAGAGTAATATTAAGTGACATTACTATTATGTTACGAATTACAATTTTAACAGCTCTTCCAATATCTTTCAATACAAGATATTGAACCAATAGTGCAACGTGAGGACTGAAAAATCTTGCATCACCCCACACTTCCAATATGCTTGAAGAGATACTGGGTTGAACAAAGATTTATACAGATGTGTCTTAGTTAATTCATAACCAACTGAAAATACATTATTAGTGCAATTTTGTGAAAGCACTACTTAATTATAGAACTTATGGTTCCAATTTAGCATCTCCGGCTACCTTATCAACATTCTATCTTCATTCTCCTCAAAACAGTCCATATTAGTACCGAAATCAAAATCTTTAGCCTCAACATTTGTACTCAATTGTAATACTATTTCATTAAAAAAAACATTTGGTTTGAACATTTTATCAAACACCTTGAGAACATTCACAATTATTTAAATGTAAATCAAATATTAGCCTTTCAAATTAAAGTTCGAGGCCTGATGTGCTTGACAGATTGCTTAACCAAGTCAAGGTTGAAAAGTTTGTTGGTTTTCCTTCCCCAGCCAACAAGTCCATAATCTAAAAACCTATATACGACAACTAGGCCATGATTTGACATCAGATTCTCCTTGCTTCCTTTTTCCATCGAGAAAAATGTAATACATGACGAAGATAATCTCTTCCTTCCATTTATCTCAGCCCCTTCTCTGTTTTTTTCTATTTACTTTTTGATTTTATGAGAAAGATGATCTTCACTGTGTTTAGACCTGGTGTACATGAGCCTTAAAGTGAGTTTGTAAGGAAACTTTGTGGACCAAGCTTATGTTGAAAGTACCAAAAAACTGGAGAATCACATGGGTTAAATGAGAGAGGGAGCGCCTTCGCAATATCTGTTTTGAACCGGTTTTTCATGTGATCGGTTCAACGATTTTTTAATACAAACTCGGCCGGTTGAACCAGTTTTCACCGGTCTAGTAACATAAACGATCTCTTAAGAGAACCAAACCGGAGAGTTGGCCGGTTCTGATTTTTTTCGGTCCAACCGACCGGTCCGGTCCGGTTCTGATAACAGTGATCCATACCCACTCCAAATTTAAAATCGACCAAACAAATCTTGTGAAATATTTCGGGGAACAGAAAATCTGACGAATCGATCCTACAAAGGAATCAATCCAAACTAGTCACCACCATTCTTTTTACAGAAGATAAAGAAGTAATAAAGAGATTTAGATGCTCTGTTTTGAGTGTGTAAGAAAGAACAAAAAAGAAAAGGGAAGAGCTGCTGGCTTTGGTACAATTTGAAAGAACAGAGTTTACCCAAAAAAAAAAAAAAAAATGAAACAAAGGCGATGACGTAGTTAATTCTTAATTGATTATGGCAGTGGCAGCACGTGGCTAGCGAGGAGACCCGAGGTCAGAGGTATTCGTATCCTCTGAGATATCTCAAACTTTGCGTGACTCTATGGAAAATCCCAGCCGTTTAAATACGTTATGCACGAATCTCAAAGCACAAAAATACTGACCTACTACATCATCCCTGAATAAGCACCTGACACGTCGATCATGCAAAAGTTGAGAGCATGTCCTCTGAGATATCTCATTTTGCGTGACCGACATGTCCGGTGCCTATTCGAGAATAGCGCGAGTGTGTATCCTTTGAGATATCTCAACTTTTACGTGACCGACATGTCCGATACCTATTCGGTGATAGCGCAGGAGCCTGTATTTTTGTGATTTGAGATTCGTGCAAAACTTATTTAAACGGTTTAAATTTTTCATAAAGTCACACAAAGTTTGAGATATCTCAGAGGATACAAATTCGAATAGCGCAGGGGACCAGTATTATTTGAGCTTTAGGATTTGTACAGAACGTATTTGAACGGTTAAGATTTCCCAAAAGGTCACGCTAAATATGAGATATCACAGAGGATGCGAATTCGTGAGAAACGCGCGCTGTGATTAGTAATACTTGATTAATTTGGCGGCAGAAAATAAAGATGGCAGTGACCCGCCACACTGCATAACTAAAAAGGATTAACGTTTGATAGTAATAGGTGCTTTTTGAGAGATATTTTGGGCATGTCAGAAAAATTAGTATAGTGTAACAGGAATCAGATCATCTGTCTCTAGAGGTGCAGAAAATTTCTGTCTCTAAAGTCATTGCTGAATGAGATCGAGGTGACTTTTAACATTTAAATATTTGATCTTGGATCCATTCAGCAGTGACTCTAGAGGCAAAAATTTCCTACACTCAAAGGTGCAGGAGATTCGATCTCTAGTGTAAACTACTTCTCTATGTGTGTGCGTGTGGGGGGTATATATTATCTAATGTGCATTATAAAACTTATCTCATTTTAATTTTATTTTGATGTATCAAGAGCTAACAAAATTAAGGGATCAAATGTTGACGATTTAAATCTCTCTTAATGACTATAAAAAGGAAACTAAAATCTCATAATTTATATGTGCATATAATTGAGATAATGGAAAATATATCTAATATATCTTCTTAATTTAAGTACAAGCTAAAAAAAATCAATCAAAGTTTATAGACAAAGACAATGAAGAAAAAAATAAAGACCATAGACTGAACCAATTTCATTGAATTTTTTTTTTTTTCAAATTTGGGGTTGCTTGAAAGCCAATCGTCGTCTTTTCATTATTTCACCAATCCCAAAATTTCAAATTTGGATATCATAAGCAGCAGTGCACCGTCATTTCACCTATTCATCTGACTTTACTCAGAAGGCTCGCCTACACTTTTCTCTCTCTTCCTATTATCTGGCCACTGTTTTTCTATAGATCCACATCATTTATGAGAGCACACCTTTTTTTCCTCAAAAAAGAAAAAAGAGAAGAAAAAAAAGAGAGCACACCTTTTCCTGGTCTTCTACGGAGACCGTTTGTGTGGACACTTGTGTCATAGTCCAAGACAAAAGAGTATACATGTTCTAACATGTCTATCATAATTAAAAAATGAGCAACTTAAATTTTTGACATGATACCTAATCTGAAAAAAAATTCGATTTAGGATTTACTAACAAAATACAATTTTGTAAATACTTCACTTTTATGTAATTCTAAGGGTAAACAAAATGTTTATAAGTTTCTTTTTATGAAAATGCCATAGGCTAAATTTTTTATATGTTTGTTTGATAAAAATAATATTTGTTAAAGTTTGATTAATATTAACATTATTTTTGTGGCTTTTACTTTAAAAATGTAATTTATAGAATTTTTATCGTTAATGGTGTAACACGCTAGCACATATTTGTCACCATTGAATTTTTCTAACGTGAGTCTCACCAAAGTTCAATCCGACATAGTGCTACTAATTTAAGTTATACACATGTGTAGCGCATTTTAAGATCTCAATCGAATAACTTGGGTAGATCTTTAGTATCAATACAAATATGTTGCATTGCTTAATCTTAGAGGGGGAAAAAAATCATTATATCAAAGAGGAGATCAATTGAAAATGTTATTTTGACAATCTTCTCAATCATTAAGGATATATAGACAAAATCTTATATTTGATTAATTTTTTTCATTACTGTGACAAAATTCAACTCTGAAATTCTCAGATCAATATCATAAGTTGGATTTTTTTTTTCAGATATAATGATGAAACATTGAGTCGCCACATAAAATCAGGGCATTAGGTCATGAAGTCTCTTTTGGGCTTGTGACCTAAATGGATTGTGACTTGAGGTAGGAGCCAAGGACCACGTTTTGAGCGTGTGGTGTAGGTGAGCTGGCGCGTGACATTTTAGCATATGACAAGTCCTATTCCCTCATGCGACCCCCGCAAAAAAGTGACCAAACAACTGTAGGTATTGCCGGATTAGTTCCTATTTCACTAGTTAATATAAATTAAATTCAGGGAATACAACAATTTTAATACACAAGTAACAAATTAATTAATGTGCTATCCAGCCTAATGGCTGTACGCAGGGGCGGATCTACTGTAGCACAGGGGGGGGGTCAGCTGTCCCCCGCTGGATTTTCAAAAATAGTGCTAAAAATCTGTTTTTTTAACCTCTGCCCCTCCCTGGAATTCAAATTGCCTCCCTGTAGCCCATTTTGGAATTCTAATAGACAGAACGGAGCCTATATAAACTCTGAGCGAAACAAATTAGCGGAGTCCAAATAGGCGCTGATCCCAAATATCGAAAATTAGTTGAACCAAAATGTTTTTATTTTTTATTTTTTTTGAATTCAAAGGCAGAGGCTGCCAAGTTGAACCAAAATGTTGATTTCAAATTCCTTATAAATGTTGAATTGTTGATTTTTTTTCAAGTAATTTAGGATTTTTATTATATTGATTGGTATTTTTTTTTGTTATGTTGAATTGTACCCGATAAGCTATTTGCATCCGATTATTGCCCCGCCCTGACAAAAATCCTACGTCTGCCCCTGGCTGCACGTGCCGTTGTTTTTCACCGCGGTGCCCAACTTTGCTCTGATTATAATACTAATGAGAACAATGGACTAGAGTTCCTTGATAACGAATATTTTGATAATCTTTTCACAATATGTTTCTAAATTAATTATAAAATATTTAAAATGTAAAAAGATTCGTTCGGATATTTGTTGAACTTATGTATTGGTTTCATACAATTTTAGTGTCATTTAATATTCAATCATATATTGTTAAATACTAGTTATGCGTGAGACTATGGTACTATGCATAGCGTGGCTTAATCCGTACTGCATATTAATATTTTTGTTTTCAAAATTATAATAGTCAATTCAAATAATTCAGCAAGGTCTCCATATAAATATATACTTGTAAACTAAATTTTATATATTTTATTATTTTTTTAGATGGATAAAAAATTACTTTTTTATGGTTCAAAATTTTCAAATCAAGTGATTTTCTACTCATCTAAAAAAATAGTAAAGAAAACTAAAAATCTAAAATAAGTATATATTTATATGGATACCGTATTAAATAGTTGAAATCGACGGTTAAAACTTTCAAACTGAAAATTTAAATCCATAGCAGGGACCAATATGCACTATGCATAGTACCATAGCCCAGCCATTTTTATTAATAACCCAAAAAAAAAAATTATTTACCAAAATATCCACAATTTTTGAGAAATTTCAAATCTAACTAAACCGCCAGGATCCCTGGTATCCCTAGGGACACTGGCGGTCCGCTAGGGACCAGACTGCTGGTATCCCTGGCGGTCCACTAGCTGTCATAAAAAACCAGCATTTTCTCTCTCCAGCACACACTGCAAAGAAGGAGAAAGAGAGAGCGCAGGCGATTGTTTGGACGATTTTTTAGGCGACTAAATCTACAGGTAATTTTTTTTTCATTCCTTTATAATTATTTTATAATTAGTCTATGTTTACTGTACAATTAGTCTATGTTTGTGGTTCTGTTGAACATGATGGACAATAGCGAAAGAGGTACTCATGCTGCCAAATGTCACTGTAATGCAATACTTCTTTTGAAAAGAGTTGGTGTCAAATATCCCATTGAAAATCCACCCCTTTCAGACGATCACTTTGTTGAAAATCCATATGGATATGGTCTGAAAAAAAAATTCATGAAGACCCTCTAACCCCAGACTTTGTTCCATGTACTTATACTAGTAAGGCGAGCACATCGTCGGGTGTCACCAATCAGAAGCCGGCGACTAAGAATACTGCTGTTAAGAATCCGGCTGCTAAGAAGTCAGTTCGTAAAAAGCCGACTGCTAAGAAATAGGATTTTAAATTCGTCAATTTAGTTTTTCCGTTGTGAGATGTTTCTTAATGTATTTTATCATCTTGTCAGACAATTTATCATTTATCTCCGAATTAATTATTGAATATGCTAGATAATATAACTGTAGTTCTAAGGTAGTCTAACATAGTCTAACAAGTAAAGTTCACGAATACAATTAAAGTTCAATAATACAACTGAAGTTCACCAATATTCATAACTTAGTTCAAACCAAACAGAATAAGTTCACCCAAGCAAAATAATAAGTTCATCTTTCACGACGTCGGAATAAACCCAATAGACGAGAAGATTTTCTGGTGCCAGCTTCAGGTGCGACAGTACTTGTAGACCCTTGGCTACTAGATGATTGGGTCGCAAGAGGTGGTTGTGTTCTACCAGTTGCTTCAGCAACAACTCTCACATTTTCTCTTTCATTGTGTTCGTTTATGGCATTTGAACATAACAATAGAATTCAGTTATTAATATAATAAAATCATAAATTAATTCCGAAAAATGCTACATACCTGCTCTGCGCCTGTCAGCAGGGATACCACCACTCCCCTCAAACCCTAGACTCAAATTGTTGGTACACAGCCTTCCACAACTCCTCATCTGTTATAGGAAAACTCACAAAGTAAGGTCTACCCCCCCCAGCCCGTTCTGTGTCAATTCGGGTACCCAATTCTAAGTCATACCGGTTGGGGTTTACACCAGTCTTTTCGTATACTAGTTGCTTAAGTTCAATAAATGTGGTTCTTTCATTAACCTGCAAGCCGAATGAGGCATCTTTCGAGTAGTACACCCTTAGTTAGCTTACCGCCCACGTACAATGCAACCAGCATTTTTTCCTTAACAAACTACATTAAAAAAAAAAATTCATAAGAATTACAATATAATAGATTCATTCTTTTTTTCAATTTAAAAGTTAATTATAATATTAATTAAAGGCTAATTTATAGTATTTACAGACTGCGGGTATAATAATTATTAATTAAAAATTAAATAGAAAATAATTAAATAAAAAATAAAATACCTGTAGCAATCGCCCCTAAATCGCTTCAAAATTGCCAAAATCGCTCTCTCTTTCTTCTCTGTGGTTTAACAAATGAATACAGTGCGTGCTAGAGAGAGAAAGCGTGTAAGATAGCTAGTGGACCGCCAGGGATACCAGCGGTCTGGTCCCTAGTGGACCGCCAGTGTCTCTGGCGGTTGGCTATAGAACTGGACCGCCAGGGATCCTGGCGGTTTGGTTAGATTTGAAATTTCTCAAAAATTGTGGATATTTTGGTAAATAATTATTTATTTTGGGTTATTAATAAAAATGGCCGACGATAGCCTTACTATAAGTTTTAAATCTATGAAGTTTGGTACAATTTATATCAAATTTTATCATTTTTCACGTGCATCCTATAAACATGTTATAAATTACATTTTAAAAGAGAAAATTTAAATTACAAATTATTTTTTACAATTATCAAGGATGTGAAAAATATTTTTTTACAATTCACTATAAGATTTCCCAATATAATAATGTTTTAAACTGATATTAATAATTATAAATGCATAATAGAATAATAATAATAATAATAATATAATAATAATAATAATTAATAATAGTAAAATCGTGCATTAATTGGGTAATTATTGGTTCAAGTAACTATTTCACTACGAGGTTGTTATGTCCCATCACTCGTGTAATTCAATTATGGTGTGATTATGTGTGGCATATGATCCTCTCAGAGAATAACAAAAGACACATCGCCATTGGCCAGTTCGCCACATGGGCATTGTTTAATGATTCGCGGCACAATACAGAAATTATGAGTGCCACAGAAGACGTGTCGTCTTGAATGAAAGGTCGTATACGGAGTAGTTCATGGATCGGGGTCATGCCAACAGCGCTGCCTTCTCCTCTCCTCTCCAACCGAATTTGTTAGGTTGAACAGAACTCTCTCATCAAATTTAAACCAAACCAGTGCCATCGACTCTTGCTGATTAATTATTGGTCAGTTATTGTTTCCAACAATTGCATATATATAGTTATGTCACTTGTACGGTACTGTAGCGGACAATTGTATTACACCTAGTATTCCTTTGTCACATCTTAATTTCTGTTTTTTCTCCTGATAGTACCACTATTACTGATAGAAATATCTGCCAGAATACTTATATTGTTAAGCACATTGTATATAATTATCCTTCTCTCAAACTGTCAGATGATTAATATCACTAATTAATTATCCATAAGCTGCTTTGTATAATTAATTAATTAATTAATTAATCTCCGTATCTTTACTCTTGCAAATGAAGGCGCCGGTTAAGCATCACTTACCTAATCAGGCTCGGATTAATATTTATTTTCCCGTTTAATAATTATATTAATATAATATATATTATAAAATGTAGACAATAGACATCAATGCATGGCGTTCAAATCAAGGCAATTGACATTTGCTTTAATTTCGCCATGAAATTGACACATGCATTTCCTAACCAATAGAAACAAAAATTGTTTTTTAAGGATAATTTTGTCGTACTTTTAATTTTTATGATAAATTTATTTTTATTAAAAAATATATTTAAAAGTTATTATACCTAGAAAAAAATATATATAAGTGTGTCATTAATTATTTTAGATAGAAACATGTATCAAATTTAAGTTACTTTAAAATTATATTAATCAGTGGTTCACCATACCATTAAAATTTGACATTTTAAATAATAAATTGTTTGATGAAAAACTAAACGTAGTTCACTTACTATTTAATTTATTATTTATCTTAAATAATATTTTTAAATATATGCAAAGGCAGAACTAGACAATTGAGATTGAGAGGTAAACAATCAGATATAGTTTAATTTTATTTTATAAAAAAAAGCTAAAAGATTTCAATGCATATAAAAATTACAAAATTTAATGGATTAAATTATGAATTTTCAGTTTATAGGGGAGATTAGCATCATATTCAATGGCGTAGTCAGGATTGGACATAACAAAATTCAACAATAAATACGGAATTTTCAATAAATTCAATAATTCATTCATTGATCTAATAAGTCCAACAATCCAATAATAAATACAAAAATTCAATAGATTCAACAATTCAACCTCACGAGAGCGATTAGAGTCTAAACTAGATTCAATTTGTTGAGTGATCGTGGTACTCTATTACTGCTACTTGTCTTTTTCCCTGGCTAATCGCTTTTTTTGTTTGTTTGGTATTTTCTATTGAATCGGCAACTACAGTGAAGAGGCCGAAATTTTTAGATGTACCCTCTCTTCAAAAAAAAAAAAAAAAAAAAAACCCAAAAAATTCTCTTTTTCTGAAAAATTTGATTTCTATCATGACCGCACCTAGCGGATGCAGACCTGTTTACTGGGAGCCACATCTAACGGATGGGACCCCATAATAGAGTCCGCACCCAAATAAATAAAAACCTCCTCTGAAAAAAAAAATGGGATCTCATCCCAAGTTATGCTAAATTATACAAAAATATATTAAATTATGGTAATTATACTAAAATAAACTAAATTATGCTAATTAGACTAAAATATACTAAAATAAACTAAATTAGACTAATTATACTAAAATAAACTAAATTATGCTAATTATATTAAAATAAACTAAATTATGCTAATTATATTAAAATAAACTAAATTATACTAATTCACTTACATTAAATTATCCTTCATTCAGGATTGTTTTTCCTATTAAATCAATTATCCGTTCAAAAATTCATCGCAATCTGCCAAAGAGATCACACAATCAAAATATTAAATTATATACTATTTCACAGAAAAAAATACCAGGAAACCGAAACTTTAGTTGGCCCAAAAAATAAAATAAAAAAGAATTAAAAAAATACCAGGTCGAGCCTGAGCATTTTAAAAAAAAAAATCAATCAAACTAGTTAGATATGTTAATTTATATTTAATGTTGGATATTAAAAAAAAATGGGGTTAAACAGGAAATGTAAATCCAAACCTCTCTTGACCTGTTCCAACTTCCAAGCATATTTGGACCGGCAGCTGAAATATATAGTTTAGATGCTAATAATTGCAATCAAATTAGCGTACCACAGGCTTTAGCAATACGGAGCCGACCAAACAAATTTGGTGCAATGGGAACCCTGCACCATCCCTTCTCCCCTGATCAGGGAATCGGTTTGGGTCCGATGGCCATCGGATCCAAAGTGGTTCCAATGAGTTCTCTCACCGTCGGATTTGTTTTAAGATTCGTGTGTACGGATTTTAAAGCAGACGCGAAATTGCGAGCGCAGATCCTAAAGCAGATCCGACGATGAGAGAACCTGTTAAAACCACTTTGGATCCGATGACCATCGGACCCAAGCTGTTTCCCCTAATTAGTGCTTAATTAATTACTAGCCCACTTACAAAATTCCATCGGAGTAAAAGTAAACCATCTGGTGGTGGTGGGCTGGTGCCTAGCGCTGTTTTTTTGTCATTGTTTATGTTCTCCTTTTGGATGCCATGTGATTCTAGAACTCACATCCTCTTCAATTAATACCTTATAAGAGAATCTTTTACAATTAGTAGATATGGACCGTTATTTTTTAACATGGCACAAATCTCAAAGCCCACAAATATTGTCCCCGATGTCTGTCCGAATTTCAAATCGATTGAGATTTAATCTTAAACCGTAAAGTGAGGATAATCATCTACAATACCTGGGAGATACGAATCCCGTGATCCTATGCGGCGGAGAAGGAATGTTTTTGGAGGTGAGGTAACTTTTTATTCTCTATGAATTTTGGATGAGAAGGGTTAAAATGCCTTCATTTTTTGTCTCTAAATTGAAAAACTTTAATAATATAAAATCTAAGACTTAAAAGTCAAAATAAAACGTTGGATATGATATATATCATTTTATCTATGAACGTGCAAAAAATCATGACATTCCAATTTCATTTTGATTGTCATCAAGAGCTTGTAAAAAACAGACTAATGTGGATGATTTTTAGACGTTGATTTTTGAACTTGTTGATTCATATAAAAACAAAATTGAAATGTGATAATTTTTTATGAGCACATAGAGAAAATAAAATAGATTATATATAACGGTTTTATTTTGACTTTTAAGTTTTAAATTTTGAGTTATTAAAGTTTTAAAAAAATAGAGGTATGATGGAGGCACAAAAAATGAAGGCATTTGAATCTTTCTCATTTTGGACCAATTTACAGCTATTTCCAAAATGATATTCTGGACCAAATTTTTTTTTTTTTTTGTAAAAGTAACGGATTTAAAATTCAGTCTATATTAAAAGTTGGAGACTTTAATCCTCATCTCGAGTTAAAAAAAAATTAGTGATAAAATTGTGTTAATAGTAGTAGTAATAATAATAGATGATAGTGTAGAAATAATTTTCTAAAATATTCTTCAAAAATAAATAAATATTGTAATTAAATTAACGTTCTTACCCGGAGATAGAATCAGATTTTCTAGCTACAGAAGTCAATTGTATAAAATTTTTTCTATGATGAATAATCAGGTCAAATTAATAGTATCATAAAATTTTATTCTAAATTATATAAAAAATCATACATAAATACAAAAATTATAAAAAAAATTGGAGACCAATTGATCCATATAAACCTGTCTTTGTTCTCAGATACTCTCTGTGGCTTTCATGAACTTTCCCAAAAAATTAAAACTAAACAAAATTAATTTTGCTTCAGATAGTTGTTAATTTATTTCGGTTCATACAAGTTTATTACATCTTAGAGTGGTCATTTTGGAGATTTCAAGACAGCAATTGTTTGTTTTGTTACAGATAAAAAATCCTGTTCGTTTTTTTTTTTTTTTTTCAATTTTTGTAGATAAGATTTAGAAAAAGATTTAAGTAAATGAGCCCATTATGGTGTAATTAAGAAAATTAACCAAATTCGATCTAGTCTAATAAAGTTATTTTTATCCAACCCAAATTTCTCCATAGTGGGTTTATTTATTTAATGCATCCCTTTTGAAAGCTAAAACAAAAAAGTGGGTCATTTTGTTCATATAAGTACGTATTTTAAGACAACTAATAATAGTTCTAAAAATAAATTTTCAGAATTAGCAATAATTAATTTTAACTGAAATAAAAGTGTTATTTTGAGCTCATAGAAGTGTGTATTCAAGTGTTGCCAATGTAATATGACATAATTAAGCATCGCTCAGAGTTTTTTTTTTTTTTTTTTTTTTTATAATAATAATATCACCTATTTTTATTATAAAACTAATTTGAGCGTAATTATTAATGATTATTGCAATAGCATCAGTTATTAAAACGAAAGTGTTAATTATGTTAATTTTTAGTTTGTTTTACAATTAGAGGATTCGTGTTATGCAAGTATATATCACTCGGCTATTTAAGTCAAGTTAACATTTTGCTATTATTTATAATTAACAAGTGGCAGGTCATATACCAATATACCATTCAAAAATTTCAATATATGTAAATTCTAATACATCTAAATATAATAATGTGCTATAAAAGGATTTATATGAAATTTCGTTATTTTTGGAGTCTCCAACTGGAAAGAGAATTGAGGCACTGATAGGTGATAGCATAACCCAATACGCCAAGCTTCCTCCTACATATATTTAGTTTGGTCCCCCTTTTTTAGCCACGTGAAAAATAGCTTAACGGGAGGAGCGGAGCCCTTTTCTTTTCTGTTGCTAGTTGCTACTATTAATCCAGGATCCTCCTATTTAAATCTTAACCGTTTACAACCGTTGGATATAATTGGACGATTATAATTTGGACAGCAGCATCCTGTTTTCTTGGAATGAAAAGCTATTAAGAGAGTGGTCGAGTGAAGCATGGACCTCTTGTGGGCCCACACCGTAACAGCCGCAGCTATTCTTTTCCTTTTTAGATGAGTTTCACCTGGTAATCCATAGACCGGGTCTAGGCCATAACACTCTCTTTGTATGTACCGCCTTGAACGCCTTCTAAATTTAACTACCAAGGCCAGTTAAAAGCGACCTGGATGGGATATTTAAGCGCATCTCAAGTTCTCAACATTCTCCCTTGTTCGCGGCTTCGCCAAAATAGAAATAGAGGAACATAAGGAAAGAGAGAACGGAAAGAAACCAACATCGCATTTCCTTCTCTCTTTCTTTCTTTCTCTGTAAACAAGTTCATCAATGGAGATCAAGACGTGGCGCCGTGGCCACGAGATTGGCCGCGGCTCTTGCGCAACCGTCTCCGTTGCCACCAACTCCACCACCGGTGAAGTGTTTGCGGTAAAAACAGTTCCGTTGTCCGGTGCCATGGTCCTCAGGAGAGAGAAGAACATCCTTTCCGCTCTCAATTCCCCTTTTATCATCTCCTACCTCGGCTCTGAGACCTCGAAGGATTCTTCTACCAACCAATTGTGCTACAATTTGTTCATGGAGTATGCACCTGGTGGGTCTCTCTCTGACGAGGTCAGTAAACAGCATGGTAGCCTCACGGAATCCTTCATCCGGTCCCGGACATGTGAAATTCTCTCTGGATTGGTGTACCTACATGACATAGGGATCGTGCATTGTGACATCAAAGGCCAAAATGTGCTAGTCGGGTCTAATGGCCGTGCCAAAATTGCGGATTTCGGGTGCGCAAAGATTGAATTTTGCGAAATTGGTAGTTCCCAGATAAAGGGTACACCAATGTACATGGCCCCAGAGGTGGCAAGAGGGGAAGAGCAGGGGGCACCAGCTGACATGTGGGCCCTTGGTTGCACAGTCCTTGAGATGTTGAGTGGAGGTGTCCCTTGGGCGGGGTTTTCTGACCCGTTTGCAGTTCTTCAGCACATTGGGTACTCTTCTGACATACCAGTTGTACCAAATTGGATTTCAGATGAAGCGAAGGATTTTCTGTCAAAGTGTTTGATCAGAGACCCACAGAAGAGGTGGTCGGCTGCGCAGTTAATTAACCATCCTTTTGTTGTCTCGTCCGATAATTCTATGTCAGAAAAGAGTGTGATTGAATCATGTGTTTCTCCTATTAGCATCCTTGATCAAGGAATGTGGGAGTCTCTGACACATAATCTGGAATCAGAACCACTTGAGAGAATTGGGATGCTGGCCGGTGGGACCATTGCGGGGTCCTCATGGAGTGATGATGAAGACTGGATCACTGTAAGATGCAAGGGTGGAGATGCATTTATTGCTGACGCTCCTATGACAAGTGGGGGTGAAGAAGAAGAAGAGGAGGTGAATTTGGTTGGAGATCACATGGAAACAGGGGAGTTCCAGTTCAAGCCACATGGCTGTGGTGATTTTCATTTTTTTGAGGGGGGTAAATTAAAATACCATGAGAAATTGAGAATTGTGGTTTGATAGGAGAAATTTGATTGGTTGATTGTAGTCTAGCTAGTTCTTAGGTTGTAGGTTCTCTTATTATTATTTTTTTTTAATTTTGTGTAAATATGAAGGTATTTAACAAGAGAATTAAGGTACCTGGGATAATTCCAATTCTTAGCTAAATTCTTTGTTACTTCAAATGATTTAAACATCTTTATTCCATTCATTCTTATTCTATGCGATTATTCCACCAAACTGCCAAAGCAGTTTCTCAACTGGTATGATGTTAAAAAAAAAAGCTTCATTTGTGCCAATACTCAGTGTAACTCTCAATGTAGCGAGTCAATATTTTCTGTGATTGGTTCATCATAAGTGCTATAAATGTCACTGGCATTCGTAATTACTGTCCTTTCGAAGAATTAATTTTCCGATTTTACGTCCTGATGTCGAAAATAATATAGTATATGCAAAATAAAAAAAATAAAAAAAGCAATTAACTGACGTTATCTATGTGCGGTATGTTGGTTGACCTATATATAAAAATAAAAAATAAAATAGAAATGCTAGACTCGGTTGGTAGAACTGATTATTGATTGAATAATGAATAGTGTTCCATCAAGAGAAAGAAAGGCATGCATTAGGAAAGGTTATTTTTAAAATCTAACTTATTTCCGTCATGGTCTACATAGTACATGTGTATCTTTAATAATTAATTATGTGGTCGACAAAATCAAAAGGAAAAAGACAATAAAACAGTATCCAGTTAGAATTTTTTTTGTATGGTTGGTGCAGTTAGAAATTTTAAATTGTGCAAAAATTAAAATAAACATAGGGCTTGTTGTTATATGATGTTGACAAACAGCAACGACAGAAAAAAAAGAGCTAATATAAAATGATTGGATGATAATTTTAGCAAAAATAATATCTGAATTTTTTTAATAATAAAAGGTAATAACATTCCTTGTCTTATCATGTATATCTTTGAATTTATTTGAAGAAAATATTTCCATTTCAGTGTATGGCCATTAAATTTGGGGGCCCTGACAAAAAATGGCAATCCATTTTCAACTGTAGTATGTGATCTGATCTAAATCCAAATTCCTCCAATTGAAAGAACCTAAAAGGAAATTGTACGTTGGTGTGTACCTTTCAAAATTCAGAAACCAACAATTAATGATTGTCAAGATTTCTTAGATATTACCAAGATTCCCCAATCCAATTTTTCTGCTTTGTTTTTCATGCTTGTGTGATGCATGGTTCTCTTCTTTATTATCATTATAATTTTTAAAAATAAATTTCACATGAAAGTTGTGCTGTTTTTCACAAGGAGTGTCCTCGACTCTCCGAGCAGAATAATTTTTAGAAACCATAAATAAATAAAAAAATAGATTTTACCAAATCAACTTCATTGCTTTGGTTTTTACATAAATCATACGAACCGATATGCCATTTCGGTCCTAGTTATTTTTCACATATTTAAAACAAAAAATATTGTAAAACTTGTGAAAATATCTCGGACTGAATTGCTCGAAAAAAAAAATTGAACCTGAGTTTACCTTGGTTTCATAAAATACCTTTTCTTTTAATTTCTCCATTTTTGTTTTCTTCATTTCTTTTCATTAACAGAAATTAAATCCCTTTTAAGTTTTTTTTTGGTTGCCTATTTTTCTGGGCTGTCACCATAATGGACCTTTTTCTGTTAGATGAAATATGACGTCATGAAGACGAAGTCATGCACTTTCTCAATAAATAAACCAGCCTTGCACCTGACATATTAGTTGAATTCCATGGGCCCATGCCTTTTCGCTTTTAAACTTTTTTCATCCCAAGATAAATATTTAAATTTTTTTTTGGAGTGAGTCAGAAATAAGAGGAGGATGAGGATTCAATTACATTTTTTTTTGTGACACCGAATTATACTATTGATTTTCAAACTTTTTAAAATTCAAATAGTTGATCCAAATCGTTCAACATAATGGATATATTAAAATGTGCTTGTAGATCAAATTTTACATTTTTTGGAACTTTTTTTACTATTTATTAAGTATTTAACAAAATTGCTATATTTAGACCATTGAATTTTTGTACCCATTTTAATAAATAGTAAAATTTTAAAAAAAAAAATATAAAATTTGATCTGCAAGCACATTTTAATATATCCATCATGTTGGACGGTTTGGATCGACTGTTTGGACTTTAAAAATCTAAAATGTAATTCGGTGTCATAAAAAAAAAGTGTAATTGGATTCCTCCTCCAGAAATAATTAGTTACCAAAAGAAAAAAAGAACAACGACGAAGGGAAGAAATGCGCATCTCAAAAAGGAATCTTTTGAGTTAATGAATCTTGACCGTCTGATTTTAAATGGAGCTAAGCCAATATTTGTTTATGATATAGGGGACCCTTTAATATTAGTGCGGATCTAGTTTGCACGAATCTTAAAATAGATTGGATGGTCAAGATTAATTAACTCAAAAGATTCCATTTTGAGTTAACGCAGAGGATACAAATTCGAAGAGAAGGGGGAAATTTGTTAATGACTTGCCAACAGAAGGTGTGAATTGAATCATGTTTAATTAGTATAGTAGTTTAATTGAACCAAAATAAAGTTGAAGGACCTAAACATTATATTATAGAAGTTTATTATGTTGTTAATTATAAGGAACATCTCCATTAGAAAAGAAGAGGTATATATATTTGTCTAAAAAATAAATTTAATAAATAAAAGGAAATAAAAGAAAGAATGTTAAATTTTTATTTTTGTAAACTTTCCCGCGATGACGAACTTTGATATTTTTCAATTTTTCTGGTGTCCAATGTGGTGGTTTATTAGATAAAAGCAAGCCCCATTAGTAGCGGTACGGATAAAAAGAGCGGTTGCGTGAAAGTAGCAAGAGACTTGCAGGGTTTACAAAGGAATATGCCAATATAGTGTGGCTGCGTGGCTCGCTTACTACCAACTCATTGCCAGGTATTAACCTTTTTTGATTGTTTTGACACATTTCCTTGCCAATGATTGCAAGTGTGCAAGGAATTGAAGAAAAATTAGTAAGTAATATTGGGTAGCTTCACAATACCGTTATTGGTTGGTGAAGTTTGGTTGATGATTTGGTGGGTCGACTGATCTCACTCACTCACTCACTCACACACTTGCTCAATCAATCAATCAAACATTCACTCTTCCAAGGCTAATTATATATAATTATTAATTGGGATCTTAATTAATTTGTTCTTCTTACTTTAGCACTTTTGATGAGGTTAAGACGCCATCTTGTATTATTATTTTTAATTCACTACCACTGTTCATATTATTTTTAATTCATTATAAAAGGAAAATAATCTGCCCTTTTAACTTGGAAAACAAAATTGAATACTGATCAAGCAGATCAGGCAGTTTGCAACACTACGTCCCTTTTTAACAACTGTTACTGTCTTTTGTTCTCCAACCATTACACTATCCATGGCCTCTTGGCTCTTGCACAACCGACTCTGACTCGGCTCTCCCACATAGTTGTACGGTACCTGTTTTAAACCATGGATTTGATTTGCCACATAGTTGTACTGGTAGAGCCATAGAGGTGCCTGAAATATCTACATGTTTGAGCTCAATTTAATTATCTTTTAAATTTTCCAACTCCCATCAGTTCCTGTCAAGAATTTCACAGACAGAAGCCGCCTAGTCGGAGGCTTTCTTATATTGGACCAAATGCACTTGAATTTACAGGCCTGGCGCTAATGGGCCTTAGGCCCAAATTTGATCGAAGGAAACATTTCCATTGTAAATAATGAGAGAGCCCATGTTGCTTATCCTGTGACCAGAACTACGTAGAAAACAACGTGCCGAATCAAAAGATGTAAAATCAACATTTTATAAGATCATTTTTATTTAGAACAATTTCGTAACACTTGAACAAATATTTATTAGAACAATTTCGTACAAGCACATCAAGCTTTATGCAAAAATAATATCTAATTCAATTCAGCAAATAATATCTAAATAATTTCAATACTTGACCAAATTAGATTGTTATTTTCCGAATAATTCCTAAAACTTAAACAAATTATAATAGAATAATTTTAAGAAAATATACCAATATTTACGCCACAAAGAGGTGCACTATAGCAATCACTTCAAATTACATGCATAATATATAAAAATAAAGATTTTTACCTCCCATCTTAAATCCCCCATTCATCCTCCAGGAGTTGAGCGATGAGTAATCCATCGAAGAAGAAGGTGTTTAAGATCGAAGTCTACAAGCACAGGATTGAGGTCGATCATAAGTACACTGATCGCATCTGACAAATCATTGAGCACGCCATTAACGAGATTTACAACCACAACGCTAGCGGGCTTAGCTTCAAGGAGCACAGTAATCCTTGTTTTTGTTTGTTTCGTAATTTTACGCGGGGCAATTTAAGTCTCAATTGAAGTTGGAATATTTGAATTTTGATTTTAGGAGCAACGAAACCTATGCTTTTGATTTAGTACCCCTGATTCTTATGCAATAATTGGAAAAATTGGGGAGCGCCTAAAATTATGTCTAATTAGGTATTGGATGGAAAGCTAGGCAATAGTTTCCTGCTATGTTGTTTTTTATCATCATTAGTTTCTTTGCGCCTGTTGCTCACAAGTTTAGCAAAGTGTTTACAGTTTTAGTAACATGTACTGCACAAATATGTTTAATTAGCCGTGTAGTAAAAAAACGTTTGTTTAGACCGATTATCCGTTTATCTAATCCATATTGTATCCGAAAACACAGATAAGGATAAAATTTTTTATCCGTACTTGTATCCATGTAACATAGTCTACAACGTAAATATTAGTACATAAATGCACAGGTGTGAATACTTTCCATATTACGTATTAATACAATCAAACACCAAATAGAGTAATTTGTAAAAAAAAAATTAAATTAAGATACTTTTCAACGTAACAATTCATACTTCAGTTATAAGTATTAATACTTACTTTATGAGGTATGAATACTTACAATACTTGATATTAATACTTGCAAACGTCATCTAGTGCTACAAGAAAAAAATAGAGAATATGTTAGATACAAACACTTGATACATGAAATATTTACACTTGTATGACAATGTATGAATATTTGAAATACTTGATATTAATATTTTCAGACATCATCTAGTATCATGTGAAAAAAATTGATAGAGTTTGTTAGATACAAATACTTGATACATGAACTATTCACACTTGCATAATGATGTATGAATACTTGCAATACTTTATATTAATACTTTCAGATATCATCCAGTGCCATATGAATACATATACTTGATACATGAACTATTTACACTTACATAAGGAGGTATGAATACTTGCATACTTTATATTAGCACATTCAAATGTCATCTGATGCTAAAAGAAAAAAAAAACTGTTGATAAAATATTTTAGATAAAACGCTTGATACATAAACTATTAACATTTGCATGACAAGGTATGAATACTTGCAATATTTGAAATTAATAGTTTCATACATCATCCTGTGCCATATGGAAAAAAAAATAAAAATTTCATAAATTATGTTAGTTAATAACAATTGACATATGAACTATTTACACTTGCATAACGATCTATAAATATTTGCACTATTTAATATTAATATTTTCAGACGTCATCCTGTGTCATATGGAAAAAAAATTGATAAAATATATTAGGTACAAACACTTCAGACATGAATTATATACACATGCATTACGAGATATGGATACTTGAACGAGGAGGTATGAATATTGCTCAACAAGATATGAATACTTATACGACAAGATATTCACAATGATATATGAATATTTGCATAACAAGGTATGAATACTTATACGATGGACAATCCGAAAGTACGTCATCATGGATCTCATTTGAAAGAGAAAATTACGTAGAAGACGTCCATGGTTTTAGATTTGCAAATTTCCTGACAGATCGTCAGAAATATTGACGAGATTGAACAGAGAAAAAAAAATCCAACTCTAAAAACGTGTAAAAGATGTGTGTGTGATGTGTCCAGTTTTTTTTTTTCGAAATACTTGGTATCTTAGGTATGAATTCTTGATATATTATATATTAACACTTGCGCGCATAGGTAGCCATATTTGCACGTGTCAGTTATAAAATCTATAAAATATTAGGTGGTTCCCAAGTAATTAATGAAGTTCAGTTAGTTAACAGTCCCCACAAGTAATTATTGACTGAGGAATGAATGGGGGATAGTTAGTGGATCCCAATATATATTTTCGATTAATTCTAAAATCATGCAAGTGATTAAACCGACAAAATTGGCAAAAATAACTATCAGAATGATTTCAAAAGAATACATCTATTTTTGTGTGAACAAAAAAAAAATATAATAATGAATTTACAACAAATTACATGTATATTTGTTATTTGACTGTTACACCCTGAAAAATTGCTAAAACCAATACGAATTATTATTACAATAGATAGGATATATCAATTTTATAACAAAAATAGGTGTAGTGTAGCTGTTATTGTAAATTGCATGCATAACTAATGTTTTCAATATATTTATTTATGTTAATATAAACAGATATTTTTCAGGAAATTTTGCTAGAACAATTCTAAGGGACAGTTTATAGGATGGTTTCCAAATGGTTTTGCGTTTAAACTCGAGGTGGCACAGTACTGTTACTCAAGAAAGATTGAAATGATTTTACATATGGAATTCAAATTAATACTCTAAATTTCTTAGCAATGAACTAACATCTGTATAACACATCTTCTTTCATATTCTAGTAATCTTAACAATGCTACACACAAATTGATCCCTTAACTAACACCAGAACTAGAATCTCCCTGCAACTTAGGAAACAAAATTGATTATTGATTCAACCAGATGAACTAGAATGCAATGCGACGAGTGAAGCGTATGCGCCATCTGAAATTTGTATCAAATCTTCATGTCTCCCTTGCTCAGCTATTACACCATCTTTGACGACAGCAATTTTATGTGCGCCTGAGATAGTTGATAGCCGGTGAGCCACTACTACTGTTGTTCGTCCAACCATTACATTATCCAGTGCCTCCTGTACGAACCGTTCTGACTCGGTATCCAGTGCACTTGTCGCCTCATCCAAAAGTAAAATTCGCGGGTCCTTCAATATTGCTCTGGCTATTGCAATACGCTGCTTCTGGCCACCTGACATCTGGAGCCCCCGCTCTCCCACATTTGTGTTATACCTGTTTTTGGCCATGACTTTTGTTCAGCTTCAAAAAACATGAACATTATTTTCCTTTCTCTCTCTCTATATATATATTTTATTCCTGCTTTGTCAGAATGTGTACTCTGAAAAATTGAAAATTGGAAAAAAAATATGGATTGGCAGTGACCAGAAATAATATTTTGGCTGATGACATTATGGAATGAATTTCAGAAAATAGGAAATCATGCAAATTAACAAAACCTATTCAAAATTGCACTACAACTTGATAAAATAATAAAAGGCGAAACATACCCATCACTGAGGGCAGAGATGAAGCCATGTGCATTTGCTGCAATTGCAGCTGCAACAATCTCGTCTTGAGTCACTTGGCCTTCTTTTCCATAGGCTATGTTGGCTCCTATGCTCTCATTGAACAGTACAGGCTCTTGCCCGACAAGACCCATTTGCTGCCTCAGCCAATTTAACTTGAATGATTTTAGGTCACACCCATCAAGGAAGATGGAACCTGAGTCAGGGTCATAGAACCTTTCTAGCAGTGCAATCACAGTTGATTTGCCACTTCCGCTTTCCCCAACTAGTGCAACAGTCTTAGTCAGATTTATTAAGAAAAAAAGTTAGCTATCATCATCCAGACTTAAAGAAAAACTTCATAAAAAAATAAAAATTTATGGTACAGCACTGCTTGTCAGACTTAATACCTTTCCAGAGGGCATCTTCAAGCAGAGGTCCCTGAAAATCTCTACATTTGGCCTGTTTGGATACCTGAAAGCAACATGTTTGAGCTCAATTTCCCCTTTCAAGTTCGCCAACTCCCTACCTGTATCAATGCTCGAGTCAATCTTAGACTTCCTGTCAAGAAATTCAAAGACAGAAGCTGCCGAGTCCTTGGCTTTGTTCATATCAGGACCCAATGCACTTGAATTTGAAACCCCAACCGCTGCCATGGTCAATGCAAAGAAAACCTAAATTTTTGCAAAATCAAACAACCAGTATTTGTTAACAGAGAACTATTCATAAAATAAAACAAAATTTAAATCAAATGTGGTAGTTTACCAGACAATACGACTAACTACTAAGTAACAAATGAGCTTTGGTCTTTAGCTTAAAACTTTAAATAAGAAAATATAATTATTTTGTACTGACCCGAAAGACTTGGCTGAAGGTAGCTTGATCCTTGTGAACAAATAAAGCGCCCACATAGAAGCAAAGAGCATAGCTGCAGTAAAGCAGCATGTACGCAAAGCCATAGCCAATTCCACTTACAAGTCCTTGCCTCACTCCCTGCTTCACCGGCTCAGCACATTTTTTCTCATAAGCCTCTAGAACCCGCTTCTCTGCACAGAAGGAAGCAACAGTGCGTATGCTGCCTACAGCGTCGTTAGCCACTGTGCTGGCTTCTTCATACTTTTTCTGTTTAAAAACAAAATTAAATTCTTTTGTATAAATGTAAGGTACAGTAAGAGTGGTTTAATTCTTAATTGCATCCGATTTCTTTTTTCAAGGTGCTTGTTAATTGTTATCATTTCTATATCCGAGCTATTGAATAAAGTGTTTTATTTACCTTCGCATCACCGCTAAATCCCTTCAGAAACATCATTTGAGCATATCCCTGTGCTCCAATGAAAGGAAGAATGCATATCACAATTAAAGCCAGCTTCCAGTTGGCAACCATTGCAATAACAAAGCCAGCAGTAACAGTAGCCAAATTTTGGACAATTAGTGCCAGTGAATCACCGACAAGTCCTTTTATGGCTGCCGCATCTGCAGAGAGCCTTGCACCTATTGCACCACTGAAAAAGAAACTATTTTAAACAGAGAAAATTGGCAGAAAAAGAGAGAATCGTTTCACTTTGAAATGTGTACCTAGAGTGTGATGGTTCATCAAACCAGGCAATTTCCTGATGCACAATTTTCTCGAAGCACAACGAACGAATCCGTTCTATAAGCTTTCCTCCCGCAAATCCAAACAAATAATACTGAATAGGGAGTGCAACAAAGCCTATTGCACCTAGAAGCACAAAAATACCAGCCCAAAACCTTGAGTCCTTTCTCAGTTGATGAGGTGGCTCAAAGAAGATCTTAATAGCTGTAGAAAGCAACAAGCCAAACACGGGTAGAATAACTCCATGCACAGCCGCTGCGATGGTACCAAGTAATAGCACTGGTGTTTCTGGCTTGTTGAGGCTAGCAAGACGTGTGATTGATACATCTCCATTCTTTGGTATTTCAGTTCCGAGTTTTTCTTGATCATCAGAATTGTTTTGGGCCGAACGGTTCTTTTTGAAGGAAAAGGAGAAAGAACTTCTTTGGCTTAAGCTGTGAGATGAAATTCTGGACATTGACTGCTCAAACGAAGATCTTGAACCATTGGATAGAGCAGAGTTTTTCTGTTCAATTGCTAATACGGCTTCTTCGTTTTGTGCATTCAACTCTTGTAACCGTATGAGTTGTGAGTATGCCCCGTCAGGATTTTTTATCAATTCTGCATGTGAGCCTGTTTGACAAATTAAAGAAGAATACAGTAATGAAAAAGACAACATTAATATAATGACAAATTAATTATTGTAAGATGTAAATTAAAAACCAAAAGAGGAAACCTTGCTCAATTAGCTTCCCTCGATGCACCACTGATATTGCATCAGCACCTTTTACTGTGCTAAGACGATGTGCAACAACTATAGTGGTCCTGTTTACCATGATCTTTAAAAGAGCATCTTGTACTACTTTTTCAGACTCTGCATCAAGAGCACTTGTCGCTTCATCGAGGAGTAGAATCTTGGGATTCTTTAAGATTGCTCTAGCTATTGCTATCCTCTGTTTTTGACCTCCTGACATTTGGGTCCCATGCTCACCTACCATTGTATCAAGCCCCTGCAAGATCATATCCATTTATAAAACCAAAATCAATCATTCTACATCAATTGTAACGGACAATGACAAAAAAAAAAAAAAAATCCAAGTTCCTTACATTGGGCAACTTGTCGATGAACTTTGCGGCATTGGCCATCACAATTGCTCTCCTGATCTCTTCATCTGTTGCACCTTTCTTTCCATACTCAATGTTTTCCCTAATAGTAGTTGTGAACAAAATTGGCTCTTGGCTCACAAGCCCAACCTGCTCCCTTAACCAACTCAACTTCATGTTCTTTACATCAACACCATCTACCAAGACCTCACCAGATTGAGGATCGTAGAATCTTTCTACTAGACTGATAACTGTAGATTTGCCGCTCCCGCTCTCCCCAACCAAGGCCATGGTTGTGCCATGTGGTACAAACAATGAGAAATTGTTGAATATTAGTTGGTCGGGTCTTGCAGGATAGGTGAAACATACATCCTTCAGTTCTATGTCACCTTTCATATGTTCTAGAACGATGCCATCTGGGCTGTAAGAATCAATCAAGGGTTTACGATAGATTGTCTCAAACATTTTGTATGCTGCCGATTGACCTGAAGCAAAGGCATTTATGCAAGGCGATGCCTGTCCTAGTGACCTGGACAAGAAATCATAACAAAGAAAAAAGGATGTAGTCAAAACAGAGAGTGCAAACCCTTATTTGAATTATATCTTATTAGTTTTCTCCTTTTTGTTCTTGTCTTGTGTCAATCAGACAAACATGCGGCTAGATTAAAGCTAATTTATGCTCAATTGCTCAATTAAGTGTATTAATTTAATGATAATTTCTTTGTTGCAATATTGAGGGTTATTAGAGATTAGATTGAGCTAAATTCATTTCCTTGCAAAACTGAGGATAATTGGTACCATGGCGAACATCCCAAATTCAGATCAATACAGGCAAAAATTAGAGAAACTTACATTGCACCAGTCATGATGGCCATGATTACATTTATGATAGTGCCTCCTGTGTAACCTTTATCTATGATCAGCCTTGATCCATACCAGATGGCTAAACCATAGCTAGAAAATATACAAAGGAGAACTGTTCCAATTCCCGTGCCTGCAGCTGTACCCTGGTGCACTGTCACATTGCGAGCTGATTTCAAGAGGTTGTCATACTTCCCCGTTGCCTTCTTCTCTCCAGTGAAAGAAACAACCTAAAATTTCATGTAATCAAACTTCTTCTTAGTATATTTCAACATTGAGTTAGCTTTTCCAAAAAGATTCATGGTAAAATGACATTAGTTCTCTTAAGCTTCTGAATGCCACATTGACTTTAAATATCTTAAATGAAATAATACTCTGAAGCTAAATGAAATCTTCACAGGAAGTCCTCAGAAAGATTGCCAAAAAAAAAAAAAAAAACCAAGGGTGTGCTTTAAAAATAATTTATAAAATTAAAATAAAGCAAAGAAAAAAATTATAATGTCGCAAGATGACGACACCGCTCCAACTTTAATCTAAAACAAATTAAAAATCATAATCCCTTCAAAGATAGCAACATAAGGTCTGAAGTTACTAAAATCAATTTAAAAAAAAAAATTAACTGATTGCAACAGTTTTGAGATGTAAGAATTGAGTTCATGAACTCACAGTACGAATTGCGCCTATGGTCTGTTCGACCACGTTCCCAGCTTCAGTGTATGCCAATTGACTTCTGGCTGCAAATTTTGACATCAGTACTGACATGACCCCACCGGCAATTGCTATGGGAGGCAAGCAGGCAAGCAAGACAATAGCTAGATGCCATCCTTTGATAAAAGAAATCACGAATCCACCTACAAACGTCGATACCAGCTGGAGAAACTTCCCAACCTAACAAAAGTAATTGATGAGAACAGATCATTATAATTACAAAATAAAGCACATTATACAAGTAATTATATCTTCAACTCTGTAGTGCACTAGTTCCATCATCTCTGTGCTAAATACAATAAAACAAGTTACACAGGAAGAAGTTCAAGAGACATTCTGTTATCTCTGTGCTACACACACAAAGAATTCTCCAACCCATCAACTATTGGGGCGTAATCCCGAGCTTCAAATCTCTCTACTAACTATAGAGGTTCACCACAAACAGACTTATATCTGCTATTCATAGAGGATCAAAAGACAGCCAACATTGCCAAATACCAGATATCTCACCAAAAGGAAAGTTGCCAATCCCAAAGGAAGGTTTCAACAATACACACCCGATTCCAAACATCCAAACCGCTACATATTTCTTCTTCTTCTTCTTCTTCTTCTTCTTCTTCTTCTTCTTCTTCTTCTTCATTATGATCATCTCTCCTTCTCTTCCTCTTTCATTGGTATCTAAAGTGACAGAACCAGAGAAAATTCCCTGGTTTGGGGCTGTGCCTCTCACTCTCCTTGTGCTTGGCAGGCAATTAAAAATATAAAATGCTTCCTTGAGAAAGTAATAAAGAAGGAAGACATCATACCTTTTCACCAATGGCATCTTGGATCAAGATTGTGTCACCAGACATTCTTCCAATCACTTCTCCCGTTGTTGTCTCGGTGTCAAAAAACGCAATATCTTGTTTAAGTATTGTCTTAAGGTATAAACCGCGAATTCTTGCTGATTGTCTTTCTCCCGCCACAATCCAACTTCCCACCTCTATCAATTCAATTCATATGTTAATTATCTCTCTCAAAAAAAAAAAAAAAATCTTCTTGCCACTTGCAACTCTTTATCATGATTAATGGAATCAGAACAAATTTCTCAGTTACAAAATGCTGGGCTGGTTTACTTGTTACAATTTTGAAAAAAATTTGGTCGTTTTTTATAAAGTATACATGTTTTACTGATGATGTCAATATTATAATTCGTTTTTGATAAAGTATACATGTTTTACTGATGATGTCAGTATCATACAACTAAACACTAAAATGTATGTAATTAAGATTAAAGGTAAGCAATTAATAGATTCAAAATTGACAATTTCAAGAGTTTTTGTGGCATCCATCGAATTAGAGTGTTGTATGAATTTGGAAAGCGTAAAACCTAATAATCATGTGAAAAGTTGATATTTCAGTGTCACTAAGGATTAAGACATATTATCCTTGTCGGGTCAAGTAATTGATATTCCATTTCCTTGGCTATGGTTAAATGCACTTAGTACTTAATTATCATGTAAGTACACTTACGAAGAAATGCAGCAACCCCTGATCCAGCAGCAAGATATACAAACTTCAAAGCTATCTGAAAGGTCAAAAAAAAAGGATCAAACGTCACGTACTGTACTTAATTAAATCTCGGCAAAGCAATATATTCACCAAACTAAATATTATAATTGACTAGCTTTTAATTAACATTCACTTTCATCATATCCTTGTTAGGTGGTACATAGAATCATAGATATCAAAAACACTTGAGGAGGGTTCCAATAGCTCGTACCTTTCATATCTTATCATACCTCATATTTTATATCTTTATTTTCAAAATTCGAACTGTCGATCAGAACCACTCAACATGATATTCATACTAAAATATGTTTGGAGATGAAATTTTATAATTTTTTAAAACATTTTACTATTTTTTTCATATGGGTAGAAAATCACTTTTTTTTAACAGTCCGGAAACAGTGATTTTGTATCTATCTTAAAAAATAGTAAAAAGTCTCCAAATATTATAAAATTTCATCCCCAAACATATTTTAGTATGGATATCATGTCGGTTTGGATCGACAGTTTGAACTTTGAAAATGAATATATAAAGTATGATGAGATATGAAAAACATGAGGTATTGGAACCCTCCTCCAAAAATTTGGCATTGGCTGGAATTTTTGTTTTTTTTTTAATATATTTCAAGCAATCTAGTTTCTCAAAATTTAGACGTAAAAGTTTTATTTAATTATTTTTCGTACTTTTTTTTATTGGTTTTATAAAAGTCCAAGGTAGGCCCTTAACCTATACATTTAAAAAGATTACTTCATTCTGGCGTTGAAACTAAGCAAAAAATTTGCTTGAACCATTGTTAAGAATATACTCTGAAAAAGAGTAGTGTTTGCACCAAAATTGAACCAAAAACAAGAATCCCACGAGCAATCATAAACGTATGATATATAGAAAACATTAAAAATTTCAACTAAATCCTAGTCTAAGATTGTTTATATCATTTCCATGAATCATCACTATTCAGATTAAAAAAAAAAAAAAAAAATCTCGAGGTAGGACAATATATTTTTGCCCCTGAATTCAAACCGTCTAAATTAAAATACAGAAACATTTAATGAAGAAGGACAAAAGAAACTATTTCAAGAAAATA
Organism: Carex rostrata; assembly: GCF_964058835.1. Lineage (NCBI taxonomy): Eukaryota > Viridiplantae > Streptophyta > Magnoliopsida > Poales > Cyperaceae > Carex > Carex rostrata. The sequence continues at coordinate 8,114,296 of NC_135936.1, forward strand.
TCAAGAAATATTTTTCACAATAATTTTCCCTTGAGCGAAATCCAATAAAAAAATGTCACCTTTGAAACCTGATGCACAACATCATCTTTAATGGTGGTTCCAAATGCATCAATCAATTGACCAAAGATGAGGGTCATCAAAGGCATGGCGAGGCCATTGGCAATTGCTGAGACAAATCCAACAAACATCAGAAGCTTGTCGTACCCGTCAGAGAAGGCGAAAAGCTTGTAAAATGGCACTCTTTCATCTTTCTTGGTTTCTTTTTTGTCTAAGGTTGCCATCTGATCTCCTTAATTCGTACAATGCGACGTAACAACTATATATATTGCCAGGCTCCAAGTTTCTATCCCTTCAACGCCTTTATTTTATTTGCTTGATATTATTTCATGGAAACCATGCAAAATGATTCTAAATTTTGGGAGATGAGAGAGAGAGAGAGAGAGAGAGATAGGGAAAGACAGAAGGTTTATTCCCTAGGCAGCCTCTGCCAGGATTTCAAAAAAAAAAGACAGAGAAGGTTTATTGTTGGAATTGAGAGAAATTGGGCGGTTAATTGCGAGTTTTTTCTTTTCAAAAATAGTAAAGTTTAAATAATTACTTTCTAGAATACCTAAAAAAAGCAAGTTAAAAACAAAGAAAATAAAGTGAAGTAATAATTAGAGAATTTTTAGGGAACTATGGGGAGGTAAATGTGACGAAAGCTTCCAAGGTTGCATCTAGAAGATCTGAGGTAATTTTTTAAGATAAATAATAATTCGTGCTACTAATAGTACTATATAAATATCAATTTGTAGATTTATTTTTGGTTCAAAATTTTTTAGAATAATTATATTGATCCCCTCACCCCTGTCCCCCTATTTAACCCCGTACTCTCTCTCTCTCCAAATTAACTCCCTTAACTGCCTTTTATCCCCGCATTAATTCCTCTAAGAATTTCCATTTATCCCCGCATTAATTACTGCCCTTTAATAACAATCCCCGCATTAATTAACAATCCCCACATTAATTATACTGTCCTCTAATAACAATTCCCGCATTAATTATACTATCATTTAATAACAATTCCTGCTAATAAATATTTATCTGTTTATTGATGTTCAAGAAAGTATTTATCATTATTCTGACAAATATTTATCCTTATGTCTGAAAAGTATTTATCATTGTCCCTGACATGATAATACTTTGATTTGATTAAACATTACTTATTGACAAGTTCAAGAACAAAGTTCAAGAAAGTATTTATCGTTGTTCTGACAAGTATTTACGATTATATGTGGGAATTATTTATCATTATCACAGATGTTTTACTGTAAGTTGCAATTATGTCTGAGAAATATTTATCCATGTAACATAAAATATTTATTCATGTAACATAAAGTATTTATCATTATGTCTGAGAAATATTTATAATTGATATTTTACTGAAAGTTGCAATTATGTCTGATAAGTATTTATCCATGTAACATATAGTATTTATAAATATATCATAAAGTATTTATTCTTATATCTGAGAAGTATTTATCATTGATATTGTACTGAAAGTTGCAATTATGTCTCATAAGTTTTTATCCATGTAATATAAAGTATTTATCCTTATGTCTGAGAAGTATTTATCATTGGGTGAGGGGATAGTTTATTTAATGGTCCCCAATTGTGCGGGGACAATCCAGAAAAAAAAGGAAAATTTGTGCGGGGATAAATGACAAGTATTTATGAGGGGATTGTTTATTTAATGGTCCCCATGTGCGGAGATGATTAAAAAAAAAAGGAAATTTTGTGCGGGGACAACTAATGGATTGATTTATTATTTTCTAAATAGAGATCATTGCATAGGGATTAACACTTTGCAAATTCACGATAAATACTTTGATGCTTCAAGTTAAATACTAACAGTTTCTGCGGAGTATTAATTATTGAGCGGTCTCCCCCCATGATATTTTTGACAGTTTGTGAGGGGTTTGCGGGGATAGACCTGCGGGAATTGTTATCATGATCCTATTTTTTATAGTAGTATACATATGCCGATAATATGTTTTGGATAGCGTCATAGGTACCTTGTTCTCACATCGAAAATCTATTGAATAAATTCCAAATAATACATTTAAATCATTTTTTAAGGTTGAAAGCTAAATATCTCCCAACGTTTATATTAAGAAATAAAATAAGTATTGGATAAAGTTAATTGGGAAGAATTGACTTGACTGTTAATTGTCTTTGGCTTGTTATTGTTATGTTTTGTTAGTGAGTCCGGCTAGTATAACATCGGTGTCATGTGACACTAATTTCAAAATCAATTAAATAGACTTCAAACGACTAATCAAACCGTTCAAACCAATTTACTTTATGAGTGATGCGTTTACATACAATTTTTTTTATATTTTCGAGTTATTTTAGTATCAAATCAAGCAATAAAATTGTTGGAAAATGAATGTATTAAAATTAACTTTAAAACTCACACATTTGACCGCTTGACTTGATACTAAATAAATTCAAAAAATTATAAATTTTGATGTAAACGCACAACTAATGAAGTAAATCGGTTTGAATGGTTTGGATTCACCGTTTGAAATTGATTTGATAGGTTTTGGAGTTAGTGTTATATAGTCTGAAATGACACTGATGTTATACTAGCCATACTCTTTGTTAGTTTGATGTTATGTGTGTTTGTGGTAGTTATGTTTTGTTTGTTTGATATAGGAACTTTATTTTGATTGTTTGGTGCTGCTATTTCTGTGTACCTATGTTGTTTCAACAGCTGTATGATTTATTGTATTTGATTTTAGTATCTATTTTGAATACTAGATTAGGTATATTTGATTTCAATATATGAAATCGGTATAATATCTCCACTATTATTTAAAAAAAGAGAGAAAAGAAATAGAAAAGTATTTATAGCACCTCATGGTGAGTACATTGCAAATATTTTGAAAAAAACACCGAAAGTAAAGGGCAAACTGGTTTGACGTTAAACTCAATGAATTAAAAAATTATGAATTTTTTATGTAAACATGTCGCTTATGAAGTACATCGATATTAACAGTTTTGATTCGACTTAAAAAAAAATAACAGTTTGAATTTATTGTTTAAAACATATTCAATGAATTTTTAGATAACAGTATGGAATGTCTTATACCATCGATAGCATAGCAACCAAATTCGTATTAAAAAATACATTATTTTGCCATAGTATGTAGGTAAAATTTTCTACTTTTGCCAAAAAATAAACACACTTATTTTCTTACTAGCATCATGTATGTGTGTTGCAACGGAGACATATTACAATAGAACACAAAAATTCTCATAAAAAATGACATATTTTAATTATAAAAATAGACTTATGAGAGAATGATTATTCAACAATACCCATGAATGATATTAAAATAGATTAGTTTTAAATTCAAATTATAAATAAAAGGTCATCTAGTATAATAAGAAACAAATGAGTTCATTTAAATGACCAATAAATTATCAATTAAACCAAAAGTTTTTTAAAAATATTTAAAAAATGGAAAGAAATCAGGACTGATCCGAAAATTGAGCATGTGCAATTTGTGTGTGGGGGGGGGGGGGGGGGGGGGGGGGGGGGGGGGGGGGTTTAGGAAAGTTTTTCGAAAAAATGAGAAAAGAGGAGGAATTTACAGATTCTGTGAGATTGAAAGCGCTGGAGAGGCGCCAGCAAGTACGTGCCCAAATAAATTTGGACTTCTACAAATAAAATTACATTAAAATCGATGCATAGCATCAAACATTGGTAGGCGATTTGATTGAAGAGCAGATTCTTTTAATCACAACTGTTTGGTAAATCAGAACATCTGCATGCTTAATAAGAAAAAAGAGATTATGATAATAACTTGGTGAAAATTTTAGCAACAAAACAACAGCATGATCCGGATTAATTTAACAATATGTCTCTGTATAAATATAAATAGGGCCTTGATAATTATCCCCCCACTCTCATTCCTCCATTATCCTCCCAATTTTATCTGTTCAATCTTGTCAACATTTCTCACGATCTATAAAGAATTTTGCGAATCTAAAACCACGAACGTCTTTTACGCAATTTTATCTTTCAAATGAGATCCATTATGACATACTTTCGAGCTCGTCATCACACAAGTATTTATACCTCGTCATTTAAGTATTTATATCTAGTATTTTCACATATGACATTGCTGACATTTAAAAGTATTAATATTAAGTATTACAAGTATTTATACCTGTGTGGTCAACTATTTTTGTTAGAGAAAGGTTGACGCATGGACGATTAGGGAAGGTTGATGCAGAGATGCGGGGTCCACGATTGGGAATAAATACTTACAAGTATAGGTATAAATACTTGCACGATGAGGTATAAATACTTGTGTGACGATGAGCCCGAAAGTATATCATCATGGATCTCATTTGAAAGATAAAATTGGGTAGAATACGTTCGTGGTTTTAGATTTGCAAAATTCCTTATAGATCGTGAGAAATGTGAACGACATTGAAAAAAAAAAACTCACATCTAAAAATGTGCATGATTCTTCTCCCTATGTAGTTTGAGTGGTCCCCCATATAGTCATATAAAGTTAGACATGCAAGTATTAATATCTTAATTTGCAAGTATTAATATTTTATCTTTCAAATATTTTATACCTATGAATTTAATTAAACTTGGAAGACCATAATGTTTTGAATAAATTTAATTAAACTAAGTTAGTTTATGGAAGTTAAAATATGTTTAAGAGATGAGATGATGATAGGGAGATGCGGGGTCCACGATTGGGAATAAATACTTACAAGTATAGGTATAAATACTTGCATGATGGGGTATAAATACTTGTGTGACGATGAGCCCGAAAGTATGTCATCATGGATCTCATTTGAAAGATAAAATCGTGTAGAATACGTTCGTGGTTTTAGATTCGCAAAATTCCTCATAGATCGTGAAAAATGTGGACGACATTGAAAAAAAAAATCCACCTCTAAAATATGTTTAAGAGATGGTGGGATGAGAGTGGAGTGTTTCATATAATTATTCATATAAATATGTAATAGGGAATACAAAGATAGTTAAACTAAGTTCCTTAATTTGTTATTGTTAATCCTCGAAAAATTAATTGTACGGCAATTGGCACAGCTCAATTAAGTTATAGTTCCTATAGCCCTAAATGATATTTCAGTCATTTAAAACAATTTTCCATATTAAATTATTAAGACTATTATTATTTGTTAAGTGAGATTGGTCCTATTTAGATAATATAATTGTGTCACTAAAGTTCATTACTGTATGTCTATGTCATCATAACCTTCATTTATGTATAAAGCAATCCTAGTGTATTTATATATTACCGTGAATTATATTGTTTAAATTTCATCTTGACATTAATTCTTGGGAACTCTAATAATCTTCTTTAATTACTACCAAGAAAATGGATAAATCATTCCTCCAAGAATGAATATTCAAAGTTAGAAAATTCTAAATTTGTTGTTTTATACGATATCCTTGTAATTTCCCTAAATAACATATATACTAGTTGATAAAATGAATGGAACAGGTATGGATAATAATTAAAAAAATTCTGACATTAAATGCGGCCGATTTTTTTATTTATATCAATTTTTTTTTAAAAATTAATCAAAGAGGGGCTGTATTTCAAAAAGTATCCACACTGGAATTTTTTTTTTCCGGAAATGGGATTTCCCGGTCTCCAATTTTTTTTTATAAACTCATTTACACACACACACACAGACACGTGTATTATATTATATATATTTTTTTTGAAAGAAGTGGGATATGCCACCGATTTCCATTGCAAGAAACCATTATAAAGTTCATTGGTACCAATGGTACCAACCAAGTACAATACAAGCATATTGATAAGTTAAACTAACAAACAAAATATGCAAAAAAAAACAGAAGACTTAAAACCCTATTACAACCTGCATATCACTCATATACCTAAGGAAATAAGCAAAACAGCCCCTGAAAAGCTATCATATCACCAATATACCAACATATGCATAATAGACCCTGCAAGCTAAGAAATCTCAAAACAGTTTATCAAAGCAAAATATGCAAAACAGATACTATTATAACAAAAACACATAAAGCAGCTTCAATATCTTCACCCTCCATCTGTAGCCTCACCCTTCGTTATGCTTCCTGTCCCAAGCATAGGGGTTATAGTCCGAGTATCCTCCATATGGGTAGCAAGTAAACCCCCTAATAGATCCTTTGCATCAGGAGGTAAGATATAGATTAGTTTCTCTAGAGCCTCATATTTCTGAAGAAAACACCAAAATTTAACAAACACAATTATTTGTGTACCTAGATTGTGGGGACCTTTTGCAGCCCCCCCCCCCCCCCCCCCCTTTAAAAATTAATCTATTTCTCTCGAGCCACACAGTCCACAAGACTACACCTATTATCATCAAAACCAAATTATCACCCTTCATAGGTATACATGTACCTATATCCCACAAGTCATCTAAACTTACACAAGTAAACACAACATTATTGTACCTAGCTATCCAGTGCCATATCTGACTTACCATGGAACAAGTTAGAAACAAATGAGACGGTTTCTTGCTCATGACAGAAAATACATGATTGATCTCCCGCCATCCCCTCTTATTATATTATATATACATACACACATATTATATTATATATACATATTATAAAAAAAAGAGTTTATATATAAAAAAAATCCAAACGACGTTTATAAACAAAATACCGATCGTTATATGCCTACCGTTGGTGTTAAGACCGGAAATTTTTTTGCCGGTTTGGGTACTTTTGAAATTCTAGCCCATGTTTGGTTATTTTTTTTAATTTTTTTTGGATATAAATAAAAAATTTATATGTATAATATATGTATATCTATATGTATATCAAATTTGATATCTGCTAGTAAATCAGCAAGTCTGGACTGATGCAGAGATCAAACTGCAAAAGTGATTATACCAACATGTAGAGCATTCAAAAATACACAGAATTGACAGAAATTTCAATTTATTTGGATTTTTCTACAGTTAGTTATGAATTTACAAAGTTTAGTTTTCAAAAAAACTTTAAATAACCATAATTTTGGCTAGGAAAGTCGGATTTGGGTGTATGATCACTTTTCGGAAAGGGGGAGACGAGACGGATCCGAATATCACCCCGGGAGTCACCCCTGGGCATCCGAAGCATTATAATTAATAAAAAAACATCATTTAGTGCCTTAAAAATTCAGTTTAAGTTTTCGTTCAATGGTAGGCATACAACGATCGGTATTTTGTTTATAAATGTCGTTTGGGCTTTCTTTTTTTTTCAAACTCATTTTTTATAATATATGTATATGTATATAAAATATAATACATGTATAGATATGTATATATGTAAATGAGTTTATAAAAAAAAAATTGGAGATCGGGAAATCCCATTTTCGAAATTTTTTTTTCGGTTTTGGGACTAAAAACCAGAAATTTTTTTTCTAGAATTGGATGCCGGAATTTTTTTTTTCCGGTTTTAGAAAAATAAATATAAGACATGAATTTCAAGAAATTGGTGCTAAAACCGGAATTTTTTTTTCCGGTGTGGGTACTTTTCGAAGAGTATGGCTAATATAACATCAGTGTCATTTCAATCTATATAACACCAACTCCAAAACCTATCAAATCGAGTTCAAATGGTAAATCTAAACCGTTCAAACCAATTTACTTTATGAGTGATGCGTTTACATGTAAACTTTTTATATTTTCGAGTTATTTTAGTATCAAATCAAGCGGCAAAAAAATTGAAAAATGAATGTATTAAAATTAACTTAAAAACTCACACATTTGACCGCTTGACTTGATATCAAATAAACTCAAAAACTTATAAATTTTACATGTAAACGCACAACTATTAAAGTAGATGGGTTTGAACGGTTTGGATTCACCATTTGAACTCAATTTGATAGGTTTTGGAGTTAGTGTTATATAGACTGAAATAACACTGATGTTATATTAGCCATACTCCTTTTCGAAATACCTCTTTGGTTATTTAAATTTTTTTTTTGGATATAAATAAAAAAATCGGTAAATGCGGGATAGATCAACAAATAAAATAAAAAAAGTATAATAATTAATAGGGAGCATCTAGCTATCCCCCTGTAATAATCCCCCATTTCATTCCCCAGTCATTAACTACTTCAATAACTACTAACTAACTAGGGGGACCACTTACTATTTGGAGACCACATAATATTTGAAAGATTTTACAACTGACGCGCGCAAGTATTCATCTGTAATGCATCAAGTATTCATATATAACACATCAAGTATTCATATCTAACATATCAAGTATTAAAAAAAACTGGACACGTTTTTAGAGGTGAGATTTTTTTTCTTCGTTCAATCTAATCAATATGTTTGACGATTGGTGATGAATTTTACAAATCTAAAACCACGAATATTTTTTACATAATTTTATCTTTAAAATGAGATCCATGATGATATACTTTCGAGTTATTCGTTGTACAAGTATTCATCCTCATCGTGCAAGTGCAAATATAAAATCACGAACATTTTATACACAATTTTATCTTTCGTATGAGATCCATGATGACATACTTTCGAGTTGTCTGTTGCACAAGTATTAATATCTTGTCACGCAAGTATTCAGCCTAAGATATTAAGTATTCATTTATACACATTGAAGTATTCATTCATATATCTCTATTTTTTTTTCAAAATTTATTTTTATGTCATTTATTTAATAAACAGTGGCCTAATTCACCATTAATAAAACTTTGTTCTTTGCAAAACTCGCTACTTCATGAGGAAGGGGAACATAAACATGAAAATGATTAATTGCATATACATATACAAAATTATTTCGATACGATTGACAGTGACAGATCCGACCAAGTAGAGACGTGCTCTAATATTCATTCATACACATTGAAGTATTTATTCATACACGTTGAAGTATTCATTCTCGGCACGCATGCTTGATTGGGATGGAGTGACGGATGATCTCCGGCAGAATTTTCGCTGGAGCGGGAGCAGCAGGCATAAAGGGAAAAAAATCGAGGTGAAAGTGTAAGAGGGAGGGAGCTTATTGTATTTATCATTTCGAGGTGGGAGAGGGTGGGAGGTGGGAGATGAAGGGGAGCTTATCGATGAAAAAACGGAGGTGGAGGAGGAGGTGGGATGCGGAAGAGGGAGAGGGAGGTAGAGGCAGAGGTGAGGTGAGGTGAGGTGTGGGGTGAAGGTGAGAGAGGGAGGTGGGAGAGGGAGGCGGAGGTGGACGTGGGAGAAGAAGATGGAGGTGAAAAAAGAAAATAGAGGTGGAAGAGAAAGGGAGAAAGAGAAAAGAAATAAAAGTTGTTAAAAATAGTAGTTATAATTATAGTTAAAATAGAAAGTTAGTTGGGGGATGAAATGGGGAATGGATAGGTGGGGGAAATTATAATTACCCTAATTAATAAGAAGCTGAGAAAAAAAAAAGACGAATGGGGATAGATTCTGAGGTTATTATGCCTACGCCACTATATTAATTATTTCATAAAGTAGTAGGCATTAACTTTAGTAAAACTTAATTAATTCCTCTGCACTTGTCTAAAATATCTATCTTTTCAATTAGATAATTTTAGTGGTGCCGTACGTGTTCAGAGTATGTCCGATGCCCATCGGACTTATTTGGTTAGATGGGTATAGTGACCATCCGATTGTATCAAGATTTGTGCGCTCCGTATTAAAATCTGTGCCCGTCTGTATTAATTTCTATGTGGACAGATTTTAATGCTAATTGTACGGTTATGGAGCTAATTGAATCTAAAAGTAAGTCCAATGCCCATCGGACCTACTCCTATCTCATGCCGTACGTTGCATAATAAAAACTTGATCACCTCACCGAATTGGAAACGAACATTAATGTCTGTTAGTAGTGGCAGACCAACGTAAGTGAATGGAGCACTTTATGTTTTTCCTATATATATATATATATATATATATATACCTTTTTTTATATAAAAATTCTTTAAAGTAATTAAGCAATATAAAAAGATTTAAATTTAAATTTTTTGCATATATGCCATATCATTAACATTCTCATTAATATGATTCTATCATCTCTTCTAATTAATTTATTATGATTGGGCGACTAATATTTTTTTCATGGTCTCTCATTTAATATAAACACATGTTTCTTTCTCTATATAATATATATAGAAAATTTTATGCACAATTAATCATATTATATTTTACTATAAGATTTTTCGGTTTTTGAAAGAAATTATATATTTAAATTTAACATTTACTTAATTGTAAGATTCTTTTATAGAAATATTTATTGTACAAATTAATTATTTTAAAACAAATATTATTATTTTCAAAACGAAGCCTAACTGATTCAATCTGAAAAATTACAAATTTAGAATTTGAATGGTTTAATATAAATTGTAGCTTCATTAATTCAGTGTGATAGGAGAAATGAGCATAGCAAATCAATATATGCATGCATGGTTGGGTTTTAGCAAAATTAAATCCCTTTATGTATAGATGGTGACAAATGAAATTCATCATATACATATAGAAAAATAAAATTTGCATGTGGCAAGCACAACGCAAAAAGAATGTTACCTAAAACTTTCTAATAAAAGGAGATGGATTGGTGATAATAATTAAATGCCATTTATGTGATGCAGATGAAACCATTGCCACTTATGTATTTCGTGTAAACAATTTCTTCTATTTACATATAAAGTATCCAACTAAAATATTCTTTTTAATAAAAAAAGGAAAGTTATTACATTTCTCGTAGGATGTATGGTCCGATGTACAAGAAATTTGTGCACATCATACTCAATATTTCAATTCATAGAAGCAAAGAATATTTGATTGTTCAGAATAAGTCTTTTATTTTTCCATTTTAAACTGAAGGATTTCATGATACCATTAGGCTGATAAAAATTAAATTTTTTGACCATTTTATATGGATTTATGGACCTATTTTATTACGTTAATTCTATTCGAATAGAGGAGAGAGAGAACACAAAGAGAGGAATTTAGAGGAGAGAGGAGATACAAGGAGAGAGATTTCTGGTTCCTGAAATCCGGTTGGGATTTCAGCTGATCTTAATTCTACAGTGCTCGCTCTCCCAGAGTCTCTTTCTATATAAACTTTATGGCCACAAGCAAAGCTAATAAATCATAATTTTTATTTGAGTTTAGAAAAAGGTTCACAATAGAAAGAGAATAACAGTTCAAAAGCTGCGACCAATGGGCAAGACCAAGTTATCATAGTATAATTAGGATCTCTAAAATTGTACATGCATGTCATGAAGTCACGAACAGAGTCGGATGTACTACAGACCAAGCTAGTTCTAAACTCTTTCCTTTAATTCATTTGTAAGCTAGGAAGTTGTCTATTGTACACTTTATTATACAATACTCAAATATTTTCCAAGAACAGAATCACTCCAACCAATTGATATGAAACCTAGAATTTAATCCCCTATTCAAACGGAGGATTAAACAACAGAACATATATAGATGCAAACAATTCTACATTTACAAGAAACAAAAAGATGTCATGTAAATGTTCCACAAAATTTCATGACAATCATGTACACTCCAATTTTATTTTCTATCTTGGCCCAATCGAAGTTATGGTGACCCCATTTAGAGATTCTTTATGAGTTGAACCAGTGTCACGGCTCCTCAAAAAATCTATCACTGTATTTGATCTTGCATAATTTGATGGCTCGGTTGGTGAAGGCAACTGCATCTGATCACTGATTAGCATTAGCTGTACAGTTGACATAGTTGGTCTTTCTTCGGGGTTTTCTTGCACACAGAGCAGTCCTGTGTGGAAGCACCGAGACACCTCATTGGCAGAGCATGAATTACTGAGTGTTGGGTCTATGAATTCTGATGCTCGATCTTCGGTCCATAATATCCAAGCCTTTTAAATGTGTAAATGTAGATATATATTCACAAAACATGTAATGGAAGGAAACATATCAATACCACAGGCTCCTTCTATATCAAATATAAATTTGTGCAATTTGTGCAATCTTCTCAATATTTTTTTATGTGAAGGACACTATCATAGTGGTGTCCATTTCAACTACTAGCTGCTAATATACTGGTAATTCATATGCAAATATTTGCAAAGTATGAGATTTATTAGAAACTAGTTAATTTGAAATGCCTTACATGCTGAAGAAGAGTGTCGCCATGCTGTTGTAAATGATAAGCACTACAATTTCGTTGCCCGTTAAGTATCTCCAAAAGTAGAACACCAAAACTAAAAACATCTGATTTTATGGAGAATGTTCCATTCAATGCATACTCTGGGGCCATATATCCACTGTAGAAGCAACGCTTTTAATATGATTAAAAATAATATACCAAGGAATGAAAATATGAAATACAGATACTGACTTTTGACTATCATTATTTTGCTCTACGTTGAAATTTTAAAATACAGTAATTGATATCCTTGTGGTAGTTTCTAGTCCATTAATAATTGATTGTATCTTGTATAAACAATTAATTCTAATACAACCTGTACCAGGAGTTTATTGAACAAAACCTCTCTGCAGTAATTTACAAATTAAGATCCAAAATATGTTATGGATATCACATCATTGATAGGAAAACTAATACATGTATACGCAACAAGCAACATTTTTAGGCCATTTCTAAAAAAATGATATTATTTTTTGAGAAAACTTTGATGGTTAATTGTCCAACTTACAGGGTGCCGACAACTTTGCCAGTATTAACTTCATTGCTATCTTCGCCATAAAAACTTTTTGCCAAACCAAAATCAGAGATTTTGGGATTCATTCTATTATCCAACAGAACATTGCTAGCCTTAAGATCTCTGTGTATAAACGTCACTTGAGAATCCTCGTGTAGGTAAAGCAAGCCTCTTGTAATGCCCAATATTATGTCATGCCTTGTCTTCCAATCCAGCTGGGAACTCCTGTTTGAATCTGTGGATTCATACCAAAAAATACAAGTATAAAGAAAAAGGAATGAAGTTAACCAAGAGAAAATTTACAATGAACTCTACTAATTAGAAAAACTCTAGCTATATGTGTTGTAACGTTAGTATTTCATCCCAAATGCCTACTAATGTTCACACACACACACACACACACACACACACACACTTATATGGCATTTTTGCGTTTTTAATATCCAAATAGTCGATCCAAAGAGCTCAATATGGTCTCGATATTAGAATGTGCTTGAAGACCAAATTTGACATTTTTTTGAAATTTTTACTATTTTTTTTTAGAATTTTTCAAAATAGTGTTTTTCATATATTTTTTTATTAGATTTTATTTACCATATTAAAACAATGTTTTGAATAATTCTAAAAAAATAGTAAAATTTCTTCAAAAAATATATAATTTAATCTCCAATCACATTTTATATGGAGAACATGCTGAGCGCTTAAGATTGACTATTTAAACTTTGAAAACACAAAAATAACTTATGAGCACAACCGCCAAGAGAGAAAGCACCACCACTACCGAAGATCACCAACGAAGACCTACTCGCTTGCTTCTGGAAAGAGTACGAGTAGCTTCCCAGACGAAAAACGACAGAAAACAACGAAAGAGAACTAAATGCTGGAGGAGGATAAATTTGGAAAATACTGCTATGGGCCCTCTTTTCCTTCGATTACACCCCAATTTAGAGGGGACGATTTTTGCCGATCTAGGGTAAGACAGTAACCCTCTCGACTGTTCCTCCCCTCCCTAATATTTTTTCTGGAGCACGTAACTCTTCAATTTGTCCCTCTCCCTCCTTTTCACTCCCCTCTATTCCCCTCAACTGGAGCACGCCCTAAATAAACGCCCTAAATAGAGTAACCAATATAAATATCTCTCCTCCTTATTAAGGAGCTTAATGTCTAGATCCTGCAAGGGTCCTGATTTACTGTTTTTTTTTCAGAAGGATGCTCAGCCGTTGAATTTTCAGATCGCACATAGATGAATTTTCCAAATTATGCGCTTTAACACTTAAGCATACACTGGTTGCGCCGCATATGATCTCAGTGCTCGTAGACTGCGCGCCGCACCCATGGACCGCGCCTCTGAACCACGACCGGCGCCTGTGCACCGCGCACCCTTTTTTCTGCTGAAGGCGGGATTCGAACCCAGTTGGGTTCTATTGGTGCCAAAATTCTTACCACTGCACTAGAGTTCACATGTGTTATCTTGTAGATAAATATAGTATTTACTATTTTTCTCTACAAGCCGCATATGATCCCAGCGCCCATAGATCGCGCGCCGCGCCTCTGAACCATGCACGGCGCCTGAGGACCGAGCTTGTGCACCGCACACCTTTTTTTCTGCTGAAGGCGGGATTCGAACCCAGTTGGGTTCTGTTGGTGCCAAAATTATTACCACTACACTAGAGTTCACATGTGTTATCTTGTAGATAAATATAGTATTTAACTATTTTTCTCTACAAATTTGATTTAAATTATAATTATATAAATATCATATATAAAATAATAAAAAAATATATATATATTAATAGCCGTATCGTATCCTTCATTTTTAAAAATTGCCGTATCGCCGTATCCGTATCGTATCAGTATTATTATTGCTTTGAGATTTGTGCAGCACGTATTTGAACGGTTGATTTTCAAAAAGGTCACGCAAATAATGAAATAATGAAACGCTTGATCTTCTTCATTTTATAATATTTTATAATGAAATAATCTGTTTCCGTTGCAACGCACGGGTACGATGCTAGTATATATATATATATATATATATATATAGAGAGAGAGAGATGGGCTACGGTGAGTTGCGAAGTAAAATGCGTTTCTACTTCATGCCGTATTTTTATTTTGAAAGTCCAAACAACCGATCCAAACTGTTAGATGTTTAATCCATATTGAAATGTGCTTGGAGACCAAATTTTAGATATTTTGGAATTTTTTTACTATTTATTAAGCATTTTTTAAAATTGCTGTTTTACTGTGAACAGTAAAAACAGTAAAATTTTCTGGACCATCAGATCAGCGACTTTCAAAATTGCTTAATAAATAGTAAAAAAATTCCAAAAAAAATATAAAATTTGGTCTCCAAGCACATTTCAATATGGAGAACAAGATGAACGGTTCGGATCGACATTTTGAACTTTAAAATCGCAAAATATGAGTGGGAAGTAAAATAGTCGCTTTACTTTGCAACTCACCATAGCCCATCTCATATATATATATATATATATATATATATAGAGAGAGAGAGAGAGAGAGAGAGAGACCGGCTAATTTGCTGCCGGTAACATTTCTGCCCAAGGTGCTGTTGGGCTTTTTTTATTTTGTGATGTCCAAACAACAAATCCAAACCGTTAGATGTTTAATCTATATTAAAATCTACTTGGAGACCAAATTTTATATTTTTTGGAATTTTTTTACTATTTATTAAGCTGGTTTGAAAACCGCTGTTTACAGTAAATTTCTGCAGCATTGAAAATAGCGGTTAATGTCTAACATCATTAATGTCTAACTTCTATTTTCAGCATCCATATTCGATCTTTTAAAGTTTTGCTTCTAACATTTTAAAATGTTACTCGCAAGCATTTAAATCTCTATGTGCAATTAACTACATTTTAAATTTGAATAGTTTTAACTTCTAACTACTTTTGTATTCAAACCAAACAAAAGAAAGATTCATTTCACCAACTATTTTTTTTTCTTTGATCATTCTCGTCCATTTTTCCAATGATCCGTGATGAATTTTGCGAATCTAAAAACACAAATGTTTTTTACTCAATTTTCTCTTTCAAATGAGATCTATAAAAAAAAAATATTTTTGTGTTTTTTTTTTGAAGTTGCTGTTTTAATTTTTTTTTTTTGTAAAGTAAAGCCTATGAACATCATTTAAATGTTTGACACAACTACTTTTAACGATTGTATACAGAGGTCTAAATGTGTGATACTATATGATCGATATTAGATGTTTAAATGGTTGTAGACTGAGATTTAAAAGTTGGAAAATTTAAAGTCCTCATGAGATTAACTTAAAAAAATAATTTCAAAATAACTCAAAATAACTTTTTAATGGATCTCATTTGAAAGAGAAAAATATTTCTTCATCATTAATTCAAGATTTAATAGTCCTAATTACACGTGACTCACGCGACTATGTGTCGTGACGTGCCGTGTCGTATCAAACTTTTGAAAGATGGTCACGTCACTTGAATAGTCACAATACATAACATACGAATCACAGCACATGACCAACACACGTGCCATGTCATGTCATGATGGAACAATGCCGTGTCGTGCCATGACAAAACTATGTCGTGTCGTGACGAATCCGGTCACGATATGACTTTTTTAGATCCCTATTTACTACTCTGTTATGATTCACCAGAAGAAAAGTTTGCACTCTTATTAGTATTTTGTGCCTATCCCTAATCAAAATCCTAGATCTATTCCTGTCTAAGGAGGATATGCCGAACACTACCATAAAAACTAAATTGAAATTTAAAGACCTTAGGAGAGGGTCCTTTTTGTAAGATGTTGACAATTGTAAAAAAAAGATACTAAAATAAGGAGGCTAACTACTAGCTAAGAACCATAAACTTAGTACAATTGTGCAAATTTCGTATCTCTCCGAAAAGATACAAGTTTGATTTTGAAAAATATCATCTAAAAGATCCAAAATATCTAAAAAGGTACACGTTTTCTTTTGAAAAATATCATTTAAAAGATCCCAGAATACTGAGATTCTTTAATAAAAAAAAAATCCTGATAATTGTCCCTGCATCTTTATCTCCTCATTTATCCCAGCACTTAACTTCTATAACTGCTTTGGAGATCACAAAAGGTCCAACATTGATTTTTTTTTCTAAAATATTAATCTTCATACACAGAAGTATTTATATCTAAGAACAAAATTATTTATACCTAAGAACAAAAGTATTTATACCTATGAGGTGCATAATTTTTACATAAATAATTGTCTCTATAACCAAATCTCAAATTATATGGGGGGCCATATACGTTTTTAAAGGTGAATTTTTTTCTTCATTCAATCAAGTTCATATTTTTGACGATTTATGAGAAATTTTGCGAATCTAAAACCACGAACATCTTCTACGCAATTTTCTCTTTCAAATGAGATCCATGATGACATATTTTGGAGCTCGTCGTCACACAAGTATTTATACCTCATTGTGTAAGTATTTATATATATACTTGCAAGTACTTTTTACATATTATACTGGCTGACATTTGAAAGTATTAATATCAAGTATTACAAATATTTATGTCCATTGCATGAAGTATTTATACCTATGTGGTCAACTATTTTTATTAGAGAAAAGTTAATGCATGGATGATTGGGGAATGTTGATGTGAGGATGCGGGGTCCCTACTACATTTGATGAAGGTTGACGTGGGGATCATTGAGGGCTGGAAAATGGGTACGTGGTCATATGAAGTTAGGGTTTGGATCACGGGCAGGGCACGGGCGGGCCGGGCATACCTGGGGACAGGCACGGGCACGGGTACGGCGGGGATACGGGTACCACGGGCCGGGCATCACGGGTTTTTTTTTCAAAAGACCTGCCCTGCCCGTCTTATACTCGTGCCCATTGTACCCGCGGGGGACCGGGCGGTCCGGTTTTTTTTACGGTGTTGTACGAATATTATTATGTGTTTATAATTTGACTTTTAAAATATGAATAGTTCAATATCAAATAGTGTATATAAATAAATAAAATTTGTAACTTATATATAAAAATTATTCGTGCGAAAAATTTGTATATTTATTTGGCTAAGTACAAATCTATTTATTTATTTCTTTACACGTGTTTATAATTTATTTATATCTCGAAATTTTTAGTTTACATTTTAAATTGATAATATATTTTCTAAACGTTCATTTATTTTTAATAGGTTAAATAAAATATAAATAAAAATATATTAAAACAATATAAACGGGGGGGGGGGGATTTGAATTTTTTTGAAATTTTGAATATAAACGGGACGGGTACACGAGTATAGGGTACAAGGACACGGGCACAGGTACACGGGCACGAGCTCACAGGTACTACGGTCCGGGTATGCCCGAGTATTTTACCGAAAAACCAGGTCTGGCCCGTTTAATGCCCTTACTCGTGTACCCATTTACCCGTCCTATACCCGGGCTCGGGCACGAGTACCCCTGTTACGTTATGAAATTTTTACAATTAAATTCGAATGATTTAAAAGAAAGAATCGATAAATCATGTTAATAAAATGGAAGTTTAAACCTTAATTAAGGTTCCCCTAAATAAGTAAGTTAATTGTGAATTGAAACCGCGTCGAAATTTCGAGATTTTGGAATTTTATAGCCCCAGTGCGGATTAGGTTGACCGCAGTGCGGGTGGAAGCCATCCGCAGTGGCTCAGGCTTTTTCTGGAATTTTGCCAAAAAAATGACTAAGTAGTGAGTGCGGGTGAGGGATCCGCAGTGCGGATGAGTTTAGCCGCACTCATGAATTTCTGTATTGCACTGAATTTTCCTGAAATCGGCTAAGTAGTGAATGCGGATGAGGGTGAACCGCAGTGCGGATCAGGTTCATCCGCAGTAGGCTCGGACTTTTCCTGGATTCGGCTGACAACCGACTAAGTCTCGAGTGCGGATTAGGTAACCCGCAGTGCGGATTGGCTAATCCGCATTCAGGGTAATTTTAACCCTAAAACCCAAATTAAACCTTCTCTCTCTCTCACTTCACCATTATCCCCATTTCTAAGTTATTTTCGGTTAAGAGAGAAGGAAAAGATCCCGTGAGTTTCCGTTTCTTCCAGACTCCCGATTGTTGCGAGAAATCGAGTTTGGAACCGAGAAAGCAGCCGAGGATCTCTCAGAACCCTTCTATTTGGTATTTCTTTCTCTCCTTTTTACTTTCGAAACCTCGAATTTTCTCAATTTCTCGGATTCTCGTTTTAAACCCGAGATTTGTGCTCGAATTGCTCGAGGACTAGTTCCTCTACACTTCTTACTAGTTTGTTTGTCATTCTTTTTCCCGATTTCTTCCGATTTATGAAATCTGATTTCTAGGGTTTCGTGCCAAAATTGAAAGTTGGCATAATCGTGATTTGATTTGCCTAACCCGACCAATTAGACTTGTAATCGGTAGGGTTGCCTCCTGATCGTGAATTTTTAGAACATTTAACGGCCGATTTGAGGTTTTGACCAAATTAGGGTTAACCAAACGGTGAATCGAATTGATCCGAGAACCAAAGTAGTGAAACGGTGATTGATGGTTACCAAAGTGAAATAGTATAAGGCTAGAGGGCCTAGATGAGATTTTGTGTGGTTTTAGAGGATTTTGGTAAGAAATAATGAACCGAACGAATTGATACCAAAAACATAGGAATTGATTAGAGAAGGTATAAGCCCTAGAAGTAACTCGAATAAACCTCTGGATCCTGAACCAATGTTAAACCAAGTATACGCATAATATAGGTGTAGGCTCGGTCGAGCAAGAACTTGCGAGACAATACGAGACGTCCGATCCTTAAAATTAAGCGGTACGCTCGGCATACTAAGGTGCGGGATTCTTGGACTTGTCTGATACTTTATTTTCAGGAATTAAACTGTTTATTCGTTTGTCATGTTGAATGATTAATTGTTGCATATTTTGGAATTCATATTGCATATTGATTCTTGCATAAATGAGAAGGATTGAATTGTTTTAGTTAAGGTTGATTTGAATGTTGGTACGGTTATTAATTGTTTAGTTCTGTGAATTGTTCTTGATGTGAATGAATCTGCCAGGCCGACCTGTTTAGGTGGCTGGATAAGGTAACGGTGACCTATCCGTTGACCTGTGTTTATGAATTTGCCAGGCCGACCTGTTTAGGTGGCTGGATAAGGTGACGCTGCTGACTTATGCGTTGACCTGTGAGAATTTGCCAGACCGACCTGTTTAGGTGGCTGGATAAGGTGACGCTGCTGACTTATGCGTTGACCTGTTAGAATTTGCCAGACCGACCTGTTTAGGTGGCTGGATAAGGTGACGCTGCTGACTTATGCGTTGACCTGTTAGAATTTGCCAGACCGACCTGTTTAGGTGGCTGGATAAGGTGACGCTGCTGACTTATGCGTTGACCTGTTATGAGTTTGCGAGACTGACCTGTATGTGTGGCTTTGATATATATTTGCTTGAGATTTAGCAAAGTTGACCTGTATAGGTAACTTTGATTCCGTGTGTTGCATTTGTGTCAAGTTGACCTGTATTGGTGACTTGTAACCGAACCTTAGGAAATGGTTAAGCCAAACAGCAATTGCAGATGGGTGTCTGATAAAGGTTCAGCTTGGTTGGCCATCTGTAGGCGCTTGTAACCCTACAGATGTGGGTTTGATAACGGTTCAGCTCGAAAGAACATCTGTAATTGCTACCAGCCCTAATGAACTGAGTTAGGAATCGAGTTAAGCCAAAATAGATGTTGTGTTTTGAAATCCATATTGAAATTCCGTAAACTGTGTTTCAGGTTGATTAACTGTTGTCGAGTAGTGGCATTCTGTTATTTATGTTTTCTTATATACTGTTGCATTGTTATTGTTTGGGTTTCATTATTGAATATAGAGTTTGATTGCAAGTCCAATAATTCATATGTGGCAAAATTCGCACTGAGAATTTATTCTCACCCCCACCTTCCCCGTTATTTTACAGGTATTGGTGCGATGGATTCCGGAGAGGCACGAGAGTAGTAGGCCTTAGTAGCTTACCAGTATACGACCCTAGATATGTTTTGTTGTATAGATTTAGGGTAGGCCTCGTGGTTGGTATCCGGATGAGATACTTATATTGTATTATTTACTGTCCAGACTGTGTACTCTGATTATATATATTAGAAACTTGTTTTGAATTGCGTGTTGTTGGTTTAAATTGTGATTAGCCTTGTAAGCATACACGGCGTTGTATGCTTACGGCGGGGGACTGTTACTACCCGTGGCCGCGGGGTGTGACAGCTCTCTTCGGTGGTATCAGAGCTCAAGGTTTAAACCCTAACCGGACTGATAGGATACGTGAGTGGGGTACGTTATACTTGGGGTCGCACGGCTAACGACTCGTTCGTTCTATGAGATAAGTATATGCAAATCTAATGACTATTTTCTTCTTATTTAAGAACTATGGAAGGACGCCGAGGTAGGGGACGACCTAGAACTAGGAACCCACTGAACGAACCGATCGTTCATGTGAGCGAGGCCGGATCTGCAGGGCCTGAGGTCCAGAGAGTTGATCTTGGACCTGTAGGTGCGCAGAACCGGGATCGAGATTTAGACGAGAGGTTGATCGCGGCTTACGAGAGAGGTCGCCAAGCAGAAAGACGTGAGGTGGCACCGGAGGCTCCCCGAGGAGGTCCGGAAGATTTTAGGAGGTTGTACGACTCCTTCATGCGCCTTAATCCACCTCGGTTTAATGGCACTGGTGAGTATGCTGCTGCTGAAGAATGGCTCGCGAGCGTGAGTGCGAAGCTAGTTCTATGTAGAGCACCAGAACAAGATATGGTGGAGCTGGCAGAGCAACAGTTGGAAGAGGGTGCTAGGTTCTGGTGGGATGGAGCCCGACGTAGCTATGTCGGGGAGG
Source organism: Carex rostrata (assembly GCF_964058835.1). Lineage (NCBI taxonomy): Eukaryota > Viridiplantae > Streptophyta > Magnoliopsida > Poales > Cyperaceae > Carex > Carex rostrata. The sequence continues at coordinate 8,135,874 of NC_135936.1, forward strand.
AGGCCAAGATTCCGTGGGAGTGGTTTGAATTGCAGTTCACTGGACGGTTTCTGAGTAACATCCAGCGAGATGCGCTGCGGAGGAAGTTCCTAGACTTAAAGCAGAGTGGGCGAGCAGTGGCGGAGTATAACAACGAGTTCCTTGCCTTGTCCAGGTACGCGATTGATATACAGACTGATGTGGTGAGATACCATAGGCAGTACCTGGATGGACTGGATGGGGGGATATCGATGATTGTAGATACCCCTATGGCTACTGAGTTGCAGGCCATGATGGATCACGCTGAGCAAGTGGAGTTGCACAGCAAGAGAAGGAGGTCGGAGATGACAGAGAGGAATGTCAAGCAGAGGGAGGGCCAAAACCGACAATTTAGGTCAAGGGGAGGACCGTCGACAGTTAGACCACCCCTGAGACAGTTCATGGCACCTAGACCCCCTCCGAGGCAGATAGCAGCACCGGTACTCCGGCCGGATTTTGTTTCTGTGTGGTGCCGTTCATGCAACCAGGCACACTCTGAGAGCGATTGCAGACGCCACAACCAAGCGTGTTACACCTGCGGCAGCATGGAGCATTGGGCAAGAGAGTGCCCGAATGCGGCACTAGGGTTCCAGAGGAGCGGCGGTGGCAGAGGGCCCATGGGACGTGGATCTGGTAGACCACCATTCCGTGGTCGAGGTGCTTCCCAAACCAGCGGAGGCAGGATTGGAGGTCGAGTGGCTGCCCACGCACTCGGTATAGCAGAGGTTGCATATGACGCAACGAGGACGCTGAAGGAAGGTGAAGGCTCGCAACCGTCTGACTCTCGAGCTGATGTGATGACAGGTATACTTTCTATCTCGGATGAGAGTGCCTATTGTTTGATAGATACCGGGTGTAGCCATTCCATTGTATCGAAGGCTTGGGTAGAAAAGTATAAATGGTCAACTGAAACCAATAACCAAGTCCTGAGTGTCCAAACCCCTTTCGGTTCGACTGACCGAAAAATAACCATATGCCGAAACCGAAAAGTCAGAGTTGATGGAAGGGATCTCGAGATAGACCTGTTGGTTATGGAGATCACGGGTTACGACGCCCTATTGGGGATGGATTGGTTAACAAGACATGCCGCGACGATCGACTGCCCGCACCGCAGGATTTGTTTTGTGACCGCAAAAGGTGGTATGTCGTGCATGCTAAACTGTAGAAAGGTTGGAGGGTTGATACCGTGCATCTCGGCTGTGGAAGTTAGGCACCTGATCGATTCAGGGTGCACTGCATATCTGGCGGCAATAGTGTACACTGATACGGAAGTTCCTGAGATGAATACGATTCCAGTGGTGTCGGAGTTCGTGGATGTGTTTCCGGAAGAAATAGTCGGATTACCACCGGAACGAGAAGTGGAGTTTGGCATAGAAGTGGTACCGGGTACGACACCAATTTCAAAGAGTCCGTATCGTATGGCTCCTGCTGAATTGAAAGAACTCAAGGCCCAATTAGGAGAGATGCTGAAAAGCGGGTTTATTAGACCGAGCACCTCTCCATGGGGTGCTCCGGTGCTGTTTGTGAAGAAGAAGGATGGTACCTTGCGGTTATGTATCGACTACCGTGAATTGAACAAGGTGACCGTCAAGAATAGATACCCGTTATCCCGAATCGATGACTTGTTTGATCAGCTGCAAGGATCTTCGATCTACTCCAAGATAGACTTGAGAACGGGGTACCACCAGCTGAGAATACGTCCGACTGACGTGGAAAAGACAGCCTTCCGAACGCGCTATGGGCATTACGAATATATGGTGATGCCGTTCGGGCTAACGAACGCTCCGGCTGCATTTATGGACATGATGCAGCGAGTGTTTCACGACCTATTGGATTCAACGGTGGTGGTGTTCATCGATGACATCCTGATATATTCAAGGTCACGTGAGGAGCATGAGGTACATCTGCGGATAGTGCTGCAGAGATTGAGAGATCATCAACTATTCGCGAAGTTTTCGAAGTGTGAGTTCTGGCTTGAGAGAGTGGCCTTCCTGGGGCACGTGATATCAGGTGAAGGGTTGGCCGTGGATTCAGAAAAGATTCGGGCGGTGACCGATTGGAAGAGGCCGGAAACAGTTACGGAGATTCGCAGTTTTCTGGGGCTAGCCGGATATTATAGAAGGTTCGTACTGGGATTCTCACAGTTAGCTGCTCCCCTTACGAAGCTTTTGCATAAAGGTGTGAAGTTCGAGTGGGGTGCCACTCAAGATCAAAGCTTTGAGGAGTTGAAGAATCGGTTGGTAACTGCACCGGTTCTTGCCATGCCCATCACCGACGAGGAGTATACCGTTTACACCGACGCATCCGGATCTGGTTTGGGATGTGTACTGATGCAGAAGGACCATGTTATAGCATATGCTTCTCGGCAGTTACGGTCGCACGAACAAAATTATCCGACCCATGATCTGGAGCTAGCTGCAGTGATCTTCGCTTTAAAAATTTGGCGGCATTACCTGTATGGAGTGAAGTGCCGTATCTTCACGGATCACCAAAGTTTGAAGTATATTTTCACTCAACGGGAGTTGAATTTGAGGCAGAGGAGGTGGTTGGAGTTGATGAAAGACTATGATCTGGATATCCAGTATCACGCGGGAAAGGCGAATGTGGTAGCGGATGCGCTAAGCAGGAAGAGTCAGATTAATCTGGCATCGATTATCACCAGCGAGACACATCTTCTCGAGGAAATGAGAAGAATGAATCTGCACGTAGGTGCATCTCGTGAGTTTGCATTGGAAACCTCATCTCGATTGATTGGAGATAGCAATAGTGCAGGTACATCTACAGTTGCCTCGATTATCTTGGCCGCGGTCGAGGTTCGACCAGAGTTACACGAGCAGATTCGAGCAGCACAACAAGAGGACCCGAAGTGCCAACAGTTCCGACAACATTTCGAGTCAAATGCAGACTCGCCATTCCAACTCCATGAAGATGGTATTCTGCGGTTCCATGACCGCATATGCGTTCCGAATGACTCAGGATTGAAGAATCTGATTCTGTCAGAAGCACATGACTCGGGGTATACCATTCACCCCGGTGAAGTCAAGATGTATCAAGATTTAAAGCGATATTTCTGGTGGCCAAAGATGAAAAGGAACGTGCAAAACTATGTGGAGAAATGTCAGGTCTGTCAGCAAGTCAAGGCAGATAGACGGAAGAGGGCGGGCTTACTAAGACCTTTGGAGATACCCATGCGGAAATTCGAGTCGATCACTATGGACTTCGTGACAGGATTTCCGAGGACCGTTGGACGATATGATGCCATATGGGTGATAGTGGATCGGTTGACGAAGATCGCACACTTCATTCCACTCCGGATCGAGACATCCGGAAGAGAACTAGCCGATCTGTTTTTGCAATACCAGTTTAAATACCATGGATGTTCGCGGCACATTGTCTCCGACCGAGACCCTCGATTTACATCTCACTTTTGGGAAAGTTTTCAAGAAGCCATGGGCACGAAATTGAGATTCAGTACAGCCCATCATCCGCAAACCGACGGTCAATCTGAACGAACAATACAAACATTGGAGGACATGCTTCGATCCTGTGCTTTAAGTTTCCGAGAATCTTGGATCAACCACTTGTACTTGGTAGAGTTTGCGTACAACAATAGCTACCATTCGAGTATCGGAATGTCACCACAAGAGGCACTTACAGGACAGCAGTGCCGCACACCGCTGTGGTGGGGACCCGCAGGTACGTATTCACCTACCGGGCCTCAAATGTTAGAAGAGATGGCTGAAAAGACGAAAGTCGTTTTGAGTCGGCTTAAGTCGGCCCAAGAGCGACAAAAGAAATATGCAGATGTGCATAGAAGACCGTTGGAGTTTCAAGAAGGGGATCATGTGTGGCTTCGAGTGTCACCCGTCAGGGGTGTACACCGATTTGGCGTATCCGGCAAGTTGAGTCCTAGGTACATTGGACCGTTTTAGATTTTGAGGCGAATGGGACCGGTGGCATATGAGCTTGCATTGCCACCAGCATTGGACCGAGTTCATCCGGTGTTTCATGTGTCACAATTGCGCCGATACGTACGAGATCCATCTCATTGCATTGATCACTCGGACCTGCATGTCCAAGGTGACTTGTCCTATCAAGAAGAGCCAATGCAGATATTGGACCGAAAAGAACAGCAACTTCGGAGCAAAACGATTAAGCTTGTCCTGGTCAAATGGGGACGCCATTCGACTAAGGAAGCAACGTGGGAACATGAGGAAACCATTCGTGAGAAGTACCCGGAACTATTCAACGACCAAGGTACGCAATTTAGTTCAGAGGACTGAACTCTATTTTAAGGGGGGGAGAAATGTTACGTTATGAAATTTTTACAATTAAATTCGAATGATTTAAAAGAAAGAATCGATAAATCATGTTAATAAAATGGAAGTTTAAACCTTAATTAAGGTTCCCCTAAATAAGTAAGTTAATTGTGAATTGAAACCGCGTCGAAATTTCGAGATTTCGGAATTTTATAGCCCCAGTGCGGATTAGGTTGACCGCAGTGCGGGTGGAAGCCATCCGCAGTGGCTCAGGCTTTTTCTGGAATTTTGCCAAAAAAATGACTAAGTAGTGAGTGCGGGTGAGGGATCCGCAGTGCGGATGAGTTTAGCCGCACTCATGAATTTCTGTATTGCACTGAATTTTCCTGAAATCGGCTAAGTAGTGAGTGCGGATAAGGGTGAACCGCAGTGCGGATCAGGTTCATCCGCAGTAGGCTCGGACTTTTCCTGGATTCGGCTGACAACCGACTAAGTCTCGAGTGCGGATTAGGTAACCCGCAGTGCGGATTGGCTAATCCGCATTCAGGGTAATTTTAACCCTAAAACCCAAATTAAACCTTCTCTTTCTCTCACTTCACCATTATCCCCATTTCTAAGTTATTTTCGGTTAAGAGAGAAGGAAAAGATCCCGTGAGTTTTCGTTTCTTCCAGACTCCCGATTGTTGCGAGAAATCGAGTTTGGAACCGAGAAAGCAGCCGAGGATCTCTCAGAACCCTTCTATTTGGTATTTCTTTCTCTCCTTTTTACTTTCGAAACCTCGAATTTTCTCGATTTCTCGTATTCTCGTTTTAAACCCGAGATTTGTGCTCGAATTGCTCGAGGACTAGTTCCTCTACACTTCTTACTAGTTTGTTTGTCATTCTTTTTCCCGATTTCTTCCGATTTATGAAATCTGATTTCTAGGGTTTCGTGCCAAAATTGAAAGTTGGCATAATCGTGATTTGATTTGCCTAACCCGACCAATTAGACTTGTAATCGGTAGGGTTGCCTCCTGATCGTGAATTTTTAGAACATTTAACGGCCGATTTGAGGTTTTGACCAAATTAGGGTTAACCAAACGGTGAATCGAATTGATCCGAGAACCAAAGTAGTGAAACGGTGATTGATGGTTACCAAAGTGAAATAGTATAAGGCTAAAGGGCCTAGATGAGATTTTGTGTGGTTTTAGAGGATTTTGGTAAGAAATAATGAACCGAACGAATTGATACCGAAAACATAGGAATTGATTAGAGAAGGTATAAGCCCTAGAAGTAACTCGAATAAACCTCTGGATCCTGAACCAATGTTAAACCAAGTATACGCATAATATAGGTGTAGGCTCGGTCGAGCAAGAACTTGCGAGACAATACGAGACGTCCGATCCTTAAAATTAAGCGGTACGCTCGGCATACTAAGGTGCGGGATTCTTGGACTTGTCTGATACTTTATTTTCAGGAATTAAACTGTTTATTCGTTTGTCATGTTGAATGATTAATTGTTGCATATTTTGGAATTCATATTGCATATTGATTCTTGCATAAATGAGAAGGATTGAATTGTTTTAGTTAAGGTTGATTTGCATGTTGGTACGGTTATTAATTGTTTAGTTCTGTGAATTGTTCTTGATGTGAATGAATCTGCCAGGCCGACCTGTTTAGGTGGCTGGATAAGGTAACGGTGACCTATCCGTTGACCTGTGTTTATGAATTTGCCAGACCGACCTGTTTAGGTGGCTGGATAAGGTGACGCTGCTGACTTATGCGTTGACCTGTGAGAATTTGCCAGACCGACCTGTTTAGGTGGCTGGATAAGGTGACGCTGCTGACTTATGCGTTGACCTGTTAGAATTTGCCAGACCGACCTGTTTAGGTGGCTGGATAAGGTGACACTGCTGACTTATGCGTTGACCTGTTAGAATTTGCCAGACCGACCTGTTTAGGTGGCTGGATAAGGTGACGCTGCTGACTTATGCGTTGACCTGTTATGAGTTTGCGAGACTGACCTGTATGTGTGGCTTTGATATATATTTGCTTGAGATTTAGCAAAGTTGACCTGTATAGGTAACTTTGATTCCGTGTGTTGCATTTGTGTCAAGTTGACCTGTATTGGTGACTTGTAACCGAACCTTAGGAAATGGTTAAGCCAAACAGCAATTGCAGATGGGTGTCTGATAAAGGTTCAGCTTGGTTGGCCATCTGTAGGCGCTTGTAACCCTACAGATGTGGGTTTGATAACGGTTCAGCTCGAAAGAACATCTGTAATTGCTACCAGCCCTAATGAACTGAGTTAGGAATCGAGTTAAGCCAAAATAGATGTTGTGTTTTGAAATCCATATTGAAATTCCGTAAACTGTGTTTCAGGTTGATTAACTGTTGTCGAGTAGTGGCATTCTGTTATTTATGTTTTCTTATATACTGTTGCATTGTTATTGTTTGGGTTTCATTATTGAATATAGAGTTTGATTGCAAGTCCAATAATTCATATGTGGCAAAATTCGCACTGAGAATTTATTCTCACCCCCACCTTCCCCGTTATTTTACAGGTATTGGTGCGATGGATTCCGGAGAGGCACGAGAGTAGTAGGCCTTAGTAGCTTACCAGTATACGACCCTAGATATGTTTTGTTGTATAGATTTAGGGTAGGCCTCGTGGTTGGTATCCGGATGAGATACTTATATTGTATTATTTACTGTCCAGACTGTGTACTCTGATTATATATATTAGAAACTTGTTTTGAATTGCGTGTTGTTGGTTTAAATTGTGATTAGCCTTGTAAGCATACACGGCGTTGTATGCTTACGGCGGGGGACTGTTACTACCCGTGGCCGCGGGGTGTGACAACCCCGGGCATAGAGCAGAGGCGGACCTGGCACGGGCTGCCCGCCTCGGGTTTTGTTAATACACTATATCAAGTTACGAATGCAAATATTAATATTTTATTTTGCAAGTATTAATTTTTTTATATTTTAGTATTTATACTTATGAATATTAACTAGGAGAACTATATAATTAGTGTGAACTATAGTACAATTTGTCTTTAATGAAAGTACGAAAATAAATAAAAAAATAGAGGTGTGGAGATGATTATAATTATTAAAAAAAAAAAGAGCAAGGAAGCTAGCTATAATATAATTACCAAAAAGAAAGGCATCGAGGCTTCCGTTAGGAACGAACTCATAGATGAGCAACTTCTCTTCCTTGTGTGCACAACAACCCAATAATTTCACAAGGTTTCTATGTTGAAGTTTTGCTATTGATTCCACCTCATTTTGAAATTCCACTGTCCCTTGACGCGATTTAGCCGAGAGCCTCTTGACGGCTATCTCATGCCCACTGCTCAAAGTACCCTAACCAAGAGATAATATTTCAAGTAAAATTATTCCAAAGAAAAAATTTCATGTGAAAACACATAAAATATAATATTACGAGTACTTTCAGTGGCTTAAATTATATACTTCATAAAAAGAGTTGAGCTAATTTTTTTTTTTTTTTTTTTTATATCTTTTATCAATGTGTTATTGAATGAGCCATAATTCATATATTGATCTTGATATTGGAGGTCAAATTTATATATTTTTTTAATAGTAATTTAATATGTAGGTCCAATAGACAAGTTCATTTAAAAAGAAATTAGTATAAGGATTAATTGAATTAAGAAAAATGATTTGAGAGACCGACTATTTATTACTCTAAATAATAATTAGTTCTTATTATACTATAATAATAATAAATTTAAAAATTATATAAGAGATATTCATAATCACAATTTGTTACTCAGTAAATAAATAGATTATTAATGTGGATCATATATATGTTAACTAAATCATATAAGTACTAAAAATTTTGAATGCTAGTTTAAATAGATTCAGTATATAAGTACTAAAAATTTTGAATGCTAGTTTATATACCTCAACTTAAATGTTAAAAGGTCAAAACATATTATTGCCATGAGTTATCTTTGCTCAAGAAATAGAGAGTAAATTAAATCAGGAAATTTTACTTTGTAAACTGGCCCAAATCCACCTTCACCAATCTTGTTTGATTCGGAGAAACTGTTTGTTGCTTCAATAATTGTAGAGAAATCCATCAACGGCAGATCTAATTTTGACAAAGTAACCAAGCTCTGGATCTGATCTCTTCTTATTGCTATTTATGCATGAAGTAAACAAAATAGTTATATATTATAGTTACTCTTTTTTCTATTATTTCTGTTATTTAAAAAGAAAAAAAAAAGATGTACATGTAAATAAGACACATAAGTAGCTAGGTATATTTCCTAAGCTCATGATCGAGTTCCATCACATACTTTTATTGTAATTCCATAAATTAATATAGAAGGCAGTACTAATTTAGTCTTACCGTTTCTTATTCTCCATCTCCAACAGTATATAAAATAGAAGCATGTGCAACATATCACCACCACTAAAATTGAAACCATTACTGGAATCTCAGCTGAAGAATTTGATTTGCTCTGTATCCCTGTTTCTTTAAAAATCTAAATAAGCAAACCAACATTAATTGAAAACAGAAACTCTTAAAATCTTATAAAATTATAGTATTTACCTTGACCAGTAGAATTTTGGGTCTGCGGCGAATCCTTGAGATGCCTGCGGTTATGAAAGTACTCCATATATCTTCAATTAGCGAACTTTTATCCTTTTCTTTTTACTTTTTTACGACAGTTCTGTAAAACGGGGAATATGCATGGTTCCATCTCTATCTCAGCTTTGGTTCAAAATCCCAAATTCACAACCGAAGCACTACTTATTACTACGGGTATTGAGTTGATACTGCTACAGTGCCCCAACATTTTGGCCTCCATATATCACCAACCATCATTATGTATATATAGGACGGAAATAGAAAATTTAGATAGTTAAGATACTGATGAAATATAAATTGTGTAATGTGTGATAACTGAAATTCAAACTCAAACTTTCATAATCACAAAGTGAAGATCTAACTACTAAGCTACATCCACATATTCTCTCCCATTTTATGTGCTTTAAGTTTTTTTAATTATATATGGAGCAAGGAGCTGTGTAACATGAACAAGACCGCTAGGGATCAACACGTACTATATATACGGGTCAGATAATATTATTTTCATATCCATATATATTAAGTTAATGGAAAAAACTCTGTATTTACCTATACTTGATAAGCTAACAAAAAAAATCTAATCCATAATCGTCTTATCGTATATGGTATGAGTCAGATAAATAGATAAAAAAGATGTCATTGAATAGATCGATATATATGAACTACGAATAAAACTATATCATACCATGCATCAAACACATATAAATATATCTATATGTGTTTTTAGTTTTAATAATTATCTATATATAAGGATAATGTTTTATAAATATATCTATATCATACTATGAATAACGATTACCAAATAGTATTTACATGTTAATAGAGAACAAAAAAACATCATCCTTGTATATACTCAATAAGTTAACAAAAAAGAACTTTACCAATATTTATTTTATAAAATATGATACATATCGGGCAAACAAAGAAAATGATGCTATTGACACCCTTGAATAGAGGTGCAAACTAATCGGATACGGATTAGATAGTGGTAAAATCATTTTTTTTTTCAGATACAGTTACGGATCAGATATTAGACGGATATATACAGATACAAATCAGATTTCAAATATCCGTAGATATATATATAAATATTTTCATAATATATATTAAGCTATATGATATGTATCTACTATTCGAATATAGATAATTAAAATTCAAAACCATGTCCGTATTTGTATCCGCATGGATATTCAGATATCGAATATCCATATCTAATTTTCGGATACGGATCCGAGTACGTTCGAATAATATTTGATCCATTCACACCCCTACTCCTGAACAGGGGCGGAACTAGGATCTGAGTATAGAGGGGGCTAAACAAATATTTTTGTTTAATAAAAATATATTTATATAACACAAGATAATAAAATCTTTTACTATTTGATTTCATAAAAAGACACAATAGATGACTAATACTAACAAAGTATGAATAAGAATCTCTTTGATATTATTTTATGTGTGCAAATTACAGACAAAAAAGAATCATCTAATTAGAGGTGTAAGAAATAAATTGTATTTGGTGAACTGATATAGTATTTTAAGAGTGTATTTGTCTATCATGATAAAAATTATAAATTACAATTTGATTGGACACTTTCTTTTTCTATATTTTCTTCTATATTTGATCTTTCCAAGAGAACAATGACTTTTCCTTTTTTTGTTATCGCTGATGATTCAGAAACTGAAGCGCTTATATGGAAATGAAAAGGCAATATAAGCAGTTTTGATTTCTGAACTTTACATTCAGGCCCTTTCAAATTTATTATATTATATAAGGGGGGCTAATATATATAAAAATAATTTTTCAATGAATGTTTAATATACTTGGTAATTAAGCAATTTTTGAAATTATAGGGTAGCTTAGCACCCTCCAGCATGAACTAAGCTCCGCCCCTGCTCCTGAATACGATACATATCCATCTTATTTAACTAACAAAAATCAACATGTCCGTTCACACCACTACAAGAATGAGACAGTATCCACGAGAAACACGGTATACGTCGCATTCAACATGTTGATATCCACCCGTATTTTGTTTCCCCCCTATTCAAACAAAAGTTAAGCAAGTTGATTTTTCAACATTCCCTATAGATAAAGCGGAGGAGATAAATTAATTGTGTGAAAGTGAAAACCAAGCAAGTTAACATCACTGAATAAATATTGCCTCCTGGCTCTGGTACAGCGACTGGTACCAGCGGAGTTGTCACTGGTACAGTGACTGCTGCATAAATAACAGGTGCTATCTTGTTGTAAGTTTTATTTCCTGTTTTTTGAAGGGTCTAAAGTGATATGAGGTGTTTCTTGTAAACGGTTGTAATTGGACCCGTTAAGCGTTTAATATATTCCTAGCAGCCCCTGCCAGTTGAGTTTCAAAAAAAAAAAAAGTTTATTGGTGAACTCAAGTCTAAAACCCATCAAATCGACTTCAAACGACGAATCTCAACTGTTGAAATCTGTCTACTTTACAAGTAATGGGCCTACATGTAAAAAAAAATTAATTTTGAAATTAATTTTGCATAAAATCAAGTGGTAAAAAAAGTTCAAAAAATAAATGCATTAAAATTAATTTATTAACCTTCTAATTTTGACCGCTTGATTTTATACTAAATTAATTTGAATATTTAAAATTTTTACATGTAGACACATCACTCATAATATAAACGGGTTTCAACAGTTCGGATTTGTCATTTGAAACCGATTCGATATGTTTTAGACTTAATTTGACCAAGGAACATGGTGAACTTAAGAAGACCCTAGTTCTCCTCCACTGTCAGTTCAAAAGTTATAATTTTGATCTGGGTACACGGAAATAATTACGTACTCTTTATTTAGGAATATAATACGAATACATTAATAAGAGAAACAAATTTTAGTGCTACTGGCTAACATAATTTATCAAGACCAATAAGTCAACAGTATATGACGATCGTGGTCAAATTTCATGCGTAAATTAATTAAATTAATATGACAAAGATGATAATTAAGATCCGAAAAATTGTAACTCTAATTTGTACAAAACCCAGAAAAGACAAGCGCAAAGTTGATAATATTGGTGTCCTGGTCAAATCGGAAAATTCTGCTTAACATACTGTAGATTTGTTTCCCCCAAGTTCATTTCACTCAAGTAACATAATTTTTAATTCGAATCTGGTCCGTTTGTATATATATTTGCACAAATTTTAGTCTCAAGTAACATAATTTTTAGTTTGAATCTAGTCCGTTCGTTATATATTTGCACAAATTTTAAATGGGCCTCATGCGTTACAGACTTGGTTGAATTGATCCAGATTCCGATGGGATGGTCCGGCTTATTGTCATCTCTAGATCATTTTACTCAAAAATCAAAATATATTAGATATGGATGGCACTTGGCAGGATGGATTCCCAAGTTCATTGCTCCAGGTGCCAGCAGATAATGTACAGTTGATATTAATTGTATATCATACAGATTTTTTGCTTTCAAACGAACATTATTCATATAGATGAGATATACAGTGCTCGCTCTCTTATTGTTTCCTGACTCATGCCACGAGGGAGAAGGGCTCATGTCTTTTTATAACTTTGACATATTAGCAAAATCACGGTCGATTGTGGCAGATAAAGGCTCCCCTAAGGTAAGAGTGTTCTTATGGGTAGCTATGCAGAACAAATTGCTCACTCAGGAAATCCTCCAACGTAGGGTTTGTAACGTACCAGTGGGATGCGTTTTATGTGGTGGTGCAATGCTGGAAATCAGGGATCATAATCATATACTGGTAAGGTGCAATTATTCTGAAATTTCTGAAGGGTTTTGTTGAATTTTATGCGGAATTGTGAGACAAAGATTGTGATGATGAAATTGTATTTCTATATTATTATTACAAATGTGATACATTGTATATTTATACAAAAGTCTCTAACAGTAACCTATTATAATTCTCAACAGGTTTTCTTACGGTTTCTGGTACGGAACCGGTAACCATGAATGCTCAAAACTTGTTACACATGTGACGTGCCAGTACCGGGGGCAGAGGCAGCAACACTACGAAGCTGGGCAAAACTTCTATAGCAGTTGGTACTTGGGCACTATGGTGGATGGAGATTTATCTTTTAAAACCCATTTCTGGATTCTGGGTTGTGATTGTAATTAGGATGGAGATTTATTTAGAAAAAAAAAAAAAAAATCTGATTTATAGTTTCCGGGATGTGATGTAAATAGGGGAGTAAATATTAGTTTAAATTTTTTTCCTTATTAATGAAAATTGTAAGGTGGCAGTTGCCATTTTACCGTAAAAAGGACAAATTAGCAAAATAAAACAAATGAATATGACATAGTTATACTTCAAAACATTTATTGTATTGTGCTTCTAGTTTCATAACAAAATGAATAGGACATAGTAGCAGCAGGATTATGATGGATCTTGCAGACTGAGTACTGCAGCTTGGTTCAAAGTTCAAACCTGTGGATCTCGATCTGTACCAAATCATGAAATACAATGAAAGATGTAAAACGAAATATCATGCTGAATCAACAAGCAATATCACTGGTATCCAACAATGGTACATGCAAAATGCTTGTGCTTGTGATCTACAACAGCATGATAATTCGAATTCTAGAAAAATACCTTTATGCCCTCAACATTGGTTTAAAAAAAGCAAGACAGAATCTACTCAAAAAAACTAACATTCAAACATTTAGTAACATTCATCCATTTCGTTCTAAGCATGACATGTCAAAACATAACCCCAAATATTACAAAAGCACCTAATTAACTACGACCATTACAAAATGATCCTAAATTCCTTGCAGTGTATCTCACTCAGACTTCAATTCCGACTCCAATTTCAGTTCTTCCTTGTGCAAGTTCTCATCTTTTTCTCAATGGGATGTTTAAACCTTTTTCTCCTCCCTTTGCACTGTGATTGAGGGGGGTCTTGGTAGTTAATCTCCTTAACACCTTCTCCATTTTCGATAAGAATCTGGTCAGCAGTGTCACCAACACGCTCGGCTGACATATCAGCCCTCATACTCTTAGCAATCTCACCTATTTCGTTGAAGCACGACTCAAGATTTTCACTAGCAATGGTATACAATTCCAAGGGGTTACAGAAATTATCAACAATTTTCATGGCCTTCATGCAAAGACTACTATACCTACAAAAATAAAACCAAAATTAACGAATGCTAACTAGAACATAAAAATATATTCAATAACTAAAAAATGTTACCATACCTGTCAGCATCAGACCGTGAGGTACTAAATCCAGCTTCAAACCCGTAAAAGTTGTAAAATTTTAAGCCGCATTGATACTATCAAACTCCATGCCAACAAAGGGCTCAAAACATTGCTATGAAGGTTCCTCAACTTGGTCGTTTTCAGGATAAGGGCCAACAAGCTGATCCTATCCAATTCATACAAAGATTGATCAAATTAGATATATTAAACAATTTAAAATTAAACAACACTTATAAATTATATTAAGTTCAATGAAGTTTTACCATAATCTCTGTCTCTTCATCTTCATATTCAGTAGGGAGTAAGGACTCCTCTTGAGGGATCATGCTCCTTGAGGGCACATAAAAAGGCAATGCGCATGCAACGTGCCAACGTTCATCCTCTTTATATAGGTGCAACAAGAAGAAGAGAAAAGAAAAATGTATAAATAAGTTTCTAAAAGATGCACAATTGTAAAAAAAAATCAACATGAATCGGTATTCTGTACATGTAAAGGAACAACAACAAATATTTCCATCAAACATTCAAAAATCAGAAACAAAACCTTCTCCACTATGGAGAGCACGGCTAAATAAGTGAATATATACATTTTAGTTAATATTTGCTTCTCCATTAGTTTCAACCACCTATATCATTTAACATTTTTTATACTTATAATTGTGTTTGTCTTTGAGGGTTAGAGCTCAGTGAAACTTCGATTGATATACTAATTGACCGGACACATCATTCTAACATACTAATTGAGGGTTAGAACAAACAAATATACAGTTTACCTTTGCAACAGACAATTAGATTAGAATAAATAGTTAGTTAGAATAACAAAATGCTTGTAACAAACTCAATTCTAATTGGAATTATAGTTACTAGACCAATGAGGAGTCTACTTGAAAATGAAAACCCATAACTTAAAAACTCATTGTTGGCTCTTACTCTGTTCAAGCAGGAGAAGCGACGCTCAGCCGCACAGGGAGAGGCAAAGAGATGGCGCGACGACGAGGATGAAGGGAGGAGGGACCATTTTTTAGCTTCTCCAGCAAAACAATCCAAATTGATATAGGGAGAGCACGAAGAGAGGAAGAGCGCGGAGAAGGCACGGTCGGTGGGTTCGGGGAGGACAGCGGTGCGTATGCCGTGCTTCTCTAGCAGAGCGCGAGAAAGAAATTTGGGGGAGACGGATACGCCAACGGGTTTAATTGGGGAAGAAAGCGTAGATAGGAAAATTAACGGAGTAGCTGATCCAAGGATCTATCAACACGAATTTTGACAAAATCTAACAGTTCAGATTCGATCTTACACTCCTGCCGACAAGGGGGCAGAGGATTCGGTTCCGGTCCCGATAGCCATGTCGAATCATTCCTGTTACTGTTAGTAGAGAATCCGAACTCTTTTCGTAGTCACTTGTTTCATTGTTTGTCATATCAGTATACGGAACAGTCTCTCAAATTTTTACGCACCGTTTACACGCCTTGTTTTGATTCAGTAGGAAATGTATGGCTCAACACAGCCTGAAGTTGCAAATGCCTCTAATTTTTATGGGCCTGGAATTCGATTTTTGTTGAGATTATAAGCTCTTTTTTTTTATTACATGTTACGGGCTGAAGGCCCATAATAGAAAAATTGCATTAGAACTGTATTTCTTGAACAACTACTTGAATAAGATGCTCGTATCAGGTACTTGAATTTATATTAAACAAAAAAATATATTGTGTAATAACTATTGTTAAAAATCCATTTCTTGAGTCTGAAGCAATCTGCAGATAGTACTTCTTTTAATCATAATAATTCAAGGCAGACTTAGATATTATACACAGAATCAAATATAAAGTTGACAACGGAATAAAGCAAAAGTATTAGCAGAACCCCGAGGCCTCCTTTTGCACTTTATCCTTTCAATCTCTAATTAATGCTATCAAAGCAAATAACACTGGCAATGGTGTAACCTTCTCTATATTTCCATGGCTTTCATCTTCTTCTTCCTTCTCTATATCTCCACTATTATCAATATATCATCTTCTCAATCTACGGTTTGTCGGACCTTTTGTGGTGACATTCGAATTCACTACCCGTTAAGCATAGATGACGGCTGCGGCAGCTCATATTATCGCAACATGCTTCTCTGTACCAATTCATCAATCCTCCATTTCCGCACCCCGTCTGGGTCTTATCCTGTTTCATCCATCGACTATACTGACCCGCACCTTGTCATAACTGACCCATCAATGTGGAGTTGTGCCAATCCGTCAGATACCAACTTTGCGGCAACACCTTTCAGCCTTGACACCAGTAAAAGGTTTTCCCTTTCAACAAGAAACGAGTACCTATTTTTTAATTGTGATAAGAACTCTGTGCTTATTGAGCCTAAACCAGCTTACTGTGATCGATTTCCTGACCGGTGTGGCTCTGCCTGTGACAGCTCAGGGTATGACATAAATATCTTAATTTTAAACATTAATTAAACATTGTCATTTTTTAGATTCTGTAATTTTACTTTTTATGAACAATTTGTTATTAGATATCATTGCAATGTACATTTTTATAACTCATTTACAAAATTAATTGTTTTGGGTATGATTCTGCAACTAGAACTCCTCCATTTATTCCAATTCAGCTTGAAATTTTCTTGTTCATTTTGGGTCCTATTAGACCATTCCCAAGTGTCAGCCAACAACAAAAATAATTACCAATCTAACAAAACATTATTTCCCTAAACAGTATTTGTGTATTACTATTACAGATATCTGTGCCGCAACCTTCCAGGCTGCCCGAGTGCCTTGCTAGAGAATAATGTTAGCTGTTGCACCTACTACCCGAAGGCCTCTGAGTCTCTGAGGCTCATGCTGAAACATTGCGAGTCGTACACCGGTGTGTACTGGAGGACAATAGGGACGACTGTTCCACCTTATGATCAAGAGCCAGAGTATGGCATCAGGATTGATTTCGAGATACCGGTGACAACTCGGTGCCTCGAGTGTGAGGATAACAGGAAAGGTGGCGGTGTTTGTGGGTTTGATACTGAGTCTAGGGATTTCCTTTGCTTGTGCAAGGATGGGAACATGACAACATTTTGCTCAGGTAAATTGTACAAATTAGAGATTAATTTTTCCAAATCCTTATGATATGATTTATTAACCTTAGCTTACTATAAAGTGTACGACTTGAAAACAACAATCATACGCTATCTGGGATGCTAAAATATCAGTCCAAAGCTGTAAAGCACCATATGTGGTTGCCTTGTTCTAATGCTATGTTCTTTTTTTTTTTTTTTTAAAGTTCCAACGAATCCAATTTTTAAAATGGCATATATCTTAGTTTTTTCCGAAATAAAATCTTTGTACAGGGCCTAGCCAGAGCCCACGAGAGAATAATATAAGCCCATATATACTAACTGATAAGCCAGGTCTGATCCGGCCCAAATTTTGCCGCGACAGCTAATTGGAAAAAAAAAATGCATAAAATGATAAAATATAAAATCAATGTTCACTAGGGGCGTCAACGGTATGGTAAGGGTTGGGTGAAAGCATTTTCATATCCATATCCGTCACAAATTATTCTTTTTCGTACTCTACCCTTACCCGTTACAAATTGCCTTATCCGTACCCTATCCTTACCTGTTGTAGTTATCGGATAACGAAATCGTAACGGGTAAATAACGGTTAATACTTATATAACAATTATTTTTGTGCTTTCAAGTATTAAGTTTAGTAGACTTTTAAACTTTATTGAAAATTTGAATTTACTAGAAAGCGTGGAAAACCGATGTTTTCAGTAAATTTCTGCAGCATTGAAATCAGTGGTTTTCAAACTAGCTTAATAAATAGTAAAAAAATTTCAAAAAATGTAAAATTTGGTCTCCAAGTAGATTATAATATAGATTAAACATCTAATGTTTGGATTTGTTGTTTGGACATCACAAAATAAAAAAAGGGGCGGCAACACCTTGGGCAGAAATGCTGCCGGCAGCAAATTAGCCAGACCCTATATATATATATATATATATATATATATATATATATATTTATATAATTACCCGATCGGGTAACGGGTACAGAATAGGCTTTACCTGTACCCTTACCTGTTTTGATAACGGGAAAAAATCTTTACCCATATCCGTACCTGATAAGTTTATGAAAAAAAATCTTACCCATATCCGTCTTATCGAATACGGTATGGGTCAGGTAAACGGATAAAAGGGTGTCATTGACACCCCTAATGTTCACGAATAATGAATAAATTAAAAAAAAAAAATTAGTAAAAGTTGGAGGTCAAGCCATCCAACTATTTAATACCCTTGTTATTATAACAAATGATTTCTCTCATCCGGATTTCAAATAAATTCTAAATTAGGCTATGGTAATGGAGTTGGTTGATGACCTGAACTATTCAATTTGCCCTGTCAAAAATTTGCAAAGGATCAAAGTTGAAAATTAAAATGATTCTTGCAAAAGCCACCTTTAGATATTAAAATGCCAACAAATTTGCAAAGGATCAAAGTTAAAGAAACTTAATAATTTAGTTGTGAAGTTCCTCTTAGATATAACTTTTTTCTTTAAAAAAAATTTGCAGATGCTGATCAATCAAAGCATGGAACATCATCAACTGTGATTGCTGGTAAGAATTTTCATCATGATCCCTGCTAAATGCATCATCAAAATATATACTTTTTTTAATTATACTAAATATTGAATTCTGATTCCTTAGAAATATTCACTCTAATGTGTTGAATGAACTGCTCATATTTACAGGAACTGTTGTATTTTCGGTTGCTGGAGCTGTTGGAATTGGAGCTCTTGTGTGGTTTGTAAGGAAACTAAAATCAAATAAAGTTGTTACTTGTGGAGTTCAAAGCAACGAAAATAGATATTTCTGAGAGACAAACATAGAACTATTAGTTTAATATGTTATGCCAAAAGAATTATTTTTTGGCAATTTTATTCTTCTTTTCTATTATTTTTTTCTTTTTATATTTTTAAAGAGAGGATATCCTGTTTTGCTTATACGTGACAGTAAAATATTCTGGGTACTGACAGAGAATCTTGTATTATTTCCTAGGATTATATTATATTTTTTTTTTTTGAAGGTCCTAGGATTATATTATACCGACTCTAGTTAAGCTTATGACCAACACATCATAACTGTAATAAGGGCAATGATATTATTTTATCTGATCTTATCAAAGCGTATTACAACCGTCAAAAGGAAGCACATTAAATATAGTTTTAATATATTTTGAGACAAAGATTTTAGGTTTTTGTTGAGAAATGTTACAGTTGAAGAGTAATAGAAACTTGCCTTTTATAAGAGTTTCTAATTCTGAAGAAGAAGAAAATATGCGACTTTTACAATAAGCAGAGATGATCTGTTAAGACATGATCTGATGACTTTTCTACAAATTCAGTTGTCTTCAATTTCCTAATAACCAAACAGTTTGTAACGGATAAAATAATGACTATTTCCCATATTTTGTCCTCAAATTTATGAAATTCTGAATTTTGCCACTGCTAACAGTACTGCTAGCATTGCTAGTTAGCGGTACCTTTTTTAAAAAGTTTGACCAAATTTATATGTACTAGAAAGATCACAAAAAGAAAATATATGAAATATCTTATATTTAAATATACTACAAAGATCATGAATATTTTTTATGTCAGATTTTTTTAGTGGTAAAAATAATAATTTTTTTTTAATGTGTTGCTAGAAAAAAAAATTTAGATCTAGTTATTGATACGGTTCAAACTTTGAATCTGTGTCAATAAAAATGTTTTGTGGTCCTTGTAGCAGATTTAAATTCTAAGGTACTCCATCTATTTCTCTAAAAATATTTTTAGATAAATATTATAAATATAAAATCACTTCTAAAAAAATAAATAAACTTATATTTGAATGTACTAGAAAGACTATGAAATATTCTTATTGATCTATATCTAAAATTTAAACTGAAATCAATAATTCAGATTCAAATATTTTTTTAGTTTTCTAACCACGTAAAAGTTGGCCTAAAATATATTTCATGATCCTTCTAGGTGGTCAAACTTTTTGACAAAAATACAGGTAGCAATGCTAGCGGTATCAAACATTGTCTACCGGTCCCAATTATCAGTAGGGACAAAAATCGAAATTTTGAAAAATTTAAGGACATGTTTGGAATTTCAATTTTTGGAGGATATAATAGAAATTTCGTCCCGTTCACTGATCATAAAATAGCTTAAACAACGAAGATTTTATTAAAAATAAAAAGGTTCTGACTCTAGTAGACAGTCTTATTAAAGTTATGACTCTAGGAAAGATTTTGAGGGATAAAGAATAGAAATTGAACTTCGAATTTTTCTCATTATTATCAATATTTTATTTTATTTACTTATGAATGGTATATGTCGTTATTCATCCTTAATACCAAGTTATATTAGAATTTCTACCTTACCTAATTAATGCTCATTATTTAATATATATATATATATATATATATATATATATATATATATATATATATATATATATATATATATATATATATATATATATATATATATATATTTAAAAGCTTCCGTCCATCCAATATCTTTTACATGCTATTTTCGAATATTGAACATCTATCTCTCGAAAGAAAGACAAAAACTAATTGTGACACTGCGCTAAGCCCAAAGCTCAATTAATTCTCAATTATAATTAGTCATTTTACATATTAATTATTTATTTTCCATAGTTAAAACATTGTTACTTTATTAAAATATAAAATGAAAATAATGAAAATGTTGAGAACTAAGATATGGTCTAGTGACAAAGACAATGTCTTATATGTAAAACATTAGATTTTTAAATTCAGATGGAAGATTCCTTGTAAATATTTAAATAGTTGAGTGGCTTAACTTCCCACCTATACTAAAAAAATTAATAAAAAAAGTATCACATAAAGTTTAATCAAAATTACAACCCACTTAACTCGTATAATTAATTCACAAAATCCGTATTTAAATAATTACATAGATTAATTGAATTTTCGGATAAATTGACTTAAAAAAAATTCAAACCATATAATCAGGTTGAATTAATGTAAACCTTAACGATTTTATTAACTCAGCTACCTAGCTGATTCCTAACTCTCAGGATTCAGGAAGTAAAAATTCGGTAGGGTTTCCATTATTGATGTATTTAACTATTTGACTATTGTTTGTATGAGTTTGACTTAATTTGCATACCCCTTTTAAAGACGGATCCAAGTGCATATATATCAATTAGCGGAAAAAGAAAGAGAAAGGAATTTGACAATGGTATTTGATTAACACGCTATTAATCGGTCAGCCCTTAATTAACGGGCTAGCTAAGCGGTTACGTGTCTCCACAATGTCGTTTCATTAAATTTCGGTGTTTCAACAAAAATATATATTCTCAGTTTCAGTGTTTCGACGACAAAAATGTTATCGGTTTCACTTAAGACACAAGGGTGTAATAAATTAAAGAATTTTCATTCCCGAGCAGTTGCTTAATTTATATACCATCGACGACCCAAATTTTTTTATTAATAACATAAAAAAATAAAATAAAACACCTCTAAAATGGAAGAATTCCACGTTTACTCGGGCCACTAAGTCAATCTGTGCAGTCCATTTATAGAGGATAAAATGGAAGAATTCCATGTTTACTCGGGCCACTAAGTCAATCTACGGTCCATTTATAGAGGGTTGCATATTGACTTGACGACCCCTTAAATGCTCAAAAAATATACTGTAATATTAAATATATCACAGTTTTGAGAGAGCTCTAAGCCAATCGACGGCCCCTCATAAATGAATCGCAGATTGGCTTAGCGCGCGGTTCAGATAAATCTAGAATTCTCTCAATATTTTTAAGGTGTTTTGGTTTATTTTATTATTTTGAAAGGGTATAAATAAAAATTTTGGATTGATGACTCGACGTTGGGTGGTCTACTTAATTTCTCTTTCTTAAAATCAACAAATTAATAGATTATGGACTTTGGTACGTACATTTCATTTCTGGTTTCGGATTTTACGGTAACTACGGAAATTGATTCTCATCCTGATCATATATATTCTCCACAGGTAGGCAGCCATGCACCATGTAACTTGCTATGACTGTCTGTTACGTGTGGTCGAAGTCTTGTTTACGCTCCATCTGTTTCTTACTTGAAATAGTGTTCATAGCGATTGGTATACAGTGGTTTGAAATTATAAGGACTTTGGCGCTATATATATGTTTTCTTGTATAATAAAAATTAAGATAATGATCATAACAGTTTAATTCTAAAGAACCTATAGGAATTAATTCTTAACACGAGTTATGTCTTACCATCATTTAAGAAATTGATTTACTTATTCTATTAGAACCAATGGTTTCATTAGCTCATTATTCAAAAAGCTATAAGATGTTCTAATAAACAAACAGAAAAATCTTTAGTTTCTATTTTGTATGACATATGCATGATATATATCATGGTATAATTTTATTTTGAGGAGAGTTCAAATGCCTTTATTTTTTGTATCTCCATCATGTCTTCATTTTTAAAAACTTTAATAACTCAAAATTTAAAACTGAAAAGTCAAAATATAACCATTGAATATGATATACAACATTTTCTCTATGCAAGTGTAAAAAATTATGACATTTCAAATTTATTTTAGTTGTCATTAAGAGCTTGTAAAAACGTATTAATGTGGATAATTTCTAGAAACGTTGATTTTTCAAATAATTCATTCACATAAAAACAAAATTGAAATGTGATAACTTTTTAATGAGCGCATAGAGAAAATAATATAGATCACATCTAACGGTTTTATTTTGACATTTATGATTTAAATTATGATTTATTAACGCTTCTAAAAATGAAAGCATGGTGGAGGCACAAAAAATGGAGGTATTTGAACCCTCTTTTATTTTTGAGAAAGAATATATAGACAACCAACTTTATTCAACAATTTTGATAATCAAATGCGGTATCAATATAAAAAAATTGAGAATATATGTTGTTTTTCACTTCAGGAGATCACCTCACCATAATTAATTTGTGTAAGTGTAATTTGAAATTCTTTTGCCTATTTGATTTCATTTTGAAATTGCCTCATTATTATCAATTTTCAAATTGAACTAAATATTATACACAAGCTATCTAAACCATTAAAAAAAAACAAAAAGTCTTAGTTTGACAATTTTTGAGTCATTTGTCATGATTGTCAAATAATTAGTTAATTATATCAATATAATTTTTTTTTCTTTCTAAAATGTGTTTCACCTCTTGTTGAATATTTAAACTTACAAAGCAGTGGCATGCCTAGATGACTGACATTAGTTAAGGTGAATAATTTAAATAAATCTGTTATTCGATGAGAAATTAAAAATGCTCAAGTCCAATTAATAAGATTACTAGTTAACATAGTTACAACAATTTCAATCAATTTGACATGCCTAGATGACTGACATAGAGTTGCTTGTACAAGTCCAATAAAATTTCTGTCTAGCTGCGCCAAATTTTTCAAAAGCTACAGCCGGAGGTTTCAAAATCAATCCAAATAAAACCCAGGTTCTATCCACAAGTTAGCAAGTTAAGCGCATGGCCACCTTGCTCATCTATAAATACCCATATGCATTCTCTCCATGCATGCAATAACCCAAAAGTACATCTTATTACTCCACATTATATATAACTGGTATCAAACGAGTAATGGCGAATATGTTTCTCGTTTTGTTTTTCCTAATGACAATTGTCATGTCCACTTCTATAGTCACACCAAATCCTCTCACAGACAAAGAAAAAGAGAAATTGGTTCCGAATACTGATACATTAGCATCATCAGAGTCGCTGAGAGGGTTTGACTACCTGTTACGTGGAACCGCAACATGTGACAAGTTTCCAAGGGTTTGTCAAGCCAAGGATACCGCAGGACCCGACTGTTGCAACAAGAAGTGTGTGAACTTAATGAAAGATAACCTCAACTGTGGGGCATGCGGAAGGAGGTGTTGGTTTGGACAGACATGCTGTAACGGTAATTGCATCGACGTTTTGTACGATCTAATGAACTGTGGGGCATGCAATAACAAGTGCAAGATGGGAAGCTTTTGTTACTATGGAATGTGCAGTTACGCTTAGAGGTCATATATATACGACTATATATTGGAAGTATTGAAAGTTTGTTATTTTTTATTTTATTTTTAAATTTTAAATTTTACATATAGTGTGTCGGCGTGATATATGTAAAAATAGTAAGTACATTGCTATCTGTAATAAAATCATGACATTTAGTTTTCAATTTTTTTTTCTTTTGTAATTTACAAAAAATTAAGAAAGGTAGATGCTGGACCTCTAGATCTACTTTTAACTCCAAAAATATATTACAAATCTATTATATATATAACTGAATATATATAATTCAGATTTTGAACCATGCATCCAGTATATAACATAAGATTAAATCCTGATCAATGTAGTAGCATACCATCTATTTCTAAACAAAGTATCATACTTTATAAGAGAAAAAGGCAAAGGATATACCAGTCATACGTAGCTAGCTAGCTCCAACAAATTTACAAGAATTCTACACATCCCCACGTCACATATATCATGCACAAAGATCAAACTGTGGGAACTTTTGCTAATAATTAATTAATCTCAATAAACTAAATTACTAACATTAAGAAGAGTTTGTACGCATCAATTAGACAAGCACAAAAGTGTTACGTACAAAGAAGAACATTTTCTCAACAGAAATTGAAATTACTATACAATTTATGCAGGACAGATAAATGACAAATAAAATGGTAAGCTTCATTTAGTTATATCTTAATATATGCAAGACAAATAACAATGACCGGTTCCAAAATTTATTTAACTATGTTTTTCTTATAAAAATAAATTCACTACGTGAGCTTCATATATGTCCACCAACAATATATAAGGTTGTTAATTACCTGTATTTCAAAAGAGACTTTAATCCAATTAATTAATTTAGTTCTTCGTGCTGGCACATCCTTAAATATTAGGCATGTTGTATGATGCATTTATTAACGAGTTATATAGTGCATGAACTTTCAGCATGTATAATAGGGCATGCATGATAAGCCTATTTAAATCAATCATATTGGTCAGGAATTACTTGATAATTTGTTCATGTACCATACTACCATTGGATTAATGTAAATATATAGATGTGATGTCTTCTAATTAAGTTGTTCTCTATTGTTCAGCAAGTATACGTACGTAGGTTGATTAATTAGGTCCTCGAATAGTTTATCATTAAATATGTTCAATAAAGTAGCACCTTGTAAAGTAACAATCCTAGATAGTTTTACGTACATGAATTTTGACCGGTGTGGCTCTGCCTGTACTGACAGCTCAGGGTATGACATAAATATCTTAATTCTTTTTTTTGAAAACTTGGTAGGTGCTACCAAGATAAATATCTTAATTCTTAAACATTAATTAAACATTGTCATTTTTTAGATTCTGTAATTTTACATACTTGTTATTAGATATCATTGCAATGTACATTTTTATAACTCATGATTTACAAAATTAATTGTTTTGGGTATGATTCTGCAACTAGAACTCCATTTATTCCAATTCAGCTTAAAATTTTCCTGTTCATTTTGTGTCCTATTAGACCATTCCCAAGTCTCAGCCAACTACAAAAATAATAGATGCATGAAAACTAATTACCAATCTAACAAAACATTATTTCCCTAAAACAGTATTTGTGTATTACTATTACAGATATCTGTGCCGCAACCTTCCAGGCTGCCCGAGTGCCTTGCTAGAGAATGACGTTAATTAGCTGCTGCTCCTACTAACCGAAGGCCTCTGAATCTCTGAGGCTCATGCTGAAACATTACAAGTCGTACACCGGTGTGTACTGGAGGACAATAGAGACGACTGTTCCACCTTATGATCAAGAGCCAGAGTATGGCATCAGGATTGATTTCGAGATACCGGATAACAGGAAAGGTGGCGGTGTTTTTGGGTTTGATACTGAGTCTAGGGATTTCCTTTGCTTGTGCCAGGATGGGAACATGACAACCTTTTGCTCAGGTAAATTGCACAAATTAGAGATTAATTTTTCCAAATCCTTATAATATGATTTATTAACCTTAGCTTACTATAACGTGTACGACTTGAAAATAACAATCATACGCTATCTTGGATGTTAAAATAGTTAAATATTATATCAGTCCAAAGCTGCAAAGCACCAGATGGGGTCACCTTGTTCTAATGCTATGTTCTTTTTTTAAAAAGGTTCCAACGATCCAATTTTTAAAATGGTCTATATGATATCAAATCTTTGTACAGGGTCTAGCCAGAGCCCATGAGAGAATAATATAAGCCCATCTATACTAACTGATAAGCCAGGTCTGACCCGGCCCAATTTTTCCGCGACAGATAATTGGACAAATAATGCATAAAAGGATAAAATATAAAATCAATGTTCACGAATAATGAATAGATATAAAAAAAAAAAAAAATTGAGTAAAAGTTAGAGGTCAATCTACCTAACTATTTAATACTCTTATTATTATAACAAATGATTTTCCTCATCCGTATTTCAAATAAACTCTAAATTAGGCTATGGTAATGGAGTTGGTTGATGACCTGAACCATGCAATTCTCCCTGTCAAAAATTTGCAAAGGATCAAAGTTGAAAATTAAAATGATTGTTGCAAAAGCCATCTTTAGATATTAAAATGCCAACAAATTTGCAAAAGATCAAAGTTAAAGAAACTTAATAATTTAGTTGTGAGTTCCTCTTAGATATAACATTTTCAAAGTGACTTAATAAATAAATAGTAAAAAAATTCAGAAAAATATAAAATTTGGTCTCCAAGCACAATTTAATATGGAGATTAATTTGAACAGTTTGGATTGACGTTTTGAACTTTGAAAATTGAAAAATGAATTGGTAGCACCAAAGCTCAGGAACTACCACTTTGATCTTAGCCAACCTCCTATATATATATATATATATATATAGAGAGAGAGAGAGAGAGAGAGAGAGAGAGAGAGTGTGACTAATATGCATTCGGTAGCACTTCGGCCGAAGTGCTACCGATTCATTTTCCAGTTTTTAAAGTCCAAATGATCGATCCAAACTATTAGATGTCATCTCCATATTAGAATGTGCTTGGAGACCAAATTTTACATTTTTTGGAATTTTTTTACTATTTATTAAGCCACTTTGAAAATTGCTGATCTAACGGTGGCTTACCAAACAATAAAAATCAGAAGCTACCGTTGGATCAACGATTTTCAAAGTGGCTTAATAAATAGTAAAAAAATTCCAAAAAATGTAAAATTTGGTCTCCAAGCATATTTTAATGTGGAGATGATATCTAACGGTTTGGATCGATCATTTGGATTTTAAAAATTAGAAAATGAATCGGTAGCACTTCGACCGAAGTGCTACCGAATGCATATTAGTCACACTCTATATATATATATATATATCCAGTGATTTTTACATGGAGAAACAAAAACAGTATTTTTAAACATTGCTGAATTGAGTTTAGAGAACTACGCAAACTATCCGGCCATTTTTATTAATATCCCTAAAAAAAAGAAATTTTAATAATGCCCATGTGTATAATTTTTTTTTAACTGCCCTGATCGCCTGGGCATCGGGCGGCCCAAAATACCAATGAGGTGCCCCGCTGACAGGCGCTCCACAGCAATATTGAGCCACCCCACCCACTGGCGCCCCATAACTTATGTGAGTCGCCTCATCCACTGGCGCCCCATATGTTATGTGAGCCGCCCCGCCCAGTGGCGCCCCACTACCCATCAATAATCCCCACGCCCAGCCGCCCCATCCCTCTCTGTCTCCCTTCTGTATTCGACCCGCCCAGAACCAAAGGCCAAAGAAAAGCCCTAGCCCCGCCCTGCCTCCCCCTAGCCCCGCCGGCCGGTCACCTTTGCCACTACCACCCTAACCGCCGCCCTAGCTCCGCACCACGCACCTCTACCTCACACAACGCCCGGCCTCGATCTTCTCCCTCGATTGAACAAGTAAGTTTTATTTGTTTTGATTCGATTAGAGTTTAGGTTTTGGATTAAATGTGATTAAATTGTCTAATGTGATTCGGTTTGATTCGATTCGATGTTTAGGGTTAAATGTGAGTAATTAGTTGAATTGATTGAATTGGTCGAATTGGTCGAATTTGACGAATTGTGAGAATTACGGGTTATTTATAAATGCTATTAAATTATAAATGCTATTAAATTGTGGGAATTGCGGAATTATAAATTGTAGGAATTGCGGGATTAAATTGTGGGAAATAGTAGACATGCAATGACATGCTTGAATTGGATGCTTGAATTGCTTGAATGCTCGAATTGGTTCAATTGCTTGAATTTAGGATTATGATTTATGATAAAATTGGTTGAATGTGATATGGTTCAATTTAGGGTTTATGGTTGTTAATTGTGAATTGATTTAAAAATTAAGGGTTTATAGTTAAATTTAGGGTTTATGGTTGTGAATTGTGAATTACTTAAAAATTTAGGGTTTATGGGTCAATTTAGTGTTTGAATTTATGGTTCAATTGGTTGAAATGTTTAAGAATTTAGGGTTTGGGTTTATAATTTAAAAATATGCATATTTATTTTTTGAAAATTATTTTTGTGATAGTTGATGACAAACATGTATATTATCAATACAAATTAATTTGAGGTAAAACTAATTCTTTTGAAGTATATCAATATTTGTTTAAAAGTAAAAATTTGTCAATGATTTTTATGTTAATTATATAATTAATAGAGTGAGTCCATGGTACTATGCATATCACGGGTTGGTCCGTGCTACAGCTCAATATTCGAGTTTTCAAAATCCTAATGGTCGATCCTAACCATTCATCTGGTTCTCCATATTAATATGTGTTTGGAGACCAAATGGTATATTTTTGTAATTTTTTTACGATTTTTGTAGATATTTAGAAAATCACTTGATATGAAAATTGTGGACCATCCAAAAACAGTGATTTTCAATAAATCTAAAAAAATAGTAAAAAAATTTGAAAAAAATGTAAAAATTGGTCTCCAAACACATATTAATATGGAGAACAATATGAACGGTTTGGATCGACCATTAGAATTATGAAAACTCAAATATTGAGCCGTAGCTCGAGCCAAATCGTGATATGCATAGTACCATAGACTCACTCTAATTAAATAATTATATATTCTTAATATATTAAATTCTTATTAAAAAAATATTATATAAATTGTATGTTTTGATTAATAATTATTGGTAAATTATAATTATTCGATTAGTATTTTATTATTAGTAACAGTTATTAATATATAATTATTTAATAAATATGTTATATTCGTAATATATTAAATAATTATTATAATAATAATATAATATACTATAGTATAATTATTGAATATATTAATATCATATAATTAGGAGTTTATTATAAATAATTAATTATTTTTCAATTGCATGAATTTAATTTTCTTAAGTTGTGATTGATTAATATATATTTTTTGGTAAATGTAGTATGCCTAGAGTTAGACGGTGGCAAGTACGAGCCGAGCCTGCAGCGGGTCCGGCTGTAGCGGGTGCAGATGTTGTGGATCCGACTGGAGTGAGCACGTCCTCGGTGGATCCGACTGGAGAGGGCCCGTCGTCATAAGATGATACGACTAGCAGGGGTTTTGAGGATCCGACTGGAGCAGATCCGTCGTCTCAGGCCGGTTTTACAGATGGTGTGCATGATCCTGACACATTTAGTCTTCTTCTTTGGACCCATCATGTTAAGCACCGCGTCTGATTGGCATCTGTTGAGGTACGTGATTTTTATACTTAAAAAATGACATCTGTTGAGGTACTAAAAAAATGGCACGATTTGAGTCTGACAAATTGATACTAAATACAGGATGATGTCATGCTTACGGTGAGGCACCGCAGGTCTGAGATTTCGTTCGTTCCCCATAAAGAAATGCAGCGATACATCTTGAACCTCGGGTTGTATCAGCTTGCCACCATGCCACAGAGTAAGATCGATGTGTCTCTGATGCATGGTCTAGCGGAGAGATAACGACCTGAGACTCATACATTTCATCTCCCGGTCGGGGAGATGACAGTCACCCTTGGTGATGTGAGCGCCTTGTGGGGTTTACGTATCGATGGCGATCCCATAGGTGGCATCTCAGACCATCTAGAGCTGCAGAGGATGATACCGGAGTTGTTAGGGTGTGATCCGAAGACTCTGCAGAATAAATATACGAAGAAGAAGGGGGAGGAGGAGGAGTTCCGCTATTCCGGGTACTGTATTTCTCTAAAGGCACTCCGGTCTCACTTCTTTCAGAATCAGATATTTCCTGAGACTACTGACATTGAGGTGGTCAGGAGGTACTATTACACTCTTTAAATTAACTTAGTAGTTCATCAACAATCTCAATTATTTATATTGATTATTTTATATTGCATGTATACTAGAGCGTATGTGCTGGATTTGTGCGGTGCTGTCATGTTCGAGGATTCCAGCGGTGACGCAGTTCCGATGATGTATCTCTCCCTGTTGAGGGACCTGGAGAAAGA
This sequence comes from Carex rostrata, assembly GCF_964058835.1. Lineage (NCBI taxonomy): Eukaryota > Viridiplantae > Streptophyta > Magnoliopsida > Poales > Cyperaceae > Carex > Carex rostrata. The sequence continues at coordinate 8,166,509 of NC_135936.1, forward strand.
ATCGAGATGGAACTAGGGTGGAGCTTGTTAGTTTGTAATAATCTAGAACTCAATAATACGATAATTTATCATAAAACTTTGTTTATGAATTGAATGTTTATTTATATATATCATTTTGTTGCCTTGAGTATTATTGAATTTATGGATCATTTCGAGTTCATGACTGAAATTGTGAAACTCCATAATATAGATGATATATACTCTTAAAAAATCACTGACCAAGGTAATTAGCAAGAACACTAATTACCGCGATAAGGTTAGTATGTGGATTAAAAGATGGTTAAGTTTTGCAAACCACCTGACACGAGATGTCATTTTAATCACATAGATACATGTTCTAGGAACATGGTATTTGACAGACCCCGAATGAAACATTAAATAGAATTGTGTTCGTGTCATTAATGTTTTCATTCAGTGTCAAGTTCTACAGTATGAGGTATTTATCGTTCCCACTAAGAAATATGTATGTGTGAGTGTTATCTAACGCTGTCCGTAAAAAGCAGTCATAACGGTAAAATTTCCATATGTATAGCTTAGCTGAGGAAGTGATAGTTTACCAAGAATACTATTTGTCCCTCGTATCTCTATACGAGCTATAGCATCACTGGACCCCTTGATAGAGTAAGATTATCTGCTAGCGGTATAATTACAAGAGTAATTATATTTGATAATCTGCTCAAGATCAAGAAAAGATTCAGTTAGCAAGGATGACACACATCTACCTTGAAACTAATCTGATAGCTATGAGACAGAAGAACAGACACAAGTAAATTGTTTACTGGATCGTGATATTGTACTGTACAGCATCATCTGTGTAATTGGATGGTCATGATGCATTTTGCCAGACGCCTCTCATGATTATAGAAGTTAAAACAGTTTTAATTCTATTTACCAACATAACACAGATCCTATCGGGTCACACCATATAGGAGTTAATCGGAGAATCTTATTGTGATTGATTATAAATTGGTTATGATCATTAGTAAGATGGTTATAATTAATTATACGTGTTATAATTAAATTATAAATGTTATGTAAAAATAACAAGCAAAAACATTGGTTAATTTATAAACGTGTGTGACACGTTATATAAAAGTTAACCGGTTAATTTATAAATGTGCAGGACACGTTGTATAAATTACCGAAACAACAACCGCAAGAAAAATATATATAATTGTTCAGAATAATTATACGAATATTATTTGTATTCGGGCCGAGGGCATTCAGGTCTTTTCAGATTCGTCCTTATCTGCATGACATGTCATCGATCCTATCCAGATGGCACGTCATCGATCTTATCCACATGACATGTCATCCTTATCTATTCAATGGCATATCTTGTAAATAGGCATATGTTGAGGGGTATTTCGGTCTTTTGCGAACCTCCTCAAAAGCCTATAAATAGAGGGGTGCATGTAGAGAGAAAAACCGCTAATTCACTTGTATCGTTTCGTGCAGAATTGAATCGGTATTTTCTCTCTTTCTCGGTTTCTCTCCCAAATAGTGTTTCGGTTGAGAAAAGAAAGTTATACGTCAACGACGTATAATCTTGTGGGTTGTTGTGGAGTATATTTACGGGATCGATGAATAGTGTTTTACCGAATTTCACGGTATGTCAGTTTTTGCTTATTGATGAAACTGAGTAACCGAAAATTCGTGTTTACGGGTTTTCGTCTTTTTCCCTGTGAATAGTGTTTTTGCATAATTCCGCGGTTTATAGTATTTCTGGAAAAAGAAATAAACCGTTCTCTGGTTAGTCCTGGTGGATAACCTATAGAGGTATCACACGTGTGATACTCCAAGTCGATTCCTTCCCTAGTGAGGCTCTACTCGCTCGGTCTGCAATCCAACTGTGATTTGGAAACAATGTATAAATATGTTATATTAATCTATTTAATTGGTAAGTAGATTAAAGTTTTAGAAATCAATCATGGAGTAGATCTGTAAAAGGATTAAATTGGGTTTTGATGCCAAAGGAATACTGAAGGTGGACCTCCTTGGAAAGTTTCCTGACATGCCCATTTTAATCCTTGGCTTAAGTTAGAAGTAAAAATTTTTGTTTTACATTCTTTCCGCAGCTTAAGCCTAAACGGGTTTTGGTTACCCCGAAACCCAACAGAGCTGTCCTCGCCCACTTATACAGAGGCCTGTGTCATGCTTGTCTGGTAAGTCTGTATTAATATACGTTGTTATTGAAGGTTGGATAAGAAGCACCCAGTTTTTATTTTAAGTTAAATTTTCAGGTGAAGAATAAACATATTTTTGGACCATTTCTTCTGCTCCAACATTGGTCGTGGTCACATCTGCCCATAAATCAGCCAGTTATAACATTGTCACATCCCCGGTGGGGAGGTCCTGACCCAGACAGATGCCCCGCGTACGCCGCTATATGGGGCAGTCATCACGATCATGAAGAGAAGGGCAAGGGGATTTCTTATGTCCGGGGCCAGCTCCAGATGCTCCGAGATGCGAATATCGATTGGTTTCCGTATCGTGCATGGTATCAGCGTAGATGGCTGAGCCCGTTGACATTAGAGCAGGCACGGCTATGGTATTATCGGGGACCGGTCTTCTGTTTCTGGATAGTGGAGTATCACTACCCCGATCGGGTATCTCGACAGTTTGACTTGGATGCTTTCATCCCAAAGTTTCCTCTGATGGGTAAGGATGATACCGACAAGTTCCACAAGTAAGTACTATCTACTTAATTTCATTATCACTTTAATATTGCCACTGTTTCTCTCCTTTCTAATTAATTGTACTTGCAGTACGGTGCACAATAAGTCTAAAGTTGACTGGAGCCAGCATTTTGTCATACAGTAAAACTGGGCTCGACATCCGGAGCAGCACTTATGGAGCCCGCCATCTACTGCATCATTGGGTGCTGGTCCCGGGGATCTGAGATATGCCGTATGGTACCAAAGATGGGGCATGCCATCAGTCTACACTGCACCAATCGTGGAGACAGGCGATTTTGAAGGCTGCCTCGTTAGCATGCTGCGCGATGCTGGGGAGAACATCAATTGGAGGGAGATAAAGTCTACATCGCTAAATATGGATTACCAACCAGAGGCCATCTACGCTCATGAGATGCCGCCACCTCCTGCAGGTAATTACAAGTTAATATTAAAAGTATGACACACACAATATTCTTATTTTCCTTGAATTGTTTGTTCTAACTCAATTAACTTCCAATTATGCAGTTGATGACTCAGGTTGGGTGTTGAATACCCAAGGATGGGATGCTTATAGAAATAAATACGGAGTTCCGGTAGAGCTTGGCACGGTCAGTCACCGCTTTATATTATTTATTGCAGAGTTCTTTGTATGTAGCAAAACTAACATTATTTTAATCTAGGATGGAGCACCTTGTTGGAATGCCAATTCCAGTTTTACTGTGGATGAGCTGGCCTCGTTCGACACAGAAGCAGAGGTGATTGGCTCCCACAGACCACGATATGGAGTGGAGATGGAGAACGACTTTGAGGCTGGTGGGAGTGCATCTCAGACTGCAGATGGCTTTGTCTCTGCATTATTTGGCACACCGCCTCCTGCCACGTATGCTACAAGCTGGGAGCAAGATCCATGGGAGCTGCGTACACAGCCCGCCAATGCAGAGTCAGCTGCTGTATTTGATTCATGGGCAGCCAGTACAGGTATGCAGCACATGTATACGAGGGAGGAGGATGAGGATATGGGAGAGGAGGAGGAGGATATGGGAGAGGAGGCGTTAGGAGATGTGAGTCCGCAGAGGCGCGTGCAGCCGCACAGGCATGGCAATGGCATAGCGGCTCCTAGGTTGTCTCCATCCGGAAGAAAACGACGAGGATGATTGTAGAGTTTTTGTTTATTGTGATATAGTTCTAATTGTAGTATTTTGACTATGGGACTGTTGTATTATACGTTTCTGATTATGTTGGCGCGCATTATGTTGGCATTATGTTTTTTTTTTATTTTATATTCATGTTGGTATTATGTTGTTTGCACTTTACATTTCATCATTATAACACAGTTTAATAATACAATTAAAGTTCAACAATACACTTAAAGTTCAACAATAGAATTAAAAGCGCAACAGTACACTATATTAAGAAATTATATTGAAACCGTAATTTTTATTTGCGACTCACACTTCCATTTAAAAAACTAACATCTTTTTCTTTAACAAACCACATTTAAAAAAAAAATTATAAGTTACATGACATAATAATGGGTAAATTAATACATGGCTATTTGGAAAATAATTAAAAAAATTAAAAAAAAAATACAATACGGGGCGCCCGTCCCTGGGGCGCTTCACATAGCATACGGGCCACCCGTCTCTGGGGCGTCTCATTTGACTTGTGGGCCGCCCGCAGTGGGGGCGCTCCACTGGGAATTTTGGGCCGCCCCAAGCCCAGACAGTCAGGGCAGTTTAAAAAAAAATTATACACAGGACATTATTAAAATTTCTTTTTTTTTTAAGGATATTAATAAAAATGGCCGCAAACTATCAAACATTTTATTTATATAATGTGTGCTTGGGTCAATAACAATAATAATGTTTTGGTTAAAAAAAAAAAAAGAAGAGATATCTAATTGGAAGATGCCACCATGTCTGTTTTTAGCCAACAAAAAGAATAAAATAATGACTATTTTCCATATTTGTCCTCAAATTTATGAAATTCTGAATTTTTGCCCCTATGCTAACAGTACTGCTAGCATTGCTAGTTAGCGGTACCTTTTTCAAAAAGTTTGACTATGTACTAGAAAGATCACAAAAAGAAAATATATGAAATATCTTATATTTAAATATACTACGAAGATCATGAATATTTTTTTATGCCAGATTTTTTTAGCGGTAAAAATAATAATGTTTTTTTAATGTGTTGCTAGAATAAAAAAGTTTGGATCGAGTTATTGATACGGTTCAAACTTTGAATCTGTGTCAATAAAAATATTTTGTGGTCCTTGTAGCAGATTTAAATTCTACGGTACTTCATTTATTTTTCTAAAAAAAAAATTTAGATAAATATTATAAATATAAAATGACTTCTAAAAAAATAGATAAACTTATATTTGAATGTACTAGAAAGATCATGAATTTTTTTTATTGATCTATATCTAAAATTTAAATTGAAATCAATAATTCAGATTCAAATATTTTTTTTAGTTTTCTAACCACGTAAAAGTTGGCCTAAAATATATTTCATGATCCTTCTAGGTGGTCAAACTTTTTGACAAAAATACAGGTAGCAATGCTAGCGGTATCAAACATTGTCTACCGGCCCCAATTATCAGTAGGGACGAAAATCGAAATTTTGAAAATTTAAGGACATGTTTGGAATTTCAATTTTTGGAGGATATAATAGAAATTTCGTCCCTTTCACTGATCATAAAATAGCTTAAACAACGCAGATTTTATTAAAAATAAAAAGGTTCCGACTCTATTAGACAGTCTTATTAAAGTTCTGACTCTAGGAAAGATTTTGAGGGATAAAGAATAGAAATTGAACTTCAAATTTTTCTCATTATTATCAATTTTTTTTTTAATTTACTTATGAATGGTATATGTCGTTATTCATCCTTAATACTAAGTTATATTAGAATTTCTACCTTACCTAATTAATGCTCATTATTTAATTTTTTTTTTTTTTTTTTTTAAAAGCTTCCGTCCATCCAATATCTTTTACATGCTATTTTCGAAAATTGAACATGTGTCTCTCGAAAGAAAGACAAAAACTAATTGTGACACTGCGCTAAGCCCAAAGCTCAATTAATTCTCAATTATAATTAGCTATTTTACATATTATTTATTTATTTTCCATCGTTAAAACATTGTTACTTTATTAAAATATAAAATGAAAATGTTGAGAACTAAGATATGGTCTAGTGACAAAGACAATGTCTTATATGTAAAACGTTAGATTTTTAAATTCGGATGGAAGATTCCTTGTAAATATTTAAATAGTTGAGTGGCTTAACCTCCCACCTATACTAAAAAGATAAATAAAAAAAAGTATCACATAAAGTTTAATCAAAATTACAACCCGCTTAACTCGTATAATTAATTCACAAAAGCCGTATTTAAATAATTACATAGATTAATTGAATTTACGGATAAATTGACTTAAAAAAAATTTAAACCATATAATCATCAGGTTGAATTAATGTAAACCTTAACGATTTTATTAACTCAGCTACCTAGCTGATTCCTAACTCTCAGGATTCAGGAAGTAAAAATTCGGTAGGGTTTCCATTATTGATGTATTTAACTATTTGACTATTGTTTGTATGAGTTTGACTTAATTTGCATACCCCTTTTAAAGACGGATCCAAGTGCATATATATCAATTAGCGGAAAAAGAAAGAGAAAGGAATTTGACAATGGTATTTGATTAACACGCTATTAATCGGTCAGCCCTTAATTAACGGGCTAGCTAAGCGGTTACGTGTCTCCACAATGTCGTTTCATTAAATTTCAGTGTTTCAACAAAAATATATATTCTCAGTTTCAGTGTTTCGACGACAAAAGTCTTATCGGTTTCACTTAAGACACAAGGGTGTAATAAATTAAAGAATTTTAATTCCCGAGCAGTTGCTTAATTTATATACCATCGACGACCAAAATTTTTTATTAATAGCATAAAAAAATAAAATAAAACACCTCTAAAATGGAAGAATTCCACGTTTACTCGGGCCACTAAGTCAATCTGCAGTCCATTTATAGGGGGTTGCAGATTGACTTGACGACCCCTTAAATGTTCAAAAAATATATTGTAATATTAAATATATCACAGTTTTGAGAGAGCTCTAAACCAATCTGCGGCCCCTCATAAATGAACCCCAGATTGGCTTAGCGCGCGGTCCAGATAAATCTGGAATTCTCTCATTTTTAAGGTATTTTGGTTTATTTTATTATTTTAAAAGGGTATAAATAAAAATTTCGGATTGATGACTCGACGTTGGGTGGTCTACTTAATTTCTCTTTCTTAAAATCAACAAATTAATAGATTATGGACTTTGGTACGTACATTTCATTTCTGGTTTCGGATTTTGCGGTAACTACGGAAATAATGGTACCAAATAAGAGATATATATCATGATGAAGAATTGCCGATTGCCAATTGATTCTCATCCTGATCATATTCTCCACGGGTAGGCAGCCATGCACCATGTAACTTGTTATGACTGTTTATTACGTGTGGTAGTCGAAGTCATAGTATAGTTGATTGGAGCATCAACTAAATTTGAAGAAGCAATCAAATTTCTTGTTTACGCTCCATCTGTTTCTTACTTGAAATAGTGTTCATAGCGATTGGTATAGAGTGGTTTGAAATTATAACGACTTTGGCGCTATATATATGTTTTCTTGTATAATAAAAATTAGGGATCAACTAATAGTCCCCCTACTTCAGTCCCCTAAACGTCCCCCTAACTACCTAATATATAAAGTACAATGGGGACCACTTACATTTGTGAAAAATTACAACTGGCGCGTGCATGTATGTATACTTATACATGCAAGTATTACCATATAATATATTAAGTATTCATACCTATGACATTAAGTATTAAAAAAAAAAACTGGACATCAACTTTTTTTCTCTCTAATCACACACCCATCTTTTACACGTTTTTAGAAGTGGGTTCTTTTTGTCCATTTAATCTCGTCAATATTTCTAACAATCTGTGATGAATTTTGTGAATCTAAAACCACAAACATCTTCTACTTAATTTTCTCTTTCAAATGAGATCCATGATGAAGTACTTTTGAGTTCTTCGTCGTTCAAGTATTCATACCTCGGTGTTCAAGTATTTATTACTAATATGTCAAGTATTCTGCTTTAAATGCCGAGTATTCATATCTACTTCTTGTGGCTTTTACTTGTTTATATTATTATTTTTTTCATACATATTTTATCTGAATTATTGATATCTAAAAAACTTAGTATTAATACTTATATGTGATATCTATCATATGAAGTATTCATTTCTAACTATTGAAGTATGAATTTTTAAATTGACAATATTCAAACTGTTAATATATGAAACGACAAGTAACAATAGTTAAGACATGAAGTATTCATATCTACTTCATGTGACTTTTACTTGTTTATGTTATTATTTTTTCATACATAATGATATCTAAAAAACTTAGTATTATTACTTATGTGTGATATCTGTCATATGAAGTATTCATATCTAACTACTGAAGTATGAATTTTTAAATTGACAATATTCAAACCATTTAAATATGAAACGGTAAGTAACAATAGTTAAGACAACAAGTATTCATATCTACTTGATCAAATTTTGTTGTTACTGTGATGCATATGTTATAATAATTTTTAAGACATAAAATATTCATATCTACTTGGTCAAATTTTGATGTTACTATAATGCTATGTTTTACTAATAGTTAAGACATAAAGTATTCATATGTACTTATTTATGTTATTATTCTTTTTATACATACTTTATCTGAATTATTGATACCTAAAACACTTAGTATTCATACTTCTGTGTGAAAGTGTGTATTGTTATGAAACAATATTTGACTTTAATTTTTTTTTTATATTTGTAGATAATAGTAACCATATTAACATTTGTATTCATACTTATGAATTTTTGTATGAATATTAATTTTAAAAAGAAAATTTTAAACAATATAACAATAAAATATCATATTCCACCAAGCATATAACAATTTCTCAAATATTATGAAAAAAAATTTTCTCGATCACAACTAATCTAGCAAATGACAGTTTCCTCAATCATCACAGCAATAACTAGCAAAAAAGATAGTTTACAAATCATGTAGTAAACAACTATGAAGGTGGAAACGAGGCAATTAAGTAGAGGTGTAAATGTAGTAAAGTTTCTCTTAGACATTTCATCAAACAAGTTGTGTGCATGAGTAAACAATAAGCAAAGAAAAAAAAATCAGTTCAAACTCTAACTATCAAATGTGATCTTAGATTCATACGAAACAAAATGAAACCAATCAAATCAAATCAAATAATAAGATTTAAAATTCATAAAATAGTGGGGATGATCTTGTTCTGTCTAAAGAAGAAGTGGAAGAGAGTAATGGAGTCATCGAGACGAGGAGGCCATTCCAGTGGAATGAGATTGACACAGCATTGCAACTGAAAACAGTGGGCAGGGGCGAAACTGGAAGGAGGTGGAGTCGAGATCGCCGGAGTGGAGGAGGGACTGGACGCAGTTGTGGAGGGAGAGGCAGGGCAACAAGAACAGAGGGAGAGTCAGGGAGGCGAGGGTCACGAGGCTCTGGGTAATAGGAAGGAGATCGGAGAGCGAGGAGAGGTGGTTTGATGTGGAGGCGGCGCTTACAACGGCGGTGTTTAACGGCAGCCTCCTCGCTAGAGCACGACTGAATATGATCTTGTCCAATAAAGACTCAAGGCGTACTACAACCACCGCTCGGCCGTTGAAGGGAAGGTGGACAAGTGAAGGCGGGAGAGGGCGGACGCCGCCTCAAAGGCAAGGTGATGAAGCGCGAGTTTATCAGACCAAAGACAATGATGCATTTACCGGCCAATGAAAGGAGGAGCGAGTCACCGGAGATCCATGTCATGGCGGAGGTGTGGGTTGATGAGGACGAAAGTGAAGGAAGTAGATCGGGAAAAAAAGAGAGGCAGGCGAAAATGGAGAAGATGAAGACAAAATGAGAAAGAGGTTTTAATTTCTAATTGAGTAAGACTTTGACCGTTAATTGGTAAGATTAACTGGTCAGGGGGACATTTAGGGGACCAACTCGTGGGGGACAATATAATTACCCTAAAAATTAAGATAATGATCATAACAGTTTAATTCTAAAGAACCTATAGGAATTAATTCTTAACACGAGTTATGTCTTACCATCATTTAAGAAATTGATTTACTTATTCTATTAGAACCAATGGTTTCATTAGCTCATTATTCAAAAAGCTATAAGATGTTCTAATAAACAAACAGAAAAATCTTTAGTTTCTATTTTGTACGACATATGCATGATATCATGGTATAATTTTATTTTGAGAAGAGTTCAAATGCTTTCATTTTCTGTACCTCCACCATGTCTTCATTTTTAAGAACTTTAATAACTCAAAATTTAAAACTGAAAAGTCAAAATATAACCATTGAATATGATCTAGCTACATCATTTTCTCTATGCACGTGTAAAAAATTATGACATTTCAACTTTGTTTTAATTGTCATCAAGAGTTTGTAAAAACATATTAATGTGGATAATTTCTAGAGACGTTGATTTTTCAAATGATTGATTTACATAAAAACAAAATTGAAATGTGATAACTTTTTAATGAGCGCATAGAGAAAATAACATAGATTACATCTAACAGTTTTATTTTGACGTTTATGATTTATTAACACTTCTAAAAATGAAAGCATGACGGAGGCACAAGAAAATGGAGGTATTTCAACCCTCTTTTATTTTTGAAAAATAATATATAGACAACCAACTTTATTCAACAATTTTGATGATCAAATGCGCGCGGTATCAATATAAAAAAATTGAGAATATATGTTGTTTTTCACTTAAGGAGGTCACCTCAACTTAATTAATTTGTGTAAGTGTGTAATTTGAAATTCTTTTTCCTATTTGATTTCATTTTGAAATTGCCTCATTATTATCATTTTTCAAATTGAACTAAATATTATACACAAGCTATCTAAACCATTAAAAAAAAAAAAATCTTAGTTTGACAATTTTTGAGTCATTTGTCATGATTGTCAAATAATTAGTTAATTATATAAATATAATTTTTTTTCTTTCTAAAACTTGTTTCACCTCTTGTTGAATATTTAAACTTACAAAGCAGTGGCTGCTAAATTAAGGTGAATAATTTAAATAAATCTGTTATTCGATGAGAAATATTTAAAAATGCTCAAGTCCAATTAATAAGATTACTAGTTAACATAGTTACAACAATTTCAATCAATTTGACATGCCTAGATGACTGACATAGAGTTACTTGTACAAGTCCAATAAGATTTCTATTTAGCTGCGCCAAATTTTTCAAAAGCTACAGCCGGAGGTTTCAAAATCAATCCAAATAAAACCCAGGTTCTATCCACAAGTTAGCAAGTTAAGCGCATGGCCACCTTGCTCATCTATAAATACCCATATATATGCATTCTCTCCATGCATGCAATAACCCAAAAGTACATCTTATTACTCCACATTATATATAACTGGTATCAAACGTTAACGAGTGATGGCGAATATGTTTCTCGTTTTGTTTTTCCTAATGACAACTGTCATGTCCACTTCTATAGTCACACCAAATCCTCTCACAGAAAAAGAAAACGAGAAATTGGTTCCGAATACTGATACATTAGCATCATCAGAGTCGCTGAGAGGGTTTGACTACCTGTTACGTGGAACCGCAACATGTGACAAGTTCCCAAGGGTTTGTCAGGCCAAGGGTACCGCAGGACCCGACTGTTGCAAGAAGAAGTGTGTGAACTTAATGAAAGATAACCTCAACTGTGGGGCATGCGGAAGGAGGTGTTGGTTTGGACAGACATGCTGTAACGGTAATTGCATCGACGTTTTGTACAATCTAATGAACTGTGGGGCATGCAACAACAAGTGCAAGATGGGAAGCTTTTGTAACTATGGAATGTGCAGTTACGCTTAGAGGTCATATATATACGACTATTGGAAGTATTGAAAGTTTGTTATTTTAAATTTTATATATATATAGTGTGTCGGCGTGATATATGTAAAAATAGTAAGTACATTGCTATCTGTAATAAAATCATGACATTTAGTTTTCAATTTTTTTTTCTTTTGTAATTTACAAAAAATTAAGAAATGTAGATGCTGGACCTCTACTTTTAACTCCAAAAATATATTACAAATCTATTATATAACTGAATATATATAATTCAGATTTTGAACCATGCATCCAGTATAACATAAGATTAAATCCTGATCAATGAAGTAGCATACCATCTATTTCTAAACAGTATTACTTTATAAGAGAAAAAGGCAAAGGATATACCAGTCATACGTAGCTATAGCTCCAACAAATTTACAAGAATTCTACACATCCCCACGTCACATATATCATGCACAAAGATCAAACTGTGGGAAAAGTGCTAATAATTAATTAATCTCAATAAACTAAATTACTAACATTAAGCAGAGTTTGTACGCATCAATTAGACAAGCACAAAAGTGTTACGTACAAAGAAGAACATTTTCTCACCAGAAATTGAAATTACTATATACAATTTATGCAGGACAGATAAATGACAAATAAAATGGTAAGGTTCATTTAGTTATATCTTATATGCAAGACAAATAACAATGACCGGTTCCTAAATTTATTTAACTATGTTTTTCTTATAAAAATAAATTCACTGCGTGAGCTTCATATATATATATCCACCAACAATATATAAGGTTGTTAATTACTTGTATTTCAAAAGAGACAATCCAATTAATTAATTTAGTTCCTTAAATATTAATTAGGCATGTGAATTGTATGATGCATTTATTAACGAGTTATATAGTGCATGAACTTTCAGCATGTATAATAGGGCATGCATGATAAGCCTAAATCAATCATATTGGTCAGGAATTACTTGATAATTTGTTCATGTACCATACTACCATTGGATTGTAAATATATAGATGTGATGTCTTCTAAGTTGTTCTCTATTGTTCAGCAAGTATACGTACGTAGGTTGATTAATTAGGTCCTCGAATAGTTTATCATTAAATATGTTCAATAAAGTAGCACCTTGTAAAGTAACAATCCTAGATAGTTTTACGTACATAAATTTTGACCGGTGTGGCTCTGCCTGTACTGACAGCTCTGGGTATGACATAAATATCTTAATTCTTTTTTTTGAAAACTTGGTAGGTGCTACCAAGATAAATATCTTAATTCTTAAACATTAATTAAACATTGTCATTTTTTAGATTCTGTAATTTTACATACTTGTTATTAGATATCATTGCAATGTACACTTTTATAACTCATTTAAATAAACCTAAATTAGGCTATGGTAATGGAGTTGGTTGATGACCTGAACCATGCAATTCTCCCTGTCAAAAATTTGCAAAGGATCAAAGTTGAAAATTAAAATGATTGTTGCAAAAGCCATCTTTAGATATTAAAATGCCAACAAATTTGCAAAAGAGCAAAATTAAAGAAACTTAATAATTTAGTTGTGAGTTCCTCTTAGATAGGCTTTGGAAACCAATTCTAAGGACCACGAGCTTCATCTGAGATGGAATTCCCATCACTCCAGTATTCTCCGCAATCATAGGTGACACGAAGCTGTTCCTCACCGCTCAGTTCTTTATGGCCAAATAAGTGGAGGAGTACTAAATGGAGAGATGCCAGCAGCCTATCAGACCGAGAATAGGCGGATAGAAGGAACCCTGGTGGAAAGCGGACCAACTGGTACCAATACTGGTACTGGTACGGACAGAGAGCAAAGACAGGTGATTGATACCGGGTGAAAAACATCGAACCAGTGACCAATGATATCTGGTTGGATGAAAATGAAGACACTTAGTTGGATTTAATTACAATTTTATGCATTTCTTTATTCTCTTATAACTACCTTCATATTTACAGTTTTTCAAACTTCCAAACTCAACTGTTTTGAGTTAAAAAATATACTGTAATATTGAATATATCACATTTCTAAGCCAATATGCTTCCCCTCATAAATGAGCCGCAGACTGACTTAGCGGTCCGGATGAATGTGGAATTCTCTCATTTTGGAGGTGTTTTTTTTTTTTTTTTAAAAGGGTATAAATAAAAATTTCGGACCGACGACTCCGCGTTGGGTGGTCCACTTAATTTCTCTTTCTTAAAATCAACAAATTAATATATAGATTAAGGACTTTGATACGTACCTTTCATTTCTGGTTTCGGATTTTACGGTACGTAACTACTGAAATGGTACCAAATAAGATATATTTTGATGAAGAATTGCCGATTGCCAATTGATTCTCATCCTGATCATATTCTCCACGGGTAGGCAGCCATGCACCATGTAACTTGTTATGACTGTTTATTACGTGTGGTAGTCGAAGTCATAGTATAGTTGATTGGAGCATCAACTAAATTTGAAGAAGCAACCAAATTTCTTGTTTACGCTCATCTGTTTCTTACTTGAAATAGTGTTCATAGCAATTGGTATATAGCTAGTGGTTTGAAATGATAAAGACTTTAATTGGCGCTATATGTTTTCTTGTATAATAAAAATTATGATAATGATCATATATAACAGTTTAATTCTAAATTAAGAACGCTATAAGAATAATTAATGCTTAACACGAGTTATGTCTTACCATCATTTAAGAAATTGGTTGACTTATTCTATTAGAACCAGTGCATGGTTTCATTAGCTCATTATTCAAAAAGCTATAAGATGTTCGAATAAACAAACTGAAAAATCTTTAGTTTCTATTTTGTATGACATTATCAGAGGTTGGAACCAGCTGTTTGGCCGAATTTTTAAATACCATAATAAAAAAATAAAATGAAAAACACCTCCGTTTTAGGAGAATTTCACATTTACTCACGCCGCAGATTGGCTCTGCCGCCCCATTTTGGGGAGACTGGAGAGCCAATCTGTGGCCCTACTTTGTATGTTACAACAACCCAAAACACCCCCTGCGGCCTAGGTATAGGTGAAATCCCCCCAAAACGGTAATGTTTTGGTTTTTTTTTTTTAATTATGGTATATAAAAAAATTTCGGGCTATTTGGCTCCTTCTCTGTTCAATGATGTCATGAATAAAATCGGTGGTATACCCACCATTATTATAAAAACAGAGAAATAAAAAAATATATTTATCCACATGAAAATAATTATTATGCATGATATCATGGTATAATTTTATTTTGAAGAGGGTTCAAATGACTCCATTTTTTGTGCCTCCATTATGCCTCTATTTTTAAGAACTTTAATAACTCAAAATTTAAAAATTAAAAGTCAAAATAAAATTGTTGGATGTGATCTACATCATTGTATCTATGCACGTGTAAAAAATTATGACATTTTAACTTTTTTTTAGTTATCATTAAGAGCTTGTAAAAACGTACTAATGTGGATAAGTTCTAGAGACATTGATTTTTCAAATGATTTATTCACATAAAAACAAAATCAAAATGTGATATTTTTTTATAATGAGCGCATAGAGAAAATAACATAGATCACATCTAACGGTTTTATTTTAACGTTTATGATTTAAATTATGACTTAGTAATGCTTCTATAAATAAATAAGGCATGGTAGAGGCAAAAAAAATAAATGCATTTGCTATTATTTTTTAGAAAGAATATATAGACAACCGACTTTATTCGACAATTTTGATAATCAAATGCGGTATCAATATAAAAAAATTAAGAATATATGTCGTCTTTCACTTAAGGAGATCACCTCACCTTAATTAATTTGTGTAAGTGTAATTTGAAATTCTTTTGCCTATTTGATATAATTTTGAAATTGCCTGATTGATTATTGATTTTCAAATTGAACTAAATATTATACTTACACAATTTTTGACAATTTTTGACAATTTGACAACTAAATATTATACTAAATATTAAACTTACACTAAAAAATTCTTAGTTTGACAATTTTGAGTCATTTGTCATGATTGTCAAATAATTAGTTAATTATATCAATTTTTTCTTTTCTTTTTAAAATTTGTATCACCCTCTTGTTGAATATTTAAGCTTTACAACTTACAAAACAATAGTTAGAACAATCATGTATGGTATGAATCGATAGCATCCACAATAATGTCTTCTTCTTGTTTTTATTGAAAGCCTTGGCAGTGGCTGCCAAATTAAGGTGAATAATTTAAATAAATCTGTTATTCGCTGAGAAATTAAAAATGCTTAAGTCCAATAAGATAACCAGTTAACATAGTTACAATAATTTCAATAAATTTGACATGCCTAGCTAGATGACTGATATAGAGTTACTTGTACAAGTCCAATAAGACATCTATCTAGCTGCGCCAAATTTTTCAAAAGCTACAGCCAGAGGTTTCAAAGTCAATCCAAATAAAACCTGGTTCTATCCACAAGTTAGCAAGTTAAGCGCACGGCCACCTTGCTCATCTATAAATACCCATATGCATTCTCTCCATCCATGCAATAACCCAAAAGTACATCTTATTACTCCACATTATAACTGATGGCAAATATGTTTCTCGTTTTGTTTTTCCTAATGACAATTGTCATGCCCACTTTTATAGTCACACCAAATCCTCTCACAGACAAAGAAAAGGAGAAATTGGTTCCGAATACTGATACATTAGCATCATCAGAGTCGCTGAGAGGGTTTGACTACCTGTTACGTGGAACCGCAACATGCGATAAGTTCCCAAGGGTTTGTCGGGCCAAGGGTACCGCAGGACCCGACTGTTGCAAGAAGAAGTGTGTGAACGTAATGAAAGATAACCTCAACTGTGGGGAATGCGGAAAGAGGTGTCGGTTTGGGCAGACATGCTGTAACGGCAATTGCATCGACGTTATGTATGATGAGAGGAACTGTGGGGCATGCAAGAACAAGTGCAAGAAGGGAAGCTTTTGTAACTATGGAATGTGTAGTTACGCTTAGAGGTCATATATATATATATATATGACTACTATGGAATTGAAAGTTTGTTATTTATTGATTTTATTCTTAAATTTTATATATACTGTGTTGGCGTGATATATGTAAAAATAGTAAGTACATTGCTAGCTGTAATAAAATCGTGACATTTAATTTTCAATTTTTTTTCTTTTATAATTTGCAAAAATTAAGAAAGGTAGATGCTGAACCTCTATTTTTTACTCCAAAAAAATATTACAAATCTATTATATAACTGAATATATCTATATATATATATAATTCAGATTTTGGACCATGCATCCAGTATAACATAAGATTAAATCCTGATCAATGTAGTAGTATACCATCTATTTCTAAAAAAAGTATCATACTTTGTAAGAGAAAAAGGCAAAGGATATACTCATATACCAGTCATACGTAGCTAGCTCCAACAAATTTACAAGAATTCTACTTTTGCTTCATTTAGTTACAAACTCTTCTTAATGTTAGTAATTGATGCATACAAAAATTGAAATAACAAGTATAATTAAACTCTTCTTAATGTTTGTATGGTACACGAACTAATAGCTTACCAGTCATACTTTTGCTTCATTTAGTAATAATATGCAAGACAAATAACAATGACCGGTTCCAAAATTTATTTAACTACGTTTTTCTTATAAGAATAAATTCACTACGTGAGCTTCATATTATAGTCATGTTTTTATTAACAAGTTATATAGTGCATGAACTTTCAGCATGTAATAGGGCATGCATGATAAGCCTAAATCAATCATATTGGTCAGGAATTACTTGATTTGTTCGTGTACCATATATATATACTACAATTGGATTTGTAAATATATAGATGTGATGTCTTCTAATTAATTGTTCAGCTAGCTAGCAAGTATACGTAGGCAGATTAATTAGGTCCTTGAATAATTTATCAATAAATATGTGCAATAAAGTAGCACCATGTAAAGTAACAATCCTAGATAGTTTTACGTACATGACAATATTAAGCAAACAGTACGTCGCCAACATATATATACTTCGATTTCTTTGTATTCCTTATTTGCATGTAAAAATAATAATATCAATGTAAGCTTATACAACACAAAAAAAAAATGAAACAATTTGATTACCAACAAATTAAATCAATAATAAAAATAGGTTTTGTTTCTATTCCGAAACAGCTAATCAATAAATTGAATCCTCTATGCATAACTGCACATCCCAAAATTGCAGAAGCTTCCTTTCTTGCACCTCTTCTTGCAAGCGCCACAATTTTTCTGGTCATACAACACACTGACACAACTGCCGCCACAACACATCTCTCCAAAACGGCACCTCCTCCCGCACTCTCCGCAGTTGAGATTGTCAGTCATCACATTGACACACTTCTTCTTGCAACAGTCCGATCCTGAGCTTCCTTTCTCCCGGCAAACCCTAGGGAACTTATCACAAGTCATAGTGGCACGCGGGTTGTACCGAGTAAGCCAATAATTGTATCCACGCGTGGAATATGGGGGCAGTTCTTCATTCGGAGCTGGACCCATAGGTGACGGATTTGTGAAGAAATTTGGCTTATTTCCTTCATTTGATGGGAATGGATTTTTGAAGAAGTTTTGTTTATCTCCCTCATTTGACGAGAATGGATTTTTGAAGTTCTTTTGGTCTTCTTTGTTTGGTGTAGCAGGACTTCCGAACAACTTTTGTTCTTCTTCTTCTTCAGTAAGTGGGTGTGATGAAACTAGAGAAAACATCATGCCAATGGCAAGTAATGCTAGAATGAAGAGAATTTTTTTGGCTGACATTGTTGGAGCTTGTAAAAGGATTAATAGAGTAAAAAGTATATAAGTATATATGTGGATTCACAAGGAAATCTAGGTTAATAAGGCTGAAATTGTCTACGTGATCAGAAAAGAAAACCTGGCTGTTGATGGATGAATCGCAAGAATGCTATATATAGCTTTAAATAGTAGATATGTAGTGGAGAGAACACGGATTGGATGTATCGTACATTTCTGAAAAATTTTGGCAGCGCCTTTTGAAACTTAATTAATTAGGCATGTCAACGTTCATAGTCATATCTTAAGAGTTGTACGACTGTGCGTAGTAGATGTATACAATGAAGTCAAAATAGTACAAGATAAGTTAGAAGGCAAAAAAGGAAACAAGGAGGCATAGTCAAAGTCAAATAGTTCCAAATGGTGGACACCTGACTGAATTATACCGGATTTCCAGAGACAAACATGTCCATATCACATTTGACTACTGCTTGGGTTTTGCTTCTATGAAGAATTTATACTCACATTAGATTAGGTACGTTATGCCATAATCGGTTGTTGTGATGAAAATTTGGGCCCGCATAACCCATGAAGCCCATGTAGAATAAAGCCCATTATGGAGAATCCCACACCCATTATCAGACGAATCTAAACCTGATTAAGATATGAATCCGCTGTAAGTCCTAGTATCTTTCCAGGTACCTGACTCAACATAATTGAAATGAACGGCCCAAATTTATTCTCAGCCGGTGCCTATTTGGGATGGCGCAAGGGAGCGGTATCATTTGTGCTTCGAGATTTGTGTTAAGTTCAAAGAACAATCTTGGACTGTCCATTTCAATTGTACTCGGTACTCAGTCAGGTAACATGAGAGGGCGAGAATTCAAGACATTCATGCATACAAAAAGAACTGCCAAGAGATTGAAACAATTGCGATAAATGTCGTATAACATCTTTAAATTCCTCACATTATATATATATATATATATATATATATATATATATATAGAGTACGGCTAACGCGCTTCCTCTAGCATATGGGCCGAAATGCTTCCGGTGGAAATTTGAAATTTCAAAATCCAAAAAGTCGATCTGAACCGTTCATATCCTTCTCCATATTAATATCTGCTTGGAGACCAAATTTTACATTTTTCTGAATTTTTTTACTATTTATTAAGCCACTTTGAAAATCACTGATCCAACGGTGGCTTAACAAAACAGTAAAACCATTGGATCAGCGATTTTCAAAGTGGCTTAATAAATAGTAAAAAATTTCAGAAAAATGTAAAATTTGGTCTCCAAGCAGATATTAATATGGAGAAGAAGATGAACGGTTCAGATCGACTTTTTGGATTTTGAAATTTCAAATTTCCACCGGAAACATTTCGGTCCATATGCTAGAGGAAGCGCGTTAGCCGTACTCTATATATATATATATAGGACTTGGCTACGGTGCTATGGGTAGCTAAGAGGCCTCCCGTGCTACGGCTCAATATTCGACTTTTCAAAATTCTAACGGTCGATCCGAACCGTTCATCTTGTTCTCCATATTAATATGTGCTTGGAGACCAAATTTTACATTTTTTGGAAATTTCTTACTATTTTTTTAGATTTATTGAAAATCGCTGTTTTTCAGACAAATCTGGACCATAAAAAACAGCGATATTCAATAAATCTAAAAAAATAGTAAAAAATTTTCAAAAAATGTAAAATTTGGTCTCCAAACACATATTAATATGGAGAACAAGATGAACGGTTCGGATCGACCATTAGGATTTTGAAAAGTCGAATATGTAGCCGTAGCACGGGAGGTCTCTTAGCTACCCATAGCATATTAGCCAAATCCATATATATATATATATATATGAGGAGGGATCCAATTACACCCTTTTTTGGTGACACCGAATTACACTCTCCATTTTCAAAGTTTTCAAATTCCAAACAGTCGATCCAAACCGTTCAACATAATGGATATGTTAAAATGTGCTTGCAAATCAAATTTTATATTTTTTTGGAATTTTTTTACTATTTATTAAGTATTTAACAAAATCGCTATATTCAGACTATTGAATTTTTATACCCACCTTAATAAATAGTAAAAAATTCATAAAAATGTAAAATTTGATCTGCAAGCACATTTTAACATATCCATCAAGTTGAACGGTTTGGATCGACTGTTTGGACTTTATAAACATAGGGTGTAATCCGGTGTCACCAAAAAAGGATGTAATTGGATCCCTCCTCTCTCTCTCTCTCTCTCTCTATATATATATATATATAGAGAGAGAGAGAGAGAGATGGGCTATGGTGCATTGCAATGCATGGAGGGGTTTGTGCATTGGACCATAAATCTAAAATTCAAAATCCAAATGGCCGATTCAAACCGTTCATCTTGTTCTCCATATTAATATGTGCTTGGAGACCAAATTTTACATTTTTCTGAAATTTTTTACTATTTATTAAGTATTTTACAAAATTGTTGATCCAACAGTGGCTTAACAAAACAGTAAAATCAGCAACCACCATTGGATCAACAATTTTGTAAAATACTTAATAAATAGTAAAAAATTTCAGAAAAATATAAAATTTGGTCTCCAAGCACATATTAATATGGAGAACAAGATGAACGGTTTGAATCGGCCATTTGGATTTTGAATTTTAGATTTATGGTCCAATGCACAAACCCCTCCATGCATTGCAATGCACCATAGCATATATATATATATAGAGAGAGAGAGAGAGAGAGAGAGAGAGAGATGGGCTATGGTGCATTGCAATGCATGAACCCCCTTATGCATTGCACTATAAATCACGGATTTAAAGTCCAAACAACCGATCCGAACCGTTAGATGTTTAATCCATATTGAAATGTGCTTGGAGACCAAATTTTACATTTTTTGGAAGTTTTTTACTATTTATTAAGCATTTTTGAAAATTGCTGTTTTGCTGTAAACAGTAAAAAACAGTAAAATTTTCTGGACCATCAGATCAGCGACTTTCAAAATTGCTTAATAAATAGTAAAAAAATTCCAAAAAATGTAAAATTTGGTCCCCAAGCACATATTAATATGAAGAACAAGATGAACGGTTCGGATCGGTCGTTTGGACTTTAAATCCATGATTTATAGTGCAATGCATAAGAGGGTTCATGCATTGCAATGCACCATAGCCCATCTCTCTCTCTCTCTCTCTCTCTCTATATATATATATATATATAGGAGGGATCGGATGACACCCTTTTTTGGTGACATCGGATAACATCATGCATTTTCAAAGTTTTTAAAGTCCAAACGGTCGATCCAAACCGTTCAACTTGATGGATATGTTAAAATGTGCTTGCAGATCAAATTTTACATTTTTTTATTATTTATTAAGTATTTAACAAAATCGCTATATTTAGACCGTTGAATTTTTGTACCCATCTTAATAAATAGTAAAAAAATTTAAAAAAATGTAAAATTTGATCGGCAAGCACATTTTAACATATCCATCAAGTTGAACGGTTTGGATCGACCATTTGGACTTTGAAAATGCACGGTATCATCCGATATCATCAAAAAAGGGTGTCATCCGATCCCTGCTCATATATATATATATAGTAGAACTAGGGTGCTCTTAAGCTCACCAAAGTTTTTGTGAGCTTAACTCTAAAATTCATCAAATCGATTTCAAATGACGAATTCGAACCGTTGAAACCCGCCTACCTTACATGTGACGCATCTACATGTGAAATTTTTAAACATTCGAATTAATTTAGTATAAAGTCAAGCGGTCAAAATTAGAAGGTTAATAAATTAATTTTAGTGCATTCATTTTTTGAACGTTTTTTGACCGCTTGACTTTATACTAAATTAATTCGAATGTTTAAAAATTGCACATGTAGATGCATCACACGTAAGGTAGGCGGGTTTCAACGGTTCGGATTCGTCATTTGAAATCAATTTGATGAGTTTTAGAGTTAAGCTCACCAAAACTTTGGTGAGCTTAAGAGCACCCTAGTTCTACTCATATATATATATATATATATATATATGAGAAGGGATCCAATTACACCCTTTGTTGATGACACCAAATTACACCTTTCATTTTTAAAGTTTTCAAATTCCAAACAGTCGATCTAAATCGTTCAACATGATAGATATATTAAAATATGCTTGCAGATCAAATTTTATATATTTTTTTTAATTTTGTTACTATTTATTAAGTATTTTACAAAATTGTTATTTTCATACCATTGAATTTTGGTACTCATCTTAATAAATAGTAAAAAAAATTAGAAAAATATAAAATTTCATCTGCAAGTACATTTTAATATATCCATCATATTGAACGGTTTGAATCGACTGTTTGGACTTTGAAAACATAGGGTGTAATTCAGTGTCACTCAAAAAAGGTGTAATTGGATCATTCCTCTCTCTCTCTATATATATAGATTTGGGCTACGGTACTTCGCAAAGTAAAGTTATTGTTTTACTTCACTTCTATATCTTCAATTTTAAAATTTAAAACATCGATCCGAACCGTTCAAGTTGATCTCCATATTAAATTGTGTTTGGAGACCAAATTTTGCAATTTTTGGAAATCGTTATTTTTCAGAAAATTCAGGACCATAAAAGTAGCAATTTTTAAAAATTCTAAAAAAAAAGTAATAAATTTTCAAAAAATATAAAATTTGGTCTCCAAGAACAATTTAATATGGCTATCAACTTGAACGGTTATATTATTAGCCAGTCAAAGTGGGCTCGGAGCCCTTCTCATTTTTGGGCGTAGATTTTAACAGCTAAGTTTTGGCTCAAAGCAGCAAAGAGGTTATAGAAATTTTTAAAAATGACTATTTACTCCTTCTTTAATAGATATCTCATTAATTAAGTATAATCAATTGATAATTCTTTCTTTATTTGGCCGTCAATGAAGATCTTAATATGATCTTTGAGAATAATGTTACTACTATGCTTAATTTAAATGAATTTCCTAGTTTTTAAATTTTTAGTTTTATGGTTAGTATAATAATAAATTTTTTATCGAAAACTCTATTCGAATTATTATTGTTAAAATGAAGTTTTTAGGATTAATGGTTGTTATATTTATGCTATTACGTTATAGATTGTAACAGCTCAAAATCTGTATGTGATATGTTGATTGATCTATTGTTAAACTCATTCTTGATATAAAAAAAAATATAAAATAGACTTAGATTCTCAATATAATAGTTCCATCAAGAGAAGCAAAGACATGCAGCCCTAAAAATTAATTTTTGAAATCAGCTTATTTACTTCATAATATTACTTATGTGTGTATCTTCAATAATTAATTATGTAGTTCACAAAATCAAAAGAAAAATAAAATAAAACAGGACCAGTTAGAAATTTTGAATTGTACAAAAAAAAAAAAAAAAGATATATAAAAATCAGATATGTTTATATGATGTTGAAAAATAATAACAACATAAATCAGGATATAAAATTCCAAATGCAGAAATTCAATATTTAATATAAAATAAACGGGCCATTTTTTCTAAAAAAATAACGTTATATTTTGTAACAATGAAAAGGGAAATGCAATATCCTTGATTTCATATGTATATCTTTGAATTTATTTGAAGAAAATATTTCCACTAAGAGGTGATGCTCCATTAATGCTTATGATCTTGTAATATAATGTTATATTAGTTTCCTTCTTAAAACATGGACATAATGGTCTAAGTGAAAAAATTCTCTCACCCAATTGCTGCATTGAGCCATTTTTTTGCTGTTAAAATCCTCACCCTCATTTTTCTGGGAAATCGAGATTTCTGTCGACGTCTTTTACAGGATCATCAAGTGTATTGGATATGGAAAAGAATGAAAATCAGATTCTGAATGTGGATTCAGGTGTTTTCAACATTAACCCACCTGTGCCTGTGGGGACTCTAAAATTGCTCAATTTTGTTGACACGTGTCAGATCACCATAGGCCCACAAGATAGCCCAGGTCATTGGTTGGTGACAGGCGCAAAGCTTGATGTAGAGAAAAGGAAGATCATGTTGCATGTAAAGTTTTCACTCCTTGCACCAGTTCCTTGATTGGGTTTAATTCCATCCAAGATGTACAATTTTAGTATTGATAAGAAACGTTTTGCTTATTCTTTTATGGGAATGTGAGATTGATTTCCAGCATCACTGACATAATGCATTAAAGTAACTTAACATCTTGACAATTGGCAAAAATAAATTGCTATCTTCAAATCCGACCTTTGAAATGTGATTTATATTATATTTATATTATGCACATAAAAATGATAAAACTTAATACTTACATATATAAAGATCTAAAATTCAAAATAGAAGCACCTATAAATGGTCTTGAATGCTATTCGTTTCGTTGCTTTATATGTTTTTCCTAGAATGTGAATTTTTTTTGCTTTTTTTATACAACACGTTTTAACAAAACAGGAATTCTAGATTCCTTTCGAATTAGATAAAGCAACCCTTTTCAAAATAACTAAGAAGCTAAAGACACAAGACAGACCCATAAATCCATAAGCTAGTTTGAGGCCCCTCTCTACGACTAACCATTATCTACATAATATTTTGAGATATAATGATCATAACAACATATCACCACACATATTATAGTTCAATATAGAAGTTCAAGGGATCCAAAAGTCAGTGTCTGCCACTGAAAATTATTTGAGAGATTTTACCCCTCATCTCATGCTAAAAGAAAAGGCAAAATGTGATCACAATACCATTCCGTACTATTTGAATATATTAAGACCATGCACGCTCAAACCGTTGCACAACTGACTCCACTTCAGCATCTAATCTTCTCCCTGCCACTGTCCTCTTTTTGATAAGTGTCAGCTTATCATACAAACACCATGGAAAGCTGATAAAGTGTGGCCGCTCCAAGCCCTCATTATAACACCCCCAATAGTCAGGGTGGTATGTAACGTGGTACCAAGCTGAGGCCTTAGCATCTGCTTCCCCATCCTCATCATAATTGGTGTTCTTCTCATTAAACCATGACCTGGCCTCTTTTCTTAGTGACCTCACAGCAAGCCGAATCGCCTCTCCATCCTTGTACTTGGTAAAGGTTTTCGACATCTTTGTAATGTACCCAGTAATCAACTCAGCCTCGGTTTTAATCCCATAATGATCCATCAAGTTGCCGAGTTTAAAATCATAATCCTCCTTGTACCAAAAAGCCTCCTCTATAAAATCTCTAAAACCATCCACCTCCATATCAGGGTCATAACACTGCCTCGCAACCTGCTTGGTGAAATGACAGAGATGCCCTGGTTGGGACCTGTCTACTTTGATGTCCCGGTAGAGTTTTCCGATAACACCATTGGATTCATAGGTGACCTTGTCGAGCTTCTCCATAAAGTCAGGATACTCTTTCACATTAAGCTCTTGTGGGATTTCGGCTGGAATGCCGGTTTTTGGGAAGTCAACGGCTATAGAAAAGAGACGCGCCAGCTCAAGGCAGTTCCTGTTCTCGGCCTTCTCTGGTTCTCTGTCAGCAAAGACAGTGTGTGCATTGGAAATTATACCCAGGCTATCGTTTACCATGTAGTTTGTGAAGTACTCTTGAACTTCCTGTGCAATAATCCAAAAATTAATTAACGAACCTTTTAAAATTTTGATTGTTGGGTGGAAATAGATATTTACTTTCATACTGGGTAGCTATATGGATTTCTATGTTCAACTTGGGGGTACCATTTTGTATGTTACTCGATGAGAGTAGAAAATTATTACATGTTCAACAAAGTAGCCATTGGATGTATGTACTCGTAATTCTGTTTTATTTAATGTTGAATGCCTTTTCAGGTACCTAAAATCATCCAATACCAGCTTTATGGTAATTATTAAACTGAACTCCAAAATAAAGATTTTTGAAGGGAATAGATGGAAAAGCACAAGGCCTTTGTGCTCGTAAAAGGATAATTAAAAGAATTCTTTTGTACTTATTCTCACATATGTCCAATACCACGTGTTCACCTGCAAAAGGAGATGTGTCATGCGAACTCCTATTTGTTGCATTGAAAATACATCCCAGCAAAACATAAGAGAATATCCTTACATAAAATTTGGAAATTTATCATTCACCATTTGTATCAACATAAATTTGGAAGAAACTAGGGAATAGGAATGCAGGGCCAAGCATGGTCTTTGGACGGGCATATGATGTTACTTCTCACTTTGCAGGGATATAAACGAGATTTGATCATTCGTACAGGTGCATATGAAATATTTTTTTAAAAAGCAATAGCAAGATGAGTTAATTATGCTGCACTAACATCAATGGTGACATCATGATCTAAGGTCACAGTTGGAGCAGGAGTATAATCCATCGGTTCAACCCCCCGAGTTGGAATAAGCTGACAATCCCAACTAACAAAATATATATCACCATCCAAGTCGCTTCCTGAACACTCGTTTGGATGAGGTCTGAAATTGCAAGAGGGGAAAACAATAATTACATAATTATCCACAATGAAGATTGTAGAAAAAGATTTATTTTGCAGGTTGCACCCAGTATATCATATTATTTGTGCAGAAGCAGAACCTAAAATTATTAATTTCACACCCTGCAACTAAAACCAGGTTTAATTCAGTGAAAAGGTTGCAAGCTGGCTGTGTAACTCAAACTGGGGACCTGTAAATCAGATTTGCTGGTAGCTTAATTTTAGTTCAATGGGGCATTATTTAAAGGTAAAGGACAATTTTTTCACCTTTTGACAGTGCATACATGTGTATTCTTCAGATAGCTTAATAATGCAATTATAAGTAGGGAAGAAAGGACAAATTTTACCTTCTCCCTTTTTGTGGGAAGACAACACAATCAACCATGTGATACAAATCAGGAACGTCGACAGCTTGTAAAACTTTAACATCTCCTGGATGAAGACAAGGGTTCTTAGCAACAACCACCTTACCAGTGACCACACTTGTGCTAGAATGAGATCCAGAGCCAGCTTTAGAAACTCGAACAAAAACCTGGCCATACTCTAATGTCCTTGTTTCATCCAAACAGCCCATCAAAGACCTCCCTTCTGGCACGAAAATCCTTGATTTAGTTCTCAACTCGAACATTCTTGTAGCCCGAAAAGCATGAAGCATCATTGACAGGAAAGGCTCGTTATCAGGTTTGTAACCGCACAGTAGAAGTTCCTTAAGCAGGTTAGTGGTTTCACCAGGCGACATCAGCTCAACTGCCTCAATGGCCTTGCTTGGGTCAGTTACAACCAGGTTTAGTTGCACTACTGCTTCTTCTTGCTTTAATTCAAAGATGGCATCTCTTACCCCAAGAGTTGAAAGGAGAGTAATTAACTGTCGGTTCAGAAAGCATGGTTGATACTTTGTGTACGCCAATACATCCAATGTAATATTTTCAGACTCAAACTTTGACATGCTTCTCCTTAGAGAAAGCTTCCTTGATGAAGTCGGGTCTACAGCTACCACACCTTTGTACCCACCATACCGGATTTGGAAGGCAGATGGAGTGAAACCCTTTAGCCCGCATTTCTTTGCAACCTTTGTGGCAAATTCATAGGAGATCTTGCCGATGCCATCAGAGAACACATAAGCAGTGCCATTAGTTATATCAGGTATGAGATCCACCTCAGCACTTTGAACTGTTAGGGTTTCAGTAGAGGAGCTAAAGGATTGACCAAGCCGAGCCGCATACTTGGCGACATTTCTAATATGGTGAAAATCACCAAGCCAATCTCTTATACTTGATGCTGTTAAACCTATTCGGGGTGCAAACATCCATGCAGAATTTTCACGCAACTGGCTAGATGAAAATGCAAGAAATTCAAACTTCTTGTCTCCAATTGTAATACCGTTCACCAGAACTGAGAGAACTCTTTCGTAAAGAGGTGTGGGTTTTCTGGGGCGTGATTTGGAAGATAAATCAGTCGAGCGCATCTTCTCGCAATCCTCATCCACAAAAAAGACTCTCAAAAAGTTGTTCAAATCATCTTTGTAGTGACGGACAACACGGTTAGAGACATTTATCTCAGGCCCATAAAAGTAAACCTTAGAAGGGGTAATTTGCACACGGTGAACATACACCAAACCGTCTTCTAGTGGCATCTGGGCCAACCTTGGCCCATACACCAATTTTCCCAAACTTGAATAATGTTTTGCTAGCCAAATAGATGGCTCCAAACAAGTCTTCTTGAAATAAGACATCTTTTCTAGGGCATGCTCTATGTGCTGACGAGGCAAAGCCTCGCTTGGCGTCACCAAAGAAAAGAACTTCTCATCGAGTGTAGGCCCACTGAGTGTACCGTTTTGCACCAGGTGATTTACTTTGAATAGTATCTCATAAGGCATCCAACAATTGGGTTGTACAATTGGCACTAGATCAGTGTTTCTACAGTACGACAACCCATGCTGTATCTCAAAATAGCCTTCGAATTTTTCATAATAAACAAAATGTTTATGAATATTTGGGACATCGTAACTGTAGGGGAGCTGCAAACAGAGGATGGTTGATTGACCAATGCTACGTGATGGAGAAAAATCACTTGTTCTCACCCATTTGTCATCTTGTGTTTCTCTGTAATAGTTAAACACGGGGTCATCCCGCATTTCTCCCGAATTGTCTTGTGATAATTCATATATTTTGGGGGCAGCTTGTACCTGGATTAATATTTAAGAAAAAAAAAAGTTGATAAAATGCTTACAATAATCAAAACAAGGAAAAAGAAGTTGATAGAATGCTTATAATGATCTAGAGTTCCAGACATATATACCATAAAGCACCTCATTACCGAATTACTTAACATTTATTTTGTTTACAGTATCTGTATAATATCCTTGTTTGCAAAATACATGAAAAATGTACCATAGTTGCAAAAAACCACTCAACATTTTTCATTTTTGCATCTAGCCCCACATCTTTGCATCATTTGCAAAATAAGAGCCAAGGTTACATAACAAAAAAATGACTGAAGCACCCTCAAATTTTCATAATTATCTAAGAAAATTGTACCCATCAGAAACCTACAGCTTAATTTGCTTTGCTTGACATTAGTTCATTATGCTCTCAGTTTAAAATGATCTTAGTAGATTTGTGGTCAAATAATTAACACTCGTTTGGATGTACATATATCATGACCTATGCTAGCTGAAAGCATCTCAAAATATGGGTGTACTTCTATGATGGGTATAATTCAAGTTACATAATGCTCATATCCAACTCTCAAGGTATAATGATGGGTTTTAATTCAAGTTACATAATTTTTATGTCGTTCATTAATGTAGATGCTTACAAAATTAAATCTAAGGCTTCAAAAGAACTACCACTAATGAATATAAAAACAAACCTGGATCAAGAGGAACTGCGACATCTGATTTGATGAACGATGCAACTGGATCTCCCATATACTCTCATATGAAAGCTCAAGCTTGTAGCGGCTACGTCCCCAAGATAAGGTGAAATATATCTTTCTCAAATCAAAACCAAAACTAACTTGCACAGAGGAAACAGTCCACAAAACATTCAAGCTTATTTTCGAAACCAAACACCCAAAGTGTAGGTTTGCATCTTCTATTTCAAATTCAAAAGTGCGCGGTTTAGGTGCAATGTCACGTTCCTTGTACTTGACTTTTAAATGATAACCACTAAAACGCAACAAGCCTCTTTTAGCTAAGTTAAACACTTCTTGAGCATGTCCTTCATTTTGGAATTGAACTATCGCATATGCTCTTGATCTTGAATTCAAGTTTCTGGGATGTCGGAACTTGAGTGCTAAAACTGACCCAGTGCCAGAAACAATTTCTAGGTGGTTTTTTACAGTTTCAGCACTGGAGTCCAGTGGGTAGCCACTGACCTGAATTGTCTTCCCCGCCATTACTTATCTGAAAGAGAAAAACTTAATTGTCAGAGGAAATATCCAGAAAAGGTACCAACCAGTGGTCAACTGAAGCTAATAATAAATTAGCTACAAATTAGGCACATAATTAAAGTCAGTAAAAACAATCACGTTGCAGTCAAAAATACTATTTTAGAGTTTGCCTCTTTTCTTTTTTTTGTTATTTCTTTTTTCTAACTTCTTATATAAAAAGGAGGCAAAATGTTGCAGTGTTATTTTTTTGGTTAATTATGGTTTAGCATTTCACTACAAAATTAGAATTATGAACTACGCAGAAATGGAAACCAAAATTACATTTTGCATGATCCAACAGTGTGAATCATCGCTTTTAGAAATAAAAATTATGCACAAATCATTCATCCAACACATTGCGGAAAGAGAAAGAAATTCAGTGTCAAGAACCGCTTCATAAAAGAAATTGAAATGAGGGATAAAGCACTATATCGCCAGTTCAGCATGTCTGTTATGTTAGGGGAAAAAAAACCCACACAATCTCTGTTCATAACAACTTACTAGCAGAGATAACTAAAAAAATCAACCATTTTCGGACAAGAATAAAAAAGAGTTAATCCAAAACAAATCAGAAAGGGGGGATTTCACCTTAGCAGCGATAAACCCCTTTTTTGCTAAACAAATCTCGATCCTCGAAGTTGACGGAAGAAAAAATTCGAGAGAGAAAGATTCAAGAGAATATAGTGAGAAGATGAAGATCAACACCTCTCCGTTATTACAAGAGGAAAAGACAGGAAGAGTAGAATCAGTGAAGTGTCATGGGAAAAGGAAGCTTTTCTATTTTAATTTTAAGGAAATGACAACAGTTACGAAAAATGTTGCCTAGACCATATCTAATAGATATATGTCACCGACTTGTGGGTCCAATCCCATGAACCAGTGTGTCTTGGGTGGTCAAGGCAAAAGGCGGGAGAGATGGATTGCGTTCACTGTTGATGCTTCCCCGCGAAGCAAACATTTTGATGATTCTCACACTTTAAAGTTTAAAGCTGCCATCTTTTTCAAAAGACTCCAAGTCAATTGGTCAAGTCGACTAAAAATTTAAGATTACACGCAAACAACGCACTTGTTCTTTTCTTTTGTGTTATAAATAATATCAGGTCCTCAGGGCTTAATCTTTTTTTCTGTTTACGCTTTAAACTTTGGAATCGCATTACTTAAAGTTATGTTGGCTTTGCCGCGTTATTCTGTTCAACCTCTTGAAATAGATCAAATGCAGCAATCAGTTTCACCTTTTTTTTTCTTTTGAAAACATATCGTGAGTTTTGATATTGTTAGGCCACATCCATAATATTTTTTTTAATAAAGGTAGAATCAAATTAATTAATTTTAAAAATTTATAAAAAAAATAATCAAATTTTGAATGTGTGATGTATTTAACATTAACTTAGTCACTAAACTATGGACTTATTTCGTCACAACTATAGTATTATTTAATTGCTTACGGGACTATAGAATCAGTAGTGAATTTTTTTAAGAAGATTGAATATTAGTTTTGTATGTATCTAATGATTTGTCTGAAAAAAGTATAATAAAAGAATAATTTTCTTAGTAAAGTGAGAAGGTCAAGTTATCTCAACTATTTAATATTCATCAATAATTTTTTATTTGAATTTCAAACTTACATTTTTTATACGTTTGACATTACTTTTGTTACTATATTAAAGACTAGATTTAAAAAAAAAATTGTTAATCATTTGTATTTATAATAAAAAAATATATATATAAAGATCAATTCGGGAATGTTCGGCAGAGGCTTTGGGAAAGGGAAAGGGCATAGGAATAAAAAAATTTGAACTGCATTTTACTGTTCACGTAGGAAAAAAAATTCAATCTGAGTGATTTTTTTTTTCCCTCGTGAACAGTAACCATAACTTTTCTGCTGAATAGGCCCTTCACATATAATCTCTATTGTCGTCTGCTCTTCGTGTCAAACTTTACAGTTTAACAAAAATACTTTTTGGTATAATTAATGTTCTGGTCGATTTGAGTTGGGATTTCATTATTCAAAGTTTGAGTGAGATCATAGGCGAATCTGAGGCTTAGTCAAAGGTGGCTAAACCACCCCTATGATTTTAAAATTTTAATTATACGTATAGGAATTTAATTGAATTTTTTTTTAAAACTATTTATTTTCTCTAGCCACCCTCAATAAATGACAAATGTTTAGTTGTAGCCTAGCAATTAAAGTTTTATTTTACAGTTGAAAGGTCTTGAATTCAAATTTCACTTACTACAATTGTACATTTTAATTTTCAACCACTCCAATTAAAATTTTCTAGTTCCGCTCCAGAGTGAGATCATATCTAAACATACTTTTGGTTCGAATTATTTGGGCTAAGTCAAAAGTAAGTTTTTTTTTTTTTTTGTTAGGAGTACGTAGATCGCTTTCATATTTGATACGGTTACGAAGCAGGGGTGAATGGATCAGCAATGTCGCAATGAAGAGTAAACTTGTACTACCGAGCTAAATTTATTTAATTTGTAGGGAATCATTTTAACCGTTTTGAGATTCGTGTTATATTAAAACAGATCTCATTTTACATGTTAGGGAATCTGTTTAACTGTTTTGAGATTCGTGTTATATTAAAACACCAATACATAATTAAAAATTACTTTAATATCAAAATAGTACATAATTAAAAATTACAAAACACATAGGGTTCTTTTGGATCATGCAAAGATTAGTGCAAGAATAGTGATTTTTGAGTTAGTGATTGAGAATAGTGCTAACCCAAGGAATTCAAGAATAGTGCTAGCTTGGACTATTCCAGATTAGTAGAAATATTATTTGGATTGTATATTTGGAATAGTAATAGAGGGGAGGAATATAATAACGATTTATTTGTTTTTATCTTTCAACTAACTTTTATATTTATAATGACTTGTTAAATATATATGAAGCATCATATTTTTCAATAATACTTCAATTGATTTTAACCAATTAAAAAATATTTCTTATTATCTCATTTAATACCAATCTAATCACAGATAAAATATAACTAAACAATATCACCCTTTAATAACAAATTTCGAAATAATTTTTTTACTATTTAATAACAAATTTCAAAATAAATCACACAAATCACAAATATATTTAAACCACTGTCCACATCTCATTTATGTTTGCTGCCACTGTCTCTCATTGCTACCGTTTGATCGCTCACCTGATCTGAGAAAATGTAAAAAAAAAAATTACATTAGACCTTAAACCGAAGTTTCATTAGCAACTAGCTGCCAAGTTACTTTAGTTTGTTTGGTTAAAATCATATAAAATTATATCCAACTGTTTTTTTTTTGTTCTTCTTCTTTTTCATGAAACATGGACACTACATTTTCTGGGTATCTGTAGAGAAATCAACTCATGTCAACGTTCATAGTCATATCTTAAGAGTTGTACTGTACGTAGTAGATATATACAATGAAGTCAAATATATAGTACAAGATAAGTTAGAAGGCAAAAAGGGAAACAAGGACGCATAGTCAAAGTCAAATAGTTCCAAATGGTCGACCCCTGACGGAATTATACTGGATTTCCAGAGACAAATATATATGTCCATATCACATTTGACTACTGCTTGGGTTTTGCTTCTATATTTATTTACCAAATTGTTATGGAGAAGAATTTATATTCACATTACGTTATGCCATAATCGGTTGTTGTGATGAAAATTTGGGCCCGCATAACCCATGAAGCCCATGTAGAATAAAGCCCATTATGGAGAATCCCACACCCATTATCAGACGAATCTAAACCTGATGAAGATATGAATCCGCTGTAAGTCCTAGTATCTTTCCAGGTACCTGACTCAATCTAATTGAAACGGACAGCTCAGATTTACTCTCAGTCGGTGTCTATTTTGGATGGCGCAAGCGGACAGTATTATTTGTGCTTTGAGATTTGTGCGAAGTTCAAAGAACAATTTTCGACCGTCCATTTCAATTGTACTCAGGCAGGTAACCTGAGAGGATGAGGATTCACGATATTCATGCATATAAGAACTGCCAAGATTGAAACAATTACGGTAAATGTCGTATGATAGCTTTAAATTCCCAAAGCAAGTTAGCCTCTCTGCTCTCTCTCTCTATGTCCGGCCATTTTTATTAATATCTCTAAAAAAAATGAAAATTTTAAAAATAACCCAGTGTACCGTTTTTTTTTTATTTCTGCCCTGACCACCTGGGCTTCGGGCGGCCCAAAATACCCTGTGAGGCGCCAGTCCCTGGGGCGCCCCATAAGGCCAGTGAGGCGCCAGCCCCCCGGGCGCCCCATGTGGATTTTGTTTTTTTTTTTTTTTTTTTTTTTGAGAAATCTTAGTATTTTGATTTGAATAATTTTGTGAAAAAAAAATTTAGAATTTAGGGTTTATGTATATGTGTGTATGTCAAAAAATAAAATATTATGTATATGTATATGTGTATGCCATATACACATATACACATATACACATACACATACACATACACATACACATACACATATACATACACATACACATACACATATACACATATACATACACATATACATATACATACACATACATATACATATATAGTTCTAAAAATAGTTTAACGTAGTTCAACAGTACAATCAAAAGCGCAATTAAAGTTCATAACATAGTTCAAACCAAATAAATCAATTCGCATAAGCAAAATAGCAAGTTTATCTGCCACCACGTCTGAATAAACCTAACAAACGACTAGTTCTTCTGGTACCAGTGGAAGGTGCGGCATTACTTGTAGAGGCTTGGCTACTAGATGATTGGCTTACAGGAGGAGGGGTTGTGTTCTACCGGTTGCTTCAGCAACAACTCTGGCATTTTCTCTTTCGTTGTGTTCGTTTATTGCATCTGAATATAACAATGCAATTCAGTTAGTAATATAATTAAAGCATAAATAAATTTTGTACAATTCTACGTACCTGCCCTGCGCCTGTCGGAAACAGAACGGCGAGGCCGATTTCCCGACGGTCGCCTACCACCCATCTCGTCCATGGTCATTACAATACGCTTGTGTCTCCTCCTGCCCTTTCTTATCCATCCTTCTGAAAGGAGTATTCTATCACCGACATATGCAGGCCACTCATGCTGATTGGAATAAGAATGGAAAGATCCACCCCAAGTGGAAGCAAGGTAATCGGTACGGTACATGTCAGCAACATAGTGATCCTCACAGTAGTTCCTCACTCGGCATACCGCCATCACGTGACTGCAGGGTATGTAACTTAGCTGGGGTCCTTGGCATGTACAGGTTACCGCCCTGGCATCTCCGAATTTAACCACGTACTTGCAAGCCCTCTTGACAAACGCCATAGTGCCGTCTGGTTTACGGCTGGTAGGAATGTACTCATTTGGATTTTGCACTTCGAATTCTGTTCCATCATTACCCATCGGGATCACGGTCATAGTTGCACCTTTGTCCCTGTGTCGTCTTAGTTTCTCCTCCACCCTTGTTGAAAATGACTGGTTCATCCTTATTAATTTTGCGGCCTTAGCACGCCATTCTTGAAACCAGACATTTAACTTGTAGAATGTGTCCTCTACAACTGCAGCCACAGGCAGCATCCGGCTCTGCTTGAATACTGCATTCAGCGACTCGGACCCGTTGGTGGTCATAATTCCCCAACGCCTACCCCCATCACGGGATTGATATATTTTCTCGTATGCTGGATCTTCGTTGATATCTCGGGGATTATTTTTGCCCACCTTCATTAAGTAAAGATTTGCCTTTGGCATGTACTACATAAAAAATAAGGAAATAAAATAATGTAAGTAAACAATTGTACTAAAAAAATTGGTTTTCTTAAAGTACAATAATATATGTAAACAATTGAAATACATGTACCTTTGCAAAACTGTTAGTCATCTCTACCACCCTTCTCGGCTTTTTATTTCTGCAATTCCATCTAAATGTATCAGTAACTCACTTGTCGCCCCCGGTTGCCTTGGAAAGGTTCTCCGCAACGTGTTGCATACACAACCTGTGCACACACTGGCCAGTACGGGTTGACCAACCGTAATCTTCACGATCAAAAACATATGTTATTCCTTTGTGCTGGTCTGATATCACACAGAAAAACTTCCCTTCCCCAATCACCCGTCTTCTTAAAAACTGCATAAAGAATCCCCAGTTCTCGCCGTCCTCTTTATGAACAATTGCAAACGCCAAAGGAAACAGCTGGTTCTCAGCATCATATGCACATGCTATGAGTAGCCTCCCCTCGTAACGGCTAGACATGAAGCATGCATCAATGCTGATAACGGGTCTGATGTATGGCACAGCTTGGATACAAGCACCAAAAGCCCATGCTATGCCCTTGAATTGTTTAGCTCTCTCTATTAGTACTCCGTCTTTATCAAAAAAAAGGGTCATGCCATCGCTCATATACGGTGCCGACATTTGTACTTGCCATGGCCTGGAGCAATGGTGCCAGATATGTTGGGTTTTGACTGTTCAAACCCATTGATTAATTATGTTGGGGTTTTGACTATTCAAACCCATTTATATGCTTAAGGTGCGGAAAGAGTAAAACAAAACTTTTACATCTACCTTAAGCTACGGATTAAACGAATCAAGAAGATCCGTTTAATCCTATTTACAGATCTACTCCATAATTGATTTTCTAAAACATTAAATCTATTTATCAATTAAATAGATTAATATAACATGTTTATACCTTGTTTCCAAATCACAGTTGGAATGCAGACCGAGCGAGTAGAGCCTCACCAGGGAAGGAATCGACTCGGAGTATCACACGTGTGATACCTCTATTGGTTATCCACCAGGACTAACCAGAGAGCGGTTTATTTCTTTTGCCAGAAATACTATAAACCGCGGTATTCTGCAAAAACACTATTCACCAAAAAATTCGTTTTAATCAGATTTGCTAATTAAACCAAATCTGAAATACCGCGAAAATTCAGTAAAACACTATTCACCGATCGAAAAACAGTAAACAGAGAAAGAGAGAATTCCAATTAACGAAGTAATCAGATTAACACGTGAATTAGTGAGTTTTCTCTTTCACCTATGCCCCTCTATTTATAGGCATTTGAGGAGGTTCACAAAAGACCGAAATACCCCCGAAGTTGCCAAAATTACCAAAATGCCATTTTGGCATTCAAATTTGATTTTGCAACTTCATATTGGTTAGATTAGTTTAATGGATTCTAAAGCCATTAACCCAAACCCATTATGAATAGTAAATATCCAAATCAAATATGTATAATTGTCATGTACATTTATATTCGTTTACGGTTTTCGTTTGGTAATTTTTATACAACATGTCAAACATGTTTATAAACTAACCTGTGTTTCTGTTTGTCATTCTAAATGACGCACAATTAATTATAATTAATTATACCAAGTATAACTAATTATAACCATTAGTTTTGCTTTGTCATTTTTAATGACAAGTATAATTTAATTATAACACATATAATTAATTATAACCATTTTAATATTGATCATAACCAATTTATAATCAATCACAATAAGATTCTCCGATTAACTCCTATATGGTGTGACCCAATAGGATCTGTGTTATGTTGGTAAACAGAGTTAAAACTGTTTTAACTTCTATAATCATAGGAGGCATCTGGCAGTATACACTATGACCATCCAATTACACAGATGATGATGTACTGTACATTATCACGATCCAGTAAACAATTTACTTGTGTCAGTTCTTCTGTCTCATAGCTATCAAATCAGTTTCAAGGTAAATGTGTGTCATCCTTGCTAACTGTATCTTTTCTTGATCTTGAGCAAATTATCAAATATAATTACTCTTGTAATTATACCGCATGCAGATAATCTAACTCTACCAAGGGGCCCAGTGATGCTATAGCTCGTATAGAGATACGAGGGACAAATAGTATTCTTGGCAGACTATCACTTCCTCAGCTAAGCTATACATATGGAAATGCTACCGTTATGGCTACTTTTTACGGACAGCGTTAGATAACACTCACTCATATATATTTCTTAGTGGGAACGATAAATACCTCATACTGTAGAACTTTGACACTGAATGAAAACATAAATGACACGAACACAATTCTATTTAATGTTTCATTCGGGGTCTGTCAAATACCATGTTCCTAGAACATGTATCTATGTGATTAAAATGACATTTCGTGTCAGGTGGTTTGTAAAACTTAACCATCTTTTAATCCACATGCTAACCTTATCGCGGTAATTAGTGTTCCTGCTAATTACCTTGGTCAGTGACTTTTAAGAGTATATATTATCTATATTATGGAGTTTCACAATTTCAGTCATGAACTCGAAATGATCCATAATTTCAATAATACTCAAGGCAACAAAATGATATATAAATAAACATTCAATTCATGAACAAAGCTTTATGATTAATTTATCGTATTATTGACTTCTAGATTATTACAAACTAACAGTTTAGTGTTCACGAGATTGGTGAATAGTGTTCTCACGAAACCCCATGTGTTTAGAATCACATGCTTGTGATAAACCTTGACATCTAGCGGAGCGTGACTGATACTATTTCGTCTTTTCTCGATGAATAGTGTTTCTACAGAAAATCATGGTTTACGGTATTTCTGGCAAAAGAAATAAACCGTTCTCCGGTTAGTCCTGGTGGATAACCAATAGAGGTATCATTCGTTTGATACTGAGGCAACCATTTCTGATCGATCTTCTCGCTCAGCTACATTCCAACTGAGATTTGGAAACAAGGTATAAATATGTTATATTTAATCTATTTGATTTGTAAATAGATTAAAATTTTAGAAAATCAATTATGGAGTAGATCTGTAAATAAATTAAATGAGGTTTTGATGCCGAAGGAATACTGAAGGTGGACCGCCTTGGAAAGTTTCCTCACATACCCCGTTTAATTCTTAGCTTAACTTAAACGTAAAATTTTGTTTTACGTACTTTCCGCATTTAAGCTAAATCAATGGGTTTGAACCGTCAAACCCAATATTAATTGCAACCTATCTGAAATGAGCCTGATCTACCAATGTAGGAGCTCAACTAACTCTATTTAGAAATTCCATATCTCCAATTTTTCTAGCAAATAACATCGATGGCCAGCTCTTGTATATAATTGACTAAACCCAAAAGGTTGTTACGACAGCTCTTCGATTTTCTTTTATACCAGTTTGGTACATGGGTTGAGCTTTTTCTGGTATAGATAAGAACAATTACCACTGATTCCCTTTTTTGTGGTTTCTGATCAAATACTGGTTTCTGAGTTGATTACTGATATTGGTATTTGCTGGTAAACAAAAAAAATTGGGGCTGGTGTGTGTGAGAATTCCCTTTACTTATGATTTTTTGACGGAATTTATTTTGTAGCATCAAGTGTTGCCACATGACTTGAACATGACATTGAAAAATATGAAAGTAGATCGGGCAGCTCAATTTGTGCTTATGCTCAACGACTTAAGTATTGAACAAAGGCAAAAAGTTTCAGATTTAGGTTTAGGTTGTCTTTTTCAAGTTGCATCCAATACAGTTTAGTCGTTGTTGATAGAAACACTCAGCAAAGTCTACCAATCTGATGTTCAAACATTTCATATTGGTGAAAATAATGTATCACTCACCCCCTGAGATGCATATTGTATTATGGGTTTGAGGAATGAAGACATTAATGTCGACATGTCTAAGACAGAAGCTCCAAACGAGGCTATTTTCAATCTGTTTGAAAATCTCAATACCTATAACATATCTTTTTGCGATCTTAAGCCCCGCATTTTAAATCTTGGCACGACGAATGATAATTTTGTTAGGATATTTGTGTTATTGATGATTGCCGGACTTCTAGCCCAACCAGTGGATGATCGTATACCTTGGGAGTATGTTAAAATAGTGGAAACTGTGGATTGACTTTCTAAGTACAATTGGGCCAAGTTCACAGTGTCATTCTTGCATCGCATTCTCGTACGAAATAAATCTACAAAGATGTACAAAGATGCACCTAGATGGCAGCTTCATATTACACCAGGTAATTTTAATATTCTAACTTAATTTTATGCTACTAATATTAATGTTATACAAAATAACTAGTTGTGTCACTTTTGCTTTAATATAGTTATGGTACTATGAGCATGTACAAGAAAATGCAGCCAATAACTATTTGGACCACCGTCATCCCTTATTGTCCAAATGAACCTATGAAAAGATGAAATGTAGGAAAGACTATGAGCGTTGACATGGACGGTTTCACAGAAATATAATTCAGCATCTTAATCTTTCACAAGTTGAAGAATACCTCAATTCATTTCCTGATGAGGTCCATGTTATTGATCAAATTTTTTTAAATATTCATCTTCTTTAGAATTTTTTTGGCACAAATTAAACATTTTTAATATAGATTTTTCTACATAGGATCATTTACTGATTTTTGTTTTCTCAACCAAAGCTTACACTAATTATTATTTAGATAATTGATTCAAACTCTAAAATGGATCACACTGATGTTGGTGAAGGCTTTGAACTAAAGGAAATTAGCAAGAAACTGTGGACATCAACTCTTTCCAACAACATATCATGTAATTTACGCAGAAAATGAATGATGAATATGTATGGCAGTTGCCGACCAAAACTCCAAAGAAAATGACAGAGAATAAAAAAAGGCAAGTCATTATGGTCTATGATGATAACGAATGTGAAAGAGATAACCATAAATCAAATAAGACAAAAGAAAGTTGGCTGAGAGAACAAGAAAGGCATACATATGGATTCATTCAAGCAAATAACGATATAAAATTGTCATTTGGTAGTCCAACAACTAATTCTTTTCTACATTTACTATAGTAATCTACTTCTATAAAATTGTAGCCATGTTATTTCTATAAATATTTTATAAAAAAAATTTCAGATATATATGACATCGGGTTAACTAAGGATGAGATGGCAGCAGTATAATATGTGACAAATGTAAATTATACTGCTAAAACTGTCAGAATGAAAAGCGTGATTGGGTTGCT
Source organism: Carex rostrata (assembly GCF_964058835.1). Classification (NCBI taxonomy): domain Eukaryota; kingdom Viridiplantae; phylum Streptophyta; class Magnoliopsida; order Poales; family Cyperaceae; genus Carex; species Carex rostrata. Next base: position 8,207,741 of record NC_135936.1, read on the forward strand.
TACATTGACAGGTGGTGACATGAATTGTCTTATCCGGCCTACTAACGAGACTAGCCCTTACATATGGATTAATAATTAGGTACATTTTTAAGAATCCCTCTTTTCTTAATTCATGCATTCAATCTCACGTCCTTTTGAATAGGTACTTAATTGTGGGATGACCATTATGGCCTCTACTCGGCACTGCCTCCTCAAAGTTATGGCAGTGGATACTTACAACACTTATCTATATGTCGGATCTCACATAAAAGAAACACCTAATGAACGTGGATTACAGAGGTGGGCAAAATTGGGTAGTTAAGTTCTGGAGAGTGATTTGGTACGTACATGTAAATTTTATGATTTTTTTTCATAATATCTATGTTGGAAGAAATATTAACCCATTTAATGATGATATTAATTTGTAGGTCTTCTTCCCTATCAATTTCAAGGACCGTCATTGGTACGTAGGTCTCCCGAATCTCGAATTAAAATAATTTCAAATATTGGATCATATAACTAAGCATTCGAGTCTCTATATCGAGATGACGCTCAATTTGGTTAGTGTTTGGGAGTTATATATATGTTTCATACAACATTGTGCATTGTTGCAATTACTAATTTACTTATAAAATTGTAGCTCAATGACATCCAATTTTTTATCTCTCTTGCACTCGACACTAATCAAGTCCTCCGGACCAAGAATAAAACACCTAGATACTACCGATTGGCCTGTGAATTGATTGAGGCTCCACAGCAACAAGATGATCACTCTTGTGGTCTATTTGCTTTAAAATTTATTGAATTATGGGAGGGCAACGATAAATGTAACTCATTTTTGGAAGTAGTTATATCATTTATAAAATTTAACTTCATTTTTTGTTTCACAATACTAATTCTGTTGTGTATACTGGTACAGGTACAGCCTGAGTTGTTTCCAACACAGTTGGTCCACCAACTAATTTTTTCAGAGAAAAATGAACTAAAAAATGCCCAAGACGATATTAGAAAAATGTCCCAGCCTGTGTTGTGAAAATGATTTACTTTTGCCCTTAAGAGTTATCCTAACTTGCCTGAATTATTCTTTTAACATTTGTTTGATAATGAGAAATGAGAGAATTTGCTTTCTTAACGGAAGTCCAGATGAAGTAATTCGTAGCATATTTTACAACAAAAACAATGAGTCTCTTATTACTGTATCCGTGTATGGGTCTAAGAAATTCAACTCTTTAAGATGTTGTACCACCCGTATTACGTGAGATATCCAAACTTTCATTTTTATCTCTCTTATTTCATGATTGCATTCTTACGCTTACTAGTTCTCTTTGCAATTGCTATTGAAGATACATTAGAAGAGGAAAATCAGATGCCGAAATTCCCCTCTTTTGAAACTGAGTCACTGAAAGGTACACTTATTCATTGCTATAAATTCTCCACACACTATTTTAAAAAAAATATTTTTATATATACTGATTAAACTATTTTTGGCTCTTCGTTATTTTGTAGTCCTGGTATAATGCTACTAATATATACGAGGACAAGCAGTTATGTACCACTCAAAATACTGTCGATAGATGATAGTACTCTATTAAAGTCATTCAGTCATCTTCTCCACCGGAATAAGAAAGTAGATTTCATTAAACAATTCAATGAGAAGCTTCTTGTCAAGCAAGATGGCGATTAATGATATTTTTTTTAAGCAATATTAGTTGTTGCATTATGTAAAGATTAATGATATTTGCAAACAAATTTCTAAATAGCTGAAAGGTGAGATGAGCAATTGCATAAGCGAGGTAGATGCTTTCTAATTTGTTAGCTGATGAACTAGGGTCTAGGAACTGAATTTTTGTACTTAATGTTAACAATAGGTAGTTTTTGTTTAAGTTTACTAAGTGAAATAATTGTAAGTTGTTAAGTTGTCAATGTAATGTGGTAGTTTTCTGAATGTTTGTTGTTTGCTTAGTGTTCTACTTATGAATGTTGTATTGTCTGTTGTTGTTACTCATGTTGTATTTTTTATTATATTTATATAAAAATGAAAATATTGAATGAATAACAATAAGCAACAAAAGTAATATTTTTCAGTGTTTCAAATAGTCTTTGTGTTGTTATATTTTCAATATGCTTCCTGGTTACAAGTTTTTTAACAGTATGTTTGTTGTTTAAAATAAAACTAAATGTATACTTGTTGTTTAAGTTTTTTGTTTAAAAATTGAACAAATACTTGTTTAAACAACGAGATAAATGTAAACAAAAAGTAAAACATTGGTACAAATTTGAAAAATGTAAAATAGAGAAATATTGAAAAATCTAACTAAAATGTTGGTACACATTTGAAATTTTTTGTAAACATAATAGCACAAACATCTCAAAATTCATAACAGCACAAACATCAAAAGTTTCTGTAAACATAATATCACGAGCATAAAAAAGACCAAGCTCTAAATGGTTGTTTAATACATACAACATTAAGATAATAGATTCGTAAAAAAATAAGATAACAACATAATTTAGCAAGCAATTAATATATAATTTTTAAAGATAACATATTCTACAGCTAGTCAAAACATCTTTGAGAACAGGTTTAAATTTGACCAACACAAAAAGGCTTACAAACTAGTCAAAATAATTGTATAGTATCCCTAAATCAAAATAGCCCCAAATCTTCTTTACTCTCATATTCATTGTCGTGTTCATGATCAAGTGCTACAAGTTCTAGAGAAGGTTGTTCTTGCTCCTTGAACTGTATTCCGTCCTTCGTTTTCTGCTATTAGTTATGGAGGGTGAAAAAATTAATACAATCATATCATTTATATAGCACAAATTAGTATTTAATAAACTTTACCTTGGACAAGTAGCCATGTTGTGCCCCTCCTTTTTGTGGCAATAACTGCATGTTCGCATCTTCTTATAAATTTTTTTCTCAGATGGATGCTGAGAGCATCTCCAATGGAGCAATTAAAGTTAATTGCTAAACTGCCACGTCATTACCTTTAGCAATTAAAGAGATTCATATTTGCTAAACACTCCATCCAGCAATTAAAAATAGATTGCAATTAATGCCACATCATCTGAAAATTAAAAATGAGAGGTCCTTTCTCTGATGATTAACGTATTTCAATTTACTATTCCGAACAATTTCTCTGTCGCTCATGCTCTCTGCTCTCTGCTCTCTGCTCTCTCCTCTCTCTCTCGATCTTGCTCTCTCCTCTTCTCTCGCTCTCTCCTCTTCTCTACTGGTATTATTTTAATCTCATGAACACCACTGGTACTCATGAACTCTGGCACCGCTCTTGCTCTCTCCTCTTGGTCGTACCAGTGGTACCAACTCCAACCGAGAGAAGAGGAGAGAGCGACAGTTCAATCTATTAATTTTTATTTCCTATTCAATATTGCTAAAACCACTTCGTTGAATCCACAAAAAAAGAATTTGGTCCAGGTACAACTAATCAGTTGATCTGACATGATTTAATAATTTGGTGATCGGGCCAACACAACATAAATCAAAATTCAAACAAGGTTGTCAACAAGGAGAAAAAAATAATATAGACAAAAATCAATGACAGAGATATATTGTCTGCAATTTATATTCTAAAAAAACCAAATTGATAATTAATCCACAAACCTTATATCCTTCTCTCCCAATATTAAGAATACAAAAAATGGCAATTGAAATGGTAAAATTGTTCCTCTGGCATCTTATCTCTTGCCACATTTAAATAAGTCAGTTTTACACCATATCAGAACCAGCTCGATATATCATTCAAAAGCAATAGAAAGCAACAACCCTAGTCATTTGCTGATCGAACCCCTTTCTGAACCATCATCTGCACATAGAACTCACTGACTCAGCATGCTCCTATTCAAATGTTGTAAAAGAAAAAATAATTAAGAACATGTCATATCATATATAGCATTTAGCCAAATAAAGCACATTGTGTCAAGGGGTAATTTCAGCTGAATTTGGGAATATTTAATTTAAAAGTCACTTTAGCCAAATAAAGCGCATTGTGTCAAGGGGGTAATTATTTTAATTTGGGAAAAATTAACTTAAAAGTCACCATAGGACCTATTGTATAATACTGGCAGGAACCTAAACCAATATAAATTCTCATTCTCTCCCGCACGAGACATGCTCCACATGGATAGACGCTTACGGAATTTTACAAAGTTCTGGTACTGGTATGTGTTTCAGTATAAATCTCATAACAAATAGACGGATGGATTCTGCTTAGAATTCTCTGAGCGGAAGAGAATGATTCTACAAATATAGGTTTCATATCTGACAGCTACATATTGATACTGGTATGGTATTTGGCATGACCATCCTGAAAACAAAGAAGATTAATATTCGTTGTCTAACTAACATATATTATTTATATCAAGGGGATTACCTTTACAGTGACAATTACAGCAATAACTCCTCTTTGTCTTGATTCATGGAAACACTTTATGTGTCTAGCCGTAATCTCGTGATTATAACAAATTAAGTGTATTAATAACTTAACTCAGTGCATTGAGTCTGATAAAGCAAGAGAGAGAGAGAGATAGAGGTTCATCATATACCAAGTGTATCCACCAATCTTAAAAGGATTGGAGAAAGCATTAGGTCTGCTCAGCTGAGAAAAATCCTCAATGTACCAACTGCTTGACCCGCTTGACTTCTCTTTCTGTATAAGACTGATCGTCTCCACACTGTTACAAGGAACCTTTCTGGGTCGATAAATTATACACCTAATGCTATGGAATTGAGATGGCGACAAATTATTGTCAGAATATTCAAGTGCCTGACAAATTGATGTTTTATCACAACTTAACCAAAATTATTAATTCAACGCAATTGGGCTTTCACTTTAAGTTACTGTCTAATTGAACTCATATATACAGTGCAATGCTCAATTAGGCTGATTACATATGAATCTTGAGATTTGTTGGAATGGTATTGGTATCTATATAATTAAATCATGCAAATGAAGCTCAGTTTACCAACCCAAAATCTGATAAATATCACACTTTTCTGGAATGAAATTCGAAACGGCTCATTGAACTCATATAAAATTGCTTCTAACTCTAATTCAACTCTAATTCACACAAATTACAGGACATGTAGCTAATTACACTAGGGATGCTTGGCCTCATCGCCACGAGCTTGATCCCATACTGGAAAGCTCAATGTAGGTTCGATTTAATGATTAAGAGAACAAATCAAGTGAAATTAGACCAATATGAAAATGCAAGATGCCACCGTCGGTGAGAATTTTTGCTTATATGCTCATGCAATACTGTAATCTCTAAGCTTCAATAAAGCAAATGACAGCTACTGCAAATCATCAATTTATAAAAGTAAATACAGTGACAACGGGATAGAGAGAGGAAGGTGAGCCATACCTTAGATCTAACGGAGCGAGGGAGGTGAGGCTCACACAAAATTGCGTCGGATTTGTCGTCGTCTTCTCGACAGCGGAGGTGAAAATAAAAATCCCCTTATTTAGAATTGAGAGAGAGAGAGAGAGAGAGACGAGATGGAAGGGGGGAGGCGATTATGGAACCCTAGGCGACTACATGAGAATTTCAGCTCTTTCTCTGGCTCCCGCACCATAGACAGAGACTATCGATTTGTTGCTAAAAAAATGTTTCAAGCAAGAGGGATGTCTAAAAGAAGATAAAAAATGGAGAATTAATCAGAGCAATTAGCAACTAGAAAAATGAAGAAACTTGAGCGAAATTTGGAGAAAATCGAATTAAAAAGGTTCCGTTTTTGTGAAGAGAGAGAGCTCGCTATAGAGACGGGAAGAGAGAGCGCTAAAGAATTTCAGCCAATAATTTTGCCAGCGTGTCAATTAAGCAACGATTTCTTTTAAAGCAAATTTGTTTTATAAGCAATTTATCCGCAGCCCAGCAATTGAAATAACATCAGCCACGTCAGAATAAGCAATTGTAAAACAATCCCCGTTGGAGATGCTCTGATGTCTGATTAGTTTTCTTTTGCCCTTACATTGTGAGACCGGTGGACCAGAAAATTTAAAGACTCGTCTGTTCTCTTTTCAACCCTTGCATTATGTGTACTAGTGGTCTCTACAACAGTGCATTAATTTATTTTCGATGCATGAGACTTGGCAGCCTCCTTAGCAACTAGTTCCCATCAATCATTTAGGGTCTTTATCATGACTGAATCTAGGTCCTTGCCTACCAAGCCACCCTCTTTAATATTACTAATATTTATGCTTGCATTAACACCACGAATCCATCTTTTTAGAATGTAATGTGAATGTATGAATGACTCCATATTCAAAAGTCGCATCACCTCAAGTGCGTGATAACACAAAATACCATGGTATTGAAAACCTTTGAATGTGCAATCAGCTCTACCATTGTTTTTGTTGACGAAAATCATGTGATTTGGCTTGTACCATACATACTTGGATTGAACTTTAACCGGACTTACCTCGTACATTTTTCCCTCCTCAACCTCACGAACACTAAGCATAATACATCGCTTCCATTAGGACTTAAAAAAAGAAAAGACGTTTCGAGTGTACTCTTGTCATGCTTTGTGTTCTATTGGATGATTGGACCATAATTGCACTAACTCATTCATTGATCGAATATCTTCATCACTATCTCTCTCATAAACTCCTTCAACCATTTTCTCAAATCTGGTTGCAAAATCAAATAACGAGATATTAGATCTCATCCAGATCTTTGTTAACAAATTAATACTCTCATTTCTTTGTGAACACAAATTAATACTCTCGTTTCTTTGTTAACAAATAACCAGAGGCCCACTTATCATGTTTGTCGAACATGAGATTTATGTGCGAATTGTCTTTCACTTTGTACTTCTTAAGTGTGGCATACCAATTTGCTTCAAAATTCACAACTGTCAAACTGAATTTGATTACATGTTGAAGTTCTTCTTTGAACCCTTCAACAGATCCATACAATTTTTCCAAGTGATCATGTGCGTTTTTTATCGTACATGCCATATACAACATCTATGCACTGTTTCTCCACCAAAAACCAACTCAATCGCTGCCTTCATAGCTGGATCTTGATCGATAATGATAGTTTGCGATTTCTTTCCACCCACCACCTCTAACCATGTTTTCAACAACCAAACAAATATTATCTTCTTCTCATTTCTAATGATGGCATAACCAAAGAATATCGTATGTCAGTGATGATTCACACCAAGGAATGGTGCCATTAGCATACTGTATTTGTTGGTCTGGTAGGTAGTAACAAATGTGACAACATCGCCAAACTCTTTATATGTCCTCCACGACCGATCATCTATCCACAATATGTTTTGGGCAACATTGTCTTCATCGGGCTCTATGACGAAAAAAAAAAATCATGATCCACTTGTTGTCTTTGTTGGAAGTAATCCAACATTGCATTTACATCCACTCCAACTAGCTTTCTTTTCGTATTTGCAAGTTGGTTGTTTATGTCATTCTTACTGTAATGGATATTTGTTTTACCGCCGGCCTTGTCCGCAAGATACTTTCTAACTTGTGTGGATCCAACGTTTTGCTTGCTTAACAACCCAATCTCTTCTCTATCTTTCATGGAAATATATTTATGTGATCGAAGATGTCTTTTTTTGGAAGGAGTGTTTTGAAAGAACTCATGATTATGGTCTTTGTGGAGCATCGTTATTTTTCAAATTATGTCCTTGTGCAATCTCACTTGGCACTTAGCCTTGCAACCACACCGTGATGTGGATGTTCACTTTTGTGGTGTTATCTCATTTGACCCACCAACCATCTCCAAAGGCTCCTCTAACCCACCTTTTTGTCCATAATTATATCTTTCTTTCGAACAAACCAATCTTATTGAAGTGATTACCCCTTCTATATTCTTGTAGAAGCTATTACTACGAATACTAAACCCAATTATGTATCTGTAAGCATTGTAAAAGTCATACGCTGCTTTTTGACTAGGGAACTCCATCCCTATATGAGGCTCAAAGGACTCTCCTCTTCTTGAGGAGCAATCTCCATATCATACATTTCATCCAGTTGCATCTTATTAATTTCATGTACCGTCAAATCATCCATTTATCTATAAGAAATAAGTGATAAAAAAATTAGAAGCATACAACATATATGCAAGTTGTTGCTTAATTATTGCACTGGAGGCAACCAACAAAACTAATTCAGTGTGCACTACACTGGTACTGCACATGACTAATACTAATTCACATAAATCAATCAAAATTGTTACAGCAGCTCAAATTATCATAACAACCCCCTCAAATTTTCAAAAAAAAAAAAACGTATGTATAGAAAGAGCATTTGGAGTACTAATTCGGATTTTGCATGCATATGGTACAATCAATCCTAATCAAGATTAAACTTAACAAGTTTATAACTCAAAAGAGAAGCTCAAGAGTGTTACCTCTGCCCATGAAAAGATTAACCTTGATAAGGGTATTGTAAGTCTACCCTTGAAAAAGTGGAACTCTGCTTCTTTTCTCAAGAGGGGCGCAAATAAAAAAGAAGGAAAAGTCTGAAAATTATTTTCCTTTTCAAATTGCTACGAACCCGTTAATATTTTTCATTCCGAAAAGTTTTCATCTGATCAGCACAAATCTAAAAGGAAATCTAACGGTTAACAGTTTAGCAGCATATGTGAAGATATGCTTATATCAGCATAGTAGCCCAACCTCTCTCTCTATATATATATAGAGAGAGAGAGAGAGAGTTGGGCTATGGTGCATTGCAATGTATTGCTCCTCTTGTACATTGGACTATAAATACCGTTAGTTTTAAAGTTCAATCAGTCGATCTAAATGGCTCAATATGTTCTTCATATTAAAATGTGCTTGGAGACCAAATTTTACATTTTTTTTTTTGAAATTTTTTTTTAAAATTGTTGTTTTTTAGAAATTCATGGATCATTGAAAAATAGTGCTTTAAGGTGGGAAAAAAGAGAGACCTAACCTATTTATATTTGCATCTTTAATAGGAACGGACAAATTTTTTTCGCTCTTTTATTTTTGGTGTACGCGGGCGACGCAGAATACGATACGGAGAATTAAATTCCGTCCGTTCTATTTTCCTTTTGGGTCCGTTAATTCCATTTCTGTTTGGATTCTCTCCATACAGGAAACGTCGTTCCCCACATGGCGGCGGCGTCGGCCATGGGGGGGTGCGAACCTCCGGCGACTAGTCAGACTCCCATCTCTCTTTTGGTTTCAAGTCAAGAAGATGAGGATATGCTGTCTGTAGAAATTGAGAGAGAAGAAATGCATAATAGGGAGATGCAACTGGAGACCCACAACTTGAACGAAAAACCACAATTGAAATCCTTCAAGGATGCTCTTGGAAATTCCTCGAAAAAAGAAGGGGCTACAGGGAGGAATGGCGCTAATTTTGAAGATCATGCAACAATTGATTTTGAGGATGACAGTCTTGAAGATCCTGAGGAAATTAAAATGCAAATTAGTGAGGATGGTGTAGATTTTCACATTAAGGACAGTGCAATTGATCGTTGGGCTGAATCCTGGAAACACTCCATTGTTATCAAGGTATTTAATCGATTTGTTGGATATCAAGTACTTAAAGAAAAGGTCAGAAGGCTGTGGAATCTTAATAACAATTTTGAAATGCTTGACTTGGAAAATAATTACTTTTTAATCTGATTTGCAAACGAAAAGGATTGGGAACATGTATTAATGGGGGGACCATGGATGGTGTTTGGCTCATACCTTGTGATTCAACCATGGTCACCAGGTTTTGATGTAGAAGACACTCAGACCGCTGCCTTAACAGTGTGGGTAAGAATTTCCGGACTACTAGTTCACTTCTACAAGCGTAGATTTCTAGAGGCAATTGGAAACGTATTGGGGAAGACGATACGTATTGATTACAACACCATGAAAGCTAGTAGAGCAAAGTTTGCCCGGATGGTAATTCAGTTGAATTTAAAAAAACCTTTAGTTGATAGATTCAAGGTGAATGGGTGTGGATACAAAGTTGAATATGAGGGTTTCAGTGAAATCTGCTTTAAATGTGGTCGAGTGGGTCATATAAAAGAGAAGTGTAATGTGGTGTTTGATAATAAAGGTAAAGAGATTGAGCGACAAACAGAACAGCCTACAGATACTCAACCTAAGACTATTCCAGTACAAACTGGTGACAAATATGGCGAATGGATGCAAGTCAAGAATAACAAAAAGAGTAGAGGTGGTATATCAAAGGAAGGTTCTATTAGAGGTGGGTTGTCACTAGGTGCAAATCTAAAGGCTCCTGATGTGACTCAACGGAAAACTGTTGGTGTACAATAATTACAAATGCTGATAATTTCCAAAGACCCTTTAGATTTCAAGGTGCTTGGCTTACACATAAAGATTTTAATTTTTTTGTTAAGGATAATTGGCTGTCAAATATACCTCTACCCTTCTAAAGGCTCCTTATGTTTCTTTGGCGAAATCAGTCCTTGCAGCAATACCATCATATGCAATGCAAACCACAAAGTTGCCAGTGGATACATGCAAGGAAATTGATAAACGAATCAGGAATTTTGTGTGGGGAAGTTCAGTAGATAGGAGAAGAGCACATTTGGTGAAAGGGAATGTAATATGCAAGGAGAAAAAAGAATGGGGGTTAGGATTACGGAAGACTAAGGACCAAAATAAGGCCTTTCTCATGAAACTTGCGTTTGGAGTGCTTGCGAAGCCCAAAGAACTATGGGTAAGAGTACTGAGAGCCAAATATTGTGAAGAGCAAGAAGGTAGACCTTGGTTCAAGCGGAAGAGCAATCTCTCATATACATGGAGGGGAATATGTGGGGTATGGGAGCAAATGAATGAGGGTATTTTGTGGAAGGTGAAGAATGGTCGAGCATGTCGGTTCTGGCAAGATTGCTGGTTAGAGGAAGGATGTATTCTCGCTAATGAGGTGGATCAACTAGTGTGGAATGGTATGGAGGAGGCCAAGGTAGCAGACATGATAGACACTAGTGGGAATTGGGATTGGGGGAAATTGAATGGGCTGCCGAGGCATATAAGGGTGATGTTGGAGATGATTAAACCTCCGAATGCAAATGAGGAGGATGATAATGCTGTATGGGGCCTTACTCCACAAGGTAAGTTTTCTATAATCTCCGCTTATAAGTTACTGATACATTCCTTTGATTTAAATTGCAGATTATAGGAAGAGGTATGGGGATGGAAAGGCCCACAAAGAATTAAACTATTCTTATGGCTAAGTGCTAATGATGCACTGTTGACCAACAAAAGAAGGACTAGGTTGATGCTTTGTGACTCAAGCTTATGTGGAAGATGCAATGCGCATGAGGAGACAACACTTCATGTACTTCGAGATTGCATACATGTAAGGAATATTTGGGAATAGGTTGTACCCTATGTCAATTGGAATAAATTCTTTGCTCTACCATTAATTGATTTTATCATGGCAGGTTGTAGAGAGGAGTTTGCAATGGAACAAGGCGCAATAATGTTCGGAGTTGGCCTTTGGTTGATTTGGAAGAGACGAAACATAGCGATTTTTCATAGAGGGCCCACTGTATGTGCTACGCAACTTCATTACACATGTGAGGATGGCTGAACAAATTGAAATAACAATGGGTCTTAGTATAAAGACAGAAACACAACCAACAGGGTGAAGGAAGCCGAAAAAAGGTTGGTATAAACTGAACACGGATGGGGCGCGAAATAGACCAATAGGTAATGTTGCTGCTGGAGGTCTAATACGAGATGAGCACGGCTTTTGGTTGGGAGGATTCCAAGCATCTTTAGGTTCGATTTCAGCTCAAAGCTGTCCAACTCGGGCTCCAAATGGCATGGGAAAAGGGGTTTGGCAAGATGATTGTGGAGGCCGATTCTGCAGAAATTTTCCAGCTTTTACAAAGTGAAAGAGAAGAAACTGAAAACAGCACTTTAGAGCAAATACGGGTGCTGCTGGCCAAAGATTGGGAGGTGAAGATCATGCGAACCGAGAGAAAATGGAACGGTTGTGCTGATCTATTAGCAAAAAATGCACTTTCAAGTGGCATTATTTTTAAATCCTTAAGTTTTATTCCCCATTTTATAAATAATTTGTATTGTGCGGATGTATTAGGTGCAAGTTGTACCAATTTGTTTAATTATGCTTAATAAAATGGGAGGTATACTTCTCTGATGGCTATGCTGAAGGAGGGGTGTGCTTTATTCCCGTGTTTGATCAAAAAAAAAAAAAAGAGACCTAACCTACAATCATATCTTGTGCTGGTATCTGTAAAGAAGATGAGTCATTTTTTTTTTTTTTTTTTTTTGATAGTAGCCCGTAGGCAAACTCACACACCCCTCTACTGCTTTAAGCAGGAATCGAACTCTTGCTCTCCCGTAGGAGAACTTAGTGTCATGACCATCTGCTCTATGCAGTGGTGACAAGAAGATGAGTCATTGCTATGAATATCCAAGTCATTAGCAAAGAGAATTGGGATCCCCTCAATCTCACTAGCTAGAGAAGTCTCAACACCGCCATTGAGTCCCACCATCATTAGCCCATATTATATGCATCTGCAATGTACAGATCTCCTTTCCGTTTATCAAACCGCAATCTAAGCAGTCTTCCGCAAAAACTCTCCTTTGGTTGCTTTCTTGTTGTTGAGTTTACTCCATTGACACATTAATTCTTTCTCTAACCTTCAATGAATATATATCCACCATATATGTACATTGTACACGTGTCAAAAGTAATCCTATATATATAGATATATTAAAAAAGTTAAATAGATTACGTACAAGTGTAATTTGTAGTACTGGTTTAGCAAATTGATACTTGAAATCTAATTTGTGTACAAATTACAAATTTCCATTTCCTTTGAATAATAATAAGATATTATTCAGACCCATGAATTTTGACATATATACTTCCAAATAAATATTCAAATTAAGTATTAATTCTTACAATAGGAAAATAATTAAGTAATTGCAATTAATTGATAAACTCACCAATTAGTAATTTCTTATCAGCCATTATTTGAGTATATAATTTTCGTTGCTATTTAATTGAAGACTTCACTATGTTGCCGTTTATATATGCTGTCTGCACTCTGCAGGTATCTATCCAAAGTTATGATTTGTACAGTTTTATACACAAGTAATTGCCACAGTCGATCCAGATTATTTAGCATGATGCGCGCGTGAGTATACGGCTGGTTTAGAGTAGGTTGATTTTTTGTTTGTATCTGTAAATTTTAACAGAGTAGTATCGGCTTCATGCAGCACACTAATTGTAGAATCAAAACAGATTCGTACGCTACATAAAGTAAAAACTATTGTGTTAAAAGCATTACCCCTTGCGTTCCAAAATCAGAGAGAGATGAGTCCCTGTTTCAGCGTGAATGGGCTTTAATCTGAGAAAGGATGAGGTTATTAAATGCACTCAAAAGCACATTTATGGATCGACACAAAAAGAGGCCTTTTCAACTGACAGAAGCGCATTGTGCACACGAATGAGAGATGAACATGGGGTCATGATCTCTTATCATGAGATCAGTTGTTCGAGGAGGCCAGAAATGGCGAGGTCGTAATTGAGGTGGATTTGTTGTTTGTAGAGGAAAGGTTACAACTTCCAACCTTGGAAGAGTTTTTGTGCACCTAAATCAAAGAGGGTTAGAACCTCAGATATATGATTTGCTTATTTAAGAAGTGAAATTTACTAATAAGACGCTTATATATTCAAATAAAATTCATGTTGGGTGAAATTAATACGTACAGCTGTTATATATGGTTCAATTATTTATACATGATTAAAGGAATAACCAAAACTATATCACCATGATTAATGGGAAAATCATTTAAAATAAAAAGTTAAATCATAACATATCATCATAAATGATTTCATTACAACAAAATGTTGAAATGTTTCTCAAGAGACCCTTTGTGAGCGTACGAACCATAGAATGGCAGAAATAATATTACTAATTTGCCCTCTACTCTAACTTTAGTTTTCAACTTAGTTAGGCACAAGAAGATAAAATAAATAAAATGATTTTTTGTAGGAACTAAAAATAATGAATAAAATAATTGAAGAGAATAAATAATAACCCAAGGACTCGATCGTATGGATAATACCCTCAAAAATTGTTTTGTCAATAATGTTTGAAAATATAATTTTCAAAAACACAATTTTATGTATTATAAAATAGAAATAATAGTTCCTAAAAAATCATTTCATTCATTCTATCTTGTTCATGAAACAAACTTTTTAAGTATGTTATTCAATGAATAATCATATTAAGTATAGACTGAAGATATATAGAAATATCCAATTTAAAATAACATAAATTGTTCACACACTGGCAATACATGTGATATATCAGACATGAGTTGCATGTAGCATGAGACTCATGTCTGAGGTATCACAGCAATACTACAGAGCAAATAAATTGAATAAATTGAAATAAAATTAATTGTTCCCACTCCTAAATTATAGTAAGGAAATTAATTAATGCTTAATTATTAGCCATGGGGTAGGCCCCAACTTGTTATTTCTCAATAACTCTTTGAGCCGATCCAATGCAACCTTCGCCGCGCGGTTATGACAGGTTTCCTTCTTGGGACCATAAGTGGCACTACCAATCACCTCTTCATCTAAGAGAACATCGATGGTCTGGTTCTGCGCCCAGTTGTTTTTAAATTTCACATTACAGTGTAACTTCTGGCATAGCTCATTGAGCTCGGTTACTGGGTGCTGTCCAAGAGTCTCGATGGTAATAAAAGGCTGTGAAAGTCTTATAAATATCTGTTATGAGAGAGTTGTAATTAGAGGAAAAGAACTAAAGAAATTAAACACTAATAACAAGGTACTGGCATGGGGTATCAATTTTAGCTGGTTAGCAACAGTGAAAATATGCTACGAAGGTGTAATTTACTGTCTGGAAATCATGCTCTGGTAACCATAAAGCAGGAGTTAAAAACCTGACAATTAAAAATTTATTGGCTTATGGTCTAAATCTAGCTAGTTACTGATAGGCATTGACTTGCTCACTTGCATGCAAAACTCAACATGCACATATACACACAAACCTTCCAAACGGTCTCATAACACTTGTTGGTGTCAACATAGACAGCACCAAGAAGAGACTCGACGATGTCAGCAAGCACTTTTGGTGCGTCCAAAATCCCATTTGAGTGTATCGGGTAGTTCTTCAAATCGCCAACAAAGTCCTTTATCTGCACAACCAAACCATGCAATATTACAGGGATCAGTTAGTTAGGTGTGTCATGTGTATAACAAATGCAACAAACTAAAAAACTGGCCAATTGGAAATTGAGAATTCTAATATCTTCCAATTGAATTTTCGGGTTACCAGTTGTCCAAGTTGGAATAGTTTGATTATGATGATCATAGAGCAATAATAACAATCATGACAATAACGACAACATTGATTGCGATACTTGAAGTAAAAAAAAAATGGAAGAAACAATATTCAATAATTTTCCAAAAATTTAACAATATCAGTCAACATTTGGCACAAGCTTCCTATGCTAAGTGTGCCCTTGTCTATGTCACTATCTGTGTAACTAAAGAATAATTGTATTAATGAATATTTGGTTCTAAAAAAATTTATTCATAGCTGGAAAAATAATAATAATATTCTTCATAAAAAAATGAACTAGATGTGACATTTAAACTACACATAATTGTGGTAAATATTATAAATAATTAGTCATGTTGGAAGTAATATATTATTTGATTATTTAAGATGTATTGGAAAGAAGAATTCGTTTCTTCTAGATGTGCAAAAGTCTATCTTCTTTGTTATATATATATATTGATTATCTTTTCAACAAATAGTGTATTGGTATTTTTATAGAATAGAAAAGTAATAAACTTTTTGTTCCAATTTTAACACCCTTTTTACCAAAAATTATATACATAGTTATATACCAAAAAATGAGTGAGTCTATGGTACTATGCATATCACTGGTTGTTATCGGGCTACGGCTCTATATTCGAGTTTTCAAATTCTAACGGTCGATCCGAACCGTTCATCTTGTTCTCCATATTAATATGTGTTTGGAGACCAAATTTTACATTTTTTGAAATTTTTTTACTATTTTTTGAGATATTTAGAAAATCACCTGATCTGAAAATTCTGGACCATCCAAAAACAGTGATTTTCAATAAATCTAAAAAAATAGTAAAAAAATTTCAAAAAATGTAAAATTTGGTCTCCAAACACATATTAATATGGAGAACAAGATGAACGGTTCGGATCGACCGTTAGAATTTGAAAACTCAAATATAAAGCTGTAGCACAGTGCTAAATCGTAATATGCATAGTACCGTAGACTCACTCCCAAAAAATACATATCCCAAAAAGGGGATTCTATGAAAGAAAGGAACAAAAGAAACCCAATAGAACAGAAAACAAAAGCACCAAATTTAAACACAAATAAAGAGTGATTCATGTCTGACCTGACTTTCCAGACGAGGTGCCTTATGCCGTAGATACCGGTGAAGCCCGTGTTCGATAGCTATGCGGGCCAGTTTCTCCTTGTCCACATTGGCGGCACGAAGACGCGTCATTGGTCCCGGTGCAAGATCAGGATAATTGTAGAAGACCTCTGAAGCGACACCAAAATTCAACACGGCATCACCCATGAACTCGAGTCTCTCATACGACTTGACAGGTTTGGACCGGGAGTAGAATGACTTGTGTGTCATGGCCTCCTCTACTAAACTCCTGTCACGGAACTTGTAATCAATAATTTCTTCAACTGCATCGATATGTGATTCCTCCATGGGAGGCAGCCAGGCCAAACTGCTCTCCTCTTGTTCGGTCAGTTCTGTTTCTTGAGCTTCTTGTGACGAACTCATGTCGGAATAGGAAGAAGGTGCAATTGGGAGAGTGACGGAAGAAGGGATGGAGACAGATGTATTGATGTTTCCCATGGGCGCACAAGGAGAGAAGGATAGAGAGAGAAAAAAGAAAAAGGAAGCTATATATATATACAAGCAAAGATGTATTTTTGGCCCTTGTAAAGTAAAATTGCCAATTTGAAGAGCGGATATTTCCGGAAATAATCAATCTCTTCTCCTGTCTTTCTTTAATTTTGGCCCTTCTGAAATAAAATAAAATTGGCAATTATAGGAGCGAGGTTCCCGAAAGTGAAGAAAGCTATGTATAGAAGCAAAGATTAAAATTAAATAGCAGTTACGACTGACTGGGGCAAAATTAATGTCGGCTGACCCGGCTCGCTTCCATTGCATCAATTCCAGAAACGGAGCGGAAGTTCTACAAGGTTTCGTCCCTATCCGTACTCTCTCCCGACCCTCTCTTCGCCTGTTGTTTTCCTCATTGAAGCTCTGCTGTCCCATTCAGCGGTCAGCGCGACCAAAACAGGGGAAGGATTTGTGGGGGCCTGACCTGATGATGCTAAAGTCAGCGTTTCTACTTTCTATCCGCTTTTTTACTGAATTCATATCCTCTGAGATATCTCAAACTTTGCGTGACTTTATGGAAAATCCTAACCGTTTAAATACGTTCTGCACGAATCTCAAAGCACAAATAATACAGGCCCCCGCGCTATAATCGAATAGGCACCGGTCACGTCGGTCACGCAAAAGTCGAGATATCTCAGAGGATACGCACTTCTTTCTACTCTGGTGCCGGATTTCGTAAATGAAAAGGTCAAACAACTTAATTGAAAGGAAAGGTCGGTTTCGATAGGCGAAAGCGAAATAATTAATGGTTGGATTTGAAGGGTTGTCCGCGGGCCACGGCATCTTCCCTTCGCTGAACACGTATCCACTGCATTAACTCAAAAGAAATTTTTTGAGTTACTTCATTTTGACCGTCTGATTTTAACACATGAAGTCTTTAATATTAATGCAGATCTAGTTCATACGAATTGTAAAGCAAATCGAATGGTCTAGATATATTAACTCAAAAGATTCCCTTTTGAGTTAATGTAGAGGATCCGAATTTCCCTTCGCTCCCCATGTAAAATTGATGTGAACATTCTCAAGTAAAATAATATTTTCATTACTAGTGTAAAGTGTAAACGACTTATCCCATGAACCGATATTTTTATTTATATCCAATTTTTTAATATATTTTACCATAAATAACTAAAATTTTAAAAAAATTATAAAAATACTTTTATTCTAAACTGTAAGAAATTCTTACGGTTTGAGATTTTTTTTTTTTTACATTATTAAAACCCCGTTGCACTATATATCTCTTTGAATTTTGAAAATAAAATAAAATAATAATTATCGTGTTAAGAACATATATTGAACCATCATATATAATTTTAATGATCTTTGAATAATAAATGAAATCGTAATCCATTAAAAAAATAAACAAACACACACAATAAATAGTAAATACATTTTAAAATAATTATATGGATAATTCTTGAATAATCTCTTAGGCTTTTGAAAAAACTAATACTGGTCGTTATATGTCTACTGTTGATAGAAAACTTAAATTGAATTTTTGAGGCACTAAACAACGTTTTTTTGCAATTCTAATTCCTTTGAATGCCCAGGGGATTCCCGAGCCAAAATCCGGATTCGTCTCGTCCCCCCCCCCTTTCCGAATTGTGATCATACGTGCAAATCCGACTTTCCTAGCCAAAGTTATGGCTGTTTAAAGTTAAAAAAAAAAAAAAAAAACAATGCTTCTGATAATGCACCAATGCTTTATGCTCGACTTAACAACAACAGAAGTGCATCGATATTTCATTGCCAAAACATCAATGACGCACCCATGCTCTCTAAACGGCCAAACTTATTATTGTCAAAACATCGATGATGTCAAAATATCGATAATGCATCCATACAGATTTGGCCATAACCGGTATTAGTTTTTTTCAAAAGCCTAAGAGATTATTCAAGAATTACCCATATAATTATTTTTAAATGCATTTACTATTTATTGTGTGTGTTTGCTTATTTTTTTAAAGGATTACGGTTTTATTTATTATTCAAAGATCATTAAAATTATCTATAATTGTTCAATATATGTCCTTAACACGATAATTATTATTTTTTTCAAAATTGAAAGAGATATAGTGCAATTTTTATAGTGAAAAAAAAAATCCTAAACCACAAGAATTTCTTGCGGTTTGTCTATTTTTATAAAAAGTTCAAAATCTTGATTATTTGTGATAAAATATATTAAAAATTGAATATAAATAAAAATGTGGTCCCATGAATTAGAATAACAGGAAATGAATCTGCTGTTACGAATAACAGAAACATGTTATTAAAAAAAAATCTATGCGAGAATTTAAAAAAAAAAAAATTCATACACAAATTTTAAAAAAGACCAACGGTGGGATTTGAATAACATGTTCCTGCTATTTCTTGAGAATAACAGTTCCCATCATGCCTCTTTAGGAGCTTAAAATTTTATGGGATATACTTTAAATGATGAATCTAAATCATTAAACTACATCTATTTTACAAGTGATGCTTCTACATGTGAAAATTTTAAATTTTCGAACTTTTGCATAGAATCAAGCAGTAAAAATAAATGTTCAAAAAATAAATGCATTAAAATTAATTTATAAATCTTCTAATTTTGACCGCTTGACTTTATACTAAATTAATTTGAAGATAAAAATTTTTGTATTTAAATGCATTACTCGTATGGATTTTAATGGTTTAAATTCATCGTTTGAAGTTAATTAATATGATAAATTTTAAAGTTGAATTCATAAAGAAACTTGATGAACTTCTACCATGATAATTGATGAGAATAGTCACCGTTATATTGAGTTACATGGCCGGAGGCTTAGAAAAAACATAGTGGCATTCTCATGATATGCAATCAATGCAATAAGATTTAATAATTATTCGAATATAGTATAGATATAATCATAATAGTTTGTTATATTACAATACAAATAATTTACTAAAATATTAATATTTTTTTAAGTAAATAAAAGAGCATTGAATTTCATTAATTTTAATAAAATACGTGTTCTTGATGTAATAATTTGGTAAATTAAAATAATTCGAAAAGGTATTGAAAAATAATAATACGGGAATTCTTTTGGGAAGTTCGTTACTACGCTACAAAATATCAATAATTGAGCATTTAAAAAATCGATTTGGGAATATACTACAAAATTAAATACAATTGAAACGAAGCATGCTCACTATGTTCTAATCCGAAGAAAGATCTAAATCAGAATCATATTTAATTATTTATTTAAAGATACATTGAACGAGAATACAAGATTACAAAGAAATATCATCATCAAAATTGAGGATCATTTATTATTGTACTATTTTTTATTTATTTTTACATAAATTGTAAAAATTAATACGACAATTTTACTTAAATGACTAAATAAGTGAACTTGCTAAATTAACCATTATATATCATATAAATTGATGTCAAGCGATTACACTAACTAATATTTGCAATTGATTTATGAATTATAGCGATGAATTATAAAAGCAATTGACTTGAAAACAATGATGACTTAGGGACAATAATTAAAAGCGACGACTTATGTGCCTAAGAAAATTGACGAAGTCTTATATTAAAATATATAAGAACTAAATTCTTTTTTTGACAACGACTTGTGGAAAGCAACGTTATGAAAAAAATATATATATATATCGTGTAAGACATTGTAATATGATATGAGGAAAAAAAAATATATTGTGTTAGTTGCACAGAATGATAGAAGAAAAAAAACAACGTTAAATTGTCGTTCAATATTGTGTGTATATAAAGTGAAGTTAAAAATTAACCATCAAATTAGCTTCTTCTCTTTTTTCTTTCATTTAAAAATAAATAAAAGGATAATTTTCTTTTAGTTTATTAAATAAAATTATACACGCTAAAATATATCAAATTTTTAAATAGGCAGTGTACAACTGTACATAGACAATTCAATCAAAATCAAATGCATGTTGAGTTTTTGTTTGTATTTTTGTTAGCGACTTACATTGACGAATTATCATATGAATACAAGGGTGTCGTTCTGTCATTGTGTATCCAGTTGTAAAGAAAGAAAACTACTGTGTGGAAATTAACAAACCTTAATATAATTAATTTATGGGAAAATTTCTAGTGTGACCATACAAAATTTTAAAACAGCCCATATACCCATGAGAACACTATAATATTCAATATTTCCATAAAATTTTAACATTCTTTCTTCTATCCCCTATTATTTATTTCATTTTCTATTTAGTTATTTAAAAAACTGAATTAACAAATATGCCCTTTCATTTTGAATGGAGGTGTCTCTTACATCTAATCATCTTCTCCTCTCTAATTTCTAGACCAACCAGAGAAGCAGCGAGCGGCTCTTGACGTTGCATAATTCTTCAAGTTGATAATCGTTTTTGTGAGGAATGTACTGCAAGTGCAATCAACCTTATAAGTTAAAGTAGTATAGTATTTGTCGGACCTAGTACGTACTGGTGTATACCAGCTAATCTGCCAATCAGGGGTGGAATCAGAATTTGAGTATAGGTGTGCTAAATAAGATTCTTATTGTTGTTTTGTAATATAAAATATCATTTGTTTATTGTAATTTCTAATTTGGAAAGAATTTTATTTTTATCATCTTTCAATGCGCAAAGACAGAAGGCCCACTAGTCCAAATAGAAATAAATTTAATTATATTTTTTAAAATTTACATTGAAGCTCTCTAATTTTGAATATTTTTATAGGGGCTTGTACATGTAAAATGAATTATATAATACAATTCCTATATACTCGGTAATAAAAGATATTTAAGTTGGGGTGGCTTAGCACCCCCCGCTACACCTATGTTTCGTCCCTGCTGCCAACGTGGATGTGGTAACCTTTCGAAAATGATGATAAATACAATCTCTTCTGAAATTCTGAAATCTGAATTGGTGATGTGACAATTGGTCACGATTGGGATTTCGGAATCCAAATTTGACTTAGTTAATGAGACAATAAAAGAGAAGGAAGGATCTGACGATGGGGCCCAGGACCATTGGAAGGGTAAGAGTAAGACGATGAATCAAGGGGTCCACGTACTCGTTCAGGGTTAATGAAGGAGCGCTACAAGTAACGGGAGCCGTCCAGTGTCCAGTGATGAGCGTTTCGTACTAATCAGCAAACAACTCAGCTCTTCTGATGACATGGAGCTGACATGTCCTACCACATGGCGTGCTATTAAGCAATAGACATATTCGCTTAACAGTTACATTCAATTCTTGATTTTGTACTCTCGCCTATATGAAGGCAACTATTAGAATGGGGTTATATATCATAAAAAAATTCTTTAAATTGGGATTAGTGGTCATGAAGTAGAACAGAAAGCTTAATGTTGTGCGCAAATTTCTGGAATATCAACGGGGTCGTAGGCGTTGGTACTCCATCACAAACGAAAGCACATTTAATTTTGTTGTTTTCCTGTGATGAGAAAATATTATTTTGCAAGGAAAATTTATCCGTGTGGACCGTACAAATATTAGTTTGCATTTCATGTGCGATCTCCTCCAAATAAAGCAGATGAAAATAAAGTACAAAAGAGGAAGAGGATGATTAGATGCAAGGGACACCTCCATTCAAAATGAAAGGGTATATTTGTCAGTTCAGTTTTTTAAATAACTAAATAAAAAAAATGAAATAAATAATAGGAGATGGAAGAAATAATATTAAAATTTTATGGAGATATTGTATATTATGATATTCTCATGAGAATATTGGCTACTTTAAAAGTTTGTATGGACACAGTAAAAAAAATTTCTTGATTTATTTACTCATAACATTAAAAATTATTAAATTAAATTAATAACGTAATTTATTGCGGCTCACACTATAGATAAGTCGGAACAAAGTTACCAAATTTTATTGCGACTCACCTCTTGTGGACCGCAGTAAAATAGTTGTAGCCATGCTATTTAGAAAATTAAAAAAAAATAATGGCATTCATTTACTTTTCGAATTTTATGTAACAATTGACTAAAATAGCGTCATTTGATTTAAGACAAAGCTATTATTTTTTAAGAAGCATGATAATTGCTTTCAAATAAATTTCAGAGTATGGTCTCAATTACTTAATGTCTAACTTTTATTCTCAGCGCTCGTATCAAAACTTTTAAAGCTTTGCTTATAACATTTTAAAATACTACTCGAAAATTTTTAAACCTCTATCTACAAGCATTTAAATTCTAAATCTGAATAATTTTTAATTATTAATTATTTTTGTCTTCAAGCCAAAATAGATTTTTTTTTTCACCCACTCTCTTTTTTCCTCGATCATTCTCGTCCATTTTTCCAACTATCCGTGATGAATTTTGCGAATTTAAAAATACGAATGTTTTCTACTCAATTTTATCTTTCAAATGAGATATATGAAGAAATAGTTTTGAGTTATTTTCAATTCTTTTTTTTTTTAAAAGTTAATTCATAACAACTTTTAGGGTGAATATTTTAAACCATTTAAACCTTTGATATCTATCATTTAAACTACTACGTTCAAATCTAAGTTAAAAAAAAATTACAGCTAATCTCTAATGTTTATCATTTAAACTACTACGTCCAAGCGTTTAAACATCAAATCTAAGTTAAACTTTTCGAGTCAGTACATCTCTTGAAATGCAGCTTCTCAACCATTTAAATGCTTTAACATAATATTTTAAATGGTGACATCAGATGTTTAAATGGTTGTAGACGGAGGTTTAAAAGTTTGAACATTTAAAGTGCTAATGAGCTTTACTTTCAAGGAAAAAAAATGACTTGAAAAGAATTCAAAAGTATTTATTTATGAATCTCACTTGAAAGAGAAAATCGAGTAGAAAACATTTGTATTTTTAGATTCGTAAAATCCATCACGTACCGTCGGAAAAATGGACAAGAATGATAAGAGAAAAATAAAAAATAGAGTGGGTAAAATAAATATTTTCTTTTTTGGCTTGAGTCAAAAGTAGTTAGAAGTTAAACTACAGATTTAAAATTTTATTGCTTTAAGATAAAGATTTAAATATTTTTGAATAGCATTGTAAAATATTATAAACAAAACTTTAAAACTTGAATATGAGCACTGTAAATAGAAGTTAGACAAAATTAGAAAGTTTATTATGTTAAACTAGTTAGGAGGCATGCTCAGGTATGATGGCTCGGGGGGAGAACTTTTTTCATTTTTTAATACTATGAAATTTTTTTTGGCTATAATAGCATCATTTAATTTTCGAATATTATGTAAAAAGGATGAATAACTGTTCTTTATACTGGTGCATCGAAAAAAAATCAAGTGCTCATATCTATTATTAAAGATTTTTGGATTACCAGAAGTAAAAAAAAAAAAAAAAACGTGCGGAGGAGTAGAGGATCAGAATTTTTTTATCCATAGAAATTATAAAATTTAGACGTACAGAAATAAAACTAGTGTATCGTTTCTATAATTTATAGTAAGATCAGGTTTATTGAGCCCGATCCATTATTTTTTTTATTAAACTGTGCTAAGAGGAAAAAAGTTATGGATCGTAAACAGTGATTTTCTACAGATACAAAGGATTTTGTATTGCAAAAAAATAATTCTTTTATGGATCAAAATCACTGTTCACGATCCATTCACTACCTGGTTGATTTTTTGCGGCACCAAGTCCTCTGTATTGTAGATACATAAATTTTTGTGCCACATTAAATCAACTCTTTTTTGAACCGGAATCACTGTTTACGATCCATAATTATATTTTTTTGCAAATTTCTCTGTGCAATTTAAAAAAATCAATAAATCAGATTCAATGAATCTGATCTTACTATATTTGATAAAAACGAGATATTCTTTTTTTATTTTTGTAGTTACAAATTTTATAATTTTTATGGATAAAAGTTTTCTCGTGTTGTAGTTCGGTTCCTCTGAAGTAACTCAAAAATTGAGTTTAGATGCTGGCTGTCCGATCAGAATTTGGATCGATCCGACCGAGGTAGAATCCACAGATGTCTTTAATATTCGGAGTAAAGCATATCGGACGGTGCGGATATAAACCCAAAACAGTAAGATTTATCTCTTTCTTGCGTGGAGATTTGGGGATCTATTAAGCCAATAATGCCTGTAGACTCCAAATGTCCAAACCCGGTTAAAAGGATCCGAGTTCGCTATCATCTCACCCAAAACCCCACTTAAATCTCAACCCCTGCCCCTCTCTCTCTCTCTCTCACACACACACACTCCAAAATCAATGCCTCAGTGCTTGAACCTTAGCAGCACTGCGACCCCTCTCACTTTCAATTACTCTTTCTCTCAACCATGGCGTCGCACTGGCGTCTCTTTCTCTACTTCACCGACTCACTTGAAACGGAGATGGAAATGGAGGTGCACTTGTTCGGCTAAGGAGCAATCCCCCAAAACCCGCTCAGGACGGAGAGAGAAAACTGAATCTGATAAGGTGGACCCTGTTGGGTTTCTCTCCAAGATGGGAATTACTGACCGTACTTTCGCTCAATATCTCCGTGAGAGGTACTATCTTTTCATATCTTAATTCCATGAATATTGACTAAGAGAAGCGTAAGATATGTTATGTCGTGATGCAAGCTGGAAAAACAGCTAAGTTGTTTACATGAATAAGCTACTGGTACTGACTGGATTAAAGCTGAATAGTTAACAACCTCTATATCAGGAATTATCCTTGTTCAGAAAATGCTGGAGCTTCTGTTGTTGTAGACTTGTGCTCGTATTTTAATTGAAATTAACATACTTTTACTCTGTTAGCACTAATGGTTATAACCCCAAGCTCAATTTACTTTCTTTTGTTCACTAAAAACAAATTTGCATCTTTCTCTATGCCAGACTCATACAACTCTATTTTGTTTCTGAATTTAATTTTTGTTTAAAAGATTGTATGGTACATCCTATATTCGTAATAAGAATGGTAGAAAATTTTTTTGATGAGAAAAGAGTCATAATTCAATAAAATTATTTTTTTCATCTCTTTCTTTTAGACATAAGGCATACAAAGACCGCCGGTTTGAGCTGTATTCTCGTTTTATTGATTTGAAGGAGGCTTCTGCAGGGTACACTTTCATTGGCTCCTTACAATTTTTATCTTACAATTCATTGCCTATATAAAGACCCTTCTGATTCTTCATTGAGATGCTGACCATTCAGAAAGAAGTATTCATGGTTGTTTATACAATGTGAGCTAATTGTGTGCATCCAAATTAAAATTTTGATTGAAGCATCTAAAAAGATTATGCCAAAGGTGTCATATGTTACGTCCCAATTCTGGCTACATTATGAGTACTGTTGATCGCTACTGTACTTTTTACCAGGTAATGGTGATCCTGATTATTACTAGGAATTTTGCAGCATCTTATCTGAATTTTTGTCTTTCTTTGACAGCTATGAGCTTATGGGTATGCATAGACATCGTCAACACCGAGTTGATTACATGGAGTGGGCCCCAGGTAATGACAGTGTGCCATTTCCCATTCTGGTTTAGATTTTTTTTTTTTTTTTTGGTGTGAAGGTTTTTCATTTTTTACTTAACTGCATACCTTCGATTTTTTTTTCCTAAAGATATCTCAAATTGGTTAATTTTCAATTGACACTACTATGAATAAAAGATGCATCTCTATTTAATATAAAGAAAAAAGTTTCAAAAGGAATACACATAATTGTCTATTTTTTTTCAGGTGCAAGATATTGCTCTCTGATTGGAGACTTCAACCAGTGGTCACCAACTGCGACCAGTGCCCGAGAGGGCCATTTTGGTCATGATGATTTTGGTTATTGGTTCATAATACTAGAAGATATTCTCAGAGAAGGCCAAGAACCTGATGAATACTACTTCCAAGAGTACAATTACATTGACGACTATGACAAAGGCGACAGTGGTATCACACTCGATGAAATATTGAAAAAATCACATGATGAATACTGGGAGCCGGGTGAATTCGTGACCCGGGAGGCTCGATTAGAAATGGTTGCTAAGTTGTACGAACAGTTTTTTGGCCCTAATGGGCCAGAGACCGAGGAGGAATTAGAAGAAATAAAACCTGCAGAGGAGAGGTACAAAGAATGGAAGGAGAAGCAAAAGGGGGAATCTGATGGGCAGAAGAAGCCCAATTATGAGGTTATAGATAAAGGGGGGAAGCTTGACATATTGCAAATAGTGGGTGACCCAGTATCAGCGGAGAAATTTAAGATGAAGAAACCACCGATAGAATACTGGGTTGAGTTGCGAAAGGGGAGGAAGGCCTGGCTGGAGAAATATTTGCCAGGAATAAGTCATGGGGACCGATATCGGGTTTATTTCAACACACCTGATGGGGCACTCGAGCGGGTCCCGGCTTGGGCTACTTATGTTCTTCCTGGTAAATGTTCTTTTCTTCTTTGTAATCTCATGGTATCGTTTTCATTCATCAGAGGTAATTTCATGTGCAACTCCGTCCGATGAATGAATGACCACTTAGACCCTTGCGAATAGAATAATGTTTTGGTTACCCTCAAAGATAGAGAAGATCCACATTGGTACCCCTATATAAAGATTTCTAGTACTTTTGTCTTTCTCAAACGATTCTCAAAATTTGACTTGCTCTTCCCTCCATAATGAGAAACCAAGGAGGGCTAATCAGGTATCTTTGAAGAAATTGAAAGGTGTGAAGTTATAGGAGATATTTGCAAGCTTTATGGGTGCACAAAATGTTTCTTGCTTTTTACTGGTTATGCATGGTATCTTGATGTTTCCAGGTGCACCTATGAAAACTTACCATGTGACTTCTGATAAATGTTAACTATAATTGTCAAGCTTTGATGACAGATCCAGAAGGGCAACAATCTTGTGCTGTACACTGGGAGCCGCCTCCTGAGGAAATGTACAGGTGGAGGCATACTAGGCCCAAAGTCCGAAAAAGTTCCCTCAGAATTTATGAGTGTCATGTTGGGGTCAGCGGGTCAGAGCCCCGAGTTACTTCTTTTAATGAATTTATTTCCAAGGTTGATAACAATTTTATTAAACTCTTCCAGGCAATTTCATTTACAGATCTGCACCCTCTGCAAACTGTCAACATATCTGGAAATCCCTGCAAAATTGATTATCATAAAGTAAATAGAATCCTATGATAAATTTTATGTACCATATTTGATGTACCAAATACAACTCAATGATAAATTAAACCAGTGACATATGCACCCTGTGCAAACTGACAAAATATCAGTAAAATCCCCGCTGACTTCATAATCAACATATTATTTAATTATTCCTATGTTTTTATTGTCATACAAATATTTCCCATTTTTTAAGGGTTACATTTGATGTTTAGATTATGTTGTACTGAGGCATAAATGAAATTAATCGTAAATATTTTCTTTGCTGTCATTAATTCTGGTTTCTGGCCTTCCTAGTGAAGTACCAAAATATGTTGTTGCAGTCCTCCTTTTACTTCCTTATATTGTTATAATTATATATGATTAACAAATGAGTATCATATTTCCAATTTTAGGTACTTCCGCATGTAAAAGATGCTGGATACAATGCCATTCAGTTAATAGGTGTAGTTGAGCATAAAGACTACTCTTCTGTAGGGTACAAAGTGAGTATATTTGTGTGACTTTTGTGCTGATATTTTTAATCATTTTGATTATTTTGATTATAAACTATTCTTGTATAGAGTACATATATATTTCCCTTTTTCTCAGGTTACAAATTACTTTGCTGTCAGCAGTCGATTTGGTACCCCAGACGACTTCAAAAGATTGGTCGATGAAGCTCATGGTAATACTGTTTCCCATGAATATTAATATGTGGATGGCGGCAATTAACAACGTCCATCTTATTCTAATGGCAAAAAATAAATTTGATCTTTAATTGTGTTTTTCAAATTAGTAACTGTAGTCTGTTATCACTCCTGCTGGCAGGTCTGGGCATTCTGGTTTTCATGGATATTGTGCATTCCTATGCTTCAGCTGATGAATTAGTAGGTTTGTCCCTCTTTGATGGGTCGAATGATTGCTACTTTTATACAGGTATGTTTATTGAAGAATTTTATGTCTACACCTGAAAATTGCCACAGTATCCCCTGCGACTCTTGAAAACCAGATCATGCATACCCCTGAAAAACATGGGAACTATGATGGATATCCCTACAAAACATCAATCATAATTTTTACATTATAGTATCTACAAGCAAAAGGTAGCAATTTTGGTAATTCTAGATAATCAGCAGAGCTGACATGCTTCTTGGTTCGCATGTGTACATCATTTACCTGGTGTTTGTAGGGGCATTTAACAGTACCTTAGTATAACAATAATATCTCTTTCATTTTGCATTACAGGGAAGAGAGGTCATCACAAGCACTGGGGCACTAGGATATTTAAACACGGTGATTTAGATGTATTGCAATTTCTTTTGTCTAACTTGAAGTGGTAATTCTTCAACTTCTCCTTTGCATGTTTTAGTTATTAAATTTCAAGTTATTTTATTGTAGTATTGAGTGGACAGCCCACTTTTTCTACTTTTCTTCTTTGATATTGAGGGTGCTAATATGCCTATAGGTGGGTAACAGAGTACATGGTAGATGGTTTCCGGTTTCACTCGTTGGCATCCATGATGTATACCCATAACGGCTTTTCTACTTTTACTGGTTCCTTGGAGGAGTAAGAAATTGTAAAATTGGTTATGAATCTTCTCAGGGGGGAATGTTTACTCTTATTGAAGTTTAATTTTCGTTTACATAGGTATTGCAACCAGTATGTTGACAAGGATGCCTTGATATATCTAATCTTAGCAAATGAGATGCTTCATGAACTTCATCCAGACATAGTTACTATTGCTGAAGATGTCAGCTGTTCTCTCTCTCTCCCTCTAAGTTGTTTTGTCTATACTTTGATGTCGATTTTGTAATACTAAAATTATTCTTGTATTATTGTATAGGCCACATATTATCCAGGATTATGCGAGTCAACAACTAAAGGTGGGTTAGGTTTCGACTATTGGGTTAACCTTGCTATTCCTGAGATGTGGTTGTGGCATCTGGAAAATGCACCTGACAATGAATGGAGTGTAACTAAGGTATATAATCAAAGTTGTTGTTCAGTAATTAAGTCTTTATTTGCTAATCATTGTTTAACTATTTGCCACTCCTTTTTGTAGATTATGAGTTTACTGGTTAACAACCAAACAGGCAGAAGTAATAGCATTTCCTATGTCGAGAATCATGCTCAGGTAACATTATTCTTCTCACAAATATTTTCTCTGTGCATTATATAAAACTATATATTGGGATCCATATAGTGATTGGCTTGTATGTAAATGTTATCGCGCACTTATATATTGGGATCCATATGGTGATTGGCTTGTATGTAAATGTTATCGCACACTTATATATTGGGATCCATATGCTCGTAGTAGAAGTATTTGTGCCAACTTATCTCCAACTTGTTTCACAAATGCATACATCTTTATTTGCAGTCTATATCTGGGGGCAAATCTTTTGCTGAAATTCTTCTTAACAACTCAAGAGGTGATTTGAATCCATCTGATAACTCTTTTAGAGCCACTTCCTTGCTCAAAGTATGATTCACTATCTTATTTTAGTAGATTATTGTTTCTGCCTTTTTAACTTTGCTAAAAGTATCTAGGTTCTTTATAAGTAGGTACATACCCAAGTTCCATGTAAGAAACCTAAAAGAAAAATAAAATACTTCATTACTAGTGAAATCCAAACTTCTATTGCAATCATTTCCCCCTTGTCTTTTCTTCAGTTGCATTACATCTCCTTTGTTCTAACAATTTTACTTTACATTGATGTAGATTATTAAGCTAATTACGTTTACCACTAGTTGCTGTGCGTACCTCAACTTTATGGGAAATGAATTTGCACACCCAAAAGTGAGTCAGCTTTCTCATTTCTTGATCTCTGTGTGATGTTTTTCTTTCTCAAATTTGACATAATTTTCTGATATTTACATCAAGAGGGTTGAATTTCCCATGTCAAGCAATAAACACTCATTTGCCTTGGCCTGCCGTCAGTGGGAGTTACTAAATGAAGGACTCCATAAGTGCATCTTTAATTTTGAAAAGGTAACAAATGATTTGATCATGTAATTGGTATTATGTGGGAAATATGCATAACAACTTTTCTATCTTTGTGAACTAATTTTACTTTTTATTATTATCACCTTATATTTAATAGGATTTGATGAGAATGGATGCAAATGAAAAGATACTGGCAAGAACTGCACCAAATGTTCACCATTGTAACGACTTAACTATGGTACAATCTATGACTGATAAAAAACTCTGTTTGCAACAGTAGTTTTTGGACATTTTGCAAACTACACCCAATAGTTTATCATATTTCATATAACACCCGTCATATTAAATTATTTAGTAAGGAATATAAGAAGCAGCATAAGTGTATCTTGCAACCATAATGCTTCTGGTTGTTATTCCTAAAAGCAGTTGCATTCGTTGAACTTTCTTTTGGATAAATCATACCACATGCTAGGAGTTTAGTAAATGTTTGGTTCTTAATTTTACCCCTGATTGTGATTATTTTATCCCAGTAAGCACAAATTAAATTTAATTCAAGCTAAACTGATGTATGTAGATGTTAGGTTCGGAGTTTACATAAACTTGTCTTTTCTGGTCGACTAACCTCGTTGAGTATATGAAATTGTTGGGGGTAATTTGCACATCTGTTCTAGGCTTCTAACTTATGTGTTTGTTAGATGGGTGCAATTTGCTAATAAAAAAGTTTGGTGATTATTGTGAAAAATTTGGTATAAACATTAAAGTAAGCTAATTTTTTAGTTCTGATTTCCATAATAACCAGCATGAAAGCAAGAAACATTTTTATTCTAGTTCTTTTAGTGCTAAAAAGATATCTCAAAAGACAATGAAACTATGCCCATTAAGTTTTCTGTATTGAAATTCAGAAAACACATATTTTGGCAAAACTTACCTGATTGCAAATTGTAGTTCAGAAAAATTACTTCAATTATTAAAGAAAAAGAGGTTACTGGATGATCGCTTCCCCATTTCTAAATTTTAATATGTTGGACCCAAGTCAGGGCCAATATTACTTATCTGGTGTTATATTTCATCAGATATTCCTTAATCATTTTAAAATTCTATGTCAAACGTGGTGTTTATTGAAAATAGCTAAATACAGGCAGATGCTTTGAATTTATAGAAGTTACCCAAGGAAACCTTAGTGTTTTATAAATATAAATGACGTGGAATGCCTATACACCTATAAGTTATGTACAAGATCTTCCTTGGTTGAACAAAGTGTGGCATGGATTACTTTCTTTTTAATAATCTTTAACTTGACAGGTTGTCGCATACACGAGGGGGCCACTTGTGTTTATCTTCAATTTTCATCCTGAAGATTCCCATGACGCGTACTGTATTGGTGCAGAGGAAGCCGGTGAATACCAGGCATGCCAAAAGCTCTCATTTTCTTTTCCTTCTGTTTGGCTGTTCTCTATGATAATTTTCAATTGAATATTCATAACCAAGGATGATTTTTTTTTAATCCATATTGGATAACTCAGTGAGTGCCTTACTGAAACCTCTTATTGTTATTCATAACCTGCAAATATGAAATGCCTTGTATATTAAAAGAACCAGACCCTTTATATCTGTTTTTTATTTTTTATTTTTAAATGAAATTTGAATTATTCGTTGTAGGTTTGGTGATTTTTGTGACTTTGTATTATGTAGATTTATCTTATGTTATTTTCCCTTTCTTGAATAGGTTTTTTTTTGTTTTGTTTTGTTTATGACAGCTTATTTTGAACTCTGATGAAGTAAGATACGGGGGACATGGTAAGATTGGAAGTGATAAGTATACCCAAAGAACCCGTGATAAAAGGTTGTTCTCTTCGCTAGAATAGTTTTATGGTTTTAACCTTTGGATTATGGAAATTTTATATATGCCCCTGTGACATTCTGCTTTTGGAACTGTCACACCAGAATTTACCTAATGCTGTTATAAAACATTAAATTCTTATTTTTCAGGGCTGATGGTTACCGTCATTCTTTAGAAGTGACACTGCCTTCTAGAAGTGCTCAGGTTGGCTATTATAATAAATAAGGTGTTGGATTTCCAAAATAATATAAGTTTCTATTTTGATAATGCAACATTTTTTTTATATATTATCAGGTATACAAACTAGTGCGCATTTTGAGAGTTTAACCTGTTTGGCGAATGCAATCCCAAGGATGAAAAAATCGAACCTGGTACAGGTTTTGCCATTAACTGTCACAAAAAGGCTCTTATAACCTTGGGTACTGTTCATACTTGATTTCTTTGTTGCTCCTCTTGTTTCATTTGTCCTGCGAGAAAAATTCACATTTTAAGAGAGAGAGATAGATATAGAGATATATAGAGTAATAGAGAGGTCGATAGAGATTTTGTGCAGCTTCCTCAGTATTGGTCTTGTGTGTATTCATGTAGCCTCTATGCGCCTGTTTTGTTTGTTATAAAGGCCTTATAGGTTATAGCAGTACTTTATGTAATGCTACCGACTTTGGACTTTTTTGTATAGTAGTTTGATTTGTTGGGTTGTTTGTGTAGTAGTTTTGATGTTGTTGATTTAGTTTTGGATTTGTAAAACATATTGTAGCACAAAATTAGCCTTATGATCGAGGAGAATATGATTTTGCATTGCCAGTACCCTCTTTTTATATACCAAATCATACCAACATATTCATGTGACTGGTGTTTAGTTTATGCTTCTATTATGACTGACAGTGTAATAATTAAGCTATGCAATATTTTTTTTAAGACAGCCCATGTTGCAAATCTATGTCTCTGTAAATGTTACATAGTCCAGAATTATAATCAATTGATGAGTTAATTTTAATACATTCATTTTTAATCTTTTTTTGACAGCTTGAATTTTCTACTAAATAAATTTGAAAATTAATAAATTAACATTTAAATACAGCACTCATGAAGTGATTCAGTTTCATTTTTTTAGATTCGTTGTTTGATATAAATTATGTAGATTTTGAAATTAAGCTCACCAAACATGGCGTTGTTTGATGTAAATCATGTAGATTTTGGAGTTAAGCTCACCAAACATGACGTTAAGGTAAATTGATTTCAATAGCTTGGTGAGCTTAAAAAACATCTATACTCTTCTATAATATATACATATATAACCAGAGTAGAACTAGGGTATTCACCAAATTCCTTTGTGAACTCTAATTTTAAAATCTATTGAATTGACTTTAAACAACGAATCCAAACTGTTGAACCCATCTACCTTACAAGTGATGTGTCTACATGTAAAAGTTTTACACTTTCAAATCAATTCAGTGCAAAGTTAAGCGGTCAAAATTAGAAGGTTTATAATTAATTTTAATACATTTATTTTTTGAATATTTTTTACTACCTGACTCTATACTAAATTAATTTGAAATTTTAAAGTTTTTGTATATCAACACATCACTCGTAAAGTAGATGGATTTCAACGATTTAATTTCATCGTTTGAAATCAATTTGATGGATTTTATAATTGAGTTAAAAAAAAAACTTGATAAACTTATAAACATCCATAGTTCTACTCCATACACCATTTTTTTTTTTTTTTTTTTTTTTTTTTTTTTGCGGAGAAATGCCCTTAGGCTTTTTTATTACACAAAAAACAGGCCCATTACAATGATTACATGCCAGTATTGCAGTGTATTAAGAACCACAATATTGATACTATTTAGCATGCAAAATAAAAAAATTGCCATTAAGTTTGAGCAATCTAGGAGCGTCCAAATTCCAATTTTATCCACACAAAGTAAGAGATCGCATCAACATTAGAAGAAAGATAAATATGAGATGGCATCTAAATAAAGCTTATTGGGCCGAAATGGGTTGAGCCCGGTCTAAGCCCAATATAGATAAATAAGGACCCATAATTCAGGCCTTTCATTTCCTCTTGGAGGATTTCGAATCCTCTGCGTTAACTCAAAAGAGAATCTTTTGAGTTAATGCATTTTGACTATTCGATCTGCTTTAAGATTCGTGAGGATTAGATATTTAAGTCTCCAGTGTTATAGGTAAGAGCCGGATTGACTCCGTTTAAAATCGAACGGTTGAGATTCATTAATTCAAAAGGAAATCTTTTGAGTTAATGCAGAGGATACGCATTCTGGTTGGAGTCGCCAAGTCGGTGAATCGTTTACGACTTGAACAATTTGCGCGTCAGAAACGAAAGCTTCTCCTTCCTTCTTCCCCAATTTTGGCGAGCTTCGGATTCGCGTCTCTCTAGGACTTTTACTCACGATCCACAATGGTACGCTAGATTTCCAGTCACAAAATGTTACCTGTTTATTGTGACAACTTGATTACTTTTCGCTTTAGATGCCTTGGAAACCCTAATTGAAATTTCTGTTGATCGAAGATGACTTGTGTCCGCGTTAATTGCTGATTTGGAGCTTCCTTTTCTTATACTTGAGAGCTTTAATCCTTTCTTTGTGGGAGATTGAGTTGGATTAAGATGAAAATCTGGCATAATTCGTTGTCTTTTTTTATTTTATTTTGTGTGTGTGTGTGTGTGGGGGGGGGGGGGGGGGGGGGGGGGTGGTTCGATATTCAGACAGAACAGTACCGTACCAATTTAGTGCTGGAGCTTGTAAACTAATCATTTTTGTTGTCAGTAACTTTGTAAAACTGTCATCCGATAGTGCTTGCTTTGGATATTTATATTTGGAAGAAAATTGCATATTCATCCGCCAAAATATTGAATTTTGTGCAATTCCTAATTTGTTCTCTTTTGCAATTTTGTAGTCTACACTAGCCGCTGCAAGAGCAGATAATTTCTATTACCCGCCAGAATGGTCCCCGAAAAAGGTATGATTATTATTACTCTAGTTTAGTATCATATCCTTGTTCAGTACTATTTTGCAATACTTTTGATCTTATTATGTATTAATTATTCTAACTGTTATACAGGGTTCCCTCAACAAATTTCATGGGCAACATGCTTTGAGGGAGAGAGCAAGGAAACTAGACCAAGGGATCCTGATAATAAGGTAATTCTAGCACTTGCAAATTAGCTTTTATCTTTGTACATGTGCATATTTGTGCAAGTGTTCCAGAAAATAGGTTCTCAATCTTGCTTTTATTTTCAGATTCGAAATGCCTTTCAATATTTGGTGTGGTGGGTGCAATTCTATGATTGCCAAGGGAGTTAGGTTTAATGCTGAGAAAAAGCAAGTTGGAAACTACTATTCTACAAAGGTACATTTTCATTATCTCATGATCTTATATCCAAAGTAGCTTATATGCAAATTACACTCACAATTAACAGATTTCTTAGCAGTTAACAGATGCCTTATATTTACAATGAAATGCATGTGTTTTTGTCTCTTCAAGGGCATTAAGAAATTTGACAATTCACTTAGATTATGTAAAATATCCCCGAGAAAGATACAAAGCAAATGCTATATTTTTTATAATTAACTCCGAGATAGCCGCTAGTAGCACATAAGCAGCTGTCTGGAGGAGGTCAAATGTAACAGTGGCCTGTCATGGTATTTCAGAAATCATTTCAACTTTCTACTTAAATTTTATGTTTAGAATTTCATCAAAATTGGTTTGTTTCAAATCAGATTCCTTGCAATTAACATCCAACAGCTTTTAGGATATTACCAGTAAAACACCATTATTATCAAAATAAGTTGGAATATGTCTATTATTGCCCAAATCATTCTACACAAGTTCATCAAACATTTCCACCATGTTTGGTTGAGGCCTAACCCGCTAAATAAAGTGTTTAGGGCTCACTTAAGCTGCTGAAGACAAAATAGTTAGGCTGGCCTAAGATGGCATTAGTGAGAGAACCCTTTCCCCTTTCTCTCTCTTGCTTAACTCTCTTGCCTTTCTGGCTGATTTTAGTCAATCCATCCATAGTGAAGATTGTTAGAATACTAGTTGCAAGGTAAGAACTGTGGGTGCTTCTGCAAATGCAATGTTATATAAACCTTGTTTAAAATTGAAATTGTTTTGTGTTTGTAAACTATATTTCTGCATTTGATTTGGCGGTAGATATGGAGCTTCACGATGAAGGCGGCATGCTGTAAGCATGAGATCGTCATACAAACTGACCCAAAAAATACTGAGTATGTCATAATAAGTGGGGCTCAGCGTAAAACGGAGGATTATGATGTAGAGGATGCAGAGACATTTGAACTTCCTGCCGATGAAGGTAGTTTTTAAATTTCATGTATATTCCATGTATATTCCTAAGATGATCTCAGAATTTCATGTATATTCCTAAGATGATCTCAGAACTTTCTGCAAAATTTCATGTATATTCCTAAGATGATCTCAGAATAATGTGTCTCATTTTGTCCCCATAATATGGTGGGTAGCAATTATTTTCTTCCCAAAAAAGCAATAGGCAACTTGAAAATGCTTGAATTCCTATGTTACTTGTTTACATACTTTGAAGAATTTGTGGAGGTTAAGATTATGGATTCTATTTTCATTGCTTGCATCATTGTTTATGGTAACTACCATAATTCAAGTAGTAATTAGTAATCAAGAGTTTCATATTAATTATAGGTTTTATTATCTGTAGAGAGAGGAAAGCTATCTGATCCTTTTTATCGACTGGAGCATGGAGAAGAAGACCTGCGCAAGAAGAAAGAAGCTGAGCCGGTGCTGGTGCGGCTACAAAAGGTGTCTGATAGCCGCCATGCAAATGACTACTCACTGAATAGAGCTCTTCGTGACCGCCTAAGGGTTACCAAATTAAACTTTATCCCAACTTTTTTCTTTATCCTTTTGGAAAAGTGCACCAGAGACCCTTTATCTATTGTCTTAGCAGTCATTCAACTATTGCAAGGATTGGAATTCTATTTTTCTTAAACCCTTGCAAAAAGCATATTGCTAAAAAATGATGATTTTGTGTAGGACTGTAAGAAGCAAGGACCTGTTTCTTTCTTATATAAAAAAGAAAAAAAAAAAAAAGCATTGTTAAAGCTGAGGCATTCATGTAAGAGTGCATGGTTGAGGTATATCTGGTGTAAATTTCCCTCTTTATTAATACAATTTTATCTGTAGATTGTAATCCACAATTTTTTTATCTTCTAGAGCCAAAAAAAGCGTGTCTCTGAAGAAAAAGATGCTGCGAGGAAAATGGGGCTGGGAGTGCGTCTTCTACCTCCATCAAAAGAAGATACTGCCACTGCAGCTGCAGTAAAATTCCCGTCGAAATTTGAGAAGAACGCAAGGGACAGAAGGGCTGCCATAAAGGCTTCCTCCATTTTTCCAGAATCTTCTAGAACTGCATCTTCCAGTCGGGCAGCAGAACTATTGGCCAAGAGGAGAAAAATCAGTGTCGCTGCAGCCTCTGCTGTGCTGGCAGGTCGAGTTAAACCATCCTCTTGGCAAACTGGTCAAGGGTCTGTTAGTGCCGGGAAGCGAAGGTCAATTGTTTGATTGACGACATTTGTATTTAGGTTACATCTTATATCTTTCTATCCTGATATTATCTTGTGAGTGTGAAACGTGATTACCTGATATTGTTTTCTTGGTTACTGTTTGTACATAGGTTTATTGTGTGAGAGTTAGATTTGTCTAGGCAAGGTGCAATGTGGAGCTGGGTTTAAGATGGGTTGTGTTTATCTTTGGTAATAAAATTTAGGACTTTGATTATGAAATGTCATTTTTGCTTTCTTTATGTCGTTGTGTGTTGCCCGTGTTGAGTACAAATGCTTGATTTTGCCCATTGTTAGGTAGTGTACTTGGTCTTAGCATAAATTAATTATGCGAGTTGTTCCTTTTTTTCCTATTTTCTACCTTGTGATCGTTTATTCTTCAAAAGATGATTCAGATTTGACCTATTTATGCAATTTATGGGGAACTAACTATACAATGCATTATTTGGGAGGATCTTGTACCAGACGAACTGTTTTCTTTTCATCGTTTATTCTTCAAATTGATGATTCAGATTTGACCTATTATGCAATATATGTGGAACTAACTATATATAGTGCATTATTTGGGAGGATCTTGTACCAGAAGAGCTGTTTTCTTTTCATTTTTCAATCTTGATGTCGATTGAAGCTTGAGAGCGTGATAAGAACACTTGTCTTTTCGCAGAAGTGAAGCAATAAATTTGTCGGTGATAAGATAAAAAATTTAGTATTTAACTGTTCAAGCAGCTTCATTTAATGCCGTTAAAGTGACAAATAGTACTTCATCGATCCAAAGTCAACAATATAACTTTAGGAGCCCTTCAAAACTATGGATGTATCAAAATATACTGGGTTTCATGTCTTATTCACATTCTTTCAAGAGGATGGTTCAAATGCCTCTATTTTTTGTGTCTCCATCGTGCCTTTTTTTTTTAAATTTAATAATTTAAAATTTAAAACTTAAAAGTCAAAATAAAACCGTTAGATATGATCTACATCATTTTTTCTATGCACGTGTAAAAAATTATGACATTTCAATTTATTTGGGTTGTCATCAAGGGCTTGCTAAAAACTTACTAATGTGGATTATTTCTAGACGTTGATTTTTGAACTTATTAATTCACATAAAAACAAAATTGAAATGTGATAATTTTTTATGAGCACATAGAGAAAATATCACAGATCATATCTAACGGTTTTATTTTAACTTTTAAGTTTTAAATTTTGAGTTATTAATGTTTTAAAAAATGAAGGCATGGTGAAGACACAAAAAATGAAGGCATTTGAACCCTCTTCTTTCAAATAGGTTATTATAGTTTTGTCCTATTTACATTGTTTTTTTTTGTTCTTCTTTTTTCTTTTTGAATAAAACAGAGGTCTAACCCTCTATGTGATTGATGAACATAAGTCATGTTACAAAACATATCTCAAAAGATTATTTGCATTGTTTTAAAATTTAAATAGCTCATTATAGTCTAAGTATCCTAAAATGTCTCTCAAGTGTATTTCATAGAAAGTGTCATAGTCACAAGCATGAGAAAAAAGGTACACTTTGCAAAAGACAAATGTATCCAGATGCAAAATGATAACACAATAACAGGTGTAAGTCACTTGCCTGCTTTTGATAACAATTCAACTGTCGGTGAATTTACTTCTAGTTTTTATTGAATTCCATACCAAATATTGTCAATGTTTGCCTACGTGATAACAATTCAACTGTTGACTTTGTTGTCTTTTTTTCTCTGCTTCTGATGTAGCAAGCATTCCATCCATAGTACGCACTACGCACTATCCAGCTATTCCCACCCATTATCTTATTCTCTCCTCATTTTCTTAATCCAAATTCTTATTCCCCCAAAGCATCCCACCATTCCACTCTGAAGTCACATTGTATAGCATGCACTTTATTTATTTGTTGCTTCTCTAAGCAGATAACACCAATTACGAGAGCTTCCAAGATTGCCTAATTAATTCCCTCTAGCTAAAAACAATTTCGATTGCCTATTAAGTAGGGTAGTTCCATTTGATTAATTGTTCCTTGACAGTTCATCTCTCTATGAGTGAGATTGACCAGTTTAAAGCATATTTAATAATAAAAAATATTTATTTTAAAGCAAAAATTTAGACAATTAATGCAAAAAGGACAGTTGATTTCCACCGTTTTAATCCATCTCTCTATTTGTCAATATTGTCTAAATGCTTTGACATTTGGAATGCACTTCTCTTTCTTTTTTCGAATTAATGCGCCTTTCTTTCTTGACCGTGAAGTTAGATTTTCTCACAAGAAACAAGCTCTGTTACTCTCCACCAATGCGGAACTCTGCCTCCCGTGTTTTTTCTTGCATGAAAACCGCCCCAAAAGACTCAAAACTTGTAAAGAAAATCATAATTTGTTTATTGACCAGATACACCTTTAAAGTTCTGTATTTACTTAGACATCTTAAATTGCTAAAATTGCTCAAAATTTGCGGATTTTGGTATTTAGATTGATTTAATACTGATATTACGCCTATATAACATTTAAAATTACCTAATTTTTTATTTATACACTTTACAAAAAAAAAAACACCCCAAAATGAGGGAATTTCACATTTACCCGGGCCGCTAAGTCAATATGCAGCTCATTTATGATGGGCCGTAGATTGGTTTTGAGGTCCCTCAAAACTATAATATATTCAATATTACAGTGCATTTTTTGAGCTTTTAGGGTGCCGCCAAGCCAATCTGCAGCCTCTCATAAATGAGCCGCAGATTGGCTTAGCGGACCGGATAAACGTGAAATTCTTTCATTTTAAGAGCGGTTTGATTTATTTTCTTTCTTTATGCTTTTAATAAAAAATTTGGTTAAAATTACACAATTTTTCGTTCGCTAAATGTATCAAGAAAGTATTTTTATGTGAACCGCACTAATATGTCTTTATTGTTTTAATGATAATAGTACAGTATGTATTTGTTTAATTTTTAAGATGTCGTATGTGAACATTTAGTTTCTACTAATTATTTGCAGGTATGGTTTACATATTAGCAAGCTTCTAAAAATGTAATTAAATTAAACTGATTGAACAGTTTTTTTGACACGTACCATGGCCAAAATTCTCTACTGACATTTTGCCTTTATATGACAATAAAACAGTAACTAAACCGATCGATTAAACCGTTAAATTATACATTGTCATTAAATATTGTTAGATGTTTTAAAATTAGAGACTACTTCTATATATAGTGATAAAATTGATAACATGTTATGTTTTATATGTGTTTCGAAATGTGTAACTAATAATTTAATTTATGTATTTTTAAATTATTACAGGACTTGAAAATTAGCTTAAAAGTATGACAATATTGTAATTTCGGCCGCTTAATTAATTACACAAAAATCATGCTTTCTTGCCAAAATTTTCTTCTTTATAAAAATTGAAGTTTTGGGTGGGTAAATTGATAAATTGACCAACAATAAACGCAGAGAGACTTAACACATGGAGTCCCATCTAAGCAAGTGTCACCGTCCATTTTCAAAGCCCCTTCAAGTCATAAATATTTTCTTTTCTTGGTCTACTAATCTCAAGCTGTCAAACCCTCTCTCCCACTCTATCTCTCTTCTTCTCTCCTCTCTTTC
Source organism: Carex rostrata (assembly GCF_964058835.1). Taxonomy (NCBI): domain Eukaryota; kingdom Viridiplantae; phylum Streptophyta; class Magnoliopsida; order Poales; family Cyperaceae; genus Carex; species Carex rostrata. The sequence continues at coordinate 8,249,685 of NC_135936.1, forward strand.
TCTATCTAGATCTCATACCACTACCCCATGAATCCCTTCTCATACCCCAATTCTCTCTCCTCTCCCCCACCATGGCCTTGAGGAGCTCTACTGCCATTATCACTGCCTCTCTCCTTCTTTTACTTGCACTTCTCTTTCTTTCTCTTCATGGTAATTACTACAGCGGTACAAGCTCCAACTTATCTTCACGCAGACTGTTAGCATCTACAACAGACTTGACACAAAGCAAACACCATCATCACCATCACCACCACCATCATCATCATCAACATAATCATCAACAACCTGTAAATGCACCGGTTTTACTGGGTTACAGGCCAAAACCAACACCGGACCCAGGTGATGAGATTGACCCGCGATACGGTGAGCAAAAGAGATTGGTACCGACAGGTCCAAACCCGTTACACCATTAAACGCTTAAGCTTCTACATACGAAGGAAGCTACTTGATGCAATTAGAATCATATTCTTTCTGTAAGTTTAAAAGGATATATATCCAAAATATGGGAATATCAGAAAATATATAATTATTGTAGTTTGAGAGTGATCGAGAGATTATATTAATTGTTCATGCGTTGTATGTATGTATGTATGTATGTATTGTTTCTAAATTTTTGGTGTTTAGTCAGTTTTGAGGAAAGTGTTGTTATATTTATGCCTTGAATAGTTGAATTAAAGAGTGAAAGAATTAGAAAGGAAAGAAATTTAACCATGTTTTGTTTAATCATACTTATGAAGAGACAGATGCTTCACACCGACTTCAATTAAATGCTTGATTGTGTACAAATCATGAGGTCATTTTCATTCTCTTATTTTTCTCCATTAATTCTTCCAAAACAGTAATTGTTGGTTTGTGCTGTGCATTTTACTCGAATTTCACCTAATTAATTATTGCACTGCCATCAAATTATATAAACACTGCATGCAATTTCATGCATGATACTAAAGTAAAAAAAAAAAAAAACCAATTGAAAAGGTGGATATAAAGGTTTGAAAAAATATATATATATATATATATGATGACTAAGGTTAACTTTGCATCCGGAAGTATATTCCTTGATAAAATTAATCATGCAATAAATAAAGTTAATATGTTCCTTCATATCTTATCTTCCCTTGTCAGAGGTCGAGTATTTTTTAAGTCTGAACGCTGTAAAAAAAAAATTGAAATGCACACAAATTGAATAGAGTAGATGCAACGGCACGGTTTTGGCACACATTACCACGGCACGTATTCAATCCATATATAATTTAATAATTCGAGTGTGTGTATATATATATATATATATGGATACATGGGATGTGTATGAATTGGGTAGTTTGACTTAGATATGTATACATTAATTACTACATGTGGATGGAAAGTAAACAACCACTGAACCACCAGATGATTGAAAAATGCAATTAATTATAACAGTCCGAGCGCATGATTTACAAAATTCAAGCTTGGATTCTATGCAGCACCTACGTGTAGCAATTTTTGCGGCATATATATAGTGCCTATAGTCACAAGATTCACGAATTATACCTAAATAATTCGTTTTTTTTGGTGATGCCGAACAGAACGTCGAATTATTTGGTTGACCGAACTATGACCGAATTAAACTCAAACAATTCACGAATTTTCCCCATAACATTTTTTTTTTGCTCTCTTGTATGACTGAGATCTCTGATTCAAATAATTCCGAATCATTTCTGAATTATATCCAAATTATTTCTAAATCACAAAATTTTGAATTCATCGAACTGAACCCGAATAATTAATTTGTCACCATGAATTCATGCCCAGATTAATTATTGGATGCTCTACATGACTCTTCACAAAAAAATGCCTTATTATTTTAATCAGAAATTAATTCTTTAATTATAAAATATCGTGACAAATTTTGAATTAGAATGGATGCATGGGGTTAGAAATCCCGTGTCCGGATTGACACGTAATTGACTGACACCCGCATTTTCTATCTTTTTTTTGTGACGGGTGTTAGAAAATTTAAAGGGTTGTCAAACCATGCTTTCTAAATCAAATTTTGTTATCATATTTCGTAGAAAATGCACGTATATAAGCATGTTCGCTGACAAGTCTCCATCTATAAATTTCTTTGATTAAATATACAGTTGGCAAATTGCAATTAAAATAAAACTAAATAATTATACACAGAGATTCTCGTTTTGCTATTTTTAGGATGATTTAAAAGTTATAGCTCTGGCTCCAGTGCTGTATTTTTTTTTTTTGTTAATTTCTAGTAAGGATTAGAGTGCCAGTTAATGTGTTATTGGTAGGAGTGTAAACGGATCGGATATTATCCGGTTTCGTCCGGATCCGTATCCGAAAAATTATTTAAATTATCCAATCCGTATTCATATTCGAGACTATCCATATCCGTATCTGAAAAATTATAACGAATAAAGATACGGTAAGGATTTTAACTATCTGTAACTATCCGTATCTAACCGTTTACCACAACAAATGTACTCTATGTTCTTAAATTAATTTATTAAATTGCATATACATACCAATGATTTATTAAAATGTATATACATATATATTCTGGTGAACAATATAAAACTATGACATATTTAGTGACTAATATTTTGATAATATGATATATATTTTGTAACCATATTATGAACAATACTAGATCTAATTTATGAATAAAAAAATTATATTCAAATGTTATTCTTTACTATAATGTACATTAGTAATTTATTTTTAATTATCTAAATTATATTATATGTCCGATATCCGATCTGTATCTGCATTCGAGACTATCCGTATTCAAAAAATTATAACATATAAGAATACGATTTGACCACTATCCGACGGTTTACACCCATAGTTATTGGGATATATACAATTTAGTAAGAAAATCTTTGAGTAGTATTAGAACGTACATAAGCATACTTTATATGCTAGAATTAATTTTGGATTAGGAAAAAATATATTTTAAAATGACAGTTGTGTCCAGTAATGATTACAACAAATGATTTTTTTTCAACAAGCTTTAATTAGCTCAAATTAGTTAAGCAATAATTTCTGCATAGAGAAGCTCAAAATAATTGTATACCTGTTTAAGTATTTTATTGCATCTTACCCCATACCAAGTACATTTTTAATTTTAAATGAGAGGAAAGAAGCAAGAATTTGAGCTATCCAATTAACATAACTAAAGACAGAGAAGCAGATTAGACTATTGGACATGACACAACATGATTAAAAAACTTGCAAGTCCAACATTTTTTTATATTTACAATTATGTCCTATTTGACTAAGAAACAGTGTTTTAATATTTAGTTTATATGCGGTATGCGGAAAGCCACCGCATATGTAGATTTTTTTGCGGACTTATATATGCGGATTTTAAATGAGAATTCATATATAATATGTGGTATAAATCACTGTTAATATACTATAAACCGGTAATATGTGGTATAAACCACTGTTAATATACTTTAAACCGGTATTTTATCGCTGTTAATATACTATAAAGCAGTAATATACTCTAAACCGCATGTTCAGACCAAATATAGATTTTTTTATCCGGATTGCAATCAAATAGAAATATTTGATCAAATATTCAGCCGAATAGACCGAATATTACTACAATGCTAAGAAACGTGAGAATAAAATAAAAAAGTTTTTCTAGTTTATTTAAATTGAAAGCATTATGGCAACTACCAATGCTACATCTAAAAAATAGGACACTACTGAAATAATTGCTCATAGCGTTGACATGAGAAAAACTGTGAATATATATACAGTTATACACGGACTCTACCAAGAAGCATTAAAACTTCAAATTTATCAAGAAACCGAAAGCACCGCGTTTCACACCTCAACGGATCATTTGTACCCAAGTAATATACAACTATTTACTCATTCAAATTTTAAGAAGTCATCTTTCGTCACCAAGCATAGTCACAAGATTCACAAATTAAACCCGAATAATTAGTTTTCTGGTGATACCGAAGCGAACACTGAATTATTCAGTTGATCGAATTTTGACCGAATTAAATCCGAATAATTTGCAAATTTTACGATTTTTTTTCTGAATTTTACGAATTATTCGCGAACTTTTTCTGAATTTTTCACTAATAGGGGTTGTTCATCAACAAAGGATTAAGAATAAAGGATTAAGAGCTTAAGGAACGCTAAGGAACCGATGTTCGGTTGTCTTAATCTGTGGGTGAAAGTTAAGGAAGTTAAAGGAAGGGATAGAGGTACCTTAAGGTCCAGGCAGGTGATTAAGATTCGGGCAAAAAAAAACTAAAGAAAGTGTTCTTAATCCGTGTTAAGGAATTAGTATTCAACAAAATTAAGTAACTAAAAAAATTCAAAAAAGCGGATTAAACTTTAAGGAGTCTTAATCCCTTGGTTGCTGTGGAACGGCAATATAATTTTAACAAGTCATGTTTCGTGACCAAGTGCATTGCCTCTGCATGCTTGTGCAGCTGTGCCCCATGTGTAATGATGCTTCTTTTCTAAACAAGTCAAAATTACAATAGTTAGAGAACCTCGCAGTGGCGTTGACCTCCACTAGTCTTTTGTTCCACCTTTTTTCTTTCCTTTTCTTTTGTTACAGTTTGTAGCTATTTTGTTCGACCATTTTGAAGCACACACGTGTCCACCTTGTTTTTCTTATTATTAATTATTTTGTAATGTAAAATATCACACAATACAAAATATATTTATGAGAAAAAAAATTATGCCCGTAAGAATTTAAGAATTTAAAATTTTGTGGCCATTAATAATACAATATAATTTAACTTTTAAAACTATTTTTCCGGTAAATTACATTGTGCATCTTTTATTTACTAATTAAATGATGCATTTTCATTTTTTTCACTATAATATCCCATCATTTTTTTTATGGAAAGGCATATATAGCCGAAATTTTATTCATATCCTCAAAAAAAAAAAATATATAGATACCCTCAATTTCTTTTTTAAATTATGTGTGGTTCTTTTCCAAGACCACCTCTCATATTGTTGGCAGTAGACTTTGGAAGAGAACCGTCCAGGTTCTGAGTGGTTGTCTTTTTCTTTTCTCAAAATAAAAACACTAAATTAAATTTGATAATGACACTAAACTTAATCTTAGTGGTTATCCTTTTTGTAACATATCATATATCTAAATATCAAAAACACTAAATTAAATTTTAAAATAAAAACATCTACATAAATAAAATGTTAACTAAATGAAAATATAACAAGAAACCTAGATCTAAGACTTTATACATTTACATGAGCAATGCTTAAGAAAGAGTATAATAAAAGGCAAGAAAATAGAAATTTAGAAAGTAAAAAAAAAAATTTAATTGGAAACTAAAACTCAAGTTTTGAGTCTCTTCTATTTATTTTTTGGAGCTAAAATTTGCAGTTATCCCTTCTAGGAATTAATTTCGAAAAACTATAAATTTAAACACAACACATATAAACCATACCAAAAACACTACATTTACCAATATAAACAAGAATTACACTTATATCACATATTATTAGTTACATTAATAACATTATAATTAAAAAATACAACAAAAAAAATCCTAAATATGAGATTTTATCCATTTCTATGAGCAATGCTTAAGAAAAAGTATGATAAAAAGTACAAAATAAAAAAATAGAAAGAATTAATCAGAGACTTTATCCATTTGTGTAATTTTTTATTTGATTAAGGATATGAATAAACAGCATGTATAGTTGAGCTCAAATAATACAAATTGATATGTAGAGTAGAAGTGGAGGTTTCTTAAGTTCACCAAGTCTTTTGTGAACTCAAGTCTAAAATCTATTGAATCGGCTTCAAACGACTAATCTGAACCGTTGAAATTCGTCTATGCCTCTACATGCAAAAACTTTAAAATTTGAAATTAATTTTGCGTAGAGTCAAGTGGTAAAAAAACATCATAAAATGAATGCATTAAAATTAATTTATTAATCTTCTAATTTTGACTTTTTGACTTTATACTAAATTAATTCCGAAAGTTCAAAATTTTCAAATGTAGACGCGTCACTCGTCAGATAAGTGGGTTTCAACGGTTCAGATTCGTCGTTTGAAGCTGATTCGACGGGTTTTGTACTTCAGTTCACCAAGGAACTTGGTGAACTTAAGAACAACCTAGTTCTACTCTTCATACACACACACACACACACATATAGAGAAAGAGAGGTTGGCTAATATCAAATCGATTGTTCCTGAAGTCTCATACAACTAAGTCATTTTTCAATTTTCAAAGTCAAAAAAGTCGATATAAACCATTAGATGTGATCTTTATATTAAAATATGCTTGAAGACCAAATTTTACATTTTTCTAAATTTTTTTACTATTTATTAAGCTACTTTGAAAACCGTTAGTCCAACAGTGGGTTAACAAAATAATAAAATCAGAAGTCACAGTTAGATCAGCGGTTTTCAAAGTGGCTTAAATATTCATAACATTTGTGTAATTTTTTATTTAATTGAGGATATGAATAAAAATTTCGGCATGTATAGTTGAGCTCAAATAATATAAGTTGATATGATAGTAACAACTAACAAATATATATATATATATATATATATATAGAGTTAGGCTGGTTAGCTATGGATAGCATAGTGGCCTCTATGCTACGGCTCAATATTTTAGTTTTCAAAATCTAAACGGTCGATCCGAACCGTTCATCTTATTCTCCATATTAATATCTGCTTGGAGACCAAATTTTACATTTTTCTGAATTTTTTTACTATTTATTAAGTATTTTACAAAATTGTTGATCCAACGGTGGCTGCACAAAACAGTAAAACCGTTGGATTAGCGATTTTCAAAGTGGCTTAATAAATAGTAAAAAAATTCAGAAAATTATAAAATTTGGTCTCCAAGCAGATATTAATATGGAGAATAAGATGAACGGTTCAGATCGACCGTTTGGATTTTGAAAACTCGAATATTGAACCGTAGCATAGAGGCCACTATGCTATCCATAGCAACCCAGCCTAACTATATATATATATATATACACTTTTGACCCCCATTGCATGTCTGTGGCTTAAGCTGGCTTGAGCTAATTTTATTTCACAGGCAAGTACAACCACATAATGTGCACTTGGAAAATAAAAAGAGGTCGATTATATATGTGCATTTGACTTTATCCGCCAGTGGCAAACAATTTTATGAGGGTCCAAGAAAGACGATATACGCGGCCCCCTTTCTTTGGTGCACCCCGTATGATTCTTGTATAAAAGAGCAAAAAGAAAAGTAGCTCGTTATAAAGTTTAAAAAATTGCTATTTTATTGTGAACAGTAAAAATTTCTGGATTATCGGATCAGTGATTTTCAAAATTGCTTAATAAATAGTAAAAAAATTTCAAAAAATGTAAAATTTGGTCTCCAAGCACATTTCAATATGGAGATCATGTTGAGCGGTTCAGATCGGTCGTTTGGATTTTTAAAATAAAAATATAGTGCCATGAAGTACCAACTCATTTTACTCTATGACTCACCGTAGCCCATCTATTATATATATAGGGATGAGCTATGCTACTCCATGGAGTAAAATGAGTTAGTACTCCACACTGCCATATTTTTATTTTAAAAATCCAAACGATCGATCCGAACCGTTAGATGTGATCTCCATATTGAAATGTGCTTAGAGACCAAATTTTACATTTTTTTTGAATTTTTTTTACTATTTATTAAGCATTTTTTTAAATTGCTGCTCCGATGGTCTAGAAAATTTTACTTTTTTTTACTGTTCACAGCAAAATAGAAATTTTGAAAAATGCTTAATAAATAGTAAAAATATTCCAAAAAATGTAAAATTTGGTCTCCAAGCACATTTCAATATGGAGATCACATCTAACGGTTCGAATCGGTCGTTTGAATTTTCAAAATGAAAATACAGTGTGGAGTGCAAACGGATTTTACTCCATGGAGTAGTGATACGTCCAAAGGGTATGTTAAAAAATTTTATCCTCAAATACACTTTTGACTTAGATTGCAAGTATACAATCTTATTGTGTAGTATATTATCGAGTATCGAACCACAAGGAGTATGGTAAATACTATGCTTAAACTTTAAATAATAAATTTCAGAAAAAGAAGAAAGTAAAGTGTAATAAAGTAAATGGGGGGGGGGGGGGGGGGGTGTATTCTAACGATTCCTAAGGTTGGGTTCAATAACCAAAAGAAGGGAGTTTGAAACAATAATTGTAAATAAAAGTAAAAGAAAGGAATTGATTTGCTTTCAAGATTTAGAGATCTAGGGGTCTTTGGTCTACAATCCCTTGCTAACTCTATTTATTCGGTATTTGTTTGAATTCATGTATGATTTGATGAGGTTTCTAACCTAATATGTTATTAAGGGTTACTTTCGTAAATAAATAACGTGCCTAGGTAATTCGGACTTCTCGATTAGGTCCCTCATCCTAGCTACCTAGACTCATTGAGCTCTTGTTAGTTTCTCCTCTTCTCAAATATTGGTACTTCACAATTAAGTCCATCATACCAATACCCGGTTCGAATTGAGATGTCCTAATTAGGGTTTGGCTTCACGGTTAGGTCCTTCACCAAGTTCCTAACCTTAATTTCTATAGTTCCGGCTTAGATTAAATTGGTTACAATCTTAATCTAAACCTAGAGTATTTGCATTCATAATTTGGTACTATCCTATTGATCACAGTCAATTTTGGTTCTTTCAAATCCAAAACAGGATACTACAATTCAAGTACTAACTATGTAATTAACACAAATGATTAAATCACAGAAATTAACAATCAAATCCCATAAAACAATCATAATAAAAACAAATAACCGAATAAAATAGAATTAAACAAGTTCATGCATTGACCTAAATCCCTAGAGAGAGAACTACTCTCTCTTAGAGAGATCCATTACAAAAAGTTTGGCAAAAATAAAAAGAAATGAAATAAAGAAATGATTACACCCTTTATTGAATAAAGAACCTCTATCTTACCGAATCTTGCTCAGGAAACCTTTCTTCTCCTTGCTTGAAAGATTTTCTTACTTCAGAATTTATCGCTAAGTATTGTGTGTGTGGAGAGAGAGAATGAGATAATTGATTGTCTCCTTGAATGAGAATGAACCTCCTCTTTTATAGCCAAGAACCATGCCCAATTAAGAGGCTAGGAAGTGGAGTTAGTGGGTGCTATATTTGAATTCTTTTCTAGGATTGCCTTATCCACATTTGGCTGTCAAAATGAATCCATGATGCACCAAAAATAGAAACCGTGTTGAAAACATGTAATTTTGGCTGTCTGTGAGTTTAGTGCGTCCGAATGACTCCCAATTTTTTTTTTTTTAGTATCTCATGTTGTAGATCTTCTTTCTAGCTTTCCAAAAAGTAGTCGTATGCCCAAAACGGAGTTACGAGTCAAAAGTTATGGCTATTTTAAGTTCAAGCTCCAGTTATGCGTTCTGCTACAGTGCGGCCAGGCCACCCGCACTAGGCTCGGATTTTCCCTGTGCGTCCAGATTTCATCCGCATCGATATCGGTGCGTCCGCACGGATTTTAACGAATAGCTTATTATACCTTTTTAAAATTGGCGTGCCTCCAGAAATCCATCTAAGTACTTAGTGCAGCTATATCGTAAACCATGCATCCGCAGTGGGCATTGTTCTTCATTTTTCTTAATTTTTGTAATTTTAAAGTTCAAAATGTCGATCCGAACTGTTCATCTTGTTCTCCATATTGAAATGTGCTTGGAGACAAAATTTTACATTTTTTGGAATTTGTTTACTATTTATTAAGCAATTTTGAAAGTTGCTGATCTGATGGTACATAAAATTTTACTGTTTTTTACTATTCACAGCAAAACAGCAATTTTAAAAAATGCTTAATAAATAGTAAACAAATTCCAAAAAATGTAAAATTTGGTCTCCAAGCACATTTCAATATGGATTAAACATCTAACGATTCAGATCGATCGTTTGGACTTTCAAAATAAAAATACGGCGTGAAGTAGAAACGTATTTTACTTCGCAACTCACCGTAGCCCATGTCATATAGAGATGGGCTACGGTGAGTTGCGAAGTAAAAAGACTATTTAACTTCACCCTCATATTTTGGAATTTTAAAGTTCAAAATGTCGATCTGAACCGTTCATCTTGTTCTCCATATTGAAATGTGCTTGGAGAAAATTTTTTACATTTTTTGGAATTTTTTTACTATTTATTAAGAAATTTTGAAAGTCGCATTTTACTTCGCAACTCACCGTAGCCCATCTCATATATATATATATATATATACATAGGAATATGCTAGCATGCTATGCATAACATAGAGTCCCTCCGTGCAACGGCTCGGATTTTGAGTTTTCAAAATCCCAACGGTCGATCCGAACCGTTCATCTTGTTCTCCATATTAATATGTGTTTGGAGACCAAATTTTACATTTTTTGAAATTTTTTTACTATTTCTTTAGATTTATTGAAAATGTTAGTTTGTAATAATCTAGAAGTCAATAATACGATAATTTATCATAAAGCTTTGTTCATGAATTGAATGTTTATTTATATATCATTTTGTTGTCTTGAGTATTATTGAATTTATGGATCATTTCAAGTTCATGGCTGAAATTGTGAAACTCCATAATATAGATCATATATACTCTTAAAAGGTCACTGACCAAGGTAATTAGCAGGAACACTAATTACCGCGATAAGGTTAGTATGTGGATTAAAAATGGTGAAGTTTTACAAACCACCTGACACGAGATGTCATTTTAATCACACAGATACATGTTCTAGGAACATGGTATTTGACAGACCCCGAATGAAACATTAAATAGAATTGTGTTCGTATCATTTATGTTTTATTCAGTGTCACGTTCTACTGTATGAGGTATTGATCGTTCCCACTGAGAAATATGTATGTGTAATTGTTATCTACCGCTGTCCGTAAAAAGCAGTCATAACGGTGGCTTTTCCATATGTATAGCTTAGCTGAGGAAGTGATAGTTTACCAAGAATACTATTTGTCCCTCGTATTTTATACGAGCTATAGCATCACTGGGCCCCTTGATAGAGTAAGATTATCTGCTAACGGTATAATTACAAGAGTAATTATATTTGATAATCTGCTCAAGATCAAGAAAAGATTCAGTTAGCAAGGATGACACACATCTATCTTGAAACTAATCTGATAGCTATGAGACAGAAGAACAGACACAAGTAAATTGTTTATTGGATCGTGATATTGTACAGTACAGCATCATCTGTGTAATTGGATGGTCATGATGTGTTGCCAGATGCCGCTCATGATTATAGAAGTTAAAATAGTTTTAACTCTATTTACCAACATAACACAGATCCTATTGGTTCACACCATATAGGAGTTAATCGGAGAATCTTATTGTGATTGATTATAAATTGGTTATGATCAATAGTAAGATGGTTATAATTAATTATACGTGTTATAATTAAATTATAAATGTTATGTAAAAATAACAAGCAAAAATATTGGTTAATTTATAAACGTGTGTGACACGTTGTATAAAAGTTAACCGGTTAATTTATAAATGTGCAGGACACGTTGTATAAATTACCGAAACAACAACCGCAAAAAAAAATATATAATTGTTCAGAATAATTATACGAATATTATTTGTATTCGGGCCGAGAGCATTCGGGTCTTTTCAGATTCGTCCTTATCCGCATGACATGTCATCGATCATATCCAGATGACACGTCATCGATCCTATCCACATGACATGTCATCATCCTTATCCATTCAATGGCATATCTTGTTAATAGGCCGAACTTGGAGGGCATTTTGGTCTTTTGGCAACCGACCCTAAACCCTATAAATAGGGGTGGAGGGGTAGAGAGAGAAACCACTAATTCACTTGTATCGTTTCGTGCAGAATCGAATCGGTATTTTCTCTCTTTCTCGGTTTCTCCCAAATAGTGTTTCGGTTGAGAAAAGAAAGTTATACGTAGTTGACGTATAATCTTGCAGGTTGTTGTGAAGTATATTTACGGGATTGATGAATAGTGTTCTACCAAATTTCGCGGTATTTCAGTTTTGCTCATTGATGAAATTGAGTAACCGAAAATTCATGTTTACGGGTTTTCGTCTTTTCCCCGTGAATAGTGTTTTTGCAGAATTCCGCAGTTTACGGTATTTCTAGCAAAAAGAAATAAACCGCTCTCTGGTTAGTCCTGGTGGATAACCGATAGAGGCATCAGACGTCTGATGCTCCGAGGAGAATCATTCCCGTGATGTAGCTCTACTCGCTCGGTCTGCATTCCAACTGTGATTTGGAAACAAGGTATAAATATGTTATATTAATCTATTTAATTGGTAAGTAGATTAAAGTTTTAGAAATAAATCATGGAGTAGATCTGTAAAATGATTAAATTGGATTTTGATGCCAAAGGAATACTGAAGGTGGACCACCTTGGAAAGTTTCCTGACACACCCCGTTTAATCCTGAGCTTAAGTTGGCCGTAGAAATTTTTGTTCTACGGTCATTCCGCAGCTTAAGCCTAAACGGGTTTTGGTTACCTCGAAACCCAACAGAAAATCCCTGTTTTCAGCAAATCTGGACCATAAAAAATAGCGATTTTCAATAAATCTAAAGAAATAGTAAAAAAATTCCAAAAAATATAAAATTTGGTCTCCAAACACATATTAATATGGAGAACAAGATGAACGGTTCGGATCGACCGTTAGGATTTTGAAAACTCAAAATCCGAGCCGTTGCACGGAGGGTCTCTATGCTATGCATAGCATGCTAGCATATTCCTATATATATATATATATATATATAGAGTTAGGCTGGGGTGCTATGGATAGCATAGTGGCCTCTATGCTACGGCTCAATATTCAAGTTTTCAAAATCCAAACGGTCGATCCGAACCGTTCATCTTATTCTCCATATTAATATCTGCTTGGAGACCAAATTTTATAATTTTCTGAATTTTTTTACTATTTATTAAGCCACTTTGAAAATCGCTAATCCAACGGTTTTACTGTTTTGTGCAGCCACCGTTGGATCAACAATTTTGTAAAATACTTAATAAATAGTAAAAAAATTCATAAAAATGTAAAATTTGGTCTCCAAGCAGATATTAACATGGAGAATAAGATGAACGGTTCGGATCGACCGTTTGGATTTTGAAAACTCGAATATTGAGCCATAGCATAGAGGCCACTATGCTATCCATAGCACCCCAGCCTAACTCTATATATATATATATATACACACACGTGAATTTTTATTTCAAAATCCACATATGCGTCCGCATACCGCTTATGCGGTATGCAGTGGCCTTTTGCATACATGAACAAAATCGCATTTTAAAACATTGATAATTTCTTCTGATTAGGTAGATGGTGTGGTGAATCTTTGTTGTGTTTTGAATTTCCTAATTTATTTGACATTGCTTATGACAAGGATATATCTATAGCTGTTGCTTTTCATAATAGTAGATTAAATATTCAATTAGCTAGACAATTAACAGGTACTTACCTTACGGAATGGGTAGCTTTGGTTAGTCTATTAACTTATGTTAGGTTAAGCCATATGGTAGATCAATTAGTATGGAGATGGACTCCACATGGTAACTTCACCGTAAATTCCCTTTACAAATTTTTAGAATCTGGTGGAATTAAGGATATAACCTACAATAGTATTTGGAATGCTAGAATACCTTTAAAAGTTAAAAAAAAAATTATGGCTAGTTAGATAGAAGCGGGTTTTAACCAAAGATAGATTGAGTAAACAAGGTTGGACAGGTGATACTCAGTGTGTTTATTGTTCATACGAGGAAACAATTTATCATTTATTTGTGAATTGTCATTTTGCTAGATCAATTTGGAATTAGATTGCTCAATATAATAATTTCTATTTTGTGTATGATAATATAGAAGCTTTGTGGGAAATGGATTATTGCATTCCTTTGAAAGAACCAAATATGATAATATAGAAGCTTTGTGGGAAATGGATTATTGGATTCTGAGTTATTGATCCCAGTTCAAAAAGTCACTTCTAGGTAATACAGAAAATATTGTCATCCTTGTAGTACATTTAATTTATAAAAAGTCGTATCTATTTTTGAAAAAAAAATTAGTCATTTAATGATTGTTATTAAAAAGAATTCTCAAAATAGATGCAACTTTTTTATAAATTAAATGTACTAGAAGGATCATAATATTTTTTTTCTGTTATCTAGAAGTAACTTTTAAACCGGGATCAATAACTCAAAATCCAGGTATTTTTATTTTTTTCCAATAACTCATAAAAAATATATTAATTTTTCTTACAACTGCAAAAAATCTGACATTAAAAATGAAAATGTTGATCCGGGTTATTTGTAGCAATCTTTTTAATAAATCAAATTATATAGTATTCCATCTATTTTTAAAGAAATATATTAAATATTTCTAATCTTTCAATAAAAAAAATAAAAAAATTATAAATATTTCTATTTAAATAAAAAGAAAATCTGAAAAAAATGGAAAAGAGTTGGAACCGCAAAAAAAAAATTGTTGTTTTAGACTGAATTATCGCAAAAAATTTTTGCAGTTTGAGTAGATTTCAAAATTCAGTGTCAAACTGGTTATTTTTTTAATTGTAATTATTTTTTGGATATAAATAAAAAATCGGAGATAATTTATTCAGTCGGCTACATAAATAATCCCGTTTTTTCTGTATTTCAATTTTTCATTGAAATGCTACCCCTTAGCGATAATTTTTTTATTACTAAAAAAATCTGTGATTTTATTTTATTAGAGAATATTCCAAGAAAAAAAAGGTTAAAGAAGGCTGTGTATATACTGTCAATCTTAAACTCAGCCCAAAGCCCATACAGACGAGAGGCCTTATCTCTTCTAATAAGAGATAAAAAGGAAAAATGGGAAGGTGAAGCCCAAATGAAAACAATTGTGGATATGCCAATCGGCCTTCTCTCGGTGAGATTCATTGAATAGTTTAAACCGTTAACCATAATTTAGTTTTCATGTCAAGTATTTGTTTATATTCTTGTTTTATTTTTTGAACTCTTTTTTGTATAAGATCTACTGGTTAAAACGGTGGGTTCTGTAATGGCCTGCTTCAGATGTTGTTACCTTTCAATCAGGCCTTTAAAATGCGAATAATTCGTAGTGCAATGGGAATGCAAAGTTTGTCAAACCAACGGGAGGTTTATACACAGCCCACCAAAGTTGCAACGAGTCGCTAACATTTCAAGTAACGAGCAAAAATGGATAATTGTATCGCAGAGGAGATGACTCTTATAGCCTCCCATCAGAAATGTGGCATCCAATGCAAATAATCACGCCAATTTAGGGGTGTAAACGGATCGCATATTATCCGAATTCGTTCGGATTCGGATCTGAAAAATAACTTAAATTATCCGATCTGTATTTGTATTTGAGCCTATCTGTATTCGTATATTTATCTGAAAAATTATAACGGATAAGGATACAATAATTTTTGTTAACTATCTGAAATTATCCGTATCCAACCGTTTACACTCCTAAACCACAACAAATGCAATCTACATTCTTAAATTAATTTATTAAATTGTATATTTATACCAATGATTTATTAAACTGCATATACATATATATTTTGATGAACAATATAATATTATGACATAATTAGTGATGAGTTAGGCTAACATGACATTGGTGTTATTTCAAACTAAATAACACCACATCGTAAACCGTTAGATCTGCTTTAATATTTGTACAAAATAAAGTGCTTGAACAGTAAAAGCAGATTGTACGAATATTAAAGCAGATCTAACGGTTTACGATGTGGTGTTATTTAGTTTGAAATAACACCAATGTCATATTAGCCTAACTCATTAGTGATTAATATTTTAATAATATGATATATATTTTCTTAAGAAGAAATTTATTATGAAAATTAAATCTAATTTATGAATGAAAAATTATATTTAGATATTATTCTTTATTAGAATATACATTAGTAATTTATCTTTAATTATCTGAATTATATTCATATCCAATCTGTATCCGTCCGATATTTGATCCGTATTCGTATCCATATCAGAAAAATTATAACGGATAGGAATACAATTTGACCACTATCCAATCCATATCCGACCATTTACACCCCTACGTCAAAGGGTCCGAATCCCCTAAAGTAACCCAACTTTTGGGTTTTGAATCGAGACCGTCGCTCGAGATCACCTCAGAATTCGGATTCGTTGCTCGAGATATGTGCGCTCCACTTCAGATGGATTATCATAGATTCAAATCGAATGGGCCAGATTTAAAACCCAACTTTTGAGTTACTTCACTGAATCTGAACTCTACGTCAAATGGGTGCGGATCCCCTGAAGTAACCCAACTTTTGGGTTTTGGATTAAGACCGTCCGATTTGAATCCATTGCTCGAGATCCCCTCATGGTTCGGATTCATTATTCAGAATATGTGCGCTCCACTTCGGATGGATTATCGCAAATTTGAATCGGACGGTTCCAATCTAAGAGCTAACTTTTGGGTTACTCCACTGGATCTGAATTCTACGTCAAATACCCCCATTTGCAAAATGACATCCACAATATTCTTAACTTGGCACTGGCAGCGACAATGATGACAATTTTTCTAAAATTACCACCCTACATGGAATACGTATCCTCTGAGATAACTCAAACTTTGCGTGACTTTATGGAAAATCCCAACCGGTTAAATACGTTATTGCACGAATCTCAAAGCACATATAATACTGACCAGTGACCTCCTACATCACCCCCGAATAGGCACCGAACACGTCGGTCACACAAAAGTTGAGATATCTCAGAGGATACGCACTCCCGTACATCGATCTCTCTGAAGGGGTAGGAATTTTGTCAAACAATTTTGATTACAGCCTTATTTACAGTCGGACCTAAATCGTTCAATCGGTGTTAATATTCGTGCAGAATGATTAGATTCATGGGTCGTTTATGTTTAATAAGTTCTACATTTATCTACACAAATTTCAATGCAAATTTGACGGTTTGTATTCAACTTCAAATAATATTTGTTCAAATCCATTTGACAAAACCCAATTCCCTCCGAAGGTCCCAAAATTCATTTTGGTCCTGACAAAACGCTTAATTGCAACATTTGCAACCATTAAAAGTGCAAATTCTTACATCTACTTCTCGAATTCGCATCCTCTGATATATCTCAAATTCTAAGTGGATCTGTGGAAAATATCGACTATTCAAATACTTATACCTTTGTATTGGTTATCCTTATATAATATGTCAACTACAATTAGGATGAGAATTGATAAGTTAAGAAGACGGTTTTTATGGATTGGGAGCAACACAGTCAGGAAAAGATATGCCTTAATCAGTTGGAATAGGGTATGCAGAAGTAAAAAATTAGATGGTTTAGGAGTACTTGATTTACAGGTAATGAACAAAGCCTTATTAACTAAGTGGCTAATGAGGTTTTTGGATGATAAACTCACAGGTACTTGGAAGCAAATTCTTAAACATAAATACAGTGTAGTAGGTACTTATGGCTTGTTTTCGCCTTTTTGGAAGGACATGCATTATGAAAAATAAAGAAATTGTCAAAGTTAGTACCGATCGGCAGGTTGGGAATGGCCATTCCATAATATTTTTGGCTTGATAGGCGGATTGGTAATTGTGATTTGCACAATGTCGATCCTAATTTATTTGATATTGCTTATGATAAAGAGATTTTAGTTTCACAGGTGTTTACTTCTGACGGGTTGCAAATTAATTTTTGTAGACAGTTAGTGAGTATATATCATACCGAATGGTGTGCCTTATTATCAAAGTTCCATAATTTTAAGTTGAGTCATACCAATGATCAAATTGTTTGGAGATGGTCTAGTACTGGTCGATTTAGTGTTCATTCTTTGTATGCTTGGTTGGTGTTCGGTGGCATTCCTACTTCTACATTTACTAGTATTTGGACTGCCAATATACCTTTAAAAATTAGAATTTTCCTTTGGTTGGCAAAACAAAACAGAATTTTGACTAGGGATAACTTGGGCAAAAGGGGGTGGCAGGATGACCAATGTTGTGTCTTTTGTGATTCACCTGAAACTGTCTCACATTTGTTTTTGACTTGCCTTTTAGCTAATCAGATATGGGCTTGGATAGCTCAGTTTAATAATTTCAATTTTACTTGTACAACTCTTGATCAGTTGTGGGACATAGGTACATGCATACCTTTTAAGGATGCCAATTTAATTATGGTTATTATAGATGCTGTTCTATGGACTATATGGCTTGAGAGAAATAGGGTAATCTTTAAGGGGGGTATTGCAAAACAGGCTTGTACTTTAGGGACACACATACTTGTAACTGCTAAGTTTTGGTGCTCTAATAAGAAATACAATGCACTTGAAAATCTAATTTTTATGTTGCCTCCTGATGTTAATGTCAGGAAATTTGCTTACTATCCCTATGGAGGTTGGGCTAGATATAACCCCGATGCTTGGGATAGAGCATATTCAGGATGTTGATATTGAAGGCGCAGGGACAAGAGGTGGAAGGATGCAAGTTTTTTGTAGTTTTTAATAGTTTCAAGGTCTTTTATGCTTAAATATGGTTTAGTTGTGTAGTTTAATAGGAGGTGCTGTTATTTTATATTTTGCTTGTCTGTTGCTTATCTATTTGGTGATTTAGATGTCTAGTTTGACATGTGGGTATTATCTTGTTTTTGTTAGCTAATTTAGTAGGTACCAGTGTAATGGTGACATGGTCTCAAAACAATGTAATGTGGTTTTTGTTTAGTAATGAAAATCGGTGAGTTTTTACCCACTTCTTTCAAAAAAATTGACTATTCAAATGTTGTTTGCACGAAAAACTTCGGTTTAAACAGTTAAATGGATCGGTTTAGTTCATTTTTTATAACCAGTTTAATAGTTTGGTTTGGTTTGATTTAGAAACTTTAAAACCGGTTAGACCGAACTGATCAAAAAATTTAAACACATCTTCCATCCCAACCAAATATTTAAAAAAGTTTGAAAATTATGACATAATGTATATTGCTTGGTTAACCAAAAATAAATTTTAAATCTCTCTTTAAAATAATTTATTATTATTATGATTAATTCCTATTTCGGTTCGAATAAATCGAAATATACTTTGATTTGTTGGTTCAGTTCTTATTCTACTTTGGTTCAGTTCGAATTGATTTTTGAAAATCGAATAAAATTTTGATTTGCTTATTTTTGTTCAGTTTGGACTGAACCGAACCTGTGAACCCAGTATGTGTCAAGTTTTGAATTTTCTTAAAAAGATGATAAAGTCATAATTTTGAAATTTCAGGGTGCAAACAAAAAAATTTCGGAGGATACGGACTCCTCTGTCCCCATCTCTCTATTCTTAATGTTTGAGCAACAATATTTATTTGTTTAATCTTCTTTCAAAAACAATCTTTTTATAATGGTCTCCATAAATTTCTTAAATTGTAATATCCATTTTCGTATCAACACTATTTAAAAGAACCAAATTGCAAATTTATGTACCTACTTCCTCTATATATCTTCTCTAGACTCTAGAGGTATTAGGAGAATTATTGTTTCCTCAAAAAAAAAAAAAAAAAAAAGGAGAATTATTGTTTGTCTTGAGTGCAAATTACGAGCCTTGCCTTAGAAGCCCTCTCTAAACAAATTTATGCAATCTTCTTTTAATCATTATCGACCCGGGTGAAAATTATTTTTATAAACCATAAATAGAAAACAGAATTTTAGTGAACCAACTTGATTGGCACAGAATAGTTGTTCATTTTTTACAATCTTCTTTTTATAGTTGTTCATTTTTTTTACAAAAACTATAAGTGTCGAATGGTCGATTTGGCACAGAATAGTTGTTCATTTTTTTGTGTTATAGTTCATGTTAAAAATTTGTTAAATTCTTCGGTGCCGATCGAAAAAACAATTCAGCACGGAAAAGAAAATGGTTTATGCCAATTAGGCTATTCAACACTTAGAGCATCTCCAATGGAGCAATTAAAGTTAATTGCTAAACAACCACGTCGTTACCTTTAGCAATTAAAGAGATTCATAATTGCTAAACACTCCATCCCAACAATTAATAATAGATTGCAATTAATGCCACATCAGTGAAAAATTAAAAAAAAAACGCCCCCTTTCTCTTCTTCTTCGTAAATTCAATTTATCATTTTCATGTTCTCTCCGTTGCTCTCCTCTGTCTCATCTTCTCTTGCTATTATCTTGCTCTTGCGCTCTCCTCTTTCCTCTTCTCTCGCTATTCTCCTCTTCTCCTCTAGTACCATTTTAAATCTCAATTTTAAGATGCGATATGAGACTGGATCCAGTTTATCTATTTTAGGTTTAGTAATAATGCATGCTCTCCTTTTAAAGGCAAGACATGAATAGAATAATTGTGGATAAATAAAATCCTTTAACAAACAACTCCATCTATGATGCAAACAAATATAAATAGGTGGGATTGGCAACCCGCTAAGTTACAAAAGATTGATTTGCCATCTATGACCATGGTCAAATGCCTCCTTGCACTTCTCATCAAAGTCAAACTCCACGACTTTATGGAGAGGTCTGCATAGGGAAGAAGAAATATTGGAGAGAAGGTGTTCAAACAAGGCTCAAACGGGATTTCAACCCTCACCATTGTTGCTCGGAGAAACTCTCATCGGAGAAAAAAAAAAACCCCAACAATTGAGATCTTAAAATGCACCGAATGAAAAGGCAAAATCAACCAAGACTTCGAGAAACGACCGGAAATGAATAGATTTTGAGAAAAATGAAAGAAAAAGTTTTTTCTTTTATTCTTGTGTTGGGTATGGAAGTTTGGAGAAGAGAGACATTGAAAAGAAAAAGATTGTTTTTTGACAGCCAATCATTTTGTTTTATTTTGCCACTGTGTCCATAAGAAGCCTTTGCTTTATAAGCAAATTTGCTTATTTAGAAAGCGCCGTACATTCCAGCAATTGAAATAACAATTGACACGTCGGAATAAATAATCCGAAAACAATTCCCGTTGGAGATGCTCTTATAATTTTCGTAAAACACCAACAAGTTGGTTCCCTAATATTATGTATTTTATTTATGGTTTATATAAAAAAAATCCTATCTGCTATCCCCCTATTTATTAAAGTACGAATTAATAACCTAAAAAGAAAATTTTATTGTGAGTTTGTCGTGTCAGATGTCGTCAAGATACAAACATTATCTCTCCTGCCATCATCACAAGTGAAGTGAATTGTATTGCTCAGAGGCGGATCAAGTTAATTGAATAGTGTCAATTGAACTTCATTTTTTTTTTGTAATTATATTTAATATTCTTTATAATTTAGAATAAAATGCTACGGCACTGTAAAATTGACCCTCATATGCCGTATGTAAATTTGATATGATTAACCCCTATTCACATTTGACTTTCATAACTTAAAAGTCTGGCTCCGCCCCTGATGTTGCTATACTGAAAGTGTCAAAATTCAAGAATATCTGATATAATAAGAAATTGTGTGCGTGTGTGTTTTTTTTTTTTGAGTAAAGTATAGTAAGAAACTTAATATTTATAAGGAATTTTACCAACTGACTTTTGATTATGTAATATGTTACACATAAAATATTACTAGTATCGTGCCCGTGCGTTGCAACGGAGACATATTATAAGATTGAATAGAATACGATAAGGCATTTTTGTTTGACATTCACACAAAATTAAGAATATATATATAAATAAAAATAAAAGACACAAATAGAAAAATAATAAAAGAAACAACAACAAATGATAAAAAAGGATCAAATATAACATAAAAAAAATCTTAAAGTATAATTGTGTCACACCCCGAAACATGGGGTCGTGCAGTCCCGCCGTGAATATATAGTCTCCTACATACTCACCAGGCAAGTACGATGTAAACCTAACATAATAACGGTTTACAACCAATCTAACTTAACATTTAATTAGTCAAAAATCATACTTATACAAATATGATTTATATAATTTCGACATATACCCACAAACATATTTAAATCATACAATTACTATTTAATTTAGATTTAAAACAAATCCGATTCGATTCCAATTCAATTAGACTTTATTACCATCAAATAAACATTTCTGCATGACCTATTGCGGCCCGTAATGAGGCTTATTGCGGCCCGCAAGAGGCACTCAAATCTGCCAAATAAAAACATCAATTTCTTCTTCTTCTTGCGGCCCGTAAAGGTCCATCTTGCGGCCCACAAGAGCTGTGTTACGGCCCGGAATGGGTTGGGCTACGGCTCGCAAAGCTGACTATCTTTCTTCAGCATTTCACAAAGTCTCTGACTTGTATCTTGCGGCCCGCAATAAAATTGTTACGGCCCGCAAGGCCCATTCAGGTTTCACAGAGTGTTTGACTTGAATCTTGCGGCCCGCAAGGCCCATTCAGATTTCATTTTGCGCAGTACTTTGATTTTTATTCCTTGATTGCGGCCCGCAACCGATTATCTGCGGCCCGCAAGGTAGCCCCAGTTTTCAGTACTTAGCTCCCTATTGTATAATACCATTCCCATTTTTCGAACCAATCAATTATCGCATAGTTAAACCTATAATACCCATTTCCAATACCATTTCAAGCACATTTAAAACATAATAATCTATATTAACATAAAGTATGTATATTTAGGTCGTATTTAGGGTTACAATCAACATGACATGGTCCGAGAAGAGGCTATACACAAAATACCATACCATGGTTTAATCAAACACCAAAATGGACACATTGAGTTGGCATACCCTAAATCTATCCGGATTATGCCTCACTTGTCGAGCTCGAGTCCCTTTCTACTCGCGTTTACCTGAAACACATTCAATCAAATAAAATTCCCTGAGGGGAATGGGGGGGGTGAGAAAACTTGTCATCTGTTTCCTCAGTGCGGAATTTAATTAGGGCTACTGGATCTGTAAGAAATCCATTACCAGAACTAAACACACACCGCATTGGAGTATCAATTCAATTATGCAATAATAATGAATGCACGTGCACCAAGAATAGAATCAAATGAAATCCAACTCATATCACATTCAAAAGCAATCGAGAAATTCTCAGAATTTTCTGGGCTTAACTGATAAACTTACCAAGTCCGGTTATAAATGATAGGTATCAACTATCTATCGTATCGGGCTTAACCATTCTATTCTCTGGTTTATAGTCGTACATTCATATCAATTAATCAATTCCGATTTATGGTCGCATATCTCGTGATTATGCAACGGATCATCACTCTTATCAAAGAGTGACCAATAAACATTCAATTTACCACAGTTTCACTACTCCTACAATCACAATTCAATTTCCCTCACCCAACCGGTACTGGGTCAATTAGGGTCATTCTCCGTATGCGCATATGGGTCCTGAATCAAAGTCTAGCGTCGACTCTAGACTTTGCTATTACAATTCATTCATTCAATTCAATTCAATTTAGTACTGTGGTTCCATTCAATTATCAGAAACGATAGAACAGAAATCGATAAAACCATACCAACATGCTAGATCATCACAATCATATCAATCCAATTATACTATTACTTTTCCTCATGCAATGCGGCGAATAATGCTTTCAAGCAGAGATTCAACATGTTAGTATGCACAATGGTTCAATTAGAAATCCAATATATATATATGCACAGTTATTTAGTTCAAGAAATACAAATCAAAACAGATCCCGTGAACCTCCGCACCTGATCACGTAGGGTGCGCAGAGCGGATCCGCTTTCGCTAGATTCGGTAATTCCGTCTATCCAGCTAAGCCGTGCTCGATAGGATCTCTTCCTAGATTATAGGGCATAATAAGTCATTTGCAATAAAAGTCATAGTTTCCTACATCCGATCGCATTTTAATACCTTCACTAAATTCGGAAATCTTGCAAGTTTACCCTTTTAACCTTGTAAAATACCATTTTAGGGTTTAAGGCATACTTTCTTGCAATTAGGGTTTTATACCAAATAGGAACAATACGGAAGTCTCAGTTTACCCAAACTCACTGTCAAGGTCAGATTCGAGTCAATTTGCAAGAAAGGTATTCTAACCCTAATCAACTTTTGGAAACAATCCACGAATCGCGAGTTGGTTGCAATTGAAACAAGAAATCAACAATTTAACACTCGAGAAGCAAAATAGCAAGGAATTACTCGAGATTTGTTCAAATCTTTCGGGTTTCACCGAAACCCTAGAAAATCAAGAGAAGGAAAGGTAGAGAAAATGAGAAGAGGGAAGTACCAATGGAGCCGATGAGGGGCCGAGAATCAACCTCCTCTTCGATTTTCTCAATTTTTCGGGTGGTTTTCAAGGAGGAAGCTCTCTCTCTCACTCTCTCTTTTTCTTTCTTCTTTGGGGCGACTCACAAACAAAAGGGAGGGGAGATGGCGCAGGGAGAAGGGAAAAGAGAAGGAAGGAGAGGAAAAGAAAAGGAAAGGGGGCCCTCATGTCATGTTTTGTGAATTTTGCAATTAAACCCCTCCAATAGTTCAATATTCAATAAATAAGGAAATTATACATTTATCTCTCCCTCTACATATACATATACATATTTATATACAATTTAATTTAACAATTAGGCTTTTAATTCAAATTGCATTTAAAATTTTCACGGTGTTACATTTCTCCCTCACTTAAAAAAAAAGTTCAATCCTTTGAACTTAACTACGTACCTGAACTGTCGAATAACTCAAGATATTGTTCGCGAATTTTCATTTCAAGTTCCCACGTCGCCTCTTTTTCTGAGTGTTGTCCCCACTGCACTAATACAAGTCCAATCGTTCGGTTTCTTAATCTTTGCTCTTTTCGGTCCAGAATTCGCATTGGTTCTTCTTTATATGCCAAATTCTCATCTAGGTACAGGTCAGAATGATCGATGCAGTGAGATGGATCTCGGACATACTTTCGGAGCTGTGACACATGAAACACCGGATGAACTCGGCTCAAAGCTGGAGGCAACGCAAGCTCATAAGCCACCAGTCCCACTCGGTTCTGAATCTGAAATGGACCGATATATCTTGGACTTAGCTTGCCTGATACACCGAACCGATGTACTCCCCTAACTGGACCGGTAACCATTCAGTCACAGTTTCACTACTTTGATTCTCGGTTCAATTCAATTTACCGTTTGGTTAACCCTAATTTGGTCAAAACCTCCAATCAGCCGTTAATTGTTCTAGAAATTCAAGATCAAAGGGTAACCTTACCTATTATAAGTCTAATCGGTTGGATTAAATAGATCAATTCACGATTATACTCAATTTGGGTTTTGGCTCGAAACCCTAGAATTCAAAATCCTCAAATCGGAAGGAAATCAGGAAAAAGATTGACAAATAACAAGCGAGGAGTGTAGAGGAACTAGTCCTCGAGCAATTCGAACACAAATCTCGAGTTTAAAATGAAAATCTGAGAAATCGAGAAAATTCGAGGTTTCGAAAGAAAGAAAGAGAGAAAGAAATACCAAATAGGAGAGTTCGGAGAGATCCTCGGCTGCTTTAGGGTTAAAAACAATCGGAAGTCTGAAAGAAACAATCGGAAGTCTGAAAGAAACGGAAACTCACACGCTCTTTTTCTTCTCTCTTGGGCAAAAATCACTTAGAAATGGTGAAAATAACGAAGTGGGAGAGAGAGAAGGTTTGATTTGTGTTTTAGGGTTAAAAACACTCTGAATGCGGATGCATCCATCCGCACTGCGGGTGGCTTGACCCGCACTCAGCACTTGGTCGTTTTCGGAAGTGAAATTCAACACAGAAATCATACGCAGTGCGGGTCAACCCATCCGCACTCGGGACTTAGTCGATTTTCAGAACATGAAATTTAACACAGTGCGGACACACTCATCCGTAGTGCGGGTCACTCACCCGCACTCGGGACTTAGGCAAGAGTTCAGGAAAAGTCCGAGCGTAGTGCGGATGAATTCCACCCGCAGTGCGGGTCAACCTCATCCGCACTCAGTACTTAGCCGATTTCAGGAAATTCAGTTCAATACAGGAATTCATGAGTGCGGCTGAACCCATCCGCAGTGCGGGTCACTCACCCGCACTCAGCACTTAGCCAATATTTTCATAATTTCAAATCAACACATGTTTGCATGAGTGCGGACGCACCCACCCGCAGTGCGGGTCAACCCATCCGCACTCAGCCTATAAAATCTCAAAATCTCGAAATTTCAACGCGGTTTTGATTCATACTTAATTTACTTATTTAGAGGAACCTTAATTAAGGTTTAAACTTCCATTTTATTAGCACAATTTTGGATTTTTGCTTTTAAATCCTTTGACTTTAATTATTAAAATTTCGTAACGTAACAATCGGCTCTCAAAAATTGCCCGAACTGCTGAAGGAGTGCTTCTGAGCCCAACTTTGCACCTCTGATTAACATATCAAAACACCTTCAAAAATCATGAAAATTTATCGACATGCATTCTTGACTTCATAGAACAAGACTGTGAAGTTTCATACAATATCTCATAACAGACCGGGTAATTTTTGAGAGTCGATATCTCACGATCTGTTTTGAGATGTTGAAGATCTTGAAGACTACATGGTAAAATGGGAGCCTTACAAAGATAAGTTACTAGAGAATCCATCCAAGCTGTCGTTACGAATTTACGATGAGAGTGATGTATGGCTTGCCTGTGTGCCACTAATACACTTTTGAATAGTGGAATATCATTATCCTAATCGAGTGATGAGACAATTTGGGTATTCACGGGTCATCCCACCTCCTGAACCGTTGTTGAACGAGATAGAGGTACGCTGGTTACATAACATTAGTCACAATGTCAATGTGGTCAGAAAAAATTGGGCCAATGAGCACCAATTGTACGTAGAAATGGCCACTAATCCTGCCGACAACTTGGCTGAAATAACGGGGATATAGACGGATGACCAGCTTTTTGATTATCGAACTTGGTTTTAGAGGAATTGTATGTTTAAAAATTTCGGGAATTGTAAGTGTGAGAGGTGGCAATCCTCTACAATGATTTAGGTGGAATTAATATTTTATGGAAGAATGTATTTGTTAGAATTTATATTAACAACGATAAACAATTTTAAAAGTTTGTTGAAATTATAGAATTAAATAATTAATAGTTTTCATTATTGGATAGATTATAATCAAATTGAGGCAATTTGATAATTATTTCGTTATAAATAAAATTGGGCAACTCACTACAATCTACTTTATATGATGCGTGTGCATGTAAAATTTTAAATTTTTCGAATTCATTTATTAGAAAGCCAACAGTAAAAAAATGAGGGAAAATGAATGCATTAAAATAATTTATAAGACTTGGTTTTTTTACTGTTTGACTTTATTATAAATAAATTTGAAAATTTCAATATGTACATGCATAACTCACAATGTAGATTAGTTTCAGCAGTTTGAATTCGTCATTTGAAATAAATCTAATAGATTTTAAAGTTTTTTTTAATATGAGTTGGGGGTCAAGCCACCCAACACACTTGAAACCCCTAACCCCCTGTGTGTCTTTGTCAGTAGACCGAAGACAGGTTCTTGATATATTTTTAAGTTATTCTTGTCAAATTCTCTTAATGAGCATAACACACGTTAACTTACTCAATAAAATATAATATCAGAATCAAATTGTTCGATAGATGACTAATTAATTTTAAAACTATACAAAATTTGAATAATGATCTATGTAAATTATGGAAAATTAATATATATTTTTTATCTATTCATATTCACATGTTTTGCATTTGCTATTAAATAAGATTATTAGGAATATATCAATTGCGAATTTTATTGATAGTTTATGTCACCAGCAATGATGTTAACTTTTGACAAAAATGTCTGTGCGGTGTCTTCTAACAATGTAATTATAATATAACCAATTTTTTTATAAAAAATATTATAATATTCAATACTTTCATTAAAATTTAACTTTTTTTTATTGTCCCTTTTTATTTATTTAATATTTTATTTAGTTGTTTTAAAAACTGAATCGACAAAAAAAAATTATAAAGTGCAAAATGATAAACCAAGTTGATAATCATTTCACTAAATAATTGAAGAATTTTTTTTTGGTTTTTGAAACATCTATTGCAAACATTCAAAGTACAAACTTCTAGCTGTAAAAATACAAACAGTAATTAATATATTGACCTTTAGAGTCATCAGCAAAATCAAAATAAAAAAATATTTCTTACTCAGAGAAAGAATTATGGTTGGTTATAGAGAAAATCTAAGGAGAGACGGGATATATACAGAGAGAGACACACAACGTGAGAATTTGGGTTTTTTTTTCCCCAAATAAAAGTAGGAGGAAATATTATGTGTGAAGCACAGAGGAGAAAGCAGGAGAAAGCAGATGACCAGGGCACCTCTATTTTTATAAAAGAGTATATTTGTTATTTTAGTTTTTAAAATATCTAAATAAAAATGAAACAAATAAAAGGTGATAACAAAAATAAATGTTAAATTTTAATAGAAATATTGGATATTAAGTTATTAATGATGTTTTTACAGAAAAATTAACTATTTCAAATTAATTTGTATGAGTACACAAGAATTTTCCCTACTTCAATAATGTTGCATTCGACATAGCTCGATATATTAAGTTTGCAAATTGTAATATGTCAAATAATTGTAGACTTATAGCATACATTAAATTCATTTTATTTTATAACATAAAGTTTTCCTATCATATATATATTCTGTAGTAAATATCACCATGTTTGGTTGTGGCCTAAAGGGTGGAATAAGGAGTTTAGGCCTCGTTATTCCACTAAGCGTGTCTTAATTGAGCCGGACTAAGATGGCATAAGCCGATCTTTAGGCCGGCCTAAATTAAACCACATCACATGGTGGTTTAATTTTTATTCCACCTAGTGGCCTAACTTGAATGATTATAATAATATTTTATTTGTATACAATTAGTATATTATTATAAATAATTATATAATTATTATGTTATATTGGTAATATATTAAATAATTATTATATAATATTATAATATATTATAGTTATTATTAATATATTAATATTGTGTAATTAATATCTTATTAACGATATATAACTATATAATTAATATGTTATATTAGTAATATATTAAATAATTATTATAATAATATTATAATAATATATTAATATTATATAATTAGTATCTTATTATTAATAATTATATAATTAATATCCTATATTGTTAATATATTAAATAATTATTATAATAATATTATAATATATTAATATTATATAATTAATATTTTCTTATTCATAATTATTATTAATATGTATTTATATAATTAATATGTTATATTGTTAATATATTAAATAATTATTAAAATAATATTACAATATATTATAGTTATTATTAATATATTAATATTATATAATTAGTATCTTATTATTAATAATTATTATTAATTTATAATTATATAATTAATAATTAATATTGTTAATATAGTAAATCATTATTATAATAATATTATAATATGCTATAGTTGTTATTGATGAGTAGGGCTAATATAACATCAGTGTCATTTCAGTACATATAACACAAACTCCAAAATCTATCAAATAGAGTTCAAATGGTGAATCCAAACCATTCAAACCGATTTACTTCATTAGTTGCGTGTTTACATGTAAAATTTATAAGTTTTTGAGTTTATTTGGAATCAAGTCAAGCGGTCAAATGTGTGAGTTTTTAAGTTAATTTTAATACATTCATTTTTTAAATTTTTTTGCCGCTTGATTTGATACTAAAATAACTCGAAAATATAAAATTTTTTGCATGTAAACGCATCACTCATAGAGTAAATTGGTTTGAACGGTTTGGATTCACCATTTGAACTCGATTTGATAGGTTTTGGAGTTGGTGTTATATAGATTGAAATGACACTGATGTTATATTAGCCATGCTCATTATTGATATATTAATATTATATAATTAGTATCTTATTATTAATATATAATTATATAATTAATATTTTATATTGTTAATACATTAAATAATTATTTTAATAAGATTATATAATTCGTATCTTTTGTTAATAATTATTATTAATTTATAATTATATAATTAGTATTTAATTATTAATAATAATTATTAATATATAATTAATATTTTATATTATTAATATCTTAAATAAATTTTATAATAATATACAGTATATTACAGTTATTATTAATATATTAATATTATATAATTAGTATCTTATTATAAATAATTAACTAATTTAGACTTTCAAAACTTTAGTGCTCCACCAATTCTAACCAAACAATGAATAGTTTAAGCTATGATCTAACTTTAGGCCTCAACCAAACATGAATAATTTAGACCGCCCTAAGTTGGAATAACCAATTTAGACATCCTTAGCTTTAGGCCACAACCAAACATGACGTATGAGGTTTCAATGAGCACTTATGGTGCCCACTGTGAATGAGATAACATACAAATTAGTTTGTAATAATTTAAGAAAAAATTCTTCCCAAAAAAAAAGAAATGAAACAACAAATTGTGGATAGTTACCCCAACATAATAATCTGTTTTGTCACTAAATACAAAATCAGTAAAAAGTTATAATTCTTAATTTGACATTGTTCAAGCTTAAAGAGCAAGATCCTGCTATTTTATCCAAACCATATAAATTAAAAATAAAAACGTTTAAATTGTATACTTGTTTGATTGTAAAGTCAGTAGGGCTGAAAACGGAGCGGATACAGAGCGGATAGTGGTAAAATTATATTTATCTCTCTTTTTTATTTTCCGGATACAAATACGAAGCGGAGATCAGACAGATACGAACATGGATCCAGATCAGGTCTAATATTTATTAAAATAACATTAAAAATATTAAAAAAAATACTAAAGTTCATAATATTTATCTAATTATAAAAGTGAATAGCATAATTTTTTTCTAATATATGATATATATTTATTATTCAGATACGGATAATTGAAAAGTAAAATTATATCAGT
Organism: Carex rostrata; assembly: GCF_964058835.1. Lineage (NCBI taxonomy): Eukaryota > Viridiplantae > Streptophyta > Magnoliopsida > Poales > Cyperaceae > Carex > Carex rostrata. The sequence continues at coordinate 8,280,588 of NC_135936.1, forward strand.
ATCTTTATTCATACAGATATTCGAATATCATATATTCACATCTAATTTTTCGAATACGGTTCACATACGGATTAGATATTGTCCATACCGTTTTCATCCCTTTGTGTTAGGGTATGTAATCATAAGCATTCATAAGTTTGGATTATTATATGAGTGAGTCTATGTACTATGCATATTACGATTTGTTACCGTGCTACGGCTCTATATTCGAGTTTTCAAATCCTAACGGTAGATCCAAACCGTTCATCTTGTTCTCCATATTAATATGTGTTTGGAGAGCAAATTTTACATTTTTTGAAATTTTTTTACTATTTTTTTAGATTTATTGAAAACCACTGTTTTTGGATGGTCCAGAATTTTCAGATCAAGTGATTTTCTAAATATCTAAAAAAATAGTAAAAATTTTTCAAAAAATGTAAAATTTGGTCTCCAAACACATATTAATATGGAGAACAAGATGAACGGTTCAGATCGACCGTTAGGATTTGAAAACTCGAATATAGAGCCGTAACACAGTAACAACCCGTGATATGCATAGTACCATAGACTCACTCTTATTATATAATCAAAGTTGGATAATTTGATTTTTTTTTGAAACCTTAGCAGCGGCTGAATTTGAACGGTAATCAATTTTATGATAAATAGATGTGAATGCGTTGACAAAAAACTTAACAAAATTAATTCTTAACAAAAGAAAACAGCAACTGGATTTGGTGACTAGATTGCGATTTCTGCTCTTTGAAATTATTATATAATGGGCTTGATATCTTGCGAAGTTGCGATGATAAGACCCGGCTCATCTCTTTTCTCTTATCTGGATCAACTTAGAAACAAGTGCAATTAGATTTTTAATGGGTGCACTTGAGCAAACAGCAAACAGCGGTTGACTCCTATCGGGTGCTTCTAGCTCAAGACAAACCATGCCGAGGTCAAAGACATCATTTCCAATATCTTGTGCAGCCAAACAAATCACATGGAAAAGGGCACCTGTGTAATGTTTGTTTTAAGATGAAACGTTGTCATTGATAACATTCATTTAAGATGAAAAATCACTGAAACGCTGTTAATAATATCGCTTCTCTATAGTATAATTTATTTAGTATAAGTTGAAGATTTTAATGATTAAAATTTTAAAATTAAATAATAAATAAGTAATACTTTGAGCACACTTTTACAATTACTAAAAATAAATAAAATATGTTATCTCTATATTTCAGTTTAATAAATAATTATATTTTTAGAATTATCCGACTCCTCAATAATACAAATCAATGGCAGTCGACTGCTATTAATTTAAATTAAAACACCTACATAGTAAAATCAAGAAGAAATTTAATACAATTGTCAAGTACTAAATAAAGATAAAGTTAGTTTTAATTTTTAAATCTTTACACCTATGCAATTAATTTTTAATTTTTCTTAGTGGTTACATGGGTGGTTATAATACTGACCGAAAGTCAATAAAAATAATTAAATGTGATTTTTATTTTTAAAAGATCCTTCTAAATTAAAAAAAACAAATTTACCTTCTGGAAATTAGAATAGGAAGTCTCCCGTGCTTTTAGAAATAAAAAAATATTAGTACATTTTGATTTAATTTTAACGGCCCAGATTTAGTTTACAGAGTTAATTTACCGCTGTTCTTTAAGGAGATGATAGCTGTATTTTTTTTTTTTAACTCGCTTAGCACTGCCAGCTGCCACTGTACGAAATCGCAATCTCTCTCTTCAGTAGCGTGCAATATGCGATGAACATCAGAAAAAAGAAATTGGTTTTTGGTCCAAAAGATCTGAACAAAATGTAATAAAAACAAAAACAAACCGTCTGATCTTTTCGACTGGATTAACTCGGATCACGATCTCTTGTATAAAAAAGAGCCTCCTGCATTTCCACCTCGACTGGATTAACTCGGATCCTGATCGGACGGTCCAGATCTAAACTCCAAAATTTGAGATACTTCAGGAATCTGGACTCGTTAAAACCCTCAATACCAGTCCTTGCTATCCCACTTCCACTTTCCCTCTACCCTTAAACCCGAATTCGAATCCTCTGAGATATGTCAAAATTTGCGTGACTTTATGGAAAATCCCAACCGTTTAAATACGTTATGCACGAATTTCAAAGCACAAATAACACTGACCCCCTACACCACCTCCGAATAGGCACCGGATACGTTGGTCACGCAAAAGTTGAGATATCTCAGAGGATACGCACTCCTTAAACCACTGCTTATATCTCTCGTATCTTTTGAGATCTTACGAAAATCCACTCAATTAATGGCGAATAACTTCTAAGATATTTTCCGATCACGCACAACGGCTCTTTGAAGAGCCACCGACTCTTAACCCAGTTCTTTGCATCCTTTATTTAATGCTTTCTTCATTAGTTTTTCAGTTTTTCTCAGAGAAAGAACGCGAGAGATAGAGAGCACGAGTGTTTTTCTTCCTAATTCTTACAAAAAAGGAGGAGGACATAGAGATTGTATTTGAAAACCCTAATTTAGGGTCTGATCGAAACAAAATCTCTCTCACTCAAACGCGAAATAGAATTTCGATTTAACAAATTCGCTCAACGGAGGGAGGAGGCAAAGCAGAGAAGTAACGGTTCGAAGCGACTTTTTTCTCACCAAATCGTGAGGTGAATTCCTCGGAGAAACAGTGAGATTTGGCGATATGATTTTCATTCTTTACCCTCTCGCCCGTCTCGTTTCAGCGGCGACTTGCAAGATAAGTTTTCTTTAATACTTCTCCATCTCAAGTAGGATAAATTAGACAATCAAAGCTTACATGCTTGTTGTGCGTTTATACTGAGAAGTTTTCAATAAGCGTGCATTATATATTTATAAGGATGAATTACCTTATTTCAGTTTCAACTAAAGATTGTCTGACAATAGCTCGAGTACTTCATGATTTGAAGTTGGGGGCAAGCATGGTGGTGATTTTTGCAAGAAAAGAGAGCGATAATATTTTTTCCTATTCTTTCGTCCATAACATTTTTCGTCCATAGCATTTTATTTACATTTGTTATTCTTGTTCTATTTCTTGTTAATCAGTAATTTTTTTTATCAAAATTTTGTAGCTGCAAGAAGTGAGCACATGCATTAGCTCTCTTGGGTGGGCCCACACTGATTTTTCTCGACTTGTGCTCAATTGGACAACTCAGCCGGGACTGTATGTAAATGCAAACCAATTCGGTAACCTTACTGCATTTTTGCAACCATATTATCACAATTGACCTTAAATTGCTTCGTTTTAACTATGTTTCAACTAGTTTCAGTTTTTCTTGGTAACTACATTTTAATAACTAATTTTAATAGTTAAGTGACTCAGTAGCTTGTCAATTATTCTTGTTAGGTCCCTTGGTCTACCTAGAAATAAAGTGCCAGTACGAAAATGAAGTGCCAATATAGAAAGGAAGGGCCGGTACAAAAATGATGTGCCAATATGGAGTTTGTCCTTTTGTTGTAATGTACCATTGATGGAGAAAAAAAAGCATTATAGAGGTAACTTTATGCACGGATAACACACAGGTATGCAATGCATTGTAAGACTTATTCTGTTAATTAGTCATTGAGAGACTTCAGACAACAACTTCTCAACATAGACTTTATGGTGCTGGAGGTGCTGCTCTGAATGTGGTTCGGAAAATTTTGCAAGATAAGTTTCTTTAAATATTTCTCATTCTCAAGTAAGATAAATTAGACAATCAAAGCATACATGCTTGTTGTGCATATATACTGAGAAGTTTTAAATAAGCATGCAGTATATATTCATAACAATGAATTACCTTATCTCAGTTTCAACTAAAGATTGTCTGTCACTTGCTGGAGTACTTCATGATTTGAAGTTGGGTTCAGGCATGGTGGTGATTTCCTCGTGAAAAGAGAGCGATAATTTTTTTTTTCTATTCTTTCGTCCGTAAAATTTTTCATCCATAGCATTTTATTTACATTTGTTATTCTTGTTCTATCTCTTGTTAATCAGTAATTTTTTTGATCAAAATTTTGTAGCTGCAAGAAGTGAGCACATGCATTAGCTCTCTTGGGTGGGCCCACAATGATTTTTCTCGACTTGTGCTCAATTGGACAACTCAGCCGGGACTGTATGTAAATGCAAACCAATTTGGTAACCTTACTGCATTTTTGCAACCATATTATCACAATTGACCTTAAATTGCTTCGTTTTAACTATGTTTCAACTAGTTTCAGTTTTTCTTGGTAACTACATTTTAATAACTGATTTTAATAGTTAAGTGACTCAGTAGCTTGTCAATTGTTCTAGTCAGGTCCCTTGCTCTACCTAGAAATGAAGTGCCTGTACGAAAATGAGGTGCTAGCTGCCAATATAGAAAGGAAGTGTCGGTACAGAAATGAAGTGCCAATGTAACATTGATGGAGAAAAAAGAGCATTATAGAGGTAACTTTATGCACGAAAAACACACAGGTACGCGATGCATTGTAAGACCTATTATATTAATTAGTCATTGAGAGACTTTAGACAACAGCTTCCCAACATAGCAATATATTTTAGAAGTTAAATTAGAGAAGAATGAAGTGCAAATGAGACCCCACGAGGACAAGGTCAAAATAGGGAAGGTTTACTTGAACAATTGCACAAGGCTGCTGTCTGGATAATTTAGGTACTTATATCATAATTGTCAATTTAACTAAAGATTGTCTCACTAAAGATGACTTACCTTATTTCAGTTTAACTAAAGATTGTCTTACTCTGGTTGAAGTACTTCATGATCAGAAGTTGTGTAAGCATGGTAGTGATTTCCGAAGGAAAAGACAGTGATAAGTTATTTCTATTTCTTTATGTAGTTTCAAGTTTGTTTTGGCTTAATTATCTTTGAAAACCCAAAGCTAAATCCTATCAAATGGGAAATGGAAGAATCTAGGTTTCCATTTGATATTGTGATTTATACCTGATTTCTTGTTTCGGCATGTTCTCCTTTTCTAAGCCCTGACTTTCTTGTGTTAAATCAAAATAGCGACGAAACAGAAACAAATAGAAAACCATAAAGGCCGTTGCCGGTACCAGTACTTTTATGGCCAAATTAAACCCTTTGTTTTGTTTTTTTATTCCTTTCTATGATCCCTGGTTTGCATCAGCACGTACTAAAATTACGGCTAACTAGTTTACACAGGTCATTTTCCCTTTTGGTTATCTTTTTTTGTAAAATCTACTTACTTACAAGCATCTTATATTTTGATTGGAATTTAGGAAGATGTTGCCAAGGCATGCGTGAAGCAACTTGTTTTCTGACAAGGTTTAGAGCCTGCTCCAACAGAGACTGTGCAGTTCGCTGAGGGGTTCAAACCAAGGCTGGCAAGGTGATATTTGATTTTTAATGATATTTTTTCAGATATATAGTTTTGTGTTGTACCAGCACAGTACTAAAATTGTACCACCTTTTGGTTTGCACAGGCACAGTACTAAAATTGTTTAAGGCTGCTGTAATTTGGGTACTTATTTCAGAATTGTCATTTTGACTTCTAATTATGGTTGTCATTTTGACATCTTATTGCAGTTTCAACTAAAGATTGTCTGACTCTAGCTGAAGTACTTCATGATCAGAAGTTGCGTGCAAGCATGGTGGTGATTTCCGAAAGAAAGGACGGTGATAAGTTTTTTCTATTTCTTTATGCAGTTTTTACTTATAAGTTAGTTTTGGTTTAATTATCTTTGAAAAGAGAAATTTAATTCCCATCAAATGGGACATGGAAGAATCTGGATTTCCATTTGATTTGTAGTTTTTTTAATCAAAATAGCGACAAAACATAAACAAATAGAAAACCATAAAGGCCGTGATTGGTACCAGTACTTTTATGCCAAATTAAACCCTTTTTTTTCGTCCATAACATTTTATTTGCATTAGTTATTCTTGTTATATTTCTTGTTAATTACTAATTTTTTTATCAAAATTTTGTAGCTGCAGGAAGTGGGCACATGCATTAGCTCTCTTGGGTGGGCCCACACTGATATTTATCGACTTGTGCTCAATTGGACAACTTAGCTGGGACGGTATGTAAATGCAATCCAATTATGTAACCTTACCGCATTTTTGCAACCATATGATCACAATTGACCTTAAATTGCTTCGTTTTAACTATGTTTCAACTAGTTTCAGTTTTTCTTGGTAACTACATTTTAATCACTTATTTTAATAATTAAGTGACTCAGTAGCTTGTCAATTATTCTTGTTAGGTCCCTTGATCTACCTAGAAATGAAGTGCCAGTACGAAAATGAAGTGCCAATATAGAAAGGAAGCGCCTGTGCAATGATTTGCCAATACGGAGATCGTCCTTTTATTGTAATGTACCATTGATGGAGAAAAAAGTGCATTATAGAGGTAACTTTATGCACGAATAACACACAGGTATGTGATGCATTATAAGACTTATTCTGTTAATTAGTCATTGAGAGACATTAAATAACAGCTTCCCCAACATAGAAATATATTTAACAAATTAAATTAGAGAAGAACGAAGTGCAAATGAGACCCCATTAGGACAAGGTCAAAATAGGGTAAGTTTACTTGAACATTATTTGTCTTGGAAAACTAACTGCAAAATCATCTATTTTTTTATCGGTCCAATTGCTTGCTGTCTGGATAATCTGGGTACATGTGTCAGAATTGTAAATTTGACACTAATTCCGGTCGTTAGTTATCTTGCTTTTGTCGTCATTAGTTGTTTCTTTCTTACAGAACAATACTGATCTTCTAAAACGGTGCGTACAACAAACAACTCTTGTATTACATTTTAAAGATATGCTGCTGGAGGTGCTGCTCCGAATGTGGTTCGCAACCCTTTTGCAAGATAAGTTTCTTTAATTATTACTCTATCTCAAGTAAGATAAATCAGACAATCAAAACAAACATGCTTGTTGTGCGTATATACTGAGAAGTTTTAAATAACCGTGCATTATATATTTATAACGTCAGTTACCTTATTTCAGTTTCAACTAAAGATTCTTTGTTTCTAGCTGAAGTACTTCATGATCAGAAGTTGCGTGCAAGCATGGTAGTGATTTTCGAAATAAAAGACCGTGATACTTTTTTTCTATTTCTTTATCCAGTTTCAAGTGTGTTTTGGCTTAGTTATTTTTGAAAACCCTAATTTAAATCCCATCAAATGGGAAATGGAAGAATCTAGGTTTCCATTCGATATGGTGGTTTATACCTGATTTCTAGTTTTGGCATGTTCTCCTTTCCTAAGCCCTGACTTTCTTTTTTGGGTTAAATCCAAACAGAAACATAGAAAACCATAGAGGCCGTTACTGGTACCAGTACTTTTTTGCCCAAATTAAACCCTTTGTTCTGTTTTTTTCTCCTTTCTATGATCCCTGGTTTGCACCAACACCATGCTAAAATTACGGCTAACTAGTTTACACAAGTGATTTTCATTTTTGGTCATCTTTTTTGTGAAATGTACCAACTTACAAGCAACTTATAATTTGATTGAAATCTAGGAAGATGCTGCCGAGGCATGCGTGAAGCATCTTGTTTTCTGACAATGCTTAAAAACTGCTCCAACAGAGATAGTGCAGTTCACCAAGGAGATCAAAACAAGGCTGGCAAGGTTATTTTTTTTTATTTTAAATGATTTTTTTTTTAGATATAAAGTTTTTTATTGTAAATGATCATCTCGCATTTGTTTCTATTACTATATAATTGTTGAAAAAATGGGAGTTCACCATTAAGGATGGCAAGGTGATTGCTGAAAAGGGTCAACTTTGTTTAGCAATGCATCTCTGATGGCCAATTTTAAGAAAAAAAGAACCTGCATGATATATTTTCCGTCCATAACATTTTATTCACATTTGTTATTCTTGTTCTATTTATGGTTAACCACTAATTTTTTTATCAAAATTTTGTAGGTGCAGGAGGTGGGTACATGAATTAGCTCTCCTGGGTGGGCCCACACTGATATTCCTCGACTTGTGGTCAATTGGACAACTCAGCCGGAGCTGTATGTAAGTGCAATGCAATTAGGTAACCTTGCTCCTTTTTTGAAACCATATGATCACAGATGTCCTTAAATTGCTTCATTTTAGCTATGTTTCAATTAGTTTCGGTTTTTCTTGGTAACTACATTTTAATCACTGATTTTTATAATTTAAGCGACTAATTAGCTTGTCAATTGTTCTAGTCAGGTCCCTTGCTCAAGCTAGAAATGAAGTGCCTGTATGGAAATGAAGGGCCAGTATGGAAATGAAGCGGAAGTACAGAAATGAAGTGCCAATACGGAGTTTGTCCTTTCGTTCATGGAGAAAAAGAGCATTATACCGGGAACTTTATGCACGAAGAACACATAGGTACACGATTCTTTGTAAGACTTATTCTTTTAATTAGTCATTTAGAGACATTAGACAAACAGCTTCCCCAACATAGCAATATATTTAAGAGTCATTTAGAGACATTAGACAAACAGCTTCCCCAACATAGCAATATATTTAAGAAGTTAAACTAGAAAAAAATGAAGAGCAAATGAGGACCCCACTAGGACAAGGTCAAAATAGGGTTGGTTTACTTGAACATTATTTGTCATGGGAAACTGACTACAAAATCCTCGATTCTTTTATTGGTCCAATCGCTTAAGGCTGCTGTCCGGATAAGTTAGGTACTTAAATCAGAATTGTCAATTAACTAAAGATTGTCCGACTAAAGATGAGTTACTTTATTTCATTTTAATTAAATATTTGTCTGACTCTAGCTGAAATATTTCATGATCAGAAGTTGCGTGCAAGCATGGTAGTGATTTGCGAAAGAAAAGACATTGATAAGTTTTTTTCTATTTCTTTATCCAGTTTCAAGTGTGTTTTGGCTTAGTTATCTTTGAAAACCCTAATTTAAATCCCATCAAATGGGAAATGGAAGAATCTAGGTTTCCATTCGATATGGTGATTTATACCTGATTTCTAGTTTCGGGATGTTCTCCTTTCCTAAGCCCTGACTTTCTTGTGTTAAGTCAAAATAGCGACGAAACAGAAACATATAGAAAACCATAGAGGCCGTTACTGGTACCAGTACTTTTTTGCCCAAATTAAACCCTTTGTTTTGTTTTTTTCTCCTTTCTATGATCCCTGGTTTGCACCAGCTATACTAAAATTACGGCTAACTAGTTTACACAAGTGATTTTCGTTTTTGGTCATCTTTTTGTAAAATCTACTAACTTAGAAGGAACTTATATTTTGACTGATATATAGAAAGATGCTGCTGAGGCATGCATCAAGCATATTGTTTTCTGACAAGGCATAGAGACTGCTCCAACAGAGACTGTGCAGTTTGCCGAGGGGTTCAAACCAAGGCTGGCAAGGTGATTTTTTATTTTTAATGATATTTTTTTTAGATGTATAGTTTTTTTATTGTACTAGCATAGTACTAAAATTGGTACCAGTACTTTTATGTGCCATGACTTTCTTGTGTTTAATCAAAATAGCGACGAAACAGGAACAAATAGAAAGTCATAAAGGCCGTTATTGGTACCAGTACTTTTATGCTTAAATTAAACCTTGTGTATGTTTTTTGTTCCTTTTTATGATCCCTGGTTTGCACCAGCACGGTACTAAATTACGGCTAACTAGTTTACACAAGTCATTTTACTTTTGGTTGTCTTTTTTGTAAAATCTACTAACTTACAAGAAACTTATATTTGGATTGAAATTTAGGAAGTTGCTGCCGAGGCTTGCGTGAAGCATCTTGTTTTCTGACAAGGCTTAGAGATTGCTCCAACAGAGACCGTGCAGTTCACCGAGGAGGCTGGCAAGGTTATTTTTTATTTTAAATGATATTTTTTTTAGATATATAGCTTTGTATTGTAAATGATCATTCTCGCATCTGTTTCTGTTAATATTTATTTGTTGAAAAAATGGGTCCGATTGCTTAAGGCTGCTGTCCGGATAATGAGACCCAACTAATATAATTAGTCATTTAGAGACTTTAGACAACAACATAGTATTTAAGAAGTTAAATTGTCTGAAAAGTGAAGAGAAAATGAGACCCCACCAGGACAAGGTCAAAATAGGGTAGGTTTACTTAAATATTATTTGTCTTGGGAAACTAACTGAAAAATCCTCTATTTTTTATCGGTCCAATTGGTATGGCTGCTGTCCTGATAATTTGGGTACTTATATCAGAATTGTCAATTTGACTCTAATTGCGGTTGTTAGTTATCTTGCTTGTGTCCTCCTTAATTGTTTCTTTCTTACAGAACAATACTAACCTTCTAGAACGGTGCTGCTTTGAATGTGGTCTGGAAAATTTTTGCAAGATAAGTTTCTTTAAATATTTTTCTATCTCAAGTAAGATAAATTGGACAATCTAAGCTTACATGCTTGTTCTGCGTATACACCGAGAAAAAACCGTGCGTTATATATTTATATTGATGAGTTATCTTATTTCAGTTTCAACTAAAGATTGTCTGACTCTAGGTGAAGTACTTCATGATCAGAAGTTGCATGCAAGCATGGTGGTGATTTCCGAAAGAAAAGACAGTGATATGTTTTTTCTATTACTTTATGCAGTTTTAAGTTTGTTTTGGCTTAATTATCTTTGAATAGCTAAATTTAATTCCCATCAAATGGGAAATGGAAGAATGTGGGTTTCCATTTGATTTCTAGTTTGTTCAATCAAACGCAAGATAAACAAATAGAAAACCATAAAGGCCGTTACTGGTGCCAATACCTTTATGCCCAAATTAAACCCTTTTTTTCCCCTATCTATGATTCCTGGTTTGTACCAGCACGGTACTAAAATTTCGGTTAACTAGTATACACAAAGTCATTTTCCCTTATGGTTGTCTTTTTTGTGAAATCCACCAACTTACAAGCAACTTATATTTTGATTGAAATTTAGGAAGATGCTGCCGAGGCATGCGTGAAGCATCTTGTTCTCTGACAATGCTCAAAAATGGCTCCAACAGAGATAGTGCAGTTCACCAAGGAGTTCAAACCAAGGCTACCAAGGTTATTTTTTATTTTAAATGATATTTTTTTTAGATAGTTTTTTATTGTAAATGATCATCTCGCATTTGTTTCTATTAATATATATTTGTTGTAAAAATGGGGGTTCACCATTAAGGATGGCAAGGTGATTGCTGAAAAGGGTTAACTTTGTTTAGCAACGCATCTCTGATGGCCAATTTTAAGAGAAAATAGAACCTACATGATATATTTTGTCCATAACATTTTATTTACATTTGCTATTCTTGTTCTATTTATGGTTAACCACCAATTTTTTGATCAAAATTTTGTAGGTGCAGGAGGTGGGTACATGAATTAGCTCTCCTGGGTGGGCCCACACTGATATTCCTCGACTTGTGGTCAATTGGACAACATAGCCGGGGCTGCATGTAAGTGCAATCCAATTAGGTAACCTTGCCCCTTGTTTGAAACCATATGATCACAAATGTCCTTATATTGCCTCATTTTAGCTATGTTTCAATTAGTTTCAGTTTTTCTTGGTAACTACATTTTAATCACTGATTTTTATAATTCAAGCGACTCAGTAGCTTAATTGTTCTAGTTAAGAAGTGCCAGTTTGGAAATGAAGTGCCAGTATAGAAATTAATTGTTCTAGTTAAGAAGTGCCAGTATGGAAATGAAGCGCCAGTATAGAAATGAAGCGGGGAAGTACAGAAATGAAGTGGCAATACGGAGTTTGTCCTTTCGTTGCTGAACAAAGTTGACCCTTTTCAACAATCACCATGCCAGCCTTGGTTTGAACTCCTCAGTGAACTGCACAGTCTCTGTTCGAGCAGTCTCTGAGACTTATAAGAAAACAAGATGCTTTTACTCCAGATAATTTAACCTAAAGCTAGTTCTCTAATCTATAGCATTTTAATCTATATCTATTCTGTAAAAACCAAAAGTTCTTTTATTTGGTTTTTTTTCAATAAAACCTTTTGAATTTCCAATAAAAAGTGATTTTACTAAAGAACAGGTTTTTAGTGCAGTTAAATATGCTTTTTTTCTCCAGATATTTCTACGAATACATTTTTTTGACATAGAAGTACTTTTTTTTGGAACTGCCATGAAAGGAAGTGTTTATTATTTTTTTTATGTGAAAGACATTTTTTGTTCAAAAGAAAGAATTAAGAATTATTTATTATATCATTCTTTTATATTTTCTAATATAAATAAAATATATAAGCTAAGAGGAAAGAATTCTTCGATATTTTTTTGATCTAACTTTTAAAAAATAATAAATAATGTATTTTCATTTCTATTATTAGGTATTTAAATGAAAGACAAAGAAAAAGAGGATAAAATAATAAAAAAAAACAATGGAGAATCTCAGGAGAATCTTATATAAATTAAAATAATATATTTATATATAACTTGACTAAAAAGAAAAGACTATAACATTTTATTTACTTTTGTTATTCTTGTTCTATTTCTGGTTGTCCACTAATTTTTTATCAAAATTTTGTAGGTGCAGGAAGTGTGCACATGCATCAGCTCTCTTGGGTGGGCCCACACTGATTTTCCTCGACTTTTGCTCAATTGGACAACTCAGTCAGGACTATATGTAAATGCTATCCAATTAGGTAACCTTGCCCCGTTTTAACTATGTGAACTAATTCAGTTTTTTTTGGTAAATACATTTTAATCACCAATTTTAATAATTTAGCGACTTAGTAGCTTGTCAATTTTTCTAGTGAGGTCCCTTGCTCAACCTAGAAATGAAGCGCTAGTACAGAAATGAAGTGCCCATACGGAGTTCGTTCTTTTTTATTGTAATGTATATGGAGAAAAAAGAGCATTATAGTGGTATGCATGAAGAACACACAGGTACGCGACACATTGTAAGACTTTTACTCTATTAATTAGTCATTTAGAAACTTTAGACAACAGCTTCCCAACATAGCAATATATTTAAGAAGTTAAATTGGAGAAAATTGAAGTGCAAATGAGACCCCACTAGAACAAGGTCAAAATAGGGTAGGTGTAATTAAACATTATTTTGTTCTTCGTTTTCAAGTTTGTGTTGGCTTATTTGTCAATATCCTAATTGAATTCACACCAAATGAGAACTTAAAGAGTCTAGGACATACCATAAATCTAATTAACGCCTATGTTTAGATGTTAGTTCCAATTTTGTTGAGCTTGACTTTGTGTTCCATAAGAGTGCAAATAAACTGAAAGAAATGACTGAGTATATGATGGTAAGCTCACAACATCGATAACCAACCAAGCAATGACTGAGTATATGATGGTAACTAACCCTTTTTCTTATTTTTGCAGTGTTGTTGGTTAATCTCAGCTTTTGTCATGATGGGGTTTTTTTGTTTGGGCAGTCAGAAAATCGAGGCTGAAGATTAATAGTGACTCAGTCCAAGTAAGATTCTAGCTTTTATATACTGTAATTTGTAACTAATAGCAAAAGTAACCCAGCCCAAGTGAAATTTGTTTCCAAAAATGGACAACAACGTGTGTGAACTTTATTGCCTTTGCTTCCAGTTACCTGAAAACCTGCATTATTATGAAGGTAGGCACAATGGTCATGACCTATCTAGTAGAAGTGCAGCTCTGATATGGATTCTATCAAATGCTCAACATTTTCAATTTAAATTGATTAGATATGGATTCTAGTACATTGGAGCACGAAGCACTTTTTAGCTGTTTAAATTTAAGGGCGTTCTTGGGTCAGTACCAGAGATGCACAGAGACTAACTCTTTTTGTGTTTATACAGCTTGCAGCACATATTTATCTTGTCTGCTAAAGAATAAGAATATACTGGTTATGGGCTTGGATATGAGCACTAGGTTCCTTTAATACTAACTACCGATAGAATAGTGAATAGCAGATATCTCATTCTTCAACTGGAACAGATGTGCCAGACATTAAACAAACAGTGTGGAAAAGAACGAGAGCTCTCTTTTACCTATGGAACCAGGAGACTCTTTTGCCCGATGAAAAGTGTTGTCCATTTTACCCTCTAATATACTCTCTCACATTGAACATACTTTATCTTTGCTATCTCAGCTGGATAACTGACACAAGAAATTGGCTTCTCTCAGACCTTTTATGTGGCCTCCGATGAGCTCCAGCAGCTGACCTAGCCTGACAGAATGTCCTCTCTTGATCTATCTGTTATCACCTAATTCGACATTTTCTCACCTTGTTAGCTCTCCATCAGACTTGGTAATGCATATCCTAACCAACCTATTTTTTTTTAAGGTTGATGGATGATTAGTGACCAAATTTTAGAAATAGAAGTCGTATAGCAATTTACAAAAGTCAAGTGAAATAAAATGAAAAAAAGATTATATCAATAAATATCATGACCAACTGTAGAGCCTATTTGAAATCACTTCCAGTTCTACCTCTTCAAGAAATCTTCCTATCGGTGTGGTTTTACTTGAGAAAATTCTTTAATTTTCGTACCTTCAGTGAACCCAATGGCCAACCATCTGCAAATAGTCCCATTGTTGAGTTTTTAGTGTTTGCAAGATCATTCTATTACCACACCAAGTTTTAATTGTGTTTTTATGTGAAAATGTGATGTACAAATTGAATTGGAAATGGAATGAGATGAAAGAACAATTCCAAAATAGGTGGTAGGTCGTTTCAAACTCTGTTTTGGCAGAGGCAGCAAGAGGGTTTGTTGGAATGTCATTTCAGAGCAGACTTTTCTCTTCATGAGAGGTCGGCTCATAAGTTAGCCAAGCAAAAAAAAAAAAAAATAATATAAGATCCCTTTAAAATTAAAATAGATTTTGAGAAAGGGGCTTAGCATAAGAATTATAACATTCAGGGGCGGAACTAGAAAATTGAGATAGGGGGCTGGATAAATAATTGTGATGTAATTTTATTTTATGAGGGAGACTAATAGTATTTTTTTTTTGTAAAAATTTAAATTTTTAAATGGCAAAACTGAAAAGTTCCAATTTTTCGGGGGTGCCCTTCCTAATTTGATAACATCCCTAAAAAATTTAGATAGTTGCATAACTAAAACACGAACAACAGAAAGACAATGAAATTTGGATATCTTGACAAAACCATGCTCACTTTAGTAGCACAGAGCTCTTTTTATATCTTTTCCAAGATTCTTAAATTTTACTGGGCTATTTTAAGAGGAGCTTTTGCTTTTGCATGCAATCCCTAACCCTATATTCTTAAATTAACTGTATCTATGTCAGAGATCTGCAGAAAAGGTGGTACTAAAAATGAAAACATTGAAAATGGAAACTTGTTTCCTGTTTTCTAAAAGAGAATGAAAAATAAAAAGGGTGCCAAGGGTGCCCTGAGTTAGTTTTATTTTTGTTTTAGTTTCTTAGTTACCTTGCTATTTTTTTTTTTTTTTTTTAGTTTCTTAGTTCCCTTGCTGTTTTTTTTTTCAAGTTATTTGTTTAATTAAATGGTTTGGTTTGGCCGAGGCTTCTTGACTGGAGAGAAAGAACTAGATTTTTTTTTTTTAAATCCAGTCTCTGGAGAAAGAAGAAAATCACTTGGGGTGGTATGTTTATTTATTTATTTTTCCTTTTTACATTCTTGTGTTTTGTAGATGATAATTATCAGTTTAGGATTTTATAGTATTTTGTTGTTCTTTATTTCAGTTAGTTCACAAGTAGAAAAAATTGCACGAGTTACATATGTACACCTCAATTGGGGCCTGTAAAATCTGAAACATGAATTCCCTTTAATTATGGTCTTGAAAAAATTTCCTTTCCAAAGATTTGGAAGGATGATTATTTATGTAACAAATATTGACGAGGTTAAAAGAAAATCCAGTCATCTGCAAATTGACAATAATGTCTGGCTTAGACAACTGAACTGGGCCCAGCAACATTAAAATGATGCCTGATTTTTGTTTTAAAAGAGCTGGTCACCGTGGACATAAAGACTGATAATGCATTTGAATCAAATTGTAACTATGAGGCAGTTGATCAAAAGGGGCGCTTGGGAGATGGTGAGTGTTTGAGATGATGCAGGTCCAATTTTCTGGAGTCCTCCAACTTTTTTTTTTTTGGTTTTTTTTTGCTATGTAATTGCTTTGGATTTGAGGAGGCTAATGGATATTTTTGTAGGTAACTTTTGATTGTATGATTGTACAAGAGACGGGTAATTTGTACCATTGTATCATTTGTTTGTCTCAAAAAAAATGTTTTGAGCAAATAATATATGTGCTTTACATGTACGTGAACATTTATACAATGCTAAAACATGTATTGATTGAAGCTAGAGTTTTAAGCAAAAAGCAGTACATCTTTTTATTTTATTTTAGATAGGATACAGTTTCATTCTGGAACAGTACAACATTCTTATGCATGTTTAGCATCCCAGTATGTACTGTAATTATTGTTTGGTGACTTGCATGTTTTATAAAAGAAAAACTCAAACTTAAACATCAGGGACCAAATGGAAAACTCAAACTCAAACATCAGGGACCAAGATGAGAAACTCATGTAACCTTAAGGATTGTGAATGCAGTGTACGTAAGAACATTTTGTAGTTCCACGGCGGATGGAGGAGCACAGGTAGGGGTGGATCCAAGATTTTCGTAGGTAGGGGGGCGCAAAAAAATATCGAATCGAGTTTAAATAACTTATCGGATTTAAATCCATTAATTAATTGGGTACTCGATAAAAAACTACGATTTGATTTAATTTTACAATGCCTTGTCTTATAATTTTTGATGTTTTAACTTATAATTCTAATTACCAATTATAATTTAAGAAATTTATTTTGATTTTAATACTAAATTTAACCTGAATTACAAATCAAACCACCAGAGGAGGGCAAAAACGGTACCGATAAATCACTACTAAAACTCAAAATTTAGGGGGAGCCTCTGAGCACAGGTTGGAAAATGCTGATCTTAATCAGGCACCCGCCTGACCAATTGTCAACGACAAATATTGCATGGGTATTATGGATATCCTGCGATAAACCGTGACAGGTTTCTTTTCTCTATTTGTTTTCCTTTCCATAAGAATTTTTGTTGCTTCTGATTGATTTATGTATGCTTGAAAATTTTCGTTTTTGTTATTTATTACATACCAACTGAGATCCAGTACCACTTTTAGAGTTCGGGTTGAGAAAATTGGCCTAGCATTCATAACAGAAAGAAGAGCCAAGTAGATTGGTTAATATATTGATAATCGCTTTAAGCTATATATCTTTACAATTCAAGCAGCATATGATCTTAAAGAAAGCAGACATAGTGGGTCTCATCACTCTTATGCATTATATTTCTCTTTAAGGTTACATAACTGTAATTTAATACAAAGTTAAGTAGTAAAAAATTCAGGAAAAATAAATGCATTAAAATAACTTATAAGATTTTTTTTTTATCGATTGACTTTGTACTAAATAAATTCAAAAATTTTATATATTTGCATGTACACGAAATAACTCCTAAAATAGATCAGTTTTAACGATTTGAATTTGTTGTTTGAAGTCAATCCGATAGATTTTAAAGTTATGTTCACCAAACTCTCTTGGTGAGCATAGTAAATGCTAGTTTTGCTCAATAAAATTATAACAATTGGATCACAATCTTTAATCGGAGTGTTGTATTAGATGCCCTCTTCTCTTGCAATCTAAAGTCAATACTAGAGTGATCCAAAGACCTTCTATTGGAGTGTTGTATTAGGGTCGCAACCACCATGTTCTCTATCAATCGAGAGACAATACTAGTGTGCTACAAAGGCCTTCAATTGAAGTCATGTAATAGGGTTGCAACCACTCTCTTCTCTATCCATCTGCAGACATTACTAGTGTGCTACAAAGGCCTTTAATTTGAATGTTGTATTAGGATTGCAACCACCTCTTCTCATGTCATATGGAGACTACTAGAGTGCTACAAATACCTTCAATTGGACTGTTGTAGTAGGATTGTAACTACCATCTTCTCTTGCCATATGAAGACCCTATTGGAGTGCTGCAAAGATCTTCAATTGGAGAGTCGAATTAAGGTTGCAACTACCATTTTCCTGTGTCATTTGAAGACACTACTACAGTGCTATAAAGACTTTAAATTACAGTGTTGTATTAGGGTTGCAACGACCCTTTTCTCTTGCCATAGAGAGACACTACTAGAGTGACCATCAATTGGAGTATTGTATTTGAGTTGCAATTACCCTCTTCTCTTACTATCTGAAGACAATACTAATGTGCTACAAAGATCTTCAATCTTCTCTTGCGATATGGAGACACTGATGGACTTCCGGAAAGATCTTCTACAGGAGTGTTGTATTAGGGTTGTAACCACTTTCTTCTCTATCCATTAGGAGACACTCCTCGTGTGTTGCTTTGAACTTTAATCGGAATGTTGTATTAGGGTTATAACGACCCTCTTTTCATGCCATATAGAAACACTACAAAAGTGTTGCAAAGACCTTCAACTTGAGTGTTGCATTAGAGTTGCAACCATCATCTTCTCTTGCCATATGAAGACACTAATAGAGAGCTACAAAAATCTTCAATTGGAGTGTTGTAGTAGGATTGCAACTACTATTTTCTCTTACCATATGAAGACAATACTAGTGCTACAAACACCTTCAATTGAAGTGCTGTATTTGGGTTGTAAATGCCCAATTATCTTGTAATCTGGAGACACTACTAGAGTGCTCCAAACACATTCAATTAGAGTGATGTATTAGGGTTGTAAATGCCCTATTATCTTGCTATATGGAGACACTACAAGAGTGCTCCAAACACCTACAATTGGAGTGTTGTATTAGGGTTGTAAATACCCTATTATCTTCCCATCTGGGGACACAACTAGAGTGTTGTAAACACCTTCTATTAGAGTGTTGTATTACAGTTGTAAATGCCCTATTATATTGCCATATAGAGACACTACAAGAGTGACCCAAACACGATCAATTGGAGTGTTGTATTACGGTTGTAAATGCCCTACTATCTTACCATCTAGAGACACTACTAGAGTACTGCAAACACCTTCAATTGGAGTGTTGAATTTGAGTTGTAAATTCTATATTATCTTGCAATATAGAGACACTACCAGAGTGCTCGAAACACATTCAATTCGAGTGTTGTATTAGGGTTGCAACTACCATTTTCTCTTGCTATATACATTACTAGAGTGCTCCAAACAACTTCAATTGGAGTGTTGAATTAGGGTTGTAAATGCACTATTATCTTGTCATATAGCGACACTACTAGAGTTACCTAAACACCTACATTTGGAGTATTGTATTAGGGTTGTAAATGTCCTATTATCTTTCCATATAGAGACACTACTAAAGTGCTCCAAACACCATGAATTGAAGTGTTGTATTAGGGTTGTAAATGCCTAATTTTCTTACAATCTGGAGACACTACTAGAGTTCTCCAAACACCGTCAATTGAATTGTTGTACTAGGGTTGTAAATACCCTATTATCTTGATATATATATATACTACTAGAGCCCCCCAAACACCTTAAATTGGAGTGTTGTATTACCATTGTAAATGCCCTATTATCTTGCTATATAGAGACACTAGTAGAGCGCTCCAAACACCTTCAATTCGAGTGTTGTATTAGGGTTGTAAATGCCTTATTATCTTGCAATCTGGATACACTACTAGAGTGCTCCCCAAACACCTTCTATTGGAGTGTTGTATTAAAGTTGTAAATACCCTATTATGTTGTCATATAGTGACACTACAGGGATGCTGCAAACACCTTCAATTGGAGTATTGAATTAGGGTTGGAAATGCCCTATTATCTTGTAATCTGGAGATACTACTAAAGCGCTCCAAACACCTTCAATTGAAGTATTGTATTAGGGTTGTAAATGCCCTATTATCTTCCCAGCTGGAGACACTACTAGAGTGCTGCAAACAACTTCTATTAGAGTGTTGTATTATGGTTGTAAATGCCCTATTATCTTGCCATATAGAGACACTACAAGAATGTCCCAAACATGATCAATTGGAGTGTTGAATTACGGTTGTAAATACCAAATTATCTTGCCATCTGGAGACACTACTAGAGTGCTGCAAACACCTTCAAATGGAGTGTTGAATTTGAGCTGAAAATTCCCTATTATCTTGTAATCTGGAGACACTACAAGAGCGCTCGAAACACCTTTAATTCGAGTGTTGTATTAGGGTTGCAACTACCCTTTCCTCATGCCATATAAATACATTATTAGAGTGCTCCATACACCTTCAATTGGAGTGTTGTATTAGGGTTGTAAATGGATTATTATCTTGCCATATAGCGACACTACTAGAGTCATCCAAAAACATAAAATTGGAGTGTTGTATTAGGGTTGTAAATGCCCTATTATCTTGCCTTATTGAGACACTCCTAGAGTGCTCCAAACATCATGAATTGGAGTGTTGTATTAGGGTTGTAAATGCCCAATTTTCTTGCAATCTGGAGACACTACTAGAGTGCTCCAAACACCTTCAATAGGAGTGTTGTATTAGGGTTGTAAATACCCTACTATCTTTACTAGAGCGCTCCAAACACTTTCAATTGGAGTGTTGTATTAGGGTTGTAAATATCTTGCTATATAGAGACACTACTAGAGCGCTCCAAACACCTTCAATTGGAGTGTTGTATTAGGGTTGTAAATGTCCTATTATCTTACTATATAGAGACACTACGAGAGCGCTCCAAATACCTTTAATTGGAGTTTTGTAATAGGGTTGTAAATGCCTTATTATCTTGCCATATAGTGACACTACAGGGGTGCTGCAAACACCTTCAATTGGAGTGTTGAATTAGGGTTGGAAATGCCCAATTATCTTGCAATCTGGAGACACTACTAGACTGCTTGAAACACCTTCCATTGGATAGTAGTATTAGGGTTGTAAATGCCCTATTATCTTGCTATATAGAGACACTACTAGAGCAGTCTAAACACCTTCAATCAGAGTGTTTTATTAGGGTTGTAAGTGCCCTATTATCTTCTTATCTGGAGACACTACTTGAGTGCTGCAAATACCATCTATTACAGTGTTGTATTACGGTTGTAAATATCCTATTATCTTGCCATATAGAGACACTACAAGAGTACCCCAAACACGATCAATTGGAGGGTTGTATTACGGTTGTAAATGCCTTATTATCTTACCATCTAAATACACTACTAGAATGCTGCAAACATATTCAATTGAAGTGTTGAATTTGAGTTGTAAATTCCCTATTATCTTGCAATATAGAGACACCACTAGAGCGCTCGAAACACCTTCAATTCGAGTTTTGTAATAGGGTTGCAAATACCCTTTTCTCTTGCCATATAGAGACACTACTGGAGTTATCCAAAAACCTACAATGAGAGTGTTGTATTAGGGTTGTAAATGCTCTATTATCTGGCCATATAGAGACACTACTAGAGTGCTCCAAACACCATGAATTGGAGTGTTGTATTAGGGTTGTAAATTCCCTATTATCAACATATCTCGAAACTCTACTAGAGTGCTGGAAACACCTTCTGTTAGATGCACCCTTATCGTACCATATCGAGACACTACAAGTGTGCCTCAAACACGATCAATTGGAGTGTTGTATTACAATTGTAAATGCCTTATTATCTTGCCATCTGAAGACACTACAAGAGTGCCGCAAACACCTGCGATTGGAGTATTTAATTTGACCTGTAAATGCCCTATTATCTTGTAATCTGGAGACAATATTAGGGTGCTCGAAACACCTTCAATTGGAGTGTTATATTATGGTTTTGAATGCCCTATCATCTTGCCATATAAAGACACTACTAGAGTGCCCAAACACCATC
This sequence comes from Carex rostrata, assembly GCF_964058835.1. NCBI lineage: Eukaryota > Viridiplantae > Streptophyta > Magnoliopsida > Poales > Cyperaceae > Carex > Carex rostrata. The sequence goes on from NC_135936.1 coordinate 8,302,296, forward strand.
AATTGGAGTGTTTTATTACTGTTGTAAATGCCATATTATCTTGTAATCTAGAGACACTCCTAGAGTGCCATAAACACCGTCAATTGAATTGTTGTACTAGGGTTGTAAATACCATATTATCTTGCTATATAGTACTAGAGCCCCCCAAACACCTTCAATTGAAGTGTTGTATTACCGTTGTAAATGCCCTATTATCTTGCTATATAGAGACACTACTAGAGCGCTCCAAACACCTTCAATTCGAGTGTTGTATTAGGGTTGTAAATGCCTTATAATCTTGCAATCTGAATACACTACTAGAGTGCTCCAAAGACCTTCTATTGGAGTTTGTATTATAGTTGTAAATACCCTATTATGTTGTCATATAGTGACTTTACAGGGGTGCTGCAAACACCTTCAATTGGAGTATTGAATTAGAGTTGGAAATGCCCGATTATCTTGTAATCTGGAGATACTAGTAAAGCGCTCCAAACACCTTCAATTGGAGTATTGTATTAGGGTTGTAAATGCCCTATTATCTTCCCATCTGGAGACACTACTAGAGTGCTGCAAACACCTTCTATTAGAGTGTTGTATTATGGTTGTAAATTCCCTATTATCCTGCAATATAGAGACACCACTAGAGCACTCGAAACACCTTCAATTCGAGTTTTGTATTAGAGTTGCAAATACCCTTTTCTCTTGCCATATAGAGACACTACTAGAGTTATCCAAAAACCAACAATGAGAGTGTTGTATTAGGGTTGTAAGTGCTCAATTATCTTGCCATATAGAGACACTACTAGAGTGCTCCAAACACTATGAATTGGAGTGTTGTATTAGGGTTGTAAATGCCCTATTATCGATCTCAAGACTCTACTAGAGTACTGGAAACACCTTCTGTTAGAGTGTTGTATTTTGGTTGTAAATGCCCCCTTATCTTACCATATCGAGACACTACAAGTGTGCCTCAAACACGATCAATTGGAGTGTTGTATTACAATTGTAAATGCCCTATTATCTTGTCATCTGAAGACACTACAAGAGTGCAAACACCAGCGATTGGAGTATTTAATTTGACCTGTAAATGCCCTATTATCTTGCAATGCTCGAAACACCTTCAATTGGAGTGTTATATTATGGTTTTGAATGCCCTATCATCTTGCCATATAAAGACACTACTAGAGTGCCCCAAACACCATCAATTGGAGTGTTGTATTAGGGTTGTAAATGTCATATTATCTTGCAATCTAGGGACACTCCTAGAGTGCCCCAAACACCGTCAATTGAATTGTTGTACTAGGGTTGTAAATACCCTATTATCTTGCTATATAGAGACACTACTAGAGCCCCCCAAACACCTTCAATTGGAGTGTTGTATTACCGATGTAAATGCCCTATTATCTTGCAATATAGAGACACTACTAGAGCTCTCCAAACACCTTCAATTCGAGTGTTGTATTAGGTTGTAAATGCCCTATTATCTTTCCATATAGAGACACTACTAGAGTGCTCCAAACACAATGAATTGAAGTGTTGTATTAGGGTTGTAAATGCCCAATTTTCTTACAATCTGGAGACACTACTAGAGTGCTCCAAACACCGTCAATTGAATTATTGTACTAGGGTTGTAAATGCCCTATTATCTTGCTATATAGAGACACTACTAGAGCCCCCCAAACACGTTCAATTGGAGTGTTGTATTACCGTTGTAAATGCCCTATTATCTTGCTATATAGAGACACTACTAGAGCGCTCCAAACACCTTCAATTCGAGTGTTGTATTAGGGTTGTAAATGTCTTATTATCTTGCAATCTGGATACACTACTAGAGTGCTCCAAAGACCTTCTATTGGAGTGTTGTATTATAGTTGTAAATACCCTATTATGTTGTCATATAGTGACACTACAGGGCTGCTGCAAAACACCTTCAATTGAAGTATTGAATTAGGGTTGGAAATGCCCAATTATCTTGTAATCTGGAGATACTACTAAAGGGCTCCAAACACCTTCAATTGGAGTATTGTATTAGGGTTGTAAATGCTCTATTATCTTCCCATCTGGAGACACTACTAGAGTGCTGCAAACACTTTCTATTAGAGTGTTGTATTATGGTTGTAAATTCCCTATTATCCTGCAATATAGACACCACTAGAGCGCTCGAAACACCTTCAATTGGAGTGTTGTATTAGGGTTGTAAATACCGTATTATATTGCAATTTGGAGACACTACTAGAGTGGTCCAAACACCTTCAATTGGAGTGTTGTATTAGGGTTGTAAATACCATATTACCTTGCTATGTAGAGACACAAGTAAGGTGCTCCAAACGCCTTCAATTGCAGTGTTATATTAGGGTTGTAAATGCCCTATTAACAACCTATCTCGAGACTCTGCTAGAGTGCTAGAAACACCTTCTATTAGAGTGTTGTATTATGGTTGTAAATGCCCCCCTTATCTTACCATATTGAGACACTACAAGTGTGCCTCAAACACGATCAATTGGAGTGTTGTATTACAATTGTAAATGCCCTATTATCTTGCCATCTGAAGACACTACAAGAGTGCCGCAAACACCTGCGATTGGAGTATTTAATTTGACCTGTAAATGCCCTATTATCTTGCAATGCTCGAAACACCTTCAATTGGAGTGTTATATTATGGTTTTGAATGCCCTATCATCTTGCCATATAAAGACACTACTAGAGCCCCCCCAAACACCATCAATTGGAGTGTTGTATTAGGGTTGTAAATGCCCTATTATCTTGCTATATAGAGACACTACTAGAGCGCTCCAAACACCTTCAATTCGAGTGTTGTATTAGGGTTGTAAATGCCCTATTATCTTTCCATATAGAGACACTAGTAGAGTGCTCCAAACACAATGAATTGAAGTGTTGTATTAGGGTTGTAAATGCCCAATTTTCTTACAATCTGGAGACACTACTAGAGTGCTCCAAACACCATCAATTGAATTATTGTACTAGAGTTGTAAATGCCCTATTATCTTGTTATATAGAGACACTAGTAGAGCGTTGGAAACACCTTCAATAGGAGTGTGGTTTATTGTTGTAAATTCCCTATTATATTGCCATATAGAGGCACTACTAGAGTGCCCCAAACATCATCAATTGGAGTATTGTATTAAGGTTGTAAATGCGCTATTATCTTGTCATATAGACACTACAATAGTGCGCCAAATTCTTTCAACTGGAGTGTTGTATTAGGGTTGTAAATGCCCTATTATCCTGCAATCTAGAAACACTACTAGAGTGCTCCAAACCACTTCACTTGAAGTGTTGTATTAGGGTTGTAAATGCCCCATTATCACGCAATCTAGAGACACTACTAGAGTGCCCCCACACACCTTCAATTCGAGTGTTGTATTAGGGTTGTAAATACCCTATTATCTTGCCATATAGAGACACTACTAGAGTGCTCCGAATACGCTCCAATTGGAGTGTTGTATTGGGGTTGTAAATGCCCTATTATCATTCCATCTGGAGACAGTACTAGAGGTCTTGACACAGCTTCAATTGGAGTGTTGTATTTGGGTTGTAAATGCCCTACTATCTTGCCATATTGAGGCACTACAATGGTGCCCGAAACACCTTCAATTGGAGTGTTGTATTAGGGTTGTAAATACCGTATTATCTTGCAATCTGGAGACACTACTAGAGTGGTCCAAAAACCTTCAATTGGAGTGTTGTATTAGGATTGTAAATACCATATTATCTTGCTATGTCACTACTAAAGTGCTCCAAACGCCTTCAATTGCTGTGTTATATTAGGGTTGTAAATGCCCTATTATCTTACTATATAGAGACACTACTAGAGCGCTCCAAACACCTTCAATTGGAGTGTTGTATTAGGGTTGTAAATGCCCTATTATCTTGCCATCCGAAGACACTACTAGAGTGCTCCAAACACCATTTATTAGAGTGTTGTATTATAGTTGTAAATGCCCTTTTATCTTGCCATATAGTGACTCTACATGAGTGCTGCAAATACCTTCAATTCGAGTGTTGATTTAGGGTTGTAAATGCCCTATCATCTTGCAAATTGGAGATAGTACTAGTGTGCTTGAAACACCTTCAATTGGAGTCTTGTATTATCTTGCCATATAGAGACACTACAAGAGTGCCCCAAACACCATCGAATGGAGTGTTGTATTACGGTTGTAAATGCGCTATTATCTTGCCATCTGGAGACAAACTCCTTCAATTGGAGTGTTTTATTAGGGCTACAACTACCCTCTTATGTTGCCATATGGAGACACTACTAGAGTGCTGCAAACATTTTCAGTTGGAGTGTTGTATTAGGGTTGCAACTATACTGTTATCTTGCTATATAGAAACATTACTAGAGTGCTCCAAACACCTTCAATTGGTGTGTTGTATTAGGGTTGTAAATGCCCTATTATCTTGCTATGTAGAAACACGACTAGAGCGCTCGAAACACCTTCAATTAGAGTGTGGTATTATGGTTGTAAATGCCATATTATCTTGCAATCTGGAGACACTCCTAGAGTACCCCAAACACCTTTAATTGGAGTGTTGTATTAGGATGATAAATGCCCTATTATCTTGCTATATGGACACCCTACTAGAGTGCTCCAAACACCTTCAATTGGGGTGATGTATTAGGGCTTTAAATGCCCTATTATCTTGCCATTTAGAGACATTACTAGAGTGCTCCAAACACCTTCAATTGGAGTGTTGTATTAGGGTTGTAAATGCGTTATTATCTTGTCATACAGACACTACAAGAGTGCACCAAACACACTTTCAACTGGAGTGTTGTATTAGGGTTGTAAATGCCCTATTATCTTGCCATCTTAAGACACTACTAGAGTGCTCCAAACACCTTAAATTGGAGTGTTGTATTAGGGTTGTGAATGCGCTATTATCTTGCCGTATAGAGATACTACAAGAGTGCTCCAAACACCTTCAATTGGAGTGTTGAATTTGAGTTGTAAATGCCCTATTATCTTGCATTCTAGAGACACTACTAGAGTGCTCCAAACAACTTCGAGTATTGTATTAGGGTTGTAAATGTACTATTATCTTGCCATATATCGATACTACAATAGGGCTCCAAACACCTTCAACTGGATTGTTGTATTAGAGAGACTACTACAGTTACCCTATTATCTTGCCATATAGAGACACTATTAGAGTTACCCTAACACCTTCAATTGGAGTGTTGTACTAGGGTTGTAAATGCCCTATTATCTGACCAGATAGAGACCCTACTAGAGTGCTCTAAACACATTCGATTGGAGTATTTTATTAGGGTTGTAAATGCCCTATTATCTTGCTATATAGAGACACTACTAGATTGCTCTAAACACCTTCAATTGGAATGTTGTATTAGGGTTGTAAATGTCCTATTATCTTGCCATTTGGAGACACTACTAGAGTGCTCCAAACACCTTCAATTGGAGTGTTGTATTAGAGTAGTAAATGCACTATTACCTTGTCATCTCGAGACACTTCTAGGGTGTTGTAAAGACTTTCAATTCGAGTTATGTATTAGGGTTGCAACTATCCTTTTGTCTTGCCATATAGTCATATAGAGACACTACAAGAGTGCGCCAAACTCTTTCAACTGGAGTGTTGTATTAGGGTTGTAAATGCCCTATTATCTTGCGATCTTGAGGAACTACTAGAGTGCTCCAAATACCTTCAATTGTTGTGTTGTATTACGATTGTAAATGCCCTATTATCTTGCCATATAGAGATACTACAATAGTGCTCCATACACCTTCAATTGGAGTGTTGAATCTGAGTTGTAAATGCTCTATTTTCTTGCAATCTAGAGACACTATTAGAGTGCTCCAAACAACTTCACTTGGAGTGTTGTATTAGGGTTGTAAATGCCTCATTATCATGCAATCTGGAGACACTACTAGAGTGCCCCCACACACCTTCAATTTGAGTATTGTATTAGGGTTGTAAATGGCCTATTATTTTGCCATATAGAGACACTACTAGAGTGCTCCGAAGACGCTTTAATTGGAGAGTTGTATTAGGGTTGTAAATACCCTATTTTCTTTCCATCTGGAGACAATACTAGAGTTCTTGACACACCTTCAATTGGAGTGTTGTATTAGGGCTTTAAATGCCCTATTATCTTGCCATTTAGAGGTACTACAATAGTGCTCAAAACACCTTCAATTGGAGTGTTGTATTAGGGTTGTAAATGCCCTATAAGCTTGCAATATGGAGACTACTAGAGTGCACCAAACACCTTCAATTGGAGTATTGTATTAAGGTTGTAAATACCCTATTATCTTGCTATGTAGAGACACTACTAGAGCACTCTAAACGCCATCAATTGCAGTGTTATATTAGGGTTGTAAATGCCCTATTATCTTGCTATATAGAGACACTACTGGAGCGCTCCAAACACCTTCAATTGGAGTGTTGTATTAGGGTTGTAAATGCCGTATTATCTTGCCATCTGGAGACTCTACTATAGTGCTTCAAACACCTTCGATTGGAGTATTGTATTAGGGTTGTAGGTGCACTATTATCTTGCCATATGAGGACACTATAGGAGTGCTGGAAACACCTTCAATTGGAGTGTTGAATTAAGGTTGTAAATGCCATATTATCTTGCAAACTGGAGACACTACAGGAGTGCTGGAAACACCTTCAACTATTATCTTGCTATATAGAGACACTACTAGAGCACTCGAAACACCTTCAATTGGAGTGTGTTATTTGTTGGGTTTTGACGGTTCGAACTCATTGATTAAGTCTGTTGGGGTTTTGACTGTTCAAACCCATTTATTTGCTTAAGATGCGGAAAGAACGTAAAACAAAAAAATTTACTTCTAACTTAAGCCAAGGATTAAACGAGGTATGTCAGGAAACTTTCCAAGGCGGTCCACCTTCAGTATTCCTTCGGCATCAAAACCTCATTTAATCATTTTACAGATCTACTCCATAATTGATTTCTAAAACTTTAATCTGCTTACCAATTAAATAGATTAATATAACATGGTTATACCTTGATTCCAAATTCTAATTGGAATGCAGACCGAGCGAGAAGAACGATCAGGAATGGTTGCCCCGGAGTATCAAATGTATGATACCTCTATCAGTTATCCACCAAGACTAACCAGAGAGCGGTTTATTTCTTTTGCCAGAAATACCGTAAATCATGGAATTATGCAAAAACACTATTCACCGAGAAAAGGATGAAATAATTATATTTACGACCCGCAGTTATTCAAATAGAAATACCGCAACTTTCGCAAATATATATTCTTTCCAAATCCCGTAAACTAATCATAACCGAGAAAGAGAGAAAATAGAAACTAGAATCGATCATACAGATCTGATACGATATAAGTGAATTAGTGATTTTTCTCTTTGACCTCACCCCTCTATTTATAGGTTTCAATATGTATAAAATTACCAAAATGCCCTCGACACCTTGCATGACACCTATTTGGCAAAATTACCAAAATGTCATTTATGGCGGTTCGGCCATTTGAGAAAATCAATTTGTATTTTGGCACTATGGCCAACATACATTAATTTGATACATATTTTTATTTTGGATTTTAATTTTCAATTAAGGTATCAATTTTGCTAATGCTTGTTAGCTTAAAAATTCAAAAACCATAATTAATATTTAAAATCTAAATCAAATATATATAATTGTTCTAAACAATTATATTTCTCACAGTTCGGATTCGGTACGGTTTTATACAATGTATCGAGTACGCTTATAAATTAACCGTTGTTTCTGCTTATCATCTTATATGACATTTATAATTTAATTATATCACGTATAATTAATTATAATCAATTTATAATTAATCAATAAGATTCTCCAATTAGCTCCTATACGGTGTGACCCAATAGGATCTGTGTTATGTTGGTAAATAGAATTAAAAACTGTTTTAACCTCTATAATCATAGGAGGCATCTGACATCTGCACTATGACCATCCAATTACACAGATGATGCTGTACTGTACAACACCACGATCCAGTAAACTATTTTACTCGTGTTAATTCTTTCGTCTCATAGCTATCATATCAGTTTCAAGGTAGGTGTGTGTCATCCTTGCAAACTTAATCTTTTCTTGATCTTGAACAGATTATCAAATATAATTACTCTTGTAATTATACCGCTAGCAGATAATCTTACTCTACCAAGGGGCCCAGTGATGCTATAACTCGTATAGAGATACGATGGACAATAGTACTTTTGATAAACTATCACTACCTCAGCTAAGCTATGTATACCGAAGAGCTATCGTTATAACTGCGTTTTACCGACAGCGTTAGATAACAATCACACATACACATCTCTTAGTAGGAAAGATGAATACCTCATACTTTAGAATTTAACACTGAATGAAAATATTAATGACACGAACACAATTCCATTTAATGTTTGATTCGGGGTCTATCTAATATCATGTTTCTAGAACATATATCTGTGTGATTAAAATGACATCTCTTGTCAGTGGTCTGTAAAACTAGTTAAACTTTTAATCCACACACTAACCTTGTAGCAGTAATTAGTATTCCTACTAATTACCTTGGTTAGAGACTTTTAAGAATATATATCATTTACATTATGAAATTTCACAATTCCAATTAATGACTCTAGTCAGAAAAAGGAATGATTCATAAATACAATAATACTCAAGGCAACAAAATGACAGTTTATTAATCACTCAATTCATGAACAAAGCTTTATGATAATTTATCGTATTATTGACTTCTAGATTATTACAAACTAACAGTATTATGGTTGTAAATGCCCTATTATATTATCATATAGATGCACTACTAGAGTGACCCAAACACCATCAATTGAAGTGTTATATTACGGTTGTAAATGTCCTATAATCTTGCCATCTAGAGACATTACTAGAGTGCTCCAAACACTTTCAACTGGGGTGTTGTATTAGGGTTGTAAATGCAATATTATCTTGCCATCTGGAGACGCTACTAGAGTACCCCAAACACCATCAATTGGAGTGTTGTATTAGGGTTGTAAATCACTTATTTTCTTGCAATATATTGACACAACAGGAGTGCTGCAAACACCTTCAATTGGTGTGTTGAATTTGAGTTGTAAATGCCCTATTATATTGCCATATGGAGACACTAATAGTGTGGTCCAAACAAATTCAATTGGAGTGTTGTATTAGGATTGTAAATGCCCTATTATTTTGCTATATGGACGCACTACTAGAGTGCTCCAAACACCTTCAATTGGAGTGTTGTATTAGGTCATTAAATGCCCTATTATCATGCCATTTAGAGACATTACTAGAGTTCCCTAAACACCTTTAATTGGAGTGTTGAATTAGGGTTGCAAATTCCCTATTATCTTGCTATATAGAAATACTACTAGATTGCTCCAAACACCTTCAATTAGAGTGTTGTATTAGGGTTGTAAATGCCATTTTTCCATTGCCATATAGAGACATTACTAGAGTGGTCCAAACACCTTCAATTGGAGTGTTGTATTAGGTCTTTAAATGCCCTATTATCATGCCATATAGAGACATTACTAGAGTGTTCCAAACACCTTCAATTGGAGTGTTGTATTAGGGTTGTAAATGCGTTATTATCTTGTCATATAGAGACACTACAAGGGTGCGCCAAACACTTTCAACTGGAGTGTTGTATTAGGGTTGTAAATGTGCTATTAAATTGCCATATAGAGATACTACAAGAGTGCTCCAAATTCTTTCAACTGAAGTGTTTTATTAGGTTTGTAAATGCCTATTATCTTGCCATCCGGAGACACCACTAGAGTGCTCCAAACACCTTCAATTGGAGTGTTGTATTATGATTGTAAATGTCCTATTATCTTGCCATATATCGATACTACAATAGTGCTCCAAACACCTTCAATTGGAGTGTTGTACTAGGGTTGGAAATGCCCTATTATCTTGCCTTATAGTGACACTACAGGAGTGCTGCAAACACTTTCAATTGGAATGTTTTATTAAGGTTGTAAATGTCCTATTATCTTGCCAACTAGAGATACTAATACTCGCTCCAAACACCTTCTATTGGAGTGTTGTATTAGGGTTGTAAATGCCGTATTATCTTGCCATCTGGAGACACTACTAGAGTGCTCCAAACGCCTTCAATTGGAGTGTTGTATTAGGGTTGTAAATGCCCTATTATCTTGCAATACACTACTTGTAGGGCACAGAAAGTTCCACGACGTCAGGTTAGCTAATGGTGCGGATTTATGTGTGAGTGAGTGGAAATGCTCCCGCGTGGGTTCAGTGCTCTGGTTCTCCAAAATGAGCATAAGCAGGTCACCGAACTCAGGGGAAGACATATGTTTGCACAAAAATGTACTACAAAGTTTCAGTACAGCAAGCTGTACTTTTTAAACCTCGAATATACTACCGATGAAGACTGCAATTGCACAATCCCATCGTATAGTAAATCAGGTATCGATCCAAGGGACGATTCAAATATCAACCGGACTTTACTTAAATTAATTAGGTACTAGAAGTTTGAAGAAGGTTGATTTGGTTTGTTTAATTTTCCTAAGTTCAATTGAAAATTTGATTGCAATAATTAAATGACAGTAATTGAAAATTTGGTTTTTATCAATTATAAAAAAAAATGTTTCCAGGGTTTCTTATTTCATCTTTCAGTCTCTCAGCACCAGCCATGCGACCCACTTCCTTTCAGAAGCGACCCGCGTCAGGTATGACGCAGCCCGCGTGGGCTTCGAGGATAATACAACACGCTCTCTGTTTCTTTGTTGTTTCTTTGTGTAAGGTTCTACTGACCGTACGTAATGTTCCTAAACCTCAACTCTCGTATGTTGGCTTAATAAACTTGGTTACGGAAATGCAATTTTGCCTTCTTAAGTTTCAAACTCTAAACTCTCATTCATTGGTATTCAACCTAAGTTATTTGTCAGGTTTACTAAAGGCATCCATTATCTTTCGATAATTGAAAAGTTTCACCTCTCGGTTACTATTTGGCTTTTAAAGACCTACCTCAAATACTTGTCTGGTTGAAAGAAACATCAAGATCAAATTACTAGAAAGATGTGTACAGCATCTAACAGTAGACAACAAGAATCATTCAATCAATTTCAATCAAGCAATAGAAATAATACTCAAACAAATAAACACAAATATCAACTTAGATCCAAGTAACATGCATATAAAAACAGAGTTTCGGACTACATCATAACCCTAGAAACTAAATAAACTACTCAGACATGATCAAAAAGCAAATAAAACAAGTGAGAGAATAAAAAATCATGATAAAACCTGAAGAAGACAAGTTCCAAGCTGAGCCTCATCTCCAAAGATTGCTTCCCAAAAGGAGAGATATCTCTTCTTCCTGCTGTCTCCCCCTTATTTATAGCTATTTTGTGACTTGGGGAGCAAGCAACCAAGGATGGAAGGTGAATCAATCGAGATCTCATGAGATATTGCAATAAATTCAGCTGATGCATTTCTACAATGATTTCTGTGATTTTCACAGTACAAATTCTGATTTATAACCTTCCTAGAATGTAGATCTCATTGTCCTCTTTCCAGCAAGCTTTTATTTGCCTAAAACGGAGTTCGTATGACCAAGATATGGTCAAAATAAGAAAAGATGTCAAAAGCTAGAATTTCCATATTTGCTTCGTCGGCTTTCTGCGCGACCCGCATCACAACTGACGCGACCCGCTTGGAGTCTGCGCGGCCCGCGTCCTGCCTCTGTTTATGCTGTGAGTCAAACTTCAAATGGGTATAACTCATTATCCGTAACTTTGTTTTCAGTGTTCTACCACTTTTCGGAAAGCTTGCGAAAAGATCTATAATTTGCTTCATTTCCTGTAATTTAAATAGACTTCAGCAGTAACTTGATTATTGTTATAATTCTAAACTAAATTAAATTAAATTAACCTAAATGCATGGAAATTGGTCCAGTTATTGATATTAAACCCTAGGCAAAAGTATACATATTTCATGGTTATCAACATCCACTTGGTATTTCTTTCTGCATTCCTTCTGGTTCACCCCTTGTGACAACCTACGTTCATGATCAGTTGTCGAAGGTTTTATTATTTTCGATTGTGAGGACGTTTAACTCCCGATGGATTCAAGCCCCTGCCGTTAATTACATCAGAAAGACCTTTCGAGTCAGACTGAATACCTCGTTCATTCCAGGATTTGTGCCTATGGGTTGTGAACTGAATAATGGGGCTAAAAGGGCTCATGTATGGTTATTTTGGTCATGTGGTTGGTTCTCATAGATTTTGGGTCATCTTTGGTCAGTTGCTATGAAAATATGGATTTTATATTTTTAAATATGAGAATATACATGAAAATATCATTTATGTGTTCTTAATTTGAAAGAAAACATTTAAATATCATTTTTATATTTTTATTTATAAAAATATGTCAAGAGAGGGGCATTTTGGTCATTTTAGATTATGGCTGGGACTTGGATATGTTCAATTATTATTTAGAATTGTAGAGAATTGAATTTGGGTTCATTTGGGACTAATTTGAGTTGATTTCGACTTAGTGTGACAAAGTTATAGCCAAAAAGGACTTGACAGCACTTATTTATAAAGATTTTATATTTTCAGGGACTTGTTTGTACTTTTCCAGGGACCTGAGGCTGTGATTTGGGCTTTTGACAAGGTCTGGAATGAATATTGGGCCTTTAAGGGCTTGTTTGAAAAGGTTTTATGCTGACGGGGGCCTTTGTGTAAATTTACAGGGGCTTCTCTGCAATAAACAGAGGGGTTTATATGCAAAAGGGGATCTTATGGTCACATATGGACTTTAAGATTGGTGCAGAGCTTTAGGATTTGGGCTTTTGGGCCTTTGAGATGTGCACAAGCCATTGGATTGAGATCATTGGGCTTTTAGGCCTTTAATGAGTGCACTGAATAACAATTAATGTGCAGGGCTTTGGATGCCATTCATTTGGGCTTTGAGATTGGTGCCATCATTTTAATTCTTTTGAATTACTGACAGAGGGGTCCCAACTTGTCAGAGGGCCGTTGGTTTGGTTTGAATTTAGGTCATTTGATCAAAAGAGATGCTTTGAGATCCGTGCTCCCTGCTTTAATAACTGTGTTAAGGGTTATTCGAGATAGGGTTCATCTCTGATAGGTTGGATGCGGTGGATTCCGGCCATGGCGGCTCCGGCCAAGGGCATGGCTGTGATCGCCTTGATGTCAGGAGTTGATTGGTACCATTGTCGGCGGCTGAGGACCACCGGAGACGGCGGAACAGGCATGAACAGTGTCTATCGGTACCGATCAAGACTTAGATTGATTTCTATTGATTTCTTTGGGATTTCTTCCAATTGTTTGGTCATTTGAAGTTGTATGGAGTCACATAGGACATTAGGAGCATCAATTTAATCTTTGGAGGGGATTTGAGCATGATTTGGACTTTTGGTATCGGTTTCTATACTAGTTTGGTACCGATGAGTGGTACAAAAGGTTTAAAGCAAATTCAAGTGTCCAGAGAAGTCATTTAGATCATTTGAAAGGATTTATAACATTGCGGGGACTCCAATTTTGCTTGAATTGGACTTTGGATCAAAATAATACAAAGAACATACATTTTTCAATATCTTTAAATTAATTTCTCTTGAATTTTATGCAATATGTATGATTTTTATTTTACATAATCAAAGAGGATCGTGTCAAGAATTTTTGTTCCAAATTTCAGATTTTTATGAGCACTATTGCTCAATCAAAAGGGTTGAATTGGTCATTTGTTTCAAAATCTGCCCCTTTCGGTGACTAAATAACCGGAAAAGCCCCTTTTTCCGGTTATTTAGTCACCGGATTCATAAATTGAGACCGGTGACTAAATAACCGGGTTTTTTGTATTGAAATATTAGAAATGTTGAATATATTTCTTTGAAAATAGATGAAATACAATATAATTTGATTTATTAGAAAGAATGTGACAAATAACCCGGATCAACATTTTTCAGGCCGAATTTTTCGCAATTGTAAGAAAAATTAATATATATTTTTAAGTGTTATTGGAAAAAAAATAAAAAAAATGCTTGGATTCTGAGTTATTGATCCCGGTTCAAAAGTCACTTCTTGGTAAATACAAAAAATATTGTCATCCTTCTAGTATATTTAATTTCTAAAAAGTTGTATCTATTTTTGTAAAAAAAAACTTTAAGTTATTTAATGATTGTTATTCAAAAAATTTCTCAAAATAGATCCCAATATTTTTTGTATTAGCTAGAAATGACTTTTGAACCGTGATCAATAACTCACATTCAAAGCATATTTTTTTTTCAATAACACAAAAAAATATATTAATTTTTCTTACAGCCGTGAAAAATCTGGTCTGAAAAATATTAATCCGAGTTATTTCTTGCAGCCTTTCTAATAAATCAAATTATATTGAATTACATCTATTTTCAAAGAAATATATTCAACATTTCTAACATTTCAATACAAAAAAAAAATTATGTTTTGTAATAAAAAAAAACAAAACCGGTTATTTAGTCACCGGTCTCAATTTTTGAATCCGGTAACTAAATAACCGGAAAGAGGGGATTTGTCCAGTTATTTAGTCACCAAAAGAGGCAGATTTCAAAATCCCATAAAAACGTGGGTATATTGAATAATTTTATAAAAAATTGGGGTATTAATAAATATTTTTCCAAAAGACAGATCAATAACGCGTTGCTTATTCCAGAGTTTCTACTTAGTGTTTGCTAAATGCCCCCGGGGGCTCAACCCGGACCGGTCCGCTCGTGCCCGTGCCACGGGTATGCACGGGTACACGGGCACGGGTATTAAACGGGCCGGACCCGGTTTTTTGAAAAAAAAGCCTGTGAGAACCCGGACCCCCATACCCTTGAACCCATACCCGTGAGCCCGTGCCCGTGAACCCGTGCGCCCATGCCCATGCCCGTGCCCGTGAGCCCGTGACAGAATTTTTTTTTTTTTTACTTTTGGTTTAAAATTTGATTTTAAACCTTCCCCCCATTTCTCCCCATCCCCTACCCGTTTTTTTTTTCAGTTTATTTTAAATTCAAATATTTTTTCTGACAATTTTTTTATTTCTAAAAAACTAAAAAAAATGGCACAACAGGAGGCTAATAGAAAGCTATATTTCAAACAACAAATCCTATGACCATAACGGCATAACCATTCCTATATTTCAAACAAGCATGGAATTAATTTTGTCTAGAATGTGAGATTTTTATACGATCAGGTACCTTAATTAGGAGATACTGCATTTATAAGTGTTCAAAACAGCCGTCAATTTCGTTGAAACCGAATAAAATAGATAAACCAAATTGTTCTCAGTATTTAAAATTTCAATCGAATTAACTGAATTACAATGACCAACATAATAAGAACCAAACCGTTTAAACCAAATTAAATTTTAGTTTGTTTGATTAAATCAAATAAGAGAGATCAAATTTAAGAAAAAATAAAACTCAATACATACACTGATTATTAGTAATTTTATAGAAATAAATATAAAAAATAAAATATACACATTATTCAATTCCATATAAAATATGTAGATGTTTTAAAATATCCAAATCAAAATAGAAGGAAGCGATAATTGAATCAAATAAAATATAAACTATGCTTGAACCATTTAATTCGGTCAGTTCCGTTTAATCGGTTTGAAACATAAACCGAACCAATTCATTTAAACTGAAATAATTTGTAAATTCAACCGAAATGATACATTTAAATCGAAAAGCCGATCTATTTAAACTGAAATACTTCAATTTGAATGAACACCAAACAAATCGAGTCTTTGAACAACCCGAACTCCGTTATCGCAAACTGCCTCAACCCGTCATATTAGAACTCTGCCTATGTTATTTTACATAGCCGGTTCCAAGCCCGGAATAAAAGAGGAGGGTAATTTTTATTTTTTAATCTATTGTTTTAAAATAAGAGCTTAATTATTTTTAAAGTAATTGATTTAAGAAATTTTTGATTTATATTTTATTATAACAAAAATTATTGAGTTCAAATATACAACCATGTCAAATGAATTTTAATTGGTATGAATTTGGATTTATAATTTATTGGTTTTCAAATTAAAAAAAAAAACAGAAAAAAAAAAAAAAAAAACAGAAAAAAAAACAGAAAAATAAAAACATTAAAAAAACATTAAAAAAAACATAAAAAAAAAATCGGATCCGGACCCGGACCGGACCGGACCGCCCGGCCCCCCGTACCCGGACCGTCCTGCCCCCGAACCCGTGACGGGCACGGGTATTAAACGGGCAGGGCATGATTTTTGAAAAAAAAACTCGTCATGCCCGGCTCGTTGTACCCGTGTGCCCGTGACGTCCGTTACCGTGGCTACCTGTGCCCGTGCCCGGGTTTTGTCCGGACCGCCCGGCCCGTTTACCAAACACTATTTCTACTCAGAAATCCAAACACATGTAACCAAAATTGATTAATGAAATGAGAGCTAAACTCTTATTGTTTCTAAAAAAATAACACGTTGCTTACAAAATAACTTGTTGTAAGCAGCATGTTATTTATTTATTTATTTATTTATGTTTAAATAACGTGTTGCTTACAACACATCAATTTAAAGAAAAGAAAAAAAGACAAAAGAATTCTCGAAAACAAAAGCTCAAATAACATGTGTATTTCATATCGAATTTGCTCGGCTGGCCTATGAGGTCCGCGCGTATGGAACTTATTGGTTCATATATGAGGTCGTGAGCCAGGTCTAGATCAAAATTTATCGGCTTGATGTGATCCATTTAATTTTGTTGGTTGAAATTACTAAAGATTCAGAAGCTTAAATAAGTACTTCCAAAGTACATTCTACTTTCATATGCATTTATTTGTTATTTAAAAGATATTATTAAATTAAAAGTATAGATTTGTTTTATTTCTTAAATAACACCTGTATCAAAGTTGGTCTGATTTGAAAAATATTTTTCCAGTCAAAAGTATAAATTAACTCAAATTTGTACATTTTTTATCTAAAATAATTGAGCAGAATCCTTACATTTTTTATCTAAAATTATTGAGCAGAATATTTACATTTTTTATCTAAAATTATTGAGCACAATATTTACATTTTTTTGTGAAAATTTAAACAATATATTTTAAAATATCAAATAAATGTATTATGTTACTCCAATATTTTATATATGATCCCGTACCCGTATCCGATATTCATTGTATCGTCACTTAATGTAAAATATGTACCTTATTTTTTTTCTGCAGATATCAAGCTCAATAGTATTAAAAAATTATTATAGAATACTAAGATTTACTAGTGTTGGATTTTTTAAAGACATAACTTTTCGCAAATATTTGTGTTTCTAAAGACCTAATTTTAGAGTCAGATTTCAAAGATTAAAATAATTAATTTGTTTCAAATTTAGTAAAAAAAATAATATTTTAACAAATTTTTATCTAAATGTAATTCGGCTCAATATATATTGACCAAAATTTAAAATTGTGTACGATAGCCTGACTCAAAATACACTATATAAATCCAAACCAAATGTTCTTACTTCCAGACCCGGCATTTAAAGGAATTTTTTTGTTCGTAGAAATTATAAAATTCGGATGTACAAAAATAGAAAGAGTATCTTGTTTATATCAAATATAGTAAGATCGGACTCATTGAGTCCGATCCATAGTTTTTTTTTCCTTTCTTTTTTATTTGAATTGTGGTAGTGGGGAAAGAAAAAATTTATGGATCAAACTCAATGATTCCGATCCATAAGAGGGTTGATTTTCTGCGGCACAAAATCCTCTGTAACTATTGATTTTCTACGAATACATAGGATTTTGTGCCACATAAAATCAACATCTTGATGGATCCGACTTAGTTAGTCCAATTCATAAAAGAAAAAAAAAATTTAAAACGGACAGAAAATTTGCAAAATAAAAAAATTATGAATCGGATTCAATAAGTAATTACTGGAGTTTACTGGACAGAAAATTAAGTGAAGATTACTGGACAGAAAATTTGATAAAAATGAGGTATTATTTCTATTTCTATACATTCAAATTTTATAATTTCCATTAATAAAAAAATCTTCGCATGTAAACTAATTACTGGAGTTGTTGTCAGAATTACACCATTCAAGTTGCACTATGCAGCTGACATGAGTAACATGCGAAGACATAATCTTCACTTAATGCGTTGTTTTTGCTTTTAATTTTGCTGGGCAATGAACATGCACATTTGTAAATGCAACACTAGTGGGAGTTCGCATTCTATTCAACGCTACACAGCTTAGCCCAAAAGGGACAATTTATGATATGATATTTCGAGATCAGAAAAATAGTAGCCAGTCTAAATTGGTTGGTACAAAACAACAAATTTGAATACTGAGGGCCTGAGTGGCAAATTTCAACCAGTTCAGAGAATAACAGTTGATTCCAAGCTGTCTAATCAAAAATTGGACCACCTTGAACATAGCATAGTTAGATCTATACTTAGGTTCAATCAGACCATAATGGCATACTATCAAGTACTGAACTTAATTCTAAAATTTATCAAATTGATTTTAAATGACAAATTTAAACCATTAAAATTCTTTTATCTTATGAATGATGCGTCTACATATTAAAATTTTAAAGTTTCAAATTAATTTAGTATAAAGTCAAGTGGTCAAAATTAGAAGGTTTATAACTTAATTTTAATGTATTTATTTTTTGAATGCCTTTTGACCAGCTTGACTATGTATAAAATTAATTTATAATTTTAAAATTTTCGCATGTAGATGCATGACTTGTAAGATAGAAAAATTTCAACTGTTTAGATTCATCGTTTGAAGTCAATTCAATAAATTTTAGAGTTGAATTCACAAACGGGCTCGGTGAACTTAAGAACACCCTAGTTCTACTCCTAGAACTAATATTTATACTGATAACAAGCTCATTAGGTTTGAAAAAGTTTGGGTTGATTCAAGCATGTTTGAGCGAAATGTTGGAATCTTTATGAAATGGGTTTCCGCTTTCAGGGACGAATTTGGATATATATTAGTTAAAAGAATAAGATGCCATTTTTCAGAAAAGAACTTGGGGATTGGAATTGCAACTGCAAATCAGAACAAAGAAAAAAAAAAAAAATACTTTAGAAGGTTAGAAGATTTAAAATTGATGCAGGAGGAATTCGATAGAATTTGTGTTTTGAAGGTGGAAAATTTTGGTTGGAATTTGGAAGGGCCGCCAATAATTTATATCAAACTTCATGCGGAGCTAAAATACCACTAACTCTGTGTTCTAGAAGAGGGTACATATATAGGAAGGGGAGGTGAGGGGAGAATTCGTATCCTCTCAAGTTATCTGACTGAGTAGAATTGAATCGGACGGTCCAAAAATATAATTTTTAACTTGACACGTATCTCAAAGCACAAATAATGCTGCCCCCTACTGCCTTCCCGATCAACCACCGGCTGAAATTAAATATGGGCCGTCCATTTCAATTGTGTTGAGTCAGGTACCTAAGAGGATACGGATCCGGAGAGAGGAGAGGTGATCAAACATAATAAGTCCATATTTACTTGTTCTAAAACACTAAATTTTGAGTGATGAGAAGACGAGAGTAGAGAGAGGAGCTGAGCTCTATATACAAATTATTCAAATTTTATAACTCTAAAATTATAATGTGGATGATCTAACTCTATACGTTGTCCCTCTTCCCTTCACCACTCATGAATTTTTTGAAGCACAGTCTAAAGATCAAAGTATTTTTTTTTTTGTTTGGTTATAAAGTAAACTTTTAACTGAAAATAACCTCCTTAAAATGGGTGGTTAGAGGATCCTAAGTGCAATTTTAAAAAAAATGAACTATTTCTTTGTATTTGTATTATGTTCTTTCGTACAATGTCTATTGTCCTGGATTTCTGGATCTATAATAATATCTTATTTCAACATGATCAAGGTTTTAAATAGTGATTATCACGTCAAGCGAAAAGACTAAAAAAAAAGCTATTGCGAATAGCGTAGCAGTAGCGAAAGTTATCCTACATAGCATTTTTATTTAGAAAATTATATTTTATATTTATACTAATTATCAATATTATCTAAAGTCTCATAGAGCAATAAGTAACACAAAATTTATTAAGAAATTAAAATATTCATATTGAACAAGTATAAAGTCCAAATTATTATTCAAAATATCACTAATAACATCATAAACTATCTATATTTTTTCCATTCAAATAACCTAAGCATCATGGAATAAATTATTTATCATTTTTTTCTATTTAAAAGAAAAATCAATTTGAATCTTGAAAAAAATGATCTTTAAAATAAATTTTCAGTTTGGACCTTTATATAAAAGCCTATGTGGCATAGTGTGTGCTATAGCGCATAGCGTCTAGCGCAAATAGCGGACCGCTATTACTGTTATAGCAGTCGTAGCTGAAATAATGCACTTTTATTCTATAGCATAGCGTTTAAGGTCCGAAAATGCTATAACGCCGATATTGTGTAACTATAGTATGTTATTTAGAACACTGATCATGATATTGTAGAACAACTTGGAAATATTGACAACTTAATACCATTACAAGATTAAAAAATAATGGTAGAATAACAGCCAAAGGAGTTCTGTTGTGGATATTATGTCTAAAAAGAAATAGGTTAATTTATAGAATAATTATATGAAACCCTCCATTATCCTCCCATTTCTTAAGCAGATTTTAACTTCCATAAACTAACTTAACTAACTAGTTTAATTAAATTTATTCAAAACACTCGTCTTCCAAGTTTAATTAAATTCATAGGTATAAATACTTGGAAGATAATAAATTAATACTTGCATGTCTAACTTGATATGACTATATGGTGGGGTCACTCAAATAACATGGGAAAAAGAATCATACACGTTTTTAGAGATGAGTTTTTTTTTTTCAATGTCGTCCGCATTTCTCATGATTTATGAAGAATTTTGCGAATCTAAAACCATGAACGTATTATATGCAATTTTATCTTTCAAATTAGATCCATGATAACATACTTTCGGTCTCATCGTCACACAAGTATTTATACCTATACTTGTAAGTATTTATCCCCAATCGTGGATCCCGCATCTCTGCATCAACCTTCCCCAATTGTTCCTGCGTCAACCTTTCTCTAACAAAAATAGTTAACCACATAGGTATAAATATTTCGGTGCATAGGTATAAATACTTGTAATATTTGATATTAATACATTTAAATGTTAGCAGTGTCATATGTGAAAAATACTAGGTATAAATACTTAAATGACGAGGTATAAATACTTGTATGACGACGAGCTCGAAAATATGTCATCACAGATCTCATTTGAAAGATAAAATTGCGTAAAAGACGTTCGTGATTTTAGATTTGCAAAATTTTTTATAGATCGTAAAAAATGTGAACGAGATTGAACAAATAAAATTGAAGAATGAGAGTGGAGAGATAATTATCAGGACCCTAATTTATAAAGGAGAAATGGTAACTCCGTAATGGAAATTTTTATAATAAGTTTTACATCCTTTTGTTGTCAATCTTTACAAAAAGTTTCATTTATAAAATTACAGCTTATTTATTGTAAATGTAGTATGGATCAGAAATGTTATTTACTGTAATATGGTTAAAGGTCCTTCGAATTACAAGAAGAATGTTAGTACGGAAGAAAATTGTTGTTTTTTGGAAGAACTTTTTACCCCTAAATACATCAAAATTAACATAATTTCTTCTCTAAAATTGATAATGTCATATTTACCTTTTTAGACTTCATAAACTCACAAATTTACTTATTTATTTTCTTTTCAAATAAACCACACTTTAAGTATATAAAAATACCAATTTACCCTTCATTAAAAAAAATGTAGTATGTTTTAGAAAATTGTTAATTTTCTAATTGGTCGGTGTTTTAGAGCAATGTATTGCCTATACAATCATATAACCAAATTGTTGTTCTGTATGCGTGAGAAGTAGATAAATGACCCGTTTGTTCTCATAAACTGGTCAATTAAAAGACTGACATTTTATTCCGAAACATGCAACATATTTAAATTTTTTTAATATAAAGGGTTAAAAAGAGTACTTTATATATTTAAAATGAATTTTAATAGAAAGAGTAATAAAATAGATAAATTTGTGTGTTTTTTAAATTTTAGAAGGGTAAATATAATATTATGAATTTTAGAGGAAGAAATTAATTTCAAAGTTTTGGATGGGTATATGAAGTTTTCCCTTATTTTTAAGAGAAAATATGTACGTCTAACAGCGGACAGCGGTTGTGATAACTTTTGTACCTGCAAACTTTATATTCTGATCATATCTGCTCAAGCTGTCAAGCATGTGTGATGTGTGTTTCAAACTTTCAATAAACATAGATTTACCTGTATGTAATTTGGATTCTGTGATATTTAAAAATTAAAATTGAGATGGTAGGTTAACATCCTCGCGAATACCGAGGTGTGGTACGTACTTAACTTTGTTTTAATAAATTGGCGGTCTTGGTGGTCAATGACCGCTTTTTGAAGAGCTATTATTCAAATTAGGCGAAAATTGTGGAGCAAATTATATGGTTAGGCCAACATGAAATATCCCGTCAAAAATAATAATACATATTTCACAAAATTCACCGAAAATTTTATTTGCAGCACAAAAAAAAAAAGATAAATCAAAATAATCTAGATTCGAGGGATTTTCATATTTATCTGGAAATAAGAGAAAATTATATATAAATTTCACAGAATTTATGATTCGAATCAATTAAATCCATCACACACCACATATGTTGCTTGACTTGGCCATATAGGATCTGAATAATGCAAACAGTGGAGTCGGATCTATTATTTGGAGCCCATTTTTTTTTACAATTTATTCTGCGCATCAAAAATCCCATGACAATAAAATTATAATATCCTTTATAACTTTTTATTAATTTATATAAGTGGAGGGATCAGATGACACTATTTTTTGGTGACACAGATGACATCGTGTATTTTCAAAGTTCAAACAGTCGATCTAAACGGTTAAATATAATTGATATATTAAAATGTGCATGATCAAATTTTACATATTTTTTGTATTTTTTTTACTATATATTAAGATGGATACAAAAATTCAATGGTCTGAAAATAATAATTTTGTAAAATACTTAATAAATAGTAAAAAAAATTCAAAGAAATATAAAATTTAATTTGCAAGTATATTTTAATATATTTATCATATTTAATGGTTTAAATCTAACTATTTAGACTTTGAAAACTTAAAAATTACACGATGTCATCCGATATCACTAAAAAGGAGTGTGATCCGATTCTTCTCTTTGTAGAAATAAAAAAATTATGATTTATGAGAGTTTATATGAATACGAAATCCGTACAAGGAAAGGAGACCATTCCAATTTCCGACTGCTAATGTTTGTTGGTGCATGGGGACCCTTCGACATCTTTAGTAACACGCATCATGATTGTCGCTTTCCTCAAAAAAAAATAAAAATTCATGATGATCGCCTTTTTCTTGCACTCATGCATGCATGCTTCACCTTCAGCACCTCTTTTTCCAACATTTTTTATTGAGGTTTTAATTTGACCTTTTCATAACACTGTACGTGCCATCTTTGCATGCATCTCTGAGTCTGAGTCTGACCCACTCTTTTAGTACAGAAACCATCCAACAGACCGAGGGATTATGAATATGCAAGTAAAGTAACACAGCTTTTTTAGAAAAATAAAAAATAAAAAGAATCGGCAACGATGGATCCGACAGCGCATCAGAAAGATCTCCTCTGGTAGTCTGTATATCTTATTATTGGAGTTCCAATCCTGTTTACCTTCTCTTCCCTTTTCACCTTTTTTTCCCATTTTCTTGCTTAGTTTTATGTTTGATCTTTGTTGTCCCTTCCTTACCACGCTGGCTGTTTAAAAATAGCACTTATTAAGATTGGATTCATTACACTCATTGTAGGATACAATCAATGATGCACCATGTCTATTGTAATGGCTTCTCTGCGTCCAAGATAATGGTACCCTTGTGTTCCAGAAACGACCAGGGAAGCGACAAGCTGCTAGGTCTTCTCTCATGGCCCACTTTTCAGCCAAGAATCAGCATAAATTCCGGGAACACCAATAAATTTTCATCTGGCACCTCAATTCTTTTATTTTTATTTTTCAAATAAGTAAACTACTCCTGTGACATCTAGTACCAACTCATAACACATTCTTCCCCTCACTTCACTGCTTCACTTTCCCCAATGCTTACCCATTTCAGAACTCAATTTTAAAACCCAATTCCTTGTCTTCTTTCAACCTCTCTCTCTCTCTCTCTCTCTCTCTCTCCTCTCTAGCAATGGCTAAGTTATACTGCTCCCTTTCTATCTTATTCCTCTTCATCTCAATTTCTCCTTCTCTACAGCAAACCTCCCTCCATCCAACGGACCTGTCATCTCTCCATGACCTCCACACCTCACTTCAAGGCCTTCCTGGAAGCAAGTTCTTCTCCAGTTGGGACTTCTCCAGTGAAGACCCATGCACCACCTTTACTGGAGTTGTTTGTTCTCAAGAGGAACAAGACTTTCGCGTATCAGTTCTTACTCTTGGTACCGGTCTTACCGACTCGCCTGGCCTCACTGGTACTCTCCCAGACTCCATATGTAATCTGACTTCGCTAACGGTTTTAGTTCTCTATCCAGGTCAGGTGACTGGTCCCATACCTTCTTCTCTTGGTTCATCTCTTCGCCAGCTCCGCCTTCTTTCTCTGACTAACAACCTGCTTACTGGTCCAGTACCTGATTCACTTGCTGGGTTACCGGATCTACATACATTGGATCTTAGCAATAACAGACTGTCTGGCCCGATACCACCTTCCCTTCTTCTCCCATCATCTCCAAATCTCAAAGTTCTTATCCTTTCGAACAATGGTAATCTTACTGGCGAGATACCTTCCGGTTTCTCTACTTCCCAAATTTTACATCTTGATCTTAGTCATAATTCAATTTATGGTGAGCTTCCTATGTTGCCAGCGACACTTAGGTACCTGTCTGTTGCTGACAATTCCATGTGTGGTACACTGGAAACTGCTTTATCTGGCACTACAGTTCCTGATCTCGCATATCTTGATCTCTCCATGAATTCTTTCTCTGGCCAAATACCTTCATTTGTATTCTCCATTCCTAGTTTGAGCTCCATGTTGCTTGATAGAAACAACTTCACTGGTACACTCATTGTACCAGTGACAGACACACCTGTATCATGGACAGTCATAGATCTTAGTCACAATGGGATTTCTGGTCAGATACCAGCCGAGGTAGCTTCAGCCGGTGCCTTATACTTAAACAGCAATCGGCTAATTGGATCAGTACCAGACCGGGTGGTACGGAGCGTCTACACGGGGCAAATGACAACATTTTATGCACAACACAACTTCTTATCGGAGTTTCCAACAAAACCCGACCCGTTACCCGAGTCAGTTGCATTGTGTCTCTCTTATAATTGCATGGTGCCGCCTCTTGCTGGATCAAATTGTCCGGTGAATGCAGGTCCTCTCCAGTCCAGACCGCCAGAACAGTGTAGTAGCAGCGCTAGCACTGGAGGAGATTGATTAGGAGGGTTGTGCATTCAAATTCTTTAGAGGTTAGATGTTTTATTTTTAGGTTTTGGTGTTTTGCTTTTTTACCCTTGAAAGAAATTGAAACACATAACTGTACATTGTTTGAATCATTGTAGAGTGCCCCCTTTCAAGAATAATCTTCAAAATCTGCAATCTCTTTTCTCTTGAAATTGACTTGATTTTGGAGGGAAAATTTGACTTTTAGTATTAAGCTCTCCTAAATTCAGTAAAATTGCCGAGACACCAGTGAGATACAAAAAATAAATATTGTTTCAAGGGTAAAAAGCAAAAAAAACCAAAACTGATATGATTATGACCTAGCTGTTTTTATTAGGTTTGTATTTTTTTTTTTTCTTCCCGCTTGTTTGATTTGTGAGGGATCGGATAAGCCAACGGTCGGAAAGGTAAGTTTGGCTTCTGTATGTGTCTGTTTGTTGTCTATAAAACAATCATGTACTACAAACAAATATAAGGACCAATTTGCAAAGGAGGGCATTCATGTCTTTCTGGTTTCATGTACCGTAGTAAAACCAGTATTAGTAACCTCTTCATCTGCAGCTATTCTAAAACTTTCAGAGGTAATGATGAGATAGAGAAAAGCGTAGTTAAACCATCCATGAACTGCGCTCCGGTCCCCCTTCTGACCGTACCGGATTCCCTGTGCCAAGCATTTATGTTGTCCGTCTGAGGCTGTACAGGTTGTGTTTGTCCTGTGGATGTACAGTGCTACCCTATACTTTTATAGTCAATATTACGTTAGCTTTACATGGCGGAATTATTGATACACACAACTCGGATACTCTAGTATATGAGAGCTCCGTATCTGTATCGGGTACGTATCTGATCCGATACGCATACGCGTCCAATATAACACTGTTACATTAGTTGACATATCGGCTTACGTGACGTATCTTTAATTTTTTGATACGGTCTCTGATACGGATTAACTTGGTGGCATCATATCCATATTGCATTACTGCTGCTCCATATTGCTTTTGTTGTTAGTAAATAGTATCTGTTATATATAATCTATACTTAGCTATGGATTTGTATTTTAATATTTAATTTATATAATATGGATTAAAAACATAATTAAAATAATAAAATAATATATATTTGATAGACATATTGTATCATTAACTTTTAAAAATTTATGTATCGTTGTATATGTGTTGATTTCTTAACTTATTGATTCATATGAAAAAAATTAAAATGTGATAATTTTTTATGAGCACATAGAAAATAACATAGATTGCATCTAATGATTTTATTTTGACTTTTAAAGTTTTAGATTAGATTTTGAGTTATTAAAGATTTTAAAAATAGAGATATGATGGAGGAGGCACAAAAAATGAAGACATTTGAACTCTAATCTACATGCACATGCAAAATTACAAAATTAGAACTTTTTAATTTTATTTTTATAATAATCAATAAGCTAAAAACCAGGGTCCATAAATAATCCATCTGATATTTTTTTTTAAACTCTTAATCAAATAAAATAAAGTCGAATGTCAGGATTCTTAACATGAGCTTAAAAAGTTGATATTAGATTATACCTAACAAACCACCCAATTATTTTAATATCTACAAAGAATCTCCAATCAAGATTTTGAACCTACGACCTGCTACACGGAAAGTATTGTCTTTACTACTACATTAGATTTTAGTTCTCATCTAATGCTTTTATTTTTTATATTTGAGTTTTATTTTTTAAAGTTATTAAAATTATTAAAATAAAAATATAATAAGGACAAAGAAAAATATTCAAACCTTAAGTTATAGAAATTAAGAAATATTTAAATTCTTAACAATCTTTTTACATATATTTGCTGACAGAGATATTCAAACTTTATGTTATAGAAATTATGAAATATTTAAATTCGTAACAATCTTTTTACATATTTGCTGACAGAGTGAATCTGATCAAAAAAAAAATTTGTCAGGAGGACAACTTGACAGAGATGATTATCTGACACTGAGGTTATTATGACAGAACCTGTATATATATATTTTTTATTTGAGAAACTGTATATATTGGGAGCCCGCATCATCTGCATTAACTCAAAAGAGCATCTTATTTTCTCTTTTGACTTAATACATATTGACCATTTGATTGTAAACAGGGCTCATTCGGCTCTTGTTTATAACATAGAAGTCATTAATATTTATTCAGATTTAATTTGTTAAATTTGCACGAATCTTAAAGATAATCAGACGGTCCAAATACATTAACTCAAAAGATTCCTTTTTGTTAATGCAGAGGATACGAATTCATACATTGGGCCCGCTGATTGGTCTTCAATTTCATCGAACAGCTGCTAACAATTTATTTCTGATATTTCAGAACAACACTGTACACTGTACAGATAAAAATAAATAAGAAATCCTGCCATAGGAAATCCCGAATAGTGAATAGAGGAGGGGTGCATGGTGTGCATCCGTGCATGTCAGCATGTGGCTTGATTCATAGGCTTTGTATTTATTTACTTGTTTGTATTGGAGCGGCCTAGTAAATTGAAAATGGGTCGGGTCGGGTCGGGTAGGGTCGGTCCCGACCCAGGCCATGGTTCCCACAGTTATCGAATTTGGCAGATCTACGGGTTAGCACTCGTCAGGTTTGACAGATCTAATTTGGACGACTTGGTCTAAATCCGTACTAGACTTACACCATGTTTGGATGGAGAGTAGAGGAAGGAATAAGAGGTTAAGAATAGAAGGGAATGGAATGAAATAGAAAGGAAGATTAATATATTTAACCTCTTCGTGTTTGGATGATTAATGAGAGAAAATAAATGTAACTTTCATTTCTGTCTTATTTTTTGTTTGGTTGATTAAAATTTAGGAGGTTAATGAGAAATTCGGTGACTGTTGTAGGTTTGAGGAAAAAATCTTGTATGAGAATTATATATATAAAATATAGGGTTAGGCATTTGTGTTATTTTTTCTAAAAATATTTGTAACAAAATTTCTTTCCATCCGTTACACCCCAATTTGGAAGGGAAACTGATTCTATTAATTATAATGATACAAGGTTAAACCTTTCACCTCCGACATAATTTTAACAACCAAACACAATTCAATGGAAAGTTTTTGTTTCTTTCCATTCCCTCCCTTCCTCTACTCTCCATCCAAACAAGGTGTTATGGTTCAAAATTCACACTGGACGGTCTGGATCCATTTTTTTTTTTTTTAAAAACAGTGGACTGTTACTTGCCGAAACAGGATTGTTCCCGATTGAAACAAGACTGTTGTCGGTCAAAACATGTTTCTGTTTAGTCCGGTCCAGTCTGAGTTTGGTCCGGTCAGGATCTAGACGGGTCTCGAGTTAGTCCGATCCGAGTCTAGGCGGGTCTCGGATTTGAACGGATTTAGTGAAAAAATCCGACCCAAATCCTTGCTAGATCCGATCCTTAAATTAGTCTGGTCCAATCTAGAAGTCTAAAGGGTCAGATCGGTCCGAATTTGATCCACGGTTCAGCCAGCTCGGGCCTGGTTTTTTTAATACACTAGAGCGGCCCCAATAACCAGTTAACCACAATCTGCTATAAATCTAGACTGGAAATTCTCGAGTGGTGACTGCTGAGGAATTGAGGGAGAGCGTGCATCTGTGGATGTGTCACATGCTCTGTGGTCCCTCATGTGACACGTCAATGCTCCTGAATGTTAACTATTTAAGGATGTCCCAACGTACACATTCCCACTGTGCAGCTTACATAGGCATAGCTCACGGGTGTATTAGGCTCTGTAGCGTGTAGGTGGCCAATCTTTTCATGTAATAATTTGTGGCTGTGTCGGTCTCATGGACTTATGGTAATCCGCTTCCGGTGCACCAGGTTCTCGGTTCGTTTTAAGGCCAATCACCAAGTTCGGATAAATTTTGTTTTTTTGAGGTATATTAACATTATTTCCTCTACAGTTTGCTCCTGTACTTGTAAGCCTTAATTATGAATTCTTCGGGTAACTTAAGTACAGTCTGTATAAAAAAAATATTTTAGCAAAGTGAATCAGTACCAAAAATGTCGTCGTATACATTAGTTTGCGTTTTTCAAATTTCACAAATGTTAAGAAATTTGGTAAAACATTGGCCCATTACTCTCTGCCTTATATTTTCTTTTCCCATTCCGTTTTGATCTCTGAATTTGAATCACGGAGACGCGAGAAAGATGCAGTATCAGACAGGACTGTATCTTTGACAACAGATGAATGCACTATCAAGGAACATTATTATTCACACTTGTTCTATGTTACATGAATATGGGTACGAGTATCGTATTGGATACAATATGGGTATGGCGATACGTCAATTTTCAAAAATCTAGAATACAATACGCCTATTATATATATATATATTTTTTATTAATTATGATATTTAGATTAATCATAATTATAACTTGAATAAATTTGTATAAAAAACTGAGGCTTAACCTCAAATATAAATTATATATGATATATACTAGTATTTATCATTGAGATCATGTAGTACAGTGGCAAATGCTTTTGACACAACCACATGACGAGAGATCAAACATATATATGGGCCGCACCTCTTAAATATATGGGCCGCCTCTTAAATAGAAGGGTAATGGGCCGCACCTTTTAAATAATTAAACCGTGTCGGACAAAGAGCAAAAAACGCATGGATCCAAAGCTGTATCCTACAGTTTGACCACGTATTGGAGACTGTATCATGGTATTGAGGATACGCCACATAAGCCGATATGCTAGCTGGCGTATCGTGACTGTATTGGACGCGTGTCGGTATCTGATATGGATACGGAGCCTATATAGGAGTATCGGGGTAACATAGCACTTGTTCATTTGACGACTAATGAATGCACTATCAGGGTACATCATATTAACTTAATGTCATTATTAATTAATAAAGTTTATGAAATTGTCATTTAGGAAGACTCAGAAAAGACAAGATAAAGTACAGTACATATAGAAAACAAATAATTTCTAATAATTTAGTTACCGCCAACAACTAATTGACTGAATAATCAGACTAAACGGTTACTTTTTTACAACACTAACACAGTCGGTTAGTTAGAAATGTGGTTATCCAAAGATGAGTTTGAGTTCCTCACATAACTTGGCAGTTTTTGTGAAGCCTTCAAAAGAAAAAAAAATGTTAACAGTAATTTTTAAAGTTCTTATAACTGAGTGAATAAGAAGAAAGCGAGAAGCTGATTTTAGATAATTATATATATTTTACACACAGTTGTGGAAGACAGCTTTTGTAGGAGAAACCGGAAGTTTTAAACCATATGCTTCTTATCATGAAATTTACTCAGATCTCCAGATGCACCAACTATAACAAAAATTAGTGAATCTTCCCCGAAGCATCAAGTTCTACATAAACACCGTTGAATACATCCGACCATAAATTAATTTCTCTCCATTATTTTAATACCACGTTACACTTTTATTTGACCATATATAAAACGTGCAAAATCGTATCGAACTACAAATTTTTTTTAACGGAGTCTATGTTCCCCTCCGTTCCAAAATCATTAAAATATAAGGTTTCTTTTTTCCGTTATAACATATTATTTCAGGAAGAGGGCTCAACTGTCCTATTGTTTCATGCTCCAATTCTACTCTAATATTTTTAAGTTCAATTTTAAAATTTAAATAGATAATTCGAACCGTTCAATATGATATCCACATTAAAATATGAATGGAGACCAAATTTTATATTTTTGAAACTCTTTTACTATCTTTTAAAATATGTACAAAATCATTGTTTGTCGATGGTCCACAATTTCCTTAAAGACAACGATTTTGATCTCTAAACACATTCCAAAAATAGTAAAATAGTAAAAAATTCTAAAAAATATAAAATTTGATCTCTAAACACATTTTAAAATGAATATCATGTTGAGCGGTTTGAATTGTCTGTTTTAACTTTAAAATTAAAGATAAAAATATTGGAATGCGATTAAAGTACAAAACAATTTGACATTTGAGCCGTCATCTTTTTTCAGTCAAATATATCTTTGAATTGACAACTTTGAGCGCAGATGTTATGGACTTTGGTGGTGGTTGGTTAACTTTTTGACCCTTCAAAATTAATAAATTATAGTCAAATTTGTTTTCGTTAATTATCCATTATATACATATGATACCAACTTAATTATGCCTCTTTCAATGGGGGTCCCTAGTCCCTACTGTCTACTGAGAATTAATGTACTGACATTTTCCAGGAAAAGATGCTAGAGGATAAACAGATGGACCAACTTGAGAATTAGTGTCGAAATTTGTACACTAGGCGCCATCTATTCCGTTATATGAGATAATTATTTATTATATTTGTTATCTGAAGGTTGTGAATTTGGTTTACAATTCTGTCAAGTGCATGAATCATGGCAGCTGTACAGCTGTACCAAATTGTAGGTTTGTGTAGAGTAGATGGTTGACCACCAAAGTGAGATCTACCTCAGAGATTTGCTACATTAATTTAATTTAGATTTGAAGTCGACGACAAACTGATTGACTCCTAACATGAACGTGGAATCAGGACGGACCCAACACTATATAGGAGGGGCAGCTGTCTTTTCTGAATCTTAAGTTTTAGTAATTATCTGTTAGTACTGATCGACTTTGTTCTTTCTGAAATTTTTTTGTCTCTCTCTGAATATTTAATTTGTAATTCGGATTAAATTTAGTGTTAAAATCAAAATAATTTTTTTTGAATTATAATTGATAATTATAATTATAAGTTAAAACATCATAAATTACAAGTCAAAGCGTTGAAAAATATAAGACAAAGCATTGTTTTTTTTATCAAGTATACAATTAGTTAATGAGTTTAAATCTGATTCAATATTTTTTTGCTTCTGATGAAAATTCTAGATCTGTCTCTGGATGAAACTGAATATTATAAATCAATAGTATTAAAAAAAAAATTAAATGAAACCTCTAGATTCTTTCTTAAGGCTGTATAATCGAACAACGGATTCATTACAACCTTTTTTTTTTTCTCATGTATTCAAAAGGCCTAAATTATAAGTTACATCCTTTCAAAATTTTAAAATTCGTTCTATAATTTTTTAGAAATTTATTTAGAAATTTTATACTTCTTAAATAACAAAATGCGATCACTATTACTATTTTGCAATAAAATTATAATTTAAAAAGGAACCCAACAATTTCATTATTTTATATCTAAAAATTCATGTTATTTAATTATATATTAAATTAATTGAATTCGTGTGCAATGTATCATATCAAATACTGCAGCTCTCATGATGAAAAAGAAACAATATTGTAGATAAGGTCTAGAATAAGATCTGAAAATGAAGAAGATATGCACATGCATGTGATGTGACTAGCCGTTGGATGCTGATCTCACCTCATCATCACATCAATTTCATTAATTACCCGGGACCGTTATTCTTCTTTACTTCTTACACATCGCCACATCGGTCACGGTCAGGTCAGACAGCGCGCATCCAGGGAACGTATTTTCTTGCCAAGAACATTCGGGGAAATTTAAATGGAAAAGCAACAAAATCCGAAATTCCAAACCAATAATAACTGGGGAAAATATCCAGTGTACCATTCAAACTTTTAAAATAATTAATTTTCTCATTAAAATATTAAAAAAAATTATTTCCTCATTCTAAATTGAAATCCTTTCTTATTTGCTCATGTGGTGATTAAATCTAAAAATTTAATTTATAATTGTATTTTATTTTGAAGTTTAAATTATTATTTTGCCCCTATTTCAAAACTAAGATCTCATTTCTTCTTCATTCTATTGCTGGTAATGGTGTTTAAAAAATCTCTTTCTAATCCCACCGGAGCATTTTCTGAATACTCCCTTTCAATCCCAATGAAATCTTTACTTGTCTCACCTGAGAAGTACGACACCGTCAAGACCAACTACAAATCACTTTAAATGATGATTTGTAGTTCTCTCTTTGATGATAATAACTTTATTCTTATTGTAACTATTTATTTTAATTGATGATAATAACTTCTCTGTTTTCAAATCAAAGTATTAGAGACTACAAATTAAAATGTACATCAATTGCAATTGAATTGATCACTTGTGTGTGTTGTGCAGTGTTAAATCAATGTAACACATGTGAGGAACTTGGTGCACGGTAGAAGCTGAAGTTTCAATTCTAGCAATCTTGCTTAATATCAAGCAGAGTATGGGCTAAAAAGATTTTGGAGCCTAATTTGATTGAGCAGATCTGAGTTCAAGTGCGACTCAAGAAATAAAAGGACAAAGAATTCAAATGTTGGTCTCGAAATTTTTCAAGAAATTAAATTAGTTTTAAGTTTTTGACTGTAATATAAATTAGTTCATAATATATCCCGAAATTTTTTTTGTTACCACCCCATTAAATCAGAATTAAATAAATACTACTCATTTAATCATATTTTAGATTCCACCACGCACGGATTCTAATCGGTTCGCATACTGGATCTGCGAACCGATTCGGTGCGCAGACTGAATCTGCGAACGCACGAGCGTCGTTGCCTATGTTAAAGCAGTAACAATTTCAAATTTAAAACACAAACCTACCCTTGGTCTTGGCATTATTTACATCCTCTACCCATGCGAGATGTAGCATCTGACAGCCACTGATGTTGCATCTAAAACACTGAATATTAAATCTGAGCCGTTGAAGTGTGAACCCAATCCACATAACTAAT
Source organism: Carex rostrata (assembly GCF_964058835.1). NCBI lineage: Eukaryota > Viridiplantae > Streptophyta > Magnoliopsida > Poales > Cyperaceae > Carex > Carex rostrata. Next base: position 8,336,499 of record NC_135936.1, read on the forward strand.
CAGCCTATATTTGTCATTTCAATCCAAACCTGACTGGGTCACATGGGTCTGTTTTTAGTTTATTAGAAAATTGGAAGTGGAAAAAAGAAAAAAAAACAATCGGTGCACAGACTGGATCTGTGAACGGATCGGTCTGCAAGCCCAATATGTGCACGGGTTCGGAATCCATCTGCAGATTCAGTCCGAGTTCGTGGTGAAATCTGAAATCTGATTAAATGGGTGGTATTCATTTAATTCGAATTTAATGGGGGTGGTAAGAAAAAAAAATTCGGTAATATATCTGATGAAGCATGACATCTGGGAAGTGCGTGCTTCACAAAGAATGGAAGAAGAAGTTGGTCTTGACGATGTTCTTCTTAGTTGAGATAAGTTAAGACTTTACTGGAATTGGAAATGTGTTTTCAATAAATGTTCTGTTGGGACTAGAAAGGGATTCTTTGATAGTGACACCATTGACAAAAAATGGAATGAAGAAGAAATGAGACTTTAATTTTAGAAGAGGAGCAAAATAGACATTTAAACTTTAAAATAAAATAAAATTATAAATTTAGTCTAAATTTTCAGATTTAATCAACACATGAATAAATAAGAAATGATTTCAACTTAGAATGAGAAATATGATATTTTAATTTTTTGATGGAGAAATTGACATTTCCCTAATAATTGTGAGAGAGGTTTGTCATTAAACTCTTAACTATTTAAACGTGTTTAACTTTGCTGCTTAAAATAGACGCACTAGATGCAAATTCTGAATTTTAGTATGAACTAGGAATTAGGAAAGGCATGCATATTGATGCCAAATATATTTGTCAATCGTAATAATTTTTAAAAAAAAGTACAACACCAATATTGAATCATGGGCTTTTTTATATTAAAAATAAATTTCAAGTCTTCAAATTACACCACAAAAGAAACAAGATCCTTTTAAATTGGAATATTATATGTAGCTATAATCTTCACCTCCTAAATAACTCCAATCTGTTTTTTTTTTTGTCAAGTTCTTAAAAATATATTATAAGCAATGATACAATAGTCAAATGTATATTGGTGTAATACTCAAACAAAATAAGTAATAGTGAAAAGTACATTTTAAAAAGTTTGGAAAACGAATCTCGATAATTAATACAACTATTTGCAGTTATCAAAATGAGTTTTAGAATGACTAAAATCTCATAATATAACAGCTGATAATTATGTCTTATAACTATAATAAGTTAGTGCGCAACGATAGTATTGATAAGTGTTTGTCAACACAAAAGACACTGCTTGTGCATTGGCACGGATGAGCGTATATTTTAACGTGTACGAAAAGTTTATGGAAATATCCAGAGAGTGAGTCCATTAATTGTACGTAGATGATGAGTTTGTTTCATATTACAGAGAACACATTTACAATTTACTCCTTTAGTTTTAAAAAATATTTTTTGGTTACAACAAAATATATATTATGATTATTTTTAATTTTTTCTTTAAAAAAGACATATCTTCAAAAATATATATCATGAAAATTTACCGACATGCAACTTCACAGTATTATTCTATGAAGTCAAAAATGCATGTCGGTAAATTTTCATCATTTTTGAAGGTGTTTTGATATGTTAATCAGAGGTGCAAATTTGGGCTCAGAAGCACTCTTTCAGCAGTTCGGGCAATTTTTGAGAGCCGATATCTCACGATCTGTTTTGAGATTTTATATGAAACTTCACAGTCTTATTCTATGAATTCAAGAGTGTATGTCGGTAAATTTTCATGATTTTTGAAGGTGTTTTGATATGTTAACCAGAGGTGCAAAGTTGGGCTAAAAAAAAAAGCAAAAAAAAAATCAAACCGTAAGGAAATCTTACGATTTGAAAAAAAAAAAAATTCCAGACCGTAAAATTTCCTTACGGTTTGGACAAAAATATAATTTTGCCAAACATCTGGTTATTTATAATAAAATATTAATAAATTTGGGTATTTTTAAAAAACTCAGCCCCCACTCTCTGATTTTTTTTTTTTTTTTTACAAAACAAGCCCCAAGTTATTATGAATTAAATATTATTTTCGCAATCATTGCATATTAAAATATCTTTCTCCGATGAAGAATATAGCAAGAAATTATGAATTAGAAAAATAGTTGCAATTATTATAATAATTTGTATCCTAAGAAAAAAGAAAAAGAAAAAGAAAGAAATAAATATTAGTTGAAAAATAAAGCTGATAGTTTGATAATACTTCAAATTAACTTGCACTATATACTTTAGCTGCAGATATTTTGTACGAATTCATATCACCCAATTTTGAGTATAGATTCAAACCGTCCGATCTACTTTTGCACGATCTTTAAAGAAACTTTATACATTCTATTTCGAACCGGATTAGTCCAAATTATGATTGGACAGTCCGTTTCTAAACTTAAAAATTGAGTTACTTCAATAAGAAATGTTGCCAACCATTTCCAACTATAGTCACAAGATTCGCGAATTAAAACCGAATAATTTATTTTCTGGTGATGTCGAACTGAACACTGAATTATTCGGTTGACCGAACTTTGACCGAATTAAACCTGAATAATTCGCGAATTTTATGAATTTTTTCTGAATTTTACAAATTATTCGCGAATTTTTCTTAAATTTTTCCCAGAACATTTTTTTCGGATTTTTTTTTTTGTTCTCTTGCAGGATTGAAATCTCTGGGCCAAATTATTCCCGAATCACGAATTTTTGACATTGCCGAACCGAACCCGAATAATTCATTTGACAGTATGTTTCCAACAATTAATGTAAAATTGGAGAGACACAAACAGGCCATTTGGATAGTGTTCACATACAATCAGCGATGCTTCCAAGTTCCAATCATTTCCACACACGTGACCCATTATCATCCGGGAGGCAATTTATACAGAACAATTTTCAATTTTTACAGAACACTTTTTTTGAATAGACCATTTTACCCTTCAGTGAATTCGGACTCAAGATTGGCTAGGTATAGAAAGAGAATCGAGAGGATATGAACAGAATTTTTTATTTTTAAAAATAGATGAATTCTCTAAAAATTTATATCTCATAGAAATAATTAAATCGTTAATTGAAAACGTAAAGAAACCAAATTATTCTGAAATTTTTATTAATAACATGTAAAAATATTAAATTAAATTAAATGAAAATAATAAATCTTTCTGTAAAATTCAAAAAATAACATTTTTATTGAATAATAATTATTCAGCGGACTTAAAAATATCAATTTCACTTGATAATCTAACGGACTTGAAATTAAATTTTATTTTAATATTAAATGGCCCTGCTTGATTTGATGCTTTTCAGATGACACGTGTCATCATGATTATTCAATGCTTGGTCCGCCAATCAAGTGAGCCATCAGCTATATATTTTAGTTATTAAATGAAGGATAAAATGGTCTTTTCAAAAAAAATGTTCTGTAAAAATTGAAAAGTGTTCTGTATAAATTGCCTCCCCATTATCATTATGATGCCCGATTTATTTTTATCAATAATTTAAGACAGACAGAGACAGCTCATTTCGATTGACATAAATCCTAGTTTCTGGTGTATCCACGTGCGCTGAAAGGCGCAGAGATATTCATAAATTAATTACTCTGGCCTAGCCTAACCTTTCAAAGAAATCACCGAATATTCTCATAATCTTTTTTTTTTGAACGAACTGACAGATGCTGCCAGTGCCAGTTGATATATTAAATAAAGGTCAGAGAGTACATCTCAGTGTTACAGTGCTGATAATTAACAACTAAAAACTCGAATATTCTCAAAATCTTATTGATTAAAATCGTGAAGTGTCCCAAAATCAAGGATTCAAATCTACCTAAAAATCACCGATGGAGGAAGTGTCAGTCACGTTACCTAATGCCAAGTTAAAAGATAGATAATTAAGTATTTAAGAGCATCTATAATTATTAAGTTTTTTAATGCCACTACGATGATAAATTAAAAATTGGGCTCCTCTTTCGTCTCGAAGTGTGTCGCTCCATCTATCCTTCATTCGACAAAGTATCTCAAATTCTCTCTCTCCCACTTCACTTTAGCACTCGCCCCTGATTCATTTTATTTATTCTATTGTTCAATCATTGGATAAAATATTCAAAACAACTAAAAGACGAATTCAAAGAATTGGACATCAAAAGAAACACCCAGCAATTGGGATCTCAAAATGTAAAGAATTGAAACACGAATCAATATGAGATATCGATAATAGCAAAAGAGTGAATTTCCTTCTTTTTTTCGCTTGGGTTACGGACCAGTGATTAGTGACTGATGACCGGTCAGAAAAAAAAATCTTCTTTTTTTAGAAAGATATAGACGGGAGCGAATAGAAAAGAGAGAAAGCGCCAGCGTGTTCAAAAGAAAACATTTGCTTTTAAAGAAAACTTTCTAATTTAAAAATTACCATACATCCACGTTAGTTTAGCGATTAAAAAAAAACTATAATGTAGGTGCTTTAAGAGAATGCAAACCAAACCAATAATAAAACTTATCTTTCTGCTCTAAAAATAATCTAATTTGAGTGTCTATCTAGTAAAGATATTGAAAAAACAGTTTTTGCTTTATACAACATACAAACAATAAAACCAAAACATGTCTATAGATATATCTATGCTTTGATAAATAGTATCTAGCCAATTGTCAGGTCTTAAGCCTGATTTGGTGAATAAGCTAAGATCGATAGAAGATGCTTTCATTAAACAAGTAAAAATATTCCTCTTTTATATTAAGCCTTAATTGTGCCACATAATTAAATAATCATGATCAAATGTGGCCGGCAAGTATATACAATCTTATTTTAATTCGGTACGCTGCTTTAGCCTCATTTTCCAGTTTAGTGTTTTAATTTCAAAATATTTAATTCATTACTTTTTTAATTATTTTGTTGATCTAGCAAGTTTATTCCACTAATTTAATTTGAAGTTTTCGAAAACGACTTTCTTTGTTTTAAATCTAAGGCAGGCAGGAACCATAAAACTATATAAATTTCCTCTGATAATTTAATTCCATATAAATTATTATGTGGGAAAAATCTGTGTTGTTCACGGAACAAAATATTTGACGGAGTTATATTGATCGTCAAATACAACAATTCTTTTTTCCTTTTTTTAAAGATTGGAAGCTTTTATCAAATACAATAATTCGCTAAATTTGTTTCTACCTGTGAACTTTTTACCTTTTGACGAAATTACCAGCAAAACAATTTGTATTTCGTACTGATTTTAATATAAAAATATATGTACTTGCAAAAAATAGTAAAAAAATTAATGGTACAAAATTTTCAGATTAAGTGATTTTCTATCAATCTAAAAAAATAGTAAAAAAATTCTAAAAAATGTAAAATTTGGTTTGTAAGTATATATTCATATGTAGATCATGTTGAACGGTTCGAATTGACATTGACCGTTAGGATTTTAAAAACTCAAATACTGAGCCATTGCACGGAGGTCCTCTATGCTATGCATAGCTTATTAGCATTATCCTATATATATATATATATATATATATATATAGAGAGAGAGAGAGTGACTAATGTGTATTCGAATGTATATGGGCCGAAATACATACGGTCCAAATCCGAACCGTTCATCTTGTTCTCTATATTAATATGGGATTGGAGACCCAATTTTATATTTTTCTGAATTTGTTTACTATTTATTGAGTATTTTACAAAATTGTTGATCCAACGGTGACTTAACAAAACAGTAAAATCAGCAGCCACCGTTAGATCAATAATTTTGTAAAATACTTAATAAATAATAAACAAATTCAGAAAAATGTAAAATTTGGTCTCCAAGCACATATTAATAAGGAGAACAAGATGAACGGTCGAAATTTTGAAAAGTCGAATTTGGATCGTATATATTTCGGCCCATATACATTCGAATGCACATTAGTCTCTCTCTATATATATATATATATATATATATATATTTAAAAAAAAATCTTAAGCGACAGCAGATGGCAGATCCACTTGCAGATGACCAAATTATGAACATTGAACAAGATGCATCGAATGAACTAGCCATGTGGTAAAATTCATCACCCCTAGACAATGTTTGTACTCCTAATAAAACAAATCATATTTGTCAGATGAACAGGCCCAAGGAGCTGGAATAACTCAAGTCCACTTTCTAATTTATATTTTTATATCAACTTTAGTAACCATAACAGGCACATTTTTAATGTTTATTTTTCATATTATATTAGAAAATAAATTACAAATTAAAATTTTTCTATTAATATAGAAAAAATTAATACTTTATTTCATAAGCATACTTTACCTTCTTTCTTTAACAATGCACTGAGCGTGTCAATAAAAGTATTTATGGTAAAAGATTTCAATAAAACTCAGTATGTGATGTTAGAATTTTATATCTAAAACTCAGTATGTGATAAAGATAAAGTCACATTTTCACAGAGACAATTGTTGTTGTTTTTTTACGATTTGCAACAAAAATCATTCAATTTATTATTTCCTTAAAGTTACATGTTAATTTTTCCTCAATTCATTCAATTTATGTAATAATGACTTGATAGAAAAAAAAAACAATATGCCGAGCCATATTTTCATTGCCTTGAATAGTTTTCCTTCCATATTTGATACAAGCTTTTAGTAAGTTTCTATATATTATAATTAAAATAATTTATAAAATGTTAAATTGAGTTTGAAGAAAAAAATTACTTTTTGGAATCAATAATTTCATTGTTGTTCTCAATATAGCAGTAATTTTCCATAATGGAATGATATCATTTGTAAAGTGAAACGTTTTATTAAGAAGCAGACTTGAAAGTACCCTTTCTAAAAATAAAACCCTCAAATTGAACAGACTTGCATCCGAAGATACCCTTTCTAAGTAGTACCGGGTTAAATCTGATCAAAACAAGATATCTTGAACCCGAAATGAAATTTGATCCGTCAATTCCAAATTTAATATTTCCATGTCCGATTGATAAATAGTGTAAACTTTTAATCATTTATAAATCAGTTTATTCTTTGCAATGGAAATTTACTATTCGAATTTGTTAGAGCATCTATATCTCAGCAATTCAAATGAGTTTCTATATAATTGTTAACTAGTTTTTAAAAATTAAGGTCTTAAAAAATTTCTTCTCTCGCATCTCTGAAATTAATTTTAGAGTTTCTATTATACCATGTCAGTAACAAATTAAAAAAGGAGAAGCAATTTGAGCCAATTATTTGACTAGCATATAGTTTATAAACAATTTTTAATAATAAATTTTACTGCATAATTTTTTTTTTTTTTTTGAAAACTTGGTAGCGGCTACCAAGATTATATTAATAAACGTGATTACAACATCCAACCCTAGATAATACACCAAATATTACACTGAAAACTAAGTGACCCCTTCTATAGCCCCCCCTCCATTCACTTGATAAGTCCTTCTTACATTTGAGTTGCCACAGTATCGGGTCCACAAACCCGCATCCTCCCTTGCCCGATTAGCTACTAGCCATGTTGGCAGTTTAGCACCTCGAAAAATTAATTCATTTCTTTGCCTCCATAATGACCATAGAATTGCCATGAATGAAGTTGCCCATTCACTTTTTCTCTGACCTGTTGTGTAACAGTGATGTCGCAAAGATGCTTCCCATGTATCTTCTACTGTGTAAGCAAGTTGGAAGAGATGTGGAAATCTTCCCCAAACCTCAATTGCATTTGGGCATTGGAAAAATAGATGGTGAGCAGTTTCGAGAGGGCACGTATCACACATGACACACTTCAATTCACAGGTCATGCCTCTTCTTTGTAATATCTCATGAGTTAGCACCCTATCTTGAAGAACCAAATAACAAAAAATTTTAACTTTTGAAGGTGCTGGTGAAGCCCAAAGTTCCATAAATTTCCACTTAATTTTCCCAGCAGTGATTATCAAATTGTATAGAGATGAAGCCGAGTAGTGCCCTGTACCCGACCAGCGCCAACTCATAGCATCTACCCGGTCTGTCAGAACCGGTACCGGTACTGGTACCGTACCAGCAACCTGCTGCAGCAGGTCAGAGCGTGCAGAAATAGCCTCATTTAGTGAAATGAGCTGCGAAGAAGGCCGTGGTTGTCTATCACGAATCCCTCTTAGTGAGCCCTCTTCTCCCCAATTATCGTACCAGTAAGAGATTAGTTTACCATCACCTATATCCCATTGAATACACCATTGAAAGAGAGGATGAATTTTAATCAAGTGCTTCCAAAAGAACGAACCATCCACGAACCAGACTTTGGGCCCTTGTCTACGCGGTCGGTGCTTTCGTAGAGAGTTCACTACCTCGTACCATAAACCTCCTGGCTGGCTTGTGGCCTTCCACCACCAACGCATTAGAAGCGTACAGTTTCGTAACTCTAAATCAGGGACTCCCAATCCACCAAACTGCTTCGGAGTGCAAACAATTTCCCAATTAATTAATGGGATGCCCTTTCCATCTCCCTGTGATTTACCCCATAAGAATTGCCTACAGAGTCTTTCAATTCTCTGAATTACCCACTTGGGCAAGGCAAAGCACGTCATGAAGTAGATAGGCACACTACAAAGCACAGAGGTGATGAGCTGTAATCGGCCTCCCTTGGACAATAGTTTGCCGAGCCAACCTTCAATTTTATTCTCAATTTTTTCGATTAAAAACAGAAAATCTTGCCTGCATAATTTATAAATAAGAAACTCTCATACTTTTCTGAAACTATATTAAAAACTGTCACATCAAATTAAAAACTCTAATAATACCAAAAATGTAGATGCTCTTAGTTCGTTTGCTTTATAATTTGTACTACCGCATGCTTTATAATTTCTTTTGATCAACAATGTATATGATGTGTTATTATGTACAAATTTAACATCCATTTCGTTCGGATGAACTAATCAAATTATTATAAAACTTTTAATAAACTTACAAAATAAATATAATTTCTGACGAGACAATTACAATTTTATTACAGAATCATCGACCCATTTTTTTTTTACAGAAATGTAGATTATTAATAATTTTACAATTTCGTAAAATTAATTATATGTTTCAAAATTGCATGCCATAATGTAATTTAAGCATAAAATTAGGACCAAAGTCAATAAATTTATTCTCGGCATAACATTGAATTTCAAATAGACGACACTTCGATTACAATTGACAAGTATAAAAATATAATTTAAAAGTGCTTAATATACTAAACACAACTGAAATTAAAATTATAGAATTTGTTAAAAAAATATTACGAAAATCAATCATACGGTAAAAATTATTTTTGATTAATATATCAGAATTAATGATGTTGTCATATTAGCCTAGATTGAATTTTTTTTTATAAACCACAATTAGAAAAAAAAAAAAAAGTTTTACCAAACCAACATGATTTATTTTTGGGATCAAAATGACAATTCGGTCCCAAGTATTCTTATAATTTTTTAATGTATTTTTTTCCTTAAATTTGTGAAAACGGTTGTCTTCAAAAAAAAATTCGGTATCAAAATGATATTTTGATCTTATGATTTTTGGAAAATAAAAATAAAAATAAGTGATCATGTTGTAAAATTCTCCGAGCGTGGGTGGCAATTCCGTTAGTTAATGATGCTGTAAAATCACTGAATTAGCGTCAGAGCTTGGGTGGCAATTCCGTTAGTTAACGCAGTTAACACTGAATTGTCTAATTAAGGCGGGGGCGTCGCGTCTTTATCGGGTTTCGGGTGCGACTGACGCATGCACGCAGCCGATGGAGATGGACCTGGCACACCGGAAATTCGGACACGGCCCTTAACCCTAGCCGCCGCTTTGTTCGGAACGTCAAACGCCAGCCGTATTATTTTGGCCCTTATATGAGATTCATTGTGGCATTGTTTACATACATTCATTTAATAAATTGTGACCCGTGGCCCCGTGCCGGTGTCATAAGTCATAACTGTTGTTGTACAATGTCAGTAGATCGCTGCACCGTAAGATAGTTTTATTGTGGCACATACATTCTGAACTTACCGCCACCGCTTGGCCTTTTTTGTTCTCTATCCCGTCCTTTATAAACACCCTGAAGACGCTCCCTTTCTCCACAATCAATCCCTAGCTCTTGCTCTCCAGCTGTTTTGTGTCTCTTCTTCAAACGCGCCTCCTCGCTTTCCCTCTCCGCCTCAATCGTGAATGGTGAGATCGCACGATCCAATTCTCGCCAATTCTTCCTCCCCTTTCGCCTCGTGCATGCAGGGCTGGCACTACCGGTGCCTCGGCCTCGATCCGTGAATTCACAAAAAGGTCCGATCTTTTTGCGAACTTTTTGGTTAATCGATAGATTTAGTGGCAATGGGGATTAAGAGGGGACAAAACAAAGTGAAGGGGCGTGGCAGGCTGCTTGTCACTGTTACGGTGTATGGCAGCGCTGGACCACTGAGGTTTCTTGTCAACGAAGGAGAGATGGCATCAGGCGTCGTTAGAACGGCGCTTAAGACCTATGCAAGAGAGGGAAGGTTACCTGTGCTCGGAACTGACCTCGATGAGTTTCTTCTCTACCACGCTAATGGTGGATTTGATGGTAAATTTTCTCTTATTTTATTATTATTCGGTCTGACCTTTTTTCTGATTGAAATTATGTTGTTATTTCGATGGACAGGTTTTCAAGGCTATAAAAGAATATTGTGGTAATATTGATAATTTCCATATTGACCCAATTGTTATAATAATGTTGTTATTCATCTGAGTATTGGTTAGAATAGCATAGCAATTACAAAAAAAAAATCCAATGATTTAGAAACCCTATGCTAGCACAAGACAATATATTGGAAACCTTCTACTTGGCTCTTGATTCTTGAACATCCTAATTAGAACTTTAAAAATTAGTGTTCAGGTTTCCCAATTCCTAAAACTTGCACCTTTTTTATTTAAGTGGAATAATATTCACAAAAAAATGTTGTTAAATGTAGTAATTTCTAAAACATCAGGATGTGGGCATAATTACCAAGCTAGAAAGGTAATTGTGCTTGAAGTTCTTATAACTTGTAATTGCAGAGAATAATATTTTTATCTGTTAGTAGCTCATTAATGTATAATTGTTATTTTTTTTTCAGCTTTGGATCCAGGATATGTAATCAGCTTTGATGGTGCCAGAAACTTTTTCCTGTGCAAGAAGCAGATAGAAGCCGTCGATGAGAAAGTAGAAGAGAAGGCCATATCACGGTCTGTTGCAACCGGTAAAAAAGGGTATTTATTAAGCTGGAAATCGGGTGTTAACAAGGTTCTAAGTTTTAGAATCTGATTTTCTGGCATTATTAGGTGTGTGGTAATAAACAAAATAAAGTTATCTTGCTTTGGTTGTTTTGTCTTTGTTTCCCTGGTAGGGGAATTGAGTGTGTTAATTGTTGTTATTGGCTCTTTGGGAGGTCCTGTTGGATTTCAGTAAAAAGAGTAGGCTATTTTTGTGTTCTTGTTGGAGTTCAATAAAAATGGTCGTTTATTTTTTTTCTTTTTATTTATTTTGTTTTACCGACATCAAGGTATGTGCTCCATTTGCCACATTTTATGTTGTTGAATGAATGAGGGTGTGAACTGTGAAGAATGTGAAGAATAAGTTCAATGCTTTTGTAAAGTTCCAGTTTTGAAACACTTCATTATTGGGAAAGCTTAAACTTTTTGTCTAAATATGGATAGTTTATAATGCAATAGGTTGGTAACACTTGGTTTAGGTGCGAAAATGATGGGGTCACTTGAAAAATGGCGCTTTACTTCTCTGTTAAATTAGCACGACCTCCCTTTTTTTTTTTCTTTTTTTTTTTCTCATAATGACATTTACCAGAATTAGTAATTATTAAATAATGGAATGCCTATGTTGATGTCTCATGTCTGATAATATAGATGCCTTCTTCAATATAAAAAAAAATGGTTTTAAAGTAATGATTCAGTCGTTGTTCGAGAATTTATTATTGATTGGAATGTATGCGGTTTTATGTTGTCTTCCTTTTAATTTGTACAGGTGGAACTGATACGACCTATGATTATGTTGATTAGAATGTTTACTGTTCTCCGTTAAAACAATATTATTATAGATGTTTCATGATTTGGTTATTTTATTTTTCGTAGACTTTTATTCAACATATGTTCTTCCCTTCAGCCGCAAAAACAATTATAAATAAAATATACATACTGTAACCAATGGCCTAGTAGCTAGCTCATTGATAGCTAATTAAGATAAAAATACAGCATCATATTCTTAATTTGAGAGGAGAGAGATTATTTTTGTTTCTTTTTATACAGTTTTTACCTCTAATTGTCCCTCAATAATCACCGCCTGTTAATAAAGAAAATTAATTGACCGCATCACTATCTCTCTTCAGTCTCTCGAGGCCAATTATTTTCAACACTTAACTTTCTATTTTTGAGAGCAAATATAAAACCATTGAAGATTACCCTTAACAAGTACTCGGATTTTATTCCATGTTTGTGTTTTAAACTCTCGGTTTTTCTTATATAATCATATACTATAATCAGAAAAAAAAATTAATATTTTTATTTTATCATGATCACATTGATGAAGTAACAAATAATCACATCCGTTTCTCACAAATTAAACAAAGCCAGCCAGACAAGAAGAGGGAATCGATTCGGGCAAGAGGGTCAGCGGACCGGGCAACAATTTAAATCAATTCAAATGGATATGAATAAGTGCGCTTGGGTCCCGGGAATACATGCATAAACGATCGGATACGGATCAGATAGTGATCAAATAGGATTCTGATTTGTTATAATTTTTTGGATACGAATACAGATACAAATTGGATATAAACTGATATAAATATGGAATATGAATATAATTCGGATAACTAAAAATAAATTACTAATATACATTCTAATAAAGTATAACATATAAATATAGTTTTTTTTATTCATAATATGTTTGTTGGTTACAAAATATATATCATTGATTTAAAAAAAAACAAAATATATATCATATCATCAAAACATTTGTCACTAATTATATCATAATATTATAATGTTAATCAGAATATATCAATCCAAGATTAATAATGTTTTTTTTTTCTAAGCATATAGGACAAAAAAGAGAGTCTTGAACTAGCTGCATCAATCGTCATATATCAATATTGTGCAACTAAAAATATAAATAATAAACATAATAAATAAAATATAAGTAACAAATCATTGATATATATAGTAACTTAATAAATTAATTTAAGAATATAAAGTACATTTTTTGTGAAGTAGAGGTGTATATAGTAACTTATTATCAAATTTTCTTTTGAAGAATGAGGAGTCCATTTTACAGAATCATATCGTTTTAGTTTAAATTACATAGAAAATCACATATAAATATAAAAATATTAAAAAAAAAAATAGATCCAATTGACCTCCATATTTTCCAAGTAAATCTGCTCCTGTCTCTCTTGACTCTGGCTTTGCCGAATTCATTTATCTTCCAATTCTCAATAAAATTAGTTTGATCTCTTGTTCAAATAGCGTTTCTCTGCTTGATTTATTTAATTGAGAGTGAGAACATGACACATTATTGAGGGGTAATTAGAGGTAAAAATAGTACACCAAACGAAAATATTCTCTCTCCTCTCAAAATTAAGAATATGACGGTTAAAATGGCAGCATTCGTTGTAAATTCATATATCATCATTGGATTAAATGGCTATGGTAAGACAAGTCTTCATATTACTATTAGGTAGTATAAAATTTCGTCTCTTGAATAGTTGTAACTTGTAAAGCTCCTCCTACAAAAATAAAGCCTAGTTAGTGATCCTCTTATTCTCTTTCTATCTTGTCGTCAACAAGTGATATCATAAAAACATGGATTTTGTGCCCGCTATGGTCACTGGCGTCATGAAGGAGCTGTTTCCAATCGTCAAAAGTAGACATTTTGTTTGCACAAATAGTTAGTATTCCAGGGTTGGTAACCTTTTTGGTAGAACAGGTGGGCCGTCATGGAATATGTAAGATCGAGTTTACTGGGCTTAAAATTAATTGTGGGCCGAATAAGATATAATTGGAAAGCTATTATTTGTGGGGGAATCAAGGAACAAAAAAAATCAATTTTTTATATATTTCTTTGTCACCGGACCAACAGCATCCAAGTAGGTCTCGTCGATGCACTTATTTTCTATATATTTCTTTGTCTTTGGTTTTAGAAGCAGGAGAGAATTCCTCAAAAGAAAATTTGTCATAGTACAAATTCAAACCAAGCTGGGATTGCATTTTTTTTTGTCGTTCTAGAAACATCTTAGTTGACTACGACTAATACAATTTTTTCATTATCTTTTTTTTTTTTTAAATAAATAATTCACAATTGAATATGCCTTCACTGATTGATCCCAATTTGTACATTTATTTAAGAATCGCCAATGTCATCATTGACTTGAATGAGTCTAATTAGCTAAATATTAATAAATAATAATCCGTTATAATAATATTAGTCACATAAAGTGTTGGAGAAATACTCTGTAATTCTATATAGTGAGATACTGCGAGATATTGCACCTCGTAGAGTGAGATCCGAACCATCTATTTTAATATGACACGAATCTTAAAAAAGCTCCGTTAATCTAAGGTGGATCTGTAAAATAATTGATTTGATCGGCTTGAAACTAATTAGATCTCGTTCGGTACCATACCGAATACGAGTCGAGTGCGTATCCTCTGAGATATCTCATATTTTGCGTGACCGACGTGTCCGGTGCCTATTCGAAGATAGCGCAGGGGCTAGTATTATTTGAGCTTTGAGATTTGTGCAGAATGTATTTGAACGCTTGAGATTTTCTAGAAAGTCACACAAAACATGAGATATCTCATAAGATGCGATTTCATACGAGTCTGGAGATCCGAATTCTACCGAATACACGCTTTTATTTATGCATAATTCTTCATAAAGACAAAAGATCCGACTTGTATAATAAACAATAAAATAAACTTATAGTTTTATTTTACAAGGAAATATAGATGTTGGTGGTCACAATAAAACTGAAGTTTGTGCTCACAGCAAAAATAGATATTGTGAAGGGGTCTTACTACCGAAATTTTTATAGATAAGAAAATAAAAATATATTAAAAATAGAAAATATCGCATGGGAATTTGAAAAATGGGAAGACAGTAGGGGCCATGACGTCCTTGCACGCCATGGCACACTCAAGATCGTGAAAAAAAAAAAAAAAAAAATTTTTGTAAGTGAGACGCCATGGGGCAATCAAATCCAGGAAACAAAAAAAAGAAAAAAAGAAAGAAAGTGGTACGCCATGGGGCAACTCAACTCAGGAAATAAAAAAAAAAAAATTGGGATGCCATGGGATGGAACAATCCAACCCATAAAACGAAAAAATCTTGCATCTTTAATCTTTGAGACTTGTTTCTTTTTTTTTTTTGTTTCCTGAGTTGGGTTGTCCCATGGCGTCCCACTTTTTTTTTTTTTCGTTTTCTGAGTTGGGTTGCTCCATGGCATTCCACTTTTGAAAAAAAAAAAATTGATTTTTTTTCACAGGATTGAGATGTGCCATGACATCCCGTAGGGACACCATAGTTTGTTACTACCTTCTCATTTTTAAAATTTATGCATGAAATTTCTTATTTTCAATATTTTTCTTTTTAATTTTCTTATAAATAAAACTTTTGGGTCTTACAATGATGTTTTTTTTGTCAAAAAAATTGTTTTAATATCCACTACTTTTTTTTTGTGAGAGAGAAGTCCACCACTGTTGAGTGCTCACATAAAAACTACTACAACACTATATATTAATTTCTCTCTTGCTTGTTCTTTTGCTTTATTTGGATGGATCAAAATGAGGAGAAGGCATCCTATTTATACTTGCTATAAAAACCTTTAGATCCTATTTAAATATTAACAATTTTAGAAAAATTCTAACCCACTTGATAAATTCACTAACCTTTATGTACTAGCTTGATTACTCTAGAACTTTTCTAATCATTATAGTAAGAAATTTAAATTGAACTCTCATAGTATGAACTTTGCTAACCCTATCAACTTTTATTCATATTTAATCTCCATAGCTTGAAAGTCTAATTCTGCCTCTAATTTTATCATCGCGGTTGATATGCTCAAGGATAAATAGTCAAATTAAGACAATAATAGTTACCGAGACATCAATTACCTCCCGGCATGTCAGAAAAAAACAATTAATATAGACGAGACAAAATAAAAAGGTAATTATGTAGGTGTTACTCTCGGACTTTCAAGGGAAGAAAAATTACGGGACATTTTCTACACATATAACATGCATGTTTTTCAGAGGTGAAGTGCATACGAAGAAATTCGTTTCTTCAGCATTAACTCAAAAGAGAATCTTTTGAGTTAATGCATCTCAACCATCCAATCTGCTTTAAAATTTGTGCGGATTAGATCTGTATCTCTCTTTCTTATTAAGAAGCTTAATGTCTAGATCCTGCAAAGGTTCTGATTTACTGATTTTTTTTCGAAAGGATGCTCAGCCGTTGAATTTTCAGATCGCACATAGACGAATTTTCTAAATTATGCGCTTCAACACTTAAGCATGCACTGGTCGCACCACATATGATCCCAGCGCCCGTAGACCGCGCGCCGCACCCGTGGACCGTGCCTCTGAACAACGCACGTCGCCTGCGGATCGAGCCTGTGCACCACGCACCCTTTTTTCTGCTGAAGGCGGGATTCGAACCCAGTTGGGTTCTGTTGGTGCCAAAATTATTACCACTACACTAGAGTTCACATATGTTATCTTGTAGATAAATATAGTATTTAACTATTTTTTTCTACAAATTTGATTTAAATTATAATTATATAAATATCATATATAAAATAAATAAAAAATATATATATATATTAATAGCCGTATCGTATCCTTCATTTATGAAAATTACCATATCGCCGTATCCGTATCGTATCGTATTGTATCAGTATTATTATTGCTTTGAGATTTGTGCATCACGTATTTGAGCGGTTGATTTTCAAAAAAGTCACGCAAATAATGAAATAATAAAACACTTGATCTTCTTCATTTTATAATATTTTATAATGAAATAATTTGTTTCCATTGCAACACACGGATACGATGCTAGTTATTATTAAAGAGCCCGTGTTAAAATTAGACGGCTGACATGTATTAACGAGTATGGCTAATATAACATCAGTGTCATTTTAATCTATATAACACCAACTCCAAAATCTATCAAATCAAATTCAAATGGTGAATCCAAACCGTTCAAACCGATCTACTTCATTAGTTGTGCGTTTACATGTAAAATTTATAAGTTTTTTATTTTATTTGGTATCAAGTCAAGCGGTCAAATGTGTGAATTTTTAAGTTAATTTTAATACGTTCATTTTTTAATTATTTTGCCGCTTGATTTGATACTAAAATAACTCGAAAATATAAAAGTTTGCATGTAAACGCATCACTTATAAAAAAGTAAATTAGTTTGAATGGTTTGAATTCACCATTTGAACTCGATTTGTTAAGTTTTGAAGTTAGTGTTATATAGACTGAAATGACACTGATATTATATTAGCCATATTCTGTATTAACTCAAAAAATTCATTTTTGAGTTAATGCAGAGGATACGTGTTCCGTGCGAAGTAGCATCTGTCAAACTTCTCAAAAGGAATAAGGAAAAAGTGTATGTAAAAAGTCTGCCAAAAAATTCGAATTCTTATCACCTAACTACCTAAGGTAACAAATTCGAATTTGAATTCAAGAGCGCCTGGTTCGAGTCACGCGTGGAAAAAAATTTGTGAAGGTTTAATAAAAAAAAAAAAAAAAACTACCTAAGCTAACAATTTTTATTTTTTAGATGCAAATCGTCCGATTAGAATATGCACTTAATATTTAAGGAGCTCAGTGTATTTTATTTCAGATCAAATTAAATTAGTCCGAATCCTAGTTGAAAAGTCTCGATCTAAACAGAAATTTCATATTAACTCATATGATATCGAATTATCGACTAGAAAAATTCAAAGGGGTAAATGGATTAGTTTTCTATCAACTTAAAATTGGTTTGAGGGACTTTTGAACTGTCAAACTATTAAATTCACATTAATAAATTTGATATATAGAAGCGAATTTGTCTTTCTTGTTTTTTTTTTTTTCCTTTTATTCTCGCA
The DNA here is from genome assembly GCF_964058835.1 of Carex rostrata. Lineage (NCBI taxonomy): Eukaryota > Viridiplantae > Streptophyta > Magnoliopsida > Poales > Cyperaceae > Carex > Carex rostrata. The sequence goes on from NC_135936.1 coordinate 8,354,584, forward strand.
ACTTGTAGATGCAATGTTTTTTCTTTTTATTTTAAATTAGAAGCTAATACTGGACTTCGTTTTCATTTTTCAAGATAGAGATTATATTTTAAGATAAAAATGTAGAACAGTTTTTTTCTGCTCTAAATTTTGTCAGAAATTGAGGATTAAAGTCGAAAAAGAAAAGTATAGATTTCAGAATTGGAAGAAGAGTTAGACATTTTGGATTTTTTTTCAAATAGAACTGTTTTTAATCATTTTAATTTTAATGGAACAAGCATTGTTTGTGGTAAAGTTATAAAAAAAGACTCCACCGATCCTAGGAGGTAAAAAATCATTTTCTCCACCGATCTCTAAGATCAGTGGAGCCATTTTCAGACCACCGATAGTGCTAATTTTAGATAAATTTGAAGTTTTTTGCTCCACCAATAGTATTGATTGTAGATAAAAAATTAAAAAACAGTTATATTTAAAAAAAAATCTTTTAGTATCGACGATTGCAGATATTCATTTTATATGATCTTTCATCTTTATTTTCTAATTTTTCTATGTGCAGTCATTGGATACAAATTTTAACAAAGAGATTTTAATTCATGCAACACACACAAATTATATGAAGTACAAAGTTAAACCAAGCTGGGATTGCAAATTTTTGTTGTTCTAGAGACATCTTAGTTGACTACGACTTGTCCAATTTTTCGTTGACACTATTAAAAAAAAAAGATTTCACAATATAAATTAGACGAAAGTGCAAGGCTTGATCCCCAAGAACTATATATTAATGTCACAATTGGGTAATACTTAAATGCAAATTGCGTGGGAATTGGTGCTGATTTAGTCCATTATTGATAGTTGCGAATTAATTAATTAACATTAGCTAATTTTACAGTTTTATATTATAATACTTAACAATATATTTGGTAGGAACTGACACTGATGTGACTTGTTCATACAAATTTCAGAATGAGAGGGTTCCAATGCCTTATTTTTTTTATACCTCATGATACCTCATATTTTATATCTTCATTTTCTTCGTATTCAAAGTCTAAATTGTCGATATGAACTATTCAACATGATATCCATACTAAAATATGGTTAGGAATGAAATTTTTTTACTAATTTTTAAGATGGATAGAAAATCACTGTTTTTTGAACAGTTCAAAAACAGTGATTTTGTACCTATCTTAAAAAATAGCAAAAAAAATTTCAAAAAATATAAAATTTCATCTCCATGCATATTTTAGTATAAATATTTTGTTGAACGGTTCGGATCGACAGTTTGGACTTTGAAAACGAAAATATAAAATATGAAGTATGATGAGGTATGAAAAAAATGAGGCATTGGAACCCTCCTCTACAAAGAATAAAATAAACTTAATTACGCACTATTTTTTTATAATAATTAATCCATATCACCAGATCAGGTAATATAATTTTTGAGTTCAAATTAGAACCGTTCAATCTGTTTTGATATAAATAATAAAGGAAGTCAGTGCATTTTACCGCAGACAAGATTAATCTGAATTCTAATAGCGGACAGAATAATTTTATTGAAATCATGTTATGTTATGTTATGTTACATATATAAATGCATGTATGTTGAACGTAGTAGCGGTAGTGGTGGGCCAGGCAAGGGAATTGGGTGAATGGTGATGATGATGAGCGATTTGTGTTTCGATCGGATCCTCTCCAATCTCCAGTGAAGTCATTAAGAGGATACATATACGTTATTAAAAATCTGAACTGTTGTTTCAAGATCGAACAACCAATATAAATTCAGATCTTTCCTATTAAAAAATAATAGGAGTTGCACAACAAATTAATTACTGTACAGTTGTACACGAACCATTTGGTAGCTGGTCCGGAGATATTAAAGTAGAGGATCATGGCGCTGGGGCGGTTGCGGTTGGTTGGTGCTTCCATTGTCATCTCGTATTAAAAGCTTAAAGAAGTCGGAATCTATCGGTAACGCGTAGCGTAGTGGGATTAATGCCCTCCGATCCCCTCCATCGCATGGTAGCTGATGTGACTGTAGGGGCTGCTTTAAGATTTGTGCCATACTGAAAGAACGGTCCTGATTTTCAGCTTGCACCTCAGATAGATACCTGGGTTGATACGGATTCCCAATTCCCATCGTATGGAATCAAAACAGATAAAATCTGATCTGAACAGATTATGTAGAATCTGTCCCCACCTAGGCACATACGCATACGCTACGCACAAACAGTAGTAAACACCTTTCCTAAAATTGATTGCCAAACACCACCGACTTTTTGGGTACCAATAAATAATAATTTTTTGACATATAATAATAAGAGGAGGGTTCAAATGCCTTCATTTTTTGTGTCTCCATCATACCTCCATTTTTAAAAACTTAAATAACTCAAAGTTTAAAACTTAAACGTTAAAATAAAACCTTTAGATGTGATCTATGTTATTTTCTCTATATGTTCATAAAAAATTATCACATTTTGATTTTGCTTTTATGTGAATCAATAAGTTAAAAAATCAACGTTTAAAAATTATCCACATTAGTATACATTTTTACAAGCTCAAGATGATAACCAAAACAAAGTTGAAATGCCTTAATTTTTTACACGTGTATAGATAAAATGATTTAGTTCATATCCAACGGTTTTATTTTGAATTTTAAGATTTAAATTTTGAGTTATTAAAGTTTTTAAAAATGGAGGTATAACGGAGGCACAAAAAATGGAGGCATTTGAACCCTCCTCTAATAATAATACACCATCTTCATTTTTAAAAATTAGTAAATTACCACTATATCCTTAGCTTGGGTCTGTTCATTTGTAAGGATAGTTTCGGCAAAGTAATTCATCTAATTATTTTATGGAGGAAATTGAAAAGAATTTTCATGTATATTTATAAGGATTTTTTTTTTTGTTCGTTCGTTTTAATGGAAATGGAAACGTAATATAGTTTATATGAGCTATTCATGTTATTATTTTAATATAGAAAGCTATTCATGTTAAAAAAACTAATCAAATTATCATTAAAAATGCAATTTAATTTTTGAGACATAGCAAATGCAAAAAAAGATTAATCTAAAAATAACATGCAAAATGAATTAATAATTTGACATTATGAAAAAAAAGCGGAGTCAGACTTTCAAAATATAGTAATATTCATAATATTTTACTCTAAATTATATTAAAGAACTACACAATAATACAAAAAAGAAGAAGAAGATGAATTGACTCCCATTCAATTAACATAACACCGCCTCTAAAAAGAGTACTCATAACACCAAAGCGATTAATGTCTATGGTTATGTATAATATTATTTTTGAAAAGAAAATGCGAAGGATTAAGTTCTTAGTTATATATTTATATCCATAAAAAAGATCTGCATTCGAAATTTAAACCTATAATATTCAATAAGAAAAATATTTATATCTAATTAGTAAATTAAAGATCGAATTTGAAAGACAGTTATTTTGTTATACACAAATTTGAAAAGAAATGAATGAATAGATTTAAAATAACTGAGTCAAGAGATTTAAAAAAATCACAGCAGATTTATATCTAACGGAATCCGAATCTGCTGTAATCCCGAAAGGGATTACAGGACCCTGAAATTCCAATATCAACCCTTCAAATATTTTCTGCACGGATCTAAAAAAAAAGTAAGTTTTCATGCACAAATCTCGAAAAATACTAACGGTTCAGATTGGGATCTCAGGGTCCTGTAATTCCCCGAGAATTACAGCAGATTTATTTTCGGTTTAAAGTCGTTGAATTGAACGCCTGTTATTGGAGAAGTTTCTGGATTAATTTATGGAAAAGGAGAGCAAGACGTGGAAGAAAAGGGCAGCTACTTTAGAATTTTTCCGCTAGAAAGAAAAAATCATGGAATAAAGTAATTTTATTGAGAGAATTAGCCTGGTCAAGTCAACTGTCCACTGGACACTCGTCAATAAGCACCTGCCTTGTACATTACGTCTTGTCTTGTAGGAATCCTCCGAAAATGAATGATTTCGGCCACATAATAGTTATCCGGAATAGTTCGGACTCCAACTCATCAACTCATTTATCTAAATAAATAAATGTTAATAACTTTTTAAATTTTTTTAGACTTTCTATAACGCACGTCAGTAACAAATGTTACGTAATTTTTTTAATATTTATGTCAAACTAATTTCTTGGTTCAGATCTATACTATCCGCAATAGCCCAAAGTTTTACTGGATTCAAATTCTTAAGATAATTTCAAATTTTGAGTATGAATTAAAAATGTTTGAATTATTGCATCAAATATTACGGAGATAACCTACATACATCTAATCTAATCTAGGTACGTCGTAACGCCGCTCAACTATATATTTATATATATATTTTTTTCAGAAGGTGACATTAACCGATTTTTTTATTTTTATCCAAAAATTAAATTGAATTTTAAAAATTAACCGAACCGGCTGTCAAATTTTAAAACTACCCAAACCGGTTAACCGTTAACCGGACCAAATTTCCGGTTAACGGTTAACCGGATCCTTTTAAATGGGTTCGGTTAACCGTTAACCGGAAATTTGGTTTCGGTCCGGTTAACGGTTAACCGGATTTGTTGGTTCGGTTAATGGTTTAGCGGAAACATGGGTTCGGTTAGCCGTGAACCGAAAAGAACGGTTCGGTTAACCGTGAACCGGACAGCCATTTTGGTTCGGTTTTTGGTATACCGGAAATATTTTGCTCTATATATATCAATCCGACGGAGCGTTGTTTGAGAGACGAACGGAAGAAAAAAAAAAAAAACCAGTTTGAGATACGAACGGAAGAAAAGAAGAAAAAAGAAGGTAATATTTTTTTATTTATAATTAATTTGTAAATTATATAAGTTAATTTTTTAACTATCGATTTTTGAAATTTTTTTGTTGGAGAAGAAGAAGTTAAAATATGATCTCCAACCAAAACACAACATATTATAACCGTAATATTTGCATATATTACTGTTATTCAATATGTACCACAATTTTTTTTTTGACCAACTTGTTATAAATAAAATAAATTAACAAATGATTCATTATTGTTATAAAAAATATAAATTGAAAGTAATGGAGAAATAATGTTACTTATTATTTAATTTATTATAAATTATAGTTTATTATTTTTTTATAATCAATTTTATTTAATTCAGAAAATATTCAAAACAGATAAAGAATACTGATTTTTTTATAAATACTCAAAATTAATAACAAATTACGGATTCTATTTGTTTGAAAACTTGGTAGTAGCTACCAAGGTTCCAAAATAGTTTAGAATATGACAAAAAAATTCTAAAATGATTTAGAATTGTTTTAGGAACCCTTACGGAGCTCTGACTGTCTGATCAATCGGCTCTTCGATTCAGGTATTTAGTATTTTTTATTTATTTTAATTGATAATATAATTAATTAGTTCATTTTAAACGGTTCAGAATATTGTCGAAATAATTTAGAATTTTTTAGAACATTCCAAAATGGTGTAGAATAATTTAGGAATATCCAAAATGGTCCAGAATAATTTAGAAAAATGTAAAATGATATAGAATAATTTGTAGAGGTCCAGACAAGTTATAATTACTTACATGTTGTTATTTTTTAAATTGCCAGACCAATCGAAACTAAAAATGACAACCATTTGTGCGAAAATTTTTATTGGAGGGGAAATCCAATACAATGATGACGGGGTCTTTTACAGTACCCGAGCTAAATACTCATTACCGCTAACCGTGAACCACAATTTTGATTATCTTCAGAATGAGATTTATAAATTTGTTGGGTACAATGCTAGTCAAGCAAATCTGGAAATTCAAGCCAGGTTTAATATGTCCACCGATGGACAACATGACTATCAATTAGTACCGGTAATGGACCAACAATCGTTCGAATTCATGTTAGGAATTGTGTCGTCTTTTTCACAAAGGTTACCGATTCTAGAGTTATATGTAGAATTGGAACTGAACTGTACCAGTCAGATTCCTGAACCTCGATCCCGACCCAATACCAGTTAGATCCCGACCCAGTACCGGTCGGCACTCTGTGGATGTACCAATGAGACACCACCCAGTATCGGTAGCAACTCTGTGGATCAACCAGTTATACCCCGACTCAGTACCAGTCGAAACTCTGTGGATTTACCAGTTAGACCCCGACCCAGTACCAGTCGGGTCCGTAAACAGGTACGTGATTATTCGCATGTACCTGTGGATGCAATTGATTCTGACAGTTTGGAAAGTGGAGATGAGATGCTCTCAGATGAGTCATTGGGTTCCGACGATGATATTGAACCGCTCAGCCAGTCACAATCAAAGTCTCGTCAAACAAAATCCCGTCAATCACAGTACCCGATAACTGGTCGAGAAAATATGACACATCCGGTTGATAGTTTCAATGACATATCCGGTTTTCGGCCTGCGGATGTCAATTTTTTCGGCAGCTCAAAAAAAACATTCGATAATTCGTTGGCTAAGGATGTAGTTTATGAGTCAAAAACGGCTCTAAGGATAGCAATCAATGAGTTCCATCTCGATAAGAACTGTGAGTGCAAGATTCTTAGAAGCGAACCCAGACGTTACGAGGTGGCGTGCAGAGATGTTTTTTTGTAAATTTAAGTTATGCGCCAAGCAAAACGGTCTTTCAGAATCTTGGATTATTACCAAACAAGCGTATCCTCATACGTGCAGAGTATCAGCAACACGTACTGATCATTGTCAGCTGACAGCAGAGATGGTTGCCCTTGCGATTGATAAGACTATTAGAAGGGATGTGTGCTCTCCTATAAATCCTATCCGAGATATCGTAATGCAGAAATATAATAAGGTAACCCCCAAGTACAATAAATTATGGAGAGGCCGTGAGCTTGCTATTGCAAATCTGTTTGGGAGTTGGGAGAACTCGTACAACTTGCTTACTCCACTATTAGAAGCCATCAAAAGAAACAATCCAGGAACCAAGTATTGTGTGATCTCGACCCCGATTGATGGAGAAACTGACAGGCTTTTCCACAGAGCGGCATGGGCATTTGGAGCTTGTATTGCAGCGATACCGTTCCTCAGACCAGTGATTAGTATCGATGCATGTTTCATGTCGGGACGGTACCAAGGTAGGCTGCTGATGGCATGTATGTACGATGCCGAAAATCAATTACTTCCAGTGGCTTTTGCAATTGTGGAGAAAGAAAGTGCTGACAACTGGGGTTTTTTTATGAGATGGTTGAGGCTAGAAGTAATTGGAGATAATCGATTCTTTTGTGTCATATCTGATAGACATTTGGTAATTAAAGCCGTGTTCCAGGATCCAAATCTCGGGTGGGATGAGACTACCGATCAATGTGTGCACCGGTATTGCTCTCAACATGTTGCCGAAAATCTCTACAAGCACGTGGGCCGTAAGAGAGAGGTTAGCGATAGGTTCATAGCTGGGGTGAACAAATGCAAACCTAGGAGGTTGCAGGAGATGTTACAAGACTTTGAAATTGGTTGTCCGAAGGCTATCGACTACCTTAACAAGGTGGGTAAGAGGAACCCTAATGATGAAGACGAGCTTCCATGTCCAGAGAAGTTGTATCAAGCAGAGGACGGAGGTCACCGATGGGGGATAATGACAACAAATGGGTCAGAGTCACTGAACGCCGTGTTCAAAATTAGTCGGCGATTACCGGTTGCAGCGGTCGTGGAGGACACGTTTTATAAGTTGAATAAGTGGTTTTTTGACCGATGGAACAAAGCTCAAATGAGATTTCAGGATGGTCAGGTGTGGTCCGACAGGGTAACTAAGTTATTGCAAAAGCGTATCGAAAAAGGAAGGGACATGACTGTGATTCCTTACCACTTCAGCATCTGCTCGTCGCGATCTGCCGGTAGCTTCCCAAATCGTTCACGAAACTTAGATTTCAGGAAAGTCAACTCCATGCTTCTTTCATTTCTCTCTATGCCCCGTTTTTTCAAAAGTTCACTCTGCTCATGCTCTTTGATTCCTAACAATTCGAAGAGCCTGCCTTTTGCATTCCTCCCGTCTGTACTCCCCGTCACTGGGACTCCCGTAATAGGCAAACCCCATAAACAGCTCACATCCTCCAAAGTAACTGTAATTTATCAAATAAAAAAATATAAATTTCTTCATTTGAATTGTCAGTAAATTATCACAAAGAACAGATTTATTTGAAATAGTTTCGAAGTTAATATCGGTCATCTCTCCGAAGGGAAGATGAAAGGTGTGTGTCTCAGGACGCCACCGCTCCACAAGTCCGTGTATCAGCATCGCATCGATTTTTTCTTGAGGCATGACTGCGATCTGGTATAAACCCAATCGAATCAAGAATGGCGCGTATGCAGCGTGGTACGCGGTCATGCAACGGTAATGCTTCACGTTTATAACCTCCTTTTTCAACATTACCGAAAATAAAAATTAGAAATTAAAACAAGATGATATTTCTGAACAAGTCAGAAAAAAAGAAATAAGTAATTGCTTACCTCCTCAGAAGCCTGACACACCCTGTGACTGCTATGCGGTATCCACAACAGATCACTAAAAGTATCCCGCGCCATAGGTACTTCATCATTGATTTTGTCTGCCATGCTACAAAATTAATTCAAAGTTAATTCATTATTTTCAAAAAATTTAAACTAATCTAAACCGTTTTGGATGTTTCTAATTATTTCTAAACCAATTTAGATTACCTAAATTTTCTAAACTATTTTATACTATTTTAAAATTTTCTAAATTATTCTAGACCGTTTTTGAACTTTTCTAAATTATTATCAACTATTTTGGAACAAAAATAATTATTCGGGCACCATTTTAAAATTTTCTAAATTATTCTACACTATTTTACAACTTCCTAAATTATTTTTCACCATTTTGGAATTTTACAAATTACTAATTACTCTAAACCATTTTGAAATTTTCTAAATTATTCTACACTATTTTGGAAGTTTCTAAATTATTTTTGACCATTTTGGAATTTTACAAATTACTCTAAACCATTTTGAAACTTTTCTAAATTATTCTAAACTATTTTGAACTTTCTAAATTATTTTTCACCATTTTGGAATTTTACAAATTACTCTATTTTGGAACTTTCTAAATTATTTTTCACAATTTTGGTATTTTACAAATTACTCTAAACTATTTTGGAACTTTTCTAAATTGTTCTATACTATTTTGGAAGTTTCTAAATTATTCGAGCACCACTTTAAAATTTTCTAAATTAATCTACACTATTTTGCAACTTCCTAAATTATTCTACACTATTTTGGAACTTTTCTAAATTATTCTACACTATTTTGCAACTTTCTAAATTATTCAGGCTACTATTTTAAAATTTTCTAAATGGAACTAAACCATTTCAAAATAATCAAAACAATATTCCAAATAATATTCCAAACAAATTCTAAACAATCTCAAGAATCTAAACAATATTCCAAATAATTATAAACAATCCAAACAATATTTTATGATTCTAAACAATCTAAACAATCCAAACAATATTCCATTATTCTAAACAATCTAATCAATATTCTAAACTATTCTAATTAATATCATAAACTATTTTAATATTCAAAAAAAAAAAAAAAACCTGATTTCTGTGGCCACCTCTTCTCTTCACCTCTCTTCTCTTCTTCCCGCACCAACAGGTATGAAAAACATCTCTAAACTTCGGATATTTCAGCAGCTCAGCCATCTACAGTGCCTCTGCCACATGTCGACACCCCGCTGCATGACCCCCACGATTTAAAAAAAAAAAAAGGAAGTTCGGTTCACGGTTAACCGAACCGCTATTTGCCTCTGCCATGTGTCGATACCGCGCTGCATGACCCCCACGCGTTAAAAAAAAAAAAAAAAAACTGTCTGGTTCACGGCTAACCGAACCCATGTTTCTGCTAAACCATTAACCGAACCAACAGATCCGGTTAACCGTTAACCGGACCGAAACCAAATTTCCGGTTAACGGTTAACCGAACCCATTTAAAAGGATCCGGTTAACCGTTAACCAGAAATTTGGTCCGGTTAACGGTTAACCGGTTTGGATAGTTTTAAAATTAGACAGCCGGTTCGGTTAATTTTTAAAATTCAATTTAATTTTTGGATAAAAATAAAAAAATCGGTGACATTAATATTCAGGTTGGTATTAGACCCGTTTTTTTTTAGTACCATCCCAATAAATCGGAATTAAATAAATACCACCGGATTTCATAAATTTAAGATTCCGCTACGTTCACAAAATGAATTTGCGCACCGACCCGTTCCCGACCGACCCGTTTTCAAACCCGTTCACAAAACCATTATGCGAATCCACCCGTTTCTGACTGACCCGTTCGGACCGACCCGTTCACAAAACCATTTTGCGGACCGATCGGTTCACAAAACCATTTTGCGGACTGACCCACGAACCCGTTTCCGACATGACCCGTCCGCCTGACCCGCTCCCGCCTGACCCGTTCCATGACCCGTTCGCAGAACCATTTTGCGGACGGATCCGTTCACAAAATGGTTCTGCGGACTCATAACTTTAGCATACATAAGATCGATTCTGTTTCCATTCTCTATTCATTCTTCACCAAAGGCAGCAGCAAAGGTGCGTTTTTTTCCATCCTTTTTAAATTTTTTTTTTTTTAGTATTATTTAATTTAGTGCATTATTTTGTAATATTAGGTTCATTCAACCGATTATGATTGGAATTGCTTGTTATTTTGGTGGTGAAGTATTACAAGGACCAAATGGCGCTTATTATAGCCACCAAATACCAAGAATGTTCAATATCGACTTAGGTTTGGATTTTAGGGGTATAAATAGGGAAGTGTACCAACAACTCGGTATTGACCACTGTAATTATGAACTGGTAATTTCCGCAAGAATCAATATTGGCCAAGGCAACCAAACATGGTTTCAACAGCTTCCGGTACAAGACGATAGCAGCTGGGGGTTATATGTCAATATGATAATGAATATGACCACCCCTTTCAAGTTCTTAGAGTTATATGTGGTAGCCAACCCCAGACATAACCCTAGACAGAACTCCAGACAGAACAACAGACAATTGTTGCAGTTGACTCAGGGTTTGGGGCTCGAGCAATCTGTAGCGGGTCCTAGTCAGGCCCCATTTGTAGCTGGCCCTAGTAGGGTCCAATCTGACAGGGGTCGATCCCCGATTCCATCCTCGTCCTCTAGCCGAGTCCAACCTGAGAGGGACCGATCTGAAACTCCAGAACGACTTTATTATGGTGATAATACGGACGAGGATCCTGAAGAAAGGGAGGCAGAGGCTAATTGGGATGATAATGGGAACGGTGGAGTATCAGATCACAGTGATGAGGATACTGGTATTCCTGTGCTTGGTAGACGGAAGTGGCCTATAGTGGATCGTGGGGAAAGACATCCGTTTGAGCAATTTCATGACACATCAGGGTTTGCAGAGCCCGATAGCTCTTTTTTTGTGACTTGTGAGGTATGTTTGTTAATTTATATTTAATTTTAATTTAATTATTAAATTGATGTTGTTTAATTTTTGTTGTTTCTTTTGTAAATTAAAAGGGAGAAAGACATCAATTGTCTGAAGGGATGACATATGACAGCAAGGATAAGATGAAAGATACAATTAACCACTGGCACATTCAACAAAATAGGGAGATAAAAAATACACACAGCGATACCACCATGTTGAGGTACAAGTGTGTTAGCGCCCGGTGTAGGTGGGCGTTGGTTGCGAGGGCTACAGGCTTTGGTAATACTTGGGCCATCAGGAAGAATGCGGCTAAGCACACATGTCACGCATCGGCATCCAGGTTAGATCATGCACAGTCGACGTCCGCTATGGTCGCCAACTGTATAAAATTGTCATTGGAAAAAAATGCTGATATTACTATCCGGGCAGTCGCTGACTTATGTGCTGAAAGGTACGAGGGCATCGTTCCAAAGTACAACAAATTATGGAGTGGTAGAGAGTTAGCAATTGCTCGGGCCTTCGGTAGTTGGGAGGGGTCTTACGGGCTGATTGTTCCTTTGTTGGAGGCAATAAAAAGGTCAAATCCGGGAACCCAATATAAAATTGTTTCAAAGCCAACCACTAAGCCAGGGTATCGTTTTTTCATGAGAGCAGCATGGGCATGGGGACCATGTATTGCCGCAGTCGGTCACCTCAGACCCGTCATCAGTATCGATGCTTGTTTCTTGTCTGGCAGATACAAGGGTAAACTGTTAATTGTAACCGGATATGATGCAGAGAACCAGTTAATCCCTTTAGCATTTGGACTAGTAGAGAACGAGGATTTTGAGAATTGGGGATGGTTCATGAAGTGGGTGCGGGAGTTTGTAATTGGGCGAAATAGATACATGTGTGTGGTATCTGACCGACACAAGGGCATAAAAAAGTGTTTATTCAAGATGATTTGGGTTGGTGTGAGGAGAAAGGGGAGTGTGCTCACCGCTACTGCTCTCAACATGTGTTTGAGAATTTTGGAAAGCACACTAAGGATAAGGTAGCTTCCACTTTTTTCAAGGTTATGGTTAAAAAGAAGAAGAGAAGAAGATTGCAAGAAGGACTTGATGCAATCGGGAGGCGAAATCCTGCTTGGTTGTCTTATTTGGATACATGCGGTAAATATAATGAAAATGACGAGGAAGAACAGCCTAAGCCATGGAAGGTGTATCAATCTATGGATGATGGATCTCGTTGGGAAATAATGACTAGCAACGGTTCCGAATCGCTCAACCATGTCTTCAAAACTTCTCGCAGGTTTGTATTTTGTAATCGTCCTATTTTTTATTATCGTTTTGTTCATTTAATTGTAATTTTTAATTCTCGTAGGTTACCAGTTGCCGCAATCATTGAGGAGACATTCTTCAAGTGTGTCAGCTGGTTTGAGCAAAGAAGAGAGGCGGCTATGCAATTGCAAGCAGCAGGTCAGCTTTTTTCCACTCGCGTACATAAGAAGCTGGATAAGCACATTGAGAAGAAACTGGGCCAAATCGTGTCGCGTGGTACATGAAGCGGCTTCTTATTGATCTCTGACATCTGACCGAACATGTACACTGTGAATGCACAATTTTCCTGATACCACTGCCGATACTGCTGGTCCCACTCCTCGAAAGCATAAATCTGATACATATCAGGAACCATGTCATCCAGACTCATAGCCTCCAGTTGTTGTACATGCAAGGCGTGCTCCGTCCGCCAATCCTTCATCACGGTAGTGCATAACGGTTGGTGAAGTTCATACCAGGCGTCCTTTGTGATAGGATCCGGGACTGGAAGAAACTGGGCCATACCAAACTGTCTCATTACCCGTCCAGGGTAATAATGCTCAACAACCTGGTAGTAGATAAGCGGCACCTACAAATATTTTCATAGTCTAAGTTCCAATTGTAAACTACAATATGTTTATGAAATGTAAACTAGAAAATAAAAAAATAAATCCACTCGCACCTGAGCAAACCAGTATTGTCGCTCGTGACTGCAAATCGAAGGAAGTTTTGTAAGGAAAGAGTAAGGTTCTTCATCTTGTCCATAAACTGTGATGCGAAAATCATACGGCCTCCACTCGACATGTAGATCCGGAGTCATCTGCTCGAATTGAGTTATGAAAAAGAAAACTCCTGAAGGCTTGCCGTGAGGGGTCGCAACAAAGTTCTTTCTAGCGCAGAATCTCTGAGCATACGCAGGACAGGTCTCCCCGTCCGGCCTACCCCAGTTTGGAGCCCAACCAGCCTCTAGTGGTTGCGGACGACCAAATGGAAATCTCGTCCACGACCAATGCTGAAGGAGACCAATCGGTCCGTACAGACCAGCTTTGTCGATCTATTTTTATACAAGTTGCGGTTATTTTTAATTCAATAAGAGAAAATAATTTATTTACAAAAAGAAGAGAAAGTATTTTATACCCGACACGCAATGCATAAGGCTCGGTATAGACATGCCAAGACCGCTGCCCCCCAATTCATCTGTGGAGGGTCTGCCAAGTCCCTTAGCCACTGGAGCATACAAGCAGGGACTGTGTTTCCAGAGGAATCTGGAAACAACCAGCAAGAGAACAACTCCATTATGTAAGCCCGTGTCCACCGATCTATCATCTCCTCAGACGCCTCTTCTTCCAATTTACCACTACAAATACGAACTAATTTAGTACAGAGTATGAAACATCACAATCAAATACTTACTATTAGAAAAAATGCAACTTACTTGAATGCCGCCTGCAAAGAAGGGATACTAATGTCATTCTTCGATGCAACCTTCGACCTCTTGAGGGACCTTTCCTTCATCAGGTTGGGTCCCAACAGTTCTTCAACGTCTTTTGTGAAGTCCCCGTACTCCACACCCGTCACAGCCCGTCCAGTAATAGGCAGTCCCCAGAGACAACTGACATCCTGCAGAGACACTGTAATCTCTCCAACGGGCAGGTGGAATGTGTGTGTCTCTGGCCGCCACCTCTCGACTAACGCAGATAGAAGAGCGACATCTGCGACAATGAGGGTCAGCTGTGAGACATGCCACAGACCTAAACTCTTCAACGCGGGAGCATAACGCTCGTCGTAGAGGATACTCATCTTATTGTTCCGCGTCCCCGTCAAGGTATGAGTCTGCATTTAATTTCAAAACATACAAACATATAACTTACCTATTTTTATCTAAATGAAAATTAAAATAATTTGCATTTCTCAAAACGTAAACTTACATATGCGTTTCTGATCTTGTGCTTCTCGAATTTATACCAGCAAAGAGGGCTGATACTCTCTTTCGTCATATTTGGAAATATGTTTCGGGCCAGTGATAAATCCAACTGTAAATCATCTTGCGTACGGTTTTCATTGGTACCGCTGGTTGACGCCATACTAATATCAAATTTATCAATTTTGTCAATTTTGACCTCTTTATTTAATTTCAAACAGTACAAATATCTATGGTAATTCAATAATATATCACCATTCTTGGATGAATCGGTAAAAAATCATACAATCTACGCTAATTCAGAAAAAAAAAATTCCAAATTGGTCCATTTCCACTCTACTTTTGATCTAAATACAACACTTTAATAATAATACTAACATATTACAATTTTTGGACATTTCTAAATTTGTCGATTTCTAAATTGGTACATTTCTAAATTCTAAATATAATTTATAAATTCTAAATACAATTCACAATTCTAAATTGGTTTAAATACACAAATATTTTGGTATCCAACTTAACTAAACTAAACTACTATTTTGGTTTAATTTACAATATACTACTATTTAATAAAATATGTACACAATTATTTACAAATATACTACAACATACGATTTTGGTCTAATTTACACAAGTATCTACAAAATATTTAAAAAAATGGTCTAATTTACAATATAATACTATTTTGGTACCTACCTAAATTATACTACTTAAACTAAACTAAACTAGTTAATTAAATTAAACTAAACTAATTAATTCTACTTAAACTAAACTACTTAATTAAATTAAACTACTTAAATAAATTAAACTACTTAAAATAAAAAATAAAATTTACCTTTTTTCCGTCAGGTGCACAGGCAGAGGAGAGTTCGGCTTGGTAAAAAATGCCACTGTCATTCCTTTTATCCAGATGCACCACGTTCGCCAAACCATTTTGCGAACGGGTCATCGGGAGCGGGTCGGGCGGTAGCGGGTCAGGCGGGCGGGTCATGTCGGAAACGGGTTCGCGGGTCGGTCCGCAAAATGGTTTTGTGAACGGGTCGGTCCGCAAAATGGTTTTGTGAACGGATCAGTCCGAACGGGTCAGTCGGAAACGGGTGGGTTCGCATAATGGTTTTGTGAACGGGTCTGAAAACGGGTCGGTCGGGAACGGATCGGTGCGCAAATTCATTTTGTGAACGTGGCGGAATCTTAAATTTATGAAATCCGGTGGTATTTATTTAATTCCGATTTATTGGGATGGTACTAAAAAAAAAAAAATTAGACTCTAGCGCGTTAGTTGAAAATCGGATGCTCTAGCGCTCTTTATGTTTTTCTCGTTTAATCCCCTTTCTCTTTCGTTTTACTTTTAAAACAAGCTGCTATATTAACACGTTATCAGGTTATTTAATTGTTTGATGTTGATATAATTAGCATGAAAAATAAAATATGATTTATATATAACTTAATTTTAATATGTTTATTTTTTATTTTTTTACTGTTTGACTTTATACTAAATTAAATAAAAAAATATCAATTTAATATGTAAATATATCACTCAGTAGATCGATTTTAATAGTTTTGATTTATTATTTGAAGTCATTATGAATAAATTATAAAACTAAATTTATCAAAAAACTGGGTGAACTTAAAAACATCCCTTCCAACTCTAATCAGTTATAATTTGGAGGTATATAAAATTATGAGCCTTAAAAATAAATAAAAATATTCGAGACCAACTAAACATCATCCGATACAATTTGTACCGATCATTTTTAGCAAGTCGCGCTATTTTTGTACATACATCCCCAGAAATAAATCTGCTGTGATTCCAAATCTTTAGAAATCACATGACCCTGCTATTTCAAATCCATCCCTTCATTTATTTCAAGATTGATGCACATAAAATTACTTGATTTTGAGATTTATAAAGGGTAGAATTTGGAATAGCTGGATGATGTGATTCTTCACAGAAGAATCAAAGCAGATTTATTTCCAAAATACGAATACAGTAATTAAATTATATGAAATTCACACTTGCATATGTTATTATTTTAACAGTTAATTATATTGACGACGTAATATAAAACTCATATAGCGCGTAAGAAAATCAAACAATTTTGTTAGAAAATGTATGCGAGTAAAGACTAAAGACTGTTTGACTGATTGTGTAATTGTACCTTAGTGGCGAAACACTAATAATTCTACGGAATTCTACGGTTCTACCTTACTGCCTTGGGATTTGTTCTTGCTAAAAAGGGACCATTTCTGATTTCCTCTTTGCTCTTTATAAGAAGGTTTCCTCTCTTCTTCAAAAGGGTAACTAACATCCCTCCGCGAGACAGAGCTCGAGATTGAAAGAGTGAATAATAATGGTAGAGCACTTGTTGGGTCTGTTGAAGGTGAAGGTGATAAAAGGCGTAAACCTTGCCGTAAGAGATGTATCCAGCAGCGATCCTTACGTTATTTTGCGTATGGGCAACAAGGTTTGTTTTTATTTATTTATTTCTTTCTTTTCTCTCTTTGAGTTGTGTTTTTTGTCGTTCAAGTTATTATAAATTTTAATTTTGATCGTCTTGATTTGGGGAGGAAAGTGGCTAGGTCTGTCTCCCTGTTCTTTGGACTGATCATAATCGATCCAAAGCCATGAATTCAGAGGTGATATGTAGTTTATTACTTTAGATCACTCGACGACTCTCACTTTGTTCTGATCCGCTACTTTTGAGCCGTCCGATTTAGTTATGCACCAGCTCACGGCTCTCCGTTTTTACAAGAGCCAGATTTTGGCAATTTTTTCATAATTAACGATCCAAATTCTATTAAGAAGATATATTTTACCGATATATACCTGTTCTTAGAAAGGGCCCTTCTTTTTTTTGAAGGTCCTGCATGATGGCCTACCTTCTCTTCTTCCTTTCCCCTTCTTTTCCTCATACGAGCGTAGTGCGGAACAGGCTGTCAAGGAGAGAGAAGGTGGGGGCCTTTGTTCCTAAACCGTGCCCTCCAGTCTCTGTAGCGGGTTAATAGTCGTGGAAATTTTAGCCGATACACAGAGTTGTTTAGATATCAAACAGTAGATCCATGTCTCTTTCTTTCTTCTCTTCCTACCTTTCAATCGTTCTCGTTTCGAGCAACAGCTGAAAGCTCAAAGAGACTCTTGCAAGAAGAAAAAAAGCAAAGAAACAATAAATAGCAAAGAACCCATACAATCTCGGCTATCTAGCAGTTCATACAATTTTATAGCTTAGTAAGATGAGCCAGAGAGTTCAATCCAAGAAATATTGCTTCATCTTACCAACCCCTCGACTAGGGTTAGGGTTTTCCTTCTCTCAATTTCGAACTAATTTCGAATCAAATCGAATTAGTTCGAATTATACCGAACCAAATTCGAACTGGCCTTTTAGGTTTGAAATCTATTTCAATTTCGAACTGGGTTCGGTTCGAAATAATTTCGAATTAGAATTCGAACTAGGCCCAATTTGATTCGGTTCTGTTCGTTTGCAGCCCTAGTCAGTTATCAGTAGATAAAATGACACTAAACAAAGGTGCAACAAAAGTATAGAAAATGACACTAACAAAGCATCCGATTAGGGCTCCATGATTGGGGTTGTGATTATATCTTGAGGGGGAACTTCATAAGAAATTCAATAGATGCTACCTCAGAAAGAGAGAGAGCAGTTGCTTGTGCCAATTTTCCCTGCTAGTGTATTGCCGTCAAATGAACCTCTAGTAAAATATTGCGAAGTATCAGTGTTGTATCTGGTCGGACTCAGCAGTCTCAACGCCATCTATCAGATCCTATCTGATATGGCAATATCATGGACATAATTAGGTGTCCCAAGCAAGTTTTCTGCATAATTTAGAGCAGCTGAACCTTAATCCTCTCAACCCAAAGCAAAAAAATTAGTAGAAATTTTCAATACCAGATATGCACCAGTGGGTTGTTCAGGGAAGCGTGTTCTAATTTGTTGAGTGTCATTTTGCCAAGCAGTTCTTATCTGATGGTTCACACCGAGCTTATTTTACTGGTACTAAAGGGGGTGTCGATGGTTTAGTCTGTTCAAACTTTAAAGTGCATTTCAATCTGTTTGTTGGCCTGTACTTTTTCTTCTGGGTTTTCTATACTGACATTATAATGCCTTCTTTTTATATTTTTACAGAAACTGAAGACAAAAGTGATAAAGAAAAATACAAATCCAGTGTGGAATGAAGAGTTAACGCTTTCTATTGAGGATCCAAATATTCCTATCAGTGTTGTAAGTTGTCGTTATTAATCTTTTGTACTCTGTAATCACTTCACTATTTATTATTTTGTAGGGGTTGAAGCCTAAGGGCCTGTTCGGCATTTACTGTTCACGTGGGAAAAAACAAATTCACTCAGACTGAATTTTTTTTTTCCCACGGGAACAGTAATTTTTCAGTTCAAAATTTCTCATTCCTATTCCTATTCCTATTCCCAAACCTCCGCCGAACAGGCCCTAAATGTGCACTCAATCAAAGCTCTCATACTAAATTTCAGCCCAAACTTGTTTTATGGCCTTTGCAGCTGACCTCAGTACATATTCGGCCACGAATTCAAAATTCTGTTCACTTGTTTTGGTCCAATTGCAATGTTGAGGTTATGTAAACTGTATAACAATAATATTAATCGAGGTCAAGTCACATTTGTGGAACTTTGTTCATGGATGCAATGTCGCATTGAAGGACTTAATTGCAATTTGGTACTCATTTACCTCATTATAGTGGTACTATGGTAATGGTGATTAACACCACAACAAGCAACCGGATTACAAAAACATTGTTGTATGAGGAAATCTGTCTTGTTAATAATTTATCATGTTAATATATCCAGAATGTGTACGACAAGGACTTATTCAGCAGGGACGACATTATGGGCCATGCAGAGTTCGATATCCGCACATTCATTGAGGTCGTGAAGCGCGATTTGTCGAATGTTCCAAATGGCACTGTGGTCCAGAAGATCACTCCAAACCGCCAGAACTGTCTAGCTGAAGAGAGCACCATCTATAAGGCTGAGGGGACGATCATGCAAGACATGGCTCTTCGTCTTAGGGACGTTGAATGTGGCGAGGTCGAGCTGAGATTGACATGGGGCACGATCCCAGGTGCCAGGGGTTTAGAGCGTTTCTAGAAAAAAAGAGTTGGAAAATGCGATGTCGTGTTTGGTTTTCAAGCTTGCCTTGAGAGGGTTGGTAGTATGGACTTCTCCCTTGTGTATATATCTTTGGAATTAAGACGATGTCGTATTTAGATTCTGTGATATGCATCGTTTGATTTCCCAAGACATGATATGAGCTTAATCTATGCACATCTTGCAGTAATTGCGCATATGTTACCTGTAGGCCTACAAAAATATTTGAGGCCGACTTGTTGAGGGTTATTTTACGGAAATTTGGATACTTTAAAATTTACTCAAAATTAATCAAGTTGAAACAATATCAGATCGTTCAAAGTATTGTCCTTAAGCGTATTCCGTCTCAATTGTGAAAAATTAAAATCACAACTAAAAAAATCTGAATGATCACTTCGCAAGCACAATCAGGAAAGTGACCGATAATAACTTCACAATATTCAGTAGAACAAGATGAAAAATGAGGAGTCAATCAAAATTTGAATATCAATTTTTTTTTAATTAATAAATGTTAGAGGTTATCACTAAACTATTTAATATTATCAAAACATATTTTATTCAGATTTCGAACATTCGACTTACTACACAAAAGATACTGTCTTTGCCAATAAATCGAAAACTATTTAGTCAGAGTTGTCCTTTTCATCTTATGTTGTGCTCCACGGATGGGGTTAAAGAAAAGGGACATAAATAAATGGAAGGAAACTGGAAGTGAATTCACCTCCTCTATATTCCGATCTGAAGGTGAACAAGATTACAAAGTTTTAAAAGACAATATACTCTCTTCTCTCTTCCTTCCATTTCTCTTTGTTCTCTCTCAAAATTTATATTTCTGAAAAAAGTAAACCTCTTCGACCAGGATTGGTCACCTCATCATTTCCTTATCTTTCATTTTTCTTTCCTTTGATGAATTGCTTCTAGGCCGTTGGTAGTGTTTGATACACCCTCTATGAAGTTCTTTGAAGCTTCTAAAGAGTCTTAAACTTACTACACTTACTTTTTTATAAAGCTTAAAACTATCTTCTTAAGTATTTTTTTGCCTATATTTTTAAGCTTCTTTAAACTTTTAAAAAACAATTCTATATGACTAAGTACTTGAATCTTCTTTTAAAAAAAAAGCTAAATATCTATTTTTTTTCTAATTTTTTTGTTGCCGAACAGGTCTTTCTTAAACTGAGCTTCAAATTTAGTTGAACACCCTCAAGATTTCCGCATGTAACTTTAAAAGAATCAAATACGCATATAGGACTAGGGGTGTTCAAACGGTCGGTTCGGTTCAAACATAAGTAAAATTATCAAACTAAACTTTTTTTCGGTTTTCAAGTTTAAAACTGAACCGAACTGATTAAACCTATCAACCAATTAAGAACCGAACCGAAACAAACCGAAGTAAATTTCGATTTGTTCGGTTCAAAACGAAGTAAACATATTGGTACTATTATTAATGAAAAAAAATACATTGTCATACACAATAATTAAAGTTCGGTTTGATTCGATCCGGTTTGTTTAATGAAATCATTATAACACCAATATAAATCGGTCGGTTCGGTTTAGTCGGTTTTGAGAATTCTACATCGAACCGATCCATTTAAACTGGAATTATTCAAAATTTCAACCGAACCGATCCATTTAAACCGAAATATTCCAATTCGGTTAAAAACCGAACAAACCGGACCGTTTGAACACCCTGTATAGACCAGACGAAACATAGTGACCGAATTGGGTCTCCTATGAAATTAAGGACGCAATTGGTGCGGGGCACAAATTTCTGGGAATAATTTGCTCGTAAAGACTAGTAGACTACTAATGCCATGTTAGTGGGTAGTGGGCGGTGGGCCTAGTGGCGAAACACTAACTACGGTTCTACTTTATTGCCTCGGGCTGTGTGCTTGTCAATAATGTCGGGGAGTACTCCCTCTTGTACTATAAGAAGTCTTCTTCTCTTCTTCTTCAAAAGGGGAACTCTGAGAGAGAGCTCGAGATTGAAAGAGAATAATGGTCGAGCACTTGTTGGGTCTGTTGAAGGTCAAGGTCAGAAAAGGCGTCAACCTCGCCGTAAAAGATGTATCCAGCAGCGATCCTTACGTTGTTTTGCGCATGGGACAAAAGGTTTTAACTTTTTTTTTTTTTTTTTTTGTGTTTTTTCTCTTTGAGTTGTTCTATTACCTAATAGCGCCTAAGATGCATTGTTATCGATACCCCTGTTCCTACAAATGGAGAGATCCAGGGCCCTTCTTCTTTTACTAAACAATTAAGTATTTTTCAGAACACCAAACCATTCAACCTTTTTTGTGACTTCCCTAAATCCTTCTGGAAGAATAGCAATCTGTTGCAACTTGGGAATCTCTCTATCTTCTTGTGCTCTTTCTGCTATCCTGTTGCCAATAATGTACCTTCCAATTTCATTTAAGACAATGGAAAACAAAATTGTTCTGTGTAGGGGTGTCAATGGGTATGGCACGGGTCGGTTGGAGGCATTTTCATACTCATACCCATTAAAATTGATTTTACTCGTACCCTCCCCATACCCATTAAAAATTAACCTTACCCTATTCTTACCCGTTAATATTATCGGGTAACGAAATAGTAGCGGATGAATAACGGATAATACTAATATAGTTATTAGTTTTATTATATTTTACAAATTAAACATCATAAAAAATTCATTCATTTCACATATATGTAATTGTATTTCTAATAAAAAATAAATGTGCAATCAATTTCAACTAAATTGCTTTTTATAAAGAAAGAAAATTAAAAAAATATGAATATATATTTAGGTGGGTTGGAAATTGAATGGAATATATATTTAGATTTTATAATTACTCTATAGGGTAACGGGAATGAAATAGTCACTACCCATACCGTTACCCATTTGGTTAAAAAAAAAAAAATTCTTATCCATACCCATACCCATACCCAATAAGCTAACGAAAAAAAAACCTTAACCATACCTACCTTATCGAATACAATACGGGTCAGGTAAACGGCTAAAAAGTTACCATTGACACCCCCAGTTCTGTACTTGCTCCTTTTTAATTAAGGAGAGTGTATTAAGTTTCCTTTTTATGTCTTTTTGTGATTTAGGCATTAGTTGGCTTATATTAAAGTCAGATGCTAGATGCTTTAAGCCCACACTGATTAGTTAGACGCTCCTCCTGATGGAATCCATTAAGATATTTTATTGAAAGTTAAGCTTTTGGCTGAGTGGATTCAGTTATCAGTAGATGACAATGACACTGAACAAAGTTGCAACAAAAGTATAGGATATTGACACTAAACAAAGAATCCGATTAGGACTTTTGAGTGTGAACTTTTTAAGTAATTCAATAGATGCTACCTCAGAAAGAGATAGACCAGTTGCTTAGACGTTCTAATTTTCCCTGTTGCTGTATTGCTGCCAGATGAACCTCTAGTAAAATCTTGCGGGAAGTATCAGGGTGGTATCTGGTCGGACACTGCAGTCTGGGTAAAGATATTGACAAAGCAGTTTTTGCTTCATGCAACGTACGAGTCATATGCAGTGCTATTTAGCCCTATTGTCAGCGCTGTGCATGAAGCGAAAACTGCTCTATCAATATATTTACCGCAGCAGTCCCAACTCCCAAGTCCCAACCCCATCTCTCATGGACACAATTGGGGGTCCCACACAAGTCAGCTGTAGAGCAGATGGGCTGAAGCTCACATACATACTAGAAAGCTGCCCATATTGTCTGATTTGAAATTGACGGGGCTATATATAATAAAATATATACTGAGATATCCAATTGAGCCTGCATAATTTAAAGCTGCTGAACCGTAATCCCTTTAACCAAAAGCAAAAAAACTTGTAGAAATTTTCAATACCAGATATGCTGATATGCACCAGTGGGTTATTCTGGGCAGCGTGTTCTAATCTGTTTGTTGGCTTGTAATCTTCTTCTGGGTTTTCTACCCTGACATTATAATGCCTTCTTTTTATATTTTTACAGAAACTGAAGACAAAAGTGATAAAGAAAAATACAAATCCAGTGTGGGATGAGGAGTTAACGCTTTCTATTGAGGATCCAAATATTCCTATTCGTGTTGTAAGTCGGCCTCAATTTCAAAATTCTGTTCACTTGTTTTGGTCAAGTCACATTTGTGGAACTTTGTTCATGGATGCAATATTGCATTGCAGGACTTAATTGCACAATTGATCGCATTGAAGGACTTAATTGCATAATTGAAGCAAATGTGGGACAAATTACAATTAGGTAGTCATTTACCTCATTATAGTGGGTACTATGGTAATGGTGATTAACCACACTACAAGCAACCAGATTACAAAAACATTGATGTCACTTATACGAGTAAATCGATCTTATTAATAATTTCTTGTTAATATATATATACAGAATGTGTATGACGAGGACTTACTCAGCAGGGACGACAGTATGGGCCATGCAGAGATCGATATCCGCACATTCATTGAGGTCGTGAAGCGCGATTTGTCGAATGTTCCAAATGGCACTGTGATCCAGAAGATCACCCCAAGCCCCCAGAATTGTCTGGCTGAAGAGAGCGGCATCTATAAGGCTGAGGGGACGGTCATGCAAGACTTGACTCTTCGTCTCAAGGATGTCCAGTGTGGCGATATTGTGCTGAGGTTGACATGGGGCATGATCCCAGGTGCCAGGGGTTTAGAGCGTTTCTAGAACAAAAGAGCTGGAAAATGGGAAGTTGTGTTCAGCGGCGGATTTATTTATAGCCCAGGGGTGCTTAGCCACACCGATAATTTCAAATATTTTAATCATGTATGTTGAAATTTAATTGTATTTTTTCTTTTACTGTTTTTATATAATTCAGCTCCTCATAAATCACATGTATGAATTCCAATTTGTTATTGAAGAGAAATCCCGGCCATGCGTATGCATTTAAAATTTAGCCCTCGTATCTAATTTTCTAGTTATGCCCCGGTTGTGCTTGATTTTGCAAGTGTGCTTTGAGATGGTTGGCTGTTATATATGTATCGTTTGATTTCCCAAGACATGATATGAGCTTAATCCATGCCATCTTGCAGCAATTTTGACAAGTACGTGCTAGTGTAGTTATTGGCTGAATTGGATTTTGAACGGAGAGCCAATACTGTGAAACAGGCAAGCCGCCCCATCTTTTAACAGAGATCGGCTCTCAGGTAAGTTTACTTGCATTGTACGATTTGGGCCTTAATTTATATTCCTACAACATGTGCGATTTTAGCTTTGAATTGTGGTCTACTGAACCACATGGAATGACTGGGCCCATCTTCTGGCCCCAAGCATGTCCAACTCCATAGTTCATATGTATATATGATTGTAAGTGTTGGTGTCAGTAATATTCGGTCTATTCGGCTGAATATTTCTATTAGGTTGTAATTCGAATAAAATATCTATATTCGGTCCGAATATGAAGTTTAGAGCATATTATCGGTTTATAGTATATTAACAATGATAAAAATAAAAATACCGGTTTAGAGTATATTAATAATGGTTTATACCACATGTTACCGGTTTAGAGTATATTAACGGTTTCGAGTATATTAACAGTAATAAAAATACTGGTTTAAAGTATATTAACAGTGGTTTATACCACATATTATCATATACTTATTTATATATATATATATGAATTCTCATTTATTTATTCCAATAATTTTCTATTCGCTGAGTGTTTTTACGCTGCATATAAGTCTGCATATACTGCTACATACTACATATGCGGTATGCAGTGGCTTTTCTCATTATGCATATAAACTGAAAATTAATTAAAACACTAGTTGGTGCGTATGCCACTTTTTTTTTTTTGTTTCTTGTTCTTCTAAAAATATATCTCTTTTGAAAAGTAGGACGATCCCTTGAAAAAAAAAAAATTATCTTGAACAAATGTCATTTGGTTCGTTGAAATCAAGTGCATGGTGGATGCCTTGAGTAGGGGTGGCAACGAGTTGGCTCGGTTCGAGCTAGGCTCTAGCTCGGCTTGTTAATTATGAACCAAGCTACAGTCGAGTAAGCTGGACCTAGGGTATCTGAGCTAAAACCTAAATTTGAACTCGTGACAAGCCAGTCTGAGCTAGCTCATGAGCTGACGAGCTGGCTTACTGGATCTGGTTAGATCTTGTTTTAAGAAGAAAATAAATTATACAAACTTTTTGAATCGAGCTAAACCAATCTAGACCAAAATATAAACATAATAACTAAAACATTTCCAATGGTAGCTCATGGAAATAATGTGTTACTACTTCCAAAACATTTCCAAGAGCATGGGGTCAACTATTTCCATGGGCTATCAATAAAATATAGTATTTAGTCTGTTTGATGGGTCATGAGTATTTCCAAGGACCGATAGGAGACATTCCCAAAGATAAACATTAATGATTTCCATGCGCCACTATTTCCGTGAACCTGCCGTTGAAAATTATTAAGTGTGTCAAAAAAAATGATTTTATTTCCAACGGCCTCTCTTCTCCTTGAAAATAGCATAGCCTCAGAAAAAACTCAAAAGCTAGTAGTGCATGCATATGGCTTGCATTAATTTTCTTCATCAAAAGAGATTAAATTTAGACCTCACAAACACCATCTCCCAGAGCTTATATCTCCACCACGCTCCGATCCTCTCGCTCTCTATCTCTCTCAAACTCTCAACCTACATATATTTTTAACCTCACAGCTACCATGCATCATGCCTTGGGGCAAGGCATATCCAGACGACCAAACAACAAAATAATTCTGTCTTCTAGCAATAAACTCGTAAAAAATCAAGAGAGATGTGAGACTATAATTGATTTTTCAAATGCGATATTTTATTAATTGCATTAGATTTCAGTCAAAAAAACGACTCTTACTGCCATTAGTTTCTCACTGCTGTTCAAAAATTAATATGAGAACAGCAACAAACGAATAATATATGTTCTATTCCATAGGATCAGTGTGTACTATTCAAAAAGAAAAAGGGACAAGTCAGGCATGCAAGATATTTAGTGAGAATGCATAGCTCAAAAATCATTTAAAGTTACCTACAATTAATTCCAAACCAAAGAAGCAATGGCAACTGCTAGCACATCTCCTTCAGCTCCAACTCTCTCCCACAACTCTAAAAGAACACCTCTCCTTTCTTCTCTCTCTTACATTGCATTGAAGAACCAACACAAACCAAACCTATTCATCAAATCTAGTCACAAAGCATTCACCCAGAAACCAAGAACCAGTCAGCTTGAATCCGTTGGAACCACAGCCTCAGATGAATATGGTAATGCAAAAAGGAAATATTTGTTCCACTGTTATAATGTTATTTTCATTCATTCTAACACATGCTGCTAATAGGTGACATTATTCGGCGATTACAAAATGGTTCTGATGTACGTGGCGTGGCAATGGACGGGGAGCCAGGTCGAATAGTGGATCTAACACCACAGGCTGCACAAGCGATTGCTGAGAGCTTTGGTGAATGGGTGACAGAGCGAGTAACTAGGGATAAAAAGGATGGAGGTGGTGACATGGCAGTGGGGTCCCTGGTCCATGTGTCACTTGGGAGGGATCCAAGATTGTCTGGTCACCGGTTGGCAACAGGGATTTTTTCTGGTCTAGCGAAGGCAGGTTGTGTGGTGGTTGACATGGGGCTGGCTACTACACCGGCTTGCTTCATGAGTACTGTGCTAACACCATTCAAGTATGATGCTTCAATCATGGTAGAAAACTAGAAATCATGTTTGACATTTTAAGTAATTTATGACTATACGACTAATTTTATTTTAAATGTTCTGACGAAGTTCAAGCAAGATATGCTGAGATCAATAAGAAAAACCAAAAAATGGGTATTGATGGCAATTTGGTATATTTTCAATTCGAGTGACTAATTATAATTATATCTATTACATTGGTCCATACTATCAGAATTTATCTACATTACGACTTGACAACAGGTTTGTGCTCCAAATTCAGTTATTATTTTCTTATTTTGAGATCTGGTCATCACCAGTTTAATGAGGAGCTAGGGATATAATATATCATACCACAAAACATGTTATCTTACATAGATTACCATGAATTAAACTGTAGATGACGGCTTCACACTTGCCGTACACAAGAAATGGCTTGAAATTCTTCACAAGGCAAGGCGGCTTATGTTCAACAGATGTGCAAGAGATATGTGAAAGAGCTGCAAGAAAGTATGTTGCAAGAAAATTGGGAATTGGAGTTACCGGGATGCCTCCAACAGTGACAAGGGTTGATTTCATGAGTGCCTATGCAGAGCACCTGCGAAATATAATCATAGAAAGGATAGCCCATCCAACACAATATCAAACCCCTCTCAAGGGCTTTAAGGTAGCCCCCCCACCCCCCACCCACCACCACCACCCCAAAAAAAAAAAAATTGAACTTACTGTGTCATATTGATGCCTGTTATGCAGGTGATAGTCAATGCTGGAAACGGTTCTGCCGGTTTCTTCACCTGGGCTGTGCTGGAAAAGCTGGGAGCCGACACGTCTGGAAGTCTTCACCTGCAGCCAGATGGCATGTTTCCAAACCACACACCTAACCCAGAGGATCCCAAGGCAATGGCAATGACACGTGAGTCAGTGCTAGCTAACGGGGCCGACCTTGGCGTGGTTTTTGATACTGATGTTGACCGCAGTGGTGTCGTTGATAGCACTGGGGTTGCCATCAATGGAGATAAGTTGATTGCTCTGATGTCAGCAATTGTACTAAGAGAGCACCCAGGTACATGCTTACCAGTATTGATGGTTAACTGTTGGAACTGGTAATATATTTGTGTAGGTATTACCGGTGATTAGCAGCAAAAAATATTTTGAGTAATGGTTGGATGTCAAGCCACCCAACTATTTAATATCTACAAAGGATCCCCCATCCGGGTTTGGAACCTGTGACCTCACACACGGAGAGCATTGCCTTTACCACTAGACCAGAGGCTGGATTTCATTAGCAGCAAGTTTTCAACAATGGTCAAATGATACGAAGAATCCAATATCAGAAAAGGAAACAAAAAGGCCAATACCGATCATACTAGATACCCAAATATTACAGAAATATGGATAGTCTTAGACAGATGACCTGATTGATATATAATCGTGTCCAAATGAAGGTCTGAAAAATGATTATCATAGGAATGATTGACAAGTATCATCAATCAAGAAAATAGAACAGCAGGATTATGTGACATCCTTAAATGAAACACAAAAGGTTGTACAGAAAAAGGTACAACTTTCAGCCAATAAATATATATGGCTGATGCTCCTCATATTTAACTGTTATAACAAATAAGTACATAACTGAGTCAAATTGGCACAATGAACAGGCACTACAATTGTGACGGATGCAAGAGCCAGCGTTGGTCTGACAGAGTTCATCACAGCAAGGGGAGGCAATCACTGCCTATACAGAGTTGGCTACCGAAATGTTATTGACAAGGGAGTACATCTCAACAGCGATGGTGTGGAGACCCACCTCATGATGGAGACCACTGGCCATGGCGCTCTTAAAGAGAACTACTTCCTAGATGATGGTTAGTCATTTTCTCAAATGGTGATGCAAATGATAAATTTAGGAGAGGCATCAATAATTTGATTAGAGCTGTAACTATAACTTGATTCGGTACTGGTAAAACCGTTCACAGGAGCATACATGGCGGTGAAGATTATCATAGAGATGGTGCGCATGAAACTTTCAGGAAACAATGAAGGAATTGGTACATTGATTAGGGATCTTAAAGAGCCAGCTGATTCAGTTGAACTCAGATTGAACATAGTGACTCCACCGAGATATGCAAAAGAGAAAGGTAGGGAAGCAGTGCAGACTCTGAAGGAATACATTCAGGTATGTTTCAAATTATACTTGAAATTTTTTTCAGTATAGTATATTTTTTTTTAATAATTATTATCCTTCTGTTTTAAATATTATTAAATCATATAGGATGGGAAACTTAATGGATGGGAGCTTGATTCATGTGGTGATTGCTGGGTAAGTGAGGGGTGCCTTCTAGACACAAATGAGACACCAGCTGATATTGACGCCTACATGTACAGGTATTTCAGTAAACATACTATATGCAAATCAATTTTTAGTTCTAGAGAATGGCTTGTATAAAAAAGATGTTAACTAAAATGAGACAAAATGCCAGAACTTCTATGTATTCTGTAATTAGTACACTGTCTATATGTTCTATGTTGAACACCGCACAAGTCAGGTTACATTATTTTTTTTTTTTTTTGAGAAATACTGGTAGCAGCTACCAGTAATTGCATTAAAATAAAATTTTGATTACATCCTTCGTAATTCTACTATTACATTCAGCACCCATTAAAGTAATTTATTCAGACTATTTCTTTCCCTCTCCACAACATTTGAGCCACAACTCCCCTTCTTCCCATACTCTCTCTGCCAGAATATTGCTTGGCAGTGATTTCCCTCTGAAAATCTGCTCATTTCGTTGCCTCCATATCCCCCACAGCACCGCCATCTTCCTTACCACCCATTCGCTTTTACTTAGAAGACCCTGACTTCTTACTATATTCCAAGATTGGGACCATGTCTCTTGTATCGAAGTGGAGCCTTGTCTCATTTTAATACCCCTCTTCCCTTCAATTGTTCTCCAAACTTGATCCGCATATGTACATGTGTACATTAGGTGCAGGCCCGTCTCCTGTTGTCCCTGTCGGCACATTTCACATTGTAACTGACAGGGGATACCCCTTCTTGCCAACACATCACGCGTTAAAGTTCTTTCTTGCAGCATCAAGTAGGTGAAAAGCTTAACCTTCGATGGTGCTCTGGCATGCCAAACCTCCATAAAATTCCATCTGGTTAGGCCAACGGAAACCATCACTCTATAAACCGAGGCTGCTGAATATACCCCCTGCATCCCCCATCGCCAAATCAACAGATCTTGTTGACCTGTAAAGTTTAGCGACTCCAGTTCGAATGTATGAGGTCGCTGGGATTGTGACATAGCTGCCTCTCGCAGAGACATTCGTTGCGATCTTGGCCTGGGAAGGCCATCTTTGTATGCTCTCAATGGCTCCTCTGCCCACGTGTCAAACCAGTACGCGATTGAGCGGCCGTCCCCCACTTCCCAAATTGCACACCAGTGAAAAATGTGCTTGATCTTGATGAGGTAATTCCAGAAGAAAGACCCTGTTGTTTTCCAGATAAGAGGTGACAGACTGAGTCCTCTAATTGGCCTTATGGTGATGCTCCAAAGGCTTTCTGGTTCCGTATACCCCTTCCACCACCACTTGAGTAACAACGACATATTCCGTAATTGCAAGTTGGGAACTCCAATTCCTCCCCATTCCTTTGGCAAAATTACTGTTTCCCAATTGATAAGAGCCATTGCGACCCTTTGGTTATCATTGCTGCCCCATAGTAACCTTCGACATAGCATCTCAATCCTGTTAATCAGCCATCTTGGAAAAGCGAAGCATGCCATATGGTAGATTGGAATTGTTGTGAGCACCGACTTAATTAGCTGCAGCCTC
Source organism: Carex rostrata (assembly GCF_964058835.1). Lineage (NCBI taxonomy): Eukaryota > Viridiplantae > Streptophyta > Magnoliopsida > Poales > Cyperaceae > Carex > Carex rostrata. The sequence continues at coordinate 8,385,842 of NC_135936.1, forward strand.
CCCCCCCTCGAAATGATTTTTGATTGCCATCCATCAAGCCTATTTTCCAGTTTCAGTCAGGTTACATTATTGGTCGGAAGTAAATGGCCACATTTTAGTCCATTGGAAATACAGTTTTTTATTGTACAAATGAGTGTTAGTTTAGGCTTCAAATTCAGTATTAATGTTTGTGGGGAATTCTATGAGCACAGATTAACACTAGTGGAGAATCAGCAATCAAGAACGATCAAAAACAGATAACAGGAACGGACCTATGTCCATTCTTGACCCAGGGGTTCCTGATTGTACCTCTAATCAGGATCGGTTGAACAGTCGTTCTTGTTTGCACAATCAAGGACGGTTATTTAAACAGCCGTTACTGTTTCTACAATCAAGAATAGTCGTTTACTAAACAGCCGTTACTGTTTCCGCAATCAAGAACGGTCGTTTATTAAAGAGCTGTTACTATTTCTGAAATCAAGAACATTTTTTTTATAAACGACCGTTCCTTCTTGTTTGCACAATCAAGGACGATTTTAAACAGCCGTTACTATTTCTACAATAAAGAATTGTCGTTACTGTTTCTGCAATCAAGAACGGTCGTTTATTAAAGAGCCGTTACTGTTTCTGAGTTTTTTTTATAAATGACCGTTCTTGATACCTAGTTTCAGAGTCGGCTTTTAAGGTTGTCTATTCTTGATATATATCAATATCGTGTTTTTGCTTGTCCGATCCTGATATACCGATACTAAAAGTACATTCTCCACTAGTGTAAGGAGGCTATAATATTAACAAGAAAAAAAAAAGTTGTGGAATTCACATTCCATTGGTCTCCAGGCAACTTTCTAATTATTAATGCATGTTTGGAAACTAAAATTATTATTCAGGGCTAAGATTTCTGACGATGCGCATGGGCAGCATGGTTGGATACACATCCGACAAAGCGTTCATAACCCGAATATAGCCATCAATATGCAATCTTCAGTTATAGGTGGTTGCCAATCGATTGCAAAAGTTATTCTAGACAGGTAAATAATTTATTTTCAGAGGGTATCAATGCAATTTGACTTTATAACCGAAGTTTAATCTCCTAAGAACAATACTAAACTTTTGCATTTTTTTTCTTTCAGCTTTTTACTTCCAAGTGGAGCAAAGGAGTACGCTGACATCTCTCAAGTTGAAAAATTTGCAAACAAATGATCTGTATACACTAGTAAATATATTCCAAAAATAGGACGACTAATAGAATATAATGAAAATACCCATGTATATAGATCGCATCTTGTAGTTAAGAAATGTGAATAATGCTGATATTAAAGGTCACAATTTATTCTGCTAGCTTATGATTGTTTTATTTTGATTTAAATTTAAAACTTTCGACCAATGAAAAGCACTGGCTTCAATAAATTCATAATATAGAATGATAAGAAAAATCGAGGGGCATTTTTGAAACATCACATTTTGTTTTGTATAACATATTCAAGCTGACATCAAGCAAAAACAAATTAGGTTGGTCCAAAAGATACTATAATAACAACACCTAACACCTCTAATATCTATGTTACAAACTAAATAAACTAATTTAATTCACTCAAATTTCCAACAACTCAAGCTGCATGCCATACAGGTAGACAAGAGAAGTCAACAAAATTACCAAGACAGTAAATATAGCCACAGATTTACATGGATTGATCTGTCTCTGCATCAAAGCAACCCCCTCTTTTTGTCCCTCCTTGGAACCGGCATCTGCATTATCCAGCTCAAGACTAGGACATGTGAAATAGCCAAACGCAAGCCCTGATAGAGTTGCTCCGAGATGTGACCTTCAGAGCGAACAAAAAAAAAATCATCATAAATATAAGCCTGAAATAACTTCATTTTAAATCAACATACCTTTTCATATAAACTTTATATTTTTGGTATAATTGAAGGATGGTTTTGAGGAGGAGGGCAAATGTCGATTGGGCTAATAAAGACGATTAAATAAAGAATTATCTGAGTGATTGGGCTAATAATGCACAAAAATGAGACTATAATCATTTCATGCCCAAAATTTGTAGAATTACCCAATTGAAAAGTGCAAGTTTGTAACAGAGGATGACTAACCAGTTATCTATTGGTCCAAAGAAACTTAAAATGAAGCTTAGAACAGTAACAAGAACAGCTCTCTGAAACATAGTCTCCAATACATCTTTTGGAATTGCCTCCTTATTTTGTACTTGATACACAAGCCATGCACCAATAATAGCAAACAAGGGACCCTGTTTACGAGAAATAAAGAATTAACACAATAAATACCAGGTACAAGTGTTTCAATTTGGGTAGTATAGAGATGTGCTGATCTGACTCTGCTGGGTTTTGGATAACTTTTTTGTGATACGGCCATATGTATGTTTCTGTGTAGAAATCACCAAGTTCTAAACATCCAGCAGTAAAAATAAAAATTGCAACAAGCCCAATCAGCCTGTATACCAGTCAGTCAGTATGGAGTATGGTCTTAAAAGGTACTGACATCATTTAAATAATCCTAAAACAGAAATAGCACAAAAAACTAAAGTGAATACAAAGAAATTAAATAGCACAATTTGGTGCCGGCATGTAAGGTAATAATACCAAATTTGACTGATACAGCATCTACATCCAAGAAGCCATACAGCATCTACATCCCAGAAGCCATATCAGAAAATTTAATACTAAAAATTTGAAACTTACAGTGCCACAAACAGTTAATTCAGGAGTGTGGAGAAAGCTCGTGAAGTTGCCACATATCCCTCCTAGTAGGTAGATAAGAAAGAAGGTTACTGGACCATATGCTCGGCAAACGCGGGGCCCAAATGTCAGCAACCCCCAGCATCCAAGCACCACATGAAAGAATCCTGAGTGCTGTCAATCCAATCAAGAAATCATAACCTTTTTAGTTGAAATTCATAAATTCTTGTCAAGTGGTTTGTACAGATAATATGGTGTTTATCAAGGAGGAAATGAAATCTTTGCCATGGGCATTTACAGCGGGATCAGTATGGGTACTAATTAAGCATCCGCTCGTGATATGCACAGCATGTATGATCTCACCTATTTAGTACCATCAAATAATTCAATGCTTGGTTCCTGTTGGAATTCAGTAATGGTAAAATATCACTTTGTCATTTTTTTTAAAATAATTTAAAAGAAAGGGCCTGAAACCTACTTAGGTGCTTCTCTTTTTTCACTTCTGATTTTCACAATTCTATTTTAAAAACTATTAGCAGCAAAGGAAACTGAAAAAACATATTTATTTCCTCAACACGAGAATAAACTAAAACTTACCAGGAACATAGGAGTAAGGAGTCTCCACCACTCTCCTAGAAGAATTAATTTATTGACCTTAGCACCATAGAAGAAGGGCAGCGAGACATACTCAAGGTCATCATCCCTTATCGGGCTTGCTGTCTCAAATAACAGAACTGCAATATTTATTGCCACCAACAAATTTCTACACAAAAATAAATACATTAGTAGGCTTAGTAACTCATAGAAATATGCATTGAAGTACAGAAGACTTACATCAAGCAGAAATCAGAATCTTCACTTTCACTTTGTACACTCTTAAATTTCTCTTCATTGAAAAGAAATGTGACATCACTCCTGTTGTCTGTGTTTTCAAACAGCACAGATCGTTTTGCATCTGCAACCAAGTTGCTAATTTGATTGTACTTCTTGGCAGCAGAATCTATTATCCCGATTTTATCTTTTCCAATTGTTCTCTCATTTTTTGATATGCTGTGATTGAGTTTCTTGAAATAATCATCTAATTGCTTCAGCTGCTTTTCTTTGCTATCTTCCTCAGCTTGAGATGAATCTCCTTTGTATGCAAACCTCGAGATGGAGATGGAAGTTCTTCTACTGGAATATCTCGTGTGCTGGCATGGCAACGCTTTAATCTGATGTGATTGTCCCAATTTAGTAGCAGGAGAAACCAACCTCATCATCAATCTGAAACCACAAGTTAGAAAATTGTTCAAAAAGAATAAAAAATGTCTATGAAAAACTTATATATAGTACCATTGGTCAACACTTACATAACTTGCTTTGCCTTCCTTTATTTATAAATTATAATAACAAAAATGAGAGGCAATTGTAGTAAGCATGAGCACTAATCAGGGACCAGCAGCGACATGAGTGTACTTGGGTTTGTCCCGCATTAATAAAAGAGCAAAATCGAAGGAGAAAGCGACTAACGGCAGAGAAATTGATTAACAGCGAACCTGTAGCGGAGGCAGCGAGGCAGAGAGTCGTAGATGTGGGAGCGCCTTATCTAGAGGGGATCCAATGGGATTGCTCCAATGGATGCTTGTAGGCCCACCGGCCCGGAGACTGCCACTCCCAGCCCCAGGTTGTGGTGCTCATCAAACAGGCAAGAGGGACTGTGCCTGTCATCACTAAATATTTTACTGCTTGTTTAATTTTTTTATTTATTTTTTATTGACAATTTATACGGTGCTTATCCGTTAATAAGGGAGGAACCTATATATGGTCCACAATCCAGATTCAAGTAACTGCAACGTGGGTCCGCGTATGCAACAAGTGGTCGTCTCCGTAAACTCCCAGCTACCTGATTCAAGCAAATTACAAATAGACGGCCCGGATTAATCACATCCAGATCAAAGTCAATCCGATGACTGTAGAACTACAGGGATCTGTTTTGAGATTCGTGCCAAGTTAAAACAACTAATCTGAACCGTCCGTTTGTAATTTGCTTGAGTCAGGTAACTGGGCTGATCCAAATTCACAAGTGGTCTGTGTTATAATTTAATTTTCCGAGAGAGTTTCAAAGTATTTAAATTCATTTTTCAATTTATACGGAAATCAGGTTTGAGTGTTTAGATTTTTCCGATTTTTTTTAATCACGTGAGAATAAAAATTGCGAGATTGAGAAATACGCTGAAAGATTTAGCATTGTTCTCATAATCTCATGTCAAATAAATGGAATGACGAACTAGTCGAACTTTGTGCAAACAATGCTAAATCTTTATGCATAGCTGTCAAAGTTTTAGCTATTTTTATAATTTCAACTTTTGAATAATAAAACTAGTCGAACTTTGTGCAAATAATAAACTTCGCATTATTTCAACTTTGTTCTAATACGTTAATTTTTTTTTTTTTTGTCAAGAAATTTTTCATTCTTGTTGTCAAAATTTTTATTTATATCATATTCTAAAAAAAAAAACCAAAAAATCATGATTTTATGAGATTTTAAAAACATCCAAGCTGTCAAGTCAATATGAGGCCCTAAAAACGAGGGGCCACCAGATGGTCCTGCGAACCCTGACAAAACAAAAAAAAATCTTCGAATTTGAAGTGAGAAAAATAATAATTGTTTAATAGTTTTCAGAATTAGAAAGAATAGTTAATAATTTAAATACGATAGATAGAAAGAAAATTAAATAAAATAGATAAAACATCTTATAATTTAGATGTACTATTTCTTGATTGTAATTCAAAACTATTTCTTGATAAAACATATTATAATTCGAAACATTTTTTAGGCATGATTTTTTCTGGCTGTAAAAAAAAAAAAAAAACTATTTTTTTGGTGTGTTATTGAAAAAAAAATAAAAATACTTTAATCTGAATTATTGATTCAGGTTCAAAAGTCACTTGTAATAAATATAAAAATTATTGTGTTCTTTCTATTTTTAAAATTTATTAAACAATTATTATAAAACTCATCCGAAATTTGAGTATTTCTGGTTTTGTCAGGGTCGCAGCACCATTTGGCTGTCTGAGTAGTTTTGACAATCTCTTATTTTAAGAGTGTTTAGATTTTTATTTTTTTATTATGGCATAAATAAAAATTTCTGTTCTTGATGGCTACATAGATTATATAAAACGTATCCAGAAGTTGAAATTTATTTAAAATTTAATATCATCTGACACCAATATCCGTATATAATCAATAATTTATGCCCCATAAAAAAAGGAAGTGTCTAATTGTTCACAGACTTTTGTCCACCATTTGTCCACAGATTTGACTTGCGCGAATACTGTAAAACTATTTATACATGCTGTATAATTATATAATATATCACATAAAATATATCAGTTAATCACAAAACATCCAGCAACTATTTGAAATTGTCCCATGATAGTTAGAAACAGATTGCAACTTACACAACATGACAAAAAAAATGTACTTTCAAACTGTACTTTCGAAAATTACTGTTATAGGAAGTTATTGGAAGTTAGTGTTAGTTATTAGCAGTTATTTTGACAAAAAACGTGATAAAAACGCAAAATTAAATTTTCCGATTAATTTTTTTTATTCTTTTTTCTCGATTTAATGAACACACAAATAAATTATTAAAATAATGAATACTGTAAAATTGATCACTTTAACTATAAAAATTAAATGTACAAACTATAAAATTGCAGACATGCAAAATTTACAGATGAAAACGATAAAATAATATGTTAAAAAAATTTAATTTTCAATACTGTAAAATTATCAAGTTAAACTGTGTAATCAAAAGATAAAAAACTATAAAATTACAAAATTGTAAAATTAGCAGATTAAATAAAATTTAAAAATGTCAATTTTCAATACTATAAAATTATCAACTTAAACTGTGAAAATAAAAAGTAAAAACTATAAATTTACAACAATGTAAAATTAGCATATGAAAACGATAAAATACAATTTAAAAAATATAAATTTTCAATACTGCAAAATTGTGAATTTAAACTGTGAAAACAAAACGTAAAAACTATAAAATTTCAATAATGTAAAATAAGCAGATGAAAATGATAAAATAAAATGTAAAAAAAAATACAAAATTTCAACTTAAAGTACAAAAACAAAACATAATTGATTCTAACTATTCATAATTTATACGGAATTTAAAATTTAAGTAATTTAGACAAATGCGCCATTAAATATCATCGAGTTTCCTTTATGGTGTTGAAATTTGAAAGTTCCTTTATTTCAGTTAAGAAATAAATTTAAAATAGCAACCAATCAAGTGTGTGTCAGAGAAACAAGAAAACTGATCTTTTCTTGCACGTGCAAAAAAAAAAATTAAATAGCAACCAATTATATTCGAAAAAAAAAATGAACATCACAATCAAGTCTCGCTGAATTCCAATCTGGACTATGCAAATCGGTTCAGTGAATTCGATTTATTTTTCTTTTTTTGAAAAGCATGGTGAAAGAATGTGTGAGACCAGGTTCTTAGATGGACAATTCTTTGACAAACAAAATCAAGTCTCGCTGCACCCGTCAAAAAATCAGCGAAAGTTAGTTGACAAACGAAATCAAGTCAATTATTTGTCCAGATTTATAGATCGAAGAATTAGGAAGAAGAGATTCGATTCGCTGCTCTCGTCTTGCTAATTCTCCTGTTCGGACCTATTTTGGGGGAAAAAAAGAGAGAAGAAAAATATCAGAAGAAATCTGTCTTTTATGAGGGTGGGTACCGAAGGTAGTTAAAGACAGTTAAACTAGAGAGTGAATAAGGTTGTGGACAGACCGTGGACAAAAGTTTGTGGACCAGAATCTTTTCTCTAAAAAAAAGAGTAGCGCTATTCTAAGAGCTCACTTTTAAATAATGAGTGCAAAGTAAATTTATTTTATCAGTATACCACATTTACTCTTAATTGATGCTGTCCTTATTTTTTTTTCTTTGTTCTAAACTTGTCATTCTTGTAAACTATTTAATACAGCTATCTGATTTAGATTTTTTTTTTGGAAATAAAATAAATTTGGTATGGACAAAGTTTATCTTCTATGGCTTACACTCATATAGTGTTTTGTACAAATCGAAAACTTTCATAACAAACAAATTGTAACGCATAATGTTAACAAATTAAAATCTAAGTTGAACCAAATCAATAACTGAACATATATTAAAGAAAGAACTTAATTAACTAGCACTTGCGTAATATGAAATATTTTCAATAACATGTCTATTTATTTAAAAAAAATATTAAGCATTATTCAAATTAGAAAAATAAATTTGTAGATGTATTTTTCATTTCTTAAATATGACATGTAATGCATTATGACCGATTTGAAAGATGTTTACAATTTCATCGAATGTTTTAAAAATGTTAACAGTGTAATTTTAATTGTTTTACGACAAAGTAATTAACTGAATTTCAAATTGACTCAAATATCAAAATGATTTTTTTTTCAAATTATTAAATAGATGTACGCAATAATTATTACTCTAATAAAAAAAAGTTTGGTTGCATCTTAACAATTTGGTTGCATCTTAACAATTTGGTTGCTATAGAAGATCATTATTTATTTGATAATAGTTTATTAAATTTATCTTTAAAAAATGGAAGTTTAGAAAAAAAAAATCTAATTTGTTTTTGATTAATTATGTTACGGACATGAATTACACTGATAAAAAAAATTAGATGCATGTGATTGCAAATTGTTACATGTAGTTCTCATAATAAGTATTATATATGTTGTAGTATAATAGAAGGAAAATGACACACGGAATATATATTCATTGAAAATTTGTATCCATAAGTTGATATTTATACTCTACAGGTTATTGTAAAATTGCATTTCTAAATTGGAATATCATAAAAGAAAATAACATGTGATGTTTAAGAAATTAAAAATACATCAACAAATTTAGTATTATAATTTGAATAATATTTGATATTTTTGAAAATATCAAATAGATGTCTTTTTGAAAATATTTAATATTACCCCCAAGTGCTAGTTAAGTAGGTTCTTTCTTTAATTTAGGTTTACTTATTGATTTGATTTAACTTAGTTTTAAATTTGTTAGCATGATGCATTACAATTTGTTTGTTATGTAAGTTTCTGATTTTATACTCAACACTATATATGAATGTAAGCGATAGAAGACAAAGTTTGTTCATGCTAATTTATTTATTTCCGAAAAAAGAGGTCAAATCGAATAGCTGTTCCATTCATTTTATTAAATAGTTTACAAAAATGATTAAGTGTAGAACAAAGAAAAATAATCATTTATTAGGGGGCAAAAGTGATATAATAGTAAAAAAGAAAAAATCAATGTGCACTCATTATTTGAAAGTGAACTCTACCATAAAAAAATATTGAGCTTATTCTAGATATTTCGTACGACGCAACAGCTGTTGGCGGCCTATAAATTGGAGATGGGCCGAATATCCCATTTTCAGCCCAATTTCAATTGTAAGTTTTGATCCCAAGCATACAACAGCGGCCAATCTGGGAATTCCCGCTCACAAATCCAAGCTCTTGCCTTGCCATTGATGCCGTTGATGGAGGATGGAGACATCTGTCGGTGAATCTCCATCGGTGAAGCTGGCTCTTGCCATGGCACTAGTACGATCCAATCGCCCCCTTAACCTTAATCGACCTCTCAACGTCCTCTCCCCATCTTGCTACCTCCGACCAAATCCGACACTGGAAGCAAAAGGTGATCTATCTCTCTCACTTATCTCTCCTTCCCTCCCTCCTTCCTATTACACAGGCAAAGGATAGGAAGACTAAAATTGTGCACCTCAGAGAGGAGATCAAGCTCCTTCAAGGTCTGCTCTCTCTTTCTTCCCATCTCTCTCAATTACAAACATCAATTTTATTTGTGCCTTGCTTGTATCATTTTAGATGGATTTGGATGTGACTTGGACCCGCCTATTGCCTCATGTCGCTGCCACTTCTTTGAAGCCTTCGCTGAGCTCACCCCACATCTCATAGATGCAACTACTGGAGATGAACGTTGGATAGACAATGTCCTGCGAAGGCGCTTCATTAGATTAGGTCTCAACTCTCTTTAATTATTTTTTAATCCACATCTCTGATCCCTGATCCCTGATTCCTGCCTGCTAAGACACATCTGTTATATAAAGAATTAGCAACAAAATGTTAACATGTTTCTTTTTGTTTATTTGCTTACCCAACTTTGGATTTTAGTTCGCTGGAAAGAGAGGAGGAGAAGGGTTGAAAGGCCAATTGAGAGAACAAATCTCATAGGCAAGCACTAAAAAGGGTGAACAACCAGATTTTGATATAATACTTTTCAACTTTTCTGCTGATCTAAGCAGACTGATTTTTTCTCTTTTTTGATGATAAACCCGTAAGTGTATTTCATTGAAAACATAGAAGGTCTTACAGATTACAAATTTACTCTACTCGTACTCATACTGGTAAATTAAAAGTGCTACAATAAAACTCCTACTCATACTGGTAAAATAAAAGTGTTACAATTAAGACACGATTAAAAAGAAAAAACTGAGAAAGTAAAGTGGGGCTGTTTTCTTGCAGTCATGAGATGCCTGAAAAAACATTCTCACATTAGCCCCCGTGTTCTTGTTCTGCTACTCCTGTTTTTGCTAGTAGGATTCATGTTCCCACTCTAGAATAAAAAGGGACCTGCTGATCCTTCTTTCCAGGTGTAGTTCCTTCATGAATTGTTCGCTTGGTATTCAAACAAAGTTCCCATCAGTCCTTCTTGCCCAGTTTGCTAGATTATGTGGTTGCTTGAGCAGGTGCCTTCCCACATGTTCTCCTTTGCAAGTTATGGCATTCAAGCACACAATTCACTATTGCCTCTGTTACCGTCCAATCTGGTATCTCATCGGTACTGTTATTGTTTATAGCTGAAACCAGGGCCTTACAATCCGTATATACGATAAACTCTCCTGCTCTTTGTCCTTTTGCATGGTCTATGGCATTACAGAGTGCCGTGGCCTCTGATTCAAGTGGTCCCCTTGCTACTGCTGCACTCCCCTTTGCCCTTACCAGTTCCCCTTACGGATCAAATACCAGAATACCCAAACCCGCTTTGCCTGATACCTGCCATGATACATCTATTAGTATTACTGATTTCCCTGCAGTCATTATGATTGGTACCTGTCTAGTCTGCCTCTGTACTCCAGCCGGGACGGAGTGGTGGATATCCCTCGAGTATCAGCTTATAATTATTTTTTTTCTCCTCTTTTATTTTCATCAATTTTGTAATTATTAGCATAGATGAGTTCAAATTGAGTTCACTTGATGCTTATTTGTCAATCAAGGTTTAACATGATTCTTTTGGAGATTTACTTTGTGTACAATGTGTGCATTTGACTTTTGTGTGTGTGTGTGTGTGTGTGTGTGTGTGTATGTGTATTTTCTCTTGTTGTTAATTACACATGTTTGTATTGCTGGATTAGAATTTGAATCTGACGATGAAATAGGCCGTCTTAGCATATCAATTGATTTCCTGGTGGGGCTGTCAGATAATGTCTCAGCAAAGGTGATGTTTTCATGTACAAAATTACCAATCAAGTTCGACACTGATCTTTGTTCTCTTCTTAACTTATTTATCATGCATTATTGGTTGCTAGGGAGAAGTTGATGCATCATTCTCCACATTCTCACACCAAGCTATCGATTTCATATTAGGTGTGCCCTGGTTTGCACCAAATAAAGTACAATCCTTAAAAATTAGCGTCATAGAGTGTTGATATGCAAATTCACTTTTACATATTGTTGTCCAAACATTTTTCATTCTATATAAGCCTCATTGAAGAACGTGCTGGTATCAAGAGAACAGAGAGAGCCTCTTGAAGAGATAACTAATGGACTGATAATGTGCTTGATTAAGAGAATGTGTACTCCCTCTTCCTCCCTGTACTATTATACTGCCTTTCCCAAATGTCAATTAAGCCACAGTTTCTCCCTAATTCAAGCTTGATTAACTATCTTAGTGAACTGGTGTACAATGTCAAAGCCACAATGTATAAAGTGTGTTCCTTTTCTTTTAAACTGTGAAATATGTTTATAAAATCTTAAATTTCAGGATCGGGGTTAGACAATGATATGGATCCCCAATTCTGTGCCCAGCACATAATACGAAAGCTTGGGAAAGAAGAATTTATTGGTCAAAGAACGATGCTAATTCTCTCTCAAAAGATCACAATTGTGGTGGAAAATTTGCTTCTTCTTGACCCTTTTCATGATAATTACCCGAATCTGCATGCTTTCATGTTTCTATTGTAAGCTTCCATGTTTCATGATCTTCTTTTCTGGGGCAGCTTTTATGTGTTCCGTGGAAAAGTGAAAATTGGTTCACTCCTTTGGATGTAACATACAATATTCCCAAATTATTATTATTATTATTATTGATTTTTTTATATAAATCAAGGTTCTAAATAGCGATTATAGCGTTATAGCTTTTAAGGTTCGAAAAGGCTATAGCGCAACCATAGCTAGCTATTTAAAATCATTATAAAAGAAAAGCGGTTAATAGCATTATAGCTTTTAAGGTCCTAAAAAGCTATAGCTCAGCTATTGCGTACCCATAGCTAGCTATTTAGAACCTTGATATAAATATATATTTTGTAGAGGCTAAAATGAAAGTATTCTTAGGGGTGTAAACAGGTCAGTAGGTTGGTATTCATTAAGGTTTTCATTTGGACCCACAGTAGCTTAATTGCAACATTCCAATTTGTGACTAAAATTTCTGTGTTTCTTCAATCTAGTCTTAGTAACTACTGTTATCAGAAACTAACTCGGTTGATTGCTTGATCTGACAGGATTCAACTAATTGAGTTCATGATATCTGACTACATCAGGACCTGGTTTAATTCAGAGCAATTTGACAAGATTTAGTGCTCCCTCCCTCTGTCCCTATGTACAGCCTAAATTTTGGTAAATTTAGAAAAAAAAAAAAAGTGCACTGGTGTGCCCTTGTCCCTGATCCAAATTGAACCATAATAGCACAGTTGGACAATAATTTAGGCTATTTTGAACCAAACTCAACTAGTTGAAGTTCTTGTGATAGATTAGACACATTTTGTAGAAATATTCGAGGAATGGGTGCGATCAATTCTAAAAGCAAGTAAGGATTTAGAAATTCTAGAGAATATGAATGGACTTTACATACTCTACATGGATCGTGTACGTGTCGTGGCATTGCTTGCCAAGGAGGTGGGACCGGCCACTCACCAGGCTAGGGCAAGCTTGATCCGCAAGTTTTCTCCAGACTTCTGTCTTGATCTTTCCATTTTATTTTCTTTGTACTTATTGTACCTAATACTAGTTTGCTTTTTACCTTTGATCCAATTGTGAATTTTCTTTGATTTTAAAGTCATATAATATTCCAGATAAACGTTAGGAATTATGAAGAGAAACCCAACTACTTATGTTGTGGATTTTTTATACATGTTTGAGTTGTGTCATATTAACACCTATGTTGTTGTTTTATGGTTAATATGATAATTCGAGAATTTTCTTTGTGGAAGCAAGTATGTTCTCCAAATAACAACATGAGTTTATTCAGATTTTGTCATTTCTTGATTTAATGCTCTCTCTCTCTTCTTTTATCTATTTTTAATAACTTGGCACTGGCTACGAATACAATTTTATTCAATGTAAACAATTACGGCCCATTTTAAATATCTTCCGATCGACTTTACCATATTAATTACTGTATATTTCAGAAATAGATAAGTCATAAGTCATAACTAAATCACACATTATATTATATAATATTTGTGTATCCAAGATAAAATTATTGGTTCCAGTTCACAAATGAAATAATGGTTTAAAGTTATACACATGATATGAAGACTAAATAACATCAATAATTTGAAGTTGTAAGTTTACACAAATGAATTGGAGAAAGAACAATGCCGTAACAAAAAGTTTCTATTCCAAAAGATTAATATTAGGAATGAAGTTGATTTAAAATTGGACCAGTCTATTCACGTACAACGAAAATATTAAATAAAAGAATAATTATACTAATCCCCCACACCTTCCCCCCATTTATCCCTGCACTCTCTTTCTTCCTTAACTGCCATATATCTCCTCACTTATTTTACTAAAAATTTTCATTTATCCCCGCATTAAATTAGACTGTCATTTAATACCAATCCCCGCATTAATTATGCTTTCCTCTAATAACAATTCCCACATTAATTATTCCTTTAAAAACAATTCCCGCATTAATTATACTGTTATCTAATAACAATCCCCGTTAATAAATGTTTATTTGTTATTTTTGAGAAGTATTTATCCATGTAACATAAAGTATTTATCCATATAACATAAAATATTTATCATTATGTCTGAGAGTATTTATCATTGATGTTTACTGTAAGTTGCAATTATGTTTGAGAAGTATTTATCTATGTAACATAAAGTATTTATCTATGTAACATAAAGTATTTATCCATGTAACATAAAATATTTATCATTATACATGAGAGTATTTATCATTATGTCTAAGAGTATTTATCATTGATGTTTTACTGTAAGTGCAATTATGTTTGAGAAGTATTTATCTATGTAACATAAAATATTTATCTTTGTAACATAGAGTATTTATCCATATAACATAGAGTATTTATCATTATGTCTTAGAGTATTTATCATTGATGTTTTATTAAAAAATTGCAATTATGTCTGAGAAGTTTTTATTTATGTAACATAAAATATTTATCTATGTAACATAAAGTATTTATCATTATGTGTGAGAAGTATTTATCATTGGGTGAGAGGATTGTTTATTTAATGGTCCCCAGTTGTGCGGGGACAATCCAAAAAAAAAAGAAATTTTGTGCGGGGATAACTGACAAGTATTTATGAGGGGATTGTTTATTTAATGGTCCCCAATTGTGCGGGGACAATTAAAAAAAAAAAAAAGTTTTGTGCGGGGACAATTAATGAATTGATTTATTCAGTCATAAATAGAGATCATTGCATAGGGATTAATACTTTGCAAATCCACGATAAATACTTTGATGCTTCAAGTTAAATACTAACAGTTTTTGCGGAGTATTAATGATTTGAGCTGTCCCCCCCATGACTTTTTTGACAGTTTGTGCGGAGTTTTTTGCGGAGATAGACCTGCAGGGATTGTTATCATGATCCTAAATAAAAATGCTAGAAACCTTACAATATATTAATTAATCCACGGAAGAAATGAGCTCTATGAAAGTGTTCATCTAATTGCAGGCTTCCAGGTCGATAACAGCGCATAATATCTCAACGAAAGACGCTCAGTCCGTATCAGGCCCAATGGGCCGACCACTCATCGTTTAAACGGGTGGCCTAGAATGAGATATCGCGTCCGAATCTCGTTCCTCCTTCCGTTGACTTCTATTTGACTCGAATCGTTACTCATTCCCCACCTCAAAAAAAGCCATGGCAAGAGAAGAACCAATCATCACCCACCTCAATGGCGCTTCAGGCTGTGAATCTCTCTTCCCTCTCTTTTGCCTACCGCACAAAAAGCCACACGAGAACCAACAACAGGCTGAGGATATCCTCCTCCGCTGCTTCTTCTCCTGTCGTATCAGCGACTTCTAGCTCCATAAGGCTCACTTACCTAGAGGTATTAGTTTTGTTTATTTTTCTCCTCTGTAGGGAAGTATGAAGACACTGGATACTGGTACGAATGGTACCGAGCTATAGAATGAAAATAATTGTAGTAGGGAGGTAGGTTAGGTAGTACTGGTACTGGGGGTATCGGTACAGTGGGTACCAAAGTATATTTTCTTTGTTGACTGATATGTGGGCTCAAAGTGTGAACAGTTAATATTGTTAAACATTTCATAGTTTGAGTGTCTTGAATGAAACAGGTGGCACATGTGGTGTACTGGTGTGTCACTTTTGTCAAATATATATATATATATATATATATAGAGAGGAGTTGGCTACTCTACTTCCATAAGCATATTAAGGCATATGCTTATAAGTCATTTTTGCGTTTTTAATGTTCAAATTGTCGATCTGAAGCACTCAACATGTTCTCCATACTAGAATGTACTTGGAGACCAAATTTTATATTTTTTGAAATTTTTTTACTATTTTTTCAGAAATTTTCAAAAACAGTCATGAAAAATACTAAAAAATATAATAAAAAATATGAAAAATCCTGTTTTGAAAAATTCTGAAAAACTAGTAAAAAAATTCCAAAAAATGTAAAATTTGATCTCCAAACACGTATTAATATGGAGAACATGTTGAGTGCTTCAGAACAATCATTTGGACATTGAAAACGCAAAAATGACTTATATATATATATATATATATATATATATATATATATATATATATATATATATATATATATATATATATATATATGAAGGCACTATTGATTTTATCAATCAATTCTTATATTCTACTGGTGTTTTTATTTCTTTTCAAATTTTTAGATTAACAGTTGGATATGGGATATCAGTGGGTTTAATATACTGGTGGATCCAATCTTAGTTGGAAATTTGGATTTTGGGGCTCCTTGGGCTTTTGATGGAGCAAAGAAATTCGTCAAAAATTATAAGGTATTTGAATAATATTGATTATTATTTTTGTATAATTTTACATTGTTTCTGGATGAATGTGTTCGCCAATACCAGTAGTTATTAAGTTGGAACCTACAATTATAAACCGTTTGAGGTATTTTTGTTGAATTGTGTGAATGCGTAAAATCGGAAATGGCAGATTGACGACTTGCCGGAGCTGGATTGCTTGCTAATCACACAGAGTCTTGATGATCACTGCCACATAAGAACTCTCACTCCTCTCTCACAAAGAAACCCTAACTTGCCTGTAGTTGCCACCCCTAATGCAGAATCTATCTTGGAACCTCTCTTTCGTAATGTAAGTTCATTTTTGTTATCCATTTGTATAGTTTGTTGTTCCTTTGTAGAAACTTGGTGCATTTTATTTTAATATGGTCTTACCATGTAATAAGAGTAAAATTCCTAATTGAAAAAAAATTGTGCTACTTTTCTGTTATGAACTAAAACTTTTTAAGTATCCTTGAACTTATAAAAGTATTGGAAAATTTTTCAGGTGACCTATTTAGAGCCTGGCGAAAAAACAGATCTGGAAGGAAAAAGTGGTGCAAAGGTCAACATTTCTGCCACTGCGGGGCCAGTACTGGGTCCCCCTTGGCAGAGGCCAGAAAATGGGTACTTTAAAGTTCCTAATTTTACTTTAATTTGTATCCATTTTCAAGTAGGAACTTTTATGAATTTATAATAGACCATTTCAATGGCAACTCATCATAAAATGAAATGGGTAATTTTAATTTGTATCCTTGTAAACCTGAATTTTTTTGAATAATCATAGAAAATGATAATATTCTTCTATTCCTATAAACAATTGAAAAGTTTTTCATAGTCTTGTATAGCTGAAAACTTTAAGTTTCCCATTCATCACCCTTACTAACTTTTTTTCAAAAAAAATATAGTCACAAAAATAACCCTCCTTCCCTTTGAAATGACGTAAATAAAGGAGTAATTTGGTTTGTCATCTTTAACAAAATAGAAAACATTTGAAGTTCAATTATTGTCATTTTTTGTTTGGGCATAAACAATATTTGTCAATCAGCAGTATAATTGAAAAATTGTAATAGATAGGTACATTGTGATGGTTCTGACAAAGATTTATTGGTCTGTATGACTTGATAATGATAGGTACATTGTGAAGGCAGGTGAAAATGGTCTGTCGCTCTACTACGAACCACATTGTGTATATAATGAATCCTTTCTAGAAAATTATCGAGCTGATGTAGTAATAACACCAGTCATAAAGCAACTGCTTCCTTTCTTCACTTTAGTTTCCGGACAAGAAGACGCCATTAAGCTAGCTAAATTACTAGAAGCAAAGTATACACGCTCTCTCTCTCTCTCTCTACCTAACTATAAACACACACACAAAAACAAACAACACATACTGATACTTGACTCGAGTGAGGCTATGGTAATATACATATTAGTATATTACACAAAGGCCCGCTATATGGACTCATATCTACATTTAGAAAGTTCAAACAGTCAATGAAGTGTGTTTATTTGGGACTCATATCTACATTTCGATCTGTAATATGCATATTACCATAGCCTCACTCTACTTGATTGTGTTTATTTGGGATCCAATGAAGTGTCAAGGTTCTTCTTGAGGCTTAAGAAACATTCAAGTAAAACACTTTTGTTTGTTTATTTTGAAATTGGAAGAAATGAAATTGGTCATGTATGTTGAATCATTTCAGGTATATAATTCCAATGAGAAATGGTGATGTAGATGCAAAAGGAATACTCTCTGCCATTCTCTCATCTGCTGGTACCATGGAAGCATTCCAGGTTTAATTTCAGTTTTGTTTTTCTTCTTTCCTTCCTATATCATATATAAATATTTTAGACCAATTAGGGCTTTGCAAATCATTCTTCGATTGCAATTATATCTCGTAATCATCTTTGTTAAGATATATACTACTAGTATTCTATTTTGTGTTGATGTTGGTGATTGATCTATGTTATGATTATTTAATGAGAAAATCAACATATAATTATCATTTTTCAGGAGATGCTGGCACGGGAGATACCTGAGGCAAAGTTGTTGGAGCCTACGCCGGGCTTTCCACTGGAGATCTCCTTTTCATCAATATCTTGAATTTCACCCATATGAAAATTCTGGCTGAAGCACATACAATAATACTGAAAGAGCAGGATTTCACAGAATCATAGTTTAGCTAAAGCTTTGGTTCATTTGATTTATTTAATCTAGTAATAATGTAAACTGTCATATATTATAGGTGTATGTATATAATACCGAGAAAATGGTTATGCTAATTATATTGTTAAGTATTTGCTAAATTATGACTTCATATGTCTAGAAAAAGTCGAATTTACACAGGATAAGTTATTAATCCACCAAACGAACTAGTTTGAATTCTTAACGAATCAAAAAGTCTGCCCATGAGCTCAAAACAAGAATTCCATTTCAAGCGGGTTCAATTCGGTAACATTTCAAATTAACCTGGAATTAAGGGTAGCTCGTTCAAGTTCAATTCTTTGCCATCCCTGATCTATTAAATTATTTCAAAGTATCAATCACAAGTAGTATGCAAGAACATTGCCTCGTACATTTGTACAAAGTATATATAGACATGAATAAAATGCTAGTACCAGTTCTAAAGAGTTGAATCTGTACCAGTGCTAAAGAGTTGAGTTGAATATGTTCCAGTGCTAAAGAGTTGAATATGTTCCAGTGCTAAAGAGTTGAATTGAACCATCCGAAACTCTTTTTTTTTTTTTTCTGAAAAAGAACCATCTGAACTCAAAACTGTTAAAGTTCAACTATTGCACCAGAAAAATAAAAAAAATAAAATAAAGACATCGCAAAGACTACTTAGAACTATGGGGGAATTTCATGTATCACCTCAAACGTTTTAATATTACGTATTTCTCCCTTCAAAATCAATAATTACATATTTATCCTTTAAAATTATAAGAACTCACAGCTTGCATTGTGCATTACATGTAAGGATTTAGCATATCAATTGCACCAAAATTACAATAAAACCAGAAGACACATTTGTTTCGATTCCTTGTCACCAATGACTTCATTTCCTCTTATTTTTTTTCATCCGCTTAGCAGGATCTCGCAAGCACTACATACTTCTTTTCTCTCTTTTTTTGAGAAAAAAAGGCTTTGAAGCCCGTTCCATTAACTGAAACATATTAACTTACATCGATCATACTCTGTTAGGCCCTTAGCAAATTGTTATTGTTAAACCCCTCCTAGCACTAACATCCAGTGCCAGGAACCTTACATCCCTAGAGTACCATTGTTTGTCTAACCACAAAAGAAAAGGCTACCAACAGAGCCTGCAATCAGCAAAAACCTGGAATAGCCAGAACATCAGTCTATCTACAGCTAAGCCACTTGTATCAGGGCTGTGGTTATATCTAAACATAGAGCATTGCAACATAAACAAAATACAATGTTAATTCTTCATCAGTACTCTCCAGCTCTCTCCTTCTTGATTCTTCATCAGCACTACAGACTACTGTAATCTTTTCCTGGTTACCGCAGTTTTCTCTTCCTTCCCTTGCACTGCAACAAAGGTGGGCCATCATACTCTTCAGCTTGTGAGGTTTTCTCTTGGCTTGAAATGACAGCATGCGTAATTTGGCTGCTTGTTGTTACACCTGCTTCAACCTCTCCTGCTCGTGGTGGATCGTATGCCCCAACCCCTTTTGAAGTCATCATTAACAGAATTATTGCCTTCATTTCATCAAGTTTACCATC
This sequence comes from Carex rostrata, assembly GCF_964058835.1. Lineage (NCBI taxonomy): Eukaryota > Viridiplantae > Streptophyta > Magnoliopsida > Poales > Cyperaceae > Carex > Carex rostrata. The sequence continues at coordinate 8,405,856 of NC_135936.1, forward strand.
CACATATTTATATGCTTCTCCGGATTTTGAAGCTAACTTCACGAGCTCTACCAATTTGGGGTATAAAGTTGCATACCTCATAGTTTCCACCTCACCAGATTTTCTGGGACCCATAAGGTTTTCCATCCCGACAATATATAGCTCCCCAGATTTGGCATTCTCATTTGCACCTTTGGTCCAGCGCTTGACAATATATCTGCAAGGAAGGCTTTCTATCCCGACATGTTGCATCACCTTAATGGCATGCGCACACAATAATCCAATAAATTCATACCCTTTGCAACTACATGAGATGGTGTCATCAGTTCTGTCTATCCAAACCCTGTGGGTTTCAGGAACCCAATTGGGAACCAAAGGGTGGCATGTGATGTCAACCTGGTACAATCTATCTCGCTCGACCTCCACAACAACACCATTGGTACTCTCCTTCAAAATCTCCTTAAACATGGAGAAGATGTTCCTAGTATAAACCCGACGTGCATCTACCTCCATGTTGTTCCTTGACCATAACTGAGGGGTTCCATTGATTGTTCGGCAATCCTCATCACTCTCTTTCTGCCAAATCTCTTCGACCAACTTCTCAAGTTGTAGAACAAACCGGTAGATAGAGGTATGGTTATCTACCAACAACTTCATGACTGCATTCATTCCTTCACTTATTTCAGTTGTGGACAAGTTACCAAAGAAAGTACCACGAAAGGAGGCAGGGACCCATTCCTCTCGTTTTTTATACATCGTGTTGAGATGGCTATTGTCTTCCAATTCGTACTTTTGAAGCATCTTCTTCCATGAGCTTTCAAAATCAGCCATTGTCAAGCTTCGATTGATAACATCACAAAACTCATTTTCAAAACCATCCTTGGTGTCATAGTAAACCAACAATTGCTCCCTCGCCTTCCTCATTGCATGCCATTGGCAACATCTATGGACAGCTTTTGGAAAAACTTCTTGTATAGCAGCTCTCATTGTGAGATTTTGATCGGTGATTATCGAAATTGGTGCCTTGTTGTACATTGCTTGCATCCAAGTTCTGAACAGCCAGTTGAAGTTTGTGGCCTGCTCATTTCTAAGAAGACAACACCCGAAAATAATGTTTTGTCCATGGTGGTTAACCCCGATGAACACTCCTAGTGGCATGCAATCTTTATTAGTGTTGTGTGTCATGTCAAAAGTCACCACATCTCCAAACTCAACATATGCCCGTCTCGCTCTACCATCAACCCAAAGTATGTTTATTGCAACTCCATCATCATCTGTCTCTACGGCAAAGAAAAACTCGGGATCCTCCTCTTGCTTTTTGCGAAAATACACCAAAGTGGTTTCGACATCTACACCAACAAGCCTCCTGTTTTCCTCAGGTATTACATCACTCACATCCTTCTTTTTAGAACAAGGTTTATGAATCCCATCCGCCTTTTCTGCTAAGTAGTGCAAAATTTCTAAGGCCGACACATTTTGAGCTCGTATCTCACTTACTAGTAGCTTCTCCTCCTGGGTCATGCCATTTAGAGATCTTGAAATTATTTTTTTGGCCGGACTATCAACTAAATCATGGTTATGTTTGGCATTAAAAGCACTAACTTTCCAGGCTCCATTATTCAGCCGTTTAAACCTTATGTAAGCCATGCAACCGCTCCTCTTATTTGATTTTTCTTTCTGAG